>NC_057348.1:62332991-63532991 GCF_016509475.1 Prionailurus bengalensis | reverse complement strand
CCTCCTGTTTGTCCTGTTGTAGGGCGCAATTCTGTTCTTGTCTTAATAATACTATTATTTTCAAACGTCCTAGAAACCCTGACAAGTTTGAAGGTTTCATGTCATACAATAATTTCTTCCCAGTTCTATGCTTAGTGTGGTCCAGTCTGAATCCTTGAATTTCTTATTTTTTTTTTTTTGAGAGAGAGAAAGAGAGAGAGAGGAAGAGAGAATCCAAAGCAGGCTCCAGGCTCCGAGCTGTCAGCACAGAGCCCGACGCGGGGCTCGAACTGCCTCACCGCGAGATCATGACCTGAGCCAAAGCCGAACACTCAACTGACTTGAGTCACCCAGGGGCCGCTGAATTTCTTTATTATACTCATATTCTGACACCTGCTTGGGGAGACAGGTCTACACTCCCGAACTCGTGACTGGCCCCAGGCAAACAAGATCTAAGAACCTTTAAACTTGCTACTATTTAGATCCTGAGGATAAAGACACAAAAGGAACATTTTAACCAAAGTTGCAGAGAGGAAAATTACACCGTTATAATATTCTTTTTAAAAATATGTTAAACATTTTATTGATTTTGAGGAACACCTATTGCCAGACTCTGGTTGAATATGTGAATATTTGAAGGTTTTATAGCCATGTGACGTTTATCAAGTGAGTATAATAGCTAAATAGCGTTCTCAAGAAAACCAAAGGACACTTCTTTGCAATAACTTGCTGAAGACTGAAAGATACAGTATGAGTTTGTCATTTTATTGTGTTAAGTTTCAGTTAGTGGCTCTTATGCAGACGAGGGATTATTACTTTCTTCAAAAAAGATCTTGGGGTGCCTGGGTGGTTCAGTCGGTTAAACATCCAACTCTTGGTTTCAGCTCCTGTCATAATCTCACAGTTTGATGGGTTCGAGACCCACACTGGGCTCTGCACTGAGAGGGCGGAGTCCTCTTGGAATTCTCTCTCTCCCTCTCTCTGCCTCTCCTCCACTTGCACTGTCTCTGTTTCTCTCAAAATAAATAAATTTTAAAAAGAGAGAGAAGATGTTAATTTTTAGTGCCCCAGCATCTTGCGAGGAAGATTTTGTTGACATTCCTGCGTGGTGAGAACGCATATTCAGAGGAAGAGAAATGTGGAAAAAGTGTCACCTCAGAATTGGACAGGTAGGGACAAAGGGTTGGTGGACTTCAATTTCACAGCGTTGTGCTCGGAAAATACGCATGGTGGGCTCTCAATCTTTTAGGGGCAGGGTGTTGGCAATCCTGGTCTGCTTTGCCACCTGCTGCCCACACAGAACACCATGGTAGATGCACACTGTGACTCACATTCCTGCTCACACACAGGAGGGAGGGACCTCAGAAGCCCGGCTGGGACCAGGGACGCTGCATTTTCCCAGGAAGGATTTGGGAGTGGAGTTCCGTGAAGGTTGCAGCCTGCAGGGGTGGTTGTTGTGAAGGGAGAGGAGAAAATGCTAGTATTCTTTGTGTGAGAACTGTTAAGTTTCCAGGTGACAGTGTGCGTGCACATGCATATTCACGCATGCAGTTGGGTTTTTTTTTTTCCTTCTGACATCAAGAAATGTACTAGATAAAAATCTACACAGGGTTAATGATAGTGAGCACTTAGGACTTGTACTTCATAGCACCCTGAGTAACACACAGAATATGTGTTGTTAGGTCCCTCGTGGCATATGCAAATTGACAGGCATTCAAATGAGCAGGTGCTAAAGGCTGCGATTGACAACATAGAAACCGAATTGTGTTTATGTCCAAGACCACACAGGCGCATAAAAAGAAAACACATTCCAGACCCTCCCCACCCCCCACCCAGCTGGGGGCAGCATTGTGACTGTGTATTAGGGATAATGTCCCTCTCAACCCTGCTCGGGTGGGTCGTCCTGACTGGCCTGTATAATAAGCCCAGTTAACGGAGATCACTAATGGGTGTGATCTTAAAGGGTCTTAAAAGGAATGCAAGGTAGACTTAGTCCCCCTCCCAGGGGAAGAAGAGTGTTAGGTACCCTGACATTCCAAACATGACTGATACAGAACTTGCGAAGACGGGGGTCAAAGGAGAGTTTAGGAATCCATCGCCCGGTGCCCTCCTGCAGCTCGGCATGTTGAAGAGAGACAGGGATCCGAAGAGACAGGTTCTCTGAAGGAAATCGCCAGCCTGCTAGGGATCCTGCATCCCCATCACGTCAAACTTCTGAGAAGTGTTTCAAGGAAACCATTTGAAGAGAAAGAAACACGTGCTCCAGGGTTTAGGGGACACAGTGGACAGGTGTTTCACCCAGGTGGCCGGGGAGGGCCAGCCCTGAGCCTGGATCTGAATGATGAACGGAGAGAGAGAATGAGGTTAACCCTTGATCATACCCATCAGGTTACTGGTACATCCCCCTGGAGACCCCCTCCCCTTTACCCCACTGCCCCCACCTTACTGTTCATGGGGTGAGGACAATTAAGTTACAGATTTGGGTTTAAATCCTTTTTTTTTAATTTTTTTTTTTTTTAAGAGAGAGAGAGCGAGTAGGGGAGGGCCCTTTATTAACTGTCATAATGAATAGAAACTCTTGTTTTGGATGTTTATTAATTTCTTTTACCTTATGACTAGAGCCTTATGTGTCTTGTATAAGACATTTTCCCCTTCCTAAGTTCAAGAAGAGTCTTCTGTTTTTTCCAGAATTGTTACCGTTTTACCTTTTACTTGAAGATCTATAAGACGTCTGGTATGCCATCCAGTGTCAAAAAAAGTAGCTTTGCGATAAGATATTCTCTTAACACAGCACTGGTTAAAAAGCAAACTCTTTCCTCCCCAGCACTGGTACCTTAAGTCAGACGTCCCTGTGTCTGTGGATCTCTTTCCGGCCTCTGTGATGGTTCTCGGTCAAGGGGTTCAGCTTTGCGCCGGGACAAAGGTGTCCTCCTTAGTTCCATCCCATTGCCTTTGGACCCGGTAATCTCAGCTCTCTGGGTTTTGTTTTGATTCCCTAGGAGCATATCTGCTTTTCTTGGCCTTTTACCTTTTTACATGGACTTAGAATTTGTGAAAACTGATTATAAAAACTTCCATCATCTTGTTTGAATCCTCAGCTCAATTTGAGGGTGGTGGCATCTTTATTTTTTTTTTAATTTTTTTTGACGTTTATTTATTTTTGAGACAGAGAGAGGCAGAGCATGAACGGGGGAGGGGCAGAGAGAGAGGGAGACACAGAATCTGAAGCAGGCTCCAGGCTCTAAGCCATCAGCCCAGAGCCGACATGGGGCTTGAACTCACGGACCGCGAGATCGTGACCTGAGTTGAAGTCGGACACTTAACCGACTGAGCCACCCAGGCGCCCCTGGTGGCATCTTTATAATATTGCATTTTCCAACCCACCAACACCTTACATTTGTTTTTCATTTATGTAGCCCTTTCAAAATCTCACCCTGAAGAAGGTGCTGCTTATATTTTTAATTTTTTTTCTATAAATACTTCTTAACAGGTGAAGAAAGTTTCCATCTATTTCTAAATTTTTGAATTTTTTTTTGATTGATCAACTGCTTTATTTTGCAACCATCAAGATGGCAGGAGTTTTGCCTTTATTTTTTAATGTGGTGAACTACATTGATTTATTTTTTTAAATATTAAACCAACCTTGGAATACATACCGATTCATCATGGTCTATTTATAGTTTTGTACATCGCCCAACTAGATTATCTAATATTTTATTTATTATTTCCATACCTATGTTAATGAGAGATGCTTTCCTTCCTTATAATGTCTTTATTCAGATTTGATATCAAGGTTACCCTACACTAACTTCTTACAGCAAATTGGATTTTCTCTATTTTTATATTCTCTTGGAAGGATTTGTAGGAATTTATGAGCAAAGATGACTGGGCATGGAATCATCTTTGTGAGAATGTTTTAAATTAAAGACACAAAATCTTTAACAGATATAGAAGTATTAAGATTTCCCACTTATCCTGTGTCAGACAATGATTCGATTTAAGGGAAAAGTATTTATTCTGGTAATGCAGTGGGGTTTGGGGTCTATTTGTAACTGGCAGAGTCTAGTCTAACCTGATATTAACAGTGTAGAAAAATCATTCGGCAACATTCAACGCTCATCTATGGGTATAAAAAATTGTAGGAACATAGGAAGAAGAGAGACGTTCCTTACCCTGATTTAACAATATTAACCTAGAAAAAGTGCCTGCAGCAAATATCACAATTAATACTGAATTTTTGAAACCTTCCTTTAATTTAAGGAAATTAAGGGCACCTAAAACAAGATGCCTTGTTCTCATCAGCTTTTCTCAATATTCTGCTGAAAATCCTAGATGGTGCAATTAGGTACTGAGAATAAATACATTTATAAGTATTGAAAAGGTAGGAAAATATGTCTTTTTTTCCCTATGATAACAAACACCCTAAGGAATCTTAAGTTATTATTAGGAATAGACAAATAGTTTTTGTATAAAACAGAAAATATATCATTAAAAAAAAATAGGATAACCTTATAAAATATATAAAACACATTTATAACATTTATAAAATTCATAAAACAGAAACAAAAGTATTAATTTTATAGCAACGAATCTACTAAAAAACAGAATTTGGTATAATTTTAAAATATTGTAGAAAGTCATCAAATATTATTTAATAAAAGTAAAGATATACAGTATGATAGAGATACATTCATTCTTAGGGAAACGACATCATAAATACATCTTGCTTAAAATTAATATATATCAGCAGTTTTAAATCTTTATGTTCTGTGTACTACTTTAACTTCCAACAAATTCTTTTCTCTCTCTCTCTCTCTCTCTCTCTCTCTCTTCTTTTTTTTTTTTTTTAATTTATTTTGAGAGACAGAGAGAGTACAAACAGGGGAGGGGCAGAAAGAGAGGGAGAGAGAGAATCCCAAGCAGGCTCTGCATTGTCAGTGCAGAGCCTGATGTGGGGCTTGAACTCATGAACTGTGAGATCAATACCTGAGCTGAAATCCAAGAGTTGGATGCTTAACCAACTAAGCCACCCAGGTGCCCCTAACCTCCAAAAAATTCTTAAGGATTACGGAGAGTTTTTGCTTGTGTGGATTGCATCTATCAACATTTATTTTGTCAGAAATTACTGTTTAGAACGTTTTGAAGTGTAATATTTTTTAGTTCATTTTAAGTGACCATCAGAAAACCATTAGCTATAATGACATACGTAGCACATATTTTATGAAAGATAACTATTATTTCCAAAGCATAATATGAGGAGAGTGGCTTTGTTTTCTGTATTTGAAAAGATAATATGTGTTTAGTGGACGGCAACTGGATTCTCATGCCTGTTTCTGTAGTCAGTCTGTTGGAACGTAGATACGAACAGCAAAAGGGAGAATCTTGAGAATCTTCTAAAAGAGTCTTGAACCCTACTTTGAGAACTGCTGATCTAGATATTCGATGCTGTTCTAAGATCCCAAGAAGTTTGACACATCTTTGTGTGTCGGGGGGCGGGGGGAGAGGAGGTGTGGGTGTGAGGGTGTGTGTGCACGTGCATGTGGGGGTGAGTTGTGGTTATCTATGAACTGAATTGATTTGCAAGTGTTAGATCCAGGAAGCCAAGACCCTTCTGAAGAACAGTGTGTGGAGATCTGGCCTCTCATTCAACAGTATTTATTACAAAGCAATATCAAGTGAAGGCCATGGGAACGGCATTTTAGTTTCTTAGTGCTGCTGTAACAAATTACCTCAAACTTAGTGGCTTAAAACAGTTACGAACGTTTTATCTTAGACCTCTGGAGGACAGAAGTCTAAACTGACTCTCGCTAGGTTAAAGTCAAAGTCCCCACAGGACTGTGTTCCTTACTGGAGGTGCTAAGGGAGAATGTTTCCTTGCCTTTCCAAGCCCCCCAGGCCATCTGCATTCCTTGGCTAGTGCCTCCCTCCCCTGTGGGAGCCAGCAATGGCCAGCAAGTGTCTGTCTCATTTCCATCACTCCGACTGTACATCGTTCACCACGCTTCTTGTCTGGCCTTGACTCTCCTACCTCACCCTCTTACTTATAAGGACCCTTGTGTTGGGTCCCCCAGGATTATTCAGGGTACTCTCCCCAACTCAGTAGACTTAGCTTAATCACATCGGCAAAGTTCATTTTACTGTGTAAGGTGACATACTCACATGTTCTATGGTTAACATGCAGACATCCTTGGGGGAACATTATTCTAGCACAAATTGGGCACAGAGAAGAAAACTGTTAAAATCAAAAATAAGAGAGGGTCCAGAAACAGACCTAGGCATGTAAATGTCTTTGATTTGTGATCGATTCCATATAGCAGGGTGATGGGGGAATTAGGCATCATTCAGTAAATAGTTCTAAAAATTTCTTTTCATTTATTTATTTTTGAGAGACAGAGAGAGCACAAGTGGGGAGGGGCAGAGAGAGAGGGAGACAGAATCCAAAGTAGGCTCCAGGCTCGGAGCTGTCAGCGCAGAGCCCAACGCGGGTCTTGAACTCACAAACTGTGAGATCATGACCTCAGCTGAAGTCGGACGCTTAACCGACTGAGCCACCCAGACTCCCCAGTAAATATTTCTGTAAAATTGGTTATTTATATAAAAATAAATTTGATTTGTCTCACATAATACAAAACAATTAAATCCAAGCAGATTTTATTTTTTAAACATTTATTTATTTACTTTTGAGAGAGAGAGAGGGAGCATGCATGAGCAGGGGAGGGGCAGGGAGAGAGGGAAGGAGAGAATCCCAATCTCAAGCAAGCTGTATGCAGAGTCTGACACAGACTTGAACCCAAGAACCATGAGATCATGAACTGAGCTAAAGTCAAGAGTCAGATGCTTAACCAACTGAGTCACCTAGGGGCCTCTCCAAGCAGATTTTAAAAATCAAGTGTGAAATTAGTCCAGTTTCATTCTTTTGCATGAAAGATGCAAAAGCTGTTCAGTTTTCCCAACACCATTTGTTGAAGAGATGATCTTTTTCCCATTGCATATCCTTGCCTCCTTTGTCATAGATTAGTTAACAATAAAAACATGTGTTTATTTCTGGGATCTCTATTCAGTTCCCTTGATCTATGTGTACGTTCTTTAAAAAAAATTTAATGTTTATTTATTTTTGAGAGAGAGAGAAAGAGAGAGAGAGAGAGAGAGAAAATGAGCAGGAGAGGGGCAGAAAGAGAGGGAGACACAGAGTCTGAAGCAGGCTCCAGTCTCCGAGCTGTGAGCACAAAGCCTGACATGGGGCTTGAACCCATGTACTGTGAGATCATGACCCGAGCCGAAGTTGGATGTTTGACTGAGCCACCCAGACGCCCCAATCTATGTGTATAGTCTTATGCCAGTACCATACTGTTTTGATTACTACAGATTTGTGGCATATCTTGCAATCTTAGAATGTGATACCTCTAGTTTTGTTTTTTCTCAAGAATGCATTGGCTATTTGGGGTCTTTTGTGTTTCTATACGAATGTTAGGATTGTTTGTTCTAATTCTGTAAAAATACTGATCATATTTTGATAAGGATTCCATTAAATGTGTAGATTGCTTTGGGTTGTATAGACATTTTAACAATATTTGTTCTTTCAATCCATGAACATGGAATACCTTTCCATTTGTGTGTATCATCAATTTCTTTCATCAGTGTTTTACAGTTTTCAGAGTACAGGTGTTTCACCTCTTTGGTTTAGTGTTTTCCTAGGTACTTTACTATTTTGGGTGCAATTATAAATGGGATTGTTTTCTTAATTTCTCTTTCTGCTACTTCATTATTAGTATATAGAAATGCAACAGATTTCTGTCATTAATTGTGTATGCTGTGACTTTGTTGAATTCATCTGTCAGTTCTAGGGTTTTTTGGTGGAGTCTTTCAGGTTTTCTATATATAGTGTCATGTCATCTGCAAATAAGGAGAGTTTGACTTCTTCCTTACCGATTTATTTGCTTTTTCTTTCTTTTTCTTGCCTGATTGCTGTGACCAGCACTTCTCATAGTATGTTGAATAAATGTGGTAAGAGTGGACATTCCTGTCTTGTACCCAACCTTAATAGAAAGCTCTGTTTTTCATCATTGAGTATAATATTAGCTGTGCATTTTTCATAGATGGCCTTTATTATGTTGAGGTATGTTCCCTATAAGCCAACTTTGTTGAGAGTTTTTATCATGAATGGATATTGGACTTTATCAAATGCTTTTTCTGCGTCTATTGAAATGACTGTATGGTTTTTATCTATTCTTTTATTGATGTGATGTATCACATTGATTCATCTGCCAATATTGAACTATACTTGCATCCCAGGAATAAATACCACTTGATTGTGGTGAATCATTTTTCAAAAGTATTGTTGGATTTGGTTAGGTAATATATTGTTGAAGATTTTTGCATCTATGTTTATCAGAGATATTGGCCTATAGTTTTCATTTTTGGAGTGTCCTATCTGGTCTGATATCAGGGTAATGCTGGCCTCATAGAATACATGTGAAAACTTTACTTCTTTTTCCATTTTTTGGAATAGTTTGAAAGAATGTGTATTTACCTTCCCCCACCCCATGAAAACACTAATTCAAGAAGATATGTGCATCCTTACATTTATTACAGCAGTGTGTATAATAAGCAAGATATGAAAGCAACTAAAATGCTAATTGATAGATGAATGGATAAGGAAGATGTGATACACACACACACACACACACATACACACACATGAATATTATTCAGTCATAAAAAAGAGTGAAACCTTGCTATTTGCAATGACATGGATGGAGACAGAAAGTATTATGCAAAGAGAAATACGACGATTGGAGAAAGACAAATACCATATGATTTTGCTCATATGTGGGATTTAAGAAACCAAACAAACAAAGAAAAAAAGAGACAAACAAAAAATAGACTTTTAACTATAGAGAACCAACTGATGTTTGCCAGAGGGGAGGTGGGGGGGGATGGATGAAATAGTTGAAGGGGATTAAGAGTATGTTTATCATGATGGGCATTGAGAACAGTTGAATCACTTTATTGTACACCTGAAACTAACAGAACACCATTTATTAATTGCATTGGAATTAAAAAAACAAACGCTAAAAATTAAACGTGAAAGGCAAACACAATTTGATAAATTCTATTATATTAAATTAAAAATTCTTAAGCAATTAAAATCGCAAAAATAGTGAAAATATGTTAGGAGTAATATATACAAAGTAAAATCTACAAAAATCTCATGACTCAGAGAAGATAAAAAACAAATAGAAAATACCATAGAAGTAATACCAGTGCTATGCGAGCGAGACAATATGTCATAAAATGAATGAAATAAAATTTAAAATCTTTATTTTTAGCATCTGCTGTAAATACGCCCACGATGGCCAATTGCAAGATACCATCTTGGTGCCATTGAATGAGGTTTATATAGAACATCACCTACGGTGAGCTGTTGCAAGATGACCAGAACATACCACTGCTTTATCTGGAGATAGTCACCGTAAGTCTTTAAATCTTGTTGTATGCTAATATGTACTTCATTCCAGAAATGTATTTATTGGAAAACTATTACTTCATAAGTTAAATTTTGTCTCAGCAAAATATTGTACACATGTATTCATGTATAAGTTCTTTATAATGGTTAACTACTATTCCCTTACATAGATGTAAAATTTATGTGAACTATTCTTGATTTTAGATAGCCAATTTATATCCAATATTTAGCTACATAAGAAGCTCCACAACCTATTTTTTAAAAAATATTTGTATATTTTTGACAGAGAGAGAGAGAGAGATCAAGTATGAGCGGGAAAGGGGCAGAGAGAAAGGGAGACAGAGGATCTAAAGTGGGCTCTGTGCTGAAAGCAGACAGCCCAGCATGGGGCTCGAACTCACAAACCTTGAGATCATGACCTGAGCCCAAGTCAGATGCTTAACCGTCTGAGCCACCCAGACACCCCTCCACAACCTTTTTCTCATTAAAAATAGACACAGTTATTTCCTTGGCATTTATGTCCAGAAGTGGAAATGCTGGATTAAATCTTTTTTCCTTCACTATTTATTTTTACTATTCATAAATGTTTGCTGGGCTGACATGACTAAACCCACAGTCTGGGTGCTTGAAGCACTGGAAGTTTATCCTCTCACAGATCTGGAGGCTGGAAGTCCAAGATCAAGGTGCCAGAAGAGTTGGGTCCCTCTGTGGCCTCTCCCCTTGGCTTGTTGATGGCCAATGTCTTCACATGGCCTTTCCTCCAAGCACACATAGAGAGATTTTCTGGTGTCTCTTCCTCTTCTTATAAAGGGCAGCAATCCATTTGGATTAGAGCCCCACCTTTATAACTTCATTTAACCATACTTACTTTCCCAAAGACCCATCTCCAAATACAATCATACTGGGGTAAGGGCATTAATTTATCTTTTTCTTTAGTTGTTTGTACTTTTAGTGTCATATTTAAGAATGCATTGTCTAATGCAAGTTTGTGAATATTTACACCTTTGTTTCCTTCCATGAGTTATATTTTAGCTCTTACATTAATTTCTTTGATCAATTTTGATTTCATTTGATATGGCTTGAGGTAAAGGTCGAACATTTTTCTTTTGCATCCAGTAGTTCCAGAATCAGATATTGAAGAAATGATTCTTTATCCATTGAATGACCTTGGCACCCTGGAAAATCAATGGAGTAGACATGTAGGACTCTATGTCTGTTTGGTCAAATCTACTCCATGGATATATAATCCTTTCATATGTCAGTACCACACTCTTTCGATAATTATAGCTTTGTAGTATGCTTTCAAATTGGGAAGTGTACGTTCTTCCACTTTACTCTTTGTTTTGACCACTTGGGGTCCCTTGTAATTCCTCATGAATTTTAGGATCGGCTTATTCATTTGTAAAAAAAAAAGGCTATTGTTGGGATTTTGATAGGGATTGCATTGAAACTATAGGTCACTTTGGGTATTATTGTCTTCTTAGCCATATTAAGTCTCCTAATACATGAACATGTCATGTCTTTCCATTTAATTAGGTCTTTAATTTTTTGAGCAATATCGTCTTGTACTTTTCAGTGTAAAGGCTGGGAGTGCGAGATGTTAAGCTTGTAAGTTGAGATAACACGGCTCATCCTACTGAATTTCATCTGCTTCTTTCTTCATTAAGCATTTCCCCTGGTTGTTGCTGTTTTTTTTTAATGTTTATTTATTTTGTTTATTTATTTTTGAGAGAGAGAGAGAGAGCATGTACACGAGTGAGCAGGGGAGGGGCAGAGAGAAGGGAACATAGGATCAGAGCATAGAGCCTGACGTGGGGCTCAAACTCACAAACCGTGACATCATGACCTGAGCTGAAGTCGGACACTTAACCAACTGAATCACCCAAGCGCCCCTCCTCTGGTTGTTTTAAGTTTTGTTTATAGAGTCTACGGTTCTAACAAAGTTGGTTCTGACCAGTTTTGCCAGCTGATTTATTGCTTTTGGGGAAAGATGATGTTTCACAGTTCCTCTTACACTGACGTTTTTGGCAATGTCACTTCTAAAAACAAATCCTTATATTATGGTGAATTTTCTTGTCATTTCAATGTGTTCATCTTTGTTTTTTTTAAGTGTTTTTAAATTTTTGTTTATTTTGAGAGAGACAGAGAGAGAGAAAGAGAGAGAGAGAATGAGTAGGGAAGGGCAGAGAGAGAAAGAGAGAAAGAATCCCAAGCAGGCTCTGTGCTGCACGTAGTTGACGTGGGGCTTGATCCCATGACCATGAGATCATGATCTGAACTACAAAGAATCAGAGAATCTTTTCTGAGATTCAGCCAAGAGAATCAGCCACACAGGTGCCCCCATCTTTGATTTTTTAATGAACATTTTATATGCATATTTTCTTTTTCTGTTCCCTCCTTTTTGCATTATCTGCCCAAGTCCTATCCATTTCTACTGAGCTAACTTTCTGTAATGACGTATCCTATAAAGAATCCATATCACTGAATTATTTTGAAAATATGTTTGTTCCCCCTACCCCTTCGTTTCAAGTTTTGTTTATAGTGAACTTCTAGAATACAAAGTTGCAAATATTAACCATTTTTCTTCCATGATTTTTGCCTATAGTGTCATGATGTTTAGAAAGTCCTGTCTATACCACAGATAGCATATGCCATTGGTTTACATTTTTGTTCTTTTATTTTGTATTAAAACTTCAACCAACTCCAAAGTACTTTGCTGTATAGCTTATGGTATTTATCTAACTTAATAATTTTCTTTTTAATTGACTTGCTACAAATCCAATCCCATGATCTAAAAAAAAAAAAGGAAAAAAAAGGCCATTGTTGATAAGCCCTGTGAAACATTACCTTTATTCTGTACTAACATTTTAATTGGGTCTATTCTGAACAGTTGATTGTATTACAATAATGCTTAAGTCCTACACCATGTATATCTTAATAACACAGTTAAATATCTCTAACACCAATCCTATTCCAGTTCTTAGTGTTCTTAATAAAAATTATATTGACCTTAAAAATATCTTCATTCCTTTACATCCTTTTTGTCTATACTAAGTATACATTTGTCAGCTTAAATTAGAGAATTTTCATGGGGATTTCAGTGAAAATGATCCAGAGAGAAGCATAAATTCATAACAGAAAAACAGAGCTGAAGTTCATTTTGGTCTGGAAATGAAGCACCGTTTCAAATGATCTCTGAGAGGCAAGGTCAGGAAAACCGAAGAGGATCCATATGTTTCCTACATCACTAAAATGTGGAAGTGATAATCCAGTGGCCCGGGAAGCTAGATGTGTTGATGCAAGCCCGTACTTTGCTATTCAGTATGATCTAGCTATCTAAGTGATTTGATGCTCAGGATACCCAAACGCAGATAGAGTGTCTTAACGGTCAATTGTAGGCAACGGTAATCTCATCACAGATGAATTGCAAGAAATGCACGTGAAATTGTGTGGTCAAACAAAATGTGCTATGTAAATATCAGGCAACGTGACACCTCTACAAGTGAACTCAAGTTATCGTCCCATCATTATTTTCTTGGCAGAGCTTTAACGTACAGCGACCTAATTGTTTTTTCCCAACCTCCTCAGAGCTTCCCATGTGTGATCTGCAACTAGTCCCCTGTGAAGGGCAGGGAGAGAGCGCAGAGAGAGGCAGGCCGGGTCAGATGGGCAGCCGACAGGTGTAACGAGCAAGGGAACTTACATTCAAGGCTTACCTTGGGTGTCACCAAACCAGGACATCTCTACTCCCACCTACCAAATCTTGAACTTTCTGTAGAGGCTTCACCTGGGCTCAGTCACGTGTACCAGCCAGGTGGTCTCAGCACCACATCACTGTCTCACGGCTGTGTTTTGGGGGCGGCTTCTAGTATGGAAGGCAAGCAGGATGCACCTCGTGAGAAGCCTCTCGTTGCTGGGGTCCAGCTCACAGGTCAACCGGCAGTCATGTCCTTGTGATGACAGCGATCCCTTCCAACTTTCCAGGGCTGAAGGATGAGATAATGCTTTACCTTCCCCACTACACCCTCCACTGAGGAGTTAAATCTCTGGAAACAGTCAGGATTTAGCATGCTTTCGCATTACATAAAAGTCCAGAGGGAAGCTCTTGTCCTCCTGGTCCTTCACACATACTGTTGCTACTTAACTATTGTGTTTTCCGTTTCTGCCACCCAGTGGGATGACAATATGGAGTCAGATCTATATTTTAATTGGAGTTTTTACAATATGTAAAGAATGGACAGCTAAACATCACAAGTAAATGTAGAAAAAAAAACAACTAAAAATCTACTTGATAGGATGTAGGTCTAGCAGTATATATTGAAGCTAGTATTGACGTTCTATTATCCAGGCAAGAAATGCTATTAGAAACCTAACAGTCGTGTATCAGTTGTGTCTGCAAACAAGGCTTTGTATAAAGTTTTAACTGTAATTTTTTGGGAAATGTTTGGGGCCACAATCACATTAAGGTAAACAATCCCATTTTCTTTTTCAATAACCACTACTTGTAGATAATGCTTTCCCAGGCTGTTGCATCCTTATTCAAACGTTCTTACTCACGGTCACAGTCTCATTTCTGTGTGTTAGAAAACTAAACTGCAACGCTAATCAACAAACCTAGGCAGTTTTCTGGAAAGCGGATCAAACAGCCATTTTCACCAGAATTAAGATTTCTCTTTTAAATAAAGTCTGTGGTGAAAGTTTAGTTTGTATGGAAACACGTTTTAATGATAAGTGACCCGAGTAGTGGGTTATTTACCTGAACGTGCAATGCTATAGAAGATATGTCTTTCAATGTTATTTTGGAATAGTTTTGATCAAAAAGTTGGCATTTCTCCCAAGAAAATTTGCCTGTCGCTTTTACTTATTTCTTCACACCTGTATGTAAATAGGAATCGACTGAGAGCGGGTGTGCATTTTCGATCCAACTGAAAAAAAAAACAACCAAAAAACGATTTTTTTCTTGGTCTTTCCTTGAAGTACTTACAAAATTGTGGATCAAGGTTTGTGTTAAATTAAAAGCGTGACTGAAAAATCGCCCCGTGGAATGAATGCCCTGCTTCTCGTGAATTACGGCCCCAGAAGCCCAGCACCTCCTTCCCACCAACCAGCAGAAAGGTCAGCGTCCTCGCTGTGAACCGCCTGTTACCGCGTGTATTTTCTGGGGCCAGCATGATCTGCAAATCGGGCACCCTGACAGAGGCCAGCTGAGTCATTTCAGTGGCTCAGGCAAGCAGTGCCCGGTCAGAACCAAATTGCTTTCCTCTCAGACCCTGGAGATCATCAGTACTCATTGGAGACCCATGTGGAAAATACGTTGCTGTGGTTTCCGTAATATCCCACTTAATGTTATTCATCTAATCACCGTGGTTTTTGGAAACTGGATCTTCCCAGTGATACAAAATTGTGCAGCATCCTGTAGTGCCCGTCAGCTGATTGTTTCTGCTTTTTTTTTTTTTTGTCTTCCCAAACAGCATGAGTAGAGCTAAGGATGATGAGGTCTTGGTGCAATACCCCACTCCCCACCCTCACCCCACCCCCCCACTCCCCACCCTCACCCCACCCCCCCACTCATACACACAAACACACATTTAGAAAGCACAGCCTGGAAATGGTCTGAATCTCCGTTGTTGCTCTATCTACACTGATCTCTAACATTTGTCTACGTTTTACAGAAATTAAAATGTTCACTTTGACAAAAATGAAGATAATTACGGCTAATAGTACCCTGACCCCACTAGGTGCCAGTGTACTGGGCGCGGAAAATGGTGCCTCCTTTGTACGCCCACATGGCAACATTGCGAGATAATTTGGAACGTGGATGAGGACAGTGAGGCTCAGATAAACCCAAAAACGTGTGCCTGGTCACTCAATCAATGGGGAATCGGGTGTGCGCTTTTGTCGGATTGCACGGTTTCATCTTCATTCACTGTGTCACACCCTTCCCTTAAATTTTCACTACTTTATTTATTTTATTTTGTATCTCTAATCTCTGAAATAGCTGTCTAGAATCCTCACTTTTCATACTAGCAAACTGAGTCTTAGTGCAGTACATACAATGCCTATGCCTTGTACTTTCTTTTAGACTCGATTCTAGGTTTTCATTCTTGGGACTACATCATACATGTAAGAAAGTGCATTTAAAATTTTAATAGTTTATTTGAGCAAAAGCCAATTGGAATCAGGCAGCATCCAATACTCCTCAGAGCTGTGCAAAATGAAAGACGTTTAGAGGCAGAGGGAGCAGGGACAGAGAAGTTGTACTAGGCAAGAAAAAGCTGGTTGGTCATTCCACGATTCCTTTCCTTTGAGGGATGGCAGGGTCTATCAGGCAGGTGACAACTATAGTCCTGCTTAGGTGATCCCTGACGGACTGGTTGAGGATTCTATTTCTGGGAGAGAACTGTAATTAAGTTAAGTCTGGGTTTGGAGACGTGGGGCTTAACATAAGTGACTAGCTTGCGGACCCACTGTCTTGTTTTATTAACAGCACCGACACTGATTGAGATGAAAAGGAAGTTGACCCCCAAACTCCCCCCCCCAAACAAAAACTAATAAGAACCAGAAACTATCACAGAATTATGGGGGCCGTGAGGGCCACTGCGTTCTTGCATAATGTTTGACACAGAAGAGATGCTCAGAGTAATTGATTAAAAACGTGAGTATGGGGGGCGCCTGGGTTAAGTGTCTGACTTTGGCTCAGTTCATGATCTCCCAGTTTGGTTGGTGAGTTCGAGCTCCGCATCAGGCTCTATTGTCACAGCTTGGAGCCTGGATCCTGCTTCAGATTCTGTGTCTCCCTCTCTCTCTGCCCCTACCCCACTCATGCTCTGTCTGTCTGTCTCCAAAATGAATAAATGTTAAAATTTTTTAAAAAAATATTAAAAAAATATGAGTATGGATGTTTGATGCAAATGTCTTTAAAAACAATCTTTCGGTACAGCCAGCCAATTTCTTTTCCATAAATAAAGAGCTCTTTGCAGGTCAAAATCCTATAGGTTACATATAAACGTAAAAAATGAAGGCGACCTAGTTGTCGCACGACTAAAGTCCACTAACAAATGTACAATGCATTCAGAGTTTGAAGGAGAAATCATTGCGCCCAGTTAGCACGGGCATGTCTTGGGGACCTCTCCTCCTCGCTTAACATCTTCCAAGGTAGTGTTACCTTTGCAATATCCAACCTATACATTTTACAATGCATCATCATTCGGGAAGTACATCTTGAAAAAAATAGAGAGTTATTTCCCTACGACTCCACACCATGTTTTTAACCAAACTGTGGAGAGGAAGAAAGTCATCTCACATTCCGCACCAAATATAAGTATTAGTTCCTCATAGTCAGGGGTAACGTTTGAAATTTGCTCCAGCTTTAACAACGTCTCTGTCTCTTGTATGTGGCCGGCCCTGGGAGGTTCTGTTCCTGCATACAAAGGGAATGAATGCAAATATCCTCATTAATAATTGGTGATCTTAAAGAGAAGATTCTTAAGCCTTTTACAGTTTAAACATTACATTTACATTTTAGGGGGATAGTGTGTTGTATACAGTGCGTTTACTTTGTGTTAGGAAAAAGGCAGTGGACTTCTGGATGTCATGCAAAAAGCATTCCGTTTTTTCACAATTAATCAGAAATGGACCTGGGGTTAGTGTTTTGTGCTGAATGGCTGATGTTCAGAGGGAAATGCTTGTGTAATGAAAGCAGCTTGAGACGCTGAAACAAAGGTTGACAGTATAAAAAGATTCAAAAATATTCTGTCTGGTTTTTCTCTCTGGAGAGCCGGCTTACATATGTCACGTAGCATATTTAGATGTTAATGGATGAATCCAAAGCAATAATTCAAAAGTGAAATATTTATACCGTAGGACGGCAACTCTGATAATTCACAGCAGTTAAGTGAGGACTCTGGTTTTAATAAAATTGAATAAGATATCAACTGCTCTCTTTAGGATTTAAGATGTAGCATAAAATGTTGAAGAAAATGTCTCTGCAAAGTGTGGGATGGTGACGGTGTTTGGGACACACTCTGGGTTGGACGAAGGGCAGGTCCCCTCAATGTGCTACTTTGGCATATTGATGATTCGACATAAGTGTTTGAAGAAACAGCCTGTTCGAGGATGCTCAGACCCTCCTCTGTGCCTCTGAAAGCAGTAAACACATCCCCCGTTTGAGAAACATCCTTCCTATACTAAGAAGTCAAAGCCGTCCTTCTCACCAGAGACAGGAACTGTAAAGCCAGGAAAACTGTGGAAACGAACCTTGTTACTTTTTTCCTAATCTCCCACCTTAGCCTCAGTTCTGAGTAGATTTCCCAACCAATTGAAACTCGCAAAGTTAAGTTTCCTTTGTCTTGTCAATTCCTCATGGATTAATTGTCTCCTTGTCTAAAAAGTATAAAAGCTGCCTGTTTGGGTCTCAACTTCATCATCCGGCCTCTGTGCGCCAATAATAAAACTTTCTTTTTTCTCCCATTAATCTGTTTCATGCCAATTTAATTCTGAGTCCAGATGGGAGACACTGAAGGGTGAAGAATTTTTCCTTCTTTTCAGCGGAGAGCATGGAGGAGTATGTCAAAGTTTTTTTCACTTATGTAATTGAGTTGGAGCAGTTATTTTATTACGGGCAAATTTGAAAATTACTTAAGTAGAACCATAATATGGGCTTACACCTTAGAACGAAGTCCCCAGTGTAGACAGAGGCATCGTCACAGAAGCCTGACATCAGACGTGCACAAGGTTATGGTGTGGGATCAACCGTTTCATTAGTGAACATGATCATAAGATGACGTTATACAAAATGTGCTCCAACAGAATGGCGTGGGGTTCTCAAATACATGGCAAATAATATAAGAGAAAAATATTTAATTTATGTACTAATTCCTGTTGAAGATAGTGACTGGAGCAAATACGTATTCTTTTCCTTCTTGAGATCTTCCCAAATTAGGGGCGCCTGGGTGGCTCAGTCAGTTAAGTTTCCGACTTGGGCTCAGTTCATGCACTCACGGTTTGTGGGTTCGAACCCCGCGTCGGGCTCTGTGCTGACAGCTCAGAGCCTAGAGCCTGCTTTGGATTCGGTGTCTCCCTGTCTCTCTGCCCCTCCCCCATTCACACTTTGTGCTCTCTCAAAATAAAATTAAACATTAAAAAAAAAATTAAAGGGGCGCCTGGGTGGCTCAGTCGGTTGGGCGTCCGACTTCAGCTCAGGTCATGATCTCACAGTCTGTGAGTTCGAGCCCCGTGTCGGGCTCTGTGCTGACAGCTCAGAGCCTGGAGCCTGCTTCAGATTCTGTGTCTCTCTCTCTTCCCCTTCCCTGCGCACACTCTGTCTCTCTCTCAAAAATAAATAAACATTGAAAAAATTTTGAAAAAAAAGATCTTCCTAAATAATAAAAATGTGCCCTAATTTGACAAGAAAACAGAATGCAGGATTACTTAGGGGTTATGAGAAAGCAGTAGGAAAGGGTGAGGTCAAGGACAATAAAACCCAGTGAAATCAATTTCCCCAGGAGCCTGCTGTCTGCTTAGGAGACAAGGTTGCAGTGAGTCCAAACCCTTGCAGTTTGTTCATTGTTCTGTGAGAAGCTTCCAGAAAACTAAGAAGCACACCACGGAGGGTAAGAATGAAGATTTGAAGGATCCTTGAGTCTCATTTAGCAGAGCGTTCTAGGCATGTCACCCGGGACGGTGTGTGGGGCAGCCCCAGAGAAAGGTCAGTGCAGACTGGGGCTGGGGGACAAGCTAGTGATCTGGAGAGGAAGTCGTGCAGAAGAATGGAAAACCGCCCGGACACCTGATACGATGGAGTTCTAAAAACTGTACAATCACTGCTTTGGAGGACTCAATGGTGTCAACATAACGGAAGACAAGAAAGGTGAGAGGAGGCTTCTGGATCCAAGGAGAACAAGATCTGACATTGAATGAAGTGCGTGATCCTGGCTTGGAGTCTGGGTTTGGAAAAAAAAAAAGCTACTTAAGAATTGGGTAAACTTGAATATGGCTTATATGTTATATTAGAGTAGTGCGTGGGGGCGCCTGGGTGGCTCAGTGGGCTAAGCGTCTGACTCCTGATTCTGGCTCAGGGTGATGAGGGAAGCAAAGGCAAGAGAAGTGTAGCTTAAATTAAATCTCTTTGCAGCTCCTGACAGACACCCAAAATATGCAGAGGGTGACCTTCCTCAGGAAACTCATGGCTGCTTTAGTGCCCTAAAGTTTTTGTTTTATTAAAGACTAAAGGTGACCTTATCTTAACAGCAGCCAGCTCCTCAAAGTCCGGGAAGCCTTGATTCCAAATACCTTAGAGACTTACGTGGCTTCCAAATACCTTAGAGACTTATGCAGTCCTGAACCCCATTAACTTAAAAAGTATGTAATCAGTCACTCCTTACAATACCAGTGCAATGCTTTCTGCCCACGGATCCTGTCCCCGTGCTATAATAAAATCGCCTTTTTGCACCAAAAACGTCTCAAGAATTCTTTCTTAGCCATTTGCTCATGAACCCACAACTTCCAAATGTCATCAAGGTCATGATCCCAGGGTCATGGGATCGAGCCCTGCATCAGGCTCTGCACTCACAGCGTGGACCTTGCTTGGGATTCTGTCCCCCCATCCCCTGCTTCGTTTCCCACTCACACAAGTAAGCAGCGTGTGTGTACTTGCTCTCTCTCAAAATAAAGAAATAACCTTTAAAAAATGAAATAAAATATTGCATGAGTGTGGGGAACTGTGAGATACTTGGGATGTAGTTGCTTAGGGGTGAAGTGACAATATGATATATGTGGCTGAGTTGGCTGCTGTGTTCATGTAAAAGAGAGAGAGAGAGAGAAGGCAAATTTGGCAAAATGCTAAAAATTGCTGATACAATACCAGTGTTTGTTGTAGAGCACTTGCAAATTTTATGAAGGTTCAACAATTTCAAAAAAAAGAAAAAAAGAGAAAGAAAAAGAAGGCCAATTAGTACAAACAAAACTAAGGAAAAAAAACCCTAAAGAAACATACATGCCAGAAAAATATATAAGCATGGTAAGCTCTTTGACTTTTCAGTCAATGACATTTGAATAGCTGTCATATAAGCATCCTGCTAATTGCTTCGTAAAAAACACAGATTAAATTCTGCTGGAAAGGAAAGGGTGGAGTAGTCATTGCAATAAAGGCTGAATTTATCTTTCAAATCAGGAAATAAATAGACACTACAAAAGGGAAAAGTCAAGCAATTGCCTTGGAAGTATATTATTTTCAAATGTTTTTAATGTTTATTTATTTTTGAGAGAGAGAGAGACAGAGCGTGAGCAGGAGAGGGGCAGAGAGAGAGGGAGACAAGAATCCGAAGCAGCCTCCAGACTCTGAGCTGTCAGCACAGAGCCCGACGTGGGGCTAGAACTCACAGACCGTGAGATCATGACCTGAGCTGAGATCTGGTACTCAACCAACTGAGCCATCCAGGTGCCTCTCATGTGTTTTTATTCTTTTTTTTTTTTTCAACGTTTATTTATTTTTGGGACAGAGAGAGACAGAGCATGAACGGGGGAGGGGCAGAGAGAGAGGGAGACACAGAATCAGAAACAGACTCCAGGCTCTGAGCCATCAGCCCAGAGCCTGACGCGGGGCTCGAACTCATGGACCGCGAAATCGTGACCTGGCTGAAGTCAGACGCTTAACCGACTGCGCCACCCAGGCGCCCCATGTGTTTTTATTCTTAAAAAAAAATTGTTTAAATGTTTTATTCAGTTTGAGAGAGACAGAGAGATAGTATGAGCAGGGGAGGGGCAGAGAGAGAGGGAGACACAGAATCCAAAGCAGGCTCCAGGCTCTGAGCTGTCAGCACAGAATCCAACGTGGGGCTGGAAACCACGAACCATGAGATCGTGACCTGAGCCGAAGTGGGACGCTTAACCTACTGCGCCACCCAGGCACCCCGGAAGTATATCATTTTGATGCACGGATGTGACAGTTTCGAAGAAAGAGTAAGAGTCACAGCAGGAGCTGCCTTCGTGAAGGATCCCCGAGTGCATGTTGTGGCAGAATGTTCTGGTGTTTCCCTGTTAGCCTTTTGGTGCAATGAGCTCTCCTGGTAACTGTGCATGTGCACGCCACAGTTTTAAAAAAAATGATTTAGAATTAAAATAGTGTAGATTCTTTTAGTAGTGTCATTTAGCAGAAGGACGTAATTGACGGAGGGATGCCAGGCACGCCCCCGGGACAGCCGAGCCACAGGAAGGACGGGGTGCTCCCTGCACCTCACCTCAGGATCCACGAGGCAGCTGAACGTCCTGAAACTCTCCCATCAACCTTCTCATTGTAAACAGTTTACTCCACATTCAGGGAAACATACCCCCTGAGGGTTCTTAAAGTCGCATCTCACCTCTTGAGATCAGGTGCAAGCTCAGAAGTCCACAGAAACTTTATTTCCTGGCTCAGCCTCAGATCAACCAGCTGAGGGCAGAGAAGGGGGTGGAAGTAACGTGGGCACCTTGCAAAGGAAATACGGTCAGGCAAGGTGAAGAACCAGAGACTCTCCCCTGCTGGTGTCAGTCCACTACTATTCCACAGCCCCCGCAGAAGATGGGAGGTTCTGGGGGCGTCTGAGTGGCTCAATTGGTGAAGCATCTGACTCTTGATTTTGGTTGAAGTCATGATCTCACAGCCGTGGGTTGGAACCCTGCATCTGGCTCTGCGCTGTCATTGTGGAGCCTGCTTGGGATTCTGTCCCTCCCTCTCTCTCTCTCTCTCTGCTCTTTCCTGGCCTCTCCATGAGCGCACTGTCTCCATCTCAAAATAAATAAATAAACGTTAAACAAATTAAAAAGCAAAGACACGAGGTTCTGGGAAACCCACAAAGGACACTGTTGCTAATGGCACAGCTGGGGGCCCAACTGCCCTGTTGTTTTAACGGCTTTATTGAGGTACAGTCAAAGTACCAGAAAGTTCACCCACTTGACATGTACAATTCAAGGGGTGTTGGTATTTTCACAGATATTTGCAGTCAGCAGCAGGGAGAGTTTTGGAGTATTTTCATCGCCCCCAAGTTCAGCTATCATTATAGGCCATGTGTGGGGATAGCACTGGGGGTGGAATATGCCGGGGGGGGGGACAAAACGTGGAACCAGACCCAGTTTACTGAGCTGGGCTCACTGCGTAGAGGTTCTGCACGTACTGAGAGTGTGACCAGACGGTCCACTGGAATGCGGACCCCCGTGGCCCACAGGGAGCAGGTTAGAAATGCCAGACTCGCCTTGGCTTAATGGAGAAGAAGGAACTCAGAGGTTCAAGAGGCTCGTGCACTGTTGGTGGGAATGCAAACTGGTGCAGCCACTCTGGAGAACGGTGGGGGTCGGGGTGGGGGGCGCGCTCAGAAAGTTAAAAATAGAACTACCCTACGATCCAGCAGTTACACTGCTGGGTATTTACCCAAAGAATATGAAAGCACTAATTCAAAGGGCTACATGCACCCTTATGTTTACGGCAGCATTGTTAATAATAACTAACAATTATGGAAGCAGCCCAAGTGTCCACTGATAGATGAATGGATAAAGAAGAGGTGATACACACACACACACACACACACACGCACACACACACAATGCAAGGTTACTCAACCATAAAAAAGAATGAAATCTTGCCATTTGCAACAACACGGATGGAGTTAGAGTGTATTACGCAGTTTGTGAGATCGAGCCCTGTGTCAGGCTTTGCCATGGCAGTGCAAAGCCTGCTTGGGATTTTCTCTCTCCTGCCCCTTCCCTGCTCATTTTCTCTCTCTTTCTTGAAATAAACAAACAAAAAAAAGACCTACTCACCCCCTACTGGGAGGAGCCAAGGGACCCACCTTTCACCGCGAGTGGGAGGATAGATCTGGCAGCTTCCAAGAAAGAGGTCTGTGGTTGCTGTTTCTGTAGGCCAGAGCTTCCAGTAGAAATGAACTGGGAGTAATGGGATCCCAAGACGGGGGTGGAGGGGGGTGGAGGGGGGGTGGGGGCACTTAACTACGAAAGGCAAGGTGGGCGTGGTCACCATGATGGGCACTGGAGTCAAGGCAGCAATCAGAATAATCTGGCTCCGGAAAACGGAGGGCAGCTAGCTGAAGTGAAGTGAAGTGAAGTGAAATACATGGGAAGCTTAGTAAATCCTTACTTGATCTGTACAAGCAGGAAACTTCTAGGTTGAGTGAACAAAAGTCTCACCTGAGCCATAAAAACAGAGTCATGGCCCCTCAGTCATTTCCTGGGATTGAGCTGGTTTACAAGCCCAGGACCTCTTGAAGCAGGGTCCCCTCAAAGAAGGAATCTGACACGGTGCCCCACATTTATACTGTTAATCTCTCACCCAGCCTTCCCCGAAGGCATCTCCGGCCTTTTACCAGGGTAGCTATGTGTTGGGGGAAAGGAGCTGATCAGAACTTTTGGGGATTAGTGGGTTCTGGCTCTGAACTGACACTGACTCCGGGAGACCCAGAACATCACCGTGGCCTTCCAGTCAGAGCAAGGGCTTGTGAACATTGGTGTCACTCAGGTCCACCTCATAGCAGGCCCGGTGGGACCTGGACCCCAGCCTGTGGTCATTTCCCCAGGTCCAGAATGCACAATTGGGAAAGAAGTGCTCAGCTGGCAGACTTCCCACGTTGCTTCTCTCACCTGCTAAAATGGGACAGGCCAAATGGAAGCCACTAGAACGGCTTCTCCCTAAGAATACAGCAAACCAAAAGCAACACTACATGCCTGAAGGAAGTGCCGAGATTAGTGCCACCATCCAGGACTTGAAAGACGCAGGGTGGTGATTTTCACCACATGCCTACTCAACTCCCCTCTGTGTCCTGTGCAGAAGACAAATGAAGTTTGGAGAATGACCGTGCTCTCCAGCCCTACTGTCATAACTTAGTTTGCAGGGATCTGGATTGAGTTTCCCTTCCATGAGACATCACACTCATCCATTATATTAGTGACGTTGTGCCGCTGGGACCTAATGAGGAAGAAGTTGCAACGACTACAGACTTCTTGGCAAGGAACTTGCATGTCAAAGGGTAGGAGAGCCATCTGACAAAAATTCAGGTATCCGGTCATACGGCGTGTTGAGATATTCATTCTGGGGTGAAGGGTAAGGTGTTGGATCTGGTCCTTCCTACAACCCAAAAAGAGGCGTGAAGCCTAATGGGTCTCTGGATGTGGGGGGACAACATTGTCCTCATTTGGGTGTGGTCCTCATCTGGTCCGTTTTCCTCATGACTTGGAAAGCTGCTAGTTTTTAGAGGAGCCCAGAACAAGAGAAGTCTCTGCGGCAGGTGTAGATTGCTGTACAAGCTGCTTTGCCCCTTGGGTCGTTGACCTCACAGGTCCAATGGTGCCCGACCTGTCAATGGCAGAGAGGGAGAGTCTTTGACAGGCCTCTCACTGGGAATCACAGTGAGCGATCTTAGGATTTGGGAGCAAAGCCTTTCCATCTTCTGCGAATAGCTACTCTCCTTTTGAGAAACAGCACTTTGCCTGCTCTTGGGCCGCTAGACGCTGATGGTTTAACTATGAGCCACTAAGTTACCGTGAAGCCTGAGCTGCCCATCACGAATGAGGGGCTATCCGACACCGAGCCGTAAAGTTGAGCGTGCACAGCAGCTCTCCAAAATCAAATGGAAGTGGTACGTATGAGATCGGCCCCAACCAGGCCCCGAAGACATAAGTTTCAGGAACAACGGTCCTGACTCCTGTTACATTGTCTTCCTTCCCAGTCTGCACCTAGCACATAGAGTCCCCGTAACCAGTTGACAGAGACCTGGTATATGGATGGCTCTGCACCGTGTGCACGCTCCACTTGACCATGGGTAGCTGTAGCACCACAGCCCCTCTGTGGGACGTCCCTGAAGGACAGTGGTGAAAGGAAATTTTGCCAGTGGGCAGAACTTCAAGCGCTGCATCTGTGTTTTCACCTTAATTGGAATGAGAAACGGCTGGCTGTGTGATTGTATCCCAGTTCATGGGCTGTGGCCAATGGTTTGTCCAGATGGTCAGGGACTTGGAAGGGACATGATTGGAAAACTGATGAAAATGTAATCTGGGCAGAAGATATGTGGATAGACAACTCCGAATTGGCAAAAGACATAAAGGTATGTGTGCCCCATGTGAATTCTTACCAAAGGATGAAATCAGTGGAGGATTTTAATAATCAAGTGGATAGGATGACCCATTCCAGGGACACCAGTGAGCCTCTTTTTTCAGTCTCCCCTATCATTGCCCCATGGCCTTAGGAACAACATGGCGGCAGAAACGGAGGTTATACGTGGGCTCAGCAACATGACTTCCACTTCCCAAACCAACCCTGGCTGTGGCCAGTGTAGAATGCCCGGTCTACAGGCAGTCGAGACCAACACTGAGCTCCTGATGTGGCACCATTCCCAGGGTGATCAGGCGGCCACCTGGTGGCAGGTTGATTACATTGGATAGTTTCCATCATGGAATGGGCTGTGTTTTGTTCTTAGTAGAATAGACACTTAATATGGATGCAGATTTACTTTCCCTGCTCAAAATGCTTCTGCTAAAACTGCCATTCTTGGACTTTTGAAGCTCAGTTACAGTGACAGCTAGGTGGTGACACTGTTCAGGGCTCGGGCAAGTAGAAACTTGCAAGACAGGTTTCAACAGGGGCAACTGTGTATACTCTGAAACCTTCAATATACGGTGGTGTCTCTCTCACAGCCAGGCTTCATGGGTCCAGGAATCAAGGGATGGAAATGGTTAGTAGAATTCACTGTTACTACCAGTGGCCCAATAACAAAAATTTTGCTTCCTGTTCCTGTGATCTTACACTCTGCTGTCCTAGAGGACTTATATCCAAAAGAAAGATAGTAATATCTCTAGCAGGAGATGTAGCAGTAAGTCTCTTTAGCCTGTGAAATCGACAGGCAGAGAAGGGGGTTCCTGTGTGGGTGGGGTGGTGATCCTACCAAGGGGAAATTAGAGTGTTATCCCACAATGGAGCTAAGGAGGAGTGTATCTGGAATACAAGAGACCCTTTAAAATGTCTCTTAGTATTACCATGGCCGGTAATGGAAGTCAATGGAAAACTAAAACAACCCAACCCAGTCAGGACTACCAGTGGCGGGTCCCTGCAGAAATGAAGGTTTGGGTCACCCACCAGGCAAACAACCATGACCAGCTGAGGTGCTGGTCAAAAGGCAAAGGGAATATGAAATAGGTAGGTAAAAGAATGTAATTATCAATACCAGCTACAACTATGTGACCAGTTACAGAGATGAGGACCATAACTCTCATGAGAATTTCTTCCTTATTCTCTCTGATTCGATTATCATATAACGTAAGATGTCTGGACTTTATATCAGGGTATTTGAATATTGTGAATTTTATCTCATAGGATTTCAGTTAGGGATACCCGGGAGAAGAGTAAACACACAAGAATGTTGCCTCCTTCTGAGGAAGGGGTTAGTTTGTTTTTGGTTGTTTGTAGGATCGGCATATCATGTTAGGAAGAATTATGACCTTGATATTATATTCATTTAAATATTTTCTTTTTTCTTAATGTTTATTCATTTTTGAAAGAGAGAGAGGGAGAGAATCAGTGGGAGAGAGGCAGAGAGAGGGGGACAGAGAATCCCAAGCAGGCTCTGTGTTCACAGCAGCAAGCCCGATGCGGGGCTCAAACTCACAAACTGTGAGATCATGACCTGAGCTGAAGTCGAACACTCAACCAACTGAGCCACCCAGGCGCCCCACACTTAAATATTTTCTATAGTTTAAAGAGACATATTTAGGTGCCAAGGTGACAAAGGATGGGTTTATGATGATTAATTTGATGTGTAAATTTTCCCGGATCGCCTCTTCTTAGGTATATAGCCAAAAGAAATGAAAACCAATGTCCTCACAACTTGAACATGAATGTTCATGGCAGCATTAATCATAGAACCAAAAGATTTAAATAACCCAAATATCCGTCAACAGATGAATGGCTCCACAAATTATGGTATATCCATATAACTGGAATATTATTTGGATACATAAACGAATGAATTACTGATAAATGCTACAATATGAAGGATCTTCAGAAGCCCCAGGTCAAACAAAAGAAGTCAGTCACAAAAGTTCACCTATTCAATGATTTCACTCACAAGAAGTTCTAGAATAGGGAAACCTGTAGAGACACAGTAGATGAATTGTTTCTTAGTGCTAGGGTGGAAGCGTTCTCCAGCGAAACAGAATCAATATACACATGCATATAGATCCTATGGATTCGTCTTCTATATCTGTATATCTGACTGATATATCAGTATGCGTAATATATATGCATAATACACAAAATAATATATAATATCTACCAACATGGTACGCCCCTCTGCTTATTTTTGTAGGTCTTCTATGTGGAGCTCATGTGAATCTTTATTTGAATTTATTCCTAAGTATTTCATGTTGGCTGATGAATTTATAAAGGATTTTTTTCTTCAGTTCTAATGCTTTGGTGTTGTGGTAGGAAGCAGTAAAATGGGTGTGTGTGTGTGTGTGTGTGCGTGTAAAGCAAACTGCTAAAATCACTTACTAAATTCTAATAGTTTCACTGAAGATGCTGTTGCATATTGTACACAGGGGTAATGTTCAATTTCCTCTTCTGGGTTTATTTCACATCCTAGAATGTTGATTAAAATGGGAAAATAAAGTTTTAGTGGAAATATCTGGCTGTTAATGATCTCGGGAGAAAGACTTTTGACATTTGCCATTAAGTACATTTCAAAGAGCTAACATGGTTTTGTTGATTTTTGATCAATGTGCATATTTTTCTATTAATTTCTACTCTTACTTTCTTATTTTCCATTGTTTTACTTTTATTGGGTGTAATTTGGTATTTTTAAAGCTGCCTTTTTTGGGGCGCCTGGGTGGCGCAGTCGGTTAAGCGTCCGACTTCAGCCAGGTCACGATCTCACGGTCCGTGAGTTCGAGCCCCACGTCGGGCTCTGGGCTGATGGCTCAGAGCCTGGAGCCTGTTTCCGATTCTGTGTCTCCCTCTCTCTCTGCCCCTCCCCCGTTCATGCTCTGTCTCTCTCTGTCCCAAAAATAAATAAACGTTGAAGAAAAAAATTTAAAGCTGCCTTTTTTTTGACTTACCAGTTATTTAGAAAGTTATTGCTTACTCTCCACACTTTTAGAAATTCTTTGGCTTTCCTTTAATTATGGATGTCTACCTTCCTTACTTCCACTGGGGACCAGATAAAATCCTCATTTTATTTCAGTCATATGCAATCTGTTGTGACTCATTTTAAGGCAGAAAATCTGATCAGTTTCGAAAATATTCCATTTCCGCGTGCGAAGAATGCATTTTCTGTACTTATTGCTTGACGTGTCCTATGTATCTCAAGTCACCAAGTCAATCAAATGTGTTACTCCTTTTGTTTATAGTTTCAATAACCTTACTGATTGGTTTTTTAGCTTGTTCGGTGTCTGAGATAAGTGCGTTAAATTTTCCAGTGGTGATCATGGATTTCCAGTGAGGATTATGTCTCTCAGGCAACTTTTGCTTTACCTGTTGCCAAGCAATATTAACAGGTGCAGGAAATTTAAGATTTCCATATTTCCCTAGTTAATTGGCCCTTTTGTCATTTGGAAATGTCCCTATGTGTATCTAGCTATATTTCTTAATATCGTTAATATTGATCTAATTATACTAGCTTTCTTTGGTAAAGGCTTGCGCGAAAATAACCTTTTCAACATTTCCCTTTCAAATTTTATTTATTTATTTATTTAAATGGTTTTTCTTCATTATTTTTTTTTCCTTTTCCTTTTTTTTTTTTTTTTTTCTTGTAAATTCAGGTGAGTTAACATACAGTGTCATCTTGGCTTCTGGAGTAGAACCCAGTGATTCAGCTCTTACATATACGTGTCTCTTGCCGGGTTCTAGTTTATAGTGCAGTTTGTCAATTTGCCTTTTTAAAAAAATAGTGTCTTTAAAAATTTTTTTTAATGTTTATTCAACTTTTGAGAGAGAGTGGGGGAGGGACAGAGAGAGCGAGGAGGACAAAGAATCTGAAGCAGGCTCCAGGCTCCGAGCTGTCAGCACAGAGCCCGATGCGGGGCTTGAACTCATCATGAGCCATGAGATCGTGACCTGAGCTGAAGTCGGATGCTTAACCGACCGAGCCACCCAGGCTCCCCCCAGATAATGTCTTTTAATTGGACTGTCTGAGTTATTTAAATTTAATGTAATTGCTATTATATTTGCATTAGAGTCTACCACCTTGGTCTCCATTTTCATGGCCATATGAATCATTCCCACCGCACGTCTGTATTGCTTTCATTTTGGGAGAGTATTGCCTGGGGGGACAGGATTCCTATGATGGGCAGCAGAGAGGCACATCACCTCCATCCACTCAGGAGCCTACACGTGCTTGGTTTGCATGTTTGCATGGCTTAGACCTCTGTGGTTTATCCCCTCTCTTAACATTGAGCGCCCTGGGGTCCCATGTGAGTGTCTGTGGTCTCTTGTGTGCCAGTCCTTCCCCTTTGGGGGCTCCTATATTCTGAGTTCTGGTCATCAGAATTGCGAGATTGCATAAATCTTTGCCCTGCTATTTAGTCCCTGTGCTTAGGCTCCTTGCTTCTTGAGCTGGGAAGCCTGACTGGCAAACACCTCAAGGTGGAAACTGGTGGTGAGTGGTGGTATCACTTCTTTTTTTTCCCCCTGCTGTCTGGGGTCCTGGCCCCTCAGGTTCTATCGTCTGCCTCAACACCATCAGCTTTCATTTGTTATCCTCTGTGCTTCTGTGATACCGTCCAGAGCTCCAAGGGACACTGTGACTCACCAGCCTCTTCTGGCCTGTGTCTTCTCTTGCCCAGGCATCCCGCATGACCGAGGGAGTAAACAGCATGCAGAAGGCCTCCTTTCCTGCCAAGGCCTTGATCCTCAGGTCCTGGGTGTCTTGGGATACTTCAAACAGATTTAAAAAAATAATTTTTTAAGTTTATTTATTTATTATTTATTTTGAGAGAGAGAGAGAGAGAGAGAGAGAGAGAGCACACAAGCAGGGGAGGGTCAGGGAGAGAGAGAGAGAGAGTGAGAGCAGGGGAGTGGCAGAGGGAAGGGACAAAGACAATCCCAGGCAGGTTCCATGCTGCCAGGGCAGAGTCTGACATGGGGCTCAATCCCACGACCCTAGAATCATAACCTGAGCCAAAATTGAGTCAAATCCTCAACCAACTGAGCCACCCACGTGCCCTTAAAAAAATATTATCGGGGCTCCTGGGTGGCTCAGTTGGTTAAGTGTCAGACTTTGGTTCAGGTCATGATCTCATGGTTCATGGGTTTGAGCCCTGGGTTGGGCTCCGTGCTGACAGCTCAGAGCCTAGAGCCTGCTTCAGATTCTGTGCCTCCTTCTCTTTCTGTGTCTCCCCCATTTGTTCTCTCTCTCTCTCTCTCTCTCTCTCTCTCTTTCTCAAAAAATGAATAAACATTAAAAAAAATAGGAACACCTGAGTGGCTCAGTAGCTTAAGTGTCCGACTTGGGCTCAGGTCATGATCTCAGTTCATGAGATTGAGCCCTGTGTAGGGCTCTGTGCTGACAGCTCAGCTTTGGATTCTGTGTCTCCCTCTTTCTCTGCCCCTCCCCTGCTTGCACACACTCTCCCTCTCAAAAATAAATAAACATTAAAAAAACTTTTTTTTAATTAAGAAAATATTATCACGCTTATTTATCTAGGCTCAACAGGACTCTGAGTCCCACCATCAAGTTAGCAGTAGATGTCTGTTGTGGTTTTCGTGTTAATTTCTGTTCTCAGTCAGAAGCCTGAGGACTTTTCACAGGCTCATTGGCCCCTTTGTGCTGTACCTGTTCCAGTATTTCTTGTTCATTTTTCTCTTGGGTTATTGGTTTTTGATGAACGGTTTCACAGAAGTGATTCATATATTTTGGACACCAGCCTTTTGATGCTTCTAGAAGTGGCCAATATTCTCTCCCATTCTATGGCTTGCCATGTAGCTCTCGAAATGATGTCTTTTAAGAAACTAAAGTCCTTACTTTCAATAAAGCCAATCTATCAATGTTTTCCTTTATGATTAGTGGGTTTTTTTTTCCCTTTTCTGGGGAATATCCCCCTATGCCTAGAATAAAGAGATATTTCCAGCATTATTTTTACAACCTTGTTGTTTTGTAGTTCCCATTTAGAGTTAAAATTCATCTGCAACTGGCACAGAGCCCGACTCGAGGCTCAATCTCATGCACCGTGAGTGAGGTCATGACCTGAGCCGAAACCAAGAGTCAGATGCTTACCAGACTGAGCCACCTAGGTGTCCCTCTATTGTTTGATTTCTTGATTCTTACAGAAAAATGTGGTCGTGTCTTACCTACAATAGCTTTTGAACAAGTTTAATATCAAGTAAATTACATTTGTGCGGTAGGCAATTCCTCATGAGTTTTTCTACGTCTTGCCCTTTTAACGTCCATATAAGTTATTACTATCCTACCAATTTGCTCTCTCCCTCCCTCTCTCTCTCCTTCTCTCTCTCTCTCTCTCTCTCTCTCTCTCTCACACACACACACACACACACACACAGCACTGGGAATTTTATTTTGAGATGACACTATTGATTACAGTTTACCTTGGAACAACATGGGGGTTGGGTTATCAACTCCCCCTCCCTTTACAGTTGAAAATTCACATATAACTTTGACATCCCCAAACTTAACTACAATAACCTACTGTTGACCGGAAGCCTTGCTGATTACATAGTTGATGAACAAATATTTTGTGTGTGTATTTTTATATATTGTATTCTTACAATAAAGTAGGCTAAAGAAAAGAAAATGTTATTAAGAAAACCATAACACAGGGGCGCCCGAGTAGCTTAGTCAGTTTAGCTTCCATTCCTTGGTTTCAACTTAGGTCATGATCTCACGGGTCCATGGGTTCGAGCCCCACATTGGGCTCTGTGCTGACAGCCTGGGACCTGCTTGAGATTCTCTCTCTCTCCCTCTCTCTCTGCCCTTCCTCTGCTTGTGCTCTCTCTCTCTCTCTCCAAATAAAATAAATAAACTTAAAAAATAAAGAAAACCATAAGAGAAAATACATTTATAGTATAGCACATATTTTTATTGAAAAAAAAATCAGTGCACAAGTGGACCTATGAAGTTCAAGCCTGTGTTGTTCAAGGGCTAACTACTTTCAGAAATACTGTCACCTTTATAATATTGACCCCATCTGTGAACACAGGATACCACTCCATTTCTTACACGTGAAATTTTGCTCAACACCTTTTTATAGATCTATGTGTAAACAACACCAAGCTTTAGCTAGAATTGTTCATGTTTATTTGAGCTTCTTATGCTATTTAAATGTCCAAGTAAAAAATATGCATGTAATGACAGTTTATTTTCTTTTTAATGTTTGTATTATTTTCCTTGACATTGAATGAAGGCTTTCAGCACCTATTGAATAGAATAGTGATGTCAATATTTTTATCTCATTCCCAATCTCAGAGTTTCAACAATTATTTTTACATTTTCAAAGTTGATTAAAATCTAATAATATATTAGGATTAAACTGTATGTTCTGTGTGTCAATACCATGCATCCAACAGAGAAATGCCTGATGTAAAGTTGATATTAATTCCATTTAAACCTCACTAAATACCTTTATTTTGTTCTTAAGATATTCTCTATTCCTCAATGTATTAAAATTTTGATTCATTAAAACAACTCCACAATTGTTTTATTGTGGACTGCTTTCTCTCTCCAACTACGCACAACTGTTTTTCTTAGATTTGGCCTCACCAATCTACCGTCTGGAATTTCCTTAGTGTATGATTGATTTTTTTCTTGGCTTATTCCCTTATTTTCTGCATCATCCCCTCAAGTATCTACCTAAGTAACAGTGTGATAAATAGAAGATATATGTTCTTGAATGTCTAAAAGATGTGTTTTATCTTGGCTCCAAAATACATTGGTAGTTTGGGTGAAAAATCTTAAAAATTAAGGTACCTGAAATTTATAAGCAATTCTCCTGTGTCTTCTAGTCTATAGGGTTGCTAGTGAAAAATCTGAGTTAGCCAGATATTTAATTCTTTTTGATGACCTATTTTGTTTTCAGAAAGTTTGCAGACCATCCTCTTTATCTTTGATGGCTTATAATTTCATAATTTTGAGGAAGCTGGTGGATGTTTTAAAAATTCATCATATTCCACACTCATTAAGAAATTTTAATAAAAAATAGGCTGTGCTTTGACGGAAAAATTATCTTCCATAGCATCTTGAATAATTTCCTCCACTTCATTTACCATGCTTTCTCTATTGTTAACTTTTTGAGATATTACAGTACATTTATCACAAATGATGGACCAAGATTGATATATTATTATTAACTAAAGTCCGTCATTTATATTAGGGCTCACTCTGTTATACCAACCTGTGGGATCTCACGAATGCAAAACATTTTTGTTTTTAGTACATTCTTTTTTTTTAATTTTTTTTTATTAAAAAATTTTTTTTTTTCAAACGTTTATTTATTTTTGCGACAGAGCATGAACGGGCGAGGGGCAGAGAGAGAGGGAGACACAGAATCGGAAACAGGCTCCAGGCTCTGAGCCGTCAGCCCAGAGCCTGACACGGGGCTCGAACTCCCGGACCGCGAGATCGTGACCTGGCTGAAGTTGGACGCTTAACTGACTTCGCCACCCAGGCGCCCCTGTTTTTAGTACATTCTTACTTTCTCGTTCCACAAGATCCTCAAGACAGACATCTTTAGAGCTAGTCGGGAGCTCTAAATCTATTCCTGCAGCAAACAATAAATTAACTAGCAAAATTTGCAAGAATAAGCTTTCTCAGAACTCCAGAATTCGAGCAAAAGCTTACACCAACCAGGAGAATACTTAATCAAGAAAAAAAAAAAAGGAAGAAGAGAACTTTGTCGTATTTCAGTTGATGTGGGTATCAACCCTCCCACCTCAGCTCAGCAGTGGCCTTGAAAACAACGTACAGTATTCCTGATACACAGAACTCTTCCTGGAGCAAGCAGAATGGGCCTTCTTCTTGAAGAATTGTGTTTGTTTCAACCCCACTGGAAGAGGGGTGTCCCCACCTGAGTCAGGGATAAATTATAGGGAAAACAACAGACTAAGTGAAAGCTTGAGAGGAAAGGCTGAGGAATAAGGAATTTGGGAAAGAAAAGGGTTTGAAAAGCCCTCGCCTGTTCCTGCAAATCTTGGCCGTGTCCAAGTCTGGGGCCGAGCACATGGTCAGGAGAGATCTGAGAAAACTATCATCTTTGGTGGACCATCAGGGCCTGTGCAAACAGGAAGTGGAGGATAAGGCAAGGCTGCAGAATGGCTGGCTGAGTGTTTAAGGCATTTCCAAACACACGGGAGTCCATCTGTAAAGACTGGGGTTTTTGTTTGTCTGTCTGAAGTGTTTCATGAAATCTGTCAAACAGCTAGATATACAGTAAGCTAATGGAACAAGACTTCTGCGGCCACACGTGACAAAGAATACGGATTCCAAAAGTAGTTTATAAAAGTCACTAAACAAAATAACTGCTGCGGCAAGCAACATCGACTGCTGGTAAAGAGGAAGACGTTGATTTCAAATGCATGCATACAATACATATATATGTATGTATACATATTATCTGTATTATATAATTATATATAATATACATATTATCTATTCATCTATCACTAGGCATTTAAGTTGTTTCCACATCTTGGCTATTATAAATAATGCTGGAATAAACATAGGGGTACATATGTATTTTCAAATCAGTGTTTTTGTTTTCTTTGGGTGAATACTCAGTAGTGGAGTCATTGGATCATGGTGTTTTTAGTTTCAGTTTTTTGAGGAAACTCCATATGGATTCTCACGTGGCTGCACCCAGTTACAGTCCCACCAGTAGCACATAAGGGTTTCCTTTGCTCTACATCCTTGCCAGCATTTATTGTCCTTTTTTAGAAGTTTTTATTTTAATTCCTATGAGTTAACGTACAGTGTTATGTTAGTTTCAGGTGTCTAATAGAGTGATTCAACACTTCCGCACATCACCTTGTGCTCATCACACGTGCACTCCTTAATCCTCATCATCTGTTTCCCCCATACCCCCCCCCCACCTCCCCTCTGGTCACCATCATGTGGTGAGCATCTGTTTCTCGCCTTGCCTCTTTCTTGTTTCCTCCCGCCTTTGCTCGTTTGTTTTGTTTCTTAAATTCCATGTATGAATGAAATCGTATGGTGTTTGTCTTTTGCTTTGCATAATACTCTCTAATTCCACCATACCATTGCAAATGACAAGATTTCATTCAGTTTTTATGGCTGAATAATATTTCCTGTATTTATATACCACATCTTCTTTATCCACTTATCACTTGATGGACATTTGGGCTGTTTCCAAAGTTTGGCTATTGTAGATGGTGCTGCTATAAACCTTGGGGTGCACACATCCCTTTGATTTAGTATTTTTGTATCCTTTGTGTAAATACCCAGCAATCGCTGGGTCATAAAGTAGTTCTATCTTTAACTTCTTGGGGAATCTCCATACTGTTGCCCAGAGCGACTGCACCAGTTTGCGTGCCCACCAATGGTGCAAGAGGGTTCCCCCTTTCTCCACATCCTCACCAACACCTGTTGTTTCTTGTGTTGCTGATCATGAAGGAGATACAAATCAAAACTTCAATGCTGTCTTTTTGATACTAACCATTGTGACCAGTGTGAGGTGGTATTTCATTGTAGGTTTGAATTTGCAGTTTCCTGATGATGAGTGTTACTGAGCTGTCTTCTTTGGAGAAATGTCTGTTCATGTTTTCTGCCCATTTTTAATCAGGATATTTTTTTTCTTTTTTAGTGTTGAGTTGTATAAGTTCTTTATGTATTTTGGAGATTAGACTCTTATCAGGTATATCATCTGCAAATATCTTTCTTCTCTGACTCAGTAGGTTGCCCTTTTTAATGGTTTCCTTAACTGTGCAAAAGCTTTTTATTTTGGTGTAGTCACAATAGTTTATGCTTGCTTTTGTTTCCCTCCCCTCAGGAAAAAATGTCTCCATGGCTGATGTCCAAGAGATTACTGCCTATGTTTTCTTCTAGAGTCTTATGGTTTCAGGGCTCACACTTAGGTCTTTCATCCATTTTTAATTTATTTTTGTGTCTGGTTTAAGAAAGTCATCCAGTTTGATTCTTTTGCATGTTGCTTTTCAGTTTTCCCATCACCATTTGTTGAGGAGAATGTCTTTTTCCCATTGGATATTCCTACCTCCTTTGTCATAGATTAGTTAACCATGTAAGTGTGGGTTCATTTCTGGGCTTTCTATTCTGTTCCATTTATGCATGTGTCTATTTCTTGTGCTCATTCATTCTTTTACTGTGAAAACTGGAAAGTTTTTACATTGCTAATCAGATTTGTCTATCTTACCACAACACACACACACACACACACACACACACTGAGGAATTGTCAGAATCCCTCATGACTGCTGCCAAGATATATGCAATCTGTGGATTATGTAATCTTACTTTTTTTAAAATTTATTTATTTTTTCTTTTTAAAAAATTTTTTTTTCAAAGTTTATTTATTTTTGGGACAGAGAGAGACAGAGCATGAACGGGGGAGGGGCAGAGAGAGAGGGAGACACAGAATCGGAAACAGGCTCCAGGCTCTGAGCCATCAGCCCAGAGCCCGACGCGGGGCTTGAACTCGCGGACCGCGAGATCGTGACCTGGCTGAAGTCGGACGCCCAACTGACTGCGCCACCCAGGCGCCCCTAAAATTTATTTTTGAGAAAGATAGAGACAGAGCATGAGTGGAGGAGGGGCAGAGAGAGAGAGAGAGGGAGATGCAGAATCCAAAGCAGGTTCCAGGCCCCGAACTGTCAGCACAGAGCCCGACATGGGACTCAAACTCGTAAACCTCGAGATTGCGACCTGAACTGAAGTCCGATGCTTAACCAGCTGAGCTACCCACTGGCCCCATGTAATCTTACTTCTAACCATTCGTGCATTTTTCGCCTTTCTTAGCACCCACTTGGAACTGGAGAGTCTCAGCTTAAATATCTCTTTCCAGAAATCTTCAATGATCATCAAAATGAGTTGGGTGGTTCCTTGTTAAAACCTGCGACCTCCTGAGCTTTCTCTAACATGGCATGTATCACACTGTGTGGTCATTGCTTGCTTAATTTTCCATTCCTCTCTTAGAGTGTGATTTACTCTCAGGTATGGCCGGGAGTTTTCACTACTGTAGTCTGCTCACCTAGCACAATTGATACAGCATGACAGGAGTTCAGGAATAGTTTCCATGGGTCTGTAAAAATTATCTTTTAATTTGAAATATTATAGGCGTGTCCCTACCCAAGAAAAAGCCTTTGTTGGGTAGTTTTAATGCTCGGGGATGTCGATGATAAAGGAACTCACTCAACCGTGTGCTTGAAAGATCATTCTTGAAAAATCAGCTGGTGTAGTCCTAAGCACTCACACTACGGAACAATATAATTATTTAGGCTTTTTCCTAATTAACCCTTTAAAAACTCGCAAAAAGCTGACTAAATATTTAGGGAGCATAGGTTATTTTTATGTTTTAATCTACACCGGATGATTCAGCTGAAAATCAACTAATTCAATCACTGTACTTTAAATGAATATAGGCTCTGATTTTTTGGATGATGTTATCATAAATACCAACCAAATTTGGAATGAGTCATAATATTTCTAAGGTATTTAAGCAATCAAGTCTCCGAACCAGCAGGAAGGGAAGTTAAGTGACATAACTCATCCAGGGCACAGTCATCATTGGAAATGTGGTTTTTGCTTCAGTGGCGCATTTTGAGGGTGCCGAAGAAATTGCAGTGAAGGTATGAGAAGATAATCATGTCCTCTTAAATTCAATAATGGAGGGAGCAGAAGATTTTCAATAAACATAGCTGCTTAAAACCATTTATTAGGCTCCCACGTAGGAAAAATATCACCCGTCTACATACACGTTAAAGGCACAATGGGTGAGTGGGAGGGGTGTGTACGTAGGCTGATGTGGGAGTGAGGGCTACACAAGGGCAGGGTGAGAGACTTCTCAAGGCCACTTCAAGTTCAAGCACAGGTGAGTTTGTAGAAGAATAAACACTGTTAAAGTTCCTCCAGATATAGTTACTTCAGGGTTGCAGCTGCCAAAAGACAATCTTGCCTTCATTGGGTAACTCCTGTAAGGTAGTTAGGAGTATGTTTAATTTAAAATCAGATAACCTGGGGTGCCTGAGTGGCTCAGCCAGTTAAGTGTCAGACTCTTGATTTTGACTCCAGTCATGATCTCTTGGTTTGTGAGTTTGAGCCCCGTGTTGGGCTCTGTGCTGACAGCTTGGAGCCTGGAGCCTGCTTCAGATTCTCTGTCTCCCTCTGTCTCTCTCTGTCCCTCTCCCCTGCTTGAGCTCTGTCTCTCTCTCAAAAATAAATAAATAAAACATTTTTTAAAAATCTGAAAAAGATAAAAAAAATTTAAAAAATCAGATAACATAAAATAGAAATTTGTGACTTAAAATCACATATGCCTGTTTTATAAAAGGTCAGCTTCACTGTTAATTTTGACTGTAACACATACGTTATTTAATTGAATTGACTTGTTTTTTATTTTTACTAAAAAATTATTTTTTAATCTTTATTTTCGAGAGAGAGAGAGAGAGAGAGAGAGAGTGAAAGTTAGAGCAGGGGAGGAACAGAGAGAGAGGGAGACACAGAATCCCAAGCAGGTTCCAGGCTCTGAGTTGTCAGGACAGAACCCGACACAGGGCTCAAACCCATGGACGGTAAGATCATGACCTGAGCCCAAAGTCGGACACTCAACCCACTGAGCCACCCAGGTGCCCCTAACTGAGTTTACTTTTCACTTGCAGACATCTGGAAGCGGTGTTATAGCAGAACCGTTGGAGTATCTGAGGAAGTTTAGAAGATACTCAAAGACCAATCAAATGATCGGGGGTGCAGCTTGGGTCTAGGGACTTTCACAGTCTTCTCGAGTGGATCTAATGTGTGCTGACGGTGGAGAGCCACCAAGAAAGAAAGTCTTCTGAACACTAATTTTAAGGCTTTTCCACAGAAGCTTTCTGCAGCTCCAGTCTCCACCCTGTGTGTCTCCTATTCAGAGTCATAAGATATGACAATATCTTTCAGTGTCAGTATCATTCAGATATTGTTCTTACTGTTGTCATTCCCGACTGACAAATACAGCAGGTTTCTTGCCTGGCCCATGCATTATCTCCAGTTCCCTTTAAAAATAATGTTTTAATGTTTATTTATTTTTGAAAGAGAGGAGAGAGAGAATGCGAGCGAGGGAGAGGGGCAGAGAGAGAAGGAGACACAGAATCTGAAGCAGGCTGTCAGCACAGAGTCTGACGTGGGGCTTGAACTCATGAACCGTGAGATCATGACCTGAGCTGAAGTCGGATGCTCAACCCACTGAGCCACCCAGACGCCCCTCTAATTCCCTTTAAAAGAATAAGTCCAGTGTTCTTGGTTTCTGATGGCCATAGGCTTTCCTCAGCGAACTGTTGAAGTGAAGACACATTCACCTTGTCACTTAAGGATAAGCCAAATAAAAGCCGAATTCTCTTTATGGAGCTTGGAGCTAAGGGAGTGGATCAGAAACCCTCTGGGACAAATGAGGAGACTTCAGATAGAATGTAAGGGAAATGCTAAGAGAAGATCACTGCAAGGCTGTTGGAGAGGGTACGTGGACAGACTTCTCAGGAGACGAAAATAGGTCGGAAGCCTTCATCCCAAACAGGTACCGTCATGGAGGCAATGACATTTGGCCAGCCCCCCAAATCTCACATATGGTAACTCTGTCTTCAGGCAGACACCTGTGGGTGCCTAAGGAGGACACAGGACTGGAAGACGGAGTCTGTGAAATGAACTCTCGTTGATTTTGCCCCACATTCTGGTGATTTAGCCTACATGCTGTGGAGAACTGATCTTGCCTAGCTGGTGACTCACCTAAGTGGCTTAAAACTCAGTGGCTTGAAACTGCTCTTAGTAAAAACAGGTGGAGAGACTGCTCGAGTCTCTCTGCTCCTAAGTCTATACCCTCATCCTGGTCTATACAATCTCCTGAGGATGAAAGCAAGCGATCTTGTGGAAAAGCACGGCGAGCCAAAGGCAAAAGACAAAGTTGACCTCAGAGGCTTAGAGCAGAGCGCATAGAATGTAGGGCAGAGGGTGGCCTTTCAATCCGGCCACAATCCGTCGAGTATGTTTTGCCAAGTTGTAAGGTTTGACAGATGACAGATGACTTTGCACTAGTATAAAGTAAGCATGCCCTAGACATTTTGCTCAGCTCATGAATTAACGAGGGGACACTGACTTAACAACGTTAATTTCCAGTCCAGGCAGCATTTGAGAACAGAGGTGGATGAAGGCAGTTTAGTAGGAGGCTGGGATAAATGCAATACTAACATTCAATGGGGCAACAAACCAGACTACCTAGGATCATATGTTTCACTGGATGGAAGTTATGTGCGGCTCTCCTGGATAAAAATCTACACGTTATCCTCTGCCTATACAGAGGCACAGAGCTGTGAGATAGCCTAGGAGCTAGGATGTCTCTACCAGCACTGCACTGAAAGACTACCCAGATATTTCTTCTATTTCTTTTTATTTTTATGTTTATTTTTACTTTTGGAAGAGAGAGAGGGAGAGAGACAGAGTGTGAGTGGGGAGGGGCAGAAAGAGACGGAGGGAGACACAGGATCCGAAGCAGGCTCCAGGCTCCGAGCTGTCAGCACTGAGCCCGACGCGGGGCTCAATCTCACGAACTGAGATCGTGCCCTGAGCCTAAGTGGGACGCTCAACCGACTGAGCCACCCAGGCGCCCCCTTTTTTGCCTGTTTCTAAATCAAGGGTATATCTTTTTGGTTTGAAGCTTGCACGAGGTGGTGGCAACCCTGGTATTTTCACTGTGCCAGGGGGTGCAGAGCACCTGCGGGCCATTTTCCCCTTTCCGCGTGGTGAGTGTTAACTACCTTGCCCCCCCGTTGCAGAGTGGACTGTCACTCAGGGAAGGGAGAGAACATCCTCACAGATTCTCTGGTTGAGGGGGATGGAAGTCTCTTGGAGCCGATTCTATTCCAGATGAAAGCCTGCTGTGCTTGCCGTGCATGGAGATTCGACCCGGCTGCTTTCTCTCGGGCTACCCAGTAAGCATTCTGGGAAGTGGAGCTGCTTCAAGAAAAAAGAGAAAGTGACTCCATCAAATCTCCCTGTTACTGCTTTACTGGTGAACGAAGTAATAGTGTCTGCTGGGGGAGAGGAGACAGTCCCTATCAATGGGAACTTCAAGCCAAATGTATTTACTTGTTCACGATGGCTCATGATAGGCACACCTGGGACGACGGATTTACAAGGCACGACAGCACGGAGAATGTCGTGTAAACCAAACAATTAGCTGTAAATAAGTTAAGTATAAATCGAAGATGTTTCATGCCCCAATCATGCTTTCTTGTAGCATGTAGCCTCATACGTTATTTAGAGACCTCGTCTGCTAAAATGGGTCAGGATGTGCCCAGTGTGGTGAGAAGAGATTCAAGGAGACAGGGTCAGACCCATCTCGGCTTCGCTGGCCTTGTGCTTACTTGCACCCCTGAAATTATGGATAAACTTTGTTGCTGGAAAAGATCTGTAATGTGTGTGAGTCTGATTCGACAGTCTGATCCTGATTTAGCTCGGACTCTTTGTGAATTTGCCCCAGAAACTCATGGGTCCGCCATGTACAGTTGTGTAGATTGGGTACTGAAAAAAACTTTAGAGGGCTCTATTTACACTGTAGACTGTGTATAGCTCCCTCTCAGTAGCATGGCCTGGGTGATCTCATGTGGTGGTTCTCCCCCAGAGTAACATTGGCTTCAAAGGGAAGGACTAGGTAAAAGAAGTCTTCATATTATTAATTCCCTTTGACATTTATACGAATTTTTTTAAATGTTATATTAGGAAAAGTCTTTAAATTATGAAATTGATTTAGGTGCCTGATATGATATATGCTGCCGTGGGCTCTGATGGTTCTTATAGATGACTTTGTGATTGAACTGCGTTTTGCTTAATATTAACATGTAAAGAACCGTTTTCAATAGCACGAGAGACAGAGAACATCCTAGCAGAGAAGGGGAGCGGGGGAAGAGAGAGAGAGAGAGAGAGAGAGAGAGAAACTTAAGCAGGCTCCAAGCTCAGTGCAGAGCCCAACGCAGGGCTCGATCTCACAACAGTGAGATCATGACCTGAGTCCAAATCAAGAGTCAGATGCTTAACTGACTGCGCCACCTAGATGCCCCTAGAACTATTTTCTATTAGGGATCAATCCTCTTCTGGAAAAAAAAACCTAATAAATTCACTATTACCCGTCTCAATCAATTTCAGAGAAAAAAATCATATAATACTGAACAGAGAAGAACACCCCATGAGAAAGACAGATAGTGACATTATCAGAAAGCCTTCCAGCTCAAGGTCTTAAGCGACAGTCAGCCATTTCTCTATATGAAGCCCAGGGAAACTCGTATTTTAGGTTTGGGAGATCTTCCGCTCTCTGTTGAAACTACTCATCTCTGCCGGTGTGGTGGGAATGTAGCCACAGACAGTACCGATGTGAGTGGCCAGTCTATTAAATCTTTATTCATAAAAACAAGCCTTGGCCTTTGTATGCTGACTACTGGTCTGGAGGGAAGTGTGTCCCTGTTGACGGATGGCCGTCTCAGGACTTCCCGAGTGAGGGATGTGTCTCATGCTACAGGGATGGCCCGTAAGGGTTCCCGGAGATAATTTATTTGTAGAGAAAGGGAAATGTCTAAGGCCCGTGGATCTCTACTCTGTAGGAGGAGTGCTACCCCCTTCTGAAATCAGCTCATGGACATGTACTGTGGTCCAGTAAGCTCATGTCGGGAGAAGGGAATCAAGACAACCCCCAGTAACCGAGGCTGAGTGTCTTGCTTGTATCAGAGAGCCTCTGTGCTCTGTGTAGAATCTTTCTACTAAAACACTCCCCCCAACAGCTAAAAATTAGGGAAAAAACCTAACACACTCAGGAGTGAAAAGTCTTCTTATGTTCTGATTGTTCTCTTATGTTCTGATTTTCAAGCCACAGTTATTTTAACCGTATCACCCCGGTGCTTTTCGGTTAGCTTGGCACGCAGATACATACAGCACATTACAAACACCAGCAATGTTTGCCATAATCACCAGTGCATTTTATTTTCCCTGGTCCTCCCTCGTGACCTCTTTGATCTCCTTCCTTGTTTCTGATCCCTTTTTTAGTATTATTTATTAATATATTATCCCAGTGGTACTTTTTTATTGAAGTATAGTTAACACATAATGTTATGTTAATTTCAGGAATACAACAGAGCGATTGGACAATTCTATACATAATGCACAGATGGCCGTAAGTGCGGTTACCATCTGTCACCGTATGAAGTTACCACAACATTTGAATATATTCCCTATGTTGTACTTTTCTTTCTTTGTTAATGTTTACTTATTTTTGAGATAGAGAGAGAGGGAGAGAGAGAGAGCGTGCGAGCAAGTGGGGGAGGGGCAGAGAGAGAGGGAGGCAGAGGATCCAAAGTGGGCTCTGCACTGACAGCAGCCAGCCAGATGTGGGACTCGAACTCACAAACTGTGAGATCGTGACCTGAGCCGGAGTGGGACGCTCAACCAACTGAGCCACCCAGGTGCCCCTGTTGTATCACTTGAATGGCTGGCCCACTGTACATGTCCAGGCGCTGATTTCAGAAGAAGGTAAGGCCCCTTTTCCCCACCTCACTAATGGACCATGGTGACATTCACCTACGCCTGTGTTGCTAGGCAGAATACATTGCATCTCTCCTGTGGGCACCTGCATCATGGCAAGGAACCTCAAGCCCCTGTTGTCAGCTTTCAGATGCCGCAGTTTGCATCTTTAAGGTGCTTATGTTGGGTTTAGCACAAGTTGCAGAGGGGTGAGTGATTTTTCTGAATGGGAGAATTCTATATTATGCTGGTTTATTTGGGGTGATGAGTAACCATTTGGATCTGTTCTGCTCTTTAGGTTGGTAAGCATCCTTAAAGGAAAGGGGGGGGGGAACATTTGTAGCTTAGAAATGCCCATTCATTTGGCTTCCCAGAATGATTTGCAAATGTAAAGCACTTCCTCTGAGTAATGGAGTGTTGTTACGGTCTTTCAGTAAGTCAGTATTTGGGCTGAGGCAAAAGGAAGAAGCGTCCATCGTTCCAGAGGAGTTAGATCACAGAGAACACAGGCACATCGTCAAATTGTTGTGAATCATGTGCTTTGTACACACTTTCCTTCCGCTAGAATGTGGGTCACGTGGGAGAACCAGTGTCATCCAAGGAGGCCAGCTGTCTTCTTAGGCTGTGCCGTTTATAGCATCCCCATGATCTGGATTCTGGTTCTCAGCTTTGCTGTTTCAACAGTTTTGTTTTAAAGGCAACCAGAGTCGATCAGATGGCGGAAGCAAAACAGATGCTGAGTAAAGTCCCCAGAGACTGGCTTTGAAACCAGAAGGCCAAACTGTGTGAGGAGAATGGGAGATGTCTCTTCCTGGGGATAAGGAGGATGTCTCCTAAGCTGCCAGAACCTTCTCTCCTATCTACAAAGCTCAACTGGCTGCCTGTGTGGGGTCACAGTGGTACCCTAGCAAACATTTCCCTTGCAGAGACCATGCTGGGTGTGGCATAAACATTGGATACATCAGGGCTCATATAGAACTCATAACCACCTGGGTGGCTCAGTCGGTTAACCGTCCGACTTGGGCTCAGGACGTGATCTTACGGTTCATGACTTCAAGCCCCACGTTGGGCTCTCTGCTGTCAGCACAGAGCCTTTTCGGATCCTCTGTCCCCCTCTCTCTGCCCCTCCTTTGCTCGTTCTCTCTCTCTCTCAAGTAAATAAATAAAAACTTAAAAAATACTGGAAGAGCGGTGCCCAGGTGGCTCAGTTGGTTAAGTGTCTGACTTTGGCTGGGTCATGAACTTACAGTTCATGGGTTTGAGCCCTGCATGGGGCTCTGTGCTGACAGCTCAGAGCCCGGAGCCTGCTTCAGACTCTGTGTCTCCCTCTCTCTCTGCCCCTCCCCCACTCACACACTGTCTCTCTCTCTCTCTGTCTCTCAAAAATAAATAAAGATTAATAAAATTTTTTAAATGTTTTTTTTTTACATTTATTTATTTTTGAGAGCCAGAGAGAGATAGAGTATGAGCAGGGGAGGGGCAGAGAGAGAGGGAGACACAGAATTGGAAGCAGGCTCCAGGCTCCTAGTGGTCAGCACAGAGCCCGATGCGGGGCTCGAACCCACGAACTGTGGGATCATGACCTGAGCCGAAGTCGGACGTGCAACTGACTGAGCCACCCAGGTGCCCCATTAATAAAATTTTTTAAAACATAAAAGAAAATACTTATAATGGCCTATGAGTTAAGACCGTTATTATCCTTAATTGTCAGGGAGAAAACTGTGGTTTTTCTCACCCAGAAGTGACACAGGCAGTGAGTGGTGGCCATGGAATGTTCCCCCTCAGGCTGGCACAGATGGTGTCTTCATCTTAATTAACCCTTGGCACGTGTGCAAATCTGCATACACACACACACACACACACACACACACACACACACCAGACCTTCTGTGATGCACTTAGTGACACAATTCTCTTCTGTGCTCCTCAGAGCAGGTGAGATGTGCTGTCCTAACTGGGCCTTGTCTTGGGATGATCTCTCTCCCAGTGACTTGGAAGTCACACATTTGCCGGTGATGAGGATACCAGCTCATAAATTCATGTCAGGGCCACTCAACCCGGCATTTGACCAACATGTGCCCGTGTGCTTCGTATCAGACACATGTTATTTCATCAAATGCTCCCCATAACCTGGTAGTCCTCTTTGACATAGGAAGAAATTAAGTGCAGGTGTCTTAGTTTTCTCCAAGTGTTCCAAATTGCGTCGCAGAATGTTGAAGAGAAAACTTGAGGCAGTAGAGCCTGTTTCCAGTCAAGTCGCTGGCATTTATGGCCTCCTTGATGCCGGGCAACTTCTAACCTTGGAGGTAATATCTCAGCCACATGAAGGCATCATCCAGACAGAAGGTGATTATTCAGCGAAAGCACTTTCTACATGCTATGCAGCTATTCTCAGAAAAATGGCCGAGTAAAAATGGTGCTGCCTCCTTTGCCTTTTGAGCATGAATCAAAAACAAGAACAAGAATGGTAGGATCAGCCCTGATCTTGATACGTGTATGAGGAAGGGCTGGCATCTAGACTAGAGTTCTGGCAGGACCGTTGGAAGTGCTGACGACTGCAGCCATAGATTCTGGAGAAGGCAGGACAAAGTCACAGAGCCTGCCTTGCCCGGAAGCAGGGGCGGCCAGGGCAGGAGAAGGTCCCCATCTTGGTGCCTCATGCCTGGTTGGGGATGAGCACACCATGTCCTTGGGTGGGCAAGAACTCCTGCTAGTTAGAACATGGCCTGTTCCCTCTTCCACACAAAAGTTCTGCAAATACTGGAACCCAGAAGACCTCCTATTTCTTTCTTTTTTATTTTTTTATATTTAAGCAAAAAAATTTTAAGTGTTTATTTTTGAGAGAGCGAGAGAGCGAGTGAGCATGATGGGGGAAGGGGCAGAGAGAGAGGGAGACACAGAATCGGAAGCAGGCTCCAGTCTCCGAGCTGTCAGCACAGAGCCCGATGCGGGGCTCGAACTCATGGACCGAGAGATCATGACCTGAGCCGAAGTCAGACACCTAACCGACTGAGCCACCCAGGCGCCCCAGAAGACCTCCTATTTCTATGTGAAGAGTGATCAAAGAACAATCAAGAGTTTCATCCGTGCCGTTATGTTATTAGTACTTCTTTCCCTTTGGTGGCCAAAGAATACCTCATCACACGCATAAACCACACTTTGTGGATCCATTCATCTGTCAATGGGGATTGACAGGGAACGAAGTCTCTTTGGAGGGTGATGAAGGTGGTCCTGATCTAGAGAGAGTTAGCGGTTGCACAATATTGCGAATGTGCTAATGCCACCCAACTGTACGCTTTAAAATGACTGATTTTATATTGTATGAATTACACCTAAAATGAAAAAGAATTGAGAGCACAGAACTGATATTATGATGATTAAAAAATAGGCAAAAAAAAAAAACCCTGCAAAAAAACCCAAAACAATGACAAAAAAAAAAAAAATAGGACAAACACATACAGAAAACTATTTGTCAGGAACCGTGCCTTGGGAAAAAGAATGTCACTGAATATTCCGCAGTGAGTTCAAACATTTCAGCAAATGAACCCTATCAAAACAGATTTTGTAAAGACAAATAAGATGGCAGAGAAGAGATAGCCTCACAGAGCTCCGGAAACAGACTCTCCCCAAGCCTGAAATCTACTCTCCAAAAGTCCATCAGAAAATGTGCTGACCAAACAAACTCAGATTACCAGATACTCTGGAAGGAGGTAACTGTAGGATTGAGGGGTTCCATGACTGACAAATAACTAGGTCTTCTAGCCTGCCGAAGTTGTGGGAGTGGAATAAAAATTCTAGGTGGACAGAATGTAGGATTCTAGTCTAGAGTCCGGCAAACTTAATGTGGCCCATATTTGCATATGAGTCTTACACCCTTTGGCTGAAAAGTTGTAGATAAGACTGATCTAGAAGAATGGATGATGTATATACTTGAAAACATCAGTATCAGGAATTGTATCTGTATATTTAAATATGTTAGAAGTTAGACTCCCAAATACCTATTTTTCCCTGGTGATACCAAGTAAAGCTCTGAAACTGTCTCTGTCTCTCTCTGTCTCTGTCTCTGTCTCTGTCTCTCTCACATACACACACACACACACACACACACACACACACACACAATGTAGAGTCTGAAGATAGCTTGTGAGAGGTTTTGCTTGGAAGTGGAAGAAATAGCTCAAGTCTATAGAATATAATGGGGGCCAAAATATTGCCCATCATCACCTTCATCCAAAATACTGCTTGCGTACAAAATAAAACGGTGCAATGTAACATTGGCTCTAGATGGTCGGAGACCTGTAGGAGTATTTTGTTTTAATTTAAATTTTTAAAAATGTCTCTTGAGAGAGAGACAGAGATCATGAGCAGGGGAGGGGCTGAGAGATAGGGAGAGAGAGAATTCCAAGCAGGCTTCGCACTGTCAGTGCAGAGCCCAAGGTGGGGCTCAAACCCATGAACCACAAGATGGTGACCTGAGCCAAAACCAAGAGTCGGATGCTCAACTGACTGAGCCAGCCAGGCGCCCCAGAAACCTGTAAGAGTATTGATCTGACTTCCCCCCTTGCCTCCCTAAAAGAGGAATCCTTCCATCAAGAGAGAAACTTTAAAAATTAGGCATTGGCCTAAATAATATATGGCATAATATTAAAACCCACATAAATACTATTTCTTCAAAAGGTGGGTCCTTTGATCCTACAGCATTTGGATCAGAAAGAAGGCTAAGTGTCACTGTAACAATAGCCTTTGGGAGACACAATGCTGAAGGGTATCAATCAGGGAGAAAGAGAGAGAGAGAGAGAGAGAGAGAGGGATCCAACTGAGTGTTCAGGAACAGAGGTAGAGTTCAATTGCCCTTCAGAAAGCCAGGTATCAAGACTGGACTGTCAACAACTTAAAATATATGACACAGAAAAGGAGGAAGTAAGCGCAAGTGGTGTTCAATGGCAAGTGAGGACAAAGTTAACTAAAGTGTCCACTAACATAGAAGGCATCAAGCCAGAAGATGGTTAGAATGACCTCAGAGATGTAGATTCACCAGAGCAATGCACCATGTGAAGCAATCATGTCTTCATGGAAAAGGCATGTTGTATGAAAACGCGATATTATCAGCCAGCGGATCCAATAAAGCTATGGCTGCACAAAATGAAATAAAATGAAATATATAACCCAAGTGCAGGAGTTCACGCATGGACAAGAATAAAAAGAATAGGGAAATGTGGCTGTGATGCTAAGACAAATTGTCAGATAAATTAGAGGTCATCTCTGGAGAAGCAACAATGATCACGTGGCTTTCCTAGTGGACCTGTCGTTAACTAGTCACTCCTGGCACCCATGTCCTGGGTAATAGAAGGTTGACCCTACTCCATAAGTAATTGAATTTGGGAAAACAGTTTATGGATGTACCCGTGAGAAATGATTCCCGCGTATGATTTCAGCCATGTATGTCTTGTAACCACGACAGAAACAGGCTCAAAAATTGTGAAGGGATTACCTCTCTAGAAGAAAACCAAAAACCAAAGAATTTAATGTGGGGTGTTGGAATATGCATCAAGTAATGACTATGAAAAAAGGGGGGGCAATTAACTCTCGTGAGGAAGTAACTGTAAGAAACAGCTTCTTCCTCACTTATACCACGTAAGGGTACATTTATATAATGAAATAAGCATTCTGAAGTCACCAAATGGTGGAAACCATCAAGACAGTGGAAGATACTAAATAGGCAGATTTAATGATGAACGTTCACTGCTAAGGTATAGACCAGGTGTCATGTTTGGAGATACATCACCTTTTGATTTGGATTATTGGAAAGACTGGGCCAATTGGACTCATTGTGATATTGTTGAGTTAATCAAAGAGATGATCCTAGTAGATGCCACAGCAACATTATTAATAATAATAAGCAAGGAGAGATAACTCTTTTTCAACCTACAGATGGAAAACTTGTGCCGGGGTATAGTCCATAGTTATCATTAGCAAATCTAGATTGAAAGGAAAATTGATCTACCAGACATGATCATGACACCCTACTCTTAAAGATGAATTTTAACATATTTCTTGAGATATAATCTATATATGTAATTTACCCACTTAAAGTGGATGATTAAATGGTTGTAAGTATAATTGCAACATGAAGCCCTCCCCTATAGTTTCATTTTATTGATTGATTGATGTTTATTTTTGAGACGAGAGAGAGAGAGAGAGAGAGAGAGAGAGAGAGAGAGAATGCATCAACATGGAAGGGGCAGAGAGAGAGGGAGACAGAGAATCTGAAGCAGGCTCCACACTATTAGCACAAAGCCCCACGTGGGGCTTGAACTCACGAACCATGAGATCTTGACCTGAGCTGAAGTTGGACGCTCAACCGGACACTCAGGCACCCCTGGCCCATAGTCTCATTTTAAAGCGTTGGCATCATTCCCCAAAGAACCCAGTATCTCTTAGCACCCATCCTCCATGCTCCCTGGCTCACCCTGCACCCTCCCCCTCAGTCCTCTGCAAACATCACTATACCTTCTGTTTCTCTGCATTTGTCTATTGTGGAATTTAATAGAAATGGGATCACACAATATGATAATTCCTGACACTGGCTTTTTCACTTAGAGTGGTATTTTCAAGATCCAGACGTAATGTAGCATGTACCGGTACCCCATCCTTTGCATTGATGAAAACTATTCCACTGTATGGACATTTCACAACTTGCCTATCTGCTCATCAGTTAAAGATGTATATTTGAGGCCATCATCCATCCTTCAGAGCTTTCTTGACAAAGCCATACAGTCTAACACTGGATTTACCAAGCAGTAGTCTTCATCAAAAGATGATATAGTGAGATTGAAGGATGAGATGTCCTAGGGTGTTTGTGTTATGTGTGAATTGATGCTTGTTAAGTGCTCTCTCACTCTCCTTTTTAACATGTATATATAAATGTGCTTGTTGTGTTTATAAGTGGATTTCCCACTGAAATGTCACCTTGCTGATAAGCATAGTGTTTTTCTGTTAAAACTGGGCACCTCAAAGTTGTCGATGCGTTGTAGTAAATGTGCTTTGGAAAGTACAGACACGTTCTGGAATGTATTGCTAAAAAATTGTCTAACCCTTCAACAGGTTATATTTTAAGTTATGCAAGGAGTTACCTGGCTTTGGATAGAATCAGGAAGAATGTGGCTGATGCACCTGTGGGCCAATAGAATGTATGGTGCATTCGAGGAGCCTAGGAGCCGCAGTATATGACCTAAACCTTCCTAAGTGGGCTGGAACACTGGATCTCGGCATCTCCCAGAAGGATGCTTGGCTGGCTCCAGAGAGCCACATAATGACCATAAAGTGGTTCTTTTTTTAACCTCCCTTCCCCCCAGTTTTATGGAGATAATAGTTGATATAGATCACTGTGTAAAGTATAGAAATATAGCATAATGATTTGACTTCTATGTGTGTTGTGAAATGATTACTGCTGTAAGTTTAGTTATAAACTTCCAACCATCATCTGATATAAATACAATAAAAGGAGAAAAGAGGAAAAGAAAAACGCAATTTTTTCCTTTTGATGAGAATTCTTAGGGTTTTCTCTCTTAGCCACTTTCATATATATTGTACAGTTTCATTAGTTATAGTTATCATGGTGGACATTGCATCTCTGGTACTTACTTACAACTGGATGTTTCTATCTTTCAACCACTATTCTCCTATTCCCCCACCCCCACCCCCTACTTCTGGTAACCACACATATGATTTCTTTTTCTAGGAGTTTGATTTTTTTTTAGATTCCACATATAAGTGAGATCATACAGTATTTGACTTGTCTGACTTATTTCACTTCGCATAATGGCCTCAAGGTCCATCTAATGGCCTCAAGGTCTGTCTACGTTGTTGCAAATGATAGGATTTCTTTACTTTTTATGGCTGAATGATACTCCATTGTATATATACACCATTACTTCTTTTTCCATTCGTCTGTCGATGGACACAGATTGCTTCCATCGCTTGATTAGAGCAAATAATGGTATTGTGATCACGGGGGTGCGGACATCTTTTCAAATTCATGTTTTTGTTTCCTTTGGTTATATTCCCAGAAGTGAAATTGCTGGGTCATATGGTAGTTCTATTTTTAATTTTTGAGAAACCTCCCTACTCTTTTCCACAGTGGCTGCACCAGTTTTCAGTCCCACCAACAGTGCACGAGGGTCTCCTTTCATCCACATCCTGGCCGGCATTTGTTAGCTCTTGTCTTTTTGAAGACAGCCATTCTTACAGGTGGAAGGTGATATCTCGTGGTTTTGATTTGCATCTTCCTAATGACTAGTGATATTGAGTATCTTTTCAGGTGCCTGTTGACCTTTCATACATCTTCTTTGGAGAAATGTCTGTTCAGGTCTTTTGTATGTTGTTGAAATTGGATTTTTTTTTGCCATTGAGTTGTATGAGTTTATACATTAGGTACTAATGCCTATCAGATATATGGTTTGCAAATATTTTTTTTCCATCCCATAGGTTGATTTTTCACTTTGTTGATTGTTTATTTTTATGAATCGGTTCTAATCCCTTGTCATGACCCATATGCAAACTTCACTAGACACATGGACTAGGGAGGAGTAGCAGCCAAGGCATAGAGAGGGAGAGGGAGAGAGATAGAGAGACAGAGACAGAGAGATGGAGAGAAAGGATGACCAGTCCAGGGACCAGATAGCGAAACCCTCTACCCTCTTGCTTTTGCTTCCTTAAAAATGTGGTAACTAAGTTGTGTTTGTGAGCAATTTTTTTGGTATTGCCTGTTCATAAACATCTCAAAGAAAAGGCTTTGTGTTAACCTCAAGGTCAAATGGGTGGCTGATAATGAGGAGTGAGAAGTAGGTTTATTATTATTTTGCACATAATTTTGTTTATTTTGCACTTTATACTGTGAACACGTAATATCTTATGAGAGTCTGTTCTGGGTCATAAAAATAAATTTATTAAATATTTAAGCAAAATAAGTTTAATAAATTATATTTCTGGTATTAAGAAATGTTTTGTTTTGTTTTTGTTTTTAACCTGCCTGGGTGGCAATAGTTTTATGGGAACAATTTGTAATCTAGGGTCTGAGACACCTAGATTTAGATTTTAATTGTGTCATATGACCTTAGGCAGGTTGCTAATCTCTATGAACCTTTACTTTTTCACCTATAAAATGAAGATCATGATTTCTCCTATAAAAGATTCTTGTGAGGCTCCCATGTATGACCAGTCATAGCACAATGTCTGACTCATGACTGGTAATCACTAAAATATGGCTTCACCTCACTGTTAAAATAAAGGGCTTAAGTTCCACTGATCAGACAAAGTTAGAGCCAACTAGAAAGGTAAAAATACTGGGTGATAAAGGAATGATAAATGAGCTCTTATGTTCAAAGGTAGGAATGGTATTTGGAGGTCAGCATGAAGTAGGAAGCTGAGATTAGAAATGGTGGCCAGGAGGGGTGCCTGGCTGGCTCAGTCCATTGAGCATCCGACTTCAGGTCAGGTCATGATCTCACACTCCATTAGTTCGAGCCCCGCGTCGGGCTCTGTGCTGACAGCTCAGAGCTTGGAGCCTGCTTCCGATTCTGTGTCTCTTTCTCTGACCCTACCCTGCTCATGCTCTGTCTCTCTCTGTCTCAAAAATTAATAAAAACATTTAAAAAAAATTTTTTTAAAAAATGGTGGCCAGGAAGGGAGAAGGATTTCCTCTTGGGACTTTTGGTTTTCTGTGGTCTTTCTTCAGTAGTTTTCTGCTTCCTGTCATGATGCAGTGCTTATAATTACACACTAAGGCTATTGTATAAAAAAAAGAAGAGGCAGCTCTCAGAAAGACCAGAAGAATCTGGATTAATGTTTAGTCACCTAGTGGAAATTGCTGCTGATGACCTGAGAAGTAGAGCATTTCCCAGAGTGACTTTGTGCACCTGCAGTCCCAGCTGAACTGCACTCCCCCTTTGTGAGTGAGAGACATGAACCCGAAGGAAAACTGCAGTGGAGTTGTTGGTGAAGGTCCAGTCCAGTGGAAGGGTTGAGGCATGCACAGAAATGTAGAGCCTGTGATTTGAAATCATCTGAACCCTGTCGATGGATCCATCATGGCTCTCTGAAACGGTATTCCTTCTCAGCCTTTCTCTCTTTCTTCCCCCCCCTCCCCCCCCCCCCCCCCCCCCCCCCCCCCCCCCCCCCCCCCCCCCCCCCCCCCCCCCCCCCGTCTCTCTGTCTCTCCCTTAAATGTAGATAAAAACATTTCGGCTCAGGTCATGATCCCGCAGTCCGTGAGTTCAAGCCGCACACTGGGCTCTGTGCTGATTCTCTGACTCCCTCTTTCTCTGCTCTTCACCCTCTCTCTCTCTCTTTCTCTCTCTCAAAACTAAATAAAAACATTTAAATTTTTTTAAAAAAAGGTATTCCAGGCTCAAATGGTATCCAATAAGAATCCATGATTTTCCTTCTCCTTATTTTTCTACTGAGGGAAAGAATGCAAAAACTCCAGGCCAAAACCAAAGACCCAAAGTCCTCAGAGGGAAATTCTGCTTCCTTCCTGGCCATCATTTTAAATTTCATCTTCCTGGTTCATTCTGACCTCTGAACAGCTTTCCCACCCTTGACCAGGAAGGCTCAATTTATGAAATCACACAAGATTTTTGAACACTTAAAAAAACTGAAATTGACATGCTGATTCACAGCCAGCCCATTTCAAGAATATGAGAGTAACATCTCTTCATTTTAAGGCATGGAAAAACAGAATAGTAAGATGTAAATGCATGACTAGAAATGATTGTTGCCACTGAAGAGAATTTAAATTTCCAACTTCTACATTTCCTGTGGTGTTTAGTATTTGAGTTATTTCCTTCTGTCTCTGTCATGTGACTTGATCTTTCTGTTTATAGGGTTCCAAACAAGAAAACCAAAAAAACTCAAAAAAGTGTCATTTAAAAGCAGACATACTACTTTTAAACAAAATGATATCTGTTAAAGACACCTTGTGTGACTGAAATGACCTGTCTTCTTTCTGTGGACCGCTCTGAAGATTTATTTTCAAACTGGGCTACACAGTTTCCTTCCTTCTTGAATTTAGTACTTAGAATATGGGAAGAAGAAATTCAGAGGCCGGTGTTCTAATGAGAGAGGACAGTCAGTACTTGACGTTGTTGCTTCCAACCGGTGGTTTTGTGTATAATGTGTGTATGATTAGATGCGATGAGATAGAGAGAGACAGAGAGAGAGAGAGTCAGGTTGATTGTCATTTCTACAGAACCAGGCATGGTCCCAGGCTATTTGTAGGTGTCATTAGCTTGCTTTGATACGGTGGCCCCTCCAATTCCAGGCAGGCAAGAAGACAGTGAGGTGAGCAGTTAGATGGAACTTCAAGAAGCGGGAAAAGTCTGGTTTGGATATTATCATTGATCTGTTGCTCATGTTTCAAACTTGAGGGAAAGTATGGAAACACCTGGGAATTGAGATTGCATGGGTAGTTCAAGTTGTATTTGGGATAGGAAAAAATAGATTTTAATTTTTTATCCTTTATGGTGACGTTAACCTATCATCTCTTTTGACATAAAACCAAGGTGAGGTTTCTGGTTTTCAGGAACCTACCTGCTCAAACATTCTAGGTTCCTCTGAAGAGGGACGAATATCAAATTATTCAATGTGTTTGTGTAGCTATCCCTGGAAGCACAGGGATATCAACAATAGTACAATCAATTATATATATATATATAATATATATATAATATTTAATATATAAATATATATAAATATATATAAATATATATTTATAAATATAAGTATTTATATTTATAAATATATATATAAATATATGTTTATATTTAATATATAAATATATATAATATATATAAAATACATGAATACATATATATATATATACACACACATGAGTAGCCCTCTATTAACCTAGAGTTGCTTTCTAAGACAGCTATATCCATTTCACCCAACTATCTTATATCCTCTGTATTAATTCCCACATTGTTAGGATGCGTTAGACTTATTGTGACAAAGAAAAAAAAACCCAAATTATATGAGATTAACACAAAAGTACATACCCTGCATCCACTGAAAGTTGGAGATAGAGCACTTTGGATCTTTCCATTACTGAAAGTGGGATATTAAGGTATACAATTATTCTTATAGAACAGTCCATTTCTGCCTTTAATTCTGTCAATTTCTGTTCCATATATTTTGGGGCTCTGTTGTTAAGTGCTCATATGTTTATAATTGTCTTATATTCTTGATGGACTGAACATTTTACCAGTATATAATGTCCTTCTCTGTAGCAATTTTTGACAAGAATCTATTTTGTCTGATATTAGTTTACTACCTCATATCTCTTTCAGTTACTGCTTACGTGGAATATCTTTACCCATCCTTTTACTTTTAACCTATTTGTATCTCTGAAGTCTCCTGTAGAGAATGTATAGTTGGATACTAGTTTTAATAATTCATTCTGCTAGTCTCTACCTTTTAATTGGGGAATTTAATCCATTTACATTTAATGCAAATGCTGGTAAGGAAGGACATCCTTCTGCCATTCTTTTATTTGTTTTCTACATGACTTCTATTGTCTTTCCTCTTCAAATACACCATTACTGCCTTTTTTTATTCTTATTTTTCCCCTAGTGTACTCTTTCAAGCCCTTATTTAATTTACTGTATTTTAATTTATTTTTTAATGTTTATTTATTTTTGAGAAAGAGAGAGAGAGAGAGAGAGAGCGCGCGCATGAGTGGGGGAGGGGCAGAGAGAGACGGAGACAAAGTAGTTGGATTTCTTCATAGGGAGTTGAGTTATTGTCTAATGTTCTTATGTTTCATCATGAGGGGCTTTCTTCAGTATTTCTTGTAGAAAAGGATTTCTTCAGCTTTTCTTTATCCATGAATATTTTAATTTCACCTTAATTTATGAAGAATATTTTCACTGTATTTAGAATTCTTGGCTGACATTTTTCTTCTTTTTAAATTTTTTTGATACAGACTTTATTTTTTAAATTTTTTAATGTTTATTTATTTTGGAGAGAGAGAGAGAGAGAGAGAGAGAGCAGGGGAGGGGCAAAGAGAGGGAGACAGAGAATCTGAAACAGGCTCCAAGTGATGAGCTGTCAGCACAGAACCCAACATGGGGCTTAACTCACAAACCATGAGATCGTGACCTGAGCTGAAGTTGGACGCTTAACCTACTGAGCCACGCAGGCACCCCAATCTTCCTCGTTTTCTTTAGTTCTGTGTCTATGGTTCCTTTGACTCTTTGAACATATTGAAGATAGCTGCTTCAAAGTTCTCGTCTAGTAAATCCATTACTTGGGCTTCCTCACGGACAGGTTCTGTTTATTTTTTCCTGTGGGCAGTGCTTTCTTGTTTCTTCACATACATCATATTTTTTTATTGAAAATTGAACATTTTGAACATTATAATGTGGTAGCTCAAGAAATTAGCATTTTTTGTGGGGATTTGTTGCTGTTTGTTATGGGTTGTTGTTTGCTTGTTTAGTGGCTTTTATAAGTTCTTTGATAAAGACTGTATTCTGTGTCCTGTATGGCAGTGAAGGGTCTGTTCTGTTCACTTAGTGGTAATTTAGGTTTTTTTTTTTTTAATGTTTATTTATTTTTGAGAGACACAGAGAGAGAGAGACAGAGCATGAGTGGGGCAGGAGCAGAGAGAGAGGGAGACACAGAATCCCAAGCAGGCTCCAGGCTCTGAGCTGCCAGCATGGAGCCTGACACAGGGCTTGAACCCACGAACCATGAGATCATGACCTGAGGTGAAGTCAGAAGTCAGACGCTTAACCGAATGAGCCACCCGAGCTCCTCAGTCTTTTAGATGTTTGGCAAAAAAATGTCCTTGCATGTCTAGATCCAGAAGAAAAATACTGTTTCCAGTTTTTGCAGCTTGGCTCTGTCTTTAACACACTCCTTCAGCACTTGGTCTAGGCATTTACAACTCAATTTTAGTCTTTGCTTCCTGCTTGCACAGAGGTTAAAGATCAGCCAGAGGTGAAAACTTAATGTCTTCTCAGGTTTTTTCTGACCATGTATCCAGCCCCAGGGCATCAGTGGCTTTTAAGATTTCCCAGTATAAGTGGGAGTTTTTCCAAACCCTTGTCCCTCGTGTATCTATTTCCCCAGCCTTTTGCTTTCCTGGCTTTTTGGTCTGTCTGCTGTGTGTCTGTGATCTCTTGCCCAGCTGGCTTTTACTACTGTGTTTGTTTTTAAATACTTTTGACAAACAACACGTGGGAGGCCACCATAGCCTGAGGAGATTCTGAGGTGGGCAAAATAAAGACAAAACCACGAGCTGATCCCTCAGATGGCCCCCCAGATAGGTTAAAAAAAAGACACTTTTTTTTGAAAACAGGATCCATGTGTCACCATGCGGTATCAGAAATCTGCACTAGGAATTCAGGCAGCATCTTCATGACCACTGTTGAGCTGGGGATTGAGGGATGTCAGGGTTACACGAGAATGCCACAAGGCTGTCTTACAGAATTCCAGCGGCTCCTTCTGTATGCATCCCCTTGATTATTGCAAATTTGTATTAAATCCCCGAGTTCCAAAACAGTTGATCTTGACAGTTTTGATGGCTTAATCATAGCTTTGGTGGAGGGAAAGAGTTTTGGACTTTCTAACTCTGCCATTTTGGGTGATGATGCATCTGTCTGGTGTCATCCCTCTTAAGCTACTCCAAAGCTTAAAGATCTCCACTGTCCATTTAAGCAATCCACTTTGTTTCGTTTTTAATTTCCAATCTATTTCATCAGGCTCACTGACTTACTTCCTCCCTGCCCACTCCTTTCCATGTGAACAAATATCCTAGGAATTTCATGCCTAGGTCTTTTCTCACGTAGATCTTTTTGACCAGAATGCTTTTTCTCCTTATATTTTGTTTAATATGAATTTGATCATCCATGAGCTTACATATTTCCTTTTCCAGGAAGCATATTCATGTAGCCTATAGTAAGGCTGGGCATAATTAATTTCTCCTGCTCCTTTATTGCATAGATTTTTGTGTGTTAGAGAGGCAAATAATTGCATTCCAGCGGAACGGTTAACCATAAAGATTGCTGTCCATCACCTTGTAATATAGGAACCTGCCTTGTATCTTACCCAAGCGTCTTATGTTAAAATGTCCTTATTAATCTCCTCAAATGCTCTTTGAGCTGATTTTAATATTTTGTTTCCTCATTAATTAGGAAACTGAAACACAGTTTTGATATATTCTTTTTATGTTTATATGTGATCAAAATTCTGTCTTTTAAAAATGACAATTTTCCAGTTTTAGAGGTCCTATTGAGATGTTCAAGAGGATTCGCTTGACCTGTTGACGGAGCATTGAACTTTATGCTAGTAAAAGCCCAGGCATATCCCTTTGGACTCCCAGAATAAATTCCAAATGGAATAGAATTTTAATTTTGCCGAATATCTAATTTTTTCCCTTATGTTATTATATTTCTGTTTTTGACTTTGCATAGCCAAAAAAATTGTATCTCACAAAAGACAGCAAGGGTTGGCAACTTGGTTTTATGCTCTGACCATTTGGTGATCTTGGTCAGACAGATGATGGTGAGTTAGTTTCTGTTAGGCAGGAAATGATGGGAAAGCTGGTTTGTTTTCTTTTCTGTTTGAATGCCTGTGTATGTCTGTGAGCTAAAATTACTGAAGAACTACTCACTCAGAAAGACAGCATGTCCTTGGCATCTGACCTGGCAATTTTTTTTGTGTTCATTTTCTTATGTTGACTTTTGCCCTGGGCTGACAATGTGCACCTGTAAGTTCTCTATACGTCTGTACGTCCAGATCAACCTCTTTGAAACTCAGGGATTTAATATGAATTTGCAGTAATCAAGGGGGTGCATAAAGAAGGAGCCACTGAAATTCTGTAAGACAGCATTGTGGCATTCTCGTGTAACCCTGACATCCCTCATTGCATATAAGAAAGGCCTTTATCTCTCATTGTGTGAGCACAAAGTGTTTTCATAACTTAAGAGGCTATCAATAAATTATCATTTACTACTTCACAGGAGCTCTGTTCTTATTGACTTGTGGAGATAAATAAATGTCTATACAATTCTAATATTTTCTGGGGCTCCTGAGTGGCTCAGTTGGTTAAGCATCTGACACTTGATATTGGCTCAGGTCATGATCTTACGGTTTGTGAGATCGAGCCCTGCTCGGGGTTTGCTCTGACAGTGTGGAGTCTGCTTGGGATTCTGTCACCTTCTCTCTCTGTCCCTCCCCCTGACTCTCTCTCTCTCTCTCAAAACAAAACAAAACAATATATATATATATATATATATATATATGCGTGTGTGTGTATATGTGTATATGTGTGTATATATATATGTGCGTGTGTGTGTGTATATATATATATATGTGTGTGTGTGTATATATATATATACATATATGTTTAATATGTTATATATATATGTTTAATATATATATCTTATATATATGTTATATATATGTTTAATATGTTTTATATGTTATATATATATGTATAAACATAAAAAAAGAAATCTAGGGATGCATGGGTGGTTCAGTTGGTTAAGAGTCTGACTTTGGCTCAGGTCATGATCTCCCAGTTTGTGAGTTCAAGCCCCACGTTGGGCTCTGTGCTGACAGCTCAGAGCCTGGAGCCTGCTTCAGATTCTGTGTCTCCCTCTCTATCTGTTCCTCCCCCTCTCACACTCTCTCTCTCAAAAATAAATAAACATTTAAAAAAATAAAAACAAAAAGAAATCTAATATTCCCAAATTTCACAAAAAATAAGAAAAATAAACTTCTCATTCTTTAATGTTTTTAGACCTAAAAAATGCTTCTAGATCAGAAATAATTCTATATCTGAAAATCCTAATTCATACAGTTAAGATGAAACTTTCACAGACTAACTGGTTTAATAATCTTGGTTAATGCAAAGGAAAAAATAGCTATATTTCTTTTGTCAATATTAGGTATAATACAGTAATGCACTTAACTTTTTAAAAGTCTTGGATTTGTTTTCCTGTGAAGAGACTAGCTAATCCAAACTTCTTTAACTACTCATATTGGCTTACTGATCAAATAGGAGAACATTGCTACAAGATAAGCTTTTAAGATGATAAAAAAAATGCCAGTTTGTATTCAACTAAATTGAATGATAAGTTTGACCAGTGTCTTTGACAACAGCTACTATGCTTTGTACTGTGTGTGATTACAATTTTCAAGATCCCCAGGAACCATAAGCCCTGTGCTGACATTACACTGAGTTAATTGATAGATACTATAGGATACTTAGATTATTGGCACGTATGATTAGATATTGAAGTGTTAATGACTTGACACGATTGTAAGTTAATGTACTTTTGTTTTTCTTGTATTTTATAGAGTTGATTGTATCTGTAGAACAGACATCTGTGGGAGCAGAAGTGGTGCCATGTGTATGTCCAAACTTTAGTAGTCTGAGAAAATAAACAGGTATAACAGACAGTTCTCAATGATCTGCCTCCTACTTTTATCTATGATAGAGAAAATACTATTTTGGTTAAGCTTTGTACCGCATGTTTTTATTACAGTAGAAATATTTATCAACCCCCTGTGAAAGAGTTCTATATCGTATGTACTGTACTTAGGAAGGAGTTTTACGGTCTTCTGTGAGGATATTATTGGTGCGCATAATAAATTGATAAGAGCCATTCAATCTTGTTATCAAGTTTCTGCTTCCTTCTGATGCTTGCCTGGACCTCTGTGGCGCGCCTGAAGCTAGGATTTGAGTATTTGTGGAATTCTCGCTACAAGTTAGAATTTTAAACAAAGGACAGCTTAAGCCCCCTGGGGAAGGGACTGAACTCTTAGTACTTCAAAGAAAAGACTGCAAAGGAGTCCCAACTTCACTCGCTTAGAAAATTTTTAAAGGGTACCAGCCAGGATTTCCAGGTAGCAACAGACATGCTTTTCAAAATCAGACTGCTGAGCCCGGATCCAGCAGTCTGAGAGAGAGGGAGAGACCCACCCCCCTCCCCCAAAATAATAATAATTACACAGAACTGAATAAATTGGGGAGGGAAATGTAATTGTGCTTATTGGCTTGGAGTGTTAGTGTTGGCTTTTTGAGACCTTTATGGAAGTGTGCTGTATATACCTCAACTTGGACAACCACTAGTCTGTTTTCTATCTCTGTAGATTTGCCTTTTCCCGGACATTTTCTACGAGTGGAATCATACAATATGTGGCCTTTTGCGCGTGGCTTCTCTCACGTAGCAGAATGTTTTGGGGATTCATCTGTGTTCTATTACGCATCATTGGGAACACCTTTCTCTCTTGGTGGGCGATAGTCTGTTACGTGGATTTACCACATTTGTCCGTCTATTCACCACGCGATGGACATTTGGATTCTTTCCCACGTTTGCCATCGTGAATATTCACACATAAGACTTTGTGTCGATGTGTATTTTTATTTTTCTGGGATAGATACCTAGAAGCGGAATTAGGGGCTCATATTATGTGGGTAACATTTTAGGAAGCTGCCAGCCTGTTAAGGTGGAAACATCTTGCGTTCCGGCCTGCAGTGTAGGAGGGCTGTGATTCCCGCTCCTGGTCAACAACACTTGGTACCGTTGATCTGTGTGACTAGGGCCATGCTAGTTTGTGCATAATGTGTCTCATCTGCGTTTCATTTACTTATTCCTAGGGACTATTGGTGCCACGCATGGAAAGGCAGAGTAACTAGGTTAGCAAACGTGGGCTTGAAAGCAAGAAGAACAAAGTTGGAGGGATCGCCTTACCCAAATGCCAAATTTACTCTCTAGCTAGGGCAGTTGAGTCAGTGTGACCCTGGCAGACAGCAGAGCACATGTGTCAATGGAACGGAGGGGAGAGTCTACAAATACAGCCAGGGGGCACGGCCAACCGATTTCAGAAAGCCTCACAAGCATGCTGCCTGGGTGGCTTGGTCAGTTAGGCGTTTGACTCTTTGTTTCGGCTCAGGTCTTAATCTCACAGTTTGTGGATCAAGCCCCACATCAGGGTCTGTGCTGTGAGTGCAGAGCTGCTTGGGATTCTCGCTCTCCCTCTCTCTCTGTGCCCCTCCCCTGCTTGTGCTCTCTCCCTCTCTCTCAGAATAAATAAATAAACTTTAAAAAAGGCTCACAAGCAATGTTATGCTGCTGGAGTAATTGGACAAATGTAGGCTAAAAAAAAAATTCCATACTTAATTAAAGATCGCCTGAAGATGGCTTATAGTGAAACACTCTAAAACCTTCACGAGAGAACATAGGCGAAAAATCTGTGACCCGAGTTCAGGTGAAGAGTTCTTAGACACTCTCCCCAGAACATGAACCATAGAGGAAGAAAAAATATAAGCCTGACTACACCAAAATGAGACACTTTTGCTCTGTGAGACACCCTGTTAAGAAAACAAAAAAGACAGACACACTAGGAGAAGCTCTCCGAAAGTCCCATTATCAGACAAGATCTCGTATCCAGAATGGAGAAGGAATGCTCTGAACTCAACAGTAAAGAAACGAACAATCTGATGAGAAAAGTGCCCCCAAGCTTACAGCGACACTTTGACAAAACATGAATAAATAGCAATGAGCACATTCAAGATGTTCACCATGGTGAGCCATTAGGTACGTGGCAAAAGAAAAGAACACGACCCAACAAACACAACAGAACCCAATCCAACACAACACAAAAGTACCAAATGCTGAGGGGGATGTGGAGAAACCAGATCTCCCTTGCGTGGCTAAATAGGGATGTCAAATTGTGCCGACACTGAAGAATACTTTGGGGTGTCTTTTCTTTTTTTTTTAATGTTTACTTTTTTTATTTTTGAGAGAGAGAGTGTGAGCAGGGGAGGGGCAGAGGGAGAGGGACAGAGAATCCCAAGCAGCCTGCGTACTGTCATCACAGAGCCCAACGTGGGGCTCAGACCCATAAACTGTGAGATCGTGACCAGAACCAAAGTCGATTGCTTAACCAACTGAGCCACCCAGGTGGCCCTATACTTTGAGATTTCTTATAAAATTATAGTAAACTAAGCTTACTGTAGGGCACAGCAATCACACTCTATTTATTTTAGAGAAATGAAAACTTAAATCCACTTCAAGACCTGTGTTTAGTTGTAGTAATAACAGCCTTATTTGTCATAATGACAAACTGGAAACAACCCAAATGTCTTTCAGCAGGTGAATGGACACAAAAAGCATGGCACGTCCACACAATGGAATGCCACTCCACAGTAATGAGGCAACAAACTATTGACACACCCGACCACCTATATGGATCTCAAGGGCATCCCTCAGAGGAGCAAAACCAATATGGAAAGGATGGATACTGTATGGTCCAATTTGTAGAACATTCTCAGAATAATAACAATATCGAGACAGAGAACAGATGAGCGACTTTTAGGGATTCGGGTGTGGGAGCAGATGTGAGTGCCAAAGGAGAACATTCCCTGTGGTGGCTCCATGAGTCCGAACATGTAATGCCATTCCACAGAACTATACACACACAGCTATGAAGTGGACACACACACACACACACACACACTCACACACACACTGATACAATCTGATTAGCACCTATCGTCGGATAATTGTATTACACACTGTCCATTTCCTAGTTTTGATAATACGCTAATGTTATGTAAAATATCACCATTAGGGGATCCGTTCACAGGACTTCCTTGTGCTATTTTTGCATCTTCCTGTGAGTCTACAATTATTTCACCATAAAAACATTAGGAGAAGAAAGATGGCCTTTGTACACAAATTATAACAGTATTTTTCTTAGTGGGGGTAACTCAAAACTCAAAAGTTCAGAGACTTCCACGCAGCCCTCAGTATTTCTGTACTGGATGAGGTTTTTACAGTAAGAATGAATTGGTGACCAAAAAGGGGAAGGAAGTATCACTACCACATATAAATGCGTGAATTGTAATTCTGGTTTATGAGTCAGGGTCTTTCACGACGAATTGCTAAGACTTTGCCTTCTCAGTTCAAAGTCTCTGTAAGGCACGTTGGCTTGCTGCTGATTTCTAAGCTCATTTTAGAGAAATTCATGATTGCTTGTTGAAATCTCTCCAAGTTAACATGATCTTCTAGAAAGTGCCAAAATTCAGCAGGGGAAACTATCTCCGTCGAGGCGATGCGTGAGAGGAAGCTTTCTTTCTGAAGCCTTGGGCTGTGAGCCCGTCAATCCTACCGCTGTCTTTTATTCTCTTCAGCTGCCAACCTGCATCCTGAGCCCTTCTCAAAAGTGAGATGTCTGAGCTTTTCCTGAATACCTAATTGGAAAAGAAAGTGGAGAGAAGGGAGTCCTTTGGTATTGCTTTTTGGGGCCATGATTATCGGTTGAGAGTCTGGGATTTTTTAGGCTTTCTCTGCCTGCTTTATACGAAGCACCCTTCAGTTTGAAAATAATGAGAGACTCATTTGTACCTATCTAGATGCCTGCACAAAGTAGTTGTGAACCAATTGCAAATGAAACTTACTTAATGCCACTTTCTCCTGAGGCCTCCAACATCCCTGTGAGTGTAGTGGGGGTGCCTGGATAGGAGGATCCCAGCGAGGACCCTCAGGGGTAAGAGTGAGTGTTGGGTCACTAATGCTGGAGGATAGACTGTTCACAGAGAGCAAAGACTGCTTTGTCCTGGGCTGCAGGGTATTGCTTGGGTCGCCTGTGTCATGTCCCCTCCATCCAGGGTCCCGGCCTGTCCATGTAATTCTCCTGATTGGTCCAGCCCTTCTGGCTGGATCATCCCATGCAGAGCTCCAAGACTATCATCTCCAAGACAGACCAGGAAGTGAAATTAAAAAAAAAAAGTCTTGGCAAACCTGTTCCGCTGCAGATGTTTTCCACAATGGGGGCCATTGCCAGGGAGAGGCACAACTCTGTGTGCAACATGAGCTTCTGGGCTGCTTGCTCAGGTGCACCGTCAGAGCCAGATGAGATCTACTAGATTTGTTCCTCACCGAGAATTGGCTCATGAGAACAGTAACTATCCTGTAGCTTGAGGATTGTTATGAAAGTGTTTCCTCAGCGCAGGTTCCTCCTGTGTGTTTTATACAACAAGGTGACACATGCCTCTAGCCATGTCTGTGATGGACAGATAAGATGACGGGGGAGATCCTGAAGCTGCAGGTGCACAGACAGATGCTCATGCTCGTCAGGGATGCCTTAGAGGATGTGGACACCTCATCCGGTGAATCGCTGTAAATATTTCCACAAGCTTTGGCCCAGAAGGATTTGACCACCATAAGCCAAGGGAGTCCTTTTGTTCAGCCAAGGCTGACCTCACTGCTGAGCTCAAAAGAGTCTTGGTTTCCCTGTGGGGTCATTGCCCTGTAAGCACACTTCAGTGTTGGCTGGGAAACTGAGCTGGAGGAAAACTCCCAAAGCAACCAAAGTGGCATTTCCTACTAATATACGGAACAGAGTTTACTCATTTTCCTTGTTCAATAAACTCACGGCGATAAGGCAGACAACACAGCGGGAAAGAAAACCCCAGTTCATTAAAAAAGGGGAACACAGTCACAGTCCTGAGCCAGAGACCAAATGAGGTGTGGAAGGCTGTGACAGTCAGGTGTGGCTTTGGAGGTGGGGAAACTGAGGATGATGACACTTCTGGAGATGGTCTGCAAAAGCGAGTCGCAGAACCTTTGGACATCAATAAGCCATCTCTGGTTTGGAAAACTGAGTGGGGCTGTGCTGGGCATCTTTCAGCCTTCTTGGTCTGGAACCGGGAATGGAAGATCCAAATGATGAAGTCTATAGTTCTGGCTTCTGTTCGAAAAGCAAGCCATTGGTCTGTCAGTATGGGAGTGCTGGGGCGGGGCGGGGGGGGGGGCGGATGTGTGCGACTGTAGCTAATGATGCTAGTCAGCTGAGAGACATAAGCGCTAAATCACTGCATGCAAGATAGACAGCTCGATGGGCCTTGCTGCTAGCCACACACGGGTTTAACTAGCCTTGAACAGAGACATAATTGGTATCAATGGGAAATGCTTAGAGGAAGCAGGAACTTTTTATTTTTTTTATTAAAAAATTTTTTTCAATGTTCATTTTTGAGGATGAGAGAGAGACAGAGGGCAAACAGGGGAGGGTCAGAGAGAGAGGGAGACACAGAATCTGAAGCAGGCTCGAGGCTCTGCGCTGTCAGCACAGAGCCCGTCATGGGGCTCGAACCCATGAACCGTGAGACGATGACCTGAGCTGAAGTTGGACGCTTAACCAATTGAGCCACCCAGGTGCCCTTGAAGCAGGAACTTTTTAGAGGAAACATCTAGAATGCCTGTGAAGAAACTCACTGTCTTGTTTCTGCCCTTTATTCTATTCTATTTTATTTTGTTTTATTTTATTTTATTATTTTTTAAGCTTATGTATTTATTTTGAAAGAGAGAGAGAGAGAGAGAGCAAGCATGAGCAGTGAGGAAGGCAGAGAGAAAGAGGGAGACAGAGAATTCCAAGCAGGCTCCACATGTAGCCCAACGCAGGGCTGGAACTCACAAATGGTGAAATCGTGACCTGAGCTGAAATCAAGAGCTGGATGCTCAACTGACTGGGCCACCCAGGTGCCCCTCTGCCCTAGATTATATTTTAAAAATGCCTACCCAGGAAACAATAATCCTCAGCCAATAATGGGAATTAGCCTGGGACCCACCGAAGGTGTTTGTTGTAAGGGAACACATTTAAGCAACTAAAGTAGTGAAAAACAACACTTTTGTTTCCTGTAACAAGAACTGTGTAAACCAGATCTCTTCCCATCTCAGCCTCTAGCAGTTTCAGATACAATACAACGTCAGATACATTTAAGGAAATGGATTCTAATAAAGAAACAAATGTCTGTGTTCCAGAAAGGCCATGGGATCCCTGAAGGGAATGACCATAAAGGAGAGCACAGAGGATTTAATAACAGAATGGGTCAGAAGCAGAGAAATAAGAGCCTCAATAAATACATGATATAATGAGATTGTCGGATACCCATAAAACAGGAGTTATTTTTTTTAATGTTTATTTATTTTTGACAGAGAGAGACAGAGCATGAGTGGGGGAGGGGCACAGAGAGAGGGAGACACAGAATCCAAAGCAGGCTCCAGGCTGCGAGCTGTCAGCGTAGAGCCCGATGCGGGGCTCTAACCCACAGGCCGCGAGATCTTGACCTGAGCCAAAGTCAGACGCTCAACTGATTGAGCCACCTGGGCGCCCCAAAACAGGAGTTCTTGAGGGGGAGAAAATGGAGAAAGGGGGCAGGCACTCTTCAAAGAGAAAGTGTCTGAGTTTACACGACCGAAGGATCGTGAATCTTAAGTTTGAAGATACACGGTGAATGCCGAACCGGATGTGTAAAAATACAATCTATGCCCAGAAACATCAGAGAGAGCCAGTGGGCCATTACAGGCAATAAAAATCTTAAAAACATCCACATTATTAAAAAAAGCAAACAATAGCGGAGCCCCAAAGCCAACAAAAATGATTATAATTTTCCTCCAGGGGAAATAATAGAATACATTTTCAAAGTGCTGAGGGAAAGTAATTACCATCCTAAAACCTGGGCCCATCTGAAACAAGATTCAGGAGTGAGGATGGAGAAAGGGTGTTTGATATTTTGAAAGTTACAATCCCACTCACAGACTGCAAATACCGCCTACTGCCTTCAGTTTTCATCTCCAAATCATTCTTTGTTTTATAAAGTTTCATGTACTAAAGGGTTTGAAAAGGTAAAAAGAATAGGGGCACCTGGGCGGCTCAGTCAGTTAAGCATCCAACTCTTCATTTTGGCTCAGGTCATGATCTCAAGGTTCATGAGATCGATCCCCGCGTCAGGCTCTGCACCGACAGTACGGAGCCTGCTTGGGATTCTCTCTCTCCTGCTCTCTCTGCCCCTCCCCTACTTGTGGTCTCTCTGTCTCTGTCTGTCTCCCTCTCTTTCTCAAAAATGAATAAATGAACATTAGAAAAGAAAAGTGAAAGGGATTCTCCCCAAATCCTTTGTAGCTAGGATTCTGGATATAGTATAGACTGTGCTGGGATATACTCACCTGGAGTCTGTAAGGGAGAAGAGAGATGGGTCCCATCTGCCTGTCTGGCGGGATCAGACCTACAAGGGTGCTTGAAGATGTTGGACTCTATGTTTATCCTGAGTCACAAGCTCCATGGTTTTGTGCCTCGCAGTGGCAACACCTATATCCTGGTAGCCGACTTGTAGTTGGCAATGGACGCTCTTGAAAATAAAGCCAGCCCACATCCTCGTGAAACTCTCAAAGATTCTGTTGGCCAATAGAATGGATATCCTGAATTGTGTCCCTGTAGGATATTGGAGTTCTATGATGTGTGGATTATATAGTTACAATAAACATATTATGAGCAGAGAATAGTGGAAAGGGGAAAACCCACTCTCAAATAAATTGACGTAACTCTGAAGAACTCACTTTGGCTCTCTGAACTTGGTCTTGTCTGCAAACTGGATGACAAAAAACGTCTGCAAACGCAGTATCATTAGGCTGGAAAGCACACCAGGGCTGTGTCGCAAAGCTTATGCCAATACGGTGGGTTGGTCTACATGAACTCAAGATATCTTCTGGAATCAGTTTCTATGATTTCAATGACTATAATGCCTCATTTTATAAAACAACTTTGGCCCATTTTCTGGTTTTACTATTCTACTGCCCGAGTAGCTTGTGTTATTTCTTCTGCTGAAAGTGGTGATTGGAAATGCCTTTCTTTTGAACTTCTGAGACGCAACTATCATTGTTAAGACACCTGAGGATGCTTATCAAAGGTAGCATCATCAAGTCATAAACGGAGTAGGAATTTCATAAAAATGAAAACAGTACTGCTTCTTTATTCTGGGTCTTCCTTTGGCTATTTCACTCGAAAGGGGAACAAAGCCCTTGGAATGAAATGGCAAATTGCATCTCTCTTCACGCCAAATTTTTCTCTGTACAATTCTAAGCTATCATTTCTTCTCAGAATTATTGTCATCGCACTTTTACCGGAATGGGTCCCACAGACGTTCAGCTGTAACTCCAGGTGAGGAAATATTCACTTCTGGAAAATCACTATCATTATTCTAACATCAAAGCACATTTGGCTCAGAATCACCGATGAGTGCATGCTGATCCGGATTCACCCTTTGCCCTTCTCCATAACCCCTTCCCCGAGCGACCTTTACTTGACCTGGGACGCAAGGGAGCCATCAGGAACAATTTACCGCTCCTTTATTTCATGAGATCTAGATTACACATTGGTAAGAGGCTGGAGGTATTCTAAAAGTTGGAAGTTTTAAAAATTAATTTGATTTTATGTTTATGCGCATTTTCCTTCTTTCAATTTGGTGAAAACCAGAAGCCGATGTCTACTTGGGAGACCATGTCAGCTGTGGAAAGCTGATAGCTGAGAACAAATGGATCAAAGAGGGGATGAACTGGGGCTTTTGGAGCTGTTTGTTAATGACCGATGATGTCACTATAGTTCATTAGGTAATGTGATAAATGGTATTTGGTTGAGCCTCACCAGAGCAATCTGAAACGGGTATAATTACCATTTTATATTTGGAAAAGTCCTGAAGAAGTTCATTAATTTCTCCAGGCACATTGTGGGCCTGGGGATTTTAACCTAGGTTGGTCTGCCTTGGACTATAGTGGTTAGAAGGGAGGCCCAGCATTTGCCACATTCCGTGCAAGGTGGGTCTTATAGATTATCTCGAAATCATCCGTATTCAGAAAACAAGAAATGAAAACTGTAAAAACAACATGGTAACTGAATACAGCAACAAAAACATCCATGCGTTCATCCAGTTCAGCCGGCCTATGCAGCAGGGATGTGTCTGTTTAGTGAACAGAGTACCTTTTCCCAAAGAGAACCCTTTGCCCTCAGCTCCTGGGAGGTGGTCTTGAGGCCTTGAAATGTCATACCTGACTGCAGTGTCTTTGTTTTCCTGGGGGCTTTGGTCCCCAGAGACAGACTAATATTGTGATCTCTGATGTGGGCATGAGACGCACCATATCGGTTCAGGCTTCTGCAGGAACTAGAGACTAAAGCTATTGTCCCCAAACTCCAGGAGGGACAGGAGACTGAAGGTTCAGCCAGGCGGGCAGTTGTGACTGAGTCTCAGTTAAACTCGGGACACTGAAAGCTTGGGCGAGCTTCCCTGCTTAGCAGCGCCTGGTGTGTAGTCTCACTCGTTCTAGGACATGATGGCATCTGGCACTTCCTGAGAGGGGACAATTGGAAGCTTGGTGTTTTGACCCCTCCCAAACTTCCCTGTAGATATCTCTTCCTTTGGCTGTAATAAAACCGCAATTGGAAGTACATCACTTCCCTGAATCCTGCGAGTTAGTCTAACAAATATCACATTTGAAGGTGATTATGGGACACCCCCAAATCGTTAGCCAGTTGGTCGGAAATGGGAGCGGCCCCAGGGACCCCAGACTTGCCGCTCAAGTGGGGGATCTCAAATTAAGGCAGTCCTGTGACAGTGTCCTCTCAGACCATGCCAATGACTCACCTCCATAGTGTCCCAAAGCAGATTTATCCACATACAGGCCATCACGATGTTATTATTTAAGATACCATAAAACTTTGGATTATGAGTAACTGAGAATGAGTATCTGCAAGATGAGCAAACATTTCTAATAAATTTGAACTTGATAAATGAGTGATGTCTCACAGGATGAGTCCTATGTTATGCCAAATGTCACGTGATCACAACTGAGCCAACGGTTTTTGAAAGTTGCTTTGATATACGAGTGCTTTGGATTGCAAGTATGTTTCCAGAACGAATTATTCTTGTGAGCCAAGGTTTTACAGTATATGCTAAATAAGGACCCCTATTGCATAAAGAATTATATAAAAGCTACTATGTTTGATTGGATAATTCAAACCCCATGCAAATGATCTTTAAAAAGAGAAATAAAGGACATAGCAAACAACATAAGCTGTGGTGTCAGTTGGAAACATACCTGAAGTATGTATATGATTTTTTCTATGTAGCTTGAAGAAACTAATGCATAAAAAAAAAAAAATTGGAGGATGAGGACGCCTGGGTGGCTCAGTCGGTGAAGCGTCTGACTTTGGCTCAGGTCATGATCTTGTAGTTCATGAGTTCAAGCCCTGTGTCGGGCTCTGTGCTGACAGCTCAGAGCCTGGAGCCTGCTTCAGATTCTGTCTCTTTCTCTCTCTGCCCCTCCCCTGCTCACACTTTGTCTCTCTCTCTCTCTCTCTCTCTCTCTCTCTCTCTCTCAAAAATAAATAAACATTAAAAAAAATTTTTAAATAATTGGAAGGAGACACATCAAAATCTCATGTGCCATTTAACCTTTAGGTGGGGACAGTGGGTGTGTTTTGTTGTGTTTGTGTTTGTTCCCCTACAATTAGCACGCATTAGCTTTTTGTCTTTTAATTTTTTAAATGTTTATTAATTGATTGATTTTTTTGAGAGAGAGAGCTAGCGTGAGCAAGGGAGGAGCAGAAACAGAAGGGGACATAGCTCAGAAATGGGCTCCATGCTGACAGCAGAGAGCCTGATGTAGGGGGGGACTCGAACTCATGAACCATGAGATCATGACCTGAGCCAAAGACAGATGTTTCACCGACTGAGCCAGCCAGGTGCCCAGACATGCATTAGCTTTATATAATAAACTTCCTTCGTGGTTTGAAATATCATCTACATAATTATTCAGTCAGATCCATTAAATCAGAAACTTCTGGAGAGGAATCTGGAAGCCAGGTTTTTAAAAATATTTTCAGGTAATTTTATTGAAAAGTGAGGTTGAAACTCATATGTAAGAACACAAGTGGGAATTTCCAATTCAAGGGATTGTGTTGTATGTATTATGATACAAAGCTGAGACAAGGCTAAAAATCCCGCAAGAATACATAGAATTCCAAAGGACCAAAGAACTGTGGCTAAAGGTGACAACCGTGGGGTTCAAAGCAGGCATGAAAGTCGTATTACAAAATTGTGTTATTATATGCTCTTCGGGGTAGTGCAAATCTAAGATGTTATTATTTAAGATACTGTAAAACTTTGGATTATGAGTAACTGAGAATGAGTATCTGCAAGATGAGCAAACATTTCTAGTAAATTTTAACTTGATAAATGAGTGATGTCTTGCAGGATGAGGTTCCTCAACGAGGAAGAGACCATGCTGATCTTTCTAGATGCTCTGCAAATAAAGTGTTTTATAGACAGTTAACACAGCCTCCAACTTAAAGAGTTAATGAGCCAGAACATCCATTAGCATATTAACAGTTCTTGGAACCCTGGTGAACTTAGTTTAATCTGGGATTTCCTACTCTTCTGTGCTACTGAATAATTTTTCTGCATAATGCCTATTATGAAGATATCTTGACCTCAAACAGACATTGAAATCTTTCTTTATTTGCTACAGCAGGGAGCCCCCACATCTATATGGACCCCTCTTTCTGGACGAGTTGAGGGGGCACTTACCTGGGTAGCACAGGTGGGGAGCGCTGAACATCTTTAAGAGCTCTTTCTTTTTTTTTATAATTTTTTTTTTCAATGTTTATTTATTTTTGGGACAGAGAGAGACAGAGCATGAACAGGGGAGGGGAAGAGAGAGAGGGAGACACAGAATGGGAAGCAGGCTCAGAGCCCGACGCGGGGCTCGAACTCACGGACCGCGAGATCGTGACCTGGCTGAAGTCGGACGCTCAACCGACTGCGCCACCCAGGCGCCCCTAAGAGCTCTTTCTTGACTGAAAGAAACCTGCTGTAATCAGGGGGCCAAAGGAAGAAGAAGAATATTATTAACCTAAAAAGTGCTTCCGAGTGGGAAGAATTATGGATTCTGAAATAATTCCAATGTATTTCCACCAAATACTATTCTAGATTGCTAGCATTTAATTACGTGGTCCTGATAACTAGAGCTCGCCATGTTCAATTCTCCTTTCCTCCTGGGAACAAGTGAGCCCTCCCAGCCCCCTTGACACTTACTAGGTGATATGTTTTTAGTTCTGCCTAAAAGGCAGCAAGTCAAAGGTAATTAAGAGGTAGTTAAGAGCACAGGTGATTTTTTTGGTGCCATCTCATCTTTCGCTGGGGAACATATAGAACTATATGTTGAAGGGTGACATCTCCAGATTGTTCAATGGATATAAAGTTTCAGTTGCACTAGATGAGTGAGTTCTGGAGATCTGTGTACAACAAGGTGCCTGTGGTTAACAGTACATCATGTACGTCACATTTGTTAAGAGCATAGATTTTGTATTAAGTGTTATTAACACGCACACACACACAGATACACACACACATCAACCAACCAAAGCAAAGGGACACAAGGAAGCTTTGGGAGGTGTTGGATGTGTCTGTTACCTTGATAGTAAGGAATGTGAGCAAGAAATACGGTGTCATTAAGATTGGGGGTTCAGGGGCACCTGGGTGGCTCAGTCGGTTAAGCGTCCGACTTCGGCTCAGGTCACGATCTCGCGGTCCATGAGTTCAAGCCCCGCGTTGGGCTCTGCACTGACAGCTCAGAGCCTGGAGCCTGTTTCAGATTCTGTGTCTCCCTCTCTCTCTGACCCTCCCCCGTTCATGCTCTGTCTCTCTCTGTCTCAAAAATAAATAAATGTTAAAAAAAAATTAAAAAAAAAAGATTGGGGGTTCATTTGTAACAGCCCCATAAACTCAGAGCCCCTAAAAGAAAGGCTAATATTACACGTTTAGACATGTCTTGATAGAGTCTAAAATCTCAGCGTTTTCTCTATTGGTGATAGTTTTCTTCGGAGTTTAAATGTCCATCAAAAAACCTAATGAAGAATAATACATACTAGTATCCATTAGCAACTAGTAATAAAAGTAACAACCCCCAATAGTGGTCACATGCGATGTAGGACATATGTGCAATCCAGCACCGTAACAAAAGGTGACTGACTTTGAGACACCGTCATCATGTTAGCTGACCGGAAATAAAATGTGCTGAATGAATCAGTATCTCCCATACGGAACACACATTTCTCCTCTGTTCAAATATATTTGTGGAATTCAGGAAGGAACAGTTATGAATGGTTAATCACAGAGTTCAAGGAATGGTCAAAAGGACAAAAATAGGCAGTGACATCAGATATTTTGAAGAGACCTGATACATGAAAGTTAGATAGGCTTCACATCTGAGAAAAAGCACACAAAACACTCAAAGTTATAGAAGACAAGTTTTTGAATGAACACCTAAGTTTACAATGATCCCTTTTTTCAACCATTATTGCATTTTGGTCAGGCAGTTTGAGCCCTTGGCAGAATGTTTTTACTTTAACTTAAAAATTAATAATGCTTTACTTTTTTTTTTTATTTTAGAGAGAAAGTGAGGGTGTGAGTCGGGGAGAGGGGCAGAGGGAGAGAGAGAGAGAGAGACAATCTTAAGCAGGCTCCACACTCAGCATGGAGCACAATTTGGAGTTCAATCCCATGATCCTGTGATCATGACCTGAGCCAAAATCAAGACTCGACTGACTGGGCCACTCAGGCACCCCGCAAATGGATAATGTTTTACTTCATAAAACAGTCACATTCTGAGGATCTCTTGGTTACGGAGGGTCTTCATCCCATGTACTTTCTAACACAACCAGGGGGTAATAAAACAGAGGCCAGCACAACACATCCCTGACCTGACCTCTCAACCTTCCAACTGTTGCATTTAACACTCACGATTACCCCACTTTCCAAATTAGAAAACTAGAGTCTAAACCTAAGTGACCTGGGGAGGAAACACAATTCATGACTGTATTTTACAATGCACACGACAATGTCAAGGTCATAGGTAACTTCACGAGCAGTAGAGGACAGGGAAATGAAAGGCGACCTGAGACTCAAACCATGAGCAACGGATTTCACATCCAGGTTCCCCAGAGGATAGATACCAGTTGTCTTCAACCTGGCATCCAGCTATACCTCGAGGTAATCAAGAATTTCCAGGGAGCACAGACTGGTGGAGAAATGGTAAGGAAATCCGTTTCCAGAATCCCCATCATTGACGTGTCCATGCTGGTTTTCAGGTGCCCTGCTCATTGTAATCACTTCACAGTCATGTGGGACTGTGCTGTCGTAGTGCTGATTTGAGTGAGGGTTCACAGCCAATTTGATAACTGTCTGAAAACGTCACTCTTATTTATGTTGTGACCCAAACCCTCAGACATCTTTATGTTAATAATTTGAATGTCAGGATTTGGATGGTTGGCGAATTATTGACACACTGAGGGTAACGATTGTGTATTGCTAGTTAACAGAAGGCTCACTTGAATGTCCCTCACGGCTATGTCCCTGCTCACATAATTGTTGGAAGAAAGAAAAGGGGAATTCACGGAGAAAAATTCTCATCACTCTGGCTGCCTGAATATATACCTCCGCACACTCCAACATAGGCATTCCAACACAGGACAAGATACAGTTTAAATTAAGGACCTGAACACCAACTGTAGGTCTTATTCAACATCTTTGATTTCAAATGAGAGCCTTCCTTTTGTTTGGGCAAAGTGCCATGGTAATACTCTGGATGGACGGTTGTCAGGACAATCTCTGGTGAAGGGGGGAGCTTAGAAGACATGCCATTGCTTGTGGGAAAGCCATGTTCATGAACACTGCTGTGCGCAGGCAATGCCCATGGTTGATTCCAGTCGTTGCCATTTACAGTGAAGCATTATAGATAAGATTGTGTAGCACAAAGACTTCGATAGAAATGCATCTGGTGTAAGGATAGGACATTGTCAAAATTTGGATACATTTAATGCAACTGAGGTGCGCTTTTGCTGGGAACTATGGTAAAGAATTGCTCCATAAAAAGCTGTTGCAATTTCCAGAAACAAGAGCAGCCTATTGCTTGTATTCATGATTTATATGCTATTTATTGGGCGAACATATTTATTCATGAACAATTGTTGGTCACTAACGGGTTACATTCCAATTCACACGAACCATCCCTGTCGCTATGAAAGTATTAAGCCAACAACATTAAATTTGCGCCTTTTTACGAGTGGTGTGTGAGCATATGGGATTAATTTATTTTTCCTCACGGTAGTGTGAAACGGTTGTCACAGAGATGCATGTGTTTACATAAACGGGGAAACAAAGTCAGGCTATCTCTGAAACAAAGTCAACTCTGACCCAATCTGATAGTTTTGTCAAGAAGGTCAAACTTTGGTGATCACATTTTATGACAGATTTTCCATTCGTGAAATGAGCTCCAACGTTTTAGCAGAGAGGAAAGCATGGCCTGGCCCTTTGGTGCCCCCACGTTGGCCTAGTGTGGGGCCGAACCACAGACTCACTGACAGGCCTTTCTGTGGGTGATGATAGGTTAAGACGAAAACAAGGCCTCCCTGTGATGAGGTCTGAACGCACAGGAACATAAACACCATCCAAACCCAACATGAATAAACCCTCCTTTCCTTGCTAATGTGAGGGGTTGTTGCCCCTCACCAACCTCAGTTCTAGGGCCGGTTCCCTCCTGTATTCTCACAGGGAGGGTTCATTAAGACCCTCATAGAATCATCTGGTTCCCTCACCTCCCATCCATTTGCGTGTCCGGCGTGTGGAGTGCTTGTGTATAGAACACAACTCTGTAGGGGAGCGTGGTCCCAGGTCACATGAGTTGGTCACCAGCCACCCCCAGGGGCTGAGAAACACAGAAGGTCTCCCCAGACCGCAGTGAACCCAGTGAACCCAGTCCCCTTGGACAAACTGTGCATCGGGTCACCATCCTCTGAGGACATCTGCCTCAGCCTGGTCTGAGTGTCCCTGAGATCTGCATTGTGCTGCTTCCTCTGTCTGGAATTGGGGCTTAGTCCAGCTCTCGGCATGAACAAAATGGTTCATTTGAAAGGTACCTAGAGAAAAACCTGAAGAGCCTCATGAGGACATTGCCTTGTTTGTCTAAAAGACACATCATTTCATTTAACACAGGAAGCAGCCCTCCCTGTGTTTCTTTACCTGGAAGATGAATAGTGCTGGCTTTATAATGATCTAGATCGATCAAAGTGGCAAAGGCCCAAGTTATGTCAAAACCAGGTAAGCGTCACTTGCCTGGTGTGTTTGTATCACAGGTTGCATTTTCTACATCTTAATGTTCTTCCCAGGAAATTAGTTAGCCGGTTACACAAGGACGATATTGTTGTCTGCCTCATTTTCATTTTATTTTCTATTGACCTTTATTTTTTTCCCTCTCTTAGGAAACTTTCCCACTCTTGGAAAAGGCTGATACAAAGATAAATAATTCATTTTCATGTGTACCTTTTTATGACAAATTGTCAAATATCCAAAAAAAAGGTAATTAATTAAATTGTACTTCTTGGGTTCCATGGGCCCCCCCTGGTTCTCACACTTTCTGACATCCTCTATCCCTGACTGCTGTGGTCTCAAATGTCCCTCCCAAACCCATAAGCTGAAACCTGCCCCTAATGACGGTGTTAGGGGGTGGGGATTTGGGGAGGTGTTTGAGACATGAAGGTGGGGCCTCATGATCGGGATTGGTGCCATTATAAAAGAGACCCTACAGAGCTCCCTCAATCCTTACTCTACCTGGGGACAGCGTGAAAAGTTGGCCATCTGTGACCTGAAGATGCTCTCACCCGACCACGCTGGCCTCCCAACCTTGGATGTCCAGCCTCCACAACTATGAGGAATAAATCTCTGTTGCTTCTAAGCCCCGCCCCCCCCCCCCCCCCCCCCCCCAGTCTGTGGTACTTGGTCACAGGAGTCTGAATGGACTAAGACACTAACCTCGGGATCCTGTTTTAAAAGGGCTTCACTGATCAAGTCAGTCCCACTCACACTTAAGGGCAGGTGGTTATACAGGTGTGCACGCTAGTGAGGCAGGAATCACGGGACCGTTCTGGAAGTTCTCCCATGCCCAACCCAGAGAGTGGCATAATTAATTATCTACAAAACACTTGGTTTCTGGACCCACAAACTCTTCTTTGTCTGTGCTTGCAAGTTGTGGACAGGCGCTGACTTGATGGGGCAATTATCAAGGAGCTATTCCTTACTTCACTTTTTCCAAAGACCCAACAGCAAGACAGAGCCACCTTGTCTCCGGGTACAATGGCAGCAAGACTGCAATGCGTGAAAACATCAGGTGACTTAGCTCTGAGATCTTCACTAAACTTACCCGTCCTCCAGACTCTACAGATGCTTCTTTTTGGTGGCACTTTTTAAGTCTGTATTTTTATTCCATGTAGTTAACATACAATGTAATATTAGTTTCAGGTGTACAATACAGTGATTCAATGCTTCCATACATCCCGCAGTGCTCGTCACTGCAAGTGCCTCCTTAATCCCCATCACTTATCCCCCACCTCCCACCCAGCTCCCCTCCGGTGACCATCAGCCTGTTCTCTGTAGTTAAGAGTCTGCCTCTCGGTTTGCCTCTCTCTGTCGCACCATTTTTTTTCCATTTGCTCATTCATGTAGTTTTGAAAATTCTACATATGCGTGAATTCATGTGGTATTTGTCTTTCTCTGACCTATGTCACTTAGAATTATACTCTCTAGCTCCATCCATGTTGCAAATGGCAATATTTGTTTCTTTTTATGGCTGAATAATATTCCATTGTGTGTGTGTGTCTGTGTGTGTATATACATATATATACATACATACATACGTACATATATATACACATATATGGATACACGAATGGATAAAGAATAAGTAATGTATACGTATGTATATATATGTAGATGTATGTGTATATATACATATATATATATGTATATATACATATGTAAACTACACATTACTTCTTCTTTATCCATTCATGTATCCACAGACACTTGGGCTATTTCCATGGTTTGTCTATTGTAAATAATGCTGCCATAAACATCAGGGTGCCTAATCCTTTGAATTAGTATTTTTGTATTCTTGGGGTAGATACCCAGTAGTGGGATTGCTGTTTTGTAGGGTAGTTCTATTCTTAACTTTCTGAGGATCCCCCATACAGTGTCCGGAGTGGCTGCACCAGTCTGCGTTCCCAACAGTGCAAGAGGGTTCCCCTTTCTCTACATCCTTGCCAACATCTGTTGTTTTCCGAGATGTTAACTTTAGCCATTCAGACAGCTGTGAGGTGACATCTCGTTGTAGGTTTGATTTACATATCCCTGATGATGAGTGATGTTGAGCATCTTTTCATGTGTCTGTTGGACATCTGGATGTCTTCTTTAGAGAAATGTCTGTTTATGTCTTGTACCCATTTTTAATTAGATTATTTGTTTTTTGGGTGTTGAGTCGTATAAGTTCTTTATAGATTTGGATACTAACTCTTTATCAGACATGTCATTTGCAAATATCTTCTTGTATTCTGTAGGTTGCCTTTTAGTTTTGTTGATTGTTTCCTTCACTGTGCAAAAGCCTTTTATTTTGATGAAGTCCCAACAGTTTATTTATTTATTTTTTCAACATTTATTTATTTTTGGGACAGAGAGAGACAGAGCATGAACGGGGGAGGGGCAGAGAGAGAGGGAGACACAGAATCGGAAACAGGCTCCAGGCTCTGAGCCATCAGCCCAGAGCCCGACACGGGGCTCGAACTCACGGACTGCGAGATCGTGACCTGGCTGAAGTCGGACGCTTAACCAACTGCGCCACCCAGGCGCCCCCCAACAGTTTATTTTTGGTTTTCTTTCCCTTGCCTCAGGAGACTTATCTAGAAAGAAGTTGCTGTGGCTGATGTCAGAGAAATGACTGCCTGTGCTCTCTTATAGGACTTCTATGGTTTCAGGCCTCACATTTAGGTCTTTAATCCCTTTTGAGTTTGTTTTTGTGTATGGTATGAAAAGTGGTCCAGCTTCTTTCTTTTAATTTTTTAAAAGTGTTTATTTTTGAGAGAGAGAGAGAGAGAGAGAGAGAGAGTAGGGAAGGGGCAGAGAAAGAGGAGACGCAGAATCTGGGCTGTCAGCACAGAGCTGGACACGGGGCTCAAACCTACGAACTGCAACATCATGACCTGAGCCAAAGTCCGATGCTTAACCAACTGAGCCACCCAGGCGCCCCTGATTCAGTTTCGTTCTTTTGCATGTTGCTGTCCAGTTTTCCCAATACCATTTGTTGAAGAGACTTTTTCCCATTGTATATTCTTTCCTGCTTTGTCAAAGATTAACTGACCATATAGTTGTGGGATTACTTCTGGGTCTTCTGCTCTGTTCCATTGATCTATGTGTCTGTTTTCATGCCAGTATCATACTGTCTTGATCACTACAGCGTTGTAATATAGCTTGAAATCTGGAATTGTGAGGCCTCTAGGTTTGTTTTTCTTTTTCAAGCTGTTGGTTTTTTGAAAAGGATTGCATTAAATCTGTAAATTACTTTGAGTGGTATAGACATTTTCACAATGTTTGTCCGTCCAATCACGTGTGTAGAACATCTTTCCACTTCTTTGTGTTATCTTCAACTTCTTTCATCAGTGTTTTATAGTTTTCAGAGTACAGACATTTCATGTCTTTGGTTAGGTTTATCCCTGGGTATCTTATTATTTTTGGTGTAATTGTGAATAGTATTGTTTTCTTAATTTTTCTTTCTGCTGCTTCATTATTGCTGTATGGCAATGCAACAGATTTCTGTACATTGATGATGTGTCCTGCGACTTTAATGAACTCATTTATCAGTTCTTGTAGTTATTTTCTGGTCTCTAGGGTTTTCTATATGTCATCCACAAATAGTGAAAGTTTTACTTCTTCCTTACCTGATTGGATACATTTTATTTCTTTTTGTTGTCTGATTACTGTGGCTAGGACTTCCAGTCCTTTGTTAAATACGGTGGTAAAAGTGGACAACCTTGTCTTGTTCCTGATGTTAGGGGAGAAGCTCATTGTTTTTCACCATTGAGTATGGTGTTATCTGTGGGTTTTCCATTTATGGTTTTCATTTATTAAGGTATGTTCCCTCTAAACCTACTTTGTTGGGGGTTTTATCATGAATGAATGTTGTACTTTGCCAAATGTTTTTTCCACATCTACTGAATGATCATATCGTTCTTATCCTTTCTGTTATTGATGTGATATATCTCATTGATTTACAAATATGGAACCACCCTTGAAACCCGGGAGTAGATTTCACTGGACCACAGTAAATGATTCTTTGAATGTATTGTTGGATTTGGTTTGCTAATATTTCGTTGAGAATTGTTGCATCTAGGTTCAGTGCAAATATTGGACTGTAGTTTACTTTTTTAATGGTGTCTTGATCTGGTTTTGGTGTCAGGGCAATGCTGGCCTCAGAATGAACTTGGAAGTTTTCCTGTCTCTTCTATGTTTTGGGATAACTTGAGAAGAATAGGTATTAACTCTTCTTTAAATGTTTGGTAGAATTGTACTGTGAAGCTCTCTAGTCACAGACTTTTGTTTCTTGGGAGTTTTTTGATTACTGATTTAATTTATTTGTTGGTTATCAGTCTGTTCACATTTTCTCTTTCTTCCTGGTTCAGTTTTGGTAGTTTATATGTTCCTAGGAATTTATCCATTTCCTCCAGGTTGTCCAATTGTTAGGTATATGCTTTTTCATAGTGTTCTCTTACAATTGGTTGTGTTTCTCTGGTGTCGGTTGTTATTTCTGCTCTCTCATCTGTGATTTTATTTATTTTAGTCCTCTCTCTTTTTTTATCTTGATAAGTCTGGCTAGCGGTTTATCAAGTTTATTGATTCTTTCAAATAACCAGTTCCTGGTTTCATCCAACTATTCTATCATTGTTGTGTTTTGTTTCGTTTTGTTTTTACTATTTCCTTCCTTCTGCTCATTTTAGGTTTGTTGGTTTTTCTTTTTCTAGCTTCTTTAGGTGCAAGGTTAGGTTGTTTGAGATTTTTCTTGCTTCTTGATGTAGACCTATGTTGCTATAAACTTCCCTCGTAGGACCACTTTTGCTGCATCCTAAGGGTTTTGGAGTGTTGTGTTTTTATTTTCATTTGTTTCCATATGCTTTTTAATTTCTTCACTTATATCCTGGTTAACTGCTTTATTATTTAGTAGCATGTTACTTAACCTGTATGTACTTGTGGTCTTTCCAGACTTTTTCCTGTGGTTGACTTCTGGAGTCATAGTATTGTGCTCAGAAAATAGGCATGGTATGAGTTCAATCTTGAATTTGTTCAAGATTGTTTTGATATGTGATCTATTCTGGATGATGTTCCATGGACACTTGAAAATACTGTGTATTCCTCTGTTTATGATGGATTGTTCTTAACATATCTGTTAAATTCATCTGTTCCAGTGGTCATTCCAAGGTATTGTGTCCTTGTTTATTTTCTGTGTAGATGATCTGTCCATTGATATAAATGAGGTGTAAAAGTCCCCTACCATTGATTGTATTATTATTGATTAGTTCATTTATGTTCATTATTAACTGTTTTATATATAAAGGTGCTCCTATATTGGGTGAATCGATATTTATAATGGTTTTATCTTGTTGCATTTTCCCTGTTATTATTACATAGTGTCCTTCTTTGTCTCTTGTTTCAGTTTTGTTTTAGTCTATTTCGCCTGATATAAGAATTCCTAACCCAGCTTTATTTTGACATCCATTTGCATGATAGATGTTTCTCTGTCCCTTGACTTTCAATCTGCAGGTGTCTTTAGGTGTAATATGAGTCCCTTGTAGGCAGAATACAGATGGGTCTAGTTTTTTTTTGTTTTTTATCCATTCTGTCACCTTATGTCTTGATTGAAGCATTTAGTCCATTTACATTCAAAGTAATTATCAATAGACATGCATTTATTGTCATTTTATTATTTGTTTTGTGGTTGTTTCTGAAGGTTTTCTCTGATTCTTTCTTGTCTTTCATGGTTTTCCACTTTTCTCTTACTATATATTTGGATTTCTTTCACTTTATTATTTGCAAATTTATTAGTGGTTTTTGATATACGGTTACCATTAGCTTTTTACATAACCTCTTCTGCACATAGCAGTCTATATTAAGGTGATGGTCATTAAGGTTTGAACCCATCCTTACTCCTGTCCTCCCCAAGTTTTAGGTATATGTTATTATATTTTGAATCCTTTTATTCTGTGAGTTCTGTGGCTGACTTTTATAAGAATATTCATTTTTACTGCTTTTGTGTTTCCTATCTTTATACTATCACTTTTGGTCTCTCCTTTCTACTCAGAATCCTCTTTAATATTTCTTGCAGGGCTGGCTTAGTGGCCATGAACTCCTTTAGTTTTGTTTGTCTGGGAAACTTTTTACATCCTTCTATTCTGAATGACAGGCTTGCTGGATATAGTAGTCTTGGTTGCAGATTTTCCCTATTTAGCAGTTGGAATGGATCATTCCATTTTCCTCTGGCTTGGAAAGTTTCCACTGAAAAATCCCCTGCTGGCCTGTTGATGTTACTGTCTTCTTTTGTTTGCTCCTTTGAATTTTTTTTTCTTTATCACTATATTTTGCTAATTCAATTAAAATATGTCCTGCTATGGATCTGCTTTTGTTGACTTTGATGGGAATTCTCTGTGCCCTCTGGATCAGGATATCTGTTTCCTTCCCGAGCATAGGGAAGTTTTCAGCTTAATTCTTCAAATAAATTTTCTGCCCCCTTTTCTCTTTCTTCTTCTGGGATTTCTATAATAGGGATGTTATTCTGTTTGATGGAGTTATTGAGTTCCCTAAATCTATTCTCATTTTGCATAATTCTTTCTCTCTCTCTCCTTTTTGGGTTAATTACTTTCCATTACTATGTCTTCTAGGTCATTAATTAATTCCTCTGCTTCTCCCAGCCCACTGTTCATTCCATCAAGCATATTTCTCATCTTGTTTATTGAACTCTTTATCTCTGCTATGTTTTTCCTTATCTCTGTGTTAAGGGTCTCACTCACATCTTCCACTGGTTTCTCAAGTCCAGCAAGTATCCTTATGATAAATTGTATCTGTTTTAATTAGATCTCTGGCTATGGACTTGTCATTTTCCTTTTTTGGGGGAAATAAATTTCTCTGTCTTCTCCTGGGCTCCGGGGTGGCTCAGTCACCTGAGTATCTGACTTTGACTCAGGTTGCGATCTCTCAGTGTGTGGGTTTGAGCCCCACATGGGGCTCTCTGCTCTCAGCACAGAGCCTGCTTCAGATCCTCTGTCTCCCTCTCTCTCTCTCTGCCCCTACTCCACTCACACACTCCCTCTCTCTCTCAAAAATAAAATAAACATTAAAGAAATTCTCTGTCTTCTCATTCTGAGTCTCTGTGTTAGGAAAGTCAGCAGCTCCTGTTCTTGAGGATCTTGGCCTTATGAAGAAGGGGTCCCCTCGTGCCCTGTTGTGGAGTGTCTCCTATTCCCCAGGGCCTGGTCCTCTGGGGAGTTTCTCCAATTTGTTTTGCCTATGCTCTGCTGTCCTGTCCTGGCTGCGTCATCTGCCGAGGCTCTCCTTGCCAGCTGTGGGCAGTGTTTGGTTCCTGGCCTGCATGTGGCACATTTTAACTACTTGTGCCCTGATCTCTTTGTGAAATGAGACCTGATGCCACCGCCACTGGAACAGAGGCTCTTCAAAACTCCTGGGTTGGGAGATACCACGCAGGCCTGTCTTCTGGCACAGGGCACCCGCCTCGCTGGGTCTAAGGCAAGTGTGACTGGGTGGGGTGGTTTAAACAAAGTGTGGGGGGCAGCCTTGCTGTAAGCAAGTGAGATAGCCAGTGTGGATGCTGACTGGTTCGCACATGTTTAGCTGAGAGGTTGGGGAGAGAACTGGTATACCAGCCAGTTCTTTTATTCCCAGAGGGGTCATTCTGTGAATGCTGTGTCTCTGGGATGCACTCTGAGGTGAATGAGTAACCTCCCCGCTGTGTGCACCAGGTGCTCTTGAGATGGCTGTTTCCACACAGTATGTCCACGGGTTGTTTGCCTGCCTTTTCCCCAAGAGCAGCACAACGGCCTCTAGCTCTATGCCAGCCAAGCCCGATGACCTTGAAACCTCCAGGCTGTAATCCCCGCTGGTTGAAGAACTCACAAAATGTGGCCCCACTCACCTTCCTAGCCAATTGTTATGGGGATTCTTCTTTTTCCCGTGAGCTCCTGTGTGCTAGTTTGTCTCTCGCCCTTCTCCAGGGACCACAGCTCCTTTCCCACCACAGTGGCCATGATCCATTTTTGCTCCCAAACCATTTCTCTGAACTTCCTACCTTCTTCAGTGTGGCCTCTTCTCTGCCTTTATTTATTTTTTTATTTGTTTGTTTGTTTATTTATTTATTTTTAGTTATTTATTTTGGGAGAGAGAGAGAGAGTGAGCTGGGGATGGGCAGAGAGAAAGGGAGAAAGAGAGAGAGAGAGAGGGAATCCCAGGCAGGTTCTGTCTGCACTGTCAGCACAGAGCCCCACATGGGGCTCCACCTCTTGAACCTTGAGATTATACCCTAGGCTGAAACCAAGAGTCGGAAGCTTAACCAGCTGATCCATCCAGGCATCTCTCTTCTCCTTTAGTTGTGGAGTTTGTCCTGTCAGTTTTCAGGTCGGTTTCTGGGGAATTTAGGGTGATTTGAAAGTTACCCAGTTGTATTCATGGGATGAGGTGAGCATCCTCCTACTTGGCCTCCATCTTCCAAATATCTCCCCTACAGATGCTTCCACCAACAGAAAACCTTCAGCACTTTTGAGCTGTTTCCTAACCTCTACTCAAGTTATTATCTTTTTTCTTTATGCACAACTACCCATTCCCTCACCACCTGAAACCCAGTCGTTCTTTTTTCTTTACCCCAAAAAGGAGAATCCCGTGATCACTTGACTTCTGTCAGGGAACCACCCATGCCTTGTAGAAATCTTCTAGATAGGGATTCTTTTGGATAACCCTTGTTTGTATATGTCAATAGTAAATGCTTAAAAAAGAAAGCTAAAGCATGCCAAGGAGGCCATGCTATCCCAGACATAAGTTCACCCTTGAGATAAATGCTTTTCATAAAAAGCAAATCAGTATAGACAGTTAAATTAATTGCCTTTGCCCAGACCTTCCTACTGACAAAAGATAGAACAGCAAATTTCATACCAATAGGGAGTTTGTAAATACGATCTTGTGTTGTTCTCTGAATTCGAATTTCTTTGGAAACAAAGATTTCCTTATCACTAATGGAAACTGTATGAAATGAACTGTAAGTTACAAGGTTTTGAGAGGCTTTGCTATTAACTAAGGACATATCCATAATAAAGGCAGAATTTAGCAAGAGTGCTTCGTGGCGTTACCCGCAGAAGCAGAAAAAATTAGGGCACGACATTGAACCAACGTTGATAGGGAGATTGTAAGAAGTATCGCTGATGTATTTTCCAGTGCTTGTGCCACCTGCCAATGACTGGGCCCTGACAAGAGTGTAAACAAAGGGCCACGCAAGAATCAAAGCCTCAAGACTTTGATCACTCTCTTCTTTGAGTGGGTGGTTTGTACTGCTGGAAAACAATTGTGGTCGTAATTACAAACATTTACCTGTTTGGTTGTATTTTTCCAACCTAGTGATTCCTAAATCTCCTCTCCTGTAACAAGGGCACATGTTTTATTGGTGCTGTATCAAGCTGGCCTGAAAGAGGTTTCCTTTTACTCTCCAAATTTCTGCTTTCCTTTAGGCTCCACCAACCTGCGGAAAATAGAAAGAGAGAAGAAGTAGGAACTTCAATCCCCAAATAATCAAAGCTCAAAGTCTCTCAAACTTCCAAGGCCCCAAATCCTAGTTTCTATCTCATGGTAAACTTGGGAGTCATGCACTAGCTATTGCAACTTTATTTCCAACAGGGGCAGCCTAAGTTTCCAGAATACCCACCAAAATAGCTTCCCCATGAACTGAAGCCTGGTTACTGTAAGATACTCCATCTTACAGTATTTTAAGGTACTTAAGGTACTTAAGATACTGCATCTCCCTCCCTCCCCAACACCAGAGGTGGTTCTCCATGATGCTCTGGGTCTTTTGACTGGAGAATGGTATTTAGAAACCAATATCTGAACTAGATGTGCTCATAGCCACTGAGGTGTCACCAGCCCTTCTTGGTGGATGGAAGAAGGAGGTACATGTAAATCTGCTAATATGTGGCTACACAAGCCATGTATATTTATTTCTAACTCTCTCATAATTTTTATATAATTTTGAAGCACAGGCTGGCGCTTTTTGTTTCACTTTTGTTTCCTACAGGTGGAGGTTTAATTATTCTGGTATGTATCAGTTTGTGAAGACTCTATTTTCTCTCCTTTGAATTGAACTTTTCCCTACTTTTGTAAGAAATCAGTGGTGTAGATTTATTTCTGGGCCCTCTCTTCTGTTCCATTGAGTTGTGTGGCTGTAAGTCTATACTTTGGCCAACACTACATTTTTTTTTATTTGGTGTAGCCTAATAATAAGTTCAGAAATCAGGTAGTGTGAGTTGTCTAACTTTGTTATTTTCCAAAGTTGTTTAGCTATTCCAGTCCCTTTGCCTTTCCATATATACTTTAGAATAAGCTTATTACTGTCTTTGAAAACCTGCTTGGATTTTCATTCGAATTGCATTGAACCCATAGAACAAATTGGGGGAAGGAATTGACATCTTAAAAATATTGGGTATCCATAAATATTATATACCTGTCCATTTATTTGTCTTCTCGGATTTATCAGTGTTCTGAAATTTTCAGTATACAGAACCTGCATGTAGTTTGTGAAATTTATAGCTAAATGTGTTTTGGTGCTATAGTAATTATATTGTTTCTTCACTACAGAATTCCAGGTATTCACTGATGGCATATAGAAGTATAATTGATTTTTAAGCTTGTTTTGTATTCTACAACCTTTACTAGATGTCCAGTGAAATATCCTCTTACTGTCCAACTCACATCCATGGTGGGAGGTCTCCCAGGCTGCACTGAGCAGGTGGGTCATTCTTGTACAATGACACATGCTCCCGGTGTCCTTCAGCTAGACAGTCATGTGTGAAGCACTTGAGGTGAATGTGTTTTTATTTTAAAAAATTGTTTCTGGGGCGCCTGGGTGGCTCAGTCGGTTAAGTGGCCGACTTTGGCTCAGGTCATGATCTCGCGGTCCGTGAGTTCAAGCCCCGCGTTGGGCTCTGTGCTGACAGCTCAGAGCCTGGAACCTGTTTCAGATTCTGTGTCTCCCTCTCTCTCTGACCCTCCCCCGTTCATGCTTTGTCTCTCTCTGTCTCAAAAACAAATAAACGTTAAAAAAAAATTTAAAAATTTGTTTCAGGGATGCCTGCGTGGTTCAGTTGGTTGCGTGTCTGACTTCTGCACAGGTCGTGATCTCTTGGTTCAGCATAGAGCCTGCTTTGGGTCCTCCATCGCCCCCCCCCCAACCATCACCCCCACTCACGTTTTCGTGGTTGCAAAAAAATATATTTTCTAAAAATTAAAAAAAATAATTTCTGTTTCAAAAACTTCGTATCAGCATTAATAGTGTTTCAATACTCTGAGTTTATGTCTAAGTGGAAGAATAACAGAAATATTAATAACACTTGATGATGTTAGTACAGTCTCTTGGGTACTGCGCAGAAAGTGAGCAAGCCAATGACAGTGTGGTTCCTCCATTCTTTTTGCAAGACTGCCATTTCCTTTATATTCCGCAAAATTAAAGGAGAATTTATTACGCTGACCCCTCATAGTTGAAAATAAATTTGAGAGTTTTTAACGTGATAATTTTCAAGAAGAGTTCTGTATTGTTCCTATTTAAAACTCTCCTGTGTCCCCACTTAGGTGTGTGAACAAGTTTTCAAACAGTATGAATTCATTGAGTTGAAATACCTTCATTTATGTCACCGAAGAATAGATTTCCAATGTCCAATGCAATTTTCTTTTATTTGCTTAACTAGATTTTATCAACTTTTGCATACATTTATATTATTTTGATCGATTGTGAGCCTGTAGTGATAAAAAATGTAACTCAGTCCAGAGGGTTTGTTAAATTATTTAAAACCTGGTCTTTAAAAATGGAAAATTTTAATTATAAACATTTTCTCATACAAAAGGATAATAACATGAAGTAATAAAAACGTTCAAGTCTCAAATATATTACATTAAATCTGATTTTATGGTGGAAATGAAATTAGAAAGTTACTTTAAGAAGGAAAGCAAAGTAATTAAAATTATTGCCTGGAAAAAATAGCTTGTTCAAATCAATTTTAAATGGGTGATGATAAGTGTCTGTTGTCATAGACTATGATAGTTCCATTTGTTATATTTAAAAGATACACGTGATGATTTTATTTTTATTATTGGCATTTGTGATACGCCAAACACAACATTCTTTGCAAGCCTTTAAATGGATGATGATTTTCCAATAAGAAATGTTAGATAAAACAAACAAGCAAACAAAGAACAAGCCTAGGAGTATTTAGTTATAAAAAATATTTTGGGATACGGAAAGCAAAATTTATTTATTTTTACATTTATTTATTTATTTGAGAGAGAGAGACAGAGTAGGGAAAGGACAGAGAGAGGGAGAGAGAGAATCCCAAGCAGGCTTTGCACCCGCGGCACGGAGCCTGACAGGGGGCTCAAACTCACGGACTGAGAGATTGTGACCTGAGCTGAAACCAAGAGTCAGATTTTTAACCAACGGAGCCACCCAGGTGGCCTGGAAAGCCAAATTTATTGACTATGATACTAGATGGCCTTTTGCAAGTTAGATTAACTGTCCTTGCCTTAAGTATTTCTTCCACAGTGTGTTACATTGGGCTAGCTTGACTCTCAATGTTTCTTACGTTCAGCATGTCTGCTTGTCATTGGTTTTGCCTGCACTAATTGTCTAATCTGTGTGTGCATCAGAACCTCCTGGGAACTAAAAAAAATATATTAAGATTTCTAAATCCACATCAAACCTAATTAAAGAGATGTTCAAGGAGAAGAATAACCAGAGAGAGCACGAGTGTCAGGAAAAAATTTTTTTTCTCGTTATGAAATTTATTGTCAAATTGGTTTCCATACAACACCCAGTGCTCACCCCAACAGGTGCCCTCCTCAATACCCATCACCCACCCACCCCGCCCTCTCACCCCCCATAAAGGAAAAAAGTTTTTTAATAGCTCCCGTGGTGAGGATAGGACGTCTCGTGCTGGGGAACCAGTCTACACAGTCAGTATTGGTAATGGTTTTTCGACTCAAATCATCACTGTGATTGGCCAGTTTCTACAAAAACAGCCTGTGCCTTTGCATAATTTATATATGCAGATTTGGAAACACAGACTCAATGGTCATGTGCTACACCTGTTTTCTCTTCAAACAATAAATCTGGATTTGATTTGATCGAATCAAATAGCTTAATCTATAACCATGGGCAAATAGAAATAAGAGACCTCAAAAATAAAACACATGAATTCTTGTGTATCCTACATGGAAGGATTCGGACCAGAGTGAAGTCAATTTCAATGCCAGGAGCTGGAATCGGTTTATGCCGCAAAATCTTTTTATCCCTGGGTATAAATCCTTTGTCTCGACTCGATTGTTCAATTGTTCACCTGCGGAGACGGATGGAGAGATGTAACCTAACAGGAAGCCAAAAGACACACTTGTGTTTCCTACTTATAGGGGCTGGTTTCCTTTACCTCATTTCTGAGCAAATCTCTTCTTACGGGGTGCATTATGTCTGTTCATTCCTCCTTTCTTCTCTCTCTCTGAAAAGGCGTCGATGCTGTTTTACTTCTGGGAAAAAGAAAAGTGATCATTTGTGTAATGTGGTAGCCTGGATCATTCCTGGTAAACCCATTCACCAGTATGTAGTGGCCCCACTGAATGCTGGTTCCCAGAATCAGTAAGGTCCATTCTCCCTGCAACAACCAAGGAGATAACAGAATAGAGAAGAATGAGAGGTACCCTTATGTCCAAAAGTCTTCAGACCTTGGATGAAAGATTTTACTTTTTTTTTTAGAAAAGTTTATTAATTTATTTTGAGAAAGAGAGAGACAGAGAGAGTAGGGGAGGGGCAGAGAGAGAGAGAGAGAGAGAGAGGATCCCAAGCAGGCTCCGCACTGTCAGCACAGAGCCCGCAGGGCTCAATCTCATGAATGCTGAGATCATGACCTGAGCCGAAATCAAGAGTTGGATGCTTAACTGACTGAGCCACACAGGCACCCAGACATTTTACTTTTTAGGAGACAAAGAGATGTAAAATTTGATCAGTCATAATCTGAGTGGTGGTGGCACCCTCTGGGGGTGTCTAACTTGAATCTGGAGCTGAGTGTCCCTCCTATGTCATGGATGCAGCAATAGAGTTAAGATTCAGTGTCCCATCAGAGTTACATAAAGTCATCTAATTTTTTGGTATTGAGCAAACTCAGTTAATTGGATTGGAGCTGTTTTCTTACTCCTCTTAAACGATGGACACATTTATAACCAGGAACAGAATAGTTTAAAGGGGTCAAAACCAGTTAAGATCTTTCCAATTCAGAAAGAATTGGTTCATAGTTGGCATTTTATGTATTCATGCTGTTGTGATGTTTAAAAGAATCTGGGCTATAATTATAGACCTTATAGCTATACTTTTTAATTTTTTTAATGATTATTTTTGGAAGAGAGAGAGAGAGAGAGGAAGAGAGAGAGAGGGAGACACACAGACTCTGAAGCAGGCTCCAAGCTGTGAGATGTCAGCACAGAGCCCGACGTGGGGCTCGAACTCATGAACTGCGAGATCATGACCTGAGCTGAAGTCGGATGCTTAACCGACTGAGCCACCCAGGCGCCCTTAGCTATACTTTTACCTGTGAGTTTTAAGTTAAATAATTATTAAATTGTGTACATTATGGGATTAAAGGACACTTTAAGCATAAAGTATATTTAAATAAATATAAAGTATAAAGGGACAAACGTACTACATTAAGAAAGTTGAAGCTCTCGAGAATAAATTGTCCTTGGCTACCACATTAAAATACTTAAGATGGAAGTTAAATATATCATCCTGTAGATAAATGGCTTTGAAAGGTCACTATTTAGCAAACTTTGTAAATGAGACCAAATATTATTCAAATGCTCATTTAAAGTGATTGCTAACATGTGCAAGGCTTATAAATAGAGTATTTTGTAAGTTGAATTAAAAGATTAATAAATATCTAGTTTTTTTTATAGCTTTAATAGCTGAAATGCTAATTGTTTCAATTGTAAGTAAAGCTCTGATTAGATTTATACATATAAAAATAATTCTCAAGGGCATGAAGTTCACTCGACATACGTAAAGGACTCAGGACCTGAATCAAGATGTTTCCCCTCCCCAAATTTGGGAACAAGGTCAGAAATCTTCACCACTTAGACCATAAAAGTGGTCTAATTAGTTACATAAAAAGAATATTTTGGAAAGGTACTTGTGTTACTAATGATTTGGAGAATCAGAATAGGGAATGTGGAGTAAACTGTACGTGTCAGGTGCTATGTTCACAGTAGGCGTCTATTTGTGTCCTGAAAACCTCACGGCATTCCTCTGAGTGTAGATATTATTGTTAGTACCATGTTACTGATGGACTACAGAAGGCCAGTCGAGGTCTGATAGGGTGAATTAATTTCCCCAGACCCACAGCTGGAAAATAGAGCCAGCTTGTAAACCCTGTTCCTGAGCATCAAACTGTTCTCATCATGAAGACACAACACATCACATCATTCAATCAAGGGATCCAGGAGTGCCAATGCCTAGGGGTACTTGGACCCCAATGTTTCTAGCAGCGCTTTCAACAATAGCCCAATTATGGAAAGAGCCTAAATGTCCATCAACTGACGAATGGATAAAGAAGTTGTGGTTTATATATACAATGGAATACTAGTTGGCAATGAAAAAGAATGAAATCTGGCCTTTTGTAGCAACGTGGATGGAACTGGAGGGTGTCGTGCTAAGTGAAATAAGTCAGTCAGAGAAGGAAAGATACCATATGTTTTCACTCTTATGTGTATCCTGAGAAACTTAACAGAAGACCATAGGGGAGGGGAAGGGGAAAATAAAAGTTAGAGAGGGAGGGAGGCAAACCATAAGAGACTTAAAAACTGAGAACAAACTGAGGGTTGACGGGAGGGTGGGAGGGAGGGGAGGGTGGGTGATGGGAATTGAGGAGGGTACCTGTTGGGATGAACACTGGGTGTTGTATGGAAACCAATTTGAAAATAAATTTCATATTTTAAAAAAAAGGACCTAGAGCTTTCTCTCGTAGATATTACGAGGACCATACTCTTTCTCTACTTAGACATGGGACCTGAGCATCCCTTTGGGGAACTCCAGTGAACACTCACTGCTCAATGACAGTATGTTTACCTGCGTGCTGATGGGGCGCGATGTGCTCACAGGTGGTCTTTGTAAGTAGTTGTTCTGGGTTCTTGGTTTAAAACCTCACACTGTCCCCAGGAGAGATGGCTGGAGGGGACTTCCCAGATGAAGTCCTGGGACATTAAGGCCAGCAGTGGGAGCATCTCTTCAATTGGCCACAGGAGTGCAGTCTGAGGACAAATGTCTGCAGGCATCTTGGAGAGGCTTTGAGGTGAGAGCTTGAGAATCAGCGCAAGAGGGCAGGGGAGCCAGACTCTCTCTAGATGAGTCCTGGAAAATAGCCTGGAGCCCACAGGTCTGGGATCAAGGAAACATGAGGTGATAGAGGAGGGGAGGAGGAAGAGTGAGGATCAGGAACCAGGATGGCTGCTTGCTTTTAGAAAGTTTAGAAAACAGACTTTCTTGGGGATCAGACCACTCAAAGAATGGGAAAGTGAGCTAACCCCTCTCCCAATCCCTGCCAACCTCCTCTTCAGTCCAAGTATGGAGATTTCCCAGAATTGTCATAAACAGGTGTAGTGTCTTCTCATACAGAAGATTTCCCACATAGTCCTCTGGACTGTAATTTTCCCTGTGAAACAGAACCAAGAACGAGCTTCACTAAGATCCGGGAGTGGGTGTCTCTCAGGGAGACACACAGACGTCTCTTTTCTAGTCCTTGTGCACAGAGGATGAAGAATTAAGCGAATCCGAGGCTGATAAAAGGCAAACGTTCATGGAAAGATGCATCTGAAATCCAATGTCGGGAAATTGTAGCAGATTTGGACCTTCCAGGTACAGGGAAACTGACGCATGATTGGTGTAGACCTTGCCCTTCAGTTAGTTATAACAAACTCCTCAAAGGTATTGGGAATACTGCATAATCCCCATCCCCTAAATTACCCAACATGACACGGTCCACTACACTACTGCTCTTCACACGAATGGAGCAAAGGACAGGACCCCGTGTCACATGGCTCACACACCTGTGCTGCAAGAAAAACAGGGGAATCTGGTAGGTGATCAAGAGGTGTTGACATTGGCATTCGCTCCATATTTGGTGTGTGTGTGTCTGTGCATGTGTGTGTATGTGTGTGTGTTTGAGGGGGAGTCATGCCCAAATGTGTCATCCAAGGCAGAAGGCTTGAAGTGGGAGTCTGAGACAAGAATAAGGACAGGTGTTAACAATTTCTGTAAAAAGGAAACAAGAATCTGTAGGGCAAAATGAAAATTCTCATGACTGCTACTAGCATTGGCAAGGTGCTTCCAGAAAGATGAAGACAGACAGATCCTGTGTGGTCCTGGGGACATATTGTGTGCATAGTCAGACCGACCAGGAGACTTAGGAGAGGAGCTACCTGGAGGCTGTTGGAGGAACTTTGTGGAATCTTTTGGCTTACTTTGTTGTGTGAGTATAAGGACACCCGCGGGGTCTGGAGAGGAAGGGAAATGCTGATCCATGCTTCTGAGGAAGAGAATGGGGAATTTGGCTTTTCTCTGGCTTGTTTTTACTGCCCTTGGAACTGCCCTTTCCTCAAAACCTTCCCAGAGGTGGTTGTATTAATGGCTTGTTTCCCTAAGCATGGTGCCAGAAAGTTCTCTCTATAGCTACAGGCAAGGTCCTGGGCCATGGGCCAATTGGACTTCTGAGGAGAACATGAGCGGGTCTTTTGTAGAAGCTCCCAGACGTCAGGAACCTTGACTTCCTTCTTCCTGCCCTATTTGACAGAGCACCTGCCACAGAGCAGTTAGTGATCAATGAACATGTGAGCCTTTGGGGGTGGAGTTTTGATTGGCTAACCATCTCGCTCTAAAGAGGAAGAAACAATTATGGTTCCCAGTTTTACTCCTATTTTACTCTTTTCCCTACGTTTACCTAAACTCTACTAACACGTCCTTAAATCACAAAGCTCATCACTGGGGCACTTGGGCACAGAGCCTGCGATTGTAAATAAATACAACGTTGGTGTGTGTTTTCCCTATTTCCATGGCACCGTTGTGTTAGTACCAGTCCTTTTGGAAATAGGAGTCTTTGTGTATGTGAAGATTCTTGGGAGATGTCCTGAGACGGAGAGATCTCAAAAAGATAGTGTGAGACATTCACTTTTTGTGCATCTGCTCTGCAGAAATGACGAGTTACTTGATACTAAATACAGCAAATGGATAATGATGCTGGGTATCCATGTGGCCGAGTGAGTGCCAAAGATGCCTGGCCCTCCAGGATAACCCCATTTTTCCAGGGGTGCTGATGGACACAGACTGACATCTCCTCACGGGCAGGGCAATCCTACGGGGAAATGACAGTGTGGTCCCCTATCCAGTAACATGCAGTACTGAGGCCAAATCGTGCATTGGGTCCTGCACCCATTTACGCATCAAAGAGATGATACCCTGGAAGATTTCTATGATTTTGCCAACAGAAATGACAATATTTCAAAGATTGACATTGTCTCATGCAAAACATATCCCTGTCAGAGCTAGTGAGCTATAATTATGACGCTTTTTTTTCCTCTCGCATTACATATTTATCATTTCCCTTTAGGGGTGTGGTCTGCGGAAAGGCAGACCCCTTTCTGCCGATATCACCAGTGTAAGAGCCAAGCTCTGTTCCCTTAGCATGATGCCTCTTCAAGTTTTACTTTCTCAGTCAACACATTTTTTTCCTGCCCCTGAGATTATTAAAATAAGAAGTTGTTCTCATATGCTTTTGTTTGATATTTTAGATTCACCGGGGCTGCATTTAATTCACAAAAAGCCTTGCCCTTTAGAAGACATTATATTTTAAAGCCCAAGAAACCTAGGGCAGGGGAGACTTTTCTCGAATCACACTCAGAGAGGAGGATGATTTTAATGTAATGTCTTTGGATATAGCAGACTAATATTTAGGTTTTCCTTCTGAAAAAAAAAAACAACAGAAAGGATCTTTGGGAAGAGAAGAAAAAGTCACCGTGCTTATGAAAACATTTGTTTTTAAATATGCACCATTTTTATTGTTTTTAGTATACAGAGAGTCACACGTTCCTCAGTCAGAAGGGACCCAAAAGGCCCCTTGGCACAGTTTTCTCCAGAAGGTTTTGCACTGGAAGGAGGAGCATTGAGCCTTAGGAGTTGGCCCGTGCTGTTCCTTGACAATGCTTATGATTTGGAATGTTCTTACTTCTATTAAGTTCAAATTCTTTCTTTGACACTTCCATCACCAATTCTCATTCTACAACAGAATGGTAAAAGCTCTTCTCTGTTTTTTTTCCCCCAAATAAGTCCTTCTTACATTGGAAGAAAGGCAGAATAAGCTCCTAAATTATCTTCCTTGTGACATGGACATTTAAATATGTTCTTTCTCTCCGCATTGACTCGGTGCCTATATGATGTTTCAGGATCCCATGCCGAGAGGTGAAGGGTATGGCCTTTGCTCTCGCTGTCCATTAGGGAAGGCACTCAAATAAATTGAGTGTTGGGATACAGAGTAATATCTCTGCACATATTCATGTGTGTGTGTGTGTGTGTGTGTGTGTGTGTTTCTGTGGCAGAAGACAGAGAAGAGAGTACCTAACTAACTTGTATTATGGACAGGATAATGAACCAATAAACACCAGTCCTACAAAATAAATCCTGAAGGATGCACACGAGCTTTCTAGGTACACAAGGGAAAGAATCACCTTCTAGAAGATGTGAAAGTTCATGGAGAAAGCAAAGGATAACGAGAGCATATCTTTTGTTATTATTGTTGTTACTGTTGTTGTTTTAGTTTCATCGGAGTCCAGTCGGCACACGATGTTACGTTAGCACCAGGTGTGCAGCCCAGAGATTCAATCACAATGATTCAGGCATCAGCAGCCATCTGTCACCGCGCAATGCTGTTACGATATCACTGACCGTATTTCCTATGCTGTGCCTTCTATTCCTGTGGCTTATTCCCTCCCTAACTGGAAGCTTGTACCTCCCTCTCCCTTTGCCTTTTTCTGTCCATGCCCACCACCCCTCCCCCCGCCAGTCATCAGTTTGCTCTCAGGTCTGATTCTGCTCTTTGTTTGTTTATTCATTTGCTTTTTTAAAGGCTCTACATGTGAGTGAGATCATATGGTATTTGACTGACTCAGGCTGACTTATTTCAATTAACATCATACCCGCTGGGTCCATCCATGCTATTGCAAATGGTACGATGCCATCCTTTTTTACGGCTATGTAATATACATGTAAATATACATCTACAATATATCTTACATATTCTTAATCTATTTGTCTTCTGATGGACATTTAGGTTGCTCTCAAATCTTGGCTATTGTAAATAATGCTGCAATAAACATAGGGGTGCATATGTCTTTTTTTATTGGTGTTTTTGTTTTCTGTGGGCAAATACCCAGTAGTGAAATTATTGGATCATATGGAATTTCTGTTTTTAATTTTTTGAAGAACTTCCATACTTGTTTCTAGCATATACATAAAATATGGAAGACAGAGAAAAAAAAGAAAGAAGGTTTTTTTTAAAGTTTAATCTATTTTGAAAGAGAGAATGAGTGGAGGGGCAGAGAGAGAGGGAGAGAGAGAGAATCCCAAGCAGACTCCATGCTCAGTGTGGAGCCCAACATGAGGCTAGATCCACGACCATGAGATCATGATCTGAGTCAAAATCAAGAGCTGGTGCTTAACTCACTCAGCTGCCCAGATGCCCCCCAAGAATGTTTTTTGTAAACTTAAATGACCATTAACTTGATACAGGCTGTTCCATACTCAGGATGTTATATATAAGCCTCATGGCGACCACAAGCCCAGAACCTGTAATAGGTACACAAAAAATAAAGAGAAAGCCAAAATGACACTCCAGAAAAACATCAATCACAATGAAAGAAATCAAGAGAAGTAGAAAGGACCAGGGAAGAACTTCCAAACAACCAGAAAACAGCAAACAAAATGGCAATAAGTACATACCTGTCAGTGATTCCGTTACATGTAAATGACAGCATACCTTATTGTGTTCAGGGAAGACCAAGGAGCTTAGCAAAGCTGTGGCTCAGTGTTTATGAGGGAGACAGAGGTAAGCACAGGCTGAAATGGCAAGTGGGGGCTCAGATGGTAAAGTGCCTTGATTAACTCTACTGTGTGCATTGTGTGGATCACAGGAGAGTGCAGGAAGGCTGAAAAGGAACCAGGCTTGTGCTCAAAAAAAAAAATAGTTCTCCCCAGTCTGGTGCATAAAATGGGATGGGATGAGAAAGGCAGAGCTGCCCAGCACAAATAAATCACAAATAAATAAAATGTTTGAATAAGTAGATACAATAGTAAAACAACTCTGTTAACACTGTTTGCATAAATAAAAGAGAACTCTAGTGTGTCTACAAGGAATGTAAAACTACAAAGATCATCTATCAGATTAAAAAAAAAGTTTTTCTAATGTTTATTTATCTATTTTTAATTTATTTTAATGTTTATTTATTTTGAGAGAGAGACAGAGCATGAGTGGGGGAGGAGCAGAGAGAGAGAGACACAGAATCCAAAGCAGGCTCCAGGCTCTGAGCTGTCAGCACAGAGCCTAATGCGGGGCTGGAACTCACGAACTGTGAGATCATGACCTGAGCCGAAGTCGGATGCTTAACAGACTGAACCACCCAGGCGCCCCTAATGTTTACTATTTTTGAGAGACAGAGCATGTGCAGGGGAGGGACAGAGAGAGGGAGACACAGAACCCGAAATAGGCTCCAGGCTCTGAGCTATCAGCACAGAGCTCGACTTGGGGGCTTGAACCGGGCAATCATGAGATCATGACCTGAGCGGAAGTCAGACGCTTAACTGAGTGAGCCACCCAGGTGCCCTCCGCTATCAGATTTTTCAAAGAACTAAATAGTATATCTGTAAATGAAAAAAAAAAAAAACACCCAATAACTGAAATGTAAAAGTAACTATTGGGGTGCACTATCGGATTTCACAGAGCCGTGGAGGGATTCAGGAAGTGAATGGGGAGACTTTAGTGGAGTGCACCCCGTAGAGACGAAAGAATGGGGAAATATGAAAATCTCTGGAGCGTTAAGTGAAAATCTGGAGAATATTCCTAAGATGAGTGGGAAAGAAAAGAAAGACATAAACAGTATTTTCTATAATAATAATAATAATAATAATAATCTATGGTATCAGTAACCTACAAGCAGGGATAAAAGGGCGATCAGAAATAGATTTCCTCTGCAGTCTTAGTGCCCGTGGGTCAAATATATGGAGGGACGGGCACTGATTCCATTAGAATTTGATGTGTTAAATGTTCATGGTAGAATTTCTGGGCAAACAATTAGGAATGTACTTCAATATGGTGTCAGAAGAAGAAAGTTTAGGGAGATGAGAAGTTGATGTCGGGTGTTGGAAGCTTCATGCAGCAATAACTGAGATCAAGGAAGGAAGAGGAGGTATTGTTCAGACATGCAGATAACCCAAGAGTGTTAGGGGGACTTCGGGAGTATTCCCAAACAGGTATTTCCATTTGTTTAGGGACAAGAGAAAATCAGGAAATAAAAAAAACAGTTTTCTACTTTACTTAACATCCTAAGATAGTAAGAAATAACACCAGCTAGCCTCCTCTGTTTGTTAAATAGATAAATTGGTGAAATAGAAATTAACGGTACACTCAGAAGCGATGCTAAAAAATAATGACAGGTGTCATATTTTAATTTATATTGCCTCAGTTGAGGAAATAATCCATAAGAACACCCTTGGAATGATTGGAATCGTTGGATTAATCAGATTCATTTTGATACTAGTGAGCTAATAAAATATATTTAATAACAGGAACCATAATGATACCATTAATAATACTGTAGGAGGGAAAATTCCCTTTAAAACCAGAAAGATACAAGAATGATCACCCAGAGGTGGATTGCATTGTCAAAACAGGAATTTTTCTGCAGATTCCTCAGTCCTCCAATTTTAATAAGTGTGCCTGGTGCCTTTAGCTGTGCCTAAAAGTGGTAAAAGAACTTTGCTTCCGAAAATGATCCTTTGCTTGAAACCATGACCTTTCTCCAAGAGAACCGGTAGGCATGCTTTTATCAAAACAGATGAGTAGATGTTTTCCTTCCCAAATGGTTACATTTGTGAACGAGTTTATCCCAGTACTGAAAAGCACAGCACTGTTGAGAAACACATAGGCCTACCCCACCCCAAAGAGATAAACACTTCGTACACCCCAAAAGTTGTACAGGTATGTTTGGAAAGTATTGGGAGATGGAGAATCTATTGATAAAGAATGGTATACGTCGTAAACCACTTACCTGAGGAGTGGCACGGGACACCGAGTGTAACAGATCCGAATGTGCCATCAAGGGCAAGCCAACAGAGTGGAAAGGACAGGTGGAGTGTCTGGATTCCCAAAGAGGTACAAGTCCAGCCTTCCAAAATACCAGTGGCATCAATGCCCTGCTTTCTCCTGAGCGTACCATTCATTTGCAGACCATCAAACATCTGGCTAACGTTTCCCCTAGCAGTGAGAAATTCTGTGGGACACTGTGATGGCGAGACGTGCTGGCCAGGAGTAAATGGCGGTCAGGCCAGTGAGAGGCCAGACGTCTGTGACACGTGAACTTGTGCACCGCCAGGTCTGCATTGTACGGTCATCAGTGGTGCACATGATACGAGAACTCAGTGCCCGCCTCCCTCTCTCTGCTCTCTATGGTCTGTAGTTGCCACTTAGCTTGCTGTAGGGACCATGCAAATTTCAGTTAGGCTAAGTGGCAATCTGGTGATCCTGTGCAATCTGTCCTGGTGTTGTCTGTCCTTCACCTCTCAACACAAGCCTTTGTTACCTCGTGAGGTGTGATTTCTCAGAATAAACAGGGAGGAAGTAATTTTAAAGTTGTGTACATCCAATAAGATAGTTGCAAAACATTTAGAGCGAGAAAGGTCACAACGTCTGTGAGAAATTCAAAGTCATAGTTGTAGATTTTAACACAACTGTCTCAGATGGTGATAGTGGAAGACATAGTCACTTAGATTTTAGGAGCATTGAAGAACGTTGGGTCACCGTGAAGAACAAAATTAACATTAAGGGGGTTTCACGCTGTAATGATGAAAAACCAACTGTAGGGGCGCCTGGGTGGCTCAGTTGGTTAAGTGGCCGACTTTGGCTCAGGTCACGATCTCGCGGTCTGTGAGTTTGACCCCCGTGTCAGGCTCTGTGCTGACACCTCAGAGCCCGGAGCCTGTTTCAGATTCTGTGTCTCCCTCTCTCTCTGACCCTCCCCTGTTCATGCTCTGTCTCTCCCTGTCTCAAAAATAAAACGTTAAAAAAATTAAAAAAAAAAGAAAAAACAACTGTAACTACATGCAACAAAATATGGTTCCTAAATATATTAAAATTAACAAACCAGATGGAAAGATATTGACCATGTTCTCTATTTATAATCTTTAAAAACAAGTACCTATGATCAATGCTGCCTATAATCAATACTTAAAGACGCTAAACAAAATTAGTTTTGGAATGAGGACCGTGCTTGGCTTGAGTGTGAGAGGAAGTTTGACTGAAGGAAGCATGTGGAGGGTGTGGGAGTCCTCGTGTGCTGGTGCTAGCCGTAACTTCACCTGAGGGGCAGTTAGGCGAATGTTTGTAATTATTCTTAAACTAGACTGCATATGAAATTATTATTTAAAAATTATTTTTAGGGGCGCCTGGGGGCGCAGTCGGTTAAGCGTCCGACTTCAGCCAGGTCACGATCTCGCGGTCCGTGAGTTCAAGTCCCGCGTCGGGCTCTGTGCTGACAGCTCAGAGCCTGGAGCCTGTTTCAGATTCTGTGTCTCCCTCTCTCTGACCCTCCCCCGTTCATCTCTGTCTCTCTCTGTCTCAAAAATAAATAAACGTTAAAAAAAAAATTTTTTTTTTAAATTATTTTTAAAATTTTCTTTTAATGTTTATTTATTTATTTATTTATTTATTTATTTATTTTAACGTTTTTATTTTATTTTTTGGGATAGAGAGAGACAGAGCATGAACGGGGGAGGGGCAGAGAGAGAGGGAGACACAGAATCTGAAACAGTCTCCGGGCTCTGAGCCATCAGCCCAGAGCCTGATGCAGGGCTCTAACTCACGGACCGCGAGATCGTGACCTGGCTGAAGTCAGACGCTTAACCAACTGCGCCACCCAGGCGCCCCTAATGTTTCTTTATTTTGAGAGAGGGGGGAGGAGAGAGAGCAGGGGAGGGACAGAGAGAGAGAGAGGGAGCAAGACAATCCCATTTAGGCTCCACATCATCAGCACAGAGCCCGACGCGGGGCTTGAGATCACGACCCGAGCCGAAATCAAGGGTTGGACACTCAATCGATGGAGACACCCAGGTGCTCCTAAAAATTATTATTGAACATACAGTGTCTCCCATTTGTAAGATGTGTATCATGCCAGCCATATCAGCAATCAATGAGTGAAACAAAACACGGTCTCGTAAGACTTATAACAGCTCGTTTCGGTCGTAGGAGAACGGAGGAGCGGAGTATGTTCGGATCATCCATCCACTTTTGTACATGTGAAATTCTAAGTGCTAGTACAAATTTAGCTTACTATTTTCTTTACTTTTCCCGTATCTTATTTCTCAAGGTTTTTTTGGTTTTAGTCAACCCTTGTCCTTATACGAATTCTATTTTTGTTTTGCTTACAGTGCTCTATTTCAGTTTTCACAAAATACGTTCACTATGGATCAATCATCAGAGGTCTTTCAAAGCAAGGCTTTGGTAGACCCCAGGAAGCCTCTAGTCCAGGTTACAGATGAGTAAGATAGTGTTCGGATTAGAGAAGTGACCTGGTTGAGGTTGGCTGTGAAACCGTTGTAGAGCCATGACCCAAGCAGGATCCTGGCTTTCACTTAGAGGTTCCCAGTGTGGTTCAGTGCTGCCAAACATCCATAGCGGAAGGTGCTGGAAGGGGCCTGCAGGATAGAGCATCTATCTGGTTCCGTTATGCTCTCTTGGCTTTTTGTTTGTTTGTTTGTTTGCTCCTGCAGGGTTAGGTGGTCATCGGCGGTGCACGTGACAGGGGAAATGGCGTCGCTCTGCCCCAGTCACACACACCCTGAGCACCCAGCCTCTTGGCACAAATGTGCTCAACCTTGGTGACCTCCTCCCTGGTCTTCACAACGCAGATCCCGCACGCTTCGCATCTGGCCTGCAGAGGAGCACCTGTCACCCTCTGCTCACTTGGGCGTGGGACCATGTTCTTCTTGCAGTGACTCTAGTGGGTCAGGGATGGCTACAGCAACCCAACTCTGCCATCCACTCATCCTTGGCTGCATTCCACCAAAGTCCAGGCTTGGAGATGGATCCCTTCCAAGCTCTTCTTTCTATGGGCATTCTCCTCAGCCAAATGGGACCTTTTAGAATGTTCTTTACATCTTCATAGGTACCCATCTCTCATAGGCTAACAATTCCTGGAGTAGACTTCTCTTAAACATACACAATAGTTCCTCTTTCTAAATTTCTGTCTCTTAGTTGGACCCAGGTCGATCCAATGATCTACAGTAGAAATGGTCTCCACATTAGCCATATTTATTAAGAAGGTTTCGCAACTGTCACTGGATCAAAGCAAGTTTATCTGGCTCCAAAACTTACCATTTATGACCCATGTAGCTCTGCCCATAAAGAGAACTCTGAGTTCTCCATCACTTTTGAGATTAGAATCACCAACAAGCCTGTATCATTGGGAATATGTATGCTGGCTTCGTATGTCATAACTTGGACTTGCCTGAAAACCTTCCCAAACAAGTATTCAGGCTAATGTTTAATCTCCGCCATGAATCCTGCATCTAAGTGATTGTCTCCAACTCCAACCAGCTGCCCTTGCCTTCAGGCGAGACGGCGCTCTTTCTCTCGAGCTATCTGAACACAAGACACCAGACATGCAATCCCCAATGTCGTCCTCCCCTCGTTCACTGGGTTTACTTTCTGTCTTCACACATGGCCCTCAGTTTCACTGAGCAGCTATCCTGGGAGAAGCAGATCCTTCACGAGAAAGACTAAGAGAACAACACAGTAGGAAACCCCTGGGTTTGAGGGAGCAAATTAAAACAATCTCTGGCTTTCAAATAATGGGTGACTCAACAGAGATGGGGAAGGGAATGAGACAATTTATGTGATGTTCTACTGATGGTCTGATCTCTGGGTCTTGGCAAGGCTGAGACCTAGAAGAGTGGAAATCAGACAGTTAGAGCAAATATGTATCAGATATATATCTAAAAGGTAAGTGTGAAACTATTGTCTGAGGTGGTCTATAGTTGCCTGAAAGGAAAATGTGTACAGATACAGGCTAATTTGGAATTCCTTTCATCCATTTTGCACAACAACTCATGTTTAACGTAACTGTCTCCCACTATGATTGTGGTTCCTCTGCCTGTATTGTTCAATTACGTCCAATGCTGTCTGAAGACAGTTGCATGTGAACTGAATATCAACATATGCAGCAAATATTTGAAAACTTTCTGACTGCTTGGGCTCTATCCATGGGTAAAACTGATCAACCTTTGCTCTGAAGTTAAAAAAAAATGTTCAGGGTAATTTATCACTTAGAAAATACAGCCAAAATTGATTTCCAGTATATCAGCATAAGACTTCATATTCTGAACTTGAGAAAGACAATTGTTTTTGCAAAAAAAAACCTGTAGAAAAGTATAAGAACTGTGCTCTTTCTTTTTCTTTCTTTCTTTCTCTCTCTCTCTCTCTCTCTCTCTCTCTCTTTCTCTTTCTTTCTTTCTTTCTTTCTTTCTTTCTTTCTTTCTTTCTTTCTTTCTTTCTACCAGTCTGTCAGTTCTACAGTGTACCTACCTAATTCCTGACTAGTCTATACTGGCAACCAAGTCAATACCCACATCAGTTTAAGAGGAAACATTTCATTTGGGTAAATGTATTACCAGATTCATTGAAATAAAAGGCCAATTTACTCACAACAGTTAATCCATAATTTGATGTAGATACTTACACATTCATAGCCACAGGACATAAAAAACTTTATTAAAGAAAACAAAAAGCAGCTAGTTTAAATCGTGTTAGCACTTTAAAATTGGCTGTCTACTGAAGATTTTACTAACGTTACGTTAAAAGTAACATTTTCACCTGAATAACTTTATGAGAATGTGTTGAAAACAGAATAATTTGGAAAATTACAAATACAAAATCTATGATTCTTTAAATCATCTTAGTATTATAATATAGTAATTATGTTAATATAATTTTAGGTATAACATATGATATATAATTAGATGGCATATAATGCATAAAATATATTCCTCTTACCATAATTATAGTATGCTATATTTATATGTTAAGTACAATATGTAACATCATACACAATGGATAATCTGTGTTGTATATTTAACAGGTATACTTGTCTTCCATTCATCTTACATTGTATTAAATAACAAACTTAACAAGCATCCATAGAAGTTTTTGTTTTGTTTCAGCAATTAAACATCTAGGGACAGAATATTGACTTTGTATTTTCAAGAGATTTCTTTCTCTAAACAAAGTGATCATAGATTCACAGTAAATAAAATCTGTCACAGAGTTCTCAATGAAACTGCCTCTGACTTTCTTCCTCACAAGGAAGTTGTGTATTGCATACTGTTACTTCTGTTTTATGGACAAACAAATTCAGAGGTGTGAGATCACTCACTCAAGCTGCCAAGGGCAGAACTGAGACTCGGTCTCCTTGCATTGATCTGTAATAACATTGAACTCGTCATCACCTGTCCTTGAACTGGAAACTTGCAGGATGTGAAAACGTCAACCATTGATTGACGTTTGATGGCTTGGAAAAGGAATTTTGTATAGAGGACAGTGTTTAGAACCTGATGCTGGAGGAGACACTTCAGTTGATCACCTCCTCGTTGTGGAATGTTGGGCTTTGCATCTCAGGTCTACAATGGGCTGCCTGATGCACGGAGCAGTGATGGAGGAACACCCAGTTAGAGAATGGATGACAACCGATTTCAAGAACAATTTTAAAGATTTTGGCAAGAATAAGAGAATTCATCATATTTGAACCAGGCAAATACATTCTGTCTTCTAACGCTCAGGCTAGAATTGAGATTGATTCTCAAAGATTAAAGTATACATTCCCATCTCCCACCCACACTGTACCTGTAACATGGAATTCTGGTGTCTTCCAAGGCTCATTGGGCCCCGTGGACAATGCCCTTTATATAATACCGAGTCAGGCAAGTCTGAAAGCCATGAGTATTTTGTATTGGTGACACCAGTGATGCCTCCAGGATTTAAGATGTTCTGCAGACAAAAACTTCAAAAGCAAGGAACTGAGTAGGAGCATCAAGCCCGACAGGACTCTCAATATACAGACACCCATCTTCCTTGGGACAAATCAGAAATGTCACACTCAATCCCTTGGTATGAATTTAGGGCTACTCTGATGAAGTCCCCTGCTATCATTACTAACAAAAAAGACAGACCTTCAGACCATCTGTCATGCTGATATGTACTTTTAGGTACAGGAGAACGGGCTCTGGGCTCCGGATGTCCTTGTCATTATTGCCACCAGAAACTGTCCATGTTTGTGGTAGACCAGAGTCTTGGGGAAATGTACAAGAAAACAACAGTCGGTGATGATGGTATTTAAACATAGAAGATGCTTAGTGCATGGTGAACGTGAGGAGCCAAGAGACAGGGTTCTTCTTATAATTTTAGCTTTTAAAATGAGAGACCCAGGGCACCTGGGTGGCTCAGTCGGTTGAGTGCCTGACTTTAGCTCAGGTCATGATCTCGCAGCTCATGAGTTTGAGCCCTGCGTAGGGCTCTGTGCTGACGGCTCCGAGCCTGGAGCCTGCTTCGGATTCTGTGTCTCCCTCTGTCTCTGCCTTTCCCCTGCTCACGCTCTGTCTCTCCGTCTCTCTCAAAAATAAATAAACATTAAAAAAATGTTACAATGAGGGGCGCCTGGGTGGCGCAGTCGGTTAAGCGTCCGACTTCAGCCAGGTCACGATCTCACGGTCCGTGGGTTCGAGCCCCGCGTCGGGCTCTGGGCTGATGGCTCAGAGCCTGGAGCCTGTTTCCGATTCTGTGTCTCCCTCTCTCTCTGCCCCTCCCCCGTTCATGATCTGTCTCGCTCTGTCCCAAAAATAAATTAAAAAAAAAAAATGTTACAATGAGAAACCCAATAAGAGATGAAACCACCCAAGAAGATCAGTGAAGAGGAGAAACAAGATTTTTTAGAAATATGATGAAGTCATCTTCTCCCTCTGCAAAAACTCAGATGTCACTGGATCTGTTGTGACAGGAAAGGCTGGAGAAGGGTTGAAACCTCATCACTTCAAGGCATGTCACAATTCTTGGGAAGGCTCAGGGATGTCTTCCATCATTTCTGGCCTCCAGAGCACGGTCTACCCGGCTGGTTGCAGTCCTGTGCAGAATCAAATTTTAAGCCATGCCAGGTTGAGAGTAAGTTAAGGTACATTTCAGCTATGGTGTAAATTCCGAGACACTTTGACTACTTGGGTAGGTAGCAAAGTGAGTGAGCCCCACAGCATTTATTGGAAGTGAAACCATTGAGAAATACAATTCATATCCTAAAGAGTAAGACTCTATTTGAAACAAGTACCATGGGGGACGCCTGGGTGGCTCAGTCGAGTAAGCATCAGACTTCGGTTCAGGTCATGATCTTACAGTCCGTGGGTTCGAGCCCCGCGTCGGACTCTGTGCTGACAGCTCAGAACCTGGAGCCTGCTTTGGATTCTATGCCTCCCTCTCTCTTTGCCCCCCCCTTGCTCATGCTCTGTCTGTCTCGCTGTCAAAAATAAATAAACATCAAAAATATTTTTTAAAAAAGTAGTACTATGGAATAAGCAAATACAAGCATTCTTGTAAAAACTTCAAACAGAGAAATGTATAAAATAGAAAGGAAATCCCCTCATAATTAGGGTTAGGATCAAAGACTAAGTAAGTATCAGGGATGTCTTTTGTGAACATCAGCGTAGTAATAGAACAAAATAATCTAGTTGTATGTTTGACAGATGCCATTTTCCAGAGCGCGATGAGACACAACTTCCTAAAAAAGATGTGCTGAGATGTTCCTTTGATGTAAGGTGGGACAGTGATGGAGATGAAGTAAAAATGGTCAATGCTTGGATTTTAAAACCAGAGTTAGCCTCTAGGTTGTGATGCTGGGTGAAGGAAGCCGGCCACAAAAGGGCAGATACTGTGTGATTCGGCTCGGGGGTGATACATGGAAGAGGGAAATTGATGGAGACAGAAAGCAGACGGTGGTCACCAGGGGCCAGGGGAGGCCAAAGAGCCTTGGTGTTTAATGGGGACAGGGTTTCAGTCTGGGAGGATGAGAAAGTTTTGGAGATGGACGGTGGGGGGGGGGGTGGCGCACTATGACATAAATGTACTTCATGCCTTGGAACTGAAACTTAAAAATGGTAAATTTTAGATATTGCATATTCTACCACCATCACAGCCACAAAACCTTAACAAGCCTGTCCGTGGATCAAATGTGCTGACTTACAAAGGAGACTCAGACACACGTGGCTGGTGTTATTACCTCCTACAGAGGATATATATTCACTCTTGAATAGACCCCGAAGGGCAGTTTCCACCCAAACTTTCCACGACACCATTTCGTTCTTCAAGTAGCTACTCATTACACATTTCTTTTTTTTTTTTTTAAGTGATAGAAATTAGCTTACCAGGGGAAAAAAAACGGTATTACGATCATTATATTGTTTCATGCTTCTCTCCTCTTCACAAATCTATGTAATTGCTACTACTCCATTGCTATTGTGAGCTCATTACTGATCCAATCATCAGTTACTTCTACAGAAGGAGGGACGCACACACTTATTATGTGGAAATTCGGGGAAGAGGCTTCACATGAAATAATAGAGATCGAAGCACAAAATTCAAAAATGTTTTCAGGTTTTGGACCACATCGTTAGGGGAAGCGATGGGAATAAATAACTTTTAACGTAGCAATCACCAGGCCACCTATTTTCAAATGACTATTGGCCCTTGAAGAATAGTAAGGCATCAAACTGGGTAATAACTTTCAGGCTAATGTAGAGGAATATGGTCGTGTTTCCTTATATCGCCATTTCCCTTCCCATTTATTCCACGACCAGCGGATATACGCTTGAAATATTAGGGAGAATGCTGCCAGTGTTGCCAGCTGCCTGCCACATATATGCTTCATAATCTGCTAAAAGGAGGCTCTGGAAATGATGCTTTCTGTCCGCAGAAATCATTTAAAACTCTTCTTCCTTCTGCTTTCTCTGGGCCCCCGATATATCCACTCCAAAAGGATAAGTGTGGATTTTTAACCTGTCAAAGACATGAAAGATGATCCGGCTAATGTTTTAGAATCCCTTTTATCTTGAAAGTTTATTTCACAGTCTATGGAGCAGGTTTTGAATATGACTCAAAAGAGGGGACAATCAGGCAGAGATCTAGCCCGGTACTAAATAAAAATGATGACCACAGAAAGGCTCTTAAGTCTCTCGAGTTCCCTGCATGAAAGGCGGGACTTGGGGGGATTGAGCCGGGGGTGGAAAGCACATCGCCCCCCGAGCCTGGGGCCTCCCCCAGAAGCTCTGCGAGAGATTTCTCTGGCTGGCTGTGTTGGCTCCAGAGGCCAACCTCCACTAAGTTGTCCTGACGCTAATACCTAAATGCAACCCTACTGAGGTTGGGGGCGGGGTCCTTTAGCTCGGGATTTAGTGAAGGCCTCAGGTGTGTCAAGAATGAGCTCAAGCTGGCGATGAGAAGTAGCTGGAATGTTCTGCGATGCACAGCAGCGCACGCAGGCCAGCACACCGACACCATATCACCATCATGGGCACACCAACACACATATGTCATGCCGCTGGCACACCCACACCACATCACCAGCAATGTATTCAAGACATTGTTCTGAGATCTTAGATTTCTTTTTTAACAGTAATAATAGAGAGGCACCTGGGTGGCTCAGCTGGTTAAGCGTCCAAATCTCGGTTTGGGCTCACGTCATATCTTACGCTCCATGAGCTCAAGCCCCACATCGGGCTCTGTGCTGATGGCACAGAGCTTGCTTGGAATTCTCTCTCTCTCTCTCTCTCTCTCTCTCTCTCTGCCTCTCCCCTGCTCATGCTCTCTCTCTCGCTCTCAAAATAAATAAATAAACCTAAAAAATAATAATAGAATTAGATAATATTTAATGAACTTCCTGTCTTCAGGTCACGCTAGGCAAAGAAAACGGTTTCTTTTTTTCTAATGTTTATTTATTTTTGAGAGACAGCAAGAGAGAGAGAGAATGTGTGAGTGGAAAAGGGCAGAGAAGAGGAGACAGAAGCTCCTCATTAAGCAGAAAGCCTGATTCAGGGCTCGAACTCAGGAATTATGAGATCATGATGTGAGCCGAAGTTGGATACTCAATGGACTGAGCCACCCAGGCACCCCAAGAAAATGGTTTCTAAGATAACATCGCTGCCTGTTATTCAGGTTTGAGATGGTATTATCATGCTGACAGGACACCTTGGAAGGAAGTAGTCTTTCCACAGAAACAAAGCTCAACTAAAGGTATCCTGGGATGGACCAGATGAAACTGCATGAGAGACACCACTGCGGAAGGAAGGATGCAGGCCAGACCAAAGCAAGAGTAGGGCCTCAGCTCTGCCACCCTGGGACCCAGTCCTTCAGCGGCTGTTAAATAGAGAGGCTAGACAAGCCTTTGGAAGCCAACCAGACAGGAAAAAACCCCAACTTTTTCAGCCCCAGAGTGAACTCCAGCCAGTTCCCAGCTGGGAACCCAGTTCCATCTGTGGCAAAAGGATACCAGGGCACCACAGAAGTTTGTCGTGTGTGGTCAGTGACGTGATGCGTGCCAAGTGCTTAGTGGAGTCAATCGAACATGTGAATGGTAGCTCGTCAAGACGAATAAGAATCATGGTAAAATGTCCTGTCCTTGCCTCCCAAATCATGAAATGGGACTTTCCATCAGCACATGGCGAGATTTTTTCCAAACCTCCAGAGTCAACTCACATCGGTACGTCAACTAGTGATGACTATGTCAGAATCGCTACCTGTTGATTGGTCATGGTGATGTCAGTATCCTTTGTTCAGGGCCTCCTGGCAACACTGAAATTCCTTTGGTGTTCTCTCATAATCTACCAAGTCCTCGTGACATTCGGGGTTTCTCTCAGTGTTGCCTCTGCCTGCAACACTACACCTGACCCCTTACCTATATCTGATGTATCTTTTATGTTTCACCTTGAATGGCGCTTTCTAGGAAGACTTCTCTCCAGACCTAAATTACCTTAGGTTGCATTCCTAACTGCCCCATTTCTTCTTTCACTTCCCTGGATGTGATGGAGGCCTCCGTGTTAGACTACGTTCTGGGGAAGGGGCAACACTGTCTTAATCCGTCCTGTACCTCCAACACCCACCTCAGGCCTATATGTGGTATGCACCCCACAGTGTGGATCGAATTGAATTGGATTTGTTGGCTCAAGCGGGGATTCGAAATCTCCTCCAAGAACAGTGGTCAGGAAGGTCAGGGTGCTCCAGGATGCTCACTGTTCAGAAAATGAAAAGGAGTCACTAAGAAGGGGAGACCCTGGACAGCGAGGTGGTGCTTGTGAGGGTCACAAGCTCTCTGGAGGATGAAACCTGCAGGTAAAGTGCCCTTGGAAATCCCAGTCACCATTGCAGAGCTGGGTTTCAGCACTAGGTTATGGGCACAATTGGGAAGCTTGGAAACTTTACCACTCTTCCCAAATTCAACGTGTTTGTTAGAAACAAACGTTTCTCTGTTTGCAAATGGCAATAAGATGATGGACATCAAAAGAGGTGGTATTCGGTGGGAGAGCTCCAACGACAAGAAACTAGGGGAAGGACAAACAGAATCACACCGGGTTTTCCAGCTGTCCCGACCTGAACACATGACCCCTCTCCCCCAGTTCTCTACTCCATATTTGCTTTCTATTTGCACACGGGCATTTTAATCTTCCCAGATTATCGTTACTATTGTTGTTGTTGTTGTTGTTTAATTTGAGAGAGAGAGAGAGAGAGAGAGAGTGCAAGCAGGAGAGAGGAGAGAGAATCTTAAACAGGCTCTATGCTCAGTGCAGAGCCTGATGCAGGGCTCAATCCCATGACCCTGGGATCATGACCTGAGCCCAAATCAAGAGTTGGATGCTCAACTGACTGAGCCACCCAGGTGCCCCTTATTATTGGTTTAATTCCAAGACTTACTATACATTTATAGTAAGCAAGACAACATGTCAGTTTTGTAAAGAGAGACAAATAGATAACAGAATAGACTAGAGGGTCCAGAAATGTACTCACACATATATGGACAATTGAATTTTGACAAACGTATGAAGCTAATTCAGTGGAAATAGTATTTAGAATAAAAGTTGTGGAATGATTGGATTTTCTTAAGAAAAAAAACAGATGGAGAATAAAAAGAAAAAAGGAGGAGGGGAAAATTTCCCCCCAATTCAAAAATTAACCCAAAATGGATCGTAGACCTAAATGTAAAACCTAAAACTACAACAGTTCTAAAGTAACGCATTGGAGAAGACTTTAGAGATCTTAGGTTAGGCAGACATTTCTTAAACACATCAAAATCATTATCTATTAAAAATAAATTTAAAGGGGTGCCATCATGGCTCAGTTCGTTGAGCATCTGACTCCTGATTTCAGGTCAGGTCATGATCTCACAGCTGTGAGATCGAGCCCTAGTTGGGCTCTGTGTCAGATGTAGAGCTTGCCTGGAATTCTCTCTCTCTCTCTCTCTCTCTCTCTCTCTTTCTCTCTCTCTCCCTCTGCCCCTCCCATGCTCACTCACACACGCATGTTCTCTCTTAATAATAATAATAATAATAATAAATTTAAAAACAGATTTTATCAAAATTCTACCTTCTGGGCCTTGAAAGATGACATTAGAAAAAGTGAAAAAATAAATCCCAGGGAGTATTTTAAAATCGTATCTCCAATAAAGGACTATGAACTCCACACCCAATTAAAACACGAGGAAGAGGTTTGAAGAGATACTTCATCAAAGGTGATGCAAAGATGGCAAGGAAGCAGAGGAAAAGATACTCATCACCATTATTCGTTAGGGAGAACGACCAAAATTTAAAAGACCGATCACTGCACGTGTGGGCGAGGATGTGGAGGAAATCCAACTCTCAAATATTGCTGAAGGGAAGATTAAATCAGACACACTGCTTGGGAACAGATATTGGCAGCTTCTGAAAAATTTGTATGATTCAATCATCCCACTCCCACGTATTTACCCAAGACAAATGAAAGCTTATGTCCACACAGAGATCGTACATGAGTCTGTCTATGAGCTCTCTTTTCCATACCCAAAAGCTCAACAACAGTTGAATGAATAAACATATTGTGGTATTTCCATACAGTGGGAAATGCTCTGAAATAAAAACAAACTACGGATACATGAAATAACACAGACAAACTGTGTGAAACAACACAACAAATACTGTGAGTGAAAGGAGACACTCAAAAGAGAACCTATAATTCCTTACATATAAAAGTCTGGGAAATGCAAATTAATCTATGGTGACAGAAGGCAGCTCAGAAGTGCCTAGGGAGGGGGTGAGGGATGGAGAGAGGTGGGAAGGAAGGATTGGAAAAGAGCAGGAAGGAGCTTTGGACGACAGGTGATACGTTCATGATATTGACTGGAGTGAGGGTTCCATGACTCTACGCGTATGTCAGAAGTTAATTCAGTTGTATCCTTTAAATACACGCGGCGTATTGAATTTCAATTACACTTCAATACAGGACTGCTGTAATGCATGGATGTATATCCTTGTACATTTGGAAGGCAATGTGTTTGAAAAATCCCTAAGTGGAAGTGTGTATCTTAAGGGCACATGAAAACGAATATTGATATTCTCACCACTATGCACAATAAGGGGAATGACGTATTGTAAAATATTTCACCGTAATGCACAAGACTACAACTCTAGAAACAATCCAGAAATCCATTTTAAGTGAATTGCTTAATAAATTGTGGTTTATCGACATCGCTATTAAAAGACCAAGGCAAGTCTATTGATGGCTTTATGGGAAATTAAAGAAGCAAGATACAACACAGCATTTACAGCATGCCGCCCACTTGGGGGAAAATATAGATATTCAGGTGTATGAATGCTTGTATATGTGTGCACCACTCATGGAAGGACACAAACGAAACCAATATCAGAGAAGGAAACAGGTGATTTGGGGAAAGATCTAGAAGATGTACTTTCATTTGTGAAAAAATAATCCCTTTGTCCCTGGAGAATTTTTTTTTTTTTTTGCATTGTGCATATACGACATACTCATTAACGGAGGAGGGCCTGGATGGGGAGGCAGAGGAGCAAGCAAGAAAATAATAATCAGGGTTCCTGGGGGGCCTCAGTCGGTTGAGTGTCTGACTCTCGATTTGGGCTCAGGTCATGATCTCTGTAGTTTGTGAGTTTGAGCCCTGTGTCAGGCTCTGTGCTGACGGTGTGGAGCCTGCTTGGGATTCTTTCTCTCTCCCACTCTCTCTGCGCCTTCCCTGCTCACTCTCTCTCACAATAAGTAAACTTCAAAAAAGAAAAAAGGAAAGAATAACCAAATGCTTTTTGCATCGTTTGCAGAAAATAAGAAACATTCTTGGGATGGCAACTTACGCATTATCGATTCTTAATCTTAACCCTGTTTTTAACACTGGGACAGCAGAGCAAAGATGACCTGATGGGGCGCCTGGGTGGCTCAGTTGTTTAAGCATCCAACTCTTGATTTCGACTCAAGTCGTGATCTTGCAGTTCATGAGCTCGAGCCCTGCATCAGGCTCCGCGCTGATAGTGCAGAGCCTGCTTTGGATTCTGTCTCCCTCTCTCTCTGCCCCTCCCCTGCTCACTCTCTCTCTCTTTCTCTCTCTCAAAAATAAATAAATAAGAATTTTAAAAGAAAGATGACCAGAGCTAATGTATGGTGATTATACATGCATTCATATATAATAGGTTTATATACACATGCATGTGTACATGCACGTGTGTGTGTGTGTGTATGTGTGTATGTATGTGTATAAGGTCACTGATTCTCCATTCAAGGGAAAATACACTAGTAAAGAAATTTACTGCAGAGTTAGCCCAGGGGGGAATTTGGGTATTTCACTGTCATAAGGCAGTGCTTGGGGATTGTACTCATCAAGGATTGAAAACTAGTAAGTACTCATGCGAGGCTGGAGTTAGTCTGGGGTCTGCTCACACCCGACTGAAACAACTCCCCCTCTTCACTGGTCAGAAAGGGATCTCCAAGTAGACCCAGTAAGAGTTCAGAATGCCAGGGTCACCTGAAGTTAATAGTTCCAAGTGTGGTAGGAGACGAGAATCATGAGCCTATCACTAAGTTTTACCTTCTGCTTCTTGCTGTCAAGCTCATTGAATTTTTTTAATGGTGTCAGTTGAATATACATTAGGAAAAACAACTCGGATTTAAATAAAAGAAGGCAATATGCCATTTATAAGAATTGTACTCACAGGTGAGAAGAAAATGCAGAAATCTCTTTTTGAGAAACAAGTGAGGACTGATCTATGGGGACCCGGGGCCTGTGGGGAGGCAAGGAGGTTAGAAATCATGACAGTGACAAAGAAGGGGCCTGGATGTGCAGCCATAGAGTCGGCAAATGCTGTTTGGAAGGAGCCCTGATCACATCTGGACACGGAGGGACTGAACTCCTGGTCAGGCCACAGATAAGGCATCTCCCAATGTGCCTTCCAAGTGACTCTGAGTTAAGAGTAAACTTGACTGGCAGACGGAGGGTACAAGGGCTCTGGCATTTTCTCTCCCTCTTATTCAATCAGTCAGTCAGTCAATAAATATGTATGAAGCTACCACAAAGTGCGTTACCTGATTGAGGCGCTGAGATCTTCAAAGACTTTCAAAACACTGTTCTCCTTCTTGAGAGTCTTAAAATCTGACAAAAAGAAAAGAGTTATAAATAAACATATCTGCATTTTTAGCACCCATCTTTGCAATCTCAAACATGGAAGGCACCTTCATGGTCATAGAATCCGAAATCCTTTTCCAGATGTGTGGCTGGTGGAGCCCACCCCCCAGGGTGTGCAAAAGGACACTCCACCATGAGAAGAGAGAAGAGTGGACTGTTTACTGATGGTTTTTTTGATGTGGTCCTTGGGATGCGGATTCATGCATTTTTTAATCGTCCTGACGTTTTACCACAGGAGGACACACACATGAGATAGTTGCTCAAATTTGTAGAAACTTGAGCTTAATTTAAAGACTTTGAAGGTCACACGTGTACTAGTCCCTTCATTAGCATTATCATACACTGCAGCTTTAAATATCACCACAGAGACTCTAATAAACAAATTTCGGGTGACCGGCATCACTGTTGCTCACTTTTAAATTGCTTTGTCACAAAGACATCACACAGGGAAACTCTCCGTGATAGTGGCCCAATTCCAGGCAGAGTGTGTTCCCCTACCCGTTTTCTCTTCCTTCCATTGTTACCTCTTGTCAAAGGGGAAATGAGTTGAAATCCGGTAGGTTTCTCAGTGAACTCAAACTACTTCTGGGTGGTCATTTGTTCTATGCTAAGTGGTTCACACACCGTTTTATTGACGAGCTGTCTTGTGGTCCAATTTATGGTCAAACCCCAATTTCCTCCACCTCTCTGTGAGCCACTGCCATTGCTGTTAGTATCAGTATGTAAAGTGGTCGAGTGGTCATTGTTGCTATTGGGGATTTTCTCCCCTAAGCAGTGGGCCATTGCTCTGCTTTTGTTAAAGCTACCAAGTCATTTTGTTGTTCCTAGAAATTTTTATAATATTCTGTTTATTTATGAATTTCCAGTATTATTAAGGCTTATTTACTATTCTTTTATTCCATCTGGAGTCTTCTTCCTCTTCATCTTCCCCTTCCCCTCCTTCTTCTCCTTCTCCTTCTCCTTCTTCTTCCCTCCTCCTCCTCCTCCATCTTTTGATAGAGAGAGGGAGAAAGGGAGAGTGCATGAGTGTCACTGGGGGAGAGGACAGAGAGAGAGAGAGAGAGAGAGAGAGAGAGAACCTTAATCCAGCTTCACAGAGCCTGACATGAGGATCAGTCCCATGACCTGGACCATGACTTGAGCCAAAATCAAGAGTTGGACGTTCAACCAATGAGCAACCCAGGTACCCCTGGATTATTCTTTTAAAAAAACTCCATTTGGGGCGCCTGGGTGGCTCAGTCGGTTGGGCGTCCGACTTCAGCTCAGGTCATGATCTCGCGGTCTGTGGGTTCGAGCCCCGCGTCGGTCTCTGTGCTGACCGCTCAGAGCCTGGAGCCTGTTTCAGATTCTGTGTCCCCCATTCATGCTCTGTCTCTCTCTGTCTCAAAAATAAATAAATGTTAAAAAAAAGAAAGTTCATTAAAAAGACTCCATTAACAGATAAATCTTTTACAAATATTACCTAATGAGAGTGCTTCGAGCATGGCAACATTATATTTTTGAGGGACCTCCGACATTGCAATCTTCTGCACCTATTATAATTACACTTTTTGGTGCGTCCTGTCTCTTAACATGTTTTCCCTTCCACAATCCCTTTTTCTGAAATAAAACTTATCTTCACTTAGAGGGTTTTGTTTGTTTGCCTCTTTTATTTTTTTCGCCTACTTCCCCTAAAATGTTAGGTTCATGTTGGATCATATTTGGCATGAGCCATCTTGGATACTAAAGTAACATGATCGTCTTCTCCCAAAGATTTCCCCACACACACCCACTTTTCCTCCACACACCAATTGCTTCTACTTAACATGAGACATTTTGAATTCTTTAAGGATTTTTTCCTAGTCGTCCATTAATTTTCAGTAAAGTAAACAATATGGAAACACAATTTGGAGCCTCTTGAGTTAATGCCACCTGTACATGTGCAGACTGAGTACCAGGGACTCTTTTTAAGCCACATAATTGACTTTTGTTACCTGTTGACAGATAGGTTCACTGAAACCTCTGTTCTGAGTTATTTGGTTTCCTCGCGTAAACTAAGGATAATGATGATACACTTTTGAAAATTAAAGAGAACTATAAGTGAAGGCCCTTCCAACTCCACAGTATATACTCAACAATTGCTTGTTCTTTTCATTCTGTGGATGTTGCCATCCTTTGTTTCCAAGCAAGGAATAGGAGTCGATACCTACGGGCAAGTTTTCTTTCCCGCGAAGGACTGAAGACAGGAAGCATTGGTAGTAAGAGGTGCCGCTGTGTACGGAGGAATGACTCACGGGGAAGTTCAACAGTGAAAGGCAGGGTGGCCGCCATTGACCTTGAGTGCGCCTGTGTCCTCACTGCCACCACGTTAGCTCATGAACTAAGTTAGCCTTCCTTGGATTATGCTCATTGTTTAAATTAGACTATTAAAGTGGATAGAGGATTTTTGAAAGTTCTTCCTGAATATCGATGCAAGAAATGTATGTGGCGGAAGCAAGGGACAGTATGAGATTGTATTTCTCTCTGTCCCAGGATGCCGCGTGCCACTGAGGCACCGGGAAAACTTGAAGGAGAAAGTGGGCTGAGCTACGCTACATTTTTATGGTTCTTAGCTCCAATTTAGAATTTTAATATTCTTCATTGTTTTAGAAATGCCTTTTGACAAAGAGATAATTGAATTCTTTATACTGCAAATAAGTGATTCTTTCTGTAGCATAAATGTCGTGGTATCCTATTTCTGCTTCATAAAACTCAGTGACTCTTCAAGGCACTGAAGGTCCTCCAACCTGGCCATGTTTTCCCTTTCTAGCCTTATCCCTAACACCCACTTCTCATTATATGTATGTCAGGCACGCTCAGTTCTTAATGTCCAACACTTTACTTGCAGTGGATTATTTAATCCTCAAAAAATATTTTTAATTAGCTACCTTTTACCGCCATCATACATCAGACTATCAAATTTAGGTGATTTTCCAAACATCGTAAGAATGCTAACATCCCTTCAGTGTCTGCTGGGTCTTCTGATATTGAGTCATTTCTACAGTAAGCGACAGAGAAGCCAGCTTCCAGAGAAGCCATACTTCCAGAATGGCCATGTAAAGATTTATATGAATCTGCTCATCCACAAAAGCAAATTAAAGCACTGTCAAAAAGCATCAAAATCAACTTTACTCAAAAGTCGCAGAGTTAGCCATGGGCTTGAAGCAATTTGAGGAGTGTTTACCCGTGAAAAGTTGCTGCTTCTGAGTAAGAACAGCGGGGTTTGCAGTTCTGTGGCTTGGCCTTAGCCCATCCCCCTTCCTCAGTGACCGGAGATCCTGAAACAGTCAGCCTTACAACCACCAGGGGGAGGCTTAGAGCTCCTCGTGGAGTCCAAGGTCAGCACATCATCAATATCACAGCTCTCGATAGTTACAGGACACTGTGATACCAGTTACAAAGGCCTAATCAAACGTTTAAAAGGAAAACCTTGGAAAGGATATACCCATAAGGAGACTTCATAAAGCTCTGACATTGTGGGGGATCTAGAAGGCCACAGACAGGGCAGTGTGCATACGTACGACAGACCAGAGAGGACCCCTATGGCCTACTTTAGGGTTTTGCGCCAGCAGGAATGAAGGATAGGGCAGAACTGTAAACGAATGTCTCAGGAATGTCCTAAAACATTCAGAGTCCTCACAGGTCAGGGTGGGAAACTGACTGGTTCAAGGCATTTCAGGACACCTCTGACCAATCATTAGCTGACACCATTTGTCCAGGAAAGTTAGTAAGCAAGCAAATAGCAGGGTATAAAAGAAAAAAAGAAAGACAAGAAATACAGCAATGACATCAAATCCTGTGGGAGATGGGAAAATCTGATCTCTAGAGCCGTCACATTATATAACCTAAAAAGTCCACTGTTTTTTTAAGTTTACTTACTTATTTTGAGAGAGAGAGAGAGAGAGAGTGAGTGAGTGCACGAGCTGGGGAGGGACAGAGAGAGGGAGAGAGAGAATCCCAAGCAGGCTCTGCACTGTCAGCACAGAGCCCAATATGGGGCTTGATCTCACAAACCGTGAGATCATGACCTGAGCCAAAATCAAGGGTTGGACACTTAGCCAACTGAACTACCAACGCACTCTGAAAAAGTCCAGTTTTGAGTCCAGCACTATTTCAAGAAATAGAGATTTTTAATGAAAAGTTAAGTCTACACACCCAAGAAGCTCAACAAACTCCAAATACGATAACCTCATAGGGATCTACACTTAGACACATCAGAGTAAATTTCTTGAAAGAAAAATACAAAGAGAGAACCTTGAAAACAGCAAAAAAAAATTCATTGTGTACAATAGATTCTCAATAAGATAAACAACTGACTTCTTATCAGAAATCATGGGCAGTGATTGGCAGAGGGCAGTGGGGTGACATAAACAAAGTGCTAAAATAAAAGACAGCCAAGAATATTCTATGTGAGCAAAATTATCTCTCAGAAATGAAAGGGATTCTGAGAAAGACAAAGTAACTCAAAGAATTTGCCTCCCATAAACCTGCCTTATACGAAATATCAAGAGTCCTTCAGACTAAAAAAAATGGACAAGTGGTTAATTCAGATCCGTATAGAGATATAAAGCATATCAGCGAAACCATTTATATAGGTAAATATAAAAAAGAGTATAAACATTTTAGACATGTTTTTTATCCTAGTTGATTTGGAAAACACTATGTAAAATTATTATTATTATTATTACTATTATTAGTTATATGTATTTATTCTGAGAGAGACAGAGGTAGTGTCAGTTGGGGAGGGGCAGAGAGAGAGGAGAGAGAGAAAATCCCAAGCAGGACCCATGCTGCCAGCACAGAACTTGATGTGGGGCTTGAACCCACAAAGCCGTGAGATCATGACCTGAGCCGAAACCAACAGTCAGATACTTAACCGACTGAGCCACCCAGGTGCCCCCAAACGAGTATTACAATACTGTATTCACTGGTTTGTAGCATATTCTATCTCATAAAATAACTTGTGTCCAGAATGTATAAGGGACCCTTCCAACTCAACTAATGAGAAGACAAATACATAATTAAAAATGATCAAGGATCTGAATTGCTGTTTCTCCTTAAAGGACATACACATTCTCAACAGCACATGGAACTATACTCAACATCAGTCATTAGGGAATACAAATCAAAACCCCCGTGAGATATAGCTTCACACCTCTAGGATGGCTGTGATGGAAAAGGCAGATCATAACAAGTGTTGTTGAGGATATGGAGAGGGCAGAACCCTCATGCAGTGCTGATGGAAAGGAGAAACAGAGCCACCACTTTGGAAACCAGTTTGGCTATGCCTCAAGATGACGAACTAAGCATAGACCCGCCTAGGATCCAATAATCCCACTCCTAGGTTTCTATTCAAGAGAGAAGAAAGCATACTTCCACAAAAACAAACAAACAAAAAAAGTAAATAAGTTTTCACAGTGTGGCTCATATAATCAAAAAGTGAAAACAACACAAATGTTCGTCACCTGATAAGTTGATGGGCGAAAATGGTCTCTCCCCATAATGGGATATTATTCCTCCATAGAAAGGTATTGAGTACTGATGCACGCTACAACATGAACTTGAAAAACACTAAGTTATGTGGAAGAAGCAGGACACAAAAAGATATATATTGTATGACCCACTTCTATGAAGTGCCCAGAGTCAGTATGTGGATAGAGATGGTAAATCTGTGTTTGCCTGGGGTTGGATTTGGAGGGGCTGGGAGTGACTGTAAAACGGTTCTGATTTTCTTTTTTTTTTTTTTTTAATTTTTTTTCAACGTTTTATTTATTTTTGGGACAGAGAGAGACAGAGCATGAACGGGGGAGGGGCAGAGAGAGAGAGGGAGACACAGAATCGGAAACAGGCTCCAGGCTCTGAGCCATCAGCCCAGAGCCCGACGCGGGGCTCGAACTCCCGGACCGCGAGATCGTGACCTGGCTGAAATCGGACGCTTAACCGACTGCGCCACCCAGGCGCCCCCGGTTCTGATTTTCTTATTGGGGTGATGAGTATGTTCTAAAAATAGGTTCTAGCGATGGCTGGATAACTCTCTGAATATACTAAAACCAAGAAATTGCATATTGAAGTGGATGGATTTTACATGTGAATTACATGTCAGCAAAGCTGTTCACACACACACACACACACACACACACACATACACACACACACCCCAAACGTCCTAACCTCTGTTTTCCCTTGCGTGTGAAAGCCATCCCGGGAAACGTCCCCCTTGGAATCACTTGCAGAAAACAGTACGGTTTTGCCAAGACCATGGCTGCTTCTGTGTGACCAAAGTCGTTTAAAGATGGTGTGTTAGTGACACCGTTGCCCTAAAACCCAGGGACTCGTGGGCGTGTCGGCAGAGAGGGCCTTCCATTTCCTGTGGCTTTCAGATTTAGAAGAGTTAACATCTGATGGGTGCAGTGGGGAAACATATTTCTACTTACATCTTCCTTTTTTCAAAGAGAAAACTGACATATAAAGAGGTAATTTTATTTTTATGCTGGTCCCTGCAATTTCCTTATTCTCAGAGCAGGCTGCATAGCTGAAAGGGCTAGAAAGAAATTTTTTTGAGTGCTCTTTATTTAACTTCAGAGTGGCCAATGCTACCTTCCTTTCAACTCTATTTTTAAGTCCTGGAATTGCCCCAAAGTGACCGGCTGATTGGTTCTGGAGTGGAAGAAGTAGAAGCCCCAGAAAGCACGTTAGAGGGTATGGTGGTCACACCCACCCCTCGTCAGGCATCATGCAACATGCAACATGCAACAGGCACAGAGCATTGGACGTCAGGATCCAGTAAGTTTTTCTTTAGAAGCCAAGAGGAAATACCGTGTAAGATTTCCTAAACATTCATTTACAATGTAGTCCCAAGAGCTGACGTCAGAACGGTCCCAGGTGGAGATTGCTGAAAAGAATGAGTCACTGGTGGACCTTGCTTAGCTATTCTGGAAGCAGAGATATTAGACCCTGGTGTGGGCACCTCGGTGATGCAAACGTGCTTCATGAGATGAGGGCCTGTGGGTGCTCCATCGTCTCTGATGTGAGGCTGTGTGCTGAGAAGGACCTCCAAGGATGGTGGAGGGTGGGCTTTGGATTCAACCTAAGAATGGGACTAAAACAGACCCCCATTGGAAATCATGACTAATGGTTGGGGGTAATTGACCAGAGTCAATACCTTAGAAATTTATTTTTTAAACTTGATATATCATCCCTTGTTTCTTTTTTAAAGCTTATTTATTTATTTATTTATTTTGAGAGAGAGAGGGAGGGAGAGCGAGAGAAGGAGAGAGGGAATCCCAAGCAGGCTCTGCACTGTCAGCCCAGAGCTGGATGTGGATCTTTTTAAAAAAAATTTTTTTTAACGTTTTATTTATTTTTGATACAGGGAGAGACAGAGCATGAACAGGGGAGGGTCAGAGAGAGGGAGACAGAATCTGAAACAGGCTCCAGGCTCTGAGCTGTCAGCACAGAGACCGACATGGGGCTCGAACTCACAGACCTGAGCCAAAGTTGACCACTTAACCAACTGAACCACCTAGGCGCCCGTGGATGTGGGTCTTGATCCCACAACCCTAAGATCATGACCTGAGCAGAAATCAAGAAGCAGATGCTTAACTGACTGAGTCACCCAGGCGCCCTTATCATCCCTTGTTTCTATCTTAGCTCTTTACTCTCTATTTCCTGGGAAAAGTGGGCAAAAGTATTATTTTCCTAGCTGGGTGAATGTGGGTGCCATTTCCAGGGGTGGAGAGGAGTGGGGGATGCATCCCATTGTGTAACCAGGCCTGGGGGGGCAAACATTCCATGGGGTGGAGTGGACAGGGGAGCTCACACAGGGGGAGGACGGCTGGTTTGCCACAAAGTGGGGGGCAGTGAGTTGCTAACCTGGCATAAGCCGGTGGTCCCCTGGTCCCCTGGAGAAAACTGGGTGTTAGGGGAAGGTAGGTAATCTTCATCTCCAATCTATTTGACAACTGAAGGAAACGAGGATTGTAGTTGTAAGGGAGAGTGTGATTTACCGATATTTGCAATACTACATTTTTAAAATTTTTGTAAATCTTATTTATTTTGGGGGGGGGGAGGGAGAGCGAGTGGGGGAGGAGCAGAGAGCGAATGGGAGGGAGAGAATCCCAGGCAAGCTCCGTGCTGTCCGTGCAGAACCCCATGTGGAGCTCGATCCCATGAACTGTGAGATCATGACCTGCACCCAAATCAAGAGTCAGATGCTCAACCGACTGAGCCCCCAGGTGCCCTGCAATACTGTATTTTTATACTATTTAGTTGTGTGACGCCTAACTCAAGAGCATGCCAAGTGAAGGATCGCTTTCTAGTACCCCTTTCTCTAGTGTGTCCACGGTGGGTCTCTGAGGATGGAAGAAGTCCTCATCTGTCACTGTCAACTTCACGGAATGTGCCAACAACGGGGTGGTTTGTCCTTTCCTCACTTTGCATCTGTGTGGGTAGGACCTGCACCCCCTTTTCCTTTAAGGTAGGATGCTGCTTCTACAGGAGCTCCTCCTTTCTGAAATTCTATCCCAAGGCAGAGTGAGCCTTCTAGCTGCCTCGCTCCATAGCCACCCACCAAGACGTGTGTGGGCACACATCCAGGACACGCACACGCTCATTTTTCCACTCCGGAGCAATGGTGTCTGGCTAGCTTAAGGAAGGGAAGGATCATAGATACCTCAAAGAGAAATGCAGTCTTGCAAGAGAGGGAGATCTTTCCTTTCTGAGCCAGACAAAGGCAGTAGAAAAAGATAAAAGACAGACACACCAACCTGCTTTTGCCAGGACATGGTGTGGGAAGGCCACTGATCGTGTCGGTCACGTCAATCTTTTGTCCTTGTGGTTAATAAAACATCTTCTCAATGACATTGAAGGTGAAGTCCTAGTTTCCAGCATGATTAGTGTATTGTCTCTGTCAGTTTCTACAGAGGTATCTCACTCAGCGACTAGGAGAGTCCAAAGGGTAAGTCAGATGTCATTTAGAGCAGAGAATCAAGACATATTGTTCTAAAGGAATAGTTTCAGGCATAACCTGCATTTCAATCAGCTGCATTTTAACTTGTATGAAAGTGAGGGCACTGGTTAATTCCAAACAGCAGATAATGATCTTGAGCAGAGAAAACCAGAATCTCATTCTTTAAAACCACTGGCGAGGGAAAATGGTATTAGAAGACCTGTGATCACCTTCACTAGGGATGTATCTATTTCTATGGAAACACTAGAAAGAGCAAGAACTTTCAGTAAATTTCAGTGGATCAGGTGGCCTGTAGTCTATCATCTTTTCTAAGTGTGTTCTTTACTTCAAATCTGTAGCAAGCAGGCGATGGGACTCTACAGATTAATATTTTAAATGCTGATTTTCTTGTAAGAACTATTTTTTCCCATGACTTATCCTAATTTGGATGTTGTCTTTTCTTCCGTGCGGCAACCATAATAACATGACCAATATGGGGAAAGGGCAGAAGTTATGACCTAGTGCCAGTCAAATCAGGATGTTTTCCAAAGAACAATGGTGCAGTCAAGTGTCAAGTAATCAGAGTCTGTGGCGACTCAAATGTGCTACAAAATATATGGTGACCTACGATGGAGCTTGGAAAATGGATACAGCAAAGGACATCATCTAAAGTGCACAAAGCCATGGAGGTGGTCGTTGATGAGAAATAGGTTAGGATCCAAATTATTTGGTTGAGGGGTCCTCATCAAGGTCAGTTATTAGGAATGTCGAGTCACTAGCAGGGGTCTATGTTGTGGGACAGGGGTCTCCAAAGCGAGGAATGTTCGGGGACAACAATAAAGGAAAAGAAATAGAGTAGAAGGACTTATCTTTATAATTACTCTTTTTACTTAACTTCTTTCTTTTCAGACCTATATATTATGTTTTGATTTTGTTAAGCAACTTTATCGGAGTGTAGTGAAAATAAACACATTCTATGTGAGTCTATTTTAAATGAACACACGTCAATGAGTTTCAAAAAATATATGAGTCACGACCACAAATAAGATAAAGAACATTTCTCTTACTCCAAAAACTCCCCCTGTGTCCCTTTTCAGTCAATGCACACCCCCTCCGAGCTCCAACGAATCATTATTCTGTTCCTTGGCACTCACAGAATAGATTTGCATTTCCTAATTTCACATAAGAGGAATCCGTGAGCTCTCCTTTGCTTTTGGCTTCAGTGTAGTCTTTGAGATTCATCCATGCTGTGTGCATCAGAAGCTGATTTATTTTTTAGTGTTGAGTCGTATTCAGTTGACTTGCATTCACATGCAAATGAAATATAGATACAGTATTGAAGCTATATTTGTAGATAGTATCCAGCTCTCCCGTATCTATTACAATCTGTTTATCCATTCACCTAGTAATGGACATTTAGGTGTTTCCAGTTTGGGGCTGTTGTGAATATTTTTTGGTGTCTCCTGACTAGGAGAAGAATGGCTTGACCATATGTTAAGTGTTTGTTTTAATGTTTTTCTTTCTTTCTTTCTTTTTTTTTAGAACTTGTCGAACTGTTTTCCAAAGTGGTCATGGTATTGTACCTGACCACTTGCAATGAATGAGACTTCCTGTTGTCCCACAACGTCACTAACACATAATATCTCTAGTCTGTTGATATGTAGTCATACTAGTAAATGTGCAGTGGGATTTCACTGTGTTTAATTTGAATTATTGGTTCATAATGTTGAGCCTCCTTTCACGCATTTATTGGGCATCCATATATATATATTTTGTCAAGTGCCTGTTCAAATTTTTGCCTACATTTTATTGGAATTATTAGAGAGTTGTAAAGACTTATTTTTTTATCGGTTATACACGAATATACAAATATTTGCAAATATTTCCCCCTTGTCTGTGTCTTTTCTTTTTCTTAAAATTTTTTTTTAATGTTTACTTATTTTTGAAGGAGAGAGAGAGAGAGACAGAGTGTGAGTGGGGGAGGGGCAGAGAGAGAAGGAGAGACACAGGATTCAAAGCAGGCTCGCTCCGAGCTGTCAGCACAGAGTCCGACGCAGGGCTTGAACTCACAAACCACGAGATCATGACCTGAGCCGAAGTCGGACGCTCAACCGACTGAGCCACCCAGGCGCCCCTCTTTTTCTTTAATAGTGTCTTGAAGAGTGAAATTTTAAAATTTTGATAAAATTTAAGTCTTATTTTTTTTCTTTTGTGGTTTATGCTTTTTTGGGTCCTGTATAAAAAATACCTGCCTCACCCAAGGTCACAAAGATTTTCTAACTGGTTAGTGGCTACGTATAATGCTTACTCATGGGGAAGTAGGTGCTGTAACAAATTGGAGGTGATTGGTTATATTTATTTCAAATAATTTCTTAGTCTCAGTGGCCCTAATTTTCATCCACCCAGTGATATCTCTTGATGGGGAACTAAAAAACAAATTAATTAAGTATAATTTATTAACATTTTTACTGCTGATCTTTGTTTTTTCATGCATGAAATCTCCCAAGATCATATAAATATTAATTTTTTGTTGGCCTGTGTATGTTGAACTACATTATCTTTCTTATATAGGTTTCCAAGTTATCTGGTATTCATTTTTTTGTAAGAAGTTATCTAGAGCTGCCCCTGTTGCCTCCAATGATGTATAGGCCCTGGGCTTCCTCGAGGTACCAGGTATATTTTCTAGAAACTTCAAGCAGAAAGAAACTATGCATGTTCTGTGCAAGGTACGCACTGCTTTTTGCCTTCTGGATGCTACCGAAACTTTTAGCAAAATAACTGTTATTTTCTGAATCCGAGCAACATTCTTCTGTGAAGCATTTTGTGCATGACAACAAGAACAAAAAAAAAAGATCAATTAGAAAAAAAAAATAGAAGGTCAGAACATAACATTGTCATCCACTTACTTAACGTGTTTATACTTGGATCGTGTCTCCTGTGTTTGGAACAAACATTTGGGTTTAAATTACGCTGTTCAAAATATTAGCCATCTGCTTTTATAAACGAACCTCTTCTTGTTCATGAATTTAAATAGTTAACTTTCGAAAGCTCTGGCCACACCAGAATGTCCCAGGGAACAGCACAAAACACATAGGTGTCCTGCAGGACGGTGATGTGATGCTCGGGGTGTGGCTAGAGCACCAGGCGGGACTTTGGAGAAATGCAGGTTCTCGGGCCTCACCCCAGACCTACTGATCAAGATCCCTGGGGTTGAGGCCCACGGATCCGTGTTTTAATGAGCCTTCCAGGTTAGTCATGTACGTAAGTTTGAGAACCACTTCTCTGGAAGGTGGATGATGATCACGCTGGCTGTGTTATTCAGGCTCTTTGGGTCAGAGAATCTAACACTTACACCCTCTTCTCTGTGCTCTCACCCAGTTCCCATTTCTTGCCCTCGAGAAAAACCATAACACAAAGTAAAACCCACTGCCAAACCTCTGGCTTAAACCCAGCCACACAATGTCTAGCGTGTTCTTCTAATCCCCCTGGAACTCTTACGGCACGGGGTGCTTAAGGGCATTGTGCAAGAGCCCTCCAGAAGCCCTTTCCACTCTGGATCTGGGAAAGTTTTTGTAGCTCAGCTTCCTCGCCTGTGAAACTCTGATATCACTTCCTACCTACCACGCGGCTTTCATGACATTGACAGAAATCATTCCAGTAAAATGCTGGTGTGTGCTAACTCACTAACTGGTGGCCCTAAGAAGCAAACAGAAAGTGATGAGATCAAGCTTTAAAGCCCAAATTTCAGGGGCGCCTGGGTGACTTAGCCAGTTAAGCATCCGACTTCGGCTTAGGTCATGATCTCGTGGTCCGTGAGTTTGAGCCCCGCGTCGGGCTCTGTGCTGACAGCTCCGAGCCTGGAGCCTGCTTGGGATTCTGTGTCTCCCCATCTCTTGGCCCCTCCCCTGCTCATGCTCTGTGTCTCTCTGTCTCTCAATAATAAATAAACATTAAAAAAAATTTAAAGCCTGGGGCGCCTGGGTGGCGCAGTCGGTTAAGCGTCCGACTTCAGCCAGGTCACGATCTCCTGGTCCGGGAGTTCGAGCCCCGCGTCAGGCTCTGGGCTGATGGCCCAGAGCCTGGAGCCTGTTTCCGATTCTGTGTCTCCCTCTCTCTCTGCCCCTCCCCCGTTCATGCTCTCTCTCTCTCTGTCCCAAAAATAAAAATAAAACGTTGAAAAAAAAAATTAAAGCCTAAGTTTCAACAGTTTTTAGCTGGTGATTGAGTCCACAGCCACTAGCCCAGTGCCTGGCACACAGTGTGCAATTAATAGAGAGCGACCACTGCTACTTAGCTGCCCAGGAAAAATCTTCTGGAAGTCAGAGCTAATTCACTGCATTTATCTGTTTGGGTGCAGACTGACGGCTGGTTTTCATCCTTTCCTTTTCCAGAATTAAATAAACCATGCTTCCTCTAGTCTGTTGGATTAATTTCCGTGCCTCCTTCATTTCCTCCCTCTTTCAGATCCCTGCTCTGCCTCAGACATCACCAGCGCCAGCCGGGCCATGTGGGCTTCCAGTTTTCTCCTTGTTTGGACAGGTAACCCCCATGGTCCTGGGGCAGAAATGCATTTGCAAAAGCCTGCCGTTCTCTTAATAAAGTTCTCTCCAAGCTCAGCTGAGATTTCCCTTGTCCTCATATTGTCTTTCACCTCTAGCGTGAAGATCAGTCTCCTTGCCAGAAAAGGCACTACCCAGTAGAATTTAGAATAGTTTTGCTTTTCCCCAGTTTGATTAAGGCCGGGCTCACGGTCACGTGCTGTGTTGCCGAGAAGCTGGGTGAGTTTGGGCCGGTCACCTAACCTCCTGGCGCGTTTGCATTTCCCTACATAACACAGGCATGGCAGTAATAAGCTTAGTTGCTATACAGGGTTAAAAAATAATTAGAGGTTGTAAGTATATAAGATGTAACAAAATCATCCAGATATGGGACGATTTACATGTGATTTCAAATCTGGTATATTCTGGGATCCCTCAGTCACTTCCACTTAATTTTCCATGGATCTTGAAAATGTGTCTATTGACATAGTACATGTCAGCAGGATATCACGTCTGAAAAGTGGTCAAACCATATTCCAGACATTGCGACCTTGACACCAGCTGATGATTAGGCAAATTACTTATTCACAATGCCTGTTTCTGGACCCCATAAATGAGGTTGGGGATACTAAGAACATGATTCCCTATTTATCACATTATCCTCCACTTACAAAGCACTCAGGTGTTAGCAGATATGGCCACCTAGAAAAATGTATTTGAAATTATCTAAGATTGTTCCTTACCATCTTCTGATTCTTGGAGTTTTTAAGGTCTTTTCCCCCACAAGACATGGGAACATTTGTACAGATATTCAGATTGACACAAATAAAGACAAAGACATTAGACTTATGATATTTGTAAATTTAATGGGGGAAGGGAAGACGGATTTTCATAGAAATTTATGGGCTAATTTCTCAACAAAGGAGTCGGAGTATATGCAAAGCTTTTGAATATTTATAGTAATTTGGCTTAACTTTTAATGTCTCCTGTTATTACACTATACATTAAATATGGTCATAAAAACTCAATTATAATTCATATAAATGGATGTGCTGCCATTCAGAAATTTATTTAAGTAACATAAGACACAAATTATATAATATTAGAAGCAAGACACTAAAAATTAATATCACACACTATAACAAGATAGTCAAAATATTAATGAGGAATACATTTAATATTTAAGCACCACAGTGATGTATCTTGGAAACAGTTGACGGTAAAGAGGACACAGGCCATGCCTTCATCTGCGTATTCATTTTTGGATTTGTGGAAATAGAAACGCAAGAACAGTCTCTGCCTTACGCAGCAGGTGTTTTGATTGAAAAGCATTTGAAAGGGATTTTCCTGTTGAAGCGTATAGAGAAGCGCAGATTCCAATAAGACCCAGAGCACAAGCCAGAGAAATATCTGGCAAAAAGAGAGTGTCCCAGTGCTGGGCTTGGGTCCATCAAGCCTGCCGATGGACTGCTCCTTTGCAGGAGGTGGGCTGCACCCCAGGTAAGAGTTTCACACCTAGGAGACCCATTCGTCTTTGCAGTTTATCGAGGTCACTTATTTCTTCCGGGTAGTGACACCTCTTTCTTGGGTACGTTGTATGGAATGGACTGGTTGCCAGACTTGGGGCCTTGTGTCTTGACCCATTAAGTGCGGGTGGAATTACAAGGAGCACTATTTCGGGACATGGCGGATAAAGGAAGTGGATAAAGGAAGTTACTCTGTAGAGAGCCTCACCGTATGCTAATGACCATGATAAAAACTTTGCAAGCCTTACCTTATGTAAATCTTCCATGAGCCACCAAGAAATACATTTCCTTCCAGACTAGAGCTGAGTCAGTGAAGGCCGTTTGATGGCACCCAGGACTGGCTGGGCCAAAGGGAGCTAATAAGGACCTTCATCTCCCAAGTTTACCTGGGATCGGAGAGCAGAGAGGCTTCCCCCTCCTTCCTCAGCCTCTGGTCTTCCAAGTGATTTTAAATTCAGCGTGTTGCATCCCACAAACTCCTGAGCCTCCAATTGTAATTGCTTTTAATCTATGGATCAATGTGAGAAAAAAAACAGGTTTCTTTACACTATTGAATCTCCCTTCCAGAATATTGAGTCTGTATCTTCTTTTTATTTAGGTCTTAATTATAAACTAAGGCTTTGGGGTAATTGCTTTTTAAATGAAAAAAGATGCCTTTCCTAGTTTATTGTCATCTTTAAATTGGAGTTTGTGGCCTGCCCCAAACCCAGGTAGAAGTGGTTTCTCCTGCCTTCCGGTAGCTTACTGAATGCCATGATCAAAATGCTGTGAGAACGTTCCCCAACCTTCCACCTGTGCTCAGGGAGACTTTCCCACTCAAATGTTCCAAGAGAGAGTAGATTAACAAATGTGTTCACATGCCAGGTTTCACATGGCTTTTCTATCATTTATTTTTGTAGCAAATATCTAATTCATCCACAACATATTTCAGTTTAAAGTTTAATACATTACTCATGTATTTTTTCTACATGTGTTTTTTCTACAAATGTTTGGGCAGCCACTCATGTGGTTTTAAGACCGAAATAACTCAACTATGAAACGTATCTAGACTAGACTATTTTTTACTTAAAAATTGTTATAATGTTTATTATCTATTTTTGGAGAGAAAGAGAGAGACAGAGAGACAGAGAGACAGAGAGAGAGAAGGAGGGGGGGAGGGGCAGAGAGAGAGGGAGACACAGAATCCAAAGCTGGCTCCAGGCTCTGTCTGAGCACAGAGCCCCATGCGAGGCTCGAACCCAGGAACCGTGAGATCATGACGTGAGCAGAAGTCGGACGCTTAACAGACTGAGCCACCCAGAAGTCCCTAGACTGGATTATTTTTGAATAGTTTTATTTATTTAAAGAGCATTTCCAAATTCTTATCATTGGTATTGTAGCAGGATTCTCACAGAGAGATGGGACACCGAGGCTTTTCTGTCCAGGAATCAACTTTATTTGTCATGCCCACACAGGCTCGGTGGGTTTGTACCCGAAAAACTGAGCCACTAACGCAGTGGGGTGTAGCCTTGTGTGCAATTTCCATTTCTTTGTCTCCCCTATGTAATGACATATAGTCTGGTTGGAGACAGTCCAAGTTACACAGTAGTGTCAGAGCTACGCATACCCGTATAGGAGTTGCTAGGGCCATATTGCCTTCCCTCTTTCTGAGGTGGCCTCTAGCACGTTCCTTAGGGAGGGGCTCTCCCACAGCGTGTTTAGGCTTAATACCTCTCAGGAAAATGAGAGGGTCAGGTTCCGCTGACCTCAAGGATTGGTTCAATCTGGGTACTAGTCTCCTTTTGGAAAACGGTAATATGGAAATGTCGCTGTCATCTATTGAAATGACACATGCTTAATTTTCTTCTGCACTTTTTTTCTGCGTTAAAATGTATTGATCTGCGTTTCGACAGCATGGCATTGCCGTTAGCGAGGAAGAGCTCTTGCTAAGATTTCAGAAAGGGAACCTCCACGTTTCGTGTTAACTCTCTCAGGGGCATTCCCCCCCCCCCCCCCCCCCCCCGCGCCATGGTCCTGTGCAATCACCTTGTCACTGTGAAAACCATCAGTAAAAGCGATGACAACACTAAAGTTTTCTGTGCTTTTCTGATCACCTTAATGAGACACAAAGCACTGTTTTTATCACATATTTCCAGCACCTTTCTACTTTTACTGCACAGCAGTCATCACAGGATCTTCACTTACTTCTCTCCTCTATTTGGTCTCCTATTTCCGGTTTCCCATGTCTGATTCCTTCTTTGCACGATACCTACAAACGAGTAGCATCACAAGACACGGGGTCAAGTTGATGCACTTTGGGAGTCTTTCTTGCCAGTATGAAAATGTCTTTATTTTACCCGCGCTTGACTGATACTTCGGTTGGATTTAGAATCTAGGGTCGGAAGTCAACCGCCTTCCGATTTTCCAAGGCATTGATCACTTCTGGTTCTCATATTGCTGTTGAGAAGTCTGGTCTCTCTGCAGAAGTTTATGGGACTTTCTCCTTGTCACATATGCTACATGATTTCTTAAAGGTATGCCTTTAGTTAGGTCTACTGAGCCCTCCATTTTCGATACCTTCTGGATGTGTTTAATCTGCCTACCTATAGCCTTCAGTCCTGGGACATTGTTTCACATAATTCACTGTAATTTATTTTTCTATTTTGTCTTTCTGGAACTCCTACCATTTGAATGCTTGTGTTCATGTGTGAGGAAGTAAATTTCTGTATTTCTGTTGTTTAGCCACTGCATCTATGGTACTTTGTTACAGTAGCACAAGCTGACTAATACTAAGTGGTACTATATAATTTTGTTAAAAAAAAAAGTGATAGGTAGATGGATAGATGGATTGATCTTTACTGGCCATGGTGAGGCTTTGGGAGGGAATGAGATCAGATGCATGTGTTTAAGATAACACCTTTATCTGGGTTGTGTAAATTAATTTTTTATTGAGCCTGTGCACCTTGGGGTATTGTTGGAGTGTGTTTTATGTTATTTTTATACTTGACTACACTTTTTTAAATTAATTTTATGAGAAGTCTAGATTGAAGCAATTGCACTGGGACTGAACAAATATATTAAGAAACTGAATTTGGCTCTACTTAAGCACAAGTTGAAAATAGGAATTAATTTTAGTAAGTAGTTGACGTGACAGATGCTATAAAGATGCACTATGTTCGTATCCTGATTACCTGAAATAGTACTTAGGACATAATAGGTGCTCAATAAAAGGTTTTTGAAAATTTGATTCATGATGAAGGAGTAATTGGGTAGTTACTGGGTTAAGCAAAAGACACAGGGCTAGTCCCATTGATGTTTTTTTTTTAAGACTTCCTTTGTTTAGAACAGTTTAGATTGACAACAAAACTGAGGGGAAGATATAAAGATCTCTTGTATATCTTCTGCCCTCACATGTGCTTAGCCCACCCTATTATAACATCCGCCACAAGAGTGGTGCACCTGTTACACTTGATGAACCTATACTGATGCCTTGTAATCACCCAGATCTATACTTTACACAACACGTTCACTCTTGATGTTTTATATCCAGTGGGTTTGGACAAACGTATAATGACACGTATCCATCATTATCAAATGCAGACTACTTCCCTTTCCTAAAAATCCTCTCTATGTTCTGTATGTTCATCCCTCTCCCCCTCCATCCCCTGATCCTGGCAACCACTGATCGTTTTACTTTCTTTATGTCTTTGCCTTTTCCAGAATGTCCTAAAGTGGAATTGTCAAGTATGTAACCTTGTCGATTGGCCTCTTCCACTCGGTCGCGTGCTACTAAGTTGCATGTCTTTTCGCGGACTGATGGTTCATTTTCTTATCACTGAATAACAGCCGTTGTCTGGATGGACCACAGCTTGTTCAGCCACTCACTATCGGAGAACCTCATAGATGCTTCCAAGTTTTAGCCATTCTGAATAAAGCTGCTGTACACATCCGTGTGAGGATATTTGTGTGAACATGTTTTCCACTCCGTTGAGTAAATAATAAAGAACACGATTGTTGGATTATAAGGTAAGAATGTATTTACTTTTGTAAGAAATAACCTATTGTCTTCCCAACTGACCATCTCATTTTTCATTCCCAGTTCCTGTCGCTCCACATTTTTCTGCATTTGATGTCAGTATTTTGGATTTGGGGCATTCTAATAGCTGTGTAATAGTATCTCATTTTTTAAAAATTTGCATTTCCCTGATGACATATGATGTGGAACATCTTTTCGTAAGCTGGTCTGACATTTGTATATATTATCTGGTGAGGTTTCTTTTACGGTCTTTGGACCATTTTTTAATTGGGTTTTTCTTTCTTTTTTTATTGTTGAGTTTCAAGAATTCTTTGTATATTTTGGGTAATAGTCCTTTACTGGATATGTCTTTGGTAAATATTTTCTCCCAGTCTGTGGCTTATCTTTTCTTTGACATTGTTTTTCACAGTGTAGAAGACTGTAGATTTAATAAAGTCCAGCTCATCAATTATTTCTTATGTGGATCATGCCTTTGGTGCTGTATCTATAAAGTCATTGCCAGGGGCCCCTGGTTGGCTAGGCTGGGTAAGCATCTGAGTCTTGATTTCAGCTCAGGTCACGATCTCACAGTTCATGGGATCAAGCCCCTTGTCAGGCTCTATGCTGACAGCATGGATTCTCTCTCTCTCTCTCTCTCTCTCTGCCTTCATGCCCCTCCCCTGCTCATGCTCTCGCTCTCTCTCTCTCTCTCTCTCTCTCTCAAAATAAATAAATAAACTGAAAAATAATAACAAAAAGTCATTGTCATAGCCAAGGTCATCAAAGATTTCTTATTTGTTATCTTCTAGGAGTTTTATAGTTCTGCATTTTACATATAAATCTATGATCCATTTTGAGTTAATTTTTGTGAAGGGCGTAAGGTCTGTGGCCAGAATCTTCTTCTTCTTCTTTTTTGTTTTTTTTTTTGGTTTTTTGGCATGTGGTTGTCCAGTTGTTCCAGAACCGTTTGTTGAAGAGACAATCTTTAATTCATTGTGTTGTCTTTGCTCTTTTGTCAAAGATGAGTTGACTACATTGATGGGGGTCTATTTCTGGGCTCTCTATTGTGTTACATTTATCTCTTGGTCTAGTCTTTCCTCAACACTACACAGTCTTGATTACTATAGCTTTCTAGAAGTCTTGATGCCAGGTCAATCTTTTATCAATCTTCTAACTGTGTTCCTCTGCTTTAATATTGATGTAGCCTGGGTCTTTTGCCTCTCCATATAAGTTTTAGAATCAGTATGTTGATATATACAACATAACTTGCTGGGATTTTGATTGGGATTGCACTAAATCTATAGATCAAGTTGAGTAGTGAAATCTTGATAATCTTGAGTCTTCTTATCCATTAACATGAAATGTCTGTACATTTATTTAGTCCTTAATTTCATTCTTTAGAATTGTAAGTTTCCCTGTATAACCTTAAACAATATTTAAAAATATTTATGCCTAAATATTTTACATTTTGGGTACTAGAATAAACAGTATTGTGTATACCCGTTGCCGGTATATTGGAAAGCTATTGACTTGTACATTAACCCTATAAACTGTAAACTTGCTATAATTGTTTACTAGTTTTGGGGTGTTTTTGTCAATTCTTTTTTATTTTCTACATGTATGATTATGTCATTTGCAAACAAAGACAGTTTCCTTTCTTCCTTCCCAACCTTTATTTATCCCTGTGTTTTTTTTTTTTTTTGTCCCTTCTTTTCTCTGACCCAACCCCCTCCCTACCATCACCTTCTGGCTATACTCACAACAGTAGCCTTTTGATGAAGTCTTTTGGATTGCTTCTAGATTTTCTGTTTTTTTTTTTTTTTGTGGATATATGGTATAGTCAAGTCTGGGTAATCTTTATATCCCTTAATGAGTCACTGGGGCTTACTAATTAACAAAACTCTAGCCAATATTGAATGGCCAGTATCTAGATACAATTGGTCTTTCTTTCTTCTTGGTGCTTCCAATGTATCTTTCTCCTGGCTACTAGACAGAGTGATTCATCAAAGTTCTGAATGTTTCATTTTCTCTGAAGAGTCAGATGGTCTAATTGTTGAAATTGGACAAGTTAGTCAACATCTCTGTAGTTCAAGTCCTTCTCTGTAAATATGAATAATTATATAGGTCTTATAGGACTTTGGAAGGATTAATAAAAATAATATTTAAGAGTATATTCTAAGACTCAGTCACCCAGTAGGATTTTAGTTCACTCTTCTGCAATGATATATGTTTCCTTTCTTCTTAAATGTTTGATAAGGATCATTATTCTGTGCAGTGTTTCATAGATTACAATACATTACTCTGTATTTCTTCTTAGCTGTATTTGGGGAATACTTCAAGTGAGGTCTTTCTTGTCACTGCACTAAGGGACACTGGGCATCAGGACCAAAAGAGAAACAGGAGTCTAGAAATACTATTTGTTTACTAAAGGACAAGATTCCCATGAATGGATGAAGTCCGTTGTACCTAGAAGCAATGGGAGAGAAGGGGGTCTTTTGATTCTGTGTGTGTGTGTTTCTTGGCGGTAGTGATGCTTCCCTCTGCCTAAGGAGGGTAATAGTTTCTTCTGTTCAGTGAATTTGGAGACCTGAAGCATTTTTCATTGACTTACTTTCAGGAAGAGGTGGGAGTTTCAGGCTGCTGGGTTCTCCCTTCGCTAGATGCTCTCTGAGGGCTCCCCTCTCATTTGCTCCCTTAGCTGACCCATACTTCTGTAATGACTGCTTCCTTCATACTTCCTCCATGTCTTGAGCACAATAAATTGACTGTGATGTACTGATAATGATGCGTTTCTCCATTTTCCTAATACTACAAGCCACAGGGATTACGATGTGACTCTAGGGAGTAGGGAGGGTCCGAACAGTATCTGAAACTGACTCTGTCACTGAACTATCAAGATGTGAGTTTATAGTTAGTTTTCCAATGAGCTGAATTGGAATGTGTGTTTGTATAAATAATTTTGTGATTTTCCAATCTATGTCCAGTCCATTTATAAAAGCATATGGATAGCATAGTATTTTTGTGATTATTAAACCCACAGACAAATGGCTTCTCATCATCTAATACAGAACATGAGGGGCACTGTTGGCCAAGCAAATGGTAGATGTTTTTAATTTTTAGTTTGCATTGCTTTATATGATGATACACATAGTTTATTGTCCATGTGAAGAAAAGGACAGTGAGTTACATTAGTTTCCTTAAGAAAGGTATTTAGAAACCATTCTAAAAGGTTAGCTATAGGCTGGGTCCCCATGTGGCCTTGGGCTGCCCCTCACTGTGGATGCTGGGATGACACAGAGGCAGAGAAATATGCAGGTGGTCCCACTAGCCTTTACTTGGATGCTGAGTGGCTTTGGTCATCTTTATTGTATGTCTTTAGGGTTAGACTGAAGTGGTGAATTTCTGACAGAACTGTTCTTAAGAACAGTTTCCTTGACGTTGCCTGGACGTATCTACACATATTAATTCGAGTATAGTGGATGATATCATATCCACCAATAACGACACCATTCATGCTATGAAACTATATGTAACAATGGAATAGGTGACTTTTCCTAGATAAAAGGAGGACATGGTATACTGTAGATAGCAGAGCCCTGAATTCAACTCTGCGTGACCATGGCTGATTCATCTCTCGGTCGTGGCATCTGCAACAGCAGCATGACAACACTGCCTTTCAGAGAAGCCAACTTCCTGACAAGCCCACTGCCTCCTCTCAGTGAGGGCTCGTGAGTTCTACACGCTTTTCAAAGTGAAAACTGTGGGTGGGAAATCCATCTAAGATGCCCTCGTCTCCCTCAACGGTACAGTTTTCCGACGGTAAGTTCTTGAGAATCCACACAACACTGTAGTCTTCATCTTCATTCAATACATGTGAAAGTCCTTCAACCATGGAGTAAATTTTCCTTTTGAAAACCATTTCGTGGTGCGACCTGATGAGAAACTCAAGAGCCTGCCTGGTAAACACAGCTCTGCTCAACCTCAGGATCTCCAGACTCTGTTCTGTTGGAATGCTGCACTTGTCAGCTGATGAGAGTAAAATCATGTAACCAGTATTTGTTTGGAAATCACTTTTCTATTGCAGACAGCAATGACTTCAAAATACTGAAGGGCAGTTTTACAAGAAAAAAGGTAAATGTGTTCTTTGTGACATCTAAGAGAGGAAACACAAAGAACCAGAGCTGCTTAGTAGTGGGTAAGTCACATAGCAAGAGGACAGTAGGTGACCCCAGACTAGGGATGCCCACATAGAAGTGGGTAGAATAGAGTCTGTCATTTTTTGGTAGACAGCAGGCCTCCAGTGGGCAGAAGGCTGAGCTAGGTGATGTGTGCGGTCTCCGATGTTGGCAAGTCTGGGTGAATCTGAAACAAGAGATCTACCTGGATATACTGTGACATTGACCCTGATCCCTGCATTCTCCCATTAAAATTTAAATTAAACTCAGAATATTAAGATAAAATTTGAGTTGACAAGGAAAACAAAAAAGAGCATATAAGTTCATTTTCTCTAGTGGTTTATGGAAAGGCACCTCTTCTGAGGTCACAATTTCTAATCTATCAGCAAGTTTCTGAACTTTCTGCCTCTTGATTTCATTATCCCTTATCTGTGAAATAGTGGTGATTATAATGTATTCTGCCCAAGGTTTTTGTGAGGATCAGATGTCAAAGTCTTTGTCAGCTCCTAAAGGCAGTGGTGATATACACTAAGGTGCAATCGTTATCCTTTTCAATAAGTTATGAACGTCTACAAAGCTCAGATAGTGCTATCAATGAAAACGGAAGTTCTGGGGTGATTTTGAAGAAAGAAATAACATCTTGGTGGTGAGTTATTGGATGGGAGAGTGTCGAGAGAGCTGGAAGAGTTAAAGTTGACTCGCATTCATGCTCCAAAGTCAAGAGCTTAAATGGTCATCATCTTCATGGAGTCTGGAATCTGATGCTGAAGGAAGAGGATGTGAGTCCATGGAGAGGGGACGGCTGACCGAGGAGCCCTTACTTAATGTAATGAATAAATTAACTTCAGGCAAAAACAGAGAAATGTCTCCCTGCAGTCTCAGGGAGTTCAAAGTCAGAGCTGAGTGAAGTCTATAAGGGAACATCTTCACAAGAACCCGATAACCGCAGGAAGTGAGCTACAAGAATATATTGGATTAATTTTAGTAAGCCAAAGAAGGATATTTGTTTTATGCTGCAGATTTTCAGCTACTTGGGATTTCTTAATAAGCACTCTGTGCACAAGATATCATCTTAGCCCACTATCATAATAATTGGGTGTTCAAGAGGTGAAAGCCACATTTGTCATCCAGGATGTAAAGATATTTACTCTAAACGTGAGCAGAGACAACTAAGAAATACAGATTATGAAGCAGGCTTTGCTTATGGAAAGTGTTGGGAAGTAGCTGGTAGGCCTTAATCCTTGAAAGAAATATTGGAACATCTAGAAAAAAAAAAAAGAGATTTGAGAAGCTATTGGTTTTGGGTGCATTGAATGAAAGAATATCATGAATTTCTTATTAACAATTCTTGAGAGTTTATAAAACATGTTCACACTCATTGGTTTCCAAAGTACTTTCACAAACTAAGAAGCAATGTTTCCATTTTATAGTTAATTAAGTTCTTTGCCGAGTTACATGGTCTGGACTCGAACCAAAGGTCTTTAGGATGCAGATGACTTATCTCTGTTACTCTATACTTGGGATATTTTCAATAAATTCCCCAAATATCTCTGCTTCTACTAGCTTCTTCTTTAGTCTGTTTTTTCTACTGCTCCCTGATTAATCTTTACCACTGTACAGCCCACTATCTCCACTCAAATGCATGTATTTTGATTTTTTGAAAAAATTTTTAGCATTTATTTATTTTTGAGAGACCGAGAGAGAACGAGCACAAGTGGGGGAGGGGCAGAGAGAGACAGAGAGAGAGATACCGATTCTGAAGTAGGCTCCAGGCTCTGAGCTGTCAGCACAGAGCCCAAAGTGGGGCTAGAACCCATGAACCGTGAGAACATGACCTGAGCCGAAGTCAGATGCTTAACCGACTGAGCCACCCAGGCGCCTCACAAATGCATTTATTTTGTACAGAAAATCCCAAACTCAGTAGCCAGGACCAACTTCGAAGCATCACCTATGACTTTCTAGAATTAACTCTCTCTAACTTACCTCTCCTGACCACCCACTAGACAGGGCCAGGCTTCTAGGGTGCTGACTCTCTGGGACTGTCGTTACTCACCAATGCATCCTCTCAAGATCCACATCCACCAGCCAGACCAGCCACAGTCTCACCTTCTCCCTGGAGAGGTGCTGACTGGCCTGGTCACAGTTCATTGGCACGAAGTCATCACCGTGGTATTCTTGGGCACGGGCCAGGCAGGGGGACTTCGAGGACCATGAATAGGGATTTTTATTTTTGTTAAGATTGATGAAAAGTCACTGAAACATTGTAAGCAGGGTAGGGCATGTTGGGTTGTGCTGAGTCAGGGAAAATCAAACTGCATAAAAGAAAAGCAATTCTGTTCACACAAGAGATGCAGGCTTGTGAGAGTGAACACATTTAGTTGTTCCTCCACTGAGGGTGTACCTACCTTCAGTGTCTGTGGGAGAAACCACTAGCAAACCTAGCCTGAGCATTTGGAGTGTTGATGTTTCTAATGTATCCTTGTCCTCTGTTAACTCTGTCCCATGCCTGTCTATTTCCATCTCTCTCTCTTACACACACACACATACACACACACACTTTCCCTGGAAGCCCAGTGCCCTCCCCATGCTGGTCTTGTCTATCCCCTTCTAGACCCTTCTTGAGACTCTCCCTCAGGTCTGCCGAATAAATGGAATCCCCTGCACGGTTTGGGTGGGAGTTTTCCCCAGATCCTGGTCAAGCCCATCCAGATGAATTCATCCCCCCCAGCCCAGTGCATTTCGATGACAGTAGGGTTTATAATATCTTTGCAGGGTAAAAAAGATTCTTGGCCATTTCTTCAAATAAAAAGCAGAAATTAAAACAGAAATTTCTATTTGCTTGTGAGCTGGACTCTTGTGTAGGGGAAAATGCCATCAGCCTGTTTTTCACATTGCTCTCTGAGAACAAAATCAAAACGTGAGAACAAGAGAAGACTAGCAAACAGCAGGAACCTTGAAGGTCATGCGGGGCAGGGTTCAGTCAGGACACCTGGGAACTAACCGGTGTCTCTCTTTTAAAAGGGAGCTATCAGACTGACTCTCAATACAGCCCATTTTGGGATATTTATGTAGTTTTTTACTGTGTGTTGATTGTATCTACCCTTTGCAAATGTATACTTAAACAATCTCTACGACTTCTGGTTAGAAACTTCAAAACTAGAGACAGCCCTAATTAGAAAATGAAGTAACAGGTCTAGGAAGGCTGAACTGTCTGGCTGTCAGGGACTTGTATCATTTGAATGGAAATTCTGAAGCTGCTGTCTGTCACAGAGAGGCCTATCGGGGCGAATTCTGTCCCTTTAATCTCATGGACCCATACATCGTCAATGGACAATCTTGTGGTTGGCTGAAAATGTAACACACCACATCAGAGTAGACCCTGGTCCTTGGAGCAGCTGTGTGCCTCGGAACCGGAATGTTCGATGAGGTTCCAGAGAGCGGGAAGAGAAGTATTAGAAATTGTAAGGATTATAGTTTCTTTAACCTCTTGATGAGTGATAATTTTAGGGAACCAAAGTATTTAGATTGTTACGTTTTTACTCAGAATTAGACAGTGTTGTGACTGGCTGACATTTTATGTCTCCCTCTGGGATAGACCTTCATCATTTCCCCTTGGATCTATCATCATAAATCTACAGTGGATCTTCCAGTTTCCAGATTCTCCCCTCAGACCTGAACTCCATAATGCTTTATATAATAATTGAATCGTGTCACTTTCCTTGTTGAACATGTTAGATGGTTTTCTATTGCTTTAGTTTTTTTTTTAATGTTTACTTATTTTTGAGAGAGAGAGTGAGACAGAGTGTGAGCGGTGGAGGGCCAGAGAGAGGGAGACACAGAATCGGAAGCAGGCTCCAGGCTCCGAGCTGTCAGCACAGAGCTCAAACTCGTGGCCCACGAGATCATGACCTGAGCTGAAGTCGGACGCCCAACCGACTGAGCCACCCAGGTGCCCCTTTCTATTGATTTTAGATTAGCCAAACCTAGCTAAGCATGACCGCAAGGCACTAAACAAGACAGGAAGGTGTGGGTCATGCAAGGTTTCTGCTTCCTGGGGCTTATTCTCCCTTAATAAAACATGTTCTTCATTAAGCCACGCCGTCTATGCAGCCATGTTCATGGCCATATAATCTCCTTGTATCCTTTCCCCTCTCCTGGCTTGACTCAGTTCTCTGGACCATGGGGATTTAGTTCAGATCTCATCTACTCCAAGCAATCCCCAGGCTGGTATAGGTGTTCTGTGTTTTCTTTGCATTTTGCGTGCCTTCCGAGAAATGATTGAACTGACACAGCTTGTCTGCTTTCTGTTCCCCTTACTTTGGAGGGAGATGTTGTTCTTGATGAAAAGAGCATGTCTTACTTGCTTACTTACTTACTTATCGAAGTATTTCTAGCATTAGTCCCAGAGCGTCTACACCTGCTCAGTGAGGTTTATGCAATTTGATTACATTCTTAATATATAACATTTCTCTTATTTGGCTTAAAGCATGAGGATATAGCTAAATCTATTCTCCAACAGTTGAAAAAAAAAAACATAGGTTATGAGGCTGACTTAAGCACAGCGTCTGTTACTAGAGACACAGGTCAATAAGGTAAGAAGGCCTAAGCTTGAGTCTGGGGTGTAAAATGGGGGAAAAAACCTGAGGGAGAGGGTTAGACTTGGACAGTGAGTCATGGCCAAAGAGAGCGTGAGTACTCTTGCCAAGGGATCAGCCAGGAATCTGAGAAGTTTCTCAATTGTTCTCAGTCTGACATGAAAGCGAATCTGTGTTAAAAGAGTTCAGTGCAGAATTCCCCCGAATAACCTGATGTAGGGTGGAACTTCTGCCCCGGAAACCCAGGGTGCCTGGGAAGAACTTCCTTCCAGGTCGTGTTGAGTGGTCATGGGGGTGCTTGTCCTTACTGAGGGCATCTCACCAGATCCCTCTCGGAAAAAGCTAACTTTCACTTATAAAATTGGGAGATTCGGATTTGGTATTTCTGAAGTTCTCCAACGACCCTGAGCTTTTCTGAGTCTGCATTCTAATTATGGATAAGTGCCATCAGCCGTCAGCCATTATCAGAAAGTGATATAATTCAACCTCCGCTTTGCTTGATTTTGAAGTACCAAAGTGTGGTAAGAAGCAGTATCAGGCACAGTGCCCTGCAATGTGTGTGCAGGGCCCAGTATAATCCTCAGGTTAACCACACAAAAGGGCTACTGTTGTCCTCATTTTATAGGTACCTGGGGGCCAGAATGTAGAAATGAAGTATAAAGGTCTCACCATTTATCCAATAAAGCTATTTGAGGTGCTCTCTGCATAAAATTTATATACAGTTCATCGGGGCGCCAGGGTATCTCAGTCAGTTAAGTGTTCGACTCTTGATTGTAGCTCAGGTGATGATCTCAAGGTGTGGAGTTCGATCCCCATGTTGGGCTCTGTGCTGACCATGTCGAGAATGCTTGGAATTCTCTCTCTCTCTCTCTCTCATCCTCTCTCTGTGTTCCTCCCCTGCTTGCGCTCTCCCTCTCTCAAAATAAATAAACTAAAACAAAAATTTTTTAGCTGACATACAGTTCAGAAATATACCTAAGTCATGCTTGCAAAGGCATTGACTTTCAAACAACCATGTGAAAAGCAATAAAAACGATGACATTACCTGGGCCACTGAGCAGGGCTGAGATGGAAACTTGATGCTGGCGGTCCCCTGACCCCCCAGCTTGGATGAACATTCATGGAGTGAGTCCTGCCTGGCCGGTCCCGGGCTTGCCGTGCACGTGACCTCTCTGGTTTCGAGTTCACCGCCATCTGTCTGTGATACATCTCAGTCTCCAGTCGTTCATCTATGGAATAAAATGGTTCAATGAGATTGATCTTTAAGATTTCTTCCAGCTATTATATTAAGCTAACACATTTGCATTTTAATTACAGTTCAAACCCCCGGGCTGAACATTCATAAATCTATTCTGATTTTTGGATAGAGAACGTTCACTCATACCTGCGATACCGCATAGAAAAACCACATAGAGCCTGGCGCTTCCTTTTCTAAAGCTATGGCATAGACTTTAGATAAAGTTACACAGCTATCCTCTTTTCCTAGGAATCCTAGAGTTAGAAACCCTATTAAAAATCACCCCACTGAGTCGTTAGACATAATGAAGGTTAAATAATCTCCCTTTTAAAATACTAGCTAGCTAACAGCATCAAGATAAGAAGATTAGGCATGTCATAAAAGGAATCTGGAAGGATAAGGGAACAGCAAACTACCAACATGAATTTTTTACTTTACTGAGTGTGGATTCCCTTCAACCTTATTTTAACTTTTTCTTCTTGGTAACTGCCAGCGTTTATGCTTGGAGAACAGTTTTCTTACTGTAAGTGTGGTGCATAAGTGACAATTCTCAACGCCAGAGGCGGGTTGCAGGTCACGGTACGGTGATCCTCACAGCCTGCTCCTGCTCGCTGTCCTGGCTTCTGTTCTGCTTCTTCACGCTCTCTTTACCTTCCTCCCTGAAGAGACGTGAAGCTTCCTAACTGATTTCCCTTTCTCCAACATTGACCTATTTGAGTCCACCATGAATATGGATCCAAAGTTTTAGTGTCTACGTCACGAGGGTTTTTTAAAGCACGTGTGGACACATGCATGCCTCCATGGCTTCCCCACTGGCTGCAGACTTGGGTCCATGAGACTGGCATTCCAGGTCTGCAACTTGACCTGTGTCAAATGTCCTGTTCTATCTCCAGGGACCCTTCTTCCTCTTCTCCTTCTCCTTCGTTGTCTTCTTCTCCTTCTCCTCCTCCTTCTTCTTCTTCTTCTTCTTCTTCTTCTTCTTCTTCTTCTTCTTCAATATAATCATCCAGTTATCCCAAAGTACCCAGCTATTGACACATACCAATCATGCCTCAGTGTGATGTTGGAGCTTGTGTGCACTGGCTTATGAGAGTCAATTGCTACATTTTCCAAAATTTTGTCATTCAGCTGTGGATGCGGCCATCATTGAAAATGAAATTACAGACACTTACAATGAAATCAATTAAAAGCAACAGTAATAAATGCTCATCACTTACTGCCTTCAAATTATTTTCTCCACTTTACCATTCTCTATGCTCGTGAGGTATCTGAGTGGTAGTGAAATCACATTGGTTTTCAATTGCCCAATGCCATGGAAATTGACAAATGTTGTCAGTTGGGGTTTTCCCCCTTCAGAAAAACAGTTAAATATATTTATTACTTTCTCTTTTTTTTGAATCTTTCTTCTTCTCTACTCCTCCACTTTGACTGAAAGTTTTACTTACTATAACTTTTTCCAACTTAGGCCATCTAAACATTTTTTCTACCTATGTATCACCATACTTGTTTTAGGTCTGTGTGGGGGGGGGGTACCTTACACACTTGAGTTCAGGTTCTGTGAGGGCAGGTGCCCCTGTCTGACTTGTTTGTTTCTAACTCCCAGTGCCCAACAGAAAGTATTGCAGGCTGTATGCTCTGAAAAATTGGTTTTCAAATACATGAAACCCCAAGACTTGAATATCCTAAAACAGAAGAAACTTGTTCTTCATATTCACTTACCCTCAAACTAACTACCCAACTGAATTTGCCCTTGAAGGCTCAGGTCAAAGCTCACCGTCCTTTATAACCTTTGGAGATGTTTTTAATTTCATGGTATCCTCAGTATGGCTTTTTCTATTTATTTAAACTTAGTTTTCAATCTTGTCCCGGGTGCATGACTGATTCTAGAGTTTGTGGGATTGAGAATGAAGCTGCATGTGCTGTTGCAAACCAGGAAAACTATGATTAAAAGGAATAATGAGTTAATTATGGGAAGAGTGAAGAGATGCCAAGAGAAATCCTTACTTAACTTCAGGACTCTGGTCCTGTTGACCCTGGGTATAGGCGTTGCAATTCGCAACCAGTTCTGTATTCTGGCAGGATGTCTGATCTTTCAGGAGAAAAAAAAAATTATAGTCTTAAGATAAAGGTTCTGCTGAAAATTTCATAGACAAAATCTATTATTAATAAAGAATGGCCTGTGGCTATATTTCAACCTAGTGAGAGAAGAACATTTCTTTTCATTTTATTTTCTCTCATTACCAATTAGTGCCTGAAAATTGGTGGCATATCAGGAAATTATAAATAAGAAAACAATTATTGCTTGTAATCCAAACATCCCAAAGGAACCCAAGTTAAAATAATAAATATTTCTTTTTTTTTTTTTTTTTTTTTTTACATAGTTAGGATCATTTGGTATTTACAACTTTGATTATAACCAGTTTGGCTCATAAGCATTTTTCTTTGTCAGAAATAAATATTTTAAAACTATTTAAACTATTTAACGCTATTTAACAGATATACTAAATCATACAGATTTAGTAGAATTCCTTAAAATTTTTCTGATTCTTGGATGGCCTCCCCAGATTTTATCATGATAAACAATGCTTCAATGAACATCTTTCAATATGAAACAATGGCCACATGTCAAATTTTTTTTTATCAGGTATCTTATTTATTATTTTATTTTATTTTATTTTATTTTATTTTATTTTATGAGAGGGAGAGAAATAGAGAAAGAGAATGTGTGTGAGTGAGGGAGGGGTAGAGGAAAGGGAGAGAGAGAATCCCACGAAGGCTTCTCGCTGTCAGCATGGAGCCTGATGTGGGGCTTGATCTTATGATCATGACTCTGGGATCATGACCTGAGCTGAAATCAAAAGTAGGGCACTCCACCGACTGAGCCACCCAAACGCCCCTTTATCAGACATTATAAAATAGAATTACTGACGTAAAAAAACAAATATGATTCAAACTTTTCATTTATATGTTCACATTTCTTTTCAGAAACTTTTGTCCCGATTCCCATAGATATCTCTATAATCTCATAACAATTTTAAAACAACTTGGATAATGTTAAGATAAAATATTACCATATATTGCCAGCGTGTTTTTCCTCCATTATGCATATTTTAATTCCACTTACGAGCTCTATTATGCCCATGTTTCCAGTATTGTTTGGTCAAATCTATCAAGATTTTCTTTTTTAATTTTTTTCCATTGGTTTTGTAATAATTCTCTTTTTGAAAGAATAGTTTCAGGTTCACAGAAGAGTGGAGAAGTTAGGAAATAGTTTCCATGTAATCTACACCTAGTGCCCATCAGTATTAACACCTTACATTGTTGTGGTCCATTTCTCAGAATCAACGAGCCAATATTTGTATCATGAGCGAAAGCCAATACTTCATTCAGCTTTCCTTAGGTTTCATCTAATACCCTTCTTCTGTCCTGAGATCTCATGCAGGACATCAGTTACATTTATTTCCCTGGTCTCCTTGGGCTCCTCCTGGCTGTGGCCATTTAAGATATTTTAAAGTTGTTATTATTATTTTTTAATGTTTATTTATTTTTGAGAGACAGAACATGAATGGAGGAGGGGCAGAGAGAGAGAGGGAGACACAGAACCCGAAGCAGGCTCCAGGTTCTGAGCTGTCAGCACAGAGCCCGATGCGGGGCTCAAACCCACAAGCCGGGAGATCAAGACCTGAGCCGCAGTCGGACGCCCGACCGACTGAGCCACCCAGGCTCCCCTTAAAATTGTTTTTGATGCTTATAACGCTTTCGAGAAATATGGCTCGGGTATGTTGCAGGGTCTCCCAAACGGATTTATCCGCTATGATATGTTTCTCATGATGAGACTGGGGTTACTGGTTTTATGGGGAAGACAATAGAGGTCCAGCGCCATTCTCATCACATCGTGTCAAGGGGGTGTGCTAGCAACGTGACCTATCAAAGTGGATGAGATGGTGTTTGCCAGCTTTCTCCCCTGGAGAGTTACTTTCTCTCCCTCTCTCTCGTACTATAACTTTTGGAAGGAAGTCGCTCTGTGTAGCTCACACTCGGAGAATGCAGAGTTAACTCCACTTCTTGAAGGTGATGTATCTCGTCAATGATCTGGAATTGTTCGCGTGGGAGATTCGTCTGTTTGCCCCCACCATTTCTGCATTCCTTTGCTGACTTATAGCGATACGGCCTGAGGTATTTACCTTATACTCTGTTATAATCCAGTGCTACTTTATTTTGTGGCTCAAGCTTTGTTCCAGTTTGGCTCTCGGGAGCTGTTGCGGTGTCGCCTGGGCCACTGCAAATATATCCCAGGGATTGTTCACTGTTTCTTAGGACTTCCTTATCCCTCCAGGCCTTTCAGATGCTTCAGGCTCACCTTCTGCATTTCCTGCCCACTTCTAGGATCCGCGTTTCTGCGAGGAACTTTTGTTGGACCATGGCATTAGGATCCGAGACCTGGGTACCCTGTGTGCTTCTTGGTACTACAGCAGAGTCTTTCCTAGGCTCTAGGCTGACAGCATCCAACACAGAGCGATGGATATTTCCGTGTGTGATCATCTGCCTTCCTACCGATGTCGCCCACGCCTACCCATCGTCACGCGGATCATTCTGCAATGCCCTGCCCTTGCTTGCCTGTAACTCTCACTCCGGCAGTGAGACACCTGTCCCCACTCACCTGCTGTCCTTACTTAACTGACTGGCTCCGTTATACATTGCTAACAGCATCTGAGTTGTTAGCCTATACTCGGTGGGGAACAATGTTATCTACTAGGGTACGGTGCCTTGTGCAAATCCTTTTCATCTTCAGTCTCACAGACTCCAGTCGTTTCCTGGCTCAGCCCCCACCCCACCTCCTTCAGCGAGGTTATTTAATACATCTGTAATACGGTTAATTTGTTTTATCAAACTCTGCATTGCCTCCAGGGTCCCCTAACCTCCTAAGTGCTTTTTAAAAAATATATACACAGCGGCGCCTGGGTGGTTCAGTCGATTGAGCATCCGTCTCGGTTTTTTCGGTTCAAGTCATGATCTCATGGTACGTGGGACTGAGCCCCACGTCCGGCTCTGTGCCATCTCAGAGCCTGCTTGGGATTCTGTCTCTCCCTCTCTCTCTGCCCCTTCCCCTCCCTGCTTGTACCCCTCACTCTAAAAACAAAAACAAAAACAAAACTTTAAAATATGCATATGGTTTAGTCTTCATTTTCTCAAGTTCTAAGTGTTCTGATAAATACATACTAGCCCGTGTCCAGCATCACAGTATAACACAGAACCATTTCACGAAATCACATGTCCCCAAAGCCTCACCTGTTATCCAGTGGCAGCCGCTGATCCCTTCACTGACTTGGAGTTTGACTTTTCCACATGTTATATGGCAAATCTTCTCCAATGTTTTCTATTCCACCTGCCACAGTTTTGCATTTCTGCTTGGGTCTGCGGTCCACGCTTAATTTTTGCATAAGGTCAGAAAGCCGTATCTAGGTTCAACTTTTGTGGCTAGGGATGATCACATTTTTTGACACCATTTGTTGAGAAGACGATCTTTCATTCACCAGTTCCTGTGCACCTTTGTCAACCTCTACCAACTACCCCAGGAGTCTGTCTCTGGGCTCTGTCTTCTCTTTCCCCAATACTATGATCTCCTGATTACTGTAGTTTGACGGTATCTTGCAGTGGAAAGTGTGAGTCCTTCAACATTGTGTTTCTTCTTCTCCACTGAGTCTGCTATTGTGGGACCTTGGCCTTGTCATATACATGTAACATGCATTTGCCACCATCTACAAATAGCTTGCTGGGATTTTGTTTGGGGTTCCCAGAAGACTTATATCTCGTTGGGAAGAATGGAGCAATATTGAGTCTTCTAATCCGTGCACAGGAAATCTCTCCATTTATTTAGATTTTCTTTACTTCCTTTCACTTTGTTTTCCGGTTTTACATAAAAAAATGTCCTATGTATATTGTAAGTTTATGCCCAAGTAGTTCATTTTTGCATAATGTTATAAATTATGTTGTGTTTTGCTTAATTTTAAATTATAATCACCCGTCTCTGGTATCTAGGAAAACAATTGACTTTTGTGCACCGACCTTCCCTACTTGCCCTGCACTTGCTTATTAATTCCATTAATTTCTACTGTAACTTTTAGTTCACTTCTTCTGCTTGCTTAACACTTAATTTGCTCTTTTTTTTTTCAATTTGTTTTCCTAACGTGGAAAGCGAGGCTATAATTTTAGCTGTTTCTTCTTGTCTAATAATGTATACATTTCATGTTATAAATCTCCTTTCAGGCACGGCTTTTGCTGTATCTCACAAATCTTGGGATAAATTGTAGTTTCATTTTGTTGAGAATATGTTTTAATTTCTCTTGAGACTTCTTCTTTGACCCTGTACTTATCTAGAGGTGAATCTCCAGTTGTTAATCTCTAGTTGTTAATCTCCAGTTGTTTAGGGATTTTGCAGCTGTTTTCTTTTACAGATTTCAAGTTTAATTCCATCGTGGTCTGAGAACATACTTTGTAAGTTTCCTATATTTTTTAATGTATTACGGCGTGTTTTACGGCCAAGAATGTGGTCTATCTTGGTGCAGGGTTTGCATGAGATTGAAAAGAACACGCAGCCTGCTGTTCCACAAAGTATTCTATAAATGTCAGTTCAATCAGGTTGTGCGATAATGCTGTTCAGGCCATCCGTATACCTACTGATTTTCTGCCTGCTTCATACATCAATTGTTGACATGGGCTGTTAAGTCTCCAAATATAATAGCGAAGTTGTCTATTTGTCCTCTCAACTCCATCAGTTTCGCCTTGTGCATTCATTCTTATTCTTTTGTCAGGACTGTTATGTCGTCATTGTCTTCTTCTTCTTCTTCTTCTTCTAAGTTTGTTTATTTATTTATTTATTTATTTATTTATTTATTTTGAGAAAGAGATTGAGAGAGAGAATCCCAAGCAGGCTTCACACTGTCAGGGCAGAGCCCGAGGCGGGGCTCAAACTCACAAACCGTGAGGTCATGACCTCAGCCAACAGTGTCGGAAGCTTAAACAACAGCCCCCTGGGCACCCCAGGATTGTTATGTCTTCTTAGAGGAGTGAGTCCACTGTCATTGTGCAATGTACTTCTTCATCCATGATTACTCTTGTTCTGAAATTTGCTATAGCTCCCCTCTTTCTGGTGATTATTGTTAGCAGGACATATCTTTCTCCATGCTGTTACTTTTCCACTATTTCTGTATTTATATTTAAGGTGAGTTTCTTGTAGACAACACAGGTTTTTTTTTTTAATCCACTTTGACAATCTCTGTCTTTCAACTGGTCTTTCAGACCATTCACATTAAAAAAATTTTTTTTAACATTTATTTATTTTTGAGAGAGAGAGTGAGACAGAGCATGAGCAGGGGAGGGGCAGAGAGAGAAGGAGACACAGAATCCAAAGCAGGCTTCAGGCTTCGAGCTATCAGCACCGAGCCCAACGTGGGGCTTGAACCCATGAACCGTGCGATCATGACCTGAGTCAAAGTTGGACATTTAACCAACTGAGTCACGCAGGTGCCCCCAGACCAGTCACATTTAAAATGATCATTGATGCAGCTCAATTAATATCTATGGTGTTTGTCACTGTTTTCTATCTGTTGCAAATATTTTTTGTTCTCCCCTCTTTTCCTGTCCTCTCTGCTGTCCTCTGAACATTTTATAATCCCGCTTTATGTTTTTTCTTAGGGTATCACTCATACTCCTTTTTAACCATGTGTTTAGTGCTTGCCCTGGAGTTTTCAATATACATTTTTAACTCACTGATGACCACCTTAAAATAACCGAATAACTGATTCAGGTCAGTGCAGGTGGCTGTGATAGAATATTCCCCTTTCCTGTCGTACATCCCTCCTGACACTGCTGTTGTTTATTTCACTTCTTTGTATGCTATAATTGGACAATAGGGTGTGTTTTCATTGTCCTGTTTTTTTAAATATAAGTGTTATTATTGCCATTTTAAACAAATACCTATCTTTTAGATCCAAGAAGAGTAAGAAAAATAGATGTTATCTTACTTCCACGTGTCTTCATTTCTGGCATGCATCATTTCCCTTATGCCCGTGGAAATCCCCTTACCATTTCCTGAAGGCCAAGTTTATTGCTGATGAACCACTTCAGTTTTCATTTGTCTAAGAAAGAGTTTATTTCTCCTTTAAAAAAAAACCTTTTTTTAAAGTTCATTTATTTTTGAGAGAGAGAACGAGACAGAACTTGAGCAGGGGAGGGCCAGAGGGAGGGAGACACAGAATCCGAAGCAGGCTCCAGGCTCTGAGCTCTCAGCACAGAGCCAGATGCGGGGCTCGAACTCACGAACTGTGAGATCATGACCTGAGCCGAAGTCGGTTGCTCAGCCGACTGAGCCACCCAGGTGCCCCGAATGTTCTGTGCTTTTTAAAAAATTCTTTCTTTTTTCTGTATTTCATTTTGGCAAGTTTCAATCTTCAAGCACACCTGGCCATGTTGAACCTACTGATGAGTTCATTAAATGCAGTGTTCATTTCTGCTACTGTGTGTGACTTACAGCATTCTCTTGTGATTTCTTTCTTGGATTTTGCGTCTCTGTGCTTCCATCGCCAATCTATTCTGGCATATTATCTACTTTTCTCATTAGAGCCCTGACATTTTAAGATATGAGTCATAAGATTGACGATATCAAGCTCAGTTATTTGAAATGTCCCGTCCGACATCCGTCTGGTTGCCATGACTGCTTTGACTCTACGATTGTGATTGTTCTTGCCTTTATTCATGCTTCGGGAAGGGTTACAAAGGCTGGACATGTTGTAGTGGGCAATAGCAGCCCCATAAGACTTCAGGGTGGGGATGTGTGATAGTCTAGGGAGGAGCTGGCTGTATTTCTGTTTGCTGCAGCTCTAAGTACCAGAGGCTGTTCGCTCCCTAGTGTCCTCACTGTCTCCCCTCTTCTCCTTGGGGCCACCTGGGTAATCCTCAGACACCCTGTGTCCTTTTGTTCTTTTAGCATTAATGGACTCCTATTCAACTGGATCCTGCAGGTAGAGTAATGAAGTGTGGTTGGTGGTAACCAGGAAAGGGGAAGAAGATTTCATAATCCTTGGTTGAGTCTCTATTTTACAGGAGACTTGTGTCCTGGAGTGTGATCTCCACAAGTGTTTTCCCAGTGGTGTAGCCTTCTTCTATCCTTGGCTCCTTCCCTCATCCGAATGTCCTTCCCCAGCAGAGACAAAGCTTTTGCAAAGCCCTTTCCCCTGGGGAGCCAGTCTTTGTGATGGACAAGAGTCTGGGTGTATTTCACCTGCTACTCTCCCCTTCCCCCTGCCCAAATCAGGAGGTGTTTCCTCCCTCCCAGGACCTCTGTAGAATATGTGCACCCCCTCAATTCTGTGGGACCCAGGGTCCCCGGCTCTCACAACAGTCCACACTCAGCCACCAGCAATTGGTCACAATTATTATTTAAGTGTTTCTAGTAGCTTACATCTTCTTGGCTCTCTAATTCAGGTGGGCAGATCGATTTAACTTCCCCGTGTGTGTCTGACTCTCCAGATTTGGGGATGAAGTCGTCCCCACAAACTGACTTTCATATGTCCAAGAAAGGTCATCGATTTCAGTTTGTCCAGCCTTTGGTTGCTGTAAGGATGAGAACGATGGCATCCAAGGTTTTCATATGTCAGACCTGAAACATGAACAGTTTTATTAAACAGCATTTGAACTTAAACAGCTTCATCGAGATACAATTACGTACCACAAATCCACCTGCTTTAAATGTAGAATTTAATCATTTCAGGAAAGTTGCAGAGTTGTGCATCATTACTACAGTGCGGTTTTAGAATATTTTCATCCCTCCAAAGATATGCCTTACATCTGTCTGCAGTGAATTTCCATGCGATTTCCAAGCCCAGGGAGCCACTCCTCTGCTTTCTCTCTCTATCCCTTTGTCTTTCCTCTTCGTTGATTTTTTACATAATTCAGAATACTTCCTCATCTAAATATCAGAGTGCCTATAGTTGTCTAAGGTTTTAAAAATATAATTTAGCTTTTGTCTTCAAAATCTTTACCACAGTTTTGTGATAGAGGTTAGGGGGGTTCTAAAACAATTTAAAACCAGACTTAATACACACTAATTTTTTTTTTTTATTAAAGATGTGCTTTTCCTTAAGCATGAGAAATTTTCACTGGACGTATTATTTCTTCTGTAATTTAAAAAATAAAGTGAACATGTCAAGGTTACCTGGGTGCAAATAGTTTTTCTTAAATAGTTCAACAGTTTCTCAACACCGTGTATTGAATAATCCAGGAAGGCTTAATTTTATACCAAGGTGCTATATCATGAAATCACCAAACAAAAACCAAACCAAAACAAAACAAAACAAACCCAAAAAAACCCCTCTATTCTATAGAACTGTCTTCTATACAACAGCAATGGGGTGGTCACCTCTGCTTTCCCTGGAGAGATATTCACAATCTCTTTCTTCAATGGTTCCATACTTTCTGTTTACTTATTTATTTCTTCTCCACGTATTCACTCATAGTTTTACTGTTTCCTGAGAGATATGAACTAGTCAAGCAGCAAAGCCTACACGACCTACATTTACTTTGGTGTATCCACAGTTTCCACATTCTGGTAGGAGCCCGGAAACTGAATATTGAGCCCAACGTGAGATCCTGGCTGAAATGTATAGCATGGCAAAGAAATGAGAGTTTTTTTCTAGAGCCCAGGCATCGTGGAAATGGAGGAGAGAGCCAGGTAGAGGTCTGGGCCCAGGGCGGGGGAAATGTGTGAGAGTTAATATTTAAACAGTATTCATGACATGTAGTGACTATAAAGACTGAGGGAAAGCCCAATGGCAAATGCAAGTAGATAGAAAGCTGACAAGAGCTGAGGTGCCGAGCTGGAGGTGGACAGATTCTCAAGGCAGAGGGAAAAATAGTGTGTGCATTGTCATGTATGACTCATGCAGAGACTGACTTGTTGGCTAGGTTACCATTTTCAAGTTTAATTGACAGTTTCTCTGAAATCCCCTCTGTCTTTACCTTGTGAGTCTTTTTGTTTGCTGGTTTGTTTATAGAAATAATAAATATACACTGGGCAAAAAAAAAAAAATGAAACACTGCAGAAAGGTAGGACATCAATAAGGAAAGTCTCTCCGGTTATTTCTGGGCCCACGACCCAGAAGCAAATGTTTTAGTTTTCATCTATTTCTTTTATCGTTTTAATGTTTATTTATTTTTGAGAGACAGAGAGACAGAGCATGAGCAGGGAAGGGGCAGAGAAAGAGGGAGACACAGAATCCGCAGCAAGCTCCAGGCTCGGAACTGTCAGCATAGAGCCTGACGCGGGGCTTGAACCCACAAACCGCGAGATCATGACCTGAGCCGAAGTCAGATGCTTAACTGATGTGAGCCTCCCAGGTGCCCCGGAAGCAAGTGTTTTAAACTATGTACATTTTTAGTTGCTCGTGTTCTTGATATCACAAGTGGAAATTCAAATATTATGTATCTCCTTTAGTAATCAAATGTAGAGATTATAGATTTACTCCTTGCTACAGATTGATGAATCGATTTCGCTGACTACTAACATGACACCATCAGTCTGAATTCTGTTTTATAAACAAATGCAAGTTTTTATTTTTAATTTTAATTTTTATTATCATCTGGACTCAGAGAGTTGTGTAAAGCCTGTAAACAACGTACACTAAATAAGGATGCAGTAGGTGTCCATGTAACAGGCAAGGGAGTACTGCACTACCAGCTCTCTGGAAACTTCCAGAAGCCTACCCAGACACTGACACTAGCAGTAGTAAGTCATCTGAATTTGGTGATAATTATGTACTTTATTTTCTGTATCATGTCAACAACAGGTGTCAAAACTTATCCCAGTGTAAAATTATATTTGCTTCTTTGTTTCCTTATTTCATTTTTTATTATTATTTTTAAAAGGCAATCTTTTTTTTTAAGTTTATTTATTTATTTTGAGAGAGAGAGAGAGAGAGAGAGAGCCAGAGGGGGAGGGCAGAGAGAGAAGGGGAGAGGAGAATCCCAAGCAGGCTCCGCACTGTCAGTGCAGAGCCTGATGTGGGGCTCGAACCCACGAAACCGACTGAGCCCCTGTTTCCTTATTTTAAAAGCCACCCAAGGCACGATGTCATTTCATGCATGCATATTTAATCTGTGCTTCTAAAAACAGGTCAGGGAAAGATAAATATCATATGATTTTGCTCATATGTGGCATTTAAGAAACAAAACAGATGACCACAAGGGAAGGGAAATAAAAATAAGATAAAAACAGAGAGGGAGACAAACCATAAGAGACTCTTAAACACAGAGAACAAACTGAGGGGTGCTGGAGGGGAGGTGGGGGTGGGGCAGATGGGTTAAATGGGTGACGGGTATGAAGGAGGTCAGTTTTGAGGATTAGCACTGAGTATGATATGTAAGTGATGAATCACTAAATTCTACTCCTGAAATCATTATTACACTATATTGTAACTAACGTGAATTTCAACACAATTCAAAAAAACTTTTAAAAATTAAAACAGATTGGCGTTTCTTACATAACCATGATGCCATTGGTATTGTCTCACACTATCCTCAAAATTTCCCTGATTGTCTCAAAAATGGCTTTTCCCGTTGCTTAGTTAGAACAAGAATAAAAAATAGCCCACACACTATATTTAGTTAAGCTAAGATTAATCAGTGAGTTCATTTAGTGACAGCACAGTCCTGCCATTGAGAAACGTCCCACATAACCTAATGTGACATCTGTTACTCACGATTGCCCACGTCAGTTACCTTAGAGCTTACAAAATGATGATTTTCTAGAGTTTTCCTTCTTTCCATATTTGTTCATTGGAGTGCTTCTGCAGAAAGAAATTTCCCCTTAACTTGGTCTTAGATTACCCATAGCTATCGTTCACACCTGAAGAGCAAAACCAATGCTTAATCTCACCTTTGAGTCCGATGTTATGGGTGAGGGGTCGGGGGAGGTTGCATCTAATGAGATCTGGATTTGGTATTCATTTCTGTGTAGCAAAACATCCCTAAACACAGCTCAAAATAGCAAACACTCGGGGAGTCTGGGTGGCTCAGTTGTGGGTTAAGCATCCGACTTCGGCTCAGGTCATGATCTTGCGGTCTGTGGGTTCGAGCCTCACATCGGGCTCTGTGCCCACAGCTCAGAGCCTGAAGCCTGCTTCAGATTCTGTGTTCCCCTCTCTCTTCCCTGCCCCCACTCACGCTCCGTCTCTCTGTCAAAAATAAATAAACATGAAAAAAAATCAAAACAAAATAGCAAACACTTATTATCTCCACAGCTCCTGAGGGTTGGGTATAATGGAAGAATCTCCCTGAAGCTCTTCCCTTAGTATCCCGTGAGGTGTGTCAAGGGGTGGGCCAGGGCTGAGGTCATCAGTCCACCTGACTGTGCAGAGGGATCTTCTTCCAAGAAAGTTCACTACGTGGCTCTTGGCCGGAGGCCTCCATTCATGGCCGCAGGGGCCTCTCGGTAGGGTTCCTCATTGCGTGGCAGTTACTTTCCTCAGAGGGAAAGATCTAAAATGGAAAGTAAGGTGGAAACCCACAGTACCGATTATGACCTAGTCTCAAAGCCCACTTCCAGTTTACTTTAGGCGCTGGGTCCAGCCAGCCCTCAGGAGGAAGAGAACTAGGCCCTGCTTCTTGAAGAAGGAGCATCGGAGAACCTGGCCACTGTAGTCCCATGGTGGCATCCAACTGGTTTTCTTACTTTCTTCTCCTTTCCATCCCTTTCTCCCTCCCTTCCTTCCTCTCTTCTTCATTCAGTATTACATTATACTTCTCATTGTGTATATTTAATGTTTTTCAAGGGTTTCCATTATTACTTTTTTTCAAAAAATTTTTAATGTTTTTTTATTCATTTTTGAGAGACAGAGGGAGACAGAGCGTGAGTGGGGAAGGGGCAGCGAGAAAGGAGGACACAGAATCCGAAGCAGGCTCTGGGCTCCGAGCTGTCAGCACAGAGTTGGACGCAGGGTTCCATCCCACGAACCATGAGATCATGACCTGAGCTGAAGTCGGGCTCTTAACCAACTGAGCCGCCCTAGGCACCCCAAGGGTTTCCATTATTATTAATATTTTTATGCTCAAAATGTCCCTTCTTCATCCAAATGGGGACCTTGCTTTTGAGTCCTGTGTTTCTTCTGCATGACCCTGCACATGGGGGCTAGGGGGATTCATCATGCAGTCTAAAACCCATATATACATTTTGGCTCCCCCTCAAATCGATTATTAATAGCTTGGTGTTGAACAGAACCTTACCAGTAATGTACACAATCACGCATGCTTTGTATGTTACACGTGTTATATACCGTAGTTTTACAGTGCAGGAAACTAGAGAAAAGAAACTGTTATTAAGAAAATCTTGAGGAAGAGAAAACACATTGAAACACATTGATGGTGCTGTGTTGTATTTATCCAAAAAAAAAAAAAAAAAAAATCTGCCCTAAAGTGGACCAGTGCAGTTCAAACCTGTGTTATTCACGGGTCAAGGGTCAACTCCAATTCCTTCTTTTTTATTTAAAAAAAAAAATTTTTTTTCAACGTTTATTTATTTTTGGGACAGAGAGAGACAGAGCATGAACGGGGGAGGGGCAGAGAGAGAGGGAAACACAGAATCGGAAACAGGCTCCAGGCTCTGAGCCATCAGCCCAGAGCCCGACGCGGGGCTGGAACTCCCGGACCGCGAGATCGTGACCTGGCTGAAGTCGGACGCTTAACCGACTGCGCCACCCAGGCGCCCCAACCCAATTCCTTCTTTTTTTTTTTTTTTTTAAATTTTTTTTTTCCAACGTTTATTTATTTTTGGGACAGAGAGAGACAGAGCATGAACGGGGGAGGGGCAGAGAGAGAGGGAGTCACAGAATCGGAAACAGGCTCCAGGCTCCAGGCTCCGAGCCATCAGCCCAGAGCCCGACGCGGGGCTCGAACTCCCGGACCGCGAGATCGTGACCTGGCTGAAGTCGGACGCTTAACCGACTGCGCCACCCAGGCGCCCACCCAATTCCTTCTTAAAGTTTACTTTTCGAACATGTAAAAGTTAATTAAAAGGAATTTGAAGTTAACTCTGGTCAGCAAAATCTTTTCAGGAGAGTCGTACTTCCATCTCTGTCTGACCATTTTCTTCCTTCCCAAGGCATTCATTGCTTTATACGTGGTGTTTCCAGAGTTTCTTTCTGGAAGGGTATAACCTCCTCTGCCCTTCCCCACTCCCCTGAACTTTTCTCCCCTCCAGGGTTACAAAAGGTAGTCTGCTATAGACAGATTTCTGCTCTTTTTCATGTAATAAAATCCTCTGGGGAACAGTTCGTATCAGAGATCCTTCATATAGCCTTCTTACAGATGCATTAAATAGCAGAGTCTGGATCTGTTTATACAGCCAATTTCATATTTATGGACATTTGATGTGCTTCCAATGTTTGCTGTTAGAAATAAAATCACAATGGAAATGACGACTTGCGGCCAGTATGCATTGTCGGAAGGAGCGATAGCGATAACCGAAGAGGGAAATACCTACGCCATTTTTCTAGGTGTTTCCAGATGTTTCTGACTTTTTTTCTCCAAAGACAGAGTATAATTTTACATTCCTACCAGGAATGTATTCTAACCCCATTTGATGCGCAGCCTAAGTGTATGCTGCTGTCGTTTCGCAGTGTTGCCCACTGATAGAGGAAAAATATTATCTCAGCGTAATTTTAATTTTTCCTACAATAGCTGAATTTGAAAAATAGTCCGTACTTAAAGAGGATTATTTCAACTTTTAGTTCTCGAAATGGCTTTACATTTACCGACGAGTGCAAGAAGTGTACAAGGAGTTAAAACGTGCCCACATCCCTTAAGGTTAACCTCTGACAGAACCATGGTTAATTACCAAAACTAAGACGTCAATATACGGTACTAATAAAAAAGTGAGGCTTTGTTTGGATGCCACAGTTTTTTCCACTGATGTCTTTATTCTGCTCCAGGATCTCAGTCAGGACCCACGACACCTTGTCTGCACATCTCGCATCTCTTCATTCTCCTTCCGTTGGTGATAGGTTTTCAGCCCTGCCTAATTTTTCACGACTTTGATACCATGCAGCATACTGGTCAAATCTTTTGTCAAATGCCCCTAATTTGAGTTTGGTTTTATCTCACAGCTGCACTTGGACTATGGAAAGAAGGTGACAAAGGCAAAGTGCCCTTCTCATCAAAGTGCATGATCTCAACATGGCGCCTTCGGTGAGATGGTGTCTACCAGATGTCTCTACTATGAAGTTCCTCTTTCCACCCATCACTTCTCTATTCACTAAAAGTGGGTCACTAGGACTTCAGCTCCACATGCCAAGCTAGCCTCCTCATCCGTTAGCAGTTCTCAGACATTTGGGTTAAATCTTTTAATGGCTTTTCTGACTTCCAGAGGCATCTGTCACAGAAGCACGTTGCAAGTCCTTGTTCCCCTCTGAAGGTGCCCCTCTTTCTCCACATTTTAAGTTAGAAGTCTGCCTTGCTGAGTTCTCTGATGGCCTCAAGAGACACTTGTTACTTTACAGTTTTCAAGCTCTTTTTCTTGTAAGGGAGAAGTTGACAGCCCCAGCTCCGCACATCTTGGAGCACACAGCTAAGAAACATCATGTCATTTTTGTTTCTTCTTCTAAGAACTACGTTTGAAATGTTTGCCCAAGTTATCGGGCTGCATTTCCGGAATCAATCTTACTTGGTTTTAATATGATGCAATTTCACTTATTGTTGGATTTTGTCTGATGACATTTTATCGAAGAATTTTATACTGATGCTTGAAAGTGAGATTCGTTTGAGTTTCATTTTGGGGCAATGCTTGTAAGTTTTCATGTCAATGTTGTGCTCCAACAAGCGATGTAAAAGGTTTTTATTTTTTATTTTTGACAGTCTTGAGCAGTGTTTATAGAAGTGGGATTACACACCCTTTAAAACCTTTGGGGTGGGGAGCAGGTGTGCCTGGATGGCCCAGTTGGTTAAGCGTCTGACTTTGCCTCAGGTCATGATCTTATTGTGGGTTCGAGCCCCGCATCGGGTTTTTTGCTATCAGTTCAGAGGTTGCATCCTTGGGATCTTCTGTCCCCCTCTCTCTGCCCTTCCGCTGCTCTTCCTCCCTCTCTCAAGAATACATAAACACTTAAAAAAATAAAACCATTGGGGGACAGATCACCGAAGAGTTTTGCTAGTTTTTCCTATGAAAATTTGGGTTTTTTTGTTTCTGTCACCAATACATTTAGTTTTAAGAGGTAAAGTAAATAATCACTGAATTGTATTTTGGCGTAAATATATATGTGCGTATAGTTCCTGTCTGCGGATGCTTACCTACTGTTTGGCATTCTTACTCTGAGTTTTGCGCATTCCTGAGTTTTGCGTTTCGTACGTCATAGTGTCTGACAGGGTCTCTTCCATTCTGCTGCTCTTCTCCAAGAAATAGATTTACTGTTTACTCATTTATTAGTTATACTCTTTTCTGTTTCTCATTTATTACTTTCGGGGCTTGTATAATTTATATAATTTTTGCTGTCTGATATTACTTGTGTCTTTAATGAAAACTTCACAAAATAGAATCAGAAGGCTATGTTTTGCTATTCCTGGTGTCATCACAGAGACAGGTGTGCCACCGGAACTCATAGCAGCCCAGAAGTGTGAGTTTGGGCTTCAGGTGCTCAGACAACAGAAAGTGGCTCAGAGCTGCTTGGGAAACACATATTTGAAAGCAATCGTGGCTCCTAGGTTAGAGGACTGGAGAGTCGAGTGTCATTTTCATGGCTGGGTGCAAATTTTTTGCATTTCCGTTTCTAGAACTTAAAATACCTGACATTTATTCACTTATGTATTGAATAAACATGTGTTGAACTTTCATTATGTGAAATTCACTGTGAAAATATTCAAGGGACCAGAGACAAATAACAAACAGGAATCAGCCTTAGAGAGTCTATCTTCTAGAAGAGACACGGCAGATAGATACACAAGTGTGCAAGCGTGCACACACACACACACACACACACACACGGCTTCCACATCATGGTTCCAATTATCCAGAATATTGTACGATAGAATCTATCAGAGAGGCAACGCAAAAGCTCTTGAGAAGACGAGAGGAACCCATGAAGTTTGACTGGAAAAGGCAGAGAGCCTAAATAGAAGTACAAATACTTGAACCAGCTCATGAAGTTTTGTGGGAAATTTGCCAGTTCTAGAAAGGTAGGGAGGGGTAATTTCTAGCATGGAAAATTTTTAGCACATATACAGTAATGAACTTGATAGTGAATATGTAACTAACATCGCTGGACAAAGGGAATAACTTATGGGCAGGGGACCAGGCCAGGATTGTATGTCAGGGGAAAGACTGACTTTCAGGGCTCCTTCTTCTAAATACACTTAAATTATACTGAAGGCTGAACCCAGGTTCCGGATCACTCTATGACTCCTCTTTATTTTCTACTCCTTTCTTCTTTTTCTAATTTAATTTCTTAATTTTAAAAATTTTATTATTTATTTTAGAGCAAGAGAAAGAGAGAGAGAGTGCTCAAGCGGGGGAGAAGGGCAAAGGGATAGAGAGAATCCTTTTGTTTTTAAATTATTTTTTGTTTATTTATTTATTTTGTGAGAGAGAGAGAGAGAGAGAGAGAATCCCAAGCAGGCTCCAAGCCGTCAGCACGGAGTCCAACATGGGGCTCCAACCCACAAACCATGAGACCATGACCTGAGCCAAAACCAAGAGTTGGACGTTCAACCCACTGAACCAACCAGCCCCCCCCCATCCTTTTTTTGGATCTATTTTTGTTGGTAGCTTCCAGACAAGATCCTGTTCTCTACCACCAATTCTTCCCATGGCATTGCATTTCTGGGGTACACTCTCGTTTCTCAGCCGGCTGTACAACCACTGTTTTGACAGCTGGAGTATTTCCCTAGAAGCCACATTATCTGCTAGCCAGCTTCCCAACTGTGTGGCTGAAATAGTGTGTTGAGAATTGCAAACCCGCAGCTAAGCAACCCACGTGCCGTGGCCCCATGCGCTGACCACTGGATCCAGACTGTGACCAGTGAACTCGTGCATGGTGGACAGAATTAATTTCCTTTACTCAGGGAAAACCGATAATTTCATATTGCCCAGTGCTCTGGCATATCTGTATTCCCCTACTTGTAAATCACAACTTTGGTGCTACAAGCCCTTGGGACAGTTCCTACTTTTTGACAATTGTGAATATGCTGTTCCAAGCTGTTACCGATTCCTTTCTGGGTACCTACCCAGGCTTAGAACTGGTGGCTCACATCGTCATTCTGTGTGAACTTCTGGGGGAAACACCAAACTATTTTCCACAGTGGCTGCTACACTATTTCACGTTCCTACCTGTGGTGCAGGAGGCTTTCAATTTCCCTACATTTTCACTAACACTTGTTGTTTTTCAGTTTTTTTTTTTTTTTAATAATAACCAACCTACCGGGTGCAAAGTGACATCTCATTGTTGGTTCTATCTTGTCTTCCAAACCTGTCATCGTTGCTGTTCTTTCTCTTCTTTTTCCCACCCATTTCTACACCTCTTACGACCTCCTTCTGCCCTTGGTGCTAATACCGTATAACACTAGCCCCGACCTCCCTAAGCTCTAGGTTCATATATGGCGTCTCATAATATGTACTTCTACTTGGATGTTCCATGGGCATCTCAGCAATGAGATGTCCAATATGGAGGTCATGTTCCAAGCACCTTGTCTCCTACCAGACCTGCTCCTCCCACGGACTTCCCACATCTATCCATGAAATCTCCATTCTACCAGTTTCACGGGCCCCAAACTTTGGATTATTCATCCTTTACTTTTGTCTTTTTTCCTGCCCCTTGAATCCGCCATCGAATCCTATTGGTTGGGCTTTCAACACCCAGGACAATGGCTTCCTCTCTGTTCAAATGCAATCTGCACAGATAGGTCCTCTGTGTATAAAACAGCCCCAAGGCCCTGGTTGCCCTTACCCTGCCCTATTGTTCATAGCACCTGACATCACATGTATTTGTTGAAGTCGTGTCCCTGAACCACAGGGGGAAGACAGGAACTTGTCTGGTTCGTTCAGTGATGATTCTCCACTGCCTTGAACAGTGCTGATTCAGTACATATTTTTCAGATGGAGAATTGGAGAATAAGTGGAAGATGCGGGTTTTTTTTTAAATAGTACTTTGAGCTCTTTTTTATTTTTATTTAAAAGTTTTAATTAATGTATTAATTTAAATTTAATTTTTAAATTAATTTTTTTAAATTAATGTAAATAATTTTTAATTAATTTATTTTGAAAGAGAGAGAGTGCACAAGCAGGGGAGGGGCAGAGAGAGAGAGAGGAAGAAAGAGAATCCCAAGTAGGATCCATGCTGTCAGCACAGAGCCCGACGTGGGGCTCTATCCCAGGAACTGTGAGATCATGACCTGAGCTGAAACCAAGAGTCAGACGATTGATTAGCCGCCTCAGCCACGCAGGTGCCCCCACTTTGAGCTTTTTAACTGGCACCAACGGTGACGGGGCTGGCAGAGCTCACCCCCTCTCTGCTTGCGTCCAGTGACCGCAAGCTTCTTACAAAGTTCAGTGGTTCCGGAGGATAGCCACATCCCTTCCCAAAGCAGGTTTTCAGGCAGCGAGGTATGTGGTCTGAGAAGAAGGAGGGGGGCAGTGACTTTCAGAAGACGGAGAGAGAGAGAGAGAGATAGGGAGAGAGAGTGTGTGTGTCTGTGGCTGAGCACTTACATTTGTACTTTTTACAGAAAAAAGCCAGAAGCCTCGTGGCTGTTAAATCCTCTCCAGGCTCCTGGGAATAAAAGATCTCAGAGTTTGTACACATGTTCCTTGATTCTCCCTGTGGATCCTTAACGGCTACCCCAGACTTTTTCCAACAAACTGTATTTTGTTCTGTCGTGCCCATTCTAAAAATCTGGGGCGATAACATGGGGAGACTGCTCCCATCCTTAGGGGTTTCAGTTTCCTGGACCAAACAATCTATACTTTCAACTTGGGGAGGTGGAGCATGTGACTCCTGATTTCAGGGGTTGTGAGTCTATGCCCCCCGCCCCCCACCCCCCGTTGGGGATGGAGATCCCTTAGAAATAAAACAACAAGAAATTTATTTTCTTTATTTAGATTTTCTCTCTATCTCTCTCTCCTTTAGAGTATGTGCAAGTCTGGTTTAGTTTTGCATACATTGCAGAGACATTGTAGAATTTGAAACTTCCCTCACTGGGGCTTCTACTGCGTGGCTGGACGTGCCTGAGACAGAGGGGATCTGCTTTCACTCGCCTTCTGCCAGACGACCTCTTGGGAGGTGGCACTGTGTGCAATCAACTCTGCTGGAGGTTTTTTTTTTTTGCTTTTTTTTAAGTTTATTTATCTTGAGAGAGACAAGGACAGTGAGAGCAGGGGAGGGGCAGAGAGACAGGGAGACAGAGAATCTCAAGCAGGCTTTGCACTGTCAGCACAGAGCCCCATGTGAGGCTCGGACTCATGAAACCATGAGATCATGACCTGAGCCCAAACCAAGAGTCGGTCACCCAACCGACTGAGCCAGCCAGGGGCCCCATCTGCCGGAGGTATTCAAGGTCACCCTTGACCTCCAGCACACAGCCCCTGGTTCACAGACACGGTCTGTGTATCTCACGCTCCGAGTCAACAGTCACGTCTCCTCCCTGTGCCAGGGCGTCTCCTTCCAGGGCTGCCTGGCTGCCTGTCGTCCCCACGTGGCTTTGGAGGTCTGTGAATATCACGAAACTGCACACGGGCCTTTGTGCTTATGAGAATATTTGCTTTACTGGCACTCATAATTTTTTCCAGGTTCACAGCAGGTCTGTGGCTTCTAGAAAAACCCAGCACCACTAATCGAGAAAAACAAAAGGCAAAACCGCGGACTAGACTGAAATCCCGTTGAGGGAAACTGCCATTCTTTTAATGAACTCATGACAGTGAATGGAGAGTCAGCGCTTGGGGACTAGGGACCACGGGGTCTGGCCTCTGCGCCCTGGACACCCCTCCGTCGGGAAAGCAGCCACCCAGACTGCCCGTCCAGGGCCGGGTCCAAGTGTGAACATGTGTTTCTGGCTCCCCGGGACACACACAACCAGATTTAGGATAGATCAGGCGTTACTGGGGCAACAGAAGGTACACCTGAGCAGACAGCGGCATCTAATTGAATGAGCCAGGGTAGGAATGATACCTGCTCACCTTCAGCATCACTGGGCATCAGCATGGTCCCCACTGTGTGGGTTTTCTTTGCTTTTCGATCACTTAAGAGAATCTCAAGCATTTCCAGACACCCTCCTGGTGTATGAAGTGGAGACCCATCAGGAGAAATTCAAACAGGTGTTCTCTCCGGGGCCTGGGGTTCCTCTGTGCTGTTGAGGATGTGTTTTCTCCGAAGACTGACACCAGTGAAAAACTGCCCTTACCTGTGTTTGGGCTTTCGGTCCTCACCCTGTCCGTCCCCTCCCATCTGCTCTCGATTTCTTTGCATCTCCTTCTACTGCTTTTCTTTATAATTTGCTTCCTCCTCATTCTTCCAATCTGGGAAACTACCTTCAGGCTGAATGTATCCTCTCCTCTAGCTATGAACCTTCTCCTGAAGCTGGGATACAAGCTTCCAGAATTCACTTGGTCTGTAACGGGTAGCTGCCCCCGGCAGGAAAATGGAAATGGTGTGCACCCAGAGGGTGCAGTTTTCTCAGCCATCTAACCCCCCAGAGAGGTAGGAAATAAAGGTACCTGAGGACATTTGCTTGGTTAAGTGGGCTCTCTCCTTTGCTTACTGATTACTTCTGCCCGTATCAAGAAAGTCAAATATAGCTCCTGGATGTCATGGCCAATTCACCCCATCAGGCTGGATTATTATTCATTCATTCACTTGTCCTCACACAACAAACATGTAAAAATATTACGAGTATCATGGTAGACAGTGACCATCTAATAACAAAAAAATTTTCTGTTATAGGGGAGGAAGCAGATAACCAGCCAGATAATCAGACAACCAAAGTACTAAAGAGGTTCTCCCTGCTGCTGTGGTTATGGGGCTAAGGAATATACCCTGCTTTGGACAGAACGTATCTTGAGAGAGGACGTTTCAGGGAGCTGGGTAGTGTAGACGAGGAATATAGATCCTCCACATGCAGGGCTGCAGGAAGAGTTCAGAGAACATTCCGGAACTCCAAGCAGAGGCTCAGGAGGGGGCCTCGGTTGATAGTAAAGATGACATGGGAGATGGTGGGTGCTTCCAGAAAAGGTTACCCCACCACCTGCTCCTTTCAGGAGGCATGCCCCCCCGTGTGTGCCCAACCCTCAAGCCTGGGGAGACAAGGACTGGTCTTTAACCCTGTTGTTCTCCTCTGCTAGACACAACCCAAATATCTGAATATTTGGCATTTAGTGTCAGGTACTACTCCATATAAAGCTGCAGAGGAGAGCAAATTCGACCATTCCGGAATAGCTTCAGCCTCTAAAATCCAATGCATCCTCCCGTGTTCTTACACTTTGAAACTAATCCCGGAGAGAAAATGGTCAATACTTCCAATGTCATAACCATAGAGGAGAATTATTACAGTACATTTAAAGGTGAATATTAATATCAGCATTAGATTAGAGGCCTATTATTTATGGTGACGAAAACGAAACTAATTGTTCCAGTTAAATCTGCCTTCACTCATTTAAAAAAAGAAAAGAAAACACAAAACTTCAGAAGCGTACCTGTCCCCAGCAATTCTATAAACCTGAACGCACTTCAGTTCAATTCAATTCAATCTGACTCAATTCGGACACACTCAAAAGCATTTTGTGTGCCTTTTACCTGGTACCAAGCCCCACAGCAAAGTAGACCTGCGGAAATAGCCGAGGTGTAAAGCCCGCTCTACCTTCGTAATGCACAAATCTGTCCGATGTGTTCACACGCAACGTGTTCAATGTACTGGGGCCCACAGGCGGGCGTGACTCATTTTCCCAGGGGAAAATGAATAATGTTCCAAACAGAGGTGCCTTTCACAGTGAGCCTGGAGGGTTGAGAAGGGTTTTCTGCAGAAGAATGAGATACGGACAGACATTCCAGACACCGGGGCAGAGAAATGAAAACTCTTGAAGCAAGAGGGCACCCAGTTCATTATCTAGGTGAACAGACAGCTGCGCTCACGGCACAGGTTGTGTTGGGGGGAGGGTGGAAAAGGGTGGGCTGAGAGGGGCAACATCTTTGGAGTATATCCTGTGACAACAGCACACTATAGTGCAACAGCTTGATCAATACTACAGTGTCAACACATTTGACACCATCAAGATGTGTTGACATGGGAATCATCATCCCCAGGTGCAGTGCTTTTCGTAGGTCTTGTTGATGTACCTTTGCCTCCCTTGACTTTCACCCTCTAAGTTCTAATCTCACAGAGGCCTTGGTATTGGTCGGAACACTCTTGGGCATCTGGTGTTGTAGAAGAAAGGGAAGGATAATCAGAGTGGGCATTTCCAATCCCAGATCAAGGATGATGATTGACTGAGGAGAGCAGCAGGTGACCAAGGTCATATGTGTACCTGGAAGGGATTCCTATCTGTGGGAAGAGATTCAGAAAGAAACTGAAAAAAAAAAAAAACAAAAAACAAAAACAAAACAAAACAAAAAAAAAACAAAACAAAACCAGCAGGGTCACATAATGAAAGATAAGCCAGATACAGTCAAACTTATGAGTTTTTTTTTTTAAAGCATTCTTCTTTTTTTTTTAATGTTTATTTATTTTGGGGAGAGAGAGAGAGTGTATGTGGGTGGGGGAGGGGCAGCGAGAGAGGGAGACAGAATCGGAAGCAGGCTCCAGGCTCTGAGCTGTCAGCACAGAGCTAGACGTGGGGCTCGAACCCACGAACCGTGAGATCATGACCTGAGCCAAAGTCGTACACTTAACCAACTGAGCCACCCAGGTGCCCCGTGAGCTTTTTTTGAAGAGAGAAAAAAACAGGTAATACAGATCACGTAGTCTTAGTTTAACCAAACCAAATCTTGGAAGATGCTCTAATAAAACTTGTTATTTGGCTTGTATTTTGTGATAACATTTCATGCATTAAAAATGTCTTTGTTCAACACTGATCGATTGATTAAATATGAAAACGGAGGATTCTGTTTGAATGGTTTCGGGGGTTTTCCTATATCCTATGTTTCAGAGACAGAGAGAGATAACTGGATAATTGCAATACCACGGTCACACACGATAATAGCATTTCCATGACGTTAGAGAGAGTATGGATTGATTAACTCTGGCTTGATTAATTTTCCCTGACTTCAGACAACAAGCGTGTTCCTGAACTTGCCAAAGCGAATTGCGTCCTGCTTCGTAGGCAGTCCTTTGGAACAGGCACTCTCCACGTTAATGTTTGATTTTATCATTGGATTTTCTTAAAGCTGGCAGCCTCTTATCTCATGGCTGTTTCCCACTTAATAAAACAATTGTGAGCAAAAATTACGTAATGGGAACTGTGTCTCCAGTTGGACCTTTTTTAAAAAAAAGGGATCTACAATAAACGAACTCAAGATTTCTTGACACTGTTTTGCACACCAAGCTCTCGCACCTCTGTCTGTGCTGAAAGTGTCTCCTAGACTGTGTTCGGTCTCATGCTGGTGGGAGGCTTGGTGTCCATGAGAACCCTCGCTCGCGAAGTCTTCCAGGCCACGGACTCCGCGCCCAGCTGTCACATTGCTGCTTCTCTCTTTCCCTCTATCACTGCAGCTGGAAAAGATCCTCTGCTTTGAAGGACTCACATGATTAGTTGGGGTTCATCCAGATAATCCAGGATAATCTCAACACTTAGGCTCACTATCCTTAAGTTCATCTGCAAATTTCTGCCACCAGGTAAGACAACGCATTCACAGTTTCTGGCGATTAAAGACGTGGATAGCTGGGCAGGGGGCATTATTCTGCTTAGTATAAACTATAAACAAAAGAATGGCCCACCCTTGACCCATCCCTGGGGGGCTTCCTTGTCTTCCAGTAGGAGTTGATGTGAAGGCATGGTGTGGCTCTTACCTAGATCAAGTGTGAATGCAAAGCCCGTTCCTTCAGAAAATATGATGGTGTGGGGGCCCCTGAGTGGCTCAGTCAGTTAAGTGTCCCACTTTGGCTCAGGTCACGATCTCACAGTTTGTGAGTTCGAGCCCCACGCCAGGCTCTGTGCTGGCAGTATGGAACCTGCCCCTCATCTCTCCCTGCCCCTCCCCTGATACCTTGCTCAATATAAATAGATAAAGTTAAAAAATAAAAGACTTTCAATAACAACAAAAGAAAGTAAGACGGCATAAAGTTTTGAACACAGTTTCTGGGGCCAGGGTGTCTAAGCTGGAAATGTAGCACTACCATTTACTAGCTGTTGACTGCGGACACGTTACTTACATTCTCTGTGTCTCACCCTCCTCTACAATGGGGATTAAAACAGTGTCGGGGGCAGGGGTGCCCGGGTGGCGCAATCAGTTGGGCTTGCGACTTCAGCTCAGGTCATGATCTTATGGTTTGGGAGTTTGAGCCCCACATGTGCTGACAGCTCAGAGCCTGGAGCCTGCTTCAGAATCTGTCTCTCTCTCTCTCTCCCCCTCCCCCACTCATGCTCTGTCTCTCTGTCTCTCAAAAATAAATAAACATTAACAAAAATTAAAAACAGTGTCAGGGGCAGAGTGCAGAATTAAAAAAGAGTTAACATCAGGGAATATTTAAAACAGTTTGGCACATAAGGATTCTTCTGAAAACATCACCTATTATGTTATCTGCAATGACCCCTCTGGAAAATCCTAAGTATCTCAGTGTGACTAGAACAGAGCAAGAGAGATTCAAGGAGTGAATAACAAGCCCGGAGTATTCAGAAGTCACCAAAACAAGAGACTTTTTCTGGCTACTCAGACTGAAATTTGGCCTTGATCATAAAGGCAGCGGTAAGGTGGTGCATTCTACAGAATTTTCAAGGTGAGCCTGGCCTGGCCCTTCAGAAAAGAAGCTGCCAGCTCGGATCTGGAAAAAGGAATTGCAGATATAGGGTGAAAGAAGAGGCCAGGGCACCAGTTAAGAAGATTTGTGTTAATGCAAATGTTTGATGAGCTACAACCAACAGGACTTTGGAATCACGACAAAGAGGAAAGAACACTTTAGGATATTCCTGATGTCATGTTAGCATATGGATCAGCGGTTGCTTGAGATTAAACACATACACGTAAGGGCATGAATGAGGTTTGAAGTCAAGGACTTTGGTACTGGAAAAGTTTCTTTAGTGGTGCTTATGAAGCACTCAAGAACTGTTTTTTTTCCAGGGACGCCTGGGTGGCTCAGTTGGTTAAGTGTCCAACTTCAGCTCAGGTCACGATCTCACGGTTTGTAGGTTCGAGCCCCGCTTCGGGCTCTGTGCTGACAGCTCAGAGCCCGGAGCCTGCTTCAGATTCTGTGTCTTCCTCTCTCTCTGTCCCTCCTCCACTCGCACTGTATGTCTCTCTCTCTCTCAAAAATAAATAAACATTAAAAAAAATTACAAAAAAAAAAAGAAGAACTGTCTTCCAGCCGACTCTTGGATGAGGTGGGACTCTTAATATTGGCACCTATAATAGATAGAATAATGGCACCCAAAATGCCCACCTCTAATCCATGAAACCTGTCAAGACATCACCTTTCAGGACAAAAGGAATGTTGCCGTTGGTTGCCATTGGAATGAAGATAATGGACTTTAAATTGGAGGGATGGTCTTGGATTGTCTGTGTGGGCCTCTGCTGATCACAAGGGTCCTTAAAAGAGGAAGACGATGGTGGGAGAGTAAATCTGATAAATATGACAGAGGCAGGAGATGCTAGGAGCATAAGAGGAACAAGCAGCAGCCGTGTGGGCCTGGAACCAGACTCCCTTGAAGCCACCCACAGGGCCCCACCCCAGCACACCCTGCTTGAGACCCCGTGAGGCCCCAGATGGACCCCCACCTATGGTGCTACAAGATAAAAGGTCTGTGTTTTGCACCATTAACTTTGTGCTAATTTGTTACAGCAGCGATAGAAAACTAACCCAACACTTGAGACAAAGACCTACATCTGAGTGTCCTCTGCCTAAAGATGTGAATTGAAGCCATGGGAGTTGTTTATTGCCTCCAGTTTACTTTAAGTATGCATAATTTAAAGCAGTTAAGTGGCCATAGTGTGATCTGTTTGTTTGCCAAATGATGTTGACCTAGGAACCGAGGCTGATTTGCTAAAATTTCGATTATGATAGGATTACACACCACGGATGAAGAGTCGATGTTCAAAGCGCTCTCAGCAGGGTTTTTATCCCCCAAGCACTTCACGTGGTGCGATCTCGATCTTTGGGGGAGGTGTGTTTAGCATGGCAGTAGACAGAAATAGTCTTTCATGATTTAAATGAGTTTGAGATATATTAGGGATAAATCAATATGGTGGAGTTACTTCTGTCTCTTATGTGAGTGGATACTTCAAAGCAATGTGCCCACCCGTCTCACACCTTTGGAGTAGTCACCAAGATCTTGACCTCAATTTGGTCTCGGCTTCCCACTTAAAGATGATTTCTGTTGACTTACCCACCTAAATGTTTGGCTGACACAGCAACTAAGTATCATTGTATCCTCCTTAGATTGAACCATTCATCCAAAGGCTTTCTAGGAAAACTTACTAAGGACCTAGAAGAAAAATTCCAAGAAGCTTGCAGGAGGAAGTTATGCTTTGGGTCTGTCTGCGAAGAAAAAAAAAAATACACGTTTGTATGCTTGGCTGATTTAGATGTGTCCTTCTACTGAAACATAAAACCTGGTAGCAAGATGTGCGTGTGTGTGCACATGTGCGTGTGTGTGTATGTGCGTCTGTGTGTGTGATCTTTACCCCCTCCCAAGCACTGTGCTGGAGGGAACCCATGTTGACGAAAACAATGTGACATGTTCAACAATCAAAGTGACCCCGGTCGTTTCTCAGCTACGAGAGGATGGCTTCCCCTCAGGCTGAGAGACGGGAACTGAGTTGAGAACATTAGTACATCATTTTAAAGGTCTGTTCAGTCCAAGTAAGCAAAAGGAATTAAGGAAAATTGAAGTATTCCATACAGGATTGTGAAAATTGCACGAAGTAACAGGATGGTCATAAATATGCAATTTGTTGTTGTGGGGAAGTCATGGCATGGCTTTGGATGAATTATTTCATTGAGCTCAAACACAGTGAATTAACTAGTGTTGCCATTTTGTGGGTTGCAAAGCTGAAGCTGACCGAACGGTGGTAAAACCATACTTAAGGTCACCTACAAGGTAAGTTTCAGAGACGTATTTAGTTTTCGAGAGAGAGAGAGTGTGAGCAGTGGAGGGGGTGGGGGAAGAGAGAGAGAATCCCAGGCAGGATCCTTGCTGCCAGTGCAGAGCCTGATGCGGGGCTCGATCCCACCACCCTGGGATCATGACCTGAACCGAAATCAAGAGTCTGACGCTCAACCGACTGGGCCCCCCGGGCGCCCATCAGAGACGTTCTAAACACAGGTGTAGACCCGGTGACGCCAACATGCTCTAAGAGCAGAATAAAGGGCTCCTTTTCTGAACTTCCTTGTGTATTCAACATGCACTCCTTTCCTTGTCTCCCTAGTGCCGTAGAGAAATTAGTGGAAGTGTGCCGAGGGCCTGCCAGGGAAATCATGTGCTGGCAAAAACAGTTTTATCTGAAGCTGTGGAAGTTGCTCTTGCTGCAAATACGTCATCTGTTTATGGCAACAGCAAGGTCCTTCCCTGCCCAGAGGAACACAGCACTTTCCATTTGCAATGACTCCAGCTCATAGGGCAGAGGGCCGCTCAGTCCGTTCCCTCAGCTGAGTGGAGAGAGACACGTCAAGAGAAGGTGGAAAGCGTAGGCACAGGACAGGGAGCATGGCAGACACAGGCACGTCATCCCCTGACCCAAAATTCGAATCAGTAAGTAAGTAGTTGGGATCCTACCAAAGGGGAAAGTAAGCTATTAAGCAAGACGCGTAATGTAGATCTAAGTGCATTTTCACAGATTGAGCTTATAATGATGGCTGGTCTTTCTGGACTTCCTGACTTGGATGCTGTCTCATTAAAAGAGATGTCACTAGAGGAAAGAAGAAATGTGAGAGCAGAGCCCTGGAAAGAAATCATAAATGATTCCTTGGGTAGGAACATGCTCACAGAGAGGCTATCTTGGAAGCTGCTGAAAAATCAGATCATTTTAAGAATATATAACAAGCTCAATGCCCAAATAACGTATGAGATGTCGTGAATACGTTTTGGCTTTGCATTATCGTCGTAGACACAATGCTATTGTTTAGTGTTACTTTGTTTTCACAAATGTCGTATTGCTATTGTTATTTTAAAACACTAGGTTTTTAAAAAAATTTTTATTTAAAACAATTTTTTAATGTTTATTTATTTTTGAGACAGAGGGACACAGAGCATGAGTGGGGGAGGACAGAGAGAGAGGAAGACACAGAATCTGAAACAGGCTCCAGGCTCCGAGCTGTCAGCACAGAGCCTCACACGAGGTTCAAACCCACAAACCACGAGATCATGACCTGAGCTGAAATTGGACGCTTAACTGACTGAGTCACCCAGGCTCCTGGCCTTCCTTTTTATTTTTTTTTAGTGTTATTTATTTTGAGGGAGTGAGAGAGAGAGAGAGACAGAGACAGAGAGACAGAGAGAGACAGAGAGAGAAGGAGACACAGAATCCAAAGCAGGTTCCAGGCTCTGAGCTGTCAGCACAGAGCCTGACATGGGGCTCGAACCCATGAACCACGACATCATGACCTGAGCCAAAGTCAGACGCTTAGCCAACTGAGCCACCCAGGGACCCCAATATTAGGTTTTTTTAAAATTAATTCAAGGATGTTTTAACTCATTACTTACTAAACGTATTTACTCAACACACACTGATACATATTGATTATTAAGCAGGATATGAAGAAAACACGCTAGCATATAATACAGCCTTGCCCTTAATAAATGTACAAATCCACAGTGAGTTTAGACATGAACACACTTATAAGATCCAAAGTTGTAAGTGATATACAATCATTCAACAAGTATTTATTGAGCACCTTGTAGGTGCCAAGCTCTCCCTGAGAATAGAGCTATAATCAAAATGGATTAAAAACAAAACAAACCAGACTTTAAAAAAACCCACAACATTGCCTTACAAAATTTACATTTTAGTTGTTGGAAGGATGTGATCAAAATGAATACACAGTGTTTAGAATTTTGCCAAGATATCAGTTCTTCCCAAGCTGATCTGCAGACTGAATGCAATCCTAATTAGATGTCAGAAAGTTATCTTGTAGCTATTAACCAAATGTTTCTAAAGTTTACCTGCAGAGACAAAAGACCCAGGGAAGCCAACATAATATTGAAGGAGAAAAACAAAGCCTGAGGATTGATACTGCCCTTAACTTCAGGACTTAATATAAAGCCAAAGTGACTAAGACAGTATAGTTAAAAAAAAATGACAAATAGACCAGGAATGGAATAGAGAGCCAGAAGTAGTCCACACAAATATTGTCGATTTATCTCTGAGAAGCAGCAAAGATAGTCATTTTAAGAAATTATGCAGGAACTATTGGACATCCACATCCAAGAATGAGAAAAGAGAAGAGAAGAGGACAGGGGAGGACAGGGGAGGGGAGAGGAGTGAAGAAGAGGGGAAGGGAGGGGAGGGAAGGGGTGGGCAAGGGAGGGGAGGGGAGGAAGGAAGGAAGGAAGGAAGGAAAGAAAGAAGGAAGGGAAAAGAAAGAAAGAAAGAAAGAAAGAAAGAAAGAAAGATAAAGGAAGAAAGAAAGAAAGAAAGAGAGAGAGAGAAAGGAAAGAAGGAAGGAAGAAAGAAAGAAAAAAAGAAAGAAAAAGAAAGTTTAGATACAGGTATTGCTTCTTTCATAAAATCAGTTCAAAATGGTTCACAGACTTTTATGTAAACTCAAAAGTATAAAACCCCTAGAAGATAATATAAGATCTTAGATGACCTTAGCCTTGGCAATAACTTCTTACATGCAACACCAAAAACACAATCCATGAAAGAAAAAATTGATGAGGTGGATTTTTTTTTTAAGATTGAACACTTCTGTAAACACACACACACACACACATACACACACACTGTTAATATATGAAAAGACAAGCTGCGGACTGGGAGAGAAATCTTCGCAAAACACGTAGCTAACAAAGGAGTGGATCTTGAAATATACGAAGAACCGTTAACAGCATGAAAATCAATAAATAAATACGGCCAAATGATCTGAACAGCCACCTCATCAGAGAAGACATACAGGTGGTAAATGAGTACATGCTCGACATTACATGGCGTTTGGAAAAGGCAAATTGAAATGATGGATTATCACTACATGCCTATTGGAAGGGCTAAAATCCAGAACCCTGGTAACACCCAGTGTTGGCGAGGATGGGGAGCCACAGGAACGTTCACTCACTGCTGGTGACAATGCAAAACGGTTCAGCCACCCCGGGGGGCAGTTTGTCAGTTTCTTACAAAACTAACCACACAGTACAAGACAGGAATCCTGCTCATTGGTTTATTCACCTGAAAACCTGCTTGCAGAAGTTTCTACCAGCCATATTCACGAGCGCCAAAGTGGAAGCAACCAAGAAGCCCTTCAGTAGGTGCACGGGTAATGAACTGTGGTCCATCCAGACAATGAAAGGTGATTCTGCACTAAAAAGAGATGAGCAGTCAAACCACAAAAAGACAGGGAGAAACCTCGAAAGCATATCGCGAAGTGCAACAAACCAATCAGAAAAGTCTATAGGCCGTATGATCTTGGGATCTTCTGTGATATTCCAGAGAGGACAGAACTATGGAGACAATAAAGAGGCCAGTAGATTTCAGGGTCTTGAGGAGGAGAGGGTGGGAAGGATAACAAGTTGGAGCATAGGGGGTATTTAGGACAGCAGCGCTATTCCACATATTATAATGGTGGGTACATGTCATTACACACTCGTAAAACCCGTAGACTGTACAACACAAAGAGTGAGCCCAAATGTAAACTCAGAACTTCAGTTAATACTACGGTATCAATATTGGCTCATTGGTAACATTTGGTAACATATTACTAACATTTGTACCTTAGTAAACAAGTTATTAAGAATAGGGGAAAGTCAGGGAGGGAGCAGATAGGGAATTTGGGAACTCTTTGTCGTTTTCATTCAATTTTCTGTAAGCCGAAAGTGTCCAAAGAGTAAAATCTAACTTCAATAATAATAATAATAATAATAATAAATGTGCTGTTAAAAGTGCGATGACCGGGGCGCCTGGGTGGCACAGTCGGTTAAGCGTCCGACTTCAGCCAGGTCACGATCTCGCGGTCCGTGAGCTCGAGCCCCGCGTCGGGCTCTGGGCTGATGGCTCAGAGCCTGGAGCCTGTTTCCGATTCTGTGTCTCCCTCTCTCTCTGCCCCTCCCCCGTTCATGCTCTGTCTCTCTCTGTCCCAAAAATAAATAAACGTTGAAAAAAAAAAATTTAAAAAAAAAAGTGCGATGACCATTTGAATGGCAGTTGACTAAAAAGAAATCAGGAAGTCACAAGGAAGAACAGCTTCCAGAATTTTCTAACAGAAAACAATCAGGTTGGCTGTTCTCCTAGTGGTGCCCTGCAGGTAGATGTTGATGTGGGACAGAAGGTCAGGAGGAGGTCAGCACAGAGTTACAGACCCGGGAGGTGAGCAGTGATAGAGGTGACCACTCATTTCATCATATGAATCCATGTTGAAGCTCTGTCTCACCTCCTTATTCCAACTCCTTAGCTAACTGCCCTTCATCCAACAATGAGATGCCGGGTCTTAGATTACAGTCCAAACCCAGATACTCTGATTTGTCTATGAACCAACTCCATATATTTGGTTGAATTTACTCAAGTTTACATTACATTTGTATCCTACCAGTTAGAGTCTATCTCCCCTCAGAGCAGATATCGGATTCAAGAGCATCCAGCTGGGGACTTGATCTGTGGTTACATTAGCCACAGCACTGCTGTGTTTAGTACTTAAAGAAAAGGACAACACAGGAACACAATTAAGGCATATAAAAGAGGAGATCATATTGAGAGGTCATAGGGTATACTCACATGAATGTAAACATGTAGGGAATTTATGGGGCGACCTTTATTATGACTTGACCCAGCATCGTGGCTCTTGTCAAGGAGCAGACCATGGTATTTCACCGTGAAAGGGATTCTTTATGTTGAGGGCATGGTTCTCAAGCTTTTGTGTGCCAAATTATCACCTTGGGGAGCTTGTTAAAAGGCTGATGGCCAGAAATTCGGATTCCTTGCCTCTAATGGACATGTGGAATCAGGATTTCAAAAAAATAAAAAATCTAACAATGTACCACTTTGAAAAACAAGGAAGACGTTGTAAAACTTAGGACTTTCAGACCCTGGAGTGGTTGCCACTGGAGATCTGTGTATTGATTCATTCTCAATTCAATGTAACTGATTCCAGTTCGGTCCACAAGGATGTGTTCACGATGTGCTAAGATAAGCATTCGATTAGCATAGGAAGCAGTACAGCTTAAAGAAAGGAATTTTATCATTCTACACATCTCATAATTGACCAAAAATATATCCTTTTAGTTTCAGATATAGTATGCTCTTCTGTTCATTTTTATCGTTGTTGCTGTTTTGTTTTGCTTTGTTTTGCATTGCTTCCTGCACGTTGTAAAATAGCTCTGAGCTAGCGTTACATGGAAGCTTTCTCCAAAAGGTTGACGCCATGACTAATTGATTAGCTTAAAAGACTACACATTTTGTGTTCAGCATAGCATACCAAATAATTTTAAAACTGTGTTGAGTAACAAGATAATTTTTGGTCCCATATGGAGGGCGTAAATGACTCATCTGTGATTGCTTAGCTACCTACATTCGGCCAAATTTTATAAGAAATTTCATGTAATGATAAGAGCTGATGCCAGCCCCATGTCTTACTGAAGTACTTCATTCCTTTGTTTCTGTTGAATTGCACTCATTTGATGACCCCCCCCCTTGACATCTCCCTGACCACCCCCTGCCCCCTTTTAAAACAGAAATGCTATCAACTCTTGAGAGTAGTGAGAATCACTAGAAAGAAATGAAGCCAACATTTCTTTATTGTCTTTTTTTAAAAATTATTTTTAAGGTTTATTTACTTTTTGAGAGAGAGATAAAGAGACAGAGCGTGAGCGGGGGAGGGGCAGACCGAGAGGGAGACACAGGATCTGAAGCAGGCTCCAGGCTCCCAGCTGTCAGCACAGATCCCGACGAGGGGCTCATGAACTCATGAACTCATGAACCGTGAGATCTTGACCTGAACTGAAGTCAGACCCTCAACCGACTGAGCCACCCAGGCAGCCCCAAACCAGCATTTCTTGAATAATAGTAATCACAAGCGTTAGACGTTTTGTATCGCAATATATTTTAATCTTCACATCAACCCTATGAAGCTGGCATCACTAGGTCTGTATAAATGAATGAGCTAATGTTAAAACAAAAAACCCACAAAGTTCAAAGTTCTTGTTGGCTTTCTTCAGCAACTCATGAATTGGGCAGCATCCAATCTAGCAGATATGAGGAGCTCCAAAGAGCTACACGAGGCACGAAGTTGTGTTAGGCAGAAAGGAGATTGATTACTTCGGGGTCACCTTCCTTTAGGGGTGACAGATGTCCACCAGGCAGATTACCTACTAATACTAATCAGGCAATTCCTAATTCGCTGGCTTAAGATTCAATTTTCTGGGACATTCACACAGGAATTTAGGCAAGTCTGTTTTGGTCACAGGGGACTTAGCATGAGTAACTCGATTTTGCAACTGCTGCTTTCTTTTCAATATTAATATAGGGAAATCTTAAGGGAAATGCCCAAAGGTTCATCTGATGTTTCTAGGTCCCACTGAATTAAATTTACTAGAAGGCATCAACATTAACAAAACACAGTTGGTGAAATCAAACACTTCCTTTGAGAGACAGATCTGTGAATCTTAAATGCAATCAGAGATTTTGATCATATTGTAGCATATTTGAAAACCTGACAAAAGCAAATATATGAGTCATACGATTCTAACAGTGCATTTTTAATAAGTCAGGGATTTTTCTTTGAACAATAAGAATCAGGTACAAGTACTCATTGATTCATGGATTTACTGAGGAAGAACTCTGCTAAATTCTAGGTAAGAACAACAGGGCAGAGCTGATTGGGATAAAAAATAAATATATTTAGGGGCAGCTGGGTGGCTTGGTTGGTTAGACATCTAAGTCTTGATTTTGACTTGGGTCATGATCTCACAGTTTGTAGGATCCAGCCCTGCATCGGGCTTTGCGCTGACAGTGCAGAGCCTGCTTGGGATTCCCTCTCTCTGCCCTTCCCCCACTTGAGCTTTTTCTCTCTCTCTCTCTCAAAATAAATGAATAAACTTAAATACACATATATATCTATAAAGATATAGATATATATATCTATTATATATATCTAAATATATATCTATATATTATATATATCTAAATCTATATCTATATATATATCTAAATATATATATATTTATAGATATATATATAAAGATATATAAGGAAAGAATTTCCCCTCCTGCAAAAGTAAACATTTGAGATAATAAAACACCTAGTTTCGCATGAAAGGAACATTTAAGATGGACATAGGGAGTTGTTACCATCTAAGGATGCATAAAACTAGAAGAAACAGTAATGGTCCATTAAAGTTCCATGTTTTTACAGCTTTCTTTCTGTGTTTTCTAAATGGATCATAATTTTGACAGCATTAATTTCTTCCTTCAGGTCCTGAAGAAGTCGGGCTGGTATTGTATTCTAATTACCAGCTTATGGCTCCACTTTTCATGCCTACATACGTTGGAGTGTCTTTCCATCATCTGCTTATTTCTCCCTGATAGTTTTCAGATTTAATGGAAACTTCTCAACCTAAGAAGAATATTAATGCACTGGGTAAAACAGTGATTTCATTTTATGTCCCAGGCTTTATGTTGTCTCCCATGTAATGGGATGTAAATTAACTTGTTCATGGAGTAAAGTCAAATTTACGCATGGTGTTCTGCTTAATAATTTAAGAAACTACAGACTAAATGAAATATGTACTTGAAAGAATTTTAAAAACTAATGCCAGAAAGCTTTGGAATACTTTTTTTAAAAAAGTTTGAAAGAGAAGATGTTAGATTATGCCAACACTGATGGCTGTACAATATATAAATGTATTATCTGTGAAAATAATAAAATAAAAGGGGAGGCATGGAAATATACAGGAAGAGTGCTTTGTATACTATTAAAACTAAGTTCATGACAGTCAGACTAGATTGTTAGTATGTTTAAGATGTCAGTTGTAAACCTCCCATTAACCACTAAGAAAATAACTTAAAAAATATACAAGGGAAGAAGAAGAAAAGAATCAAAATGAAGCTCAAGAAAATATAAAATGTCAGAATGGAGAAATTGAAAAGAAATACTATGACATACAGAAAACAAAAAGCTAAATGGGAGATGTAAATCCTTATCAGTAGTTACATTAAGTTGAAATGTAATAAATCCTGTGATTGAAAGTTGTATATTGATAGATTGGAATAAAATATAGCAGCCAGGATCCATTTGTATGCCATTTCTAGGAGATGCATTTTAAAAAAAAAACTTTACTTTTTAAAAAAAATTATTTTTTTTCAACGTTTATTTATTTTTGGGACAGAGAGAGACAGAGCATGAATGGGGGAGGGGCAGAGAGAGAGGGAGACACAGAGTCGGAAACAGGCTCCAGGCTCTGAGCCATCAGCCCAGAGCCCGACGCGGGGCTCGAACTCACGGACCGCGAGATCGTGACCTGGCTGAAGTCGGACGCCCAACCGACTGCGCCACCCAGGCGCCCCTAAAAAAAATTATTTTGAGAGAGAGAGCGAGAGCGCACATGAACAGGGGAGGGGCAGAGAGAGAGACAGAGACAGAGACAGAGAGAGAAAGAGAGTCCCAAGCAACTCCATGCTATTGATGCAGAGCCCAATGCAGGGCTTGAACTCATGAACCATGAGATCATGACCTGAGCTGAAATCAAGAGTAGACACTTAACTGACAGCCACCTGGACGTCCAGAGGCTCACTTTTGATATAAGGAGACAAAGAGATTGAGAGTAAAAGGATGGAAAAATGTATTCTATGCAAAGCGGAACCAAAGAGAGCAGTGTGGCTGTATTAATGTCAGACAAAATGGACTCTGAATAAACAGATTTACAATAAACAAAGAAAACATTGTACATTGACAAAGGATCACTAGAGCAAGAAGATACAATACTATAAACATATATACTCTTAACAAAGGACCCCCAAAATATACAAAGCAAAAATGGACAGAATTGAAGGGAGAGATAAATAGTAACATAATAATGGTGGGGGCTTCAATGCCCTCCTTTTGATAATGGATAAAACATCCAGACAGAAGATCATTGAGGAAATAAGGGGCTTGAACAACCCTACAAACCGATCAGCCCTAACAGAAAACTACCCCTAACAGTGGAGTATACATTCTTCTCATGCACAAGGAACATTCTCTAGAATAGGTTGCATTTTAGGCCACAAATCAGTTTTTTAAAAAAAAAAATTTAATGTTTATTTATTTTTAAGAGAGAGAGAGAGAGAGAAAGAGATAGAGAGAATCCAAAGCAGGCTCCAGGCTCCAAGCTGTTAGCACAGAGCCTGACATGGGACTCGAACCCACAGTGAGATCATGACCTGAGCTGAAACCAAGAGTTCGACACTTCACTGACTAAGCAACCTAGGCACCCCCACAAATCAGTCTTAGTACATTTAAAGACATTGGCAATAAAAAAAATGTCTTCAATCACAGTGAAATGAAATTAGAACTGAGTAGCAGAAGGAAAAGGGAAAAATTCAAACATATGTGGAAATCAAGACTCTTAAACGAGATTCTTACGTCAAAGAATAAATAAAAAAAGAAATTAGAAAAGATCTGGAGATTAATGGAAACAAAACACATTATAAAACAACTTATAAGTGACTTCCCTTGTGTGAAGTACCGAGATGGGCAAATTCTAGGGACAGAAATTACAGGACAGGCAGATGGGGCATTAATATTTAAAGCTAACCGTGTTTCTGTTCCAAATAAATGAAAACGTTTTGGAAATGGTTACGGGTGATTTTCCACAACATCGTGAATGTAATTAATGCCACCAAGATGCAACTGACAAACAGTTCACCTGAGAAATTTATGTTGTATGTATTGTATGGCAATTTTTAGAAATTAATAATGTAATTTACCAAAAATCGTGAATTATACATTTTAAGTGAGTGATTGGTATGTTAGGCAAATTATGGGTGATGAAATAATTGGAAGACTCAATACTGTTGTATTTTGTTTCACGTGCGAAGCCATTTAAGCCCAATTAAAAAAAAAAGCTATGGGGTAAGCATTTCTGTGTTACTCCTATGTTTCAAGATAGGTTTTATGTATAAGGCTGAGTTCACCTGTTTCTTTGAACCCTCTGTCACTTGTAGTTCACTACCGTATTTCTGTGAGGGATTAGGGACGAAAGGAATTTGTCACTGAAGGCAATTTCCGACTCCATGCCTCGTTCACAAAAGGGAAAGAAAAATAAACCCTCCCATTTTTCAGTGAGTCAGGTTTGGAAATTTGTCACAAATGGAACGCAGAACTTGCTGGGAAAGAGTGATTTATTTGTTTGTAGGGACAAATAAGGAAAAACAGTGTGAAGTTCTTCAAACAACACTCATTTCAGAAAGTAACTGAAACAAGAGTTGCAGCCTTGAGGGATGAAAGCATTAACTATTTTAAACACACACACACACACACACACACACTTTCTTGTCCAGAAAATATGTTAGATGAAAATCTCTTAAAGTGTTGTTATGTGGAATTTTGATTCTTTTTTTTTTTTTTAATTTTTTTTCAACATTTATTTATTTTTGGGACAGAGAGAGACAGAGCATGAACGGGGGAGGGGCAGAGAGAGAGGGAGACACAGAATCGGAAACAGGCTCCAGGCTCTGAGCCATCAGCCCAGAGCCTGACGCGGGGCTCGAACTCACGAACCGCGAGATCGTGACCTGGCTGAAGTCGGACGCTTAACCGACTGCGCCACCCAGGCGCCCCTGGAATTTTGATTCTTGAATTAAGTCCCCCATCTGGAAGTTCAGATAAAGGTCATTGAGATCCTTGCTATCATTTCAGGCTCCCCACACCGCAGGGATCTATAAACCTACACACTTAAACCTTGTGACTTCTCAGCAATTGCTAAAAGCCTCGCCTGTTTGTCTGCTCTCCCCTAAAAGCCATCGCTCAGCACTTGCCCTGAGGAGAGCAGCTCAGTAGTTACCAAAGGGGACCAGTTTGGGAGTAGGACAGATTCAAGTCCAACCAACGGTTTCTAACCTGAAACTGTGTGGAGCTTCACGGTGACTTCACAGCAGCCTGCCTAACTCATAGGATGATTATGATAATACAGCCAGGTTGCGTATATGGAAGAAACTGGCACTTTGTAATTTCTTTTCTGCTTAAGAAATTGACTATGAACACTGTTTCCAGGAATGGGGATAATTAGGGAAGCTAAGCCAAAGCAATGTTTCAGGAGGGAACGAGATAAGATCCCTAAATATTTAGATTTCACCTTTGAAATCCAGGAGTCCCACTTCTAGGTATTAATTGCATTTGCATATGCAAATATACACAGTGGGATTTGTGAAGGAGGCAGGGAATCATCGCTGGAGGGCGGGTGTGATTCACTTTACAAATGCAAATGTGCAGGAATATGACATCTCTTTGCTCTTTCACAGAAACTTTAATTTTGACTGTAAGTTCTCATTCTGCCAAACTGATGGTAAATGGTAGTTAATGTTTCTGCCAGCCTGGAGACAGGGAGCTTGAAGTCAGAATTTATGCTGATTTATGGGGGGAAAAAAGTGATCTTTTGTAACTCTGAGGTTTGCAAACTAAGATTTGCAGCCTCTCTATGTATCATCATTTCCCCCCCGATACTGAATTGACATTTTTTCTTGACCCTATGATCTAAACCTTCATCCATGGGGCTCCTGGGTGGTTCAGTTGGCTGAGCGTCCAACTCTTGATTTCAGCTCAGGTCACGATCCCAGGGTTGTGGGATCAAGCCCCGCATCAAGTTCTGTGCTGAGAGTGGAGCCTGCTTAGGATTCATTCTCCCTCTCCCGTTGCCCCTCCCACTATTCTCTCTCTCTCTGTCTCGCTCTCTCTCAAATAAAAAAAAAAAAAATTAAAAAAATAAACCTTCTTCCATGATCTACTGAAGTTTGCAGCCCATGCTTTATGTTTCTGCGACTCAGTATGACCCCGAACTGCTTCTTATGAAAATCAACCTGAATTCGTTCAAGAACATAAACTCAACTACAAGTTGAGGAGACACATAGGTGCCACAGGAACATACGAAATGACAGAAGGACATGTGGGATTGTAAAATTCAGATGGTGGAGAATTCTACAAGAACACTAACTGGTATCTTCAATAAACACATTACAAGGTCAAATACAGAAAGACGGAGACTCTGGTAGATTAAAATAACCTTAAAAGACACACCAAGCAAGTGTAATATGTGAACTTTACTTAGATTCTCCTTCAAATTATCAATTTTTAAAAAAATGACTCAATGGGGAAATCTTAAATACTGATTGAATATTTAAAGATACTAAAGTATTATTATTTTTTAGTTATAATGGTATTCAAGTTGTATTGACAAATAGATCTCTGAAAAACTAAAAATAGAATTACCTTATGACCTAGCAATTGCACTACTAGGTATTTACCCAGATGCCTGGGTAAGTGCTGATTTGAAGGAGCACACGTACCCAAATGTTTATAGCAGCATTATCAACAATAGCCAAATTATGGAAGAAACCTAAATGTCCCTTGGCTGATGAATGGATAAAGATGTGGTATATGTATACAATGGAATACTACTCAGCGATCAAAAAGAATGACATCTCGGGGCACCTGGGTGACTCAGTCAGTTAAGTGCCCGACTTCAGCTCAGGTCATGATCTCATGGCTTGTGAGTTCCAGCCCCGTGTCGGGCTCTGTGCTGATAGCTCAGAGCCTGGGGCCTGCTTCACATTCTGTGTCTCCCTCGCTCTCAGCCTCTCCCTCACTCATTCTGTCTCTCTTCCTCTCAAAAATAAATAATCATTAAAAAAATTGAAAAAAAAGAAGGACATTTGCACGGACATGGATGGAACTAGAGTATATTATGCTAAGCGAAATAAGTCAGAGAAAGATAAGTATCAGGTGATTTCACTCATATGTGGAATTTAAGAAAAACAACAGGTGAACAGAGGAGAAGGGAAGGAAAAGGATGATAAAAACACGGAGGGAGGCAAATCATAAGAGACTCTTAAATACAGAGAACAAATTGAGGGTTCCTGGAAGGGAGGTGGTGGGGAGATGGGCTAAATGGGCGATGGGCGGGCATTAAGGAGGACACTTTTGGGTTGGGCACTAGGTGTTCCATGTAAGAGATGAATCAGTGGGTTCTCTCTCTCTCTTTTTTTTTATTGTTTATTTATTTTTGAGAGAGAGAGAGAGAGACAGAGTATGAGCGGGGGAGGGGCAGAGAGAGAGAGGGAGACACAGAATCTGAAACAGGCTCCAGGCTCCGAGCTGTCGGCACACAGCCCAATGTGGGGCTCGAACTCAAGGACTGTGAGATCATGATCTGAGCTGAAATCAAGAGTCGGTTGCTTAACCAACTGAGCCACCCAGGCGCCCCAATTTTTTTTAATTTGTATTGAGTGGGTTCTACTCTTGAAACCAATACTATACTGTATGTCAACTAACCTGTTTTTAGATAAATAAATTTGTTTAAACCTGAAAAAAAGTAGATTTCTAATCTTTAAGAGAAACAGTCTGGAGTCTTCATGGATGACTACGGGTCGACTGGCATTTGCTTCAAATTAATTTACTGTGTGCGAGTGTGCATGTGTGTGGACAGGGGCACAGGAGAATACGGACAAAAGAAGATTCGTAAAGTGTAAGTAAGTGTTGATTTTGGTAGGAGATTAGTGGCAATCAATTTCACTGTTCTCTCTATGTTTTGATGTGATCGGAAATTTCGGATTAAGTTTCAAAATGTGTCTGAAGAAGGACATTTTAAAATGATCTTTTATCGCTAGGGTATCACTCTGGTGTGCGGACAATGGCCTTCACCACTGGAAATGGTCACTTCTCAGGTTTTAACCCAAACAAGCTAACTTTCTCCTGGGAAGCTCAAGTTTGAGAATCCTTCTGACTAATTCACATTTCAGGAAAAGGCACAGCAGCTTGGTTTTAACGCCTCATACACTGAGCTCATTTAGAAACCCTAGACTTTATTTTTACTGCATTAAAACTGCCTTGTGGGTATTTTCATCTCATACATTTAATGAGCAGATTTCCTTTACCTTTGACTTGCTTCCATATGCAAGGGGATGGTTTGCCCTATGTAAACTCAAATGTCCAAACTGTCTAGTTAAATGCAAAGACTTTTTGAGATAAGGTCTCTGAACGCTTTTAAATGGAATAAAGTGAACTTTTCTGAACCAAACCTAAATAATTCACTGGTTCTGACCTTCCTGGGTTCCTCTTTTTCTTCTTTCACTTGTGAGCACCCCTGGAAAATAAAGTCAATGTGTGAAACGCCAGTGGACTCGTAGATTTGGTGACAGACCCACTGGGGTTCTTTCCTTCTATGTGTTTCTTTCTTCTACTTCAGGACATTTCAGTAAGTGGACCAGATGCTTTCCCTGAGAAACACTGTGTCATTTCAACAAAGTCACTGTGATATGAAAAATTGAAAAGTATGATGGAGACAGACTATAATAGAAATTGCAGTAATACTTAAGTAAAGGAGTATTATCGTTGGTATTATTTTTGATAAATTATCTTAATAGAACATTATATGTTAATAATCCTCTCAGATTCTTTTTCCTGTGTCCTTTCCAGCATATGTTTAGAAGAGTATTAGGTGATTATGATCGCCAACGTCTTCGAGAAAACAGGCTCGCAGTGTTGCGTGGCTTTTGGAGGCTCCCTGAGGAAGTCAAGGCACCATAACCCAGTTATATTCACTCTAAATCTGGAGTTACTCCTTTTGCAACAATCATGTTGTGGTCCTATATTCAGTGGAATCTCCATAAGAAAATTTCCCCAAAGAAGCGCAGTTGGTATCTGTGAAACATCTAATTTCAGTAAAACTCATACGGTATTTGGTCCTGTGTTACCTTCACCAGTCCCAGTTTCCTTGCAAGACACAGGGAAATAAACTACTTAAAAAAATCGCCAGCAAAGCGGTGTCAGGAAAATGATCGAGCAGGCAGTCCTGAGATTCAATCCTGCCATAGAAACATTGAAAAAGGAGCAGAAACTATCAGAACCAATTTTGTCAGAACTCTAGAGAACGGTCAAAGGTTTATAGCAACCGAACAAATACTGAAGTTAGGAAAAGAGAGCATGAAAACGGTAGGGAAGTCTTGTGGCATTTTTCACGTTGTCAGGCCCCACCCCATCCTGGGTTTGGCACCAGCCTTAAAGATGTTGGCCCATGTTGGGAAACCACAGGTGTTGGTGAGGATGTGGAGAAAGGGAACCCTTTTGCACTGCTGGTGAGAGTGTGAATTGGTGTAGCCACTCTGGAAAACAGTATGGAGGTGCCCCAAAAAATTAAAAATAGAACCACCCTATGGCCCAGCAATTGCACTACTAGGAATTTATGCAAAAAATACAAAAATACTGATTCGAAAGGGCACATGCACCCCCAGTTTATAGCAGCACTATCAACAATAGCTGAATTATGGAAAGGGCTCAAATGTCCATCGATGGATGAATGGATAAAGAAGATGTGGTTTATATATACAATGGAATACTACTCGGCGATCAAAAAGAATGAAGATTTGCCATTTGCAAAAATGTGGATGGAACTGGAGGGTATTATGCTAAGCGAAATAAGTCAGGCGGAGGAAGACAGACATCGTATGATTTCACTCATATGTGGAATTGGAGAAACTCAACAGATGAACGTAGGGGAAGGGAAGGAAAAATAAGAGAAAAACAGAAAAGGAGGCAAACCAGAAGAGACACTTAAATACAGAGAACAAAGTGAGGGCTGCTGGAGGGGTGGTGAGTGGGTGGATGGATTAAATGGGGGACAGGCATTAAAGAGGGCACTTGTTGGGATGAGCACTGGGTGTCATAGGTAAGAGATGAATCCCTGGGTTCTGCTCCTGAAGCCAAGACTACACTGTCTGTTAACTAATTTGAATTTAAATTAAAAAAAAAAAAAGGATGTTTGTCCTTGTTCCCAGAGTGGGAAATTTGTCCTTGGTTCCAGAGGCAGAAGACCAGAACACAATAACAAATTATTATGTCTTCTCTAACCTGTCCGGAAGCTACCTGAAGAACTGACCCCAAGTTCTGTCTCTGGTTTGCCTAGCTCTGAACTCACTGATGCCTGAAAAGCTGTTTCCAGAGTTCAAAAGTACTGGAAGGGGGTGTGCTATGGTGGTTTATAATAAGAAACACATAGTTGGTCTTTGGCTATTCTGGGCACAAAACTAAAACCTTTGGAATTTGCTAAGGGAGGAGCGCAATTAAAGGGTCTTTTGTCATGTTAATAAGGAGGCTGGTTGGCAGTGGAGACAACCAGGTGATTAGAGGTTTGGGATGTTTTGGTCCCGCCCCCTGACCCCAGGGGAGGTGTGACAGAATGGAGATAGAATTCAATGCCTATAGCCAATGACTTAATCATTCCTGCTTGTTTCATGAGGTCTCCACAAAAACCCCAGAGGACAGGATTCTGGGGGTTTCTGAGTTGGTAAACCTGTGGACAGAGTGGCTCTCTGGAGACAGTGTAAAGGCCCATGCCCTTTCCCCATGGCCTATATATCTCTTCCATCTGGCTGTTTCTGAGGTACACCCTTTTACTATAAATTGCTGAATTGGAGAGTAAAATGTTTCTCTAAGTTCTGTGAGCAGTTCTAGCACCTTAATCCAACCACAGGAGGTGGGCTTGGGAACCTCCGAGCAATCGGCTGTTGGCTAGCAAAGCTGACAACCTGGAGTTTTGGTCGACATGTAACGTGGGTGGTGGGTGGTTATAGAGCAGTGCCCTTAACTTGTGGGGTCCGATGCTATCTCTGGGTAGATCATATCAGATTGGGTTGAATGGTAGGTCCCCAGCTGGTGTCTGATAATTGCTTATTGGTGTGGAGACCCCCATACAGAATTAGGTACAGAATTTTTAGGTGATGAACAATCTGAAGGTGTCTATGGCACAAAATTACAGTTGAGACAAGGAGCGGTCTGCCTGAAGCCTGAAAGGAAAATTTGAAAAAAGGAGGTTCTTTGGGAAGTTTAGGGCATTCAAAAATAACCGTGTATAGCATATTAGGGACTTTAAAAAGTCATGCACATACCCAGGCCAAGATGCATGCTCAGCAAAGAACTAAAAAGACCCTAAGCATTCGTTTGGGCTGTGCTTGGGCTCAGCACTAGCCTAGATGAGTGTTGAAAGAGAATCTCAATTGCGCAGCCAATCCGCAAAGACAGATTTCTTTGGAAATGAAGGAAATCTCTGTCAAACACCTCAATGAACGAAAGGTAAGAAACAGAGACTTAGTGACAACACGCAACAAAGAATATAGTCTCTACAAATACAATTGGCAGAAGTTACTAAACAAATTGACCACAGCATGTCTTGGCAAATAAAAAAGAAATCACAAACTGCAGAAGACAGAATCTAATTTCTAGAGCCTCATGTTGTACTATTCAAATGTCCAGTTTTCACAAAACCAAACCAAACCAAACCAAACCAAACCAAACCAAAACAAAACAAAACAAAACAAAACACAACACCAGGAAAGTGTGGCCCTGTGTTAATCCTTTTTGGCTGCTTTAATGAAAATACCATAGTCCGGGTAAACATTTCATTTGTATGCAAACATTTATTTCTCATTGTTCTGGAGCCTGGAAGTTCAAGATCAAGGCACTGGAAGATTTGGTGTCTAGTGATCATTTACTTTTTGGTTCATAAACAGTGATGTATTAAGTGGCAATTATGTTGGGGGCAATATAGGTCAGGGAAAGGAGATATAGGGTCCCAGAAGGTTAGGGAGAGATGACATTGGTTTAGTCATTTAAAATACAGTGTTCCTGGTCAAGGTGGCACTTGTGTATTTGCATGCAAACACACTAAAGTGTGGGAGTAGAGAATTCCCCATGAAAATGATTCCATAAAAAGTCAATAGACCTTCTGTGAAAATTAATATTGGACCCTGCAAAATAAACGTTAGGGGAGGCTTCTATAAGCTCTTTTACAAAATAACATGTAATGACTAGGCATCAGTGTTTTAAATAAGGCTTTGTCTTTTCTATTTTTCATATAAATCATTTGTTAACTGGAAGAAACATTTCTTTTAAAGAAATAAACTTTGGGCGCCTGGGTGGCTCAGTCGGTTAAGCATCTGACTTTGGCTCAGGTCATGATCTCACGGTTCGTGAGTTCAAGCCCCGCGTCGGTCTCTGTGCTGACAGCTCAGAGCCTGGAGCCTGTTTCCTGTTTTGTGTCTCCCTCTCTCTCTCTGACCCTCCCCCATTCATGCTCTGTCTCTCTCTGTCTCAAAAATAAATAAAAACGTTTAAAAAAATTACAAAAAAAAGAAATAAACTTTTCCATAATGTTAAGGACAAGATAATTTATCTAAAACAGTATTTCTCAAAATTTTGGCCTCAAGACTCTTTCTACTCTTAAAATGATTGAGGACCATAAAGAGATTTTACTAATATAGGTTATACATACTAATACTTACTATATTTAAAATGAAAACACTAGAATGCACAAATACAAATCCCTCTACTCATCAGAGCAATGACATCACCACACCTCATTATGCTTCCGGAACAGTCCCCTGCAAATTCATGAGAGAATGAGGGTGGGAAAATCTCAATGACATCTTAGTAATAGTAATAAAATAATTTTGACCTCATTAAAAAGGTCTCGCGGCCCCCAGGTGTCTTTCAACAGCACTTTGAGAACGACTGTCCTTGAAAATTTGTTACAAGATAAAGTTTACAGTTAATATTGATCACAAGGACTTGGATGAATCAAATCATCATTTCAAACTGCTGAAAACGATAAAAAAAATTTCTACATATCTTCTCCTCTTTCTTCCAAACTTCCATTGCTCCCTTTTATCAGACAATGGGTTCACCTTATGCTTCATTGACAAAATGGGAGCTTTTAGATGGGGACTCCCTCTGCCCTCTTGTTATATTCCAGAAATATCGTCTGTTCCTATCCAAGGCTGGCTCTTAGACTTGTGCTCTAGATTCCAGCCCTTCTACTGTTCATGAGATGTTCATTTCTTCCATCTGTTCTTCTCTCTTGCTTGTCAACCTCTCCGTAAGGAATTAATTCCAATGGGATAACACCCTCCAGTCATCAAAGCTAAAAACTTGGAGTCATTTGGCACATCTCCCTTTTAATCAGTATTTGCATCATTTTCATGGGAAAGTCAATTGGTGCTACCTTCCAAATACACACTTCAGCCATGTACTTTGCTCTGTCTCCATTGCCAATGCCTTAGTTCAGGCCAACATCATCTCTTGGCAGAATTACTACAGTACCTTTCCAGCTGGTCTTCCTTCTTCCACTCTTGTAGCCAATAATCCATCCAACAGCCAAAGTAACCTTTCAAAAACGTATTCTGGTATATTGCGGACATACCAACTGGTTTAATTAGTTATGTAATCGTCATGATGGAACCCACATCCCCGCTAAAATAATGAAATATTACTACTACATTTGAAATCCCCTGTTTGTTGCTTATTCAGTGTCCTCTTTTTCTCCCAAAGACCAACACTGTGCCAGATAGCTGCATTAATACCCCTTGCTATCCCTTATGATTCTGAACGTATGAAACCCAAGCCCATATGTTTGGTTAGGCTTTCTTTTTTCAAGTATTTTTAAATGGAATCCAATGGATCAATCTATGAATATTCTTCAGTGACTTGTTTCTTGTCTGACATAGTTTTAAAATTCGTTCACTGTATTGGCTCTATGGGTAGTTAGTTCATTGTCATCGTTGTCTGAATTTCCACAATATTTAGTGATTGGAGTGTTGATGGACATTTGCATCTTCTCAGGTGTCACACAGGTTCACCCCATTATTGGTGATTAATTGATCAAGAGGCTTTCAGACTTCTCCTTGGTTCGAAACCTCCTTGGGAGCTTCCCATGTGAGATCTGAAATCAGCCGCTGTATATGGAGGGCAGGGAGAGACTGAAGAAAGAGGTGACCACTCTAGACTGGCAGGTGACAGGTGTAATAAGCAAGGAACTTACATAGGAGGCTAGTCTTGGGCAGCAGCAAAACAGACACATGCAAGAGAAAACACAGATTAAGGCGGTGATTCCTAAAATCAGTGACAACTTTTTCTACCAAGAGCTCCCTGATGTGAACCACTGATTTATTAAGTCCCCTAGGCTGGGGATCAGATTGCTCAAGGTCTTCTCTCGTGCCCACATGTAATTTAATAAAGATGACACCTTAACAGACTCCTCCAGTGTGAACACACAACATTCTCTTCGGATAATGATACGGGAGCCTCCTCGAGAGGCAGTACTAATGTCCAAGGCCATCCTATTCGGAGGACAGTTTTTCTCATTAGAGACCCTTCAGGGTTCAATAAGGACAGGCTTTGTCTATCACTCAAGGCTTGCTGGGTGAATTTAGTAAGGTCTTCCATATGTGCTACAATGTCCTCCAGGCCAATGGAGGAAACAAAGGCAATGGCAATGATAGTACGCGTGGAGAACAGAATATGCCCACCCAGACTTGAGAAGGGAAGAGGGACGTTGGCCGTCTTAGCAACTTGACCTGGTTGTTCATACCATGCATGTTGGCTGGGAAAGTCAGGATTGTCATGTGTGAGGAGAGGTACTGGCGGGTGACATATGTCAGACCAGGACCTCCAACCGCTTCCTTTTTTAAGTGGTGTATGTTCCACTGGGTATGGCGTGGTTCAACAGATCCAGCCTACAGCAGGACGGGGGAATCGCAGTAGAGACTGAGTAGTCTGGGATGACTTGGAGATTCAACTTGAAAAACACTTGATTATAAAGCCCCTTTTCCTACACAGATTTCCCTAGCTACCTCCTGATCCACATCTGTCCCAGCTTCTTCAGCATGTCTACACAAACCAAGGTATGTTTAGAGCCCTCACTCAGAGGGAGGGCCCAATGTAATCCGTTCGTCCATGCCTTACTTGTGGGAACTCTGGCGGACGGCATTGTTTAGAACCCACAGGACATGCTGTTACTGAAGTAACCATGTCACTGAATTTCTAGGACAATCTGGCATCCTTGGCAACATGCCATCCACCTGGGTGCAACGATGGCCACTCTTCCTTCCCATGTGCCCAATCTGTTATGTCGACTGAAGGGGTCAGTTGTTAGGGTTGGTACCTCAGCGTGGGCATCAGCTTCCTGATTCCAGGAGGTGTCAGTGCCTTATGAGCTGGGACATGGAAGACAGTGACGACTGCCCCAGGCTCCTGCAGGCTGACCCAAATGTCTTCCCACGTGCATCCTGGCCTTACAAGAACTTATTCACGATCATCCACCCCTTGGATTCCCATTGTCCAAGCCGTAGGGTTAATCTCTTGAGGACAGCCCAACTGTCAATACAAAGGGTTTGTGGTCAGAGCTCGTGAGTGATCACCAGTCAAACCACAGAGTTAAGCCCACTGACTATGTGGAAGCTACTCTACCTGGAGGAACACGGGACACACCTCCAGGAGCTGGTCCCCTATGTGGGTATATCTGCTTCCTGTCTCCTTCCAGAGCTGAGACCAAAACCCTAGGGGCACTCTCTCCTCTGGTCTCTGCCACAGCACCTGACCCACACCTTCCAGAATCACAGACACCTCTAACTTAAATGGTAGCCCTACTAAGAAGAGGCCCAGAGTTTTAATCTGCTTCCTTGCTATTTTTGCCTTTTCTTTTTAAAAAAATTTTTTTAAGTTTATTTATTTTTGAGACAGAGAGAGACAGAGCATGAACAGGGGAAGGTCAGAGAGAGGGAGACACAGAATCTGAAACAGGCTCCAGGCTCTGAGGTGTCAGCACAGAGCCTGACGCGGGGCTCGAACTCACAGACCGCGAGATCACGATCTGAGCCGAAGTCAGACGCTTAACCGCCTGAGCCACCCAGGCGCCCCTATTTTTGCCTTTTCAAATGTGGCTTGCTTCTTTGATCCCCAGTCCCACATGTACCCTTTCTAGGCTGTGGAAGGAATCATGGCACTGTGCCACATGAGGAATAAGAGTCCTTCAAACCCCAAATCCCTAAAAGGCCTGCACCTCTTTCACATTTTCAATCACACTACTTATCAATCACAACTTATCAATCACAACTACTGGGACAACCTTATCAATCACAACTACTGGGACAACAATGCAGCTTACCCAAACATGTGACTCCCAAAAACATATGGTCTGGCCGTGCCTTGGTCTTGAATTTTCTGTGGGTTCGTGGCCCATTATCATCCTCATAAATATTCCAGCAAATCCTGCAGGGTGTCCGGAAGCAGAGACAAGTCTCCGTAAGTTAACATTATACCATTAATGTAATTGGGCCCATTTTACTGATGTGGAGAAGGAGAATGGGGATAGGTCCTACACTGCCATTTTGATACATGGTAGGGTTGTGCCAATAACCTTGGGGGAGCATTTGAAAGGTCCATTGTTGTCCTTCCCACTTGAAGGCAAATTGATCTTGTGACTCAGTGGCCAAGGGTACAATGACAATTCATTTGCTAAGTCCAGCCCAGCATGGAACCTTCCTAAGACTATGGCCAAGGTAACGAAGATGGCGGCAGTGTTGGGCACAGATGCATGGAAGGGGCACCACCTTGTTCAGGTCTCAATAGTCCTACCACCATCATCCACCATGGGCCATCTTTTTTGTGACCGTATCAGGCTGTTGAAAGCAATTTGAGCAGCGTTTATAATAACCACGTGGTACAGTTCTTGGTTTCTCCTATCTCCTAATGCCTCTCACCCCAGGCAATTTATATCATCTGACACCACCACCTTTACGGGGCTGAGGGGCAGGCTTACTGGTTCCCAGCTGGCGTTTTCCCTCAGCTCTGGTTTGTTACTCTAAGCTGGAGGCCAACTTCACCAACAGAGGTTTGCAGAGTATGACCTTGTAGGATACCTGTGCCCAATGTGTTCCTTGGTATTGGAGAGGTAAAAACTTCTTTTCATGGGAAGAACACCTGCTTTTCAGTGCCAAAGGATGTTCCTGACTATAACTGCTTGACCCCATAAACATCCATGGCTCTGAGGGGACCAGAAAACTTCAGGGGGTACCACGTATTAGAGGACATCCAGCTCCAGTATCCATCAGAGGTGCCATATTTTGTTCACTTCTGGAGGATGAGAGAATAGTGAGCTCAACATGAGGCCTCCCATCACCTCCAATCTTGGCAGTCTTGGTCCCCACGCCGAATGGGACTGTATTCCTGAGGACTCTGCTGGAACAGGGAGTACATCAGGGTTGTAGGGGCAGATAAGGCAGGTCTGAGCTGTTCCTCAGGTTTTAAGGCCAACAGAGACTTGAGTTGCCTGTCTACATGTTCAGGTGGGGTTCCTATAGCAAGGAGGTCAAACCAAGTTTGCTTCCAGGTTATTTTTACCAGTCCTTTCCCATTGGTGGGGAGGTTTTGGCCTTCAGAGCTTCCTCTCTTTCTTGGGTCTTTCCCACAACCTGTACCCATTCCCAAGATTTATCAGTTTCCTCAAGATCAACAATGAATTGTCCAACATCATAAATATCTTGCCCCATGACTGGGCTCAACATGGGTATCAGGGCCCCATACCAAGGGCTGGAGAAAGAACCGGAGAATCTTGGCTTCCATTCCTGCAGTGAATGTGGCTCCCTCTGGGTCTTCAAACACAGGGCTCTGTCCCATCCCCAGATTCCTAAGAATTTTTGTTTCTCCTCTATGGATTTCCTGGGTCTAGCACACCCAGGAAGGTCCCTGGGTCAAGCCTGGATGCAGGATAGAATGACCCAGTCCATCAGGCAGTGAGTGCCCAGAACCCCCAAGCATCACACAGGTGCTGCCAGAGGGCAGGTGGGTGGCAAGGTTGCTCACTTCTTCCATTTCTTGACTCGGAGAAATACCATCATGCCCCTTCCCCCAGGCCCCATATCCCATGGCCACACCAACCATACCTGCATGACCTCCTGGCATTTTTCTGGATCTTGGCAGTTGTATCAATAAGCTCAGAGAGAATGTTTTCTGTCATCAGGAGAGTGTCCTGAACGGAGGCCAACCTGCTGACTGAGGTTCCTGTGACTGTGCTCTCACTTTCCTCTGTATTGGAGGTGAGGGTGGTGGGGAGGCTGGGGACACTGTGTCTGTCTCACTGTCAGGCACCACAACACCCTCCCATCCCCTGTCCTTGCTTCCCCAGAGCGTCTCTCTGCCACGATGTGCTCAGTTCAGTCCCTGAAGCAAGAGAGCTGAGGCAGCTGGGGTTTTCAGGGTGTCCCTGTTCCCATACAGCCAACTGTTGGTGCACACCCTTGGGGGCCTCCTGGGTGAGACCTGAATGGTGTCAGATCATCCCTGTGGGTGCGGGGCAGGAAGAGGCGGAAGACAGAGGCCGCCACCTACCATAGGTAGGTGGCAGGTGTAATTGACAAGGGAACTTACATCTGAGGTTTGCCTTGGGCGCCACAAGATGAGATGCCTGCCCCACGCCCAAATCTGTAAGTGTCTAAAGTGTCCTGGACGGAGTTCTGTCACATGCACTGCCTGTACAGCTGGTGTCAGCACCACGTCACTCTCAGGGCTGTGTCCTTGGGGCAGCTTCCGGGAGGGGGAGGACAAGCGACACGCACATTCTAGGAATGGGAGGGGGGCGAGGACCATAGACGGCTGGGGTCCAGCCACAGGTCGACTGGCTGTCATGTCCGCTTCATGACCTCCTCCAACACTTCCCTCAAATTACCCCTTTTCTCCTTATAATTAACGTTGGCTGTGCAGGGTGACTTTGAAACTGTGTAACTTCCCTTCCCTCTCGCACTTTGTTTCTTTGTCTGTGTCAGTGTGAAGGCAAGACTCCTAGTTTATTCGGTGGGTTATAATGTATCAACCTGTACTTTGATGCCCAAACTGGCTTGGATTTTGCCAGAGGGAAACTTCCTTTTTCTTTTTCTGGCTGAATTAGATGTTCTATTATGTTCTCTTAACGCTGATTTAGGTATTATTATTTTATGTGGCCCAAGGTTCCTTGTTGGCCCTTGTATATACCCACTGTCTGCAACCACTTTATTTTCTATCAAAAAGCCTCATTTAACTTTTACCTTCCTTATAAACTCCACTAGGAGTGGTCTGTTGGTTTCAGTCTCTTTACACTCTTTAGGAGACAGTTTGGCATGGATAGATTTCTTATTTCTTCCAGGATTTCATATCCCCCCCCCCCCCAGCACATTGAAATTCTCTACCACTGTCTTCTGGCTCCATTTGTGGTTAAGAAATGTGTACTTACTTGGCCCTTCCTCGCCGCTAACCTGTGTTTTCGTTCAGATCTCTCTTAAGATCTTCTCTTGGTCCTTGGCGTGTCTTCTTGGTATTTCTTTCTTCCTTCAGTTTCTCCGTGACCCTTACATCGGCTTTCTCCTTCATTCACCCCTGTTAAAATCAGTGATGTTGAGGAAGCTGTTAAAAATTTCCCATACGAGGGCCGCCTGGGTGGTGCAGTCGGTTAAGTAGCTGACTCTTGATTTCGGCTCAGGTCATGATCTCGTGGTTCAAGGGTTTGAGCCCCGCATCTGGCCCTGTGCTGTCAGCTCAGAACCTGCTTGGAATTTTCTCTCCCTCTCTCTGGCCCCCCTCTCCTGCTCCCATTCTTTCTCTCAAAATAAATAAATACAAATTAAAGAAAATCAACTATAAAAACTCACCAGTTGGTAATACATTTGCCAATGCTTCTTTAGTATTTGTTTGGAAATACTGTACATAAAATGTTGCAGGTATATAGCTTAAAGCCTATGATAAAATAGTTGACTTGGTCTTTCATTTGCACGATAACCTGTCTCTTTAATATTTGTCCTCTTCCTAGAGCTATTAATGTATACATTTATATTTATAGATATATTGTAATTTAGTTTTGCTACTTTATGCTGCTCTCCTAAATTTTACTCAACTTCTTTTTTTTATATTAATTTATGACTTTATAGTAATTCTTTTTTATATTAATTCAAGTTTTCTTACTATTTTTATTCCACTAAGTTTTGAAATTTACCCACTATTTGTCTGTTTTTAGTGGTTATCTTTTCTTATGTACTATTGATATCCAATACGTTAGTTCTAAATTTTAACCCCACAAAATAAGAATTGTGACTATCCCCTAGAATTGTGGTGGTTGATCTTATTTAAACTAGATTAACCGATCCCTGCACTCAGAATTTCTACTTATATGACAGGACTTCATTCTGCAGTCTTTTTTCTTCTTCCCGAATTGCAAGAGACTGCTGCAAGTTTCGTCAGTTATTTTGTGCTTAGAAATGCTTTCATTTGACTTTTGTTCTTCAGTGACAACTATAAATTATAAGCTAAGAGTCATTTTTAATCTCAGGATTTTCATAGTGTTTTGGTTTTTTGGTTGTTTTTAGAAATTAATCATCAGTGTAATTTTTTATTTCTTTAAAGTTTTTAAAGATATTTATTTATTTTTGAGAGAGAGAGAGAGAGAGAGAGAGAATCTGAAGCAGGCTCCAGGCTCCAAGCTGTCAGCACAGAGCCCGACATGGGGCTTGAACCCATGAACCATGAGATCACAACCTGAGTTGAAGTCTGGCACTTAACCGACTGAGCCACTCAGGTGCCCCTATTTCTTTTCTTTTCTTTTCTTTTTTTTTTTTCTTTTCTTTTCTTTTCTTTTCTTTCTTTCTTTTTTTTTAAGTTTATTTACTTTGAGAGAGAATAAGCACAAGGAGGGGAGAAGCAGACAGAAGGAGAGAGAGAATCCCAAGCAGGCTCCAGACTCGAGCTGTCAGCACATAACTGGGGCTCCAACTCATGAACCATGAGTTCACGACCTGAGCTGAGATCAAGAGTCAGATGCTTAACTGACCGTGCTACCCAGGTGCCCCAATTTTTATTTCTTTATTTCTCTGCCTATTACCTCCACCATACAGTAAACAGGTTAGGTTCCGTAACAGAGAATCCTAAAATTACAGCTGTTCAGGAGAGGCATGCCTGTGTAAGCACACATCATTATCATGCTGTTCACCAGGCTCTGGCTCTTCCCCTTTTTCTTACATGGCATTGAATAGGGGATTGATCCCACTGGCGTGGTTGATGTTCAGCCGCAGACAGATCGGTGGTTCTACCGATGGCTCTACCCATTTCTTCATGGGTTCATTGGGATGGAAGAAATGGAATCGCAGGGTCTCAGTTTCCTAGACGGGGCACCCAGCACTGTCACCTACATATCACTGAAGAGAACCCCTGAAATCACCCAATTATTCCCTGAGGCATCCAAGTCCTGGAAAGAGCCAGAGGTCTCCACGGTATTTATGCTAATGAAATGGTGAGAAATAGAAGCCCGGAGAGTCCAAGCAAGTCAGTAAGTTGGCACAGCGCAGCGTTTTGTCTGTCCATTAGTCCGTTAGGTTCTTAGGGTGTCCGCTGAGTCTATCAGAGTTGCTTCAGGTTTGTTTGTTTGTTTTTTTGTTTGTTTGTTTTTTGTTTGTTTTTAATACAGAAACACCAAATATATAGATTGATGGCATGCAGGCTGTACCAGGGTATTTAGGGGAAAAACATCATCACTAATATTTGTGGAACAAGCCCACCCAACCTACCACACCAAGTCCTGAGAGTAGATCCCCAGGTTTGTTTTGCCCACCATCAAAGAGCTGGCTGGTTGTTTAATTTTACTTCACAACTTCTTTAGTTACCCTAAAACATTTAACCACATTCAACAGGCATTGGTGACCATTATACGAATGCTAGATGTCTCTGCTAATACATGACCTAGAGTAACTGTATTGTGCAGTCACCATTATGGCAGATCAGATTCCCTGTATGAGCGTCTATACAGACTCATTTCACGGCTGCATTTGAAAAGGGCATTTGTATGTTCTAATTCAGTGATCCCAAAGGAATAATCCACACATAAAACAATGGAAACCAGAATCTCTTACACCTTCTGGAAGAGATACACTTCAGTGAGCACATCAATGAGTGAATATTTGGTCAATTAAGATACCACCAGGGAGTATAGAAGCAAAGACACTCGAAACATTTTTAGAGAGCAGACCACGTCCTCTCTCTCCAGTGCACTCACTATGGGTTGATATAACCTTGAGATAAATGCCAGAAACCAGTAGGTCCACAACCTGAGAAATTGGGATCATTTTTACAGTAACATCTCCAAATTCAGGGATTGTTAGAGCAACACATCGAGTAGGTCAGAATAGAAAAATGTAGTTAGCTCAGCCATAGCAGGGGCATTGAGTTAAGCGGTTTTCTTGTTTATCATCTGTGATGTTGTACCATCAGTAAGATTTTACATTATATATATTTACAAACAAAAATAATAATTTTTATCATTAAAATTTTACGCAGTATTTACAGGAATGATGGTAATGCCTATCCTTCTTGGAAGACAGGATTATTAATAGAAAAACTAAATTAATATTTATAGATAAATTTTATCATAATTGTGGCTTGTAGCATGTTCAGTAAAATGGTCTAATAGAAGGGACCACACTTAGGGGTCCCTGGGTGGCTCAGTCGGTTAAGTGGTTGACTTCAGCCCAGGTCATGATCTCACAGTCTGTGAGTTTGAGCCCCGCGTCAAGTTCTGTGCTGACAGCTCAGAGCCTGGAGCCTGCTTCAGATTACTCTCTTTCTGCCCCTCCCCTGCTTTCTCTCTGTCTCTGTCGCTGTCTCTCAAAAGTAATATATATTTTTAAAAATTTTAAAAAGGGACCACACCATAAAATTCTCGACAGCAGATGAAAATGTGACAAACAGTATAGTTACTTAAATCTTGTAATGCAGCTGTAGCCTTTCTAAATATAACAAATGAGTTGAACATAAGTTATTATAAAAATACAATTTTATATTATGTTGATTGATATTTACCAAGCATCTCCTAAACAACAGGAGTCCAGGGCCAGATGGCTTTCCAGGGGAATTCTACCAAACATTTAAGGAAGAGTTAACAACTATTCTCTTGAAGGTGTTCCAAAAAATAGAAATGGAAGGAAAACTTCCAACTCTTTCTATGAAGCCAGCATTACCTTGATTCCAAAACCAGACAGAGACTCCACTAAAAAGGAGAACTATAGACTAATTTCCCTGATGAATATGGATGCAAAAATCCTCAACGAGATATTAGCCAACCGGCTCCAACAATACATTAAAAAAATTATTCACCACGCCCAAGAGGGATTTATACCTGGGATGCAGGCCTTGTTCAATATCCACAAAACAGTTAACATGATTCATCACATCAATAAAAGAAAGGACAAGAACCATATGATCCTCTCACTAGATGCAGAGAAAGCATTTGGCAAAATACAGCATCCTTTCTTGATAAAAACCCTCAAGAAAGTAGGGATAGAAGGATCATACCGTGAGATCATAAAAACCATATATGAATGACCCAACGCTAATATCATCCTCAATGGGGAAAAACTGAGAGCTTTCCCTCTAAGATCAGGAACAAGACAGGGATGTCCACTCTCGCCACTGTTATTCAACATAGTATTGGAAGTCTTAGCCTCTGCAATCAGACAACACAAAGAAATAAAAGGCATCCAAATCGGCCAGGAAGAGGTAAACCTTTCACTCTCTTCGCAGATGACATGATACTCTATATGGAAAACCCAAAAGATCCCACCAGAAAACTGCTAGAATTGATTCATGAATTCAGCAAAGTTGCAGGATATAAAATCAACACACAGAAATCGGTTGCATTCCTATACATCAACGATGAAATGACAGAAAGAGAAATCAAGGAATTGATCCCATTTACAGTTGCACCAAAAACCATAAAATACCTAGGAATAAATCTAACCAAAGAGGTGAAAAATCTATACACTGAAAACTGTAGAAAGCTTATGAAAGAAATTGAAGAAGACACAAAGAAATGGAAAGATTCCATGCTCCCGGATAGGAAGAACAAATATTGTTAAAATGTCAATACTACCCAAAGAAATCCACATATTCAATGCAATCCCTATCAAAATAACACCAGCATTCCTCACAGAGCTAGAGCGAAGAACCCTAAAATTTGTATGGAACCAGAAAAGACCCCAAATAGCCAAAGCAATCTTGAACAAGAAAACCAAAGCAGGTGGAGGCATCACAGTCCCGGACTTCAAGAAGTACTACAAAGCTGTAATCATCAAGACAGTATGGTACTGGCACAAGAACAGACACTCAGATCAATGGAAGACAATAGAGAACCCAGAAATGGACCCACAAACGTATGGCCAACTAATCTTTGACAAAACAGGAAAGAATATCCAATGGAATAAAGACAGTCTCCTCAGCAAGTGGTGCTGGGAAAACTGGACAACAACATGCAGACGAATGAGCCCAGACCACTTTCTCACACCATACACAAAAATAAACTCAAAATGGATGAAAGACTTCAATGTAAGACAGGAAGCCATCAAAATCCTAGAGGAGAAAGCAGGCAAAAACCTCTTTGATCTTGGCCATAGCAACTTCTTACTCAACACGTCTCCAGAGGCAAGGGAAACAAAAGCAAAAATGAACTACTGGGACCTCATCAAAATTAAAAGCTTCTGCACAGCAAAGGAAACAATCAGCAAAACTGAAAGACAACCTACAGAATGGGAGAAGATATTTGCAAACGACATATCAGATAAAGGGTTAGTATCCAAAATCTATAAAGAACTTATCAAACTCAACACCCCAAACCAAATAATCCAGTGAAGCAATGGACAAAAGACATGAATAGACACTTCTCCAAAGAAGACATCCAGATAACCAACCAACACTCATCATCAGGGAAATGCAAATGAAAACCACAATGAGATACCACCTCACACCTGTCAGAATGGTTAACATTAACAACTCAGGCAACAACAGATGTTGGTGAGGATGCTGAGAATAAGGATCTCTTTTGCACCGCTGGTGGGAATGCAAACTGGTGCAGCCACTCTGGAAAACAGTATGGAGGTTCCTCAAAAAACTAAAAATAGAACTACCCTACGACCCAGCAATTGCACTACTACACATTTATCCAAGGGATACAGGTGTGCTGTTTCGAAGGGACACATGCACCCCCATGTTTATAGCAGCACTATCAACAATAGCCACAGTATGGAAAGAGCCCAAATGTCCATCGATGGATGAATGGATAAAGAATATGTGGTATATATATATATATATATACACAATGGAGTATTGTATATATATATATATACACACACACACACATAATGGAGTGTATATATATATATATATATATACACAATGGAGTAATACTCGGAGTATTGTGTGTGTATATATATATATATACACACACTTAATGGAGTATGTATATATATATATATATATATACACACAATGGAGTATTACTCGGCAATCAAAAAGAATGAAATCTTGCCATTTGCAGCTACGTGGATGGAACTGGAGGTATTATGCTAAGTGAAATTAGTCAGTCAGATATAGACAAATATCATAGGACTTCACTCATATGAGGACGTTAAGAGACAAGACAGATGAACATAAGGGAAGAGAAACAAAAATAATATGAAAACAGGGAGAGGGAGAAAACATAAGATACTCATAAATATGGAGAACAAACTGAGGGTTACTGGAGGGGTTGTGGGAGGCGGGATGGGCTAAATGGGTAAGGGGCACTAAGGAATCTACTCCTGAAATCATTGTTGCACTATATGCTAACTAATTTGGATGTAAACTAAAAAAAAAATTAAAGAAAAATTAAAATTAAAAAAAATTCAGGTATTAAAAAAAAACCCATATTTACCAAGCAAATTAAATATGTTGGTTACCCTGCAGAGTATAACAATTTTCTTCAGAAGGTCTTACATAAACAGGTTGCTTCCATTAAGTCTTGTGTTTGTAACCAAACAGCCATGAGAAATCCCACTCAGTAATTTGGTATAATTTACCAAGTGCTTGTTTATGTTGATGTCGGTGTATCCTGGGAAGGGCTGCTGTCATGAGAAATGATTCCACCCTTTTGGTGAGTGTTAGGGAGGGGAATGGGGGCAGCTGACTGAAAAGATGCCATAAACTGTATTATGACAAGAGTTCCCCAAGGAAATAAAGCCAGTGGGAAAGACTATTGTTTTAGATAGATAGATAGATAGATCATTGGTGGATCAATGGATAGATATGAATACACACATATATAACATGTATAGAATTACATGTAGTATAGACAGGTATCTCTATCTCAGAAGGTGGTGATAGATAGAGAGAGAGAGAGGGGGATTTTAGTGAATTGGTTCATTGTGGGGGTTGGTAGTTTGGAATTTTTAGGACCAGCCAGCAAGCTGGAAACCGGGAATAGATGATGTTGTGTCTGAAGTGTGAAGGCAGTTTGGAGGCAGAATTACTTTTTTTATTTCTCAGGGACCTTAGTTGTTTTTCTTAAGGTCTTCAGCTGATTGGATGAAGCCCACCCCATATTACGAAGGGTAATCTGATTTACTCGAAGTCCACTGATTCACATGTTAATCGTATCTTTAAAAATATTGGATAGATTGTGACCATATTCTACTGGATAGAATGTAGTGAGAACACAGGATCCCTTCTGAAATACTCCTGCCAAAGATGCATAACCTGAATGTAAGTAAATATGTTACCACTAGGCAAACACAAATTGGGGAACATTGTGCAGAGTAATTGGCCTCTGCTTTTGAGAAGCACCAAAGTGTGATAGTCAAAGAAGGATTGAGGAAGTAATCGAGATTGAAGATAAAGAAAACAAGGATGACAGCTAAGTGTAATCTGTGATTGTCAACTGAGGTCTTTCTCCAAAAAGACATTGAAAAAGTGGCAGAACCCAGGTGGGCCTGAATGTCAGATGACAGTATTATATCAGTGTCCCTTGCCTGGTGTTGACTGTTGTGTTGGCTGTGTACAAAATATCCCCGCTTATACATTGTGCCTACTGAGATATTTGGAAGACCATCGTGTCCACAAATGACGTTCAAATCGTTTGATTAAAAAAAAGTTCTTTGACTTTTTTGCAAGTTTGAAATTGTTCTAAAATAACAAGCAAAAACGAACACACAATTAAGTCTACGATATGATCTTTATGTAGGTACTTTTTATGTTTTTGATGTTTAGGAGATACCGAGGGCCTTTCAGTCAGTGTGAAGAAAAAAAAATTGGAAACAATCTATGCAGCGAAGACTATTTATTATAACAACCCATAAAACCAGATAATGTGAAATCAAACCATTGAGTTAGGATGTATATCAGTTTATGAGGGTTTAGTCAATAATTATATTGATTAAGACAACATTATGGATAGCTTGAGTATTGACCAAGTTTCTAGAGCCTTTGGTTTTTGCTTTAAGTGGTACTACAGTTTTTCTATATTAAACCTAAACACAAAATCTTTCTAAAATAAAAGACTTTTAAATATCCATTGTCTTTGTAAATGAATACAAGTGTGTGTCTTCTCAATGTGAATTGTATAGAATCATTAAAATGTATTTGTATAATAAGTTAAATTAACTTATAAGGAGATGGAATATTACCATCGTTATAGAATGGATTTTTTAAATCACCTCTTATAATAGTGTGGAGTTACTAAATTGTATAGAATTCTTGAGTTAGAGTAAATACTAATCATTTCTATTATCCCTCCTCTTACAAAAGGAAAGAGCACATTTTTTTTCATGCTTTAGCAGATAATGAGAAGACTTCAAAGATGATTTGCATATAAAATAAACCTTGGATATTTTATTATTTTAAATTCGGGATATTATGTTTGAAAAAGAAAATAACAGGGGCACCTGGGTGGCTCAGTCGGTTTACCGTCTGACTTTGTTCAGGTCATGATATCACAGTTTGTGAATTTGAGGCCCACATCAGGCTCTGTGTTGACAGCTCAGAGCCTGGAGCCTGTTTTGGATTCTGTGTCTCCCTTTCTCTCTGCCCCTCCCGTGCTTGTGCTCTCTCTCTCTCTCTCTCAAAAATAAATAAACATTAAAAAACTTTTTTTTTTCAACGTTTATTTATTTTTGGGACAGAGAGAGACAGAGCATGAACTGGGGAGGGGAAGACAGAGAGGGAGACACAGAATCCGAAGCAGGCTCCAGGCTCTGAGCCATCAGCCCAGAGCCTGACATGGGGCTCGAACTCACGGACCGCGAGATCGTGACCTGGCTGAAGTCGGACGCTTAACCGACTGCGCCACCCAGGCGTCCCCATTAAAAACTTTTTAAAGAAAAAGAAAATAGCAAATAAGACCCCTGGAAACGGCTCTAAGAATAACAAGTAGTAACTGAGTTGGCTACTTCATTAACCAGAGTGACTATCTAAATTTTTTAAGCGCCGGCATGTCTGAAGCATTAGGAATCCAATTTTCATAAATCCATGTAAGTTTCTAAGTTGATTCGCATAATGGCTGCCATCTTTCCAGAGGCCTTATGACGTGAATCATGGATTTTCTCATTTTCATTTTACATCAGTCTATTTGGACTAAATATTAGAATCACACACCCGATAGTTGAGACTTTATGACTGGTTAAGAAACTGACCATGGTGGAATCAAAAGTTTGCTTGTTTGTTTTGGAACTTCAGAGAGATGTGTGGCCTCAATGAGCCCAGAAGTTCCCCATTCCGGCCAGCGTAATTCAAAGTGATCTCAGTGAAAGGCTCACACACTGCCATATAGACACAGGAATTAGGATTGTAATGAGTCTACGTGTCAAAAATAACCTTGGAGTCATTGGTTTCTTCCCCTTACCTGAGCAGCACACTCAGAATTGTGGGATCGATGTGCTCTTTGATATTTCGGTCTCAAGGTTTCACATCCAGTGATCTAGGTGAGGCAAGTATGGTGGGACCTCCGGACTAATGAAGAATAAACAACACATGAACATTGGATCGATTTACTTGAAACGCAAAGAAAGAGGCTCCAGTAATAAATTTACTTACTATGTTTGCTGGAGTGAAAAAAAATCTGTGCGCTAATCAAGAGCGCAGGTGAGCACCTTCGTGATCATATTAATTAAGGGGTGATGGAGCACGGCCCTTGGCTCTTATATCTCTTGAACAGGGCTGCTGTGAGTGGAAAGTTTGGCTTTTGCATCAGCTGACCCACAGCGATGCACAAAAAGAGGCAAAAGATGTTCTGGTGAAAAACTAGCAGATTCGACCACAGGCTGTCTCTCTGACAGCTGCATTATTTATGTCCATCCGCCTTTCCACCAACAGAACTGACTCATCTTTTTGCCCAAAAACTGACCCCAAATCTGATCCGTGGACTGCCATTCTCTCCACTGAGTCAGCACAGAGCTCTTGCATTCTGGTGACGTAAATAAGACAAGTTAGGACACCTCCCCTCCACCCACATATCCAATACCCGGTCAGCAATGAGTTAACGGTGGGGGTAGGGGTGGGAGAAAGGTGGGGTGGGGGACTAAAATAACTACCATTTGGAGAAGAAACTATTAAAAAACACTCAGCAGTAATTAACTTCTTGCAGTAAGGATTTCTGCTCAGGAGCTGGCATTGAGAGGGAGTTTTTGGATGCTTTGGGTTCTCTTCCTTGTCAATTTCCGCTATCGTCTTTGGTCTTGCCCACTGGGAGTTTCTTCCTGGTTCATTTTCCTCTCTGGCCATGTATAAATTGGAGAATAAGTTCCTTTTAGAGTCTGTGTTGCTACAGAGTCTGCTTTCTTCTGGAATAGACACATGGTCCTTCCAAGTCGTGAAAAACAATAGCTTTACCAAATGTTTCGCATGGCTTATCCATAGATACCCCAAGTAGCTAGCTTGCCATCTTTTCTCCTCTCTGTTGCTTTATGAGAGCCTTGGCTACCTAGTTGAGGTTCATATTATACCCGTGCCCTGACCCTCACTTAACGATGCCTATTTCTCTGTGAGTGAAGGTAAATACTAAACCAATATAAGGAAGAAACCCTACCGTAAATTGGTTAATATACAAAAGTCAATCTGTCTTAGCTTACATGACAAACAATTGTAGACATTTTCCCATGTAAAACTCCAGGAGCAGTAGGCATTGTACTATGTTCTACATCCTTGAACCTTGTTTCTCTCTTCGGCAGCCAACCTCATGTCTTTGTCAAAGTTGGGTCACACACACGTTGATGTTATAGTTCATTAGAGGGGAAACTAGATGGAGGACCATAATTCAGTGTTGTACGGCCCAGACTTAGCAAAAACAGAGACCACTTGTGTTTACATTTCGTTAGCAATGATTTGGTTGTGTCGTCATATCAGACTGCATCTGAGTGTGGAAATATAGTCACTTTTCACACGCATGTCCAGCTCTAATTCTATCACCACGGTAGAGGGCAACTGGATTTGGAAGAACAATCTGCAATTTCTACAAAAATCTCAGTTGTAACTGCCCTTTCAGTGGAACAGTGATTAAACATGACTATTTGGCCAAAAATTACCCAGGATGTATCTGGAAGGGTGTTTCTGAACGAGATTTACATTTGAATTGGTGGAATGAGTAAATCAGATTGCCGTCCTCAGTGTGGTGGGCCTCATCCCATTAGTTGAAGAAGTGAATAGGGCAAAAAGACCGAATAAGAGGGAATTCTTCCTGCCTCAGTGATTGAGTTGAGATATTGGTCTTTCTCAACCTTCAGACATCAATTCTTTTCGGGTCTTGAACCTGCTGGTTTTCAACCCGAAACTCACATCATCAGCTTTGCTGGTTCTCAGACCTTCAGATGCACAATGGAATGACAGACTGGCTCTCCTGGATCTGCAGCTGGGTATCTGCATATCTTGGCAACTGCAATCTTCGTAATGGGGAGCTGATTCCTTATAATAAATCTCATGTATTCCTTATAGTGCCCACATTCTATTGGTTCTATTTCTCTGGAGAAATCCAATACAATGAATATTTGAGAAGCTGAGTAGTTGTAGGAAATTTCATAAAGAAACGTTAGCATAAAAGTAGTACTTTTACCTCGTTGGTGGGATACAAAACAACACTAAAGGGAAATAATAGTAACTGGGAGTTATTTCTCCTTACATAAATCCACAAATTAACACAGAGCCCCACAGTGTCTGGGTGCTATCAGCAAGTTATGCACAGGTCCGTTCTCCTAGATAGTTCTCTGGATGACTTCTTCACCAATGACTTTGAAAAGGACTACGGTCATTTTGAACACTGTCTTGTCCTTTCTTTATGCTTTTACACCATATTTTATTATTTTAAACCTTCCAAACTCACATGGTATACGTTCTGTATCTCATAATTCCATATGCTGAATTGCTTATAAGCCTAATCCTACTGTGAGTCATTTCTTTTTTTACATTTTATTTATTTTTGAGAGAGAGAGAGAGAGAGAGAGAGACAGAGCACAAGTGGGGGAGGGGCAGAGAGAAGGAGACACAGAATCTGACGCAGGCTCCAGGCTCCGAGCTGTCAGCACAGAGTCCGATGCGGGGCTCAAACCCACGAACGGTGAGAACATGACCTGAGCCGAAGTTGGACGCTTAACCAACTGAGCCACCCAGGCGCCCTCCTTTTTTTTCTAATGCTTGATTTTGAGAGAGAGACAGAGTGTGAGAAAGGGAGGGGCAGAGAGGGAGAGGGAGACACAGAATCTGAAGCAGGCTCCAGGCTCTAAGCTCTCAGCACAGAACCCAATGTGGCACCTGAACTCACGAACTGCAAGATTGTGACCTGACCCGAAGTCAGATGCTTAACTGACTGAGCCACCCAGGTACTCCTGTGAGTCATTTCTAATGACACTCTTTCCTTGTACCTCATGTCTCTGTGAATCCTGTAATTTCTGATTGTGAGCTCAACTTTGCGTCTGAGGGAATTGTGCCTAATAAATAGGATTTGCTTCACCTCTGCCAGGAGACTCCAGGGACTGCATTATTAAGATACAGTTTTGGAAAAGTATGAAACTCAGGGAATCCAGAAGAAACATATGACTGCAGAAAGGATGTAAAATGAAGGAGATGACAACATGGGATCCCCCGTGTGACCTAGGCATTGAGCCATGGCTATCTGTAAGGAGGACAGAATGATTACTGGACTTCACTTCTGAGCGATGTCTGTGCCTATGCAGCCAGACCCCATGATCGTTTTGGAGAGTTTCTGTTAACGAGATTTTTGTGGGTGTCTGATTTGTGTAGTGTGTCCCTTAAAGGGGATCACGAGGGTGTTGTTTTCATTACAAATCAAGGCCTGCAGTTGGGAGCTGCTGTGCCTGTGGTTTTCAATTTTAACATCATATTTTAATATTTTTCTTATTTATTTATTTTCAAATAATCTCTACACCCAACGTGGGCTCTAACTCACTACCTGGGGCTCAGAGCAGTGAGCTCTACTGACTGAGCCAAGCAAGCACCCCTAAAGATCGTATCTAATATTTTTTTTAATGTTTATTTATTTATTTTGAGAGAGAGAGCAGGGAAGGGCAGAGAGAGAGAGGGGGTAGAGAGAGAATCCCAAGCAGGCTCCACACTGTTGGCACAAAGCCTGATGCGGGGCTCAAACTCACAAACTATGAGGTAGTGACCTGAGATGAAATCAGGAGTCAAGGTCACCCGGGCCCCCCTGAAGACCATATTTTAAAACAGTATTTGTTTACTCGTTCCACAATTTGTTAAACTGTACATCCTGCCTTCCCAGAAGTGCCTCTTTAAGCTCTTTTTTTTTTCCACTTTGAAAATGACTGCTTATCTCTTTTTTGCCCCCAGGAACATTCAAAATGTATTTTTTTTTAATTTTTTAACGCTTCAATTTTATTTTTATTTTTATTTTTGAGACAGGGAGAGACAGAGCATGAACAGGGGAGGTTCAGAGAGAGGGAGACACAGAATCTGAAACAGGCTCCAGGCTCTGAGCCATCAGCGCAGAGCCCGATGCGGGGCTCGAACTCACAGATCGCAAGATCATGACCTGAGCCGAAGTTGGCCACTTAACCGACTGAGCCACCCAGGTGCCACTCAAAATGTATTTCATGTTAAATTGATTTAAATCAAACTGCTCCAAACAAACATTTTAAAAAATGGAACTTATGTATGTATAATGAATTCATATATTCATTTAAGAAGATACTTTGTTTATTTTATTTCCTATGACATGTTTATTTCCTATGACATGACGTATTTGGAAAAAAAAATCCATGAAGGCATGCACAAAAAAACATGTGATCGGGACACTGAAAGTCTTGTCCCAAAATTACTTTGTATTTGTATTTCCATCACAAGCCTCTCATGGGGATAAACAGCTCCCAAATGTGCTATTTTGACTCATTTTAATCTGTGAAGCAGATATGGTGAGAAAAGAGAGAAATAGCCAAACCTTAGAATCAAATTAAATTTACCTTAAAATATAGTGAAAGATAATTTATGATAAACTGTTGTTGCCTAATTATTATTTTAACATTTGAAAAAGAAAAAAAATTAGGATAGGATAGTTAAGAAACAAAACCAATATCAAATTGTATTAACGTGGCCATTTGGTCATTTTGCGTCAAATACTTAATGTGGTATTTTCTATTCCACAATTTCTGTGCATATATTACTTTTGTGAAATTGTATACCAAACATGCACACATTCTTAGCTACTGGTTTGGATTTTTTAAACCATATTTGTTTGAAATACACATAATATTGTATTTGTCACATGTCCTTGTAACTTGCTTGTGATTATCAGATTAGACGTTAGAGAACTGTTAGTGTTCTAGATATTTTTCATGGGAAAGTTTGCAACTGAGATCTTAGAAAAAAAAAACAATTTCAGGGGCACCCAGGTGGCTCAGTGGGTTAAGCATCTGACTCTTGATTTTGGCTCAGGTCATGATCTCACAGTTCGTGGGATCGAGCCCCGTGTCGGGCTCTGTGCTGACAATGCAGAGCCTGCTTGGGATTCTCTCTCCCCTGCCCCTGCTTATACTCTGTCCCTCTCTCTGCCTCTCCCCTGCTCATGCTCTCTCCCTGTCTCAAAATAAATAAATAAACATTTAAAGAATACAGTTTCATCGTGACCGTGAAGTGCTCCATAGACTGAACTAAAATAGGAGCACTGAAAGCTCTGAGAAGGGACCATGCAATTTGGCCTGTTGAGGAGGAAGAAGATTCCAGTGGAAGTGTGGGACAAATGCCAGGAGAATGTGAGTAACTAAAGCTGAGATATCTAGGAAAATAAGATACCTGGTCCCCCAAACCAGTTAGCCTTTTGATTGACTGAAATGAGAAGAACAAAAGAAAAACAGATAGAAGCAGGTGTTTTGAATGGCAAAGGTACAGTTTGATGAGACAGGAGAACTGATTATGTCTAATGCTTTATAACAGAAGCATAATTTCATACAGTAAAAGAATTTTTTCCTGCCTTGTGATGTGGCATGCATGGGGAGGGGGGTGGGTTCCAGCTTTCATTCTGAGAAAGGGAACACTTATTCTAAGCCTACTGGTTTTCTCTTGTTTTGTTACCTGTAAATGTTCTTTGCCTTATGAGCTTTCATCTGTGTGTGTGTGTGTGTGTGCACGCATGCGTGTGTGTGTGTGTGTGTGTGTGTGTGTGTGTGTGTGTGTATAGATATATACTATGGCTTTTATCAGTATGAATTTCAAAGAATGAGACACCGTGACAAAGTGGTGATAAGTCTGCACCTTTGAGTAGTAGCAAAAGACTTGATTTCCCTGGGGTTTGGGGAAAACATTTTATCTTTTCTTGTTTTACACTGAAACTTTAAAATATTAAAAAAAAATTTAATGTTCACTTATTTTTGAAAGAGAGATAGAGTGTGAGTGGGGGAGGGGCAGAGAGAGAAAGAGACACAGAATCCGAAGCAGGCTTCAGGCTCCGAGCTGTCGGCACAGAGCCCGACGCGGGGCTTGAACCCACAGACCAAGAGATCATGACCTGAGCCAAAGTCGGACGCGTAACCAACTGAGCCACCCAAGTGCCCCTAAAATATTTTTTTTAAACTACAGAAATGGTAATTACAATTTGTAAAGCACTGAGTCTTGTGCTCAGTACTATGGGACCAAAAAAACCTCTTTGTAAAAACTGCCTTAGAATAAACACTTATTATGTGCCAGGAATTGCATGAGGTAGATTCTATATTCTAATCTTCAAAAAAAAAAACTTTTAAAGGAAAAGAAAGCCTACCACTTGTAAAAGTATGAACAGCTACTTAAACCTGTTCCTTCCCGCAAGTGATAACACTCAGTTTATCAAGTTAATTTTCTGTACTAGTCACAGAACTAGATTTTATACATTAAACATAGTCCTTACCACAATTCTTGTATAGTTTTATTTGAAAATAGACTTGGGCTGAAGAGCCTGGGTGGCTCAGTGGGTTAAGTGTCCGACTTTGGCTCAGATCATCATCTCACAATTTATGAGTTCAAGCCCCCACCCGGCTCTGTGCCGTCAGTGCAGAGTCCATTTCAGGTCTCCTGTCTCCCTCTCTCCCCGACCCTCCCCTGCTCGTGGTTTCTCACTCTTTCTATTTCTCTCCCTCTCTCTCAAAAATTAATAAACATTAAAAAACAAAACCAACCAACCAACCAAACAAACAAACAAAAGAAAGTATCCTTGGTTTAGTTGTAAGAGCATATCACAAAATCTAAGGCAATCACTCAAAAATATAAAAGAAAAAAAATGTAGAAATGTAATTGGTAGGCTAAATGGCAAAGAATGTAATCATATAAAAAGCACAGCCAAAGCCAGAAAAGGCATTACAAGAAGGGAAGACAAAACAAAAACAAAAACACAAACACAATAGCAACAACAACAAAAACACACTTCTCAAATAAATGAGAACCGCATAAGAATATAAGCGGATTTCTCAGCAGAAACTTGGCAGGCCAGAAGGCAATGGGATGATATATTAAAAGTTCTGAGAGGGAAATAAAACCCGACCAAATGAAAATACTTTACCTGGCAAGGTTGTCCTTCGGAATTGAAGAAAAGAAAGAGTTTCCAGGCAAATAAAAGCTGGAGTTTTTCAGCACAAAAATAGCCATATAAGGAGAGTTTCTTGAAACTGAAATGAAAGTATGTTAATTGGTAACATGAAGATACACTGAAGCATAAGTCTCACAGGAAAGGTATACATATAGTTAAATTTAGAATATGTTAAATTTTATTGGTGAGTGGGTAAATTACTTGTAACTCTAACATAAAGATTAAAAACAAAACATTTTAAAATAACTACAATTACCATAATTTGTAAATGAATACATGGCATAAAAAGATATAGATTGTGACATCAAAAGGAGGCAGTGTAAAAATGGAAAGCTTTATAAGCATTCAAGGTTAAGTCGTGATCAGCTTAAAATAGACTCGTATCCCCATAAGATGTTTTATGGATGTTTCCTGGTAGCTACAAAACAAAAACGTGTTATTAGATTCATGAAAGGTAGAAAGCAATCTATGCATATCGCTGGAAAAAATCATGAAATCACAAAGGAAGAGAAGAACAAAGGAACAATAAATAATAAATAAGATGACATTAGTAAGTCCTTATCTATTGATAATTACTTTAAATGTAAATGGATTAAATTTTTCCAATCAAAAGACATAGAGTGGCTGAATAGATGTTTTAAAAAGGCCCAACTATATGCTGCTGATGGGACCCACTTGAGCTTCATGGGCACACATAGACTGAAAGGGAACGGATAGAAAAAGACATTGCCTGACAATTGAAACTAGATGTATACAAGGATAGCTATGTTTATATCAGGCAAAATAGACGAAAAGACCAAAAACTGCAAAAAGAGACAAAGAAGGTCATTACATAATGATGAAAGGGCCAATTCATCAAGAGAATATAACAACTGTAAAACGTGCACACCCAACATTGGAGAACCTAAATATACCAAGTCAGTATTAACAGTTCTGAGGAGAGAAAAATACAGAAAAAATAGTAGAGGACTTCAAGACCTCACTTTCAACAATGGATAGATTATCTAAACATAACCTCAATAAGGTAATTCTGGACTTAAACTGCACATGAGATTAGATGGACCCAATAGACGCGCAGAATGTTCTGTCCCACAGCAACAGAATACACACTCTTCTCAGTCACACATGGAACATTCTCCAGGACAGATCACATGGCAGACCACAAAACAGGTTTTAATAAATTTAAGATGATTGAAATCATATGGATCTTTTACAACCACAAATCAATTACAAGAAGAAAATTAGAAAATTCACAAAAATATGGAGACTAAACAACACTTTTTTGAACACCAGTGGGTTAAGGAAGAAATCAAAAGGGACATAAAATATATTTAAAAAAAAATGAAATTGTAGACACAACATACCAAAATGCATGGGATATAGCAAAAACAACTTAGGGGAAGTTCATAGCATTAAACACCTGCATTAGAAAAAAAAGAGAGATTCCAAATAAACAACTTTGTTACTCAAGGATCTAGGAAAAAAAACAAAACAAAGCAAAAAAAAAACAAACAAAAAAACCAAAACAACTTTCCTGGACCAGGTGGTTTCATTGGTGAATTCTACAATTCTACCAAACATTTAAAGAATTCCTACCAATTTTTCTCAAACTCTTCTTTTTTTTTTTTTTTTTTAAATTTTTTTTTCAACGTTTATTTATTTTTGGGACAGAGAGAGACAGAGCATGAACGGGGGAGGGGCAGAGAGAGAGGGAGACACAGAATCGGAAACAGGCTCCAGGCTCTGAGCCATCAGCCCAGAGCCCGACGCGGGGCTCGAACTCCCGGACCGCGAGATCGTGACCTGGCTGAAGTCGGACGCTTAACCGACTGCGCCACCCAGGCGCCCCTCAAACTCTTCTGAAAAATAGAGGAGGAGGACACATTCCAAACTCAAATTGTGAGGTCAGCATTACCCTGATACCAAAGCTAGAGAAGGACACTCCAAGAAAAGAAAACTTTAGGCAATCTCCCCAATGAATAAAGATGCAAAAATACTCAAGAAAGTATTATCAAACTGAGTTCGGCAGAGCATTAAAAGGATGCTACACTGGGGCACCTGGGTGGCTTAGTCACTTAAGGGTTCAACTTTGGCTCAGATCATGATCTCACAGTTTGTGAGTTTGAGCCCTGAATCAGCATGGAGTCTGCTTGGAGTTCTCTTGCTCTCGCTCTCCCTTGGCCCCTCCCTTGCTCCACTCTACCTCTCTCTCTTTCTCAAAATAAATAAATAAACTTAAAATAAATAAATAAATAAATAAATAAATAAATAAATAAAACACTGTAATCCAGTGGGATTTACCTGTGGGATGAAAGGATGGCTCAACATATGACAATCAGTGAGTTGATATGCCACCTTAACAAAATGAAGAATACAAATCATATGATCACCTCATAAATGCACAGAAAGCATTTGACAAAATTTAGCTGACGTTCGTGGTAAAAAGAATCTCAACAGATTAAGTATAGATAGAATGTACTTCAACGTAATAAAACTAATTTATGACAAGGTCACAGATGACATTATACTCGATGGTGCAAAGCTGAAAGCTTCAGGAGCAAGACAAAGGTGCCTGACTACTCCCACCACATTTCTAAAATTATCACAGGTGTTCTGGCCAGAGAAATACGCAAGAAAAGAAAAAGGCATCTAAAGCAGAAAGAAAGAAGTATAACTGTCTGTGCTTGCAGATGACGTGAATATCATAGAGAGAGAACCTTAAGGATGGCACACACGCTTTAGAGCTAAAACATGAGTGCACTAAAAATTGCAGGATACAAAATCAATATACAAAAATTGGTCATATTTCTATACACTAACGATCAGGCAGAGAATTTTTTTCAAATCCCATTTTATAATTGCATCAATACGAATAAAATATTTGGGAATAAATTTTACCAATGAGCGAACTTTTAACTGAAAAGTTAAAATGTTAATGAAAGAAATTGAAGACGCAAATAAATGGAAAGGTATTTTACTTTTGCTAATTGGAAGAATTAAAATTATTACTTTTTTGAGAGATAAAGAGAGATGAGGAGGTAGAGGGAGACAGAATCTCAAGCAGGCTCCATGCCCAGCCTGGAGCCCAACATGGGGCTCGATCTCATGACCATGAGTTCATGACCTGAGCCGAAATCAAGAGTCAGACTTCCAACAGACCGAGGCACTCAGGCACCCTGGAAGTCTTCAAATTGTTACAAGGCCCATACTTCCTAAAGTCGTCTACATATTCAGTGTAATCCCTACCCAAATCCTAGTACCATCTTTCACAGAAAAAAAAAAAAAAATCCTAGAATTTGTATGCAGCCACAAAAGACCCTGAATAGCCAAAACAATTTTGAGAAAGAAGAACAAATCTGGATACATTGCACTTTTTTAAATTTTAATCCATGTTAGAAAGCTATAGTAATCAAAATAGCATGGTTCAGACATGAAAACAGACACATAGATCAATGGAAAAGAAAAGAGTTCAGAAGTAAGCCCATATATATATAAAAGAGTTCAGAAGTAAGCCCACACATATATATATATATATAACTCTTTTCTGAACATATATATATATATACGTATATATACACGTATATATATACGTATATATACATATATATAGTCAATAATTTTTGATAATAGTGTCAAGAATACAAAAATGTAAATGGAACAGTCTCTTCAATAAATGGTTTTAGGAAAACTGAATACATGCAAAAAAAATGAAACTGGACCCACTCTACACAAAATCAATTTGAAATGGGTTCAAGACTTGAACATAAGACCTGAAACTAGATTTCCTAGGAAAAAAAAAACATAGGGAGTAGGTTCTTTGACCCTAAACTTGTAAATGATGATTTGAATTTGCCAGCAAATTCCAAGGAAAAACAAACACAAAAAAAAGCAAAAATAAAAATATGGGGGCGTATCCAACTAAAATGTTTCTGGCACAGCAAAGGAAACTATCAACAAAATGAAAAGGCAACCTACCAAATGGGAAAAAATATTTTCAAAACGCATATCCAATAAGTGGTTAATATCCAAGATGTATAAATAATTCATACAACTCCGTGGCAAAAATAAAGAAATAAAAAATAAATAAATAGCCCAATTAAAAAAGGACTTGAATAGATCCAGATGGCCAACTGGTACATGAAAAGCGGGTCAACGTCACTCACCATCAGGGAAATGCAGATCAAAACCACAGTGAGATATCACCTCCTCCCTATCAGAATGGCATTATCAAACAGACAAGACAGAATAAATGTTGGTGAGGAGAAAACGGTTCCCTTTTTTTTTTTTCAGTACCCTTGTGTACTGTTAGAGGGAATGTAAATTGGTGCAGCCACTATGGAAAAAAAATATGGCATTCCTCAATAAGTTCAAAGTAGAACTACTATGTGGTCCAGGAATCCTGCTTCTGTGTATATCTCCGGAGGAAATAATATCATCATAACGAAGTGCTGTCTGAACAACTATGTTTAGGCAGTATTATTCACCATAGCTAAGGTAGGAAATAACTGAAGTGCCAGTCAATGTATGAATGGATATGTAAAATTATATACATATATAATATATAGAAATATATGAAATATATTAATATTAAGCATTAAATAGTAAATGTTAAAGTAAATTATAAATTAATGAAAATTAAATATTAAATAATATAGTATATATACGATTATATTAATAATAATATTAATAATATATTGATCTATTTTATATATAATATATTATATAATATATAATATAATATATAATATAATATATAATATATTATATATAATATAATATATAATATATAATATAATATATAATATAATATAATATATAATATATATTATATAATATATAATATATTATATAATATATTATATAATATAATATATATTAATTATTTAATTAATATGATACTTAATTATATAATATATTAATAATATACTATATATTCTATTATATATATATATAATAGAATTATTATTCAACATTGAAAAAGAAGATAATCCCGTTCTTTGCAGCAACGTGGATGAAACTGGAGGGGATTGTACTAAATGAAATATGACATAAAAAGAAAAAGACATGATATCACTTCTATGTGGAATCCAAATAAAAATCTAACTTATAGAAACAGGAAGTAGAAATGTGGTGGCCAGGGGTTGGAGCTACAGGAAAATAGGGAGAGATTGGTAAAAGGGTACAGCTCTCAGTTATAAAATGAATACAGTCTGAGGATAATGTATAACATGGAGACTATGGTTGACAATACGGTTTTTTACAATTAAAACTTGTTAGGAAAATAGAACCTAAGTATTCTCACCAGAAAAAAAAGGTAATAAGTGATTTATGTGTTAATCAACTTAATTGAACAAATCCTTCTGCAATGTGTGCATATACAGAACCTTCATGTTGTACACTAAATATATTCTAATTTTGGGGCGCCTGGGTGGCTCAGTCGGTTAAGCGTCCAACCTCAGCTCAGGTCATGATCTCACGTCTCCTGAGTCCGAGCCCCGAGTTGGGCTTTGTGCTAACAGCTCAGAGCTTGGAGCCTGTTTCAGATTGCGTGTCACCCCCTCTCTCTGCCCCTTCCCTTCTCGTGCTCTGTCTCTGTCTGTCTCTCAATAATAAATAAATGTTAAAAAAATTTAAATATATTCCATTTTTTTTTCAGTTATACCTCAATAAGATTGAAAGAAGAAAATCATTACCCTTTGACATGGCAACTTCTTTCTTCTATTATCCAATAAACAACAGGAAAATCAGGAGATTGTTGCCATATGGGTTCCAAAGAGCCTCGTGGGTCAGGTGTGCTAAGACTGGTCAATTTGGGAAGAATCCTATTTCAGATTGTTTTTGTTACTGTTTTGATTTTTGATTTTGGAAATTCTTGTCAAAGCTACAAAAATCAATTTAACTTTCACTGTAAAAACACATTAAGAGGGTGAAAGTAACGCTTAAAGAGACAGATAATTATTTAAAGATCATTAAATCAGACAGATTATTTCCTATCACAATTAAACTTTCAATCTCTTTTGTGTACCTGGTGATCACGTGAACACACACACATACACACTACTGTGTGCAGAATACGAAATTTTATCAGGTGCTACACAAATACTCCGAAATGATAAGAGTTGGACGTGTTCTCTTCCATTCTTAATAGACCAAATAGGTAAAGAAACAAAAACCAGTGACTTTCCTTGGACTCAGAGAATGTCAGTGTCAGAGCAAATCAAAATACTAAAATCTGGAGAAATATAGGAATATGAGGAGGCCCAGATTCACTTGTCTAGAGCACAAGTCTGAAGCCATATGCTGGTGAGAACACGTAAATGATGATTTCGGCAAATTCCTAGAGGCTGACTCATCCGAGAGTAAGAAATTTCCAGGGGTCTTCAGTCAGAGGGACAACAAGATATTTATGGCTTTTACCTCCAGGACACTCACTGGGTTCTCACATTAAAAAGTCAGGAAAAATTTACTCATGCCTTTGGCAGGGAGGGAAGATAACTATTTTGAATTATGCCCAGTACATTCTCAAAACAAAGGCCTACTCTCCAGTGAAAAATACTTCACCAGAATCATAGCTCATGTAGTCAGAAGGGAAATTACCAATTCTAGCTCCCCTGCACCTTCCTGAGTCACTCAAGGGTAAGAAAGATTTACGAAGGTCACATTCTGGGAATGTAGCCTTCCTAAAAGACCCAGATTTAACCATAAAAATTATAACCTGCTTCCCCCCCACTCCTTACCACACATTAACTCTGGCGTAATAACCGTGGCCTGCAGCCAAAAGCCAAAAGAGATGCAGATATTACTTAAGAAGGAGTTCTTAGGGAAATCCAAAGAAAACAAGGAAGACAAAAACAAAGACACCAAAGGAATGGGAAGCCTCTGGTATCAAAAGCTGCGGCAAATGTTAAAGGCAACGCAACTCCCAGCCAGACGAATATAAAATCTCACACTAAAGAACGATCCCTGCTTTCCAATATATCATAGCTAGCTTTTCATTAAAAAAGAAGATTACAAGTTATACCAAAAGGAAAGAAAACTAGCATGGAGAGACCAAGCATGCATCAGAAAAATACTACATGTGATATAGAGTTCAGTATTAACATACCAGGAAGTTAGAATAACTGTGAATAATATCTAAAGAATGCAATGGAAAAAGTTGACAACATGCAAAAACAGATACGGAAGGTAAGCAGATACATGGAAACTATTTGAAATCTAAAGGGACGTCTGGGTGGCGCAGTCAGTTAAGCATCTGATTCCTGATTTTGGCTCAGGTCGTGATCTCATGACCTGATCTCATGTGAGTTCGAGCCCCGCGTAGGGCTCGGCTCTGGCAGTGGGGAGCCTGCTTGGAATTCTTTCTCTCTCTGCCCCTCCTCTGCTCATTTTCTCTCCCTCCCTCCCTCCCTCTCTCTCTCTGAAAATAAATAAATAATTACATAAATAAATACATAAATAAATAATCATTTTTTAAAAAAAAAAGATAACCTAAGGAGAGGCACCCAGCTGGTTCAGTCAGCAGAACATGCAACTCTGGATCTCTGGGTCCTGAGTTTGAACCCCTTGTTGGCTGTACAGAATCAAAAGAAACATGACAGAAAACAAAATCACTGGAGCAGAAAGGAGGAATGCATCTCATAGGCTTATTAATAGACGAGGAAAGCCTAGAAAAGAATCCATGAAGTGGAATAAAGGACAAAAGAAGGTTACCAAACTGAAATAAGTGGAGGAAAAAATTCAAAAGAAGAGAACAGATTATGGGATACTTGCAGCCAATTACAAATGGTATATTAATACTTGGAATATCAGGAAAAAAAGAAAGACACAATGAAGCAGAAATAATCAAAATAATAATGGCCAAGTAGTGGTGAAAGTTAGTGGCAGATAGCAACCTACAGAACCAGATAGCCCAGAAAATAGGAAACAAGAGAAACACTCCATACTCAACACCTGGGAATATCATAATCCAACCCCAGAAAACCAAAGACAAAGAAAAGTCTTAGAAAATCAGTTTGCTGGGGAGGGGAGATCTTACCTCTAGAAGAAAAAAAAAAATGAATTGCAGCAGGCTTCTTTTTTTTTAATTTTTAACAAAGGTTTATTTGTTTTTGAGAGAGAGACAGAGTGCGAGTGGGGCTTGAACTCACGAACTGTGAGATCATGACTTGAGACAAAGTTGGACGCTTAACCGACTGAGTCACCCAGGCGCCCCTACAGCAGACTTCTCATCAGAAAGCACGCCAGTGAGAACAGAGCAGGGTAAAATATTTCGAGTGTTAGTAGAAAAAAAAAAAACTCCTCAATCATAAAATTCTATATCCAGTGAAATTATCTTTCCAAACCAGAGGAGAAATAAAAGCTTTCTCAGCAAACAAAAAACTGAGGGAAATCATAATCTGCAGGCCAGCCCTATGGGAAAATAGTAGAAATTTTTCAGTGAGATGGAAAATGGATCTACATTAAAAAGAAGAAGAAGAAAAGAAAGAAAGAAAGAAAGAAAGAAAGAAAGAAAGAAAAAGAAAGAAAGAAAGAAAGAAAGAAAGAAAGAAAGAAAGAAAGAAAGAAAGAAAGAAAGAAAGAAAAAGAAAGAAAGAAAGAAAGAAAGAAAGAAAGAAAGAAAGAAAGAAAGAAAAGAAAGAAAGAAAGAAGGAAAAAAAGAAAGAAAATGTTTTGGAGAAATAATACAGGATGGTAAAATAAAACATCTTATTTTTCTTATTCAGTTGATCTAATCTAAGAGATAATGTTTAATCCAAGTAATGATAGTAAGGGATTGTGTGATCGATGCTGATGAATAAGGGAACTAAATTATAGTACCTAATAAGAGAAGAGATGGAGGGATTTGGAATGTTCTTTTAAAATGCACCCACACTACCTGTTAGTTGTTACAGTGTTCTTTGAATGCAGACACAGATGAGTTGTAAATATATCCAGTAAAACTTTGGGTTGGGAGTAACTTGTTTAATGAGTGTTCCACAAGACAAGCAAATATTTCTAATAAATGTTAACTTAATAAACGAGCGATGTCTTGCAATATGAGTTGTACGTGACACCGAACATCACATGATCACAGCTGAGCCAATGGTTCTTGAAATTCGCTCTGATATACACTTTTGGATTACAAGCATGTTTCGGAAATGAATTATGCTCACAAACCAAGGTTTTACTGTATTTGCAAAGTCTAGGGAAAGTACTAGGAAAACTAACTGGTTTCCTTCAGAGCCAAGAAAGTTACCGGTGATAAAGAGGGCGTCTTATCCAACAACAGCAGATTACACACGTTTCTCACCCTTACATCATTCACCAAGATGAACCACATTCTGGGCCATAAAACACACTTTAACAAATATAAAAGAAAAGAAATCATACAATGGCTGATCTCAGACCATAATGGAATTAAGCCAGAATTCAACAAAGATAGCTAGAAAATCCTCAAATACTTGGAGATTAAAAAACACACGTCTAAACCAGACTTGAGTCAAAGAAGAAATCTTAAGAGAAATTAAAAATGTTTTGAGGGCCGCTTGGGTGGCTCAGTCCGTTGAGCGTCTGACTTGATTTTGGCTTCGGTCACGATCCCAGGATCATGGGATTGAGCTTGGCATTGGGCTCCTTGCTGAGCATGGAGCTTGACTGAGACTCTCTCTCTCTCTCTCTCTCTCTCTCTCTCTCTCTCTCTCTCTCCCTCTCCCCTGCACCACTCATGCTCATGTTCTCTCTCTCTCTCTCTCTCTCTCTCTCTCTCTCTCCCCCTGCACCACTCATGCCCATGTTCTCTCTCTCTCTCTCTCTCTCTCTCTGCCCCTGCACCACTCATGCCCATGTTCTCTCTCTCTCTCCCCCTGCACCACTCATGCCCATGTTCTCTCTCTCTCTCTCTCTCTCTCTCTCTCAAATAAAAAAAATCTTTTGAAATAAATAAACATAAAAATACAAAAGCAGTACTTAGAGGGAAATTTGTATCATTGAAATCCATGTGCCAGACACATGAAGACCCCAAATTCGTAATCTAAGCCTCTACTTTAGGAATTAGAGAAAGAAAAACAAGCTTTCAGTTGTACAATTTTTGTTCAGCTTTTCTTCCTAGCTTCTATTTATTTTCGGAGAGGACTTATTTCTTTTCTGAAACTTTTTTTTTTTCATTTGTTTCAAGGGCATTGGCAACTGCTCAATGAAGCATTTTTATTACGGCTGCTTTAAATTCAGTGTCAAGATAGTTCTAGCAACCTCATCATTTCAGTGTTGGCTTCTGTTGTCTTTTTTTTTTTTTTTTTTATTCTGTTTGAGATCTTCCTGGTTGTTGGTAGATGAGAGAGTTTCTGTTGAAACCTGGAAAGTCTTGTATTCCGTTTTGGGGCTCTGGGTAGTAGTTACACGTTCAGTTTTAGGTGGCTTGTCTGACACATCTCTGCCAGGAGAAAGGGGGGGCGGTCTCCTCGCTGCTGGATGGTCCTGGAAATCTGGGTTCCCCATTCAGTCTTCTTGGGCACCCAAGGAAGGGGGTCTCCCTTACTGCCGGGCAAGGCTGAGTGTCCCAGCTCCACGCACTGTCTCCACAGACACTGCAGTGCAGGTGGCCTCATGGCGGTGACTTCCTTGGCTCACCACTTGGCCTTCTCCAAGACCACTCCAGCAGGGTGAGAATTCCAGGCTCTCCACTTGGTCCCCACTGACACTGCGGGCGTAGGAGGGGCCTCATTACTGCCTGGGCTGTGAACATCACCTTCTCTGACCCCAGCTGAGCAGGGATTTGGGGATGCTTCATTGCTGCCCACTTAGCCCTAGTGTATGCGGGTGGGGTTGGGAGGGCACAGCTTCATCTGTGACGTTGGCTGAGGTAGACTTATTAACGTCCAGAAGTTTTTCTGTCTTTTTCAGCGGCCCTTTTCCAGGTCCTTTGGTTAGGAGTAGCAGACTTGGGGTGCCCGGGTGGCTCAGTCTGGTTTAGCAACCGACTCTTGATCTCAGCTCACGTCTTGATCCGTGGTTCGTGGGATTGAGCCCCACGTCGGGCTCTGTACTGACAGCGCGGAGCCTGCTTGGGATTCTGTCTCTCTTCCTCTCTCTCTGCCCCTCCCCCACTCTCAGTCTGTCTCTCAAAATAAATAAACATTAAAGAAAAGAGGAGGAAAGAGCAGTGCTGAGTCTGCATCCATTGATGGTTCTGGGTGACTGGTTCCTTCAGTTCCAAGTCTGAAATACATGAGGCAAAACAGAAAAATCTGAGGCTACTCACCACTACACCATTCTTTGGGACCCAAGGCCCCTGGAAAGCCTGCCTCTTCTGTTCCAACTTTTCAGGTCTTGCAATGTTTGCTATATCTGTAATGTTTAAGGACTGTAGTTGTGTTTAGCAGGAAGCGTGAGGACAGACAGAAAGCAGAAATCCTCCTCTGATGTTTTTCTCTCTAACTTAAAAGAAAAAAAACAGTAATATCCTGACATAGTGCAGAACTGTGTGTTATGGGAAAGGTTTGTGACTTAGAAGCTTAATGCCCAGAAAAGTCCGTTTCAGTTCTGAGAAAACCCTGAGTACATTCCTAAACATATTGCAATCCATGTTAAATCCAGAAAAACTTACCGAAAGTATTATTTAGTGGTGGAACTCAAAACAACATTTAACATAATAATGAAAAGTGGAGACTATTATCCATGACATGTATTCTGTAAAAGTACTGTGACTAGGGGCACCTGCGTGGCTCAGTCCATTGAGCATCTGACTGTTGATTTCAGCTCGGGTCAAGATCCCAGGGTCGTGGGATTGAGCCCTGAGTTGGGCTTCAGGCTGACAGCACGGAGCCTGCTTGGGATTCTCTCTCTCTCCCCTTTCCCCTTTGTCTAAAATAAAAACATGAAAAATAAAAACACTGTAACTATAACTAGCATTCCATTATCAATGTCAGCATAAAAGTGAGGATAAAATTCCTCATGTTGAAACTACAAGACATTAAAATTGAAATGTATAGAAATTTGCAGACTAAAATAAGAAAAAAGCTAAATATATGATCAGTTATTATCGAATACATATAGAAAATGTGAAGAAGTTTCTTAGCACTAACCATGACTTCGGGGAAAAACGAAAAGTGTTAAACTACCGTTTTGGAGCAAAACATTTTTTTCCAACAGGATATCACTTCATTCCACATAAAAAGTCAATCATGATGCAGGTTTGCTGATTTTTGAGATTGGCTCTGTGTGAAATCTCTTGAGTTCTTATAAATGAATTACATAAATATATGTGATGCTGGTGTGTTTGCCTCTTTGAAGATTAACATCCAGGGTTCATCAGGACTGGCACTTGCCCCGGGGGCCCACGCGGGCTGGGCTGTGACCCTCTCACTGCATCAGGCAGCTTCCTTCTGAATCAGGCAGTTCACGAGAAATGGTGTCTCTAATATCTTGATAAATTGCTTCTTGTAGTTTTGCTTTAATCCCACGCGCTTTTTTCTCCATTCACATTTGGCCACAGAACAGAGTCTTGAAAAGTGTGCGATGATCAGGTTTGCCTAGAAAGGCCCTGGAATAGAGATGGCTTCTGTTATCAGAACTACAGAAACTTGGGGCGCCTGGGTGGCGCAGTCGGTTAAGCGGCCGACTTCAGCCAGGTCACGATCTCGAGGTCCGTGAGTTCGAGCCCCGCGTCAGGCTCTGGGCTGATGGCTCGGAGCCTGGAGCCTGTTTCCGATTCTGTGTCTCCCTCTCTCTCTGCCCCTCCCCCATTCATGCTCTGTCTCTCTCTGTCCCAAAAATAAATAAAAACGTTGAAAAAAAAATTAAAAAAAAAAAGAACTACAGAAACTTGCTTATAAATGTTAATTTTGTGTCACTGCCTCTCCAGACTTTTTTTTTTTCCATTGGATGGCAAGTGTAGCAGTAGATAAGAGCATTGTGAATTCACAAAGGGCATTAGCTAAATTAGCATCAATTTTGCATGCGTTTCTGTGGCTGGGAAGCTTCTGGATAAGTCATTATACTCCCTGTTGAGGTGTTTTAGCAGATTGAATGACTTTTACACCTGAATGATTCAATGCCCCGTTATCCTGACCATGCGGTGATGTGGCTTAGCCTCCAAACTCAACCATCTGCCCAGAAATGGCCATGCTCTTCCTCTCTTGCTCCCACCATTCTGCAGTTGCTCTTGGCCATTCTGCTCAAAGTCAGCACGTTGACGCGTACTTCCTAACTTTGTACTCGGCCTGCAAAGCGGCGTGAACTTAGATGTGCCGCGGAAGTAATTGGACTGGAGAAAACTCGTCCGGTTGTCTCCTACGCAGTCGGGGGCTTGGAGCTCCTTCAAAGCCAGAGCTGGGTCTTCTGAATCATGTTCACTTCTGACACCACATCGAACCCTCACGGGGCACAAAATAGAGGCTGATTGTGTAAAGTACCACTAGCCGATTACCCTGCTATCCACCACACAGGCTGGGAAGGGGATTGAGGAAATTGAACATGTGTAAAGGGAGGAGAATCGAATGGAAATTCTTATTTCGGGATATCCTGTGTCTCAGTAAACAAACCAACAAAAACCAGACAACAACTATCGATTAGCTGATTTTTCTATTGAGCTTTGCAAGTTGAAATGACCATTTCAGGTTTTTTTTTCTTTTTTTGTTAATTTATTTTTGAAAGAGAGTGTGCAAGAACACACACGAGCAGGGGAGGGGCAGAGAGAGAGAGGGAGAGAGAGAATTCTAAGCAGGCTGTCAGCCTGGACCCCGATGCAGGGCTCAGTTTCTCAAACCATAAAATCATGACCTGAGCCGAAACCAAGATCATGACTGAGCCACCCAGGAGTCCTGAAATGACCATTTCTTTATTATTATTATTTACATCTGACCTTATTTTAATCATAGTATGATTGCTTTCACAGTATACAGTGACATCTTCATAGCTCATTTGTGTTACTAAAGAAGTATATTTCACATTCTATGCAGGCATTTACAAAATTCTATGCAGGCAACTCCAATATGAAGTGATAAAATTATAGCATGCAGCTATGTGTTTTAAAATAAAAGTAAAACGTGTAGATTAGAAATATACAATAGATTTAATGGTTTCTAGACAGACTCTTATAGATGCATGTATCTTCCTGTATAAGAATCATTATTAACATGCAGTATTTCCTATTTTAGTGACTTGTGAATGTTTCATATAGAATCAACGGACAGTTGGATTTCATCACGTTGAGAATGTAAATTACCAAAAGTCGGCTTCAACACTTAGTCTTATAAAGAATGGAGAAGATTAAGAAGTTGATTCACTGGTTAGGATTGGGCTTGTACGGTGTGCTATTGTCCAAATATATCCCCCCACCCAAATTCACACATTGAAATTCTATGCACAACATAGTGATGATATTAGGAGGTGAGGCCTTGGGACGTGGCCAGGCCACCCCTTCCAACACGTAGGGATACAGAAAGAAGCTGGCAATCTATAACCCAGAACCTGCCCGACCTTGGACTTCCAGCCTCCAGAATGTGAGTAATAAATGTTTACTGTTCATAAGCACCTTAAGACGGATGCACGCACGCTAGGAGGCTGGGGGGGTGGGGGGAGAAAGGTTTTGAAAGGAATCCATTTTCATGCTTATAATTTGCATTACATGTATTACCATTAACAGCATTTCAATGAAGCCAGATCTGTGTAGAGGGAAAGCCTACAGATAAGGCAATCCTTAGAAACACAAGGATTGAAGGGGGGCGCCTGGGTGGCTCAGTGGGTTAAGCGTCCGACTTCTGCTCAGGTCATGATCTTAGGGTTCATGATGAGTTCGAGCCCCGCATCGGGCTCTGTGCTGACAGCCGGCTTCATATTCTGTATCTCCCTCTCTCTCTGCCCTTCCCCTGCTCGTGCACTCTTTCTCCCACAAAAATAATTAAACTTAAAAAAATATATAGAAGTAATGCAAAGTCCTACTAAGAGACGTAAGAACTTTATTAGAATTGCCACTGATATTCATTCTGGAGCAAAGAAAACATTCACGGTCTGTGTGGTGGAAATTAAGGTTGTTTGGGGGAAGTCAAAGCCCATTTCTGTTTTACTGTCTCTCCCTGCTCTGCCACACCTTCATGTATCTATTCAAATAGCTCATCTTGTCACAAGAATAAATAGACCTTTTCAGAAACTGCAAAAACAAAACAAAACAGAAAAAGCAGAAACATTGGTGCTTATAACCGTGAAAGTTCTCGAATGGCAATGACAGTCCCCAATACAGCATTGTGCAATTGAAGTTTGCACCGAGGACAGACCATGCTTGTAGTCTGCTCACAACACTCACACACAAATAGCGACTAGGTGGGGATGAGAGTTGTGATCAAATGGATTACAGTGATCGTTCCATAACGTACAGGCTTATCAAAACTTCGCGCTGCACACCTTCAAAATATACGATTCTTATATGTCAGTGTCACCTGAATAAAGCTGTTAATAAAATCCACTTCCATCAGGCTCTGGCTAATTTCTCTGGGCACTTTTGTTCTCCCGCCAAGCAAGCTGAATTCTTTCAAGTTCTCAACTGGAGGCTCACTCAGTTCCCAAGGTGGTACCCCCGGAAGAAATGTGTGCATTAGTGGCCCGCATCCCTCTACTCTAGCGCCCTCAGACTCTACCCACACTTCCTCTGCTGCAGACCTGTTTTCTTGTCTCTTCCTTGGCACCGAGTTGTGTGCACTACTCACAAGGCTGCAGATTCAAGTTTCCCGGGATGCATTTGATGATGAAGGGTCCACTTCTGTGATAACCACACAAGCTACTTCCTCTCCCACAAAAATCATTGTTCTACTACTTTTTCTAGCTTTGCAATCTTTCCGGTATTTCATCCACGAACTGGGAACAATGCCCTAACTATTCAAGATTGTCGTGACAACTCCAGGTCGGTCTAGATCTCTGATTTTAGATAGTTTACCTGTAAATGGTATTTGAATTCTGTTCGTAGGGGAAGAAGTGTGAACATTCTAGTCCCGTGCAGGGGAGTGATTTGGTTTGTATGGGTGGTTTTCAAGCCACTCTCTTTTCCAAGGACTTGCTCTCTTTCGCATCCGAATAGAAGTAGAATAACATAGGACTTAGACGTGGACCATCTGGAGACGGGCTTCTTGGTTTTGGATTATTGGTCTGCTTTGAAAAATTAAGTGGACTGTCTCCTTTCATTTATTGACATTTTTATTGAGATAATTATAGATTCACATGAAATCAGAAGAAGGAAAATAGATTCCATGTACGTATTGCCAATTTCCTCCAATCGGAACTCTTATGCAAAAAGTATGGTAATAATATCACAGCCAGGATATTGACATGGACACAATCCACCTATCTTTTTCCAATACCCCAGTTTTACTTTTGTGTATTTGCTTTTGTGTTCGATTCACTATACAACTTTCATCACATGAGCGTGTCTTGTGTCCACCACATAATGAAGATATCGGACAGATTCATCACAACCCGAGGTTTCGTGACCACCCTTTATAACCACTTGCCTCTCTCCTAATGCCTGACGAAATGTTAATCTGTTCCAGAATGGCATTGCTTTTTAAATGCTATGATCATGCAATATGTAACCTCTGGGAACTGGATTCTTTCCGTCAGCATGATTCCCTGGAGATTTATCCAAGCTGTTGCATGAATTATGTTGTTCCTTTTAATTGCTGAGAAGACTCCCGTCGTTGGTTTGTACGAATGTTTGATTAACCATTCACACATTGAAGGACATTTGGGCTATTGCCGTTATTGAGCTATTACAAATAAAACTACACGGAACCTGCATTTATAGGTTTTTGGGTGAGCATAAGATTTCATTTGTCTGGGATAAATGCCCAGAAGTACAATTTCCAGGTTTTGCCACCTGGTAATTACATACATACATTTATAAGAAACTGCCCGTATTTTCCAGATTGGCTGCACCATTTTACTCTTTGACTAGCAATGTCTGGATGGAAGAATTTCTCAGCATCCTTGCCAGAATTTCGCAGTATTAGTGGGTTTTTTTCTTTTTTCTTTTTCTTTTTTCTTTCTTTCTTTTTTTTAGTAATTCTAATAGGTGTGTGGTGATACGTCACTGTGGTTTTAATTTGCATTTCCCTCATGGCTCATCATGTTGACCCTCTTCTCGTATGCTTATTGGTCATTGTATATCTTCCAATTTTCCAATTGTTTTCTTGTTGTTGGGTTCAGAGAGCTCTTTGTATATTCAGGATACGAGTTGTTTAATAAAAATATGATTAGGAGGACAAATCTCTATGTCTTTAATTTGATTTGTTATCTTCTTAACCAAGTCTTTTACAGAGCAAAGTTTCTAATTATGATGAAGTCCACTTCATATTTGTTTTCTTCTATGTTTTGGGCCTAAATTATGAAGTTTTTCTCTTAGGCTTTTTCCTAAAAGTTTTATAGTTTTACATATTACATTTAACTTTATGATCCACTTTTGGTTAATTTATTTTTATTTTTTATTAATATAATTTGTTGTCAAATTGGCTTACATAAAGCACCCAGTGCTCATCCCAACAGGTGCCTTCCTCAATGCCCATCACCCACTCTCCCCTCCTTCCCATCCCCCATCAACCCTCAGTTTGTTCTCCATATTTAAGAGTCTCTTATGGTTTGCCTCCCTCCCTCTCTGTTTGTAACTATTTTTCCCCCTCCCCTTACCTCGTGGTCTTCTGCTAAGTTTCTCAAGATCCACATACAAGTGAAAACATATGATATCTGTCCTTCTCTTACTGACTTACTTCAAGTTGTGAGGTATATGTCAAAATTCATTTTCCCCCCCGTAGGAATTTCCAAATGTTTACAACACTGTTTGTTGATAGACTACTTCCCTTCATTAAATTATTAGGTTTCTATGTCAAAAATTAGTTGGCCATATTTATGTGAGTTTATTCCTGCATTTTCTTTTTTTTTAAGTTTATGTATTTATTTTGTGAGAGAGAGAGAGAGCACATGAGCAGGGGAGCGGGGGAGAGAGGGAGAGAGAGAATCCCAAGCAGACTCCATGCTCAGCACAGACCCCAACTTGGGGCTCGATCACACGAACCCTGAGATCACGACCTGAGCTGAAATCAAGAGTTGGCCCTTTAACCAGGCACCCCCGACTCCCCTATTCCGCATTTTCCATTCTCCAATGATCTATTTTTCCATTAGTGCCAGGATGTCTTGGTACTATACCCACAAAGTAAACCTTGATACAGGATAGAATAATGTTGCTCGCTTTAGGCTTGTGTCATTGTTTTAGTGGTTTTAGTTCCCTCTCATTTCATACAAACTTTAGAATAACCTTGACTATGTCCATGAGAAGCCATGATGAACTGTGATATGAAACCCGTAGTTCAATTTAGGGAGAACCAATCTTTGCTATGTTGAATATCCTCCAGTCCAAAAAAACACTAATATGGGTCTCCATTTAGTGATGTCTTCTCTGATTTCTGTCTTCAGCGTTTTGTAATCTTCAGGACATGTGTTCTTTACTGGTTTTATTTATTTTATGTGTAAATATTTCTTTACCTTTGGTGCGAATTAGGATGGGATTGTGCATTAAGGTTGGTTTCCACATGTTCGTTCGTATCAGCAAATAGGAATGTAATTAATTTGTGTGCTGATCTTACACCCATCCTACTTGGTGGTTCTAGGAGATTTTTTTTTGGTAGATTCTCTGAAATGTTCTACGTTGTGTCATCTGCTCTTAGAAACAGTTTTATTTATTGCTCATAGAAACAGTTTATTTATTTATTTATTTATTTATTTATTTATTTAGTATGGCATTAGCTTTCAATTTTTAATAAATCGCCTATCAAGCTGAAGATATTTCCCTCCATTTCTAACCAGCTAAGGGTTTTTATCATGAATGGGTGTTGGATTTGGTCAAATACTTTTCTGTGCAAATGGTATGATCCCAGGAATTTATTTTTTTAAGCCTGTTGATAGGGAAAATTAGGTTTATTGGCTTTTAAGTGTTAAACCAGCCATGGATATCTGGAATAAATCACACTCGGTCATGGTGTATATATATAAAGATATATAATGTATTAAGTATATACATTAAAAACATGCTGGATTTCATTTGCTCATATTTTGTTGAGGATTTTTTGCATAGAAGTTCATGTTAGTTATAGCTTTCTTTGCTCTATCTTTGATTTTGGTATCAAGGAAATACTGGTCTCAAAAAATGAGTTGGGAAGCATTTCTCTTCTTCTGTTTGATGGATGGGATTGTTTAAAACTGGTGCTAATTTATCGGGGCACCTGGGTGGCTCAGTCAGTTAAACATTCAACTTCAGCTCAGGTCATGATCTCACAGTTTGTGAGTTCTAGTTCCCTGTCGGGCTCTGTACAGACAGCTCAGAGCCTGGAGCCTGCTTCAGATTCTGTGTCTCCCCCTCTCTCTGCCCCTTCCCTGCTCGTGCTCTGTCTCTCTCCGTCTCTCAAAAATAAACATTAAAAAATAAATAGTGCTAATTTTTTCACAAATATTTGGTAGAATTCTCCCATGAGATCATCAGGGCCTGGAGATTTCTGTATCACAAACTTTGGACTCAATTTCTGTAAATGGTATAGGGCTGTTCAGATTATCTATTTCATACCGTTGAATCTGGGACTTTGGTTTTCCAGAAATTGTTCTATTTCTTCTAAATTTATGAACTTATGAGTTTATCACTTTCATAATATTTCCTTCTCTTTTCAATTTTCACAACTATAGTGATATTCTCTATTTCATTTTTGATATTTGTGATTTCTGTCTTCTCCCTTTTTATTTTTGTCAGTCTTAATACAGCCAGCATAAATTCGCTGGAAAAGTTCTTTGAAGAAATACCTTTTTGTTTCTTTGATTTTTTTCTCATTTTCTATTTTCAACTTTATTCATTTATGCTCTTATCTTCATTATTGCTTTTTCCTTCTCTTTGTTTTGGGTTTATTTGCTTTTGTTCCTAAGTTCTGGAGGTGAGAGCTTAGATTGTCAACAGGAGTCTTTCCCTCTTTCCTAAAGTACCCACTCAACACCATCAATTTCCCTCTCAGCATTTAGTGTATTTTCATTTTAGTGTCCTTTCCTCTTATTTTCATTTCAGTTTCACTCCAAGTTCCTTTAGAAACTTTTTAAAAACTTAAACACTTTTTTCCCAGCTTCAAGGAGGTGTAATTGACAAATAAAATCCACAGCTTTTTTTATAATTAAAACTTTTTAAAATTAAAATCACACATTTTGACAGTTGTATTTTCATTTTAATTCAGCTCAAGTACTTATTTATTTACCTCGACACTTCTTTGACACAAGAATGATTTAGAAATGTATTTAATTTCCAGGTTTAGAAATTTTCCCGTTGTCTTTCTGTTACTGATCTCTTGTTTGATCCTCTTATGATGACACACTTGGTATGACTCAAGCATTTTAAATCGATTGATGTTGTTTAATGACCCAGGGTACGTTCTGTTTTGATGAATGTTCTTGTGATTAAAAAACAGTGCATTCTGTGGTGGCTGGGTGGGGCAGGCTAAAAGTATGCATTAGATGATGTTGGTTGTGTTCGGGTCATCCTTCTTGCAGAGTTTCTGTCTAGCGTTCCATCGGTCGCTGAGAGAGGACTGTTGACATATTCAACTATAGTTATGGATTCATTTATTTATACTGTTGACTTTATCGGCTTTTGCATGACATCTTTTGCAGCTGTGTAGTTTGGTGCACACACATTTAAAATCAGCATGTCAGGGCGCCTGGGTGGCTCAGTTAGTTGAGCGTCTGACTTTGGCTCAGGTCATGATCTCACGGTCTGTGAGTTCAAGACCCGAATCAGGCTCTGTGCTGACAGCTGGGAGCCTGGAGCCTGCTTTTGATTCTGTGTCTCCCTCTCTCTGCCCCTCCCCCACTCACACTCTGTCTCTTTCTCTCTCTCCCTCAAAAATGAATAAATGTTAAAAAAAATCAGTATGTCTTCCTGATGGATTCTTTTATTATTAGGTAGTACCTCTCCTTGCTTCTAGTAATTTCCTTGCCTCCAAAGTCAACTTTATCAGATATTAATATACCCTCTCTTGTCTTGCCTTTATTAACTTTGGCACAATATGCAATTTTTCATTCTTTTACTTTCAATGTACCTATGCCATTGAGTTTGATTCTAGTTGTTTACAAAAAGCGAAAATGTGGGTGAACTTTATTTACTCTGCCAATCTGTGTCTTCTGATTGGTACATTCAGACCATTTAATTTTAAGGTAATTATTGACAGGTTACTTCTTAAGTCTGCCTTTTATTACTATTTTTTCTCTGTGTTTCTTCTGGTTAATTTTTGTCTGTTTCTTTATTCTTGTGTTCTTGTGGATTACTTATCATTATGCAATGCATAACTCCATCTTGATTTTTTGAATGTATCTCTGTATATTTTTTGTAGTGGTTTCTCTAGGCGCGTGCGTGTGTGTGTGTGTGTGTGTATAAAACTGGTGTCAACATCTTACCACTTTGAAATAACTGAAATCTTCACTACTATTTAGGTTTCTTTTTTTTTCCTTTTTTAATTTTTTTAATGTTTATTTTTGAGCAAGAAAGAGAGAGCACGAGCAGAGGAGGGTCAGAGAGAGAGGGAGACACAGAACCCGAAGCAGTCTCCAGGCTCTGAGCTGTCAGCACACAGCCCGACGCGGGCTTGAACTCACAGACTGTGAGATCACGACCTGAGCTGAAGTCGAACGCTTAACCGACTGAGCCCCCCTCAGGCACCCCTCTATCTTACCCACTTTTAAATATTCACTGTCTCGAGTGTCACACAATGTTAATATTTTTGTTTCAGTCACTAATACGATTTACAAAATTAATCAGTTAAAGGTTAATCTACTGTATATAAAAGCAATCTACGTATTCATGTTTCTAATTGTTCTGTTATTCCTCCCTGATGCTCCAAGAATTCTCTTTTTTAAAAATTCTCTTTCTCTTTGAACAACATCCTTAACTAATTTTTAGGGTTAAATCTGCTAGTGACACATTTAAAAAACTTTCCTTTATCTGATGATGATGTTCTATTTCCTCTTCATTCATGAACTTTTTTTTTTTTTTTTTGGCTAGATGTAGAATTTCGTGTCGACAATTCCTTTCTTTTACTGTCTAAAACCATCGTGTCACTCTTTTCTGGTCCGCCTGGTTTCAGAGGAGCTGTCCACCAACATTTGAATTGTTATTCCACTGTAGGTAATCCATCTTTTCTCCTGGGCTGCCTTCAAGATTGTCCCTTGGTCTTCCATTTTTATAAATTCAGTTATGAGATTCCTCAGTGTGAATTTCTTTAGTTTAATACTGTTTGGGGGTGTACTCGTCTTCTTTACTCTGAAATTTTGTGCGATTTGCCATAGTGGGGAGCTCCCCACCATTATTTCTTCAAATACTCTCAGCACCTCTCCTGGGACTATGACACTAATGATGGCTTTTGTGGCAGTGCCCTGCAGGTTGACTCTGTGCTGGCTGTTGCTCAGAATGGGATGATCACGGACTCTGTCTTCTGTCCTGTCCACATGAATGTAGATCGACCTCACACAATTTTTACATTGCTGTTATTGCAATGTTCAGTTTACAATTTTTACTTAGTTCTTTTCTGTAATTGTTATTTCTTTACTATTGTATTATTTTCAAGAGATACAAGTTTGGGAAATTTCTGATAGTTTTTTTTTTTTTTTTTTTTCCCCCAAGTATGTGTCCCTGTTTTCCTTTGGGTACTCAAATCACAAATATATTTAGGTCCTTGAGTTATTCCACAGTTCAGTGATGCCTGGATGTTTTTTCTGGACTGTTTCCCTCCGCATGTCATTTTGGATGGTTTCCACTGCTATGCGTTCAGTTTCACTCATCTTGAATTTCACTACCAACAAGGAAGTTTTGTAATGTCTTTGTCCACTTATTCTGACAAATGTTTCATTTGTAGGTTAGGCTCAACGTATTGCTTTTTTAAAAGTGTATTTATTTATTTTGAGAGAGAGAGAGCGAGCACACAAGCAGGGGAGGGGCAAAGAGAGAGGGAGAGAGAGGATCCCAAGCAGGCTCTGTGTTGTCAGCGCAGATCAACACGGGGCTTAATGTATTCTTTTTTCTCTTCATCGTATTTCCTATTTTCTGCATTTTGATGGAGCTAGTAATCATTCTTGGTTGGTAGATACTGTGAATGTTACCATGTTGGATGGTAGATTTTTTTTTTGTAATTTTATAAATATTGTTAAATTTTATTCTAAGACTCAGTTAACTTATTTGGGTATAGTTTGACCCTTTTAATGTTTGCTTTTAAGCTGTGTTAGGAAAGATCAGCATTTGGTTGAGGACTAATTATAATCCGCTCTTGGACCAATAATCTTCTGGGTAGCCTACTCAAAGCTTCTGTTGGAAACATGGGCTATTCCTTGCCTTGTGTTTTCTCTGGCCATTTTTCTCTCTCATCCATTCCTTTGGTCCTTTTCTTGGCTCGGAATTAGCTTTTTTCACACATTCTAGTTATTGTGAACACAAACTTTTTCTAGCCCTGTGTCAGCTCTGTAACTAAAGATTGTTCTGACACCAACCTCAGCCCATGTCTTCATGTGCGTGCACTGAGCAGAACTTGGCAGACACCTTGGAGGAAGTTCTGCACATGTCCAAAGCACTCTGGCTCCACAGGGTTCTCTCTCCCAATACTCTGCTTCATGACCTCGATCCACTTAGCTTTATTAGACCATCACCTCTGCCTTCTCCATGCAAAGTATGCACTGTACCCTCCCTGGGTTCTGCTGTCTGTGAGGTGTCCCCAAAACGCTGTAGGCAGTACACTGGGGCCATCGCTTCCCTCCCCTCATCTCTTTCATCCACTTTCATGCATCACCACTCTGCCTCATGGTTAATGTCTGAATGCCAGTGTTTTGGGCTGGGTCTGTGTCACCATCACCATCGCCATCAGTGTCATCATTAAGATTCTTCCAGGTGGGAGAGTGAATCCATTCTCTCCTCTTGGTTGAAAGCGGTACTGTCCTCATTCATAGTGTTTTCATCAAGTTGCATTCGTCGTCAACTGCATTCATCGTCAACCACATTGATCGTCAACCTCATTGATCATCAACCACATTCATCATCAACTACATTAATCGTCAACTGCATTCATGAATGCTCATATTGTCCAATATTTGTCCAACAAATTTTCTTGATATGGGTGCCAATGTCATTTTGATTGATTCTTTGTTTCATAGCACTGTATTTCCTACCTCAGGCTGGTCATCAGTCGTTTCTCAAGTGCCATGAGTTTTGATTCAGAACTTCAGAAGTTATAAACGAAATCTGTTATTTTAAATACTGTGTTGCCTTGAGAAATTCACTTAAATTATCTCAGTCCGATTTCCCCTTCAGTTAAGCCAATAACCTCTTATTTTGCTGTGTGGTTGTGAAAGAGAACAAAATGAGATATGAAGCATATAATAAGCTTTGAGAGAAATTCTGATATTTAATATATTCTTAACACTCATTTTATATGTATATGCTTATGTGTGTGTGTATGTGTGTGTATGCACATATTTCAGAGATGAGGCTATGTTTCATTAGTTATAAGAATCAATGTGGGTTTTTTTTTTGCCACTGGAGTTTTAATTGTCCAATTGCACCAACAATTATTTATAAAAAATATATCTTTTTCTCACTTAAAAAAACTTCTCAGGTGCCTTTCTTTATTCTTTCGTTTTTTGCATTCAGATAAGTAGGCACATGATGAATGGTGTCTGCATTCACTAAACATAATGTGCATTAATCTCAGAGTCTGCTGGGTTATTAGTGTTGTGTCAATATATCAAACTCCAACATCCATCTGCCCATCAGAATGTATTACACACTTCACAGCACTTGAGACAGAAAACCAATATCAAGTGACAGGGTATCAGGGCATCTTTAATGTCTGACATAATTCTTTCTCTGCCACTTAATTATGTTAGGAATCTTTTTTATCCCTTTCTTGGGGCTTAATAAATTGAAAATCATTAATAGTTCATATACAGCCTATCCATTGTTTATTTCTTTGATTTTCAGAATAATGTTGAGCAAAATTTCTTCACTCAAAACCGTTTTCTGAGTAGAAAATTATTATCCAGTATATCTGTACTTGGGTTCTTAAAATGTCTGTTCAAAGCTCCAAAGAATGATGAGAAGAAAGAAATAAAGAAAGAAAAGAATTTCCACAGAAGTGAAAACAAACAAACAAACACTTTAAGTCCAGTTTAACACCCAGTGTGCTCAGTTATGTGCGTTTTGCTGGGCACAGGAGGATTGTGGTAAAGACTGGAAAGCAATTGGTCAGAGGTCACACACGCTTCATAACAAGGTGGGAGAATGAAGCTAAGGGTGAATTTTCTCTGTTCATCTCCTTTTCTTCTTACGCTTCCAGCCCCAGTAGACACTCAATAAAATTCCAAACAGGTTCATAGGGATGGGTTCTTTGCCAAAGGTGCCCCTGGGACATGCTGTGTAGCCCTCTCGGCAGACACAGTTAGGGAGCCGATAGTAAGAGCAGGATGGGACACACAGAGGAGGCAAGGAAGAATGGGGAACAACACTGAACAGGACTGAACGCTGAAGAGGGAACAGGTAGCTCCGTCTTTGCTGGAACCTCATTAGGCACATGTGTCATCATTTTACAAATGAAAAGACTTGTGTGGAGAACCTCAAAACCAGACAAGATGGTCTGTAATTGGTTGTTTCCTCCCTCTCCTCACAAATAAAAGGGTCGGAAATAACACAAGAGGTCTGAAACAGTAGCAGAGGACCTTGAGTCCAACCGAAGAGGATGAGCTAGACCCAGCATTTCCTGACCCCCCAACATAGTGAAATACGGTAGCCCAAGTAGCTCATCCTTTTCCTGGTTCAAAAAGGGGGCCTGCTGACAACACTGGGCAAGCCTGACGAACCTGCCAGAAAGAAGTGGTCACTGACCCTCACCCTGAGACATTGGGGGGGAGCAGCCCCATAAGGGGGACCTGCTATCGTGTCATGGAAGGATTTGAAAGTGTGGCAATAGCTACTACTCAAAGTAATTAACAGAATGAAACAACAATTGTATTGAATCAACAGAGCACCATTGAACAACGGGGCCTCTCGGGAGGACAACCGAATTCATAACTAGAGTCTCTAAAGGAGGGGCACAAATATGACAAGAAATCATGGCTGAGATTTTTCCAAAGTTTGTCAAAGACTGTAAATCCCAGGGGGAGGAAGCACGTAGGACATAAGTAAACCTTCAGAGAGAAGGTAATAATGACACCAAGTAGCATCAAAATCAAATTCCTTCAAACCCATGATAAAGAGAAAGCCTTACAATCAGGCAGAGGATAAAAGGCACATTATGCTCAGAGGTACAAAGGCTGGAGAATAGAAACAGACTTCTCACCGCGGATGATTCAAGACAACAGACTTTAAAGGCACTGAAAGAAAGGTGGGTCACACTGGAATCTGGCACCCAGTCACACGCCTTTCAAAAAGCAGAGGGAAACAAAGACTCCACAGACCTACAAAGGCTGAGATTTCATTACCTGACAGTTGTGCTAAAATGATCGCAAGCAATCCTCAGGAAAGAACCACGTTTATCCTGCATGGAAATTAGGATTTAAATGATGCTGCGAATGGCAATTATATGAGGAAATGTAAAACTTTATTTCTGATTTTCAAAATCTCCTCTAAAATGGGACAAGGGGGGGGGGGGCCCAGGGTGGCTCACTGGGTTGAGCGACCGAGGTCAGCTAAGGTCGCGATCTCACGGTTGATGAGTTTGAGCCCTGCGTCGGGCTCTGTGCTGACAGCTCGGAGCCCGAGACTGCTTCAGATCCTTTGTCTCCCTCTCTCTCTCTGCCCCTCCCTAGCTCGCTCTCCCTCTCACTCAAAAATAAATTAACATTAAAAATAAAGTAAGAGATAACCAGTTATTGTATGTATGTAGATATGTATTTCTTTATTAAAAATTTTTTTAACGTTTATTTATTTCTGAGACAGAGAGAGACAGAGCATGAGTGGGGGAGGGGCAGAGCGAGAGAGGGAGACACAGAATCCAAAGCAGGCTCCAGGCTCTGAGCTATCAACACAGAGCCCGATGCAGGGCTCGAACTCACAAACCGTGAGATCATGACCTGAGCTGAAGTCGGTCACTCAACCAACTGAGCCACCCAGCTGCCCCTATTTCTTTATTTTTTAAAGGTTTACTTATTTATTTATTTATTTATTTATTTTGAGAGAGAGAGAGAGAGCACAAGTGAGGGAGGGGCACAGAGAGACAGAGTCTGAAGCAGGCACCAGGCTCCAAGCTGTCATGATGCAATTATTTTTATAACCAGTTATTTAAAGGAAATAAAAAAGTAATGCATTTGAGGTATGTAATATACATAGAAATGTACAAAACATTAGGGTGAATGTTTGGGGAGGAGAAACAAAATCATTTCACGATTCCTAGAAGTACATAAGGAAATATAATATTGCGTGAAAGTAGACTGTAGTTAAGTTAGACACGTATACTATAAACCCTAAAACGACCAGTGAAGCAACTAACTAAAAAGCAATAGCCAGTACACCAAAAATAAGAAGGTAAAACGTCATCACAAAAAACTTGCTTACCCAAAGAAAGAAAGGAAAGAAGAAAAGGGAACAAATCACTTGTGTCAGTAATCACACTGAACACACATATTATCCTTTTTTTAAGTTTATGTATTTTGAGAGAGAGAGAGTATGTCCTTGCGGGCAGGGGGAGAGGCAAACAGAGAAGAAGAGAGAGAGACTCTCAAGCAGGCTCCACACTGTCGGCACAGAGCCTGATGTGGTGTTCAAACTCAAGAATCATGAGATCGTGACATGAGCTGAAGTCAAGAGCTGGGTGGATGACCAACTGACTGAGCCACCCAGGAGCCGCAAATACAAATATTATCTAAACACTAGATTAATAATCAGAGATGTTCACATTGGATGAAGGTAGGATTTGACTATATGCTGCTTGTAGAAAATCAACTTTAGATATAAAGACACAGAGAACTTAAAAATTGAATGACTCAAAAGTATATACCATTTGAACATGAATCTAAAGAGGTGTAGAGTTCTAATTTTTTCTATTGTAGAGAAAGATAGAGTGGGGGAAAGAGGCAGAGGAAGAGAGAGAGAATCTTAGGCCATGCTCAGCATGGAGCCCAATGGGGGGCTTGATCCCCTGACCCTGGAATCATGACCTGCATCAAAATCAAGAGTTGGATGCTCAACCGACTGAGCCACCCAGGCACCCCACGAGTGCTTGCATGATTAAGGAAGAAAATTACTTTTAGAGAAAAGAATATTGCCAAGAATAAAGTGGGTCATTTTTTAAGGAAAACAGGGTCAGTTTGTCATGAGGACATAATCATAAATGTGCGTTCACTTAGTAACAGAGTTCAAAACACATGAAATGAAGTCTGATAAAAATGGTCGTAAGGAGACGAATCCATTTTGTTCCATAAGAACAATCCACTTATAGTTGTGTGTTTCAACAACAAGAGAGAGAAAATAAATAAGAATACAGAATGACCTAATAGACAATCATGCAGCGATGTTTTCAAAAACAGAATAATGCATATTCTGTTAATGTCCAGCTAGGACATTCTCCAAGATAGCCAATATTCTAGGCCATAAAACCAAAATCTGTATTTATCAGGGTTCTCCCAGAGAAATAGAACTGTGTGTGTGTGTGTGTGTGTGTGTGTGCGCGCGCGTGTGTGTTTATTGACAGAGGTGGGAGAGAGAGAGGGAGATTTTATTTTATTTTTTTTTATTTTTTTTTTCAACGTTTATTTATTTTTGGGACAGAGAGAGACAGAGCATGAACGGGGAAGGGGCAGAGAGAGAGGGAGACACAGAATCGGAAACAGGCTCCAGGCTCCGAGCCATCAGCCCAGAGCCTGACGAGGGGCTCGAACTCCCGGACCGCGAGATCGTGACCTGGCTGAAGTCGGACGCTCAACCGACTGCGCCACCCAGGCGCCCCGAGAGGGAGATTTTAAAGAATTGGCTTAGGTAGCTGTGGGGGCTGCAAATCTCTAATCTGCAGTGCTGTTTGGAAACCCTGAAAAGAACTGATTTGGTAACTCGGGCTAAAAGCAGGCTGGAGCTCGAATCAACAATTGGAATAAAATTCTAATCACACAAATTATGTTCTCTGATCACTATGAAATTACATTGTAACTCAACAAAAGAAATTTATCTAGACAATCCTCAATATTTATAAACAAACTATAACATGGATCTAAGAATGTACTCAGAGGAAAATTAGCAAGGAGTTAAGCTGAAAGAAAATGGAAATGCAACATGTCAAAAGTGTGGGGCAGAGTTGAAGCAGCACAAAAAACGAAATGTTTGAATGACTACCCGAGAAAAGGAGAATCAATGATCTCAGCTACCAACTCAAGAACCAAACACAAGTAAACCAGATTAAACACCATGTAAGAAGCAGATAAGAAATAATAAAGATCAGGGAAGAAATCAATGAAAGAGTAAACAGAGGAACAATAAAGAAAATTAATGGAACAAAAAGCTGATACTTTCAGGAGGTAAATAAAATTGATAAAAACCCCAGGTAGACGTCTGAAGAAAATACTATTTCTGAAGAAATAGTCAATATAAAAACTGAGAACTTTGGCATCACTATAGGTTTTACAGATGTTAAAAGAACAATAAGAAACTATCATAAACAATTTGTCAGTAATAAATTCAGCAACTTAGTTGAAATGAACACATCCCTTAAAAACACAAATATCCAAGCCTCACTCAAGAAGAAACTGAAAACTTAAAAGGAACTATATTAAAAAAAGAAACCTGTTTGTGATTAATAACCTTCCAACAAAGAAAACTCTACACAAAGATGGCTTTCTTGGTGAATTATACATAATACCTAAGGAAATGATAATATGAGTTTTATGCAAAATGTTCCTGAAACTTAGAAAGAATGAATACTCCCAAATTTACTCTATGAAGCCTGCATCATCTGAACAGAAATATAGGGGAAAAGTATAAGAAAAAAGTTCTGTATATTATTATCTCTCATGCACAGATATGTGCAAAAGTCTTAGCAAATCAAACCAACTGAGTGGGATTAATCCCAGGAATGCAAGGTTTTAAATCAACTGATGTAATTCATCATGTGAGTAATCTAAAAAGGAAAACAAAGCAACCATTTCACGAGTTAGAGAAAAAATGTGAAAATATCCAGCATCAATTCCTGATTTTATAAAACTTGAGAAATGTGAGAGTCTAAGCATATTTTGTCAACCTGCTAAAAGGCATCTCTGAAACGTCTGTGGCTAATGTACCAAATGGTAAAAAATTTAGTGCTTCCCCCTTAAGATCACAATGTGTCATGCTCCTAAGACTTTTATTGAACATTGTGCTATAGACTCCAGCTGGTACAGTAAGGAAAATAAATAAAATCACAGATGATGTGAGCATCTATGGAGAAAAACTCCCTAAATCTACAAAAATGCTACTCAAACAAATAAATCATTTTAACAATGCTAGGTGCATATTATAAAACCATTACAAAATATTAGACAAATTAAAGAACATCGAAATAAAAGGAAAGATATACTGTGTGTCCACAGACTGGAAAATTCATTAGTGTTGTGGTGTTAGCTCTCTCAAAATTAATGAGCAAATTCAGTGTAATGCAGATTAAACCCTCAGCAGGCTTCTTTGCAGAAACTGATAAGAGTATTTAAAAATTCCCCAGGAAGGGGCACCTGGGTGGCTTAGTCGATTAACTCCGACACTTGATTTCGGCTCAGGTCATGATCTCCTGGTTAGTGAGATTGAGCCCCACATCGGGCCCGACGCTGACAATGCAGAGCCTGCTTGGGGTTGTCAATCTCCCTCTCTGTCTGCCCCTTCCCTGCTCGGTTTCTCTCTAAATAAATAAATAAATAAATAAATAAAGTTAATTTAAAAATCTTCTTAAAAGTAGAAGAAAAAATTCCCACAGAAAAGGCAAAACTAATTTGATAAAGAAAACCATGTCCATCAACTGATGAATGGATAAAGAAATTGTGGTTTATATACACAATGGAATATTACGTGGCAATGAGAAAAAATGAAATATGGCCTTTTGTAGCAACGTAGATGGAACTGGAGAGTGTGATGCTAAGTGAAATAAGCCATACAGAGAAAGACAGATACCATATGGTTTCACTCTTATGTGGATCCTGAGAAACTTAACAGGAACCCATGGGGGAGGGGAAGGAAAAAAAAAAAGAGGTTAGAATGGGAGAGAGCCAAAGCATAAGAGACTGTTAAAAACTGAGAACAAACTGAGGGTTGATGGGGGGTGGGAGGGAGGAGAGGGTGGGTGATGGGTATTGAGGAGGGCACCTTTTGGGATGAGCACTGGGTGTCGTATGGAAACCAATTTGTCAATAAATTTCATTAAAAAAAAAAATAAAGTCAGCAACTTTTAAAGTAAAAAAAAAAAAAAAAAAAAAAAAAAAAAAAAAGAAAACCAGAGCTGAAAGAGGTATCTTTTGTGATTTCAAGATTTCCTGTAGAGCTCAAGTGACCAAGAGAGTCACTTGACAATAACTCAACAGAACAGAGTAGTTGGTATAAAACCCGTGAGCACATATATGGTCAACCGATTTTCAAGAAAGGTGCAAAATCAGGGGTGCCTGGGTGGCTCAGCTGGTCAAGCGGCTGACTCCGGCTCAGGTCATGATCTCACAGTTCATGGGTTCGAGCCCCATGTCAGGCTCTGTGCTGACAGCTCAGAGCCTGGAGCCCGCTTCAGATCCTGTGTCTCCCCCTGTCTCTGCCCCTTCCGGGCTTATGCTCTATTTCTCTGTGTCACTCTCAAAAATAAATTTTAAATTAAAAAAAAATTAAAGAATTAAAAAAAAAAGAAAGGTGCAAAATGAAATGATATGGAATCAAGTTTCATGTTCTCGACAAATGGTGCAGGAACAGTTGATTCTATCTGGGATACGAAGTGGGCTGTACCTCTTACCGGACAACATATGCAAAAATTAACCAGAAGCCTTGGACTACAGAGATAAATGCAAGCCTCAAAGCTTCAGCACTTCTATAAAAATTAGGAAAAAAACCTTCACGACTTAGAATTTGGCAAATTTACCTCTCTTTATATACAAAAGCAAAATCTGTGTAAAAAAAAAAAAGAAAAAGAAAAACCGAAAAGGTAAATGTATTCCCTTGGTAATGGTAATGCACAGTGTGAGGCTGTCCTTCATTTCTCTACCTGCAGGGCTCAAGAGAGTGTACACGGTCTTGGACAGAGACCGTCCCTTTGCACATCATAGTTGACAGTCAAAAGATTGCCTGTTTCACCAACTGACCCCTCATCTGTCTGCCTGGAGGCCTCGGAGGGAAGTTGAGATCCAGAGGGAGCCATCGTTGTTGCGGAAAGCACCTGTCCGCGGGACCCCATGCCTCCCTGAACAGGAGCCAATTCTGAACAATTCTCAATTGTTACAGTCTGGAAACAGGAAGAGTTAGGGCATCCCCCAGAAAAGGAAAGCAGAGGCAGAGGCTTTCGGGACACAAAAGAAGTCATCGGAGGTCCCTGGCTATTTTTGAGATCTATGCCCACCTGGCACACTACTTGAAGAACCTCCCAGGGAGTTTTGGGTAAGGAATGGAGAAGCCTCGGGAGTTAAGGATTTTAAGGAGATCAAGGGATTGCACAAACCATCTCTACCAGGCCGGGAAATAATCTAACATATCAGAGACAGTAAGTCAGTGGTAAAAGACCCAGTGCTGTTTCATTTAAAAAAATTTTTTTTTATGTTTATTTATTTTTGAGACAGAGAGAGAGAGAGAGAGAGAGAGGGGATGGGGGAGGGGCAGAGGAAGGGGGAGACACAGAATTGGAAGGCTAAAGTCAGAGGTTCAACTGACTGAGCCACCCAGGCGCCCCAGCCCAGTGCTGTTTGAAAAGTCGACAATGACCGTGGTGTATGTTAACATTCCAGAGTCCTTTTTGCAAGATTTAAACCCCTTTGAGCGCCTGAACATTGGACCCACTGGAGCCAGAGAACCGATGGTACCGAGCCTTGCTGGCCTATGATTTCACTCAACGAGGACCCGGACTCTGTCAAGGTAACATGACCTTTGCATCAGTTCTAGATATACCCAAGGCCCCTTCCCAGATATACGCACACCTGTAGCTTAAAACTTCCCCACTTTTGTTGTTTGGGGAATCACTGCTTTGGAAGTTGGTCCCCAAGGTGATCTCCTTCTTAGCAGCAGCAAATACAGACTATGTATTTTGTGTGACAACGTCTGCTGTATTCTCCACCTGTTACTTTGGCAAGGCTTGAACTCACGTCAGTCCGGTTACAACCACCATGGTCTGCATGGAGGCACTCGGACCCAATTCAGCACACCCTTCAGTTCTGGTCTGTGAACAGAAGATGCCCAGAACCCCTGGACCCTCCTTCCTTCTCCAGGCCTACTCTCCCCTGGAGTCTGCATATCACCCCTTCCTCAGTCCCTACCCATCTCCTAAAATCTTTCCACTCCAGAACTCAGGGCGAACACTTTCCTGTGTCCTTCAACTCAGATTTAGACAAAGCTTTCATTTTCTAGCTCCAAGGAAAACATCTCTCCCTGTAGGACCCAGACCTGGGCCTTGATCTCAGGACCCTGAGATCATGACCTGAGCCGAAGTCAAGAATCAGATGCTTCACAGACCAAGCCACCCAGGCGCCCCTAAAAGCGAGCTATTCTTGATCCCATGTCCAACTTCGAGCCACTGCTCTATTTTTTGAATTTGTCTTGGAGCACGAGTAGACAAAGCTGTCTCCACAGGTTCAGTTCTTCTCCAATTTTCATTTGAGCCCATTTTTGCCTCCCTCACTTCACAAACGCTGCCTTTATCACGTCCAACTATACGCTGATGCCTCTGAAAATTGCATTTTCAGCTCTCACCTCTACCTTGAACGCTAGCTTTCCAAATCCTATTGTCACACTGAAGCTCCCCGGGGGAGTTGGGTCAGAGTCTCAAACCCAACGTCACAAAATGAGCTCCCGATATGGCCACAGCCTTTTCCGCTGATGGCACGTCCATCTTTATAGCTGCTCACTACACACTTTGACCCAGCCTCCTTCCCAGCATCTCATCTGGGCCACCGGGAAACCCAGTTCAACTCTAACTTTGAGGAGGTCGGGAACCTACCCACCGAAGATCCCCCCACACCTCACGGATCCAAACCACTTTAAAGTCCGCTCAACCACCGCCCTCTTTCTCTTGGCTCTAGTCACACCCGCTCTGGCCCCAGCCCACTTCGGGCACGCTCTCCTTCCCTGTGCACACCAACCTCTAGGGCCCAAACTCTGGGTAAAGTTCCATTTCTTTTCTCCCCCAAAGACTGGCAAATCTCAATATTATATAAACACTACCTACCTGGGATCTGACTAATGAAGTCCAATCCCCAAAAAGGGAAGCAACAATTGCAAGATGAAAGGAGAAGCAACCTTCTTGCATCCCCCTCGCTCCGGGTTCGCTGTGTCTGCTTTAAGCACCAGTAGCCGCCCGAAATGCTGTTGCACTGAATTATTTTAGGAAATTACCTACTTTCTCAAAGAGCATGTTCATTTGAACAAAAGGACTGTGTATTTTCTTTTGTGATTTCCCCCAGTGCCTCGCGGAGCAATAGATAAACAGAAAGCGCACAACGAGTATCTGTGGAACTGAATTGTATTTAATAAACATTGCCAATCACGAAGACAGAAAATGTGCTGGCAATTAGCCGCTGTGACTATTTGAACCAAGTTCCAATGTGGAGCCTGGGAAAAGCTTTCCAAAGGTAGCTTTGCCAACCCAATTATTTTTGAAGAGATTGTAAAACGATTTTTATTTATTTATTTATTTTTTCAAAATATAAATGATCCCATCTAACACACAACAAAAGCAAAAGTAAGAATTTTTGCTTTAAAAAGGGGTCAGCCCAATTACGTCAAGTCCAAGTCAAAGGATAACCTTCAGTCTTTGCAGAGAATAAATGCGAGCTCTAATCCCGCAAAGATAAAGGAAATAGGCAACCGGACAGCTTTTGAAGGTAAAAGACGGATTTTCTAGTGAGAGATATGCAAATTGACAGGCACATTTAAAAGTCTAACATAAGCTTCAAAGATCCAAGATCATCCCTCATGTACAAAATTCCCAGGGGAAAATAAATACCTGATGACTTAAAAAATAAATAAATACGAGAGCATGTTGTTTTCGAGCCTGAGGCTATGATGTAAACTGAGTGTGTCAGGATTACAACAGCAAGAAAGGAAAACTTAGTGTGAGACATCATATCCAAGAGGCACCACCCTTTGGATGAGAAATCTGTAATTTAGGGGCGCCTGGGGGGCCCAATCGGTTAAGTGTCCGACTTCGGCTCAGGTCATGATCTCACAGTTCCTGGGTTCCAGCCCAGCATCGGGCTGTGTGCTGACAACTCAGAGCCTGGAGCCTGCTTCAGATTCTGTGTCTCCCTCTCTCTCTGCCCCTCTTCTGCTCACACACTGTCTCTCCGTCTCTCAAAAACAAATATTAAAAAAAAAAAAATTTGTAACAATTTTTTTTTTTTGTACAGAGAGAGAGTGGGAGTGGGAGAGAGGCCCAGGGAGAGAGAGAACTCCAAGCAGGGTCCACGCTCAACACAGAACCCAAAGCAGGGCTCGATCCATCTCGTGGTCATGAGATTATGACCTGAGTAGAAACCAAGAGTCAGATGCCTAACTGACTGAGCCCCCCAGGTGCCCCGTAATGAACTTCTGAAGTCACACTGAGCTTGCCTGAAAAATCTTTGCAAATTGTTAAGATGCTGGAGAAGAACTATCTCATTATTTTTAGCTGTTCGCAGGAAAATAATTTCAGGCCTGGCCTCCAAAATATAGCAGACAGGGATGTCAACCAAACAACAAAATATTCGGGAAAACTGTTAGAATTACCATTTCCAGAATTCTATAAACTAAGCGGAAGCTTACGGCAACCGGGGAAAAAATTAATGAAAAAAAAAAAAACCCCACCAAAAAACCCCTAACATCTTAATCGTAAGAACAACATATCTATGGTATTTTTATCTTACTCTGGCGCTATCCTCTGCCCCCCAGATTGTAGGAGGCTCTGAAGTCGGCATCCCACAGTCACAGTTAGGATAGTGATACCGGAAGGAGCCGAACAGACCTCATTGGCAAAGAATTACAGGGTTTTTTTTGGTTGTTTGTTTGTTTCCACCTGTCTCATGGCTTCTTGGAGGACAAGGTCAAAGGGTTTGCTTTTATCTCATTTTACTCAAGTGTCTCCAATGTGAGGCAACCACCCCAGGGAAGATTTGTAGAAAATATGTATAGTTCAATATATCTGTCACCGCTGCCCGGACCCGCAAATAACAGTCAGGGAAAGCATCATACTAGCCAAAAAGCTTGGAAGAAAAAGCTAGAGAATGAGATTGTTCAGGGAATAAGGGCTTTGAGGTATTTCGACACGTTCCTGATAACCTGCAAGTCACGTGCGTGCCCAGGAATGACACAAGCAGCCTCTGGGTCTCACCTCCAGATGATATTCGGGCTTTGGGAAAGCAAGATGTGAAGACACAGGCAGAGTTGAAAACTGACTGAGCCCAGTTACAGAATGTCCAGTCGCCAGCTGACCACGGACCACTAAGACACAGATATCAGTGACTACATTCAACAAGGAATACATATTTAACCAAATCCGTTTTGAAAGTCACCGCACAACTATTTGCTGAACAACACTATAAATCCCATAGAGACATGCCACATGAGAACGCCAGAATTCATATTCTGGCTAAATGCACATGCATCATCCTCTCGATGGGACATGAGTTACACCAGAAAATATTTTCTGGTAACATTTTAAGATCTGAAATTGTAATGGCATGGCCCCCAACTCAAGTGATAAAAGAAGGAAATATGGAAAAGTCATCGAGATGTGGAAATTCAACCACACAGCTGTAAATTAATCAATGGGTCAAAGAAGAAATCAGAAGGGCAATCAGAATATACTTTGAGATGAATTAAGATGAAAACACAACAAAATAAAACTTATAGAATGAAGTGAAAGCAGTAGTTGAGGGAAATCAATCGCTATCAATGTCTACTTAGAAAGAAATCTCGGGGCGCCTGGGTGGCTCAGTCGGTTGGGCGTCTGACTTCGGCTCAGGTCATAATCTCAGGGTTTGTGAGTTCAAGCCCTGTGACGGGCTATTTGCTGACAGCTCGGATCCTGGAGCCTGCCTCGGATTCCGTGTCTCCTCTCTCTCTGCCCCTCTCCTGCTCACACTCTGTCTCTTTCTCTAAAAAATAAATAAACATTGAAAAAAAAAATTTTTAATCTCAAATCAGTGACCTAAACTTCCATCTTAAGAAACCAGAGGCGGAAAAAAGCAAACTAAAACCAAAGCAAGCAAAAAGAAGGAAATAATAAAGATTAGAGTGCGCGTGAATGAAACAGATATTAGGAAAGCAATAGAAAAAATAAATGAAATTCAAGTGGATTCTTTAAAGAGATAAGCAATATTGACTGGCTTTTAACAAGACCTACCCAGGGGGAAAAGCAGGTAAGACTCAAATTAGCAAAATCACTTCTGAAAGTGGGGGCATTACTATTAACCTTACAGAAATAAAGAGCAATATAAAGGAATACTCTGAGCAATTGGATACACGGAACCAACTCTATAACCTAAATACACTAGAAAAATTTCTGGAAGCACACAGACTACCCAAAGTGAATCAGGCAGAATAGAAAATCTCAATAGACCACATTTTCTTTATCCATTCATCAGTTGATGGACATTTAGGCTCTTTCCATAATTTGGCTATTGTTGAGAGTGCTGCTATGAACATTGGGGTACAAGTGGCCCTATGCATTAGTACTCCTGTATCCCTTGGATAAATTCCTAGCAGTGCTATTGCTGGGTCACACAATGGAATACTACGTGGCAATGAGAAAAAATGAAATATGGCCTTTTGTAGCAACGTGGATGGAACTGGAGAGTGTGATGCTAAGTGAAATAAGCCATACAGAGAAAGACAGATACCATATGGTTTCACTCTTATGTGGATCCTGAGAAACTTAACAGGAACCCATGGGGGAGGGGAAGAAAAAAAAAAAAGAGGTTAGAGTGGGAGAGAGCCAAAGCATAAGAGACTGTTAAAAACTGAGAACAAACTGAGGGTTGATGGGGGGTGGGAGGGAGGAGAGGGTGGGTGATGGGTATTGAGGAGGGCACCTTTTGGGATGAGCACTGGGTGTTGTATGGAAACCAATTTGTCAATAAATTTCATATATTAAAAAAAAAAGAAAATCTCAATAGAAACTACAACAAGGAAGAATTAACATCAACCTTCCCAAAGGTTTTTCAAAAAAGCATAGAAGAGGATAGAATATGTTCTACCTCATTCTGCCGTGCCAACATGAGTCTGAACCAAAGTCAGACAAAGACAGTTTATAAAAATAAAAGTACAGACAAAAAAAACCTTATGAATGTAGATGTACAACTCCTCAATGAAAGATTAGCAAGCTGAAACCATTAGTATATTAGAAAGTTTAGAGGGGCACCTGGGTGGCTCAGTCGGCTAATCATCTGACTTCAGCTCAGGTCATGATTTCATGGTTTGTGAGTGCAAGCCTCATGTCGGGCTCTGTGCTGACAGCTCAGAGCCTGGAACCTTCTTTGGATTCTGTGTCTCCCTCTCTCTCTGCCCCTCCCCCTCCCCCGCTAATGCTTTGTCTCTCTCTCTCTCTCTCTCTCTCTCTCTCTCAAAAATGAATAAACGTTAAAAAAAAGAAAGATTAGGCGCCATCCCCAAGTGGGATTTATTCCAGGAATTCTAGGTAGGTCAACCTCTGAAAATAATAAATATAGTACACCATCTTAACAAAATGAAGGGGGACAAAGATGATCTCACCAGACACAAAAGAAAGTTTTTGACAAAATCTGACACCTTCAAAAAGTAGCAATGCTCAACAAACTAGGAATAGAATGGAACTTTCTCAACCTGGTTACAAACATCAATGAAAGACCCACAGCTAACACTATATTTAACGGTTAAAAACTGAAAGATTGCACCCCCCCTGCCAAGATCAAAACTATGAAGAAAATGTGCACTCTCATCATATTTACTAAACAGTGTACTGAAGTTCTAATCATGAGCATTAGGCAAGGAATAAAAGATCACCCAGTTGGAAAGGAAAGAAGTAAAATTATCTCTATTCGCACATGACATGATTTTGTTTAAAGTGTTTGCTTTTGAGTTTTTGTTTGGGACAGGGCATGATTTTCAATTAGAAAAGACTAACAAGTCTTCTAAAGACTAGGATTAGAACTAACAAATGAGCAAAGTTGCAGGCTACAAAAGCAATAAACAAAAATAAGTTATTTAAAAAAAATAGTAATGAATTCTCAAAAATGAAGTTAGAGAAACAATTGCACTTATAATAGCATCAAAAAACGACAACAACAACAACAACAACAACTTTGGAATGAATTTAACCAAACAAGTGGAAAACTTGTACAGTGGGAACTACAAAACACTGTTGAAAGAAATTCAGAAACACAAATGAAAGACGTCCCGTGTTCAGAAATAGTAGTATTTAATATTGTTAAGATGGCATGCTCCCCTATGTGATCTAGATATTCGATGCAATGCCTTTCAAATCCCGTGTTTGCCTTTTTGCAAAAACTGAAATGTTGATCCTGAAATTCCTACGGAATTTCAAGGAATGTAAAATAGTCAAAGCAATCTTGAAAAAAGAATAAAGTCCCAGAACTCTATTTCCTGATTTCAAAACTTAATTCAAAGCTACACTAATCAGATTAAAAGAATATGTTACTGGCTTAGGGACGTATATGTAGATCACTGGAATAGATTTGTGGGTCTAGAAATAAATGCATACATCTATGGTCAGTTGATTGTCAACGAGGGTGTCGAGACCATTCGATGGGGGAAAGAACCGTCTTTTCAACAAATGGCTGGGGCTACTGGATACACACAGAGTGGACCCCTACTACGCACAATGTGCAAAAATGAATTCAATGGATGGAAAGTCCAAATAGAAGAGTTGAAATAATAAAAATCTTGCAAGGAAAAATATACAGACATTTTCATGAGTTTGGATTTGGCAATGGATGTTTAGATATTTCATTTAAAAAAAAGAGACCCGCAAGCAATTAAAAAATAGGCATATTGGAATTTATCAAAACCAAAACATAATTATTTTTTGTTGTTGTCAAAGAACAATACGAAGAACCCAAAAAGACAAACACAGAATGGGCGAAAATATTTTCACATCATATTCAGAAGGGTCTAGCAACCAGAACACATTAAGAACTCTTAAAACTCCACCATAAAAAAAACAAATAAACCAAGTACAAATGGGGAAAAGATTTAAACAGACATTTCTCCAAAGAAGATATACATTAAAATAATGTTCAACAAACACATGAAAAGATGTTCAAATCATTAATCATTTGGAAAATGCGATCAAAACCACAATGAGATACTATATAACACCCACCAGGATGGCTATCATCAAAAAGCCAGATGACGATATATTGGCAAGGATGTGGTGAAATTGAAACACTCATACATTGCTGATGAGAATGTAAAATTATGCAGCTGTTATGATAACAGTCTGGTAGTTCTTCAAAAAGTTAAACACAGAATTACCATATGACTCAGCAATGTCACTCCTAAGTATATATCAGGGAGAACCAAAACCATATGTTTATAGAAAAACCTGTACGTGAAGGCTCATAGCAACACTACTTAAAATGGATGAAAATTGGAGACAGTGCAAATGTTCGTCACTTGAGGAGTAAATACATAAAACGTGAGATGCCCATACAGTGGAAGGTTAGCGAACCATACAAGGAAATGATGCCTTTGTATGTGCTACAACATGGATGAGCCTTGAAAACATGTTAACTGAAAAGACACAGATACAAAAGGTCACATACAGTATGATTCCGTGTCTATTTAATGTCCAAACTGGCAAATTCATAGAGATAAAAAGATTTGTGGCTTCCAGGGCCTGGGGAGAGGAGAGAATCTGGACAAATTGTTATTATGTACAGGGTTTCTTCTTGCAGTAATGGAAATGTTTCAGAATTAGGTAATTGTCGCACAACTGTCGCACAATAGCAGATATACTGAAAATGGCGAATTTTAGATTATGTGTGGTATAGTTCAATAAAAAATGCCAATATAAAATATTAAGGAACTTGTAATATTTAACTCCTAATGTCAAAATGATGGATATAAAATTTGCTGATGGAAAGCTTGCAGTTTTTTGTTCTAAAATCATGCATGGCGACTAGCTGAGGAGATATATTGAGGTATTTTGGGATCATAATTGGTACAGGGATGATCTAGAGGTCTTGGGGCTACTAAGAAACTGGGAGCCTCACAGCACCCAGTATTGAGAATCCAAAGGAAGTTTTGCCCATTGGAATCTGAAATATTGGATGCACGGGACATAACCCAGGATGGTTGTCATACTCAATCTACTAATGGAGATTCATAGGATAAGTGTAATTTTCCAGAGCCTGTAATATTTTGAGATGGATGTTCCTTTAGATGGATGGTATCTTAGCAGCCTTTGGGCTGCTATAAAAAATCACCATGGGCACTAATCCCATGTAGGAGGATTCTATCTAATTATGTCCTAAAGTCTCCGCCTCCAAGTATCACCCCAATGGGGATTAAACTTCAACATGTGACCTTTAGAGGGACACAAATATTCAGCCCATAATGGACAGTAGTATCCATGTGCATAGTGAGGATGCCGACATCAGGAAAGGGAATTCGGAATTGAGGGTCAGGTCTACACACGAACAAATGGTGGCTTCATCCAAAGTAGCTCCACACTTATTATTTAGAGGAGATTCTGCATCTTAGGAACGTGAGGGAGCCACAGTCATTTCTGGGAAAGTAACGGTGAGATTCAAGTCTAAACCACAAGGCACATCCTCAAAGGTAAAAAGCCACGGTAATTTGTGATCACCGGCAGTGCATTGTGACATACAACATACAAAAACAGTTGGGGAAACTTTAAGACAGAACAACTAAAAAGTGGTTTTCAGTGAAGTCATGTTCACAGCAGAGAGAAAGGAGGGTGTTTTCAACCTTCCAGTACTGGCTGTTCACTAATGAGGTAGGGTGTTAACAGGATAAGGTAGGTAGAATTTAGCAGTATTGTGGGGTGCTTGGTAAGTGACATTTGAGAGGACTGATAAAAAGGAGGCATTAGGAATCTTTATTTGATTTTCGAAAGGATATACACGAAAGCAGGAAACACGGACTTAATGTACTATGTCATAAGATAGGTCACGTTCCAGCAAATGCTCATTCACGGCATCCAAACCAGGTAGGTAAAGATAAACAGAGGCTAAATCTCCAATTTACAAGTACTGGATAAAATAATTTCTAATGTAAATTTCTTGACATTGATGTTGATTATGTAAGTATGCACAGTAAGCTTCCTTGAAATTACAGAGGACAAAACTTCCCCGTTGAAAACGTCTATTTGCAAATAACTTACATTTTGCATGAAAATCAGTTGGTTCCATAGGGGAAAAAAATGGAACAAAAGGACCATACCCAGAAACTCACCCTGAAAACAAACAAAAGGTGATGCAGAAATACACTTTGCCCTCAATAATCAGAAAAGCAATAATGTTGAATGAGAAATATTTTGAAAATTTATATCCAATGCTAATCCTTCAACACAATGATGATCCACTGCCCTGGCCTTTCCCCCAGCACAGTGTTATACAATCGCTAATTTATACTCTGTCTCTATGGATTTGCTTATTCTGGACACTTCCAGTAGATGGAATCATACAGTAGGTGGCCTTTGGGTCTGGCTTCTGTCACTGCATGTTGTCATTGTGCACCCATATGGAACATACACCAGCACTTTGTTCTTTTCTTTTTCATGGATTAATAACATTCCCTTGTGTGGCTATCGTACGTTTGTTTCTCTATCCGTCGGTTGGTGTAAGTTTGTGTTATTTCCACATTTTTACTATTATGAGTAATACTGCTGTGCAGACTTGTGTACAAGCTTCCCTGGAAGACTATGGTTTCAGTTTTCTCAGATAGATACCTAGGAATGGGTTTCCAGATTATTTGGTAACTTGCTTCACTTTGGGGGGAACTTTCCTACAGGTTCACGCAAAGGCAACGCCATTTTCTATGCTCACTGTGAATACTTGAGGATCCCGATTTCTACGCATTCTCATCAAGACTTGTTACTGTCTATATTTTTTTATTATAGTCATCCTACGGGATTTTACATGGTATTTTATGGTGGCTTTGATTTGCATTTCCTTAATGACTAATGATGTTGAACACTTTTAATCATTTTTTTTTATTGCTGGGTTTTAATGTACCATATATACTTGCATGCTATATCCCCAGCATATACATTATTTGGAAATATTTTCTTTGTTTCTTTGGACTGTATTCTCACTTTCTTGATGGTGTCCTTGGACTCTCAGAAGTTCTTAAATTTCGTGAATGGCAAATTGTCTACTGTGTGTTTTTGAGACTTGTGTATGTGGTGTCATATCTAAGGAAACACTGCTTCAGATCACAAGGGGGTTTTACTCATTTTTGCTGTAGGATTTTTATGGCTTTAGCTGTTCCATCTAGTTCTTGTTGGTTCATAAGCTTCCTCCCATATGGATGGCAAGGAGAGACCAAAGAAAGAGGCAGACCATTCCAGATTGTTCGGTGGTAGTTTTAGCAGCCAAGAGAACTTACTTAAGATGCTTGTCTTAGGAGGTCACAATAGGAGTAAATCTCCTCAACTTCCTGCCAGAATCTTAAAAGTGTATATAGAGTCCTTCACTAGCTCTAATCACATGTACCATCCAGATGGTCTCAACGACACCTTACTCTCTCATGACTTTGTCCTAGGAAACAGCTCCCAGTGTGGGAATGTTGGGTAGAACACACATTCCAAGGGCATGAGAGGGGGGAGGCACCCCCAATTGCCCAAGTCCAGCTTGTAGGTCCACTGGTGACCACACCCTCTGTGTGACCTCCACCACTGCCCTCCCTTGTGATCTAGTCATACAATCTTATACATGCCCCTTTCCCACAATGTGCCCTGAGAAGTCAGCAAGGGGTTTCATTAGCATGGAGGGGGCCTGTTGGGTGGCAATCTGGTCACACTGGTGGGAGGTCCCACTGCAAATTCCAGGAGATCATTCCTTTCCAGGGTGTGAGGGGGGTTGCTGTTCTCAGCAGCACAACACATTGATCCACGGTGGGAGCCTGGTGACAGGACCCTCTCCTGTGACATCCATGCCTTTACAGCAATCGGGTGCCTCAGCCAGGGTCCCCAATGTGGCATATGAGGCAACAGCCCTACTGGACAATCTTGCAAATGTATGAAAGCCTGGGACAGTACTGTAGTCCCCTGGTTATGATGGTTTTATCTGCTGGTAACTTAATCTGCTGCCTTAATATTCCATTTTTCCTTTCCACCAGTCAACTCTGCAGCTCAAGAGTTATAGGGGAGACAGAACCTCGTTTGAATGTATGTGTTTTTGCCCCGCCTTGTACACCATGACTTCTGAAATGTGACCACCCCCCCCCCGGCCCTACATACCCTCCCTTCACTGTCCAGTTGATGAGGATACCCATAAATGGTATTCAACTTCTGTAGTCCCCTAATGGTGACAGTCTGGTTCGCATGGTGACAGGGTGAAGCTTGGGTTAGGACCGAAGCAGCGTTCACACAAAGCAGGGCATATTTAGAATGCTTACTCAGAGAAAAGGGGCCAATGAAACCAATTAGTCAATCCCTTACCTGCTAGGAACTCTGGTGGATGGCCCCAAACTCCTTTGATTGTTGCCTTGGGTGGTATTTAGAGCACACAGGACATCCTGTTACTGCATTAACCAAGTCACTGTATTCTGGAGGTGAAATCAGCGTCTTTGGCAATACGCCATTTCCCCCAAGGCACCATGGTGGCCCCTTTCCCTATAGAGCTGATCTGCTGTATCTCCCACAGGGTCGTTGCTAGGGCTTGTACCCAGGCTAGGTCATCAGCTTGGGGCTGTCAGTGCCTTGTGAACCAGGATGTGGAAAACAGTGAGGACACCCTCAGGCTCTCGCAGGCTGACCCACATGTCTTTTCATATGTCCTGACCCCACCAGGACTCACTCATGAGAACATGTTTTGATAAGAAGGGAAATTCTTGCCATGAAATGCTGTTCCTTCCTTAGAGGATCTACCTGGAGACGTGCTGTGTATAGTATTGGGAGCTTGGATCTATGCGCTTGTATAAAGTTTCTGCCTGTTTCCAGAGCCGGGCCCAAATCCCGTGTCCTTCCGTTGACTCTGCCCTAATGCTCAACCCAAAACCCATACCCTCTGGGACCCCAGACACATCTAATGCTTGGAAGATGCCAAGAGTTTTAAGCTTCTTCGCTAGTATTTCTGCCTTCTCAGAAATTTCTTTGGTGTTTCTTTACCAGCTGGCATAACGGATGGAAGCGCTGTGCCAGGTGCAGAATAGAAGTCCTCCGGGACCCCCAGGACCCCCCAAATCCCCACCAAAGCTTGCACGTCTTCCATATCCTTAAGGATTGAATAGGTTTGCATCTTGTCAGTCACAGCTTCTGGGACAACGCGTGTCTTACCCAAACTAACGACTCCCCTAAACCTATGATGGTGCATTGGCTTGATTTTTCTGCAGGCTTAGCGCCTATCTTCTCCCTTGAAGATGCCCAAGCAGGGTGTCTCACAGCAGCCGCAAATCTTCACATGGTAGCATTATATCGTCAATGTGATGGGCCCACGTAACTGATGAGGAGAGCAGGGACAGATACCTGGCCTTGGTGAAGTTGTGTAGGTGACCTTGGAGAATCACAGGAATGGTTGGTCCGTCGTTGCCCCTCCTACATGAAGGGAAATCAATGTGACTCAGACACCTACCCATGTCGTTTTCATCTCCTTGAAGAACACGTTTGCAAAAGCCCCAGAGTAAAACAATACCTATCTGCAAAGGACAAAACGACCACGATTAAAGATCTGATGAGAGGGCGCCTGGGTGGGTCAGTCGGTTCAGCGTCTGACTGTTGGTTTTGGCTCAGGTCATGGGCTCACCTGCGTAGGGCTCACCCTGACAGCAGGGAGCCTGCTTGGGATTTGCTCTCTCCTTCTGTCCCTGCTCCTCCCATGCGTGCTTTCTCTCTCTCTAAATAAATAAATAAACTTAAAAAGAAAAACAGATCTGATGCGAGTTCGTTATAATGCAATGGGCAAGGGAATTTGTTTATTTCTATGACAGCTTTTTAAAAATACAGATGAGAATTATGACTGATCACATTACATCAGGGCACATCAGATTCTTAGGAATTTTGTACAATTCCTGGAACACACATATTGATAACTTTCATACAAATATAATCTGAAGAAAGTTTCACATCACTTCTCCCTTGAGAATGCTTCCTGAGAAAGTTAGCATACCAAATAAGCCTGATTAGCCTAACATCTTTCTTCTAGAGGGAGACAGAACAGATTTTTAGCGAAGTTCCAGGAAAATCCCAGGTTAATTCAAAGGTCAGAAAAACTTCATTTAGAATTTGACTGGGGGGAGGGGAAGTTTGTCAAAAATATCAGAGGTTGAGGGGCACCTGCGTAGCTCAGTCAGTTAAGCACCTGACTCTTGATTTCAATTCTTGGCTCAAGTCATGATCTCACGGTTTGTGAGTTCGAGCCCCACGTCGGGCTCTGTGCTGACAGTCCGGAACCTGGAGCCTGCTGCGGATTCTGTGTCTGCCTCTCTCTCTCTCTCTCTCTCTCTCTCTCTCATTCTCTCTCTCAGAAATAATAAATGACTAAATTTTATTTTAAAAAGATGCTAATTTTTCTTCAAGCCAATTAGGTAGTTCTTTTTTTACAAATCGATTTTGAAACACCCTCAAGAGATAAAAAAAAATCACTATACACAACAGATACCCATAGACATTGCATAGACACACAGAGTCCTCCTTGGTCTCCTAAAATTTTAGCTAGGAATCAGGTGTGACAATGTAAAGGTCTCTGATTTCTAAATACGGCTGGATCCAAACCGTGTCTCTGGCAGATGGGACAAGTTAAGTTCATCCACTCACAGCACTACAGCTTTTTACATATATTTGTGGAGAAGACTTTTAACACCTGTACTTGCCCTTGACCAGCAATCTCACAAAGGCAATGGATGGATTCTGGGCAGGGCAGCTTTCATAGAGGTCTGTATTTTAAATAGCTTCCCCCCTACCCCTGAAGCCCCACCCACCCCACCTCTTTTTTTTTTTTTTTTTTTCCTTCTGACTGAGGCAATCTTGGGCAGTATTTTAGCCATTTTCACGGTGTTTATGTTCCAAAGATATAAGATTTACAACATCAAGAGACAGAAAGCAAGCAAGTTTTCTCCTAAGGGATGTAGGGCTGTATTTCTCCATTATCAGAAGCCTAGGGTAATTACTATTTAAAATTTCCCTTGTCTTAGGGACCAGACAGCATGGGGGCACTCTGTCTGTCTCTCTGTCAATCATCACAGACTCTCCCCCTTTTTTGTCCTAACTTCTTCAGGGTTCTGCCTCTTAGCATCCTGATCAGGCTTAGCATAGGAGCTTGGACCTTAATTTATGGTGCCTATGACCTCCTGGCTTTGCAAAATGGCATGCTGTCCCCTCTCCCGTGCGTGTCCTTTCTTGCCTGCCAGCCCTCAAGCCTGTGGAGTAGTGGGCACCTCTGCATCCCCCATCCTTCCTTAATCTCTCCTCTTCTAACTTGTATTTATTTATTTGTATTTTGAGAGAGACAGAGACAGAGACAGAAACAGAGACAGCAAGTGAGCACAAGTAGGGGAGGGGCAGAGAGAGACAGAGAGGATCCCAAGCAGGCTCCACACTGTCCACGCACAGCCTGATGCAGGGCTTGAACCCACAACCTGTGAGATCACGACCTGAGCCGAAACTAAGAGTCAGACACTTAACCCACCGAGCTACCCAGGCGCCCCTGGAGTATTGCTTCAAAGTACGGAATTTATTATAACACCAGCTACATTCATTGCCAACTGGTTTGTCATCATTTCTGGTCTAGTCTTTGCCACCAGTAACTGTGTCTCATCCTTAAAGAGTAAATATAACACAGACATGAAGTTCATTTTTTTTTTCCACGATGGCCATCCAAATTTAGGTACTGGGAGTCGGGGTGCTAGTGGAATAAATAATAAACATGTGAAAGCAGCTTTGGAACTGGGTAATAGGTAGAGGCAGGAAGAGTTCTGAGGCGTTTGATAAGGAAAAAAAAAAGCTTTGATTGCCTTGAGGAGATTATTAGTAGAAATATGGATGTTAGATGTGCTTCTAATGAGAGCTAAGACAGAAATGAAGAAAATGTGATGAGACCTGATGGAAAAGCCATTTTTGCTATAAAATGGCGAGAACATCCCTGTACTGAGTCCCAGAGTTTTGTGGATGGTAGACCATGTATGCATATGTAGTGAGATTTCTTTTTTCTTTGTATATTTTTGAGACAGAGAGAGAGCGAGGGAGAGGGGTAGAGGGAGAGAGAGAGAGGGAGGGAGAGAGAGAGAGAGAGAGAGAGAGAGAGAGAGAGAGAGAGAGAATCTTAAGTAGATTTCATGCTCAGCATGGAGGCTAATGCGGGGCTTGATCTCACAACCCTAGGACCATGACCTGAACCCAAATCAAGAGTCACACGCTCAACCGACTGAGCCACCCCGGAGCCCTGTAGTGAGGACACTTCCAAGCAAAATGGTCACAAGTGGCCTTGTTTCTTCTCGGTGTTTAGAGCAAAATGCAAGAGGAAAGACATGCATCGAAGGAGAAACCGTTAAAAAGAAACATACTCTTCATGATTTGGAAGAGTCTCAGTCTGTCTTGACAGCATGATCCAGAAACAAGGCCAATGATGTGGCTGGACAGCCTTGTGCTGAAGAGATTAGCTGTGTGACTCATGGATCCAATCAACCATCTCAGCAGAAGCCAGACGCAGAGATGCTGTTACCCAGGAAATATCCAGTCTTGTCTGACGATTTGGCCTGGTTTCAACTGCACAAGAGGCCAACGAGTGGTTTTTAGAGTTTTATACCATCAGCCACACTGCCAGCCTGCCTGGACCAAATGGGACAGAAAGGAGATAAAAGAAAGAAAAAAAAATGACTTCAGGGCAAGAGCCAGGGCTACGGAGCCTGTTGAGACACCACTGTCACCATGGGCTGAGAGCCCCAGTCAAGAGAACATGGCCACCACCCCACTGGGCCTGGGGGACATAATACAGAGCCAAAACAGATCATCTTCAGGCCTTAAATCAAATGGAATTTTCCCTGTCATGTTTTGGACTTCCTTGGCACCCTTGACCCCTTTCTTCCTTCCAACTTGTCCCTTTTGGTGTGGGAATGACTCTCCTATGCCTACCCCACCATTGCATTCTGGAAGCACGTTGCTTCTCGGGTTCACAGCTGGAGAGGAATTCAGCATGAATCACAAATCACACCTCAAGTCTCAGTGATTTCAGTGATACATAGATGAGATTTGGGACTCAGACTTGATGCCAGAGTGTGTCAAAACTTTCAGGAGTGTTCAGATGGGTTGGATGTGTTTCGCATGTAAAAAGCACACACAAGGGCGCCTGGGTGGCTCAGTCGGTTAAGCGGCCGACTTCCGCTCAGGTCATGATCTCACGGTCTGTGAGTTTGAGCCCCGCGTTGGGCTCTGTGCTGACAGCTCAGAGCCTGGAGCCAGCTTCAGATTCTGTGTCTCCCTCTCTCTCTCTGACCCTCCCCCGTTCATGCTCTGTCTCTCTGTGTCTCAAAAATAAATAAACATTAAAAAAATTAAAAAAAAGCACACAGATTGGGGTGGAGGGGGCAGAAGGTAGAGTGTTATGGGTAGAATTGTGTCTCCCCCTCCCCCCAAATTTATATGTTGAAGTTCTAACTCCCGATACCTTGTAGGTCAGAATGTGACCTTATTTGCAAATAGATTCTTTGCGGATATAATCAGTTACCTTCCAATAGGGTCACAGTGGCGTAGGCTGGGGCCCTAAAGCAATATGACCATGGTCCTTATCAATCAGGGGAAGTATGGACACAGACATGCACACAGGGAGAACATCTTCTGAAGATGAAGGCTTACCCGAGGTGGTGTTTCTACAAGTCGAGGAAGCCCGGGGATTGCCAGCCAGTCACCAGAAGCTGGGACAGAGTCATGAAGCAGGTTCTTCCTCACTGCCTTCTAAAGGAAGCTTGAACTTCTCGTGTCCAGACTGTGAGATGATACATTTCTGTTTCATAGTCACCCAGTGCATGCTGTTCTGTTACGGGAGCTATAGCAATTTAATGCAGATGACAACCAGGCAAGAGGAGAGAGATGTGCTAGACGCAGCATTCACATGAACACAGTTTGCAAATTGGGTGTTCGTTAGTTCAGATGGCCTGTCTGTGATCATAAGATTCGTTTAAGAAGCTGTGTCATCGCAAGATTTCTTTTCTTGGGCTTTACTTTGTTTCTGATGTCTTTGTATAATATGTGAATTAATATTCCGATGTTATCAACAATTCGCACTTTAAGAAAGAGAATCGCACTTTATATGAGGTACAGTAATTCATATTAACAAATTGGCATGTTTTAATTTACACCATCAGTTCTGTGGGTGGCTCAAGAGCAGAGTAGATATTTCCATACACCGTATTCACTTTTCAAGATTTTTAAGTGTGGGAGTTGGAACAAATGCTGCATAATTCTTAATCTTTGACTCTGATTAGCGAGATGTTTGGTATGAGCAGCACATATGGGAAATTTATTGTCTATAAGTTCTATTTCCCCCACAAAAATATTTAAAAAATTAAAAGAAAGAAAACTTGCCCAGAATCAGAGCATGGTCCAGCATGCAGTCTCAGGGACCACAGAGATTTCTGCGATTTTGGTCTCAATGATGTAGTCCTTTATTTTTCTAGTCCAACGACCTTCAAACCTAAATCTTGGACCAGGTGTTTCCACTTCCAATATTTCCTTATTTTGAGTTTCAGCCTCTGCTTGACTATCATGTTTCCACGCTCAAGTCATTTTTCATTAAGAATCATCCACTGTCCAGCCTGCATAAAATCTGTCATCGCTCTCCCTGCTTCTCCCTCTCTCCCTCCCTCCTTACTCGCCTGCCTTCCTTCCTTCCTTCCTTCCTTCCTTCCTTCCTTCCTTTCTACCTTTCCTTTTCCTCTCTTCCTTCCTTCCTCTCTTCCTTCCTCTTTCTTTTTCTTTTGCTTTACTGATGACACTACAGAATTCTGTTCCAAATTACGAATCTTCTCATTATATTAGTTTGTGTTTGGGGGTTCCTGCAGTAAGCAAATAAATAGTAGAACTACTCTTTGTTCTTTTGTCACAGAGCCAAGCCAGAGATTGACACAGCAACGCTCAGCACACAGTTAAGTGAATAAATACATAAATGCAAACTTAATTCTTTCATAGCAAAAGAACTTGCGGGAATAGCTTAGTGTCGTTGTCCTTATAGAAAGCTTAGCTTCCTAAGAATCGAGTGCTTCCCATAAGGGAAGTTCTTCTTGATCTCTTACATCTGGTGTGGCCAATTAGTTTTCCTTTAAAAGTTCCTAAGCAGCTCTTGTCTCTAATTACAGACATACAGTACCCCACAGAGTGTAGACAGATATTACTGGTCCCAGTAGTTTCTTTCTGCTATCAAGAAAATGACTGTCTAGGGTCTTTGGGCGGGGGGTGGCGGGGAGGGTGTGTGATTAGGTCACAAGAAAAGATCCCTCATGAACAGGATTAGTGCTGTTATCAAAGAGATCCCAGAAAATTCCCTTGCTCCCTTATACTATGTGAAGACACAAGAAAAAGAACCAGGAAGAGAACTCTCATCTCAATAATGAAGATCACCCTCGCCTTGGTCTTGGACCTTCCAGCCTCAAGAAATGTGAGAAATAAATTTCTGTGTTTGTAAGCCACTCAATCTATTTTGTTATAGCAGCCCAAACAGAAAAAGATCTTAGTGAAGTTAATAGATTTTATGCATATTTAAATTACAAATAAATATATACGTTTACTTTCATTTTTCTGGACACAAATTCACTCAACATAGAAAGACAAGTAAGATTGTCCATTGAATGTTCCACGGACTCTTTGTTTTACATGTTTTATTATTTATTTTTGAGAGAGACAGAGCACGCCTGCGAGTGCATGCACAAGCGGGGGAGGGGCAGGGAGAGAGGGAGAGAGAATCCCAAGCAGGCTCTGCCCTGTTAGCACAGAGCCCGATGTGGGGCTCGAACTCATAAACCTCAAAATCATGACCTGAACTGAAATCAAGAGTTGGATGCTTACCTGACAGAGCCACCCAGTCATCCCAACTCCATAGACTTTTTAAATGTTGTTTGGCAAAGAACAAGCTGGCATGAGGGATCCCCTCCAGCTAATAGGACTCAGTTTCCTAGGGACCCCTCTCTGGAACCTCTTGTAAGGTTCCTCTGAAGAGCATGGCATCCAGGAAGTCTGCCTTCCCTTGGACGCCTGCCCCTGCTTTTTGCCTACACAAAGATAGAACACTACTGGACAGAGTAGCTCTTGGGAAACAAAAGACCCATGTCGTATGCTGATGTGCCCTAACCCAACGCTGTCTGATGCCATGAGGGACAGTGTGACGGCTCACTATTCTCACCCAAAACAAGTAACTTCATTTTTAGTTCCTTTGGACATTCTCATAATTAAAACCATTCCATATAAAATATTTTAAATAATTGTGTTGAACTACAGTTTCACCAATGAGATGGATTTTCCCGGGGTAAATAACATGTTTAACCAGCTCAAGAGTCAAGGAAAAGAACATTAATGATATTTTATCACCTTCTCATCAGGGTCCATCTTTGTCACTGTTCCCCGTTTTGCAGAAGTAAGGACTTCCAGGACTTCTTTTTTTTTTTTTTTTTAATTTTTTTTTTCAACGTTTATTTATTTTTGGGACAGAGAGAGACAGAGCATGAACGGGGGAGGGGCAGAGAGAGAGGGAGACACAGAATCGGAAACAGGCTCCAGGCTCTGAGCCATCAGCCCAGAGCCCGACGCGGGGCTCGAACTCCCGGACCGCGAGATCGTGACCTGGCTGAAGTCGGACGCTTAACCGACTGCGCCACCCAGGCGCCCCAGGACTTCCAGGACTTCTAATTCAATAGTATATGTGGCTACTTTTAAACCATATACGATAGCCATGTAAGGAGGCTGACTGTATAAGCAGATTTCTTTTTCTGGCTTGTTTCATGCAATATATGTGTACGAAATTGAGTTACATTTTTTTGTAATATGATAAAATGCACTCGTCTAGTTAATGAGTCACTTTCAGCTCAGAGATATTATGAGTAATGCAGTGAGCATATTTGAGTTTTGGTGAAGATAAGTTTGCATTTTTGTTGGAGTGGAAGTTGAGAACCACACAGCAATTCAACTTCCATAAATATTGCTGGTTTTTCCAAGATGGTTGCACCAATGTATGTTCTCATTAGCAGTAACTGGAAGTACCAGTAGATAAACTTTTCTGCACATCCTTGACACTTGAATTTCAGCCGTTTTGATGGAAATGGTGTGGTGATTCAGGGCAGTTTTAACTTGCATTCTTCTGTGACCAATAAAATTTTGGGGGCTTTTGGCTATGCCTGTTTGTGAATATCTATTTTTCTATTAGGTTGTCTATATTTTCTTTATTGATGTGCACAACTGCAAAATATTAATGGTACACATCCATTGCTGTATACAGGTGTTACATATATCTTCTCTCACTCTGTATGATGATTCTTATTTCTCTTAAAGAAGACATGTGATGTGGGGCACCTGGGTGACTCAGTCGGTTAGGCAGCCAACTTTGGCTCAGGTCATAATCTCACAGTCTGTGGGTTCAAGGCCCACGTTGGGCTCTGTGCTTGCAGCTCAGAGCCTGAAGCCTGCTTCCGATTCTGTGTCTCCCTCTCTTTCTGCCCCTCCCCTTCTTGCTCTCTGTCTCTTTCTCCAATAGTAAACATTAAAACAAATTAAAAAAAAAAAAAGAAGACGTGATGAAGTTATTAATCCGAATGTAGCCCAGAAGTGGGCAGAGTTTTTACCTGAGGGTATGAGACTAAATATTTTCAGCTTTGAGGATATACACAGCCTTGATCACGGCTACCTAACTAGGCTGAGGTAGTGTAAAAGCAGCCATGGACAATATATAAGCAAATGAGTATGGTTGTACTCTAGCAAAATATTATTTCTGACACTGAAATTTAAATTTCACGTAATTTTCAAGTGGCATGAAATAGTTTTCTTTCTAGCTGTTGGAAAATGTCACTGAGGGTTGATGGGGGGTGGGGGTGTGGGGAGGGTGGGTGATGGGTATTGAGGAGGGCACCTTTTGGGATGAGCACTGGGTGTTGTATGGAAACCAATTTGACAATAAATTTCATATATTGAAAAAAAAAAGGAAAATGTAAAATCCGCACCCCCCCAAAGAACAACAACAAAAAAATGTAAAATCCATTCTGATCTCAAACATGGTACAAAAATACATGAGTTTTCCAATCCCTAATATAGTATAATACATAAAACATTTTATGTATAGTTAATGATTCAGAGTACCCGTTTATGGACTTCTTTGCCTATGTACATCAATTTTAATTTTAGCTGTTCTGATCAATTTATATTAATAATTCAGTGTTGTTTTACTCTCAAATTTTTGTTGGTTTTCTGTTGACTTACAGATTATTGTGTATATGAAATGCACAAGCACTCAGTCAACTATATTAATCACAATTATTTTAATGCCTACATTTAACAGTTCCATGTAACTAAACCATCTGTTATGCTATTTCTATTGTCTGTTTTTCTCTAGGTTTTTGTCACTTGATCTATTATGGTTGTATGCCTGGTAAGGTGTTATTGACTCTTGACTAGGAGAAGTGAAAGAGATAACCTGGATTTCTGTCATGTTATTTTCTCCCAGCAGGATTTAATTTACTTGGTTATCCTTCTAATCCAATGTGTTAATTAGCTTATTAGATGTGGTTTTCATGTTTTCTTTTTTTAGATTATCTATTTCTGTTTATTATTACTTGCAGATGGTAGCCCTTCATGGGTTTAAATGAAAACCTTGGGTGTTTCTCAGTGGCCCTATTACGTTGATAGGACTTGGACTTCATGCTTTTTCTGCTGGGATTATGAGATAGCAAACATCTGCTCAAGTTTTTCAAACTGAAGGTGCTACCATGAATTGCCAAATGCTTTGTATGGAAAAGCATAGTTGAATTTTGGACTCATTTCTGCATTGCTTGTATTTTTGGGATCTTGATCACTCAGGTCTTTACTGTAAGACCTGTAACTCTTCAGTCCATGGGAACAGACTTTATTGTTTTCAGTGATATTCAGATTTTCTAATAGTTTTCAGCAGGAGTTTTAGATTAGTGCAAGCTAACCCCTCATGACTAGAAAACAGACCCTATTCTTTATGTAATTATGAGTGCTATTTTTTTTACTGAATATTATATTATGTAAATTTTGTGCACTTTCTTTCAAATTGAATACTAATTGTATGCATTGTTACATTGCATGGATGCAAATTCTCATTTCAAAAATTTAACGGTTGTTTTCTGGGGTGCCTGGGTGGCTCAGTTAGTTGAGTGTCCAATTCCTGATTTTGGCTCAGGCCATGATCTCATTGTTCATGGGATCGAGCCCCACATCTGTGCTGTCAGCACAGAGCCTGCTTGGGAGGTTCTCTGTCTCTGTCTCTGTCTCTGATCTCTCTCTCTCTCTCTCTCTCTCTCTCAAAATAAGTAAATAAACTTAAAAAAAATGTTTCTACATTGGAGTCTTCCTAGTTGGATTCTTAAATGTATTGAAGTTTGTGATTCCTTTCTTTTTTCCAATCTCTCTCTTTTTGAATGAGAATATCTACAACTTTTATTCAACATATTCCCCACTATTGTATGATGGTTTTTCCCCCCAATTTTCTAGCTTCATACGTCCATAAATGGAAAGGAATTTTGCCCCAGGATGGATTATACCAAATTTTACTCATACTAGAGTTAGATGATGAGACATGAGAACTTTAAGCTGAGCATGCTTAGATAGAATTTTGGACATGAGCTGATGTTGTAATGAGCTGAGACTTGCGTAGATGTTGGCATGAGGTGAATGTATTTTTCGAGTAGAGTGGACATGAATCTTTGAGGACGAGAAGGCAGACTATGGTATTGCTGCAAAACGGTTCGCCCAAGATGTTCATGTCCTAATGTCCTGACCCTGTGAATATTTCTTTACAGGGCAATAGGAATTTCACAGCCATGATTAAGTTAGAGATCTTGAAGGCACGCCTGGGTGGTTAAGTGTCCAGCTCTTGACTCCAGCTCAGGTCATGACCTCATGATTCATGAGATCAAGCCCCACATCAGACTCCGTCCTGACAAGGCAGATCCTGCTTGGGAGTCTTTCTCTTTCCCTCTCTCCCTACCCCTCCCTGCTTGCTGGAGCTTTCTTTCAAAATAAATAAATAAACTTTAAAAAAAGGTTAGAAGTCTTAAAGTGAGATTATTCTGGATTACCTAGGTAAGCCTTAAATACTCACAGAGGTCCTTATAAAACAGAAGTAAGAAGGTCCAGTGAAAAAGAGGATGATGTAATGATGGAACAGAAAGAAATTTAAAGGTGCTTTCCTGCAGGATTTTGAGATGGAAAAAGGAGTCATGATCCAAGTAAAGCCGAAAGAGGGAAGGGAATGGACTCTCCCTTTGGGCCTCTAGAGTCATTGTGGTCCTGCTAACACATTTGATTAGGCCCCGTGAGATCAATTTCAGACTTCTGCCTTCCAGACTGTGAAAGAACAAATTTGTGTTTTTGCAACTAGTCGCTATGCTATCATTTGTGATGGCAGCAACAAGACGTTAATGCAGAGTCAGATACGATATGACTCTTTCTGTTGTTAATTTGGGAAAAATTCTCGGATAAAAAATATGTTATCTCAAGTACGCAAAAAATACTTTCCGATTTGTTGAGTAAGGTCCTTTGCTATTCATTTTAATGAATGCAGGGATGGATTGTGTAGAACACAATAGCATGCATTATGTATGTCTTATCAAATGGTTCTGATCAACATTTACCTAGTTTCAGTTGTTCTGACTTCTAAAAATGTAATAAACTGGGTGTCTGGGTGGCTTATTTTGTGTCTTACAAAGTGCCTGACTTTGGTGCAGGTAATGATCTCACGGTTTTTTGAGTTCAAGCCCTGCGTTGGGCTCTGCACATACAGTGTGGAGCCTGCTTCGGATTCTCCCTCTCTTTCTTTCTGCCCCTCCCATGCTGACACACACACCCTCTCTCTCTCTCTCAAAAATAAATAACCTTAAAGGATGCCTGGGTGGCTCAGTCGGTTAAGCATCCGACTTAGGTTCAGGTCATGATCTCGCAGTTCGTGAGTTCAAGCCTTGCGTCAGGCTCTGTGCCAACAGCTTGGAGCTTAGAGCCTCTCAGATTTTGTGTGTGTGTGTGTGTGTGTGTGTGCCCTTCCCCTGCTTGCACTCGGTCTCTCTCTCTCTCTCTCAAAAATAAACATTTTTAAAAAATTTTAAATAAATAATAAAATGAAAATGTAATAAAATGTACACATTTTCTTTCCAAAAGTTTCTTAATTCCATTTTTTGCAGCTCTTATCTGCCTCCTTTCCTCTTCACAATCAAAATACTTGATCTCAGAATGTGTTCATCTGATTACTCCACTCTCCTCAAAGCTGTTAAATTTAATGGACATGCTTTAATTTATAATTTATTACTCATGCATAGATGACTTTATTGATTACTCCCTTCTTTTTAAACTAGTTTTGTTATGAACCTAAGACTTAATATGGTCTTGGATGTTTTCCATCTCTGACCCACTGTTCATTGTTCATTTGGAAAATAATTTTCACTTACATGGACATTACATGTTAGAAGTGTTTACAATTTGATTCAAGTCTTTTTCAAATTTTGTTTGTTTTTTATTTATTTAAATATTTTTTATGTTTATTTATTTTTGAGAGAGAGAGAGTGCACAAGTGGGGGGAGGGGCAGAGAGAGAGAGAGAAAGAGAGAATCCTAAGCAGGCTCTATGCTCATCTCTAATGTCACGTTCTTTTTTTTTTAATGTTTATTCACTTATTTTGAGAGAGAGGGAGATAGCACACATGTGTGCACAAGCAGGGGAGGGGCAGAGAGAGAGGGAGAGAGAATCCAGTGCAGAGCCCCACATGGGGCCCCATCCCAGGAACTGCATGATCATGACCTGAGCTGGAATCAAGAGTTGGACACTTAACCGACTGAACCACCCAGGTTCCCCTCTAATGTCATCTTCTGATTCTAAGATATCATCATTGCTCATCTGGATTGCAATTCATTCTCTAGGCTGCAGTCTAAATGAGATTTTCAAATGTACATCTGATTAAGCTGCACATTAATGGTCACAGGGAGTCACTTCCATAGGCTGTCATGGAACAAGTAAAGACTGAGTGTTATGACTCCTAGAATTTTTCCTAGTCCCCAATTTACTGGCCTCTCCAGGGCCACTTCTTCCATCTATTCCCTGCTCCCAACTCTATGTGACTTGCACACTTGTCTTTTTTTAGTTCCTTGTACCCTGTGTGTTTCCTCTGTCAAAAGGACTTTGGGCACATTGTCTGCTCTTCCCAGAATGGTTCTCCCCGATCTACTCTGTACCTTCCAACGGTCTAGCCCCACCCACTGTAAAATCTGGATACCTTCCCCAGCATCATTCAGACCTCAGTGTTCATATCCCTCCTAATCATGCCTTCCCTCAGCAAACATCATTCCTGACTTCTAGCACGTGTCAAACTGTAATATTGCAACCTACTCTTAATCATTTGCTTAGGATCAGTTTCGACTCACCTTGAGAACACTGGAAGCATAAGCCGAGGACACTTGCTTGCTTTTCCTTCCATACTCTGTGCTTCTTGTAATACTTGATACATGGTGGACACTTCCTAAGGCTTTAAGAATTCAGGAAAGGACAAATAGGAAAGAAAGAAAACCTATGCTTTACTCACTTTAACATTGATCTAAAACAAACCTTGATAAAACCTCAAAGTGACATTCCTTATACTCAGAATAATTATTTCACAGTTACTCTCTCTCTCTCTCTCTCTCTCTCTCTCTTTTGCTTTTCATACATGCCATTAGTTTAAGCCAAATTCACATTTTGCAATTCACAATTTTGGCAAAGAAGAGAAAAGCTTCCTTCTACTCAGATTAATATGTCACAAGTTATCTCTGCCATTCTCTCTTAACCTCCTCCCTTCCTCATGTTAATAATCGAAATGATTCCTGTTAAATCAATTAATAGCAAAGAGATGCACGTCTCTTCAAGCACACATGTCAGCATTTCACTTAAGAAGTCTTCTCTTTTTATTTTCGTGTGTTATTGCCAAAAAATAGATAATGGTTAGAAATCAGTTGCAAGGTGGTTAACATTTTTATACAGAACACATTGACAGATTAGTAGTAAGAAGCTGTATGATTTTTTAAAAAAAATTTTTTTTGGTCAACATTTATTTTTATTTTGGGGACAGAGAGAGACAGAGCATGAACGGGGGAGGGGCAGAGAGAGAGGGAGACACAGAATCGGAAACAGGCTCCAGGCTCCGAGCCATCAGCCCAGAGCCTGACGCGGGGCTCGAACTCACGGACCGCGAGATCGTGACCTGGCTGAAGTCGGACACTTAACCGACTGCGCCACCCAGGCGCCCCAGAAGCTGTATGATTTTTAAGAGATGGGGCTCTGGCTTCTAATATTACTTCAGCTGTTAGCTACCCAAGTAACTTTCTCATTTCTTGGTGGCATTTCTTCTCCAAACAGAAAAAGTTTAGATTAGATGATTGTCACGACCCTATGGCAAAGAATTGGCCCCCCAAAGTTTGTAGGGAAATAACTTGAAAGAATAATCGTGTGAAGGAAGTAGCAATCAATGGCTTAGTTCATAACAGGAGGGGGGGCCATATATCGGAACAAGAGGGAGCTAGTATACAGATGAGCTCTCATAAAATAGAGCATGTGACAGGTACTAATTTGTACTGAAAGGTCTCTGATCATCAATGAGAACTACTTACGTAACATTTACTTTATCATAAAAACACGGCAGCTATGATACCTTGAATTTTCATGGAAAAGTAGGCTATTCAAGCCATCCCACTGTACCAAAGTAGTATTTATTGCTTGCTTGATATTTGCCATGTCATTTCTCAGCTCTTCTGAATTATTGAGTTTAATCTTTGCTCTCTCTGTTTGATTTATGTGCACAATCCTCCTCATTTTATAATTTGGAGAACTAATGCTTCTAGAGTTTAAAGAACTGCCCAAAGGTCACAGAGCTCTCAAATGTTTTAAACGAAGGCCTTGGGTTTCGGATTCTTTTTGGGCATGTTTATACGGAAGTGAGTAGAGAGGTGAGGTGCAGGGGTAGGGAACATCCGTGTGGCATAACACATCTTCCCCTCCCTTGAGGGTTTGCAAACACCCAGAGCGACGGTTTAGGGGAAAGATCAGAGTTTTTGTCTTTGTCTCTAGTGTGTGATCTTGTCAACCATTTAACATCTCCAGACCTCAGCGGCATCATTTGTACCATAAGATGTTTGGCCTCTGTGAACTCTGAGGTTCTCTGAAGGTCTGCATTTCGATCAGTAATATCACTGCCCAGGCAAGGCTTTATCCGCTCAAATAAAAACCACGTTTCTAAGCACCGTGACTGTGATGGATGTAGAGAGGCTTCACTAAGAGTATAATTTATTGACACCACAGGTTATATCTCCTTGGTTTCTTCAGGAAGGACATAAAGCTGATAAATTGGTAGAATGTAAATTAGATTGTTTATACTTATTATCCGCAGAGAAATGGGACTTGCTTATATCATTAGCGTATTTTGTGTGTTTATCAATCAAACTTTTTTATCAAAACCCCTATTCGTTCATAAGAAAAGAAAGGCAGGGAAAAAAGGAGGACTTAACCAGCAGTGGAAAGGCTATTTCAAGAAGAACTGTTAACATTTCACTCTGGGATTGACTGCTACCTTTCTGGGCTGTGCTTCCCATACATTAACTGAATTCCATAATTTCCACTTAAGGAAAAAGCACTAAAAACTAGCATTTTGGCAAGAGTTAAACACTATCCTGGAGGCTTTTGGTGAAATCCCACTTCACGCCCACCAGGATGGCTACAGTGGAAAAGTCAGATAGTGACAAGTGTGGATCAGGACGCAGAGAAATTGAAACCTTCACGTCAGTTTGGTAGTTACATCAAATGACGCAGTCCCTTGGGAAAACAGCCGGGCGGTGTCTCAAATGACTAAACGTAGAGTCACCATATGACCAACAGCAATCCCGCCCATGGGTGTCTACCCAGGAGAAGTGAAGGTACACATCCACCCACAAACTTGGGTACAGATGTGTATAGCGGTGTTGGTCACAGGAGCCAAAACATAAAAACAATTTAAGTGCTCATCAGATAACAAATGTTAAAATCTGATAGATCTATACAATGGAATATTATTCAGCCATAGAAAGGAAGTTAGTTTTGATTCACGCTAAAATATGAATGCGTCTTGAAAACACGATGCTAAATGAAAAAGACCAGTCACTGGAACACCTGGGTGGCTCAGTTGGTTGAGCATCTGACTCTTGATTTCGGCTCAGGTCATGATCTCACGGTTGTGAGATGGAGCCCCGTGTCAGGCTCTGAGCTGAGCATGGAGACTGCTTGGGATTTTCTCTCTCTCTCTCTCTCTCTCACTCTGTCTCTCCCCTTCTCGAAATAAGCAAATAAACATTAAAAAATACCCCCAAAAGTAGAAAGAAACCAGTCACCATAGACCACATAGTAGATCATTCCATTCACATGAAATGTTCGGAATGAGGAAATCTACAGACACAAAGTGGATTTAATGGTCACTTAGTGCTGGACAGAGGGTGGTAGGGTGATGAGTAAAGCATATGAGGGTTGCCTTTATGTGACAGTGACAATATTCTAAAATTGACTGTGGCAATGGTTGTACTGTGAGTATCCTAAAAGCAAATGAAGGGTACACTTTAAATGAGTCAACTGTATGGTATGATTTATATATCGATAAAGCAATTTTTTTTTTAAAAAAAAGAAAAAGAATAGAAAACTAGGGGAGGTTTTTAAGTGGAAATCGAATCATTAGAACACTTTCTTAAATCTTTTTCCACTACTTTTTTGGTCAAAGTTGGTGAAGACATTCATGAACCCTCTTAAATATGCTCAGTGGAGGCCATTTGCCAGGAAACTTCTAGATTCTAATAAAGGTTAACCTTGAAACATAATCTTAATTGCTACCACTCACATGCTAGGAAACCCCACCAGAAGAAGCTGGGATAGGGGTGGATCAGGAGTCGCCGGGGAAATCTGTGCAGGAAGGGGCTTTATAATCAAGTATTTTTCAACTTGAATCTTACAGTCATCCCAGGCTCGGATCAATGGTTACTGGAGTCTAATAATGGGTGGGCGATCTCAGAATTTGAGGGCTTTTTCTGGTGTTGGGCAGCATCTCAGGGAGTTGTGTGCAGAGATCCCACACAGAGGGATCCTTTGGAAGGACCTTGCCCTGGATGGAAGGCAGTGTTACTCCATCTGATTCTTCGCTTTGGGCCTTGGCATGTCTAGAGGCTTGGGCCCTGCTACAGAGGGCCAAGAAAGCAAGGACTGATCTATGATGCCAGGACACAAGAAATGAGTGTGGTTTTCTAGAGGTTGGCTACAAAGCACCATGCCCAAAAATGTGATCCCAGAAGCTGGACTTTGAGAAGATAAAGACAGTGAAGACTGTTCTTGCAGAGAATATCAGAGAGAGAGCTTGAAAGGTATTTGTTACCTCTTAGGCTTTATCACACATGTAAATAAATCATCATCTGTGCAATTATTTTTCAGTATCTGCTAGCCCGCCTTATACCCACATTTGATTTATACTCATGAGGATAGAGAATTTGTCTTGTTTTTTTTTTTATTGTAGTCTGCTGTGCTTGATAAATAGTGAGGCAGCCAATAAATACTTGTTGAGTAAACGCATGAATGCTTGAATGAATGAGTAAACGAACCAGGGATCGATGTTCAAAGACAGACCTAGAACCGGCATCTTGACGTGCAATGAGAATTCATCCAGAAATGTATGACCTGCCAATTAGCAACATTTAAACACAGAACTAAAGATATTGATATCATTCAAATGAATAAAAGTAGGATGTATTTTTAAACACTTGGAAATGAACATGGGTTTTCATGTCTTTGTTCTTTTCATCAGCCCTAGAGTTTTATGGCATAGGTATTGTGATTCCCATTTTAAAGATGAGAAAAACATCTCATCAATGTGACAGGTCAGCGGACACATTGAGGTCTCCTGACCTCACAATTCGTGACGTTTTCCCTGCACTTGGTATTTTAGTGTGAAAATGTTCACAGAGGATGATGATGGTTGGAGGTGCAGGAGTGAAAACATTTGAAGTGGGGTAGGGCTCTCCCTTTTCTCCTTGGGCGCCTAGACCCCAATGTAGGTGTTGTTGTGACTATCCCCTGAAATCTCTCTCTTCCCCCAAAGCACCATCACCTCGGGCTTCTGTCCCTTCTCTTGAACAAATGACGGTCCTGTGTATATTAGGGTTGCTTGAAGGAAAAGGAAGCTGTTCCCAGTTATGAGTATGGTTCACTTAATGTTTCCCCACCCTCTACACCTATGTTGCATCCCAAACGTTAGGCAATAAAACATAGCAGGAAGTCATTCAGTCTCCACCTGGTGGAGACAGCAGACAATCCCATGTCCTTTATAACATGCCCTGTCATTGTTGAATGTGTGATAACTTCACATCACCTAAGACGTGCCTCCCAAACTCGTGGACATGACACGTGAGACTTTCTTTTTATTTTTTAATTTATTTATTTACTTTGTAAGGGGGGGGGGAGCTGGGCAGGGGAAGAGAGAAGGAGAGAGAGAGAGAGAGAGAGAGAATACCAAGCAGTCTCCACACTGCCAGAGAAGAGCCCGATGCGGGGCTTGAACTCACAAACCACGAGACCATGACCTGAGCCAAAATCTAGACTGAGACACTTAACTGGCTGAGCCACCGGGGCACCCCAGGAGACTTTCTGAGGCATAACCTCACCTACCACTTCTCCTGATGTCTTTCCCGGCTTTATCTCCCAAACCTGTCTTCTTCGGCCTTTCCTGTATTTGTGTCGAGGCAGAGATGCATTCCCCATCGACATTATCATGCTATTCTTGAAAGGTACTGTGTCTTGTTTGTTCCTTTCATCACCTAAGTATTAGTGCAGTCTCTGCCTATAAGAAGGGCTCAGAAAATATTTGCCATATAGTAGCTATTCAGGTTCAGATAAGAATACTTATTGAATAGCCTCCCTATGCCATGTACTTGGCTTGCTATTGATTATGGGAAACATGAATAGGGTGGTCCTCGATGGCCATGAATATGGATCCACGACTTCCTGTTTATTTTAATTAGGAAAACAGCCAATATGGCACCTGCATGACATATTTACAGGACTTGTGGGAGTCCTCAGCCCCCTCCTGGAGAGACTGTAGGTCTCATTTGTGGCCATGAGATTTAATGTACAGAAGTGACTGAGTGAGTAGGTGGTGAACAGTGCTATTTTGATTACTTTCCTTTCCCACCCCATGCAGGGCCCCGGACGAAGCATTAGGTTTGGCTTAGGAGATGGAAACAGAAACAAAGGGAAAGACTATTCCAAACCCTTTATTGGGATTTCGTCAAGAAAAGCAAGGTGGGGCAGAATAAAACAGAGGGATTAGCTGGTTGGAATGGCTTCAGAGGGCTGTGCACCGTGGATGGTGACTAGTTCCCTGGCGGGCCTATGATGACTCACAGCAGGGGGAACACTGGCTTGGGGGTGACATTTAGATAAAGGGGATCTTCAGGGCCATCCAGTCAGGGTTGGCTGGTTTGTGTATTTAAGACACGCTTCTTAGACCCCTTTTGCGAAGAACTGGTTGGCCTCGGGAGGGTCAGCCTCTCCTTGGCCAGCAAGCTCCTTAAGACCTCGACACATCACAAAATACAGAAAATAAAACTCATGATTCACGCACAGCAGGCAAACGTTCACCAGAATGCAGCTGGTCACAAAGGAGGATCCGGAGGAAGACGTCCAGAACAGAGGCAGATACAAATGACAGAGGCAGGAGACGAAGACAGTGAAGGCACTCGGGTCGGTGACCCATGGGGAACACCAACAAAAAAAGCAGGCACCTGTTTTTCAAGTGGATGAGCAGGTTACTAAAGAACACAGGCGGTGCCCCAGGCTTCCATGGAAAAGCGAGGAGTTTGTGTTGACACAATGAGGTGTTTTGACATGAAAATGACGGTAGCAGTGGCTGGCAGGAGTATGCACCTGTCGCGATGTCATTAGCTCAGGGTACATTTCTGGGTTGCAGACACACAGTGGCCGGCTGTCAGTGAACCAAAGATGGCATTTTCATTATGTGCCCCATTCTGCTGTGCATAGTTACACATCGAACGTTCCTGAGCTTCTCTGGCAGTTCCACGTTTTGCAAGGCAGCCTTTCACTTTGCAGATCAAGAGTGCGAAAGTCACGAACCAGATAGGGCTGCGAAGCAAGGACATGGGGGGTTTGGTCCAGAAAGAAATGTGAAATCTCCCCTCTCAGGTGATGCTTCGAACTCACCAGGTGGCACAGCTTCTCAGAAACCAGGCACAGGACACCTCAAAAACTATGCAACAGCGTCAAAAAAGATAGTTATTAGTGGTTGAAACCATACTATCCATTTATATCCATTCATCAATCTAACAAGCTATTAAAAAGTTAATTCACATGAATAGATGTTTTTCCAAAGAAGACATCCAGATGGCCAACAGACACATGAAAAGATGCTCCACATCACTCATCATCGGGGAAATACGAATCAAAACCACAATGAGATAAAACCTCACACCTGTCAGAATGGCCAAAATTAACAACACAAGAAACAACAGGTGTTGGTGAGGATGTGGAGAAAGGGGACCCTCTTACGCTGTTGGTGGGAATGCCAATGGGTGCAGCCACCGTGGGAAACAGTATGGAGGCTCCTCAAGAAGTTGGAAATAAACCTACCCTATGATCCAACAATTGCAGTATTAGGTATTTACCCAACGGTTAGAAACATACAGATTCGAAAGGGCACATGCACCCCGATGTTTATAGAAGCACTATCAACAATAGCCAAACTCTTTGGAAAGAGCCCAAATATTCATCAAGTGATGAATAGATAAAGAAGAAGTGATATATACGTATATATACATACATATATGGAATACATATACATACATATACATATGTATACATATACATAATGGAATATTATTTGGCCATCAACAAGAATGAAATCTTGCCGCTTGCAATGACATGGATGGAGCTAAGTGAAATGTCAGTCAGAGAAGGACAAACACTGTATGATTTCACTCATATATGAAATTAAAAAAAACAAAACAGATGAACATACGGGAGGAGGAAAAAAGAAAAAAGAGAGAAGGAAGCAAACCATAAGAGACTCTTAACTATAGAGAACACACTGAGAGTCTCTGGAGGGGAGGTGGATGGGGGATGGGCTAGATGGGTGATGGGGCTTAAGAAGGGTGTTATGATGAGCATGGGGTATGTTAAGGGATGATTCACTGAATTCTACTCCTGAAGTCAATATCGCACTGAAGGTTAACTAACTGGAGTTTTGATAAAAATTTGAAAAGAGATAAAGTTTATTCACGAGATAATAGTTGTCACTTAGAAGCATAAAATCAAACGGCACCATTCAAGTCTGTTATAAAATGGAAAAAACATACGCTACCTTTTGTAGAAGAGGAAGGCAAAATTAAACCAGAGCTGTGGGGGCAGGGAGGGGAGTGGGGAGCACTGGGAGGAGGTGTCATTTAAACGGATGCTGGACCAGGAGCTCACGAAACGCCGGTGGATCAAAGTCTCCTTACCTTAATCAGGCCGTTCATCTCTCAAGCCCTTTTCTCCATCTGTGAAATGGGGCTAAAAACCCTGCAGCCTGATTAATGCCGGGGAGGATCTGTTCCCCCACTAGCGAGTTACCAAGTTCGGCTGCAACAGGTGCTTGGATGCCGGGACGTGACCCAAGATCTGGATCCAGAGACGAAGCACTTTTCTTCATAACACAGCAGGGGCCTCAGCGGCATGTCCCAGCCAGGTAGCCTTGTCCAAGTCAGTTGTGCGTGACATGACCCAGGTAGATGCTGTGCTGGCCGTGGGGTTGTTTCTCTCACAGGTGAGGATCCTGGAGCTTGGGAAACCCACATCTTTCACCAAGAATAATCATCTGAACCTTGCCAAGATGGAGACATTATTTTCATTACACTGGACAGCGAAAAGCAACTTTCTTCTTCAGAGGGAGAGACTATTTTCCGAGACTGTTCACGAAACAAACAGCTTTGACTATGTAGATGAGGGGCGCCTGGGTGGCTCAGTCGGTTAAGCGTCTGACTCTTGCTTTTGGCTCAGGTCATGATCTCATGGTTCATGGGATTGAGCTCCCTTTGGGCTCTGCACTGAGAGCGTGGGTCCTGCTTGGGATTCTCTCTCCACTCTCTCTGCCCCTTCCCCACTCATTCTCTCTCTCTCTCTCAAAATAAATAAACTTAAAAAAAATTAAAATGTGAAAGTATTATGTAGAAGAGCTGCCAATGTCTCTTTCTATATGGAAACTTGAGACCTGTAGAGAATGATCTTCCCCAAACATCCAGCACTGGTCTTTGTGCCATCTTGGCTTCTGGTGAATTTTTCTAAGGACAGGCCATTTGCTCTGACAGTTTGATTCATTGGACCAAAAAAAGACTAAGACCCAATTTGTTCAATGTGTTCCATCCAGCACCTGCAACAGGACTTCCAGCCACAGAAAGAAAGCCAACCTACAACGTTGGCCTCAACTATGTCCCCACGGTGCATAACCCGCCCCCCCCCCCCGCCAAAGTTCAGATCTGTCCTTGAAAACCAAGAAGCTTCCTTCTTAAATATCTGGGTTGACCTTTCAACTCGGCGTGGAGCAAGGGTGTATTAGTAAATGCAAAGACTGCGTCCCGGATCCCAAGAAGTACGTTCAGGGCAATCCCATAGTCTACAGACCTTTCCTCGAAGCCCTTCTCAGCTCCAGTAACCAGGAAATTCTCACTTTGGAGAGATCTCTCTCATTATCTGAGTGCTATTGACCTCCTGTTGGCTTTTACTTAAATACCTAACCCTCTCGTGACCACCCTGAAGGTGCAAATCGCTGTGTTTCTGGAAGAGAGACATGCTACGGGCTGGATTTCACACACAGAGTGAGGTCACAGGGAGCACCTGGTGTGTGGAACTGATGTTTGCAATGGTCTCCCCAAGTGTGACGATAGCTTGGCAGTGTCCCCACTGTGGTTTCCTTGCCAGCTCGTAAAGTTCTGGGCTTCCAGTTTGTTGTTAGTAATTGGGATACGTTCTTGTGTTTCTATAAAGGGGCTGCCTGAAGGCAAGCCGTCCAACACATCCTGTGTGTCTGTGGATGGCACTGGGCAGGTGGCATTCATCGGCCACTGAAAGAGTAAGGGCCCCTCTGGGAATGGGGTGGTGACTGCATGCACAGGTGTTCCCAAGCATAGGAGCTGGGTCAGTCCCACACGCTTTCTTTCTTTTTTGTTTTAAAGTTTATTTATTTCGTTTTTGAGAGAGACAGAGTGGGAGCAGGGGAAGGACAGAGAGAGAGGAAGATAGAGAACCCCAAGCAGGCTCCGCACTGCCAGCGCAGAGCCCCACGCAGGGCTCGATCCCACGAACTGTGGGATCGAGACCTGAGTAGAAACCAGGATTGACACTTAACCAACTGAACCACCCAGGTACCCCTCCCGCACTCTTTTGAATAGACTTTTTGATGAAGTTGAGGGGAGATGAATCACACCACAGTCTGAGATACCTAGGAGGACACCTTCTTCGTCAGCTTAATATAGGTCGTTTGCAGCCATTCCTAAGAGCAGGTCAGGGTCTTTTCTTTTGTGATAAAGTCTCCAGGGGACAATTCTGAAGACACAGTTCTTCAACGTCCACCCCTCCCTCATAAATCCTGGGGTCTAAGGTGTTTTTTCCACAGGCGCAGGTGTTAATTGTCCACAAAATCTGGACATCGACACCCCTTTCCAGGGACTATAACTTCACCTTTTCCCCAATCATCCCCAAATTTAGCCTGGACCTGTCACCCGGAAGGGCCATGAGCAAGAGGCACGAGGAGACTTAAAAAGTTTAACTGGAGTTAAATTTATGTTTTCAAAATCCTTTTTTTCCCAGGGGCACCTGCGTGGCTCAGTTGGTCAAGTGTCCGACTCTTGATATTGGCTCAGGTTAGTGAGATCGAGCCCTGCGTCAGGTTCTGGGCTGACAGCGTGGAGCCTGCTTGGGATTTTTTCTCTCTCTGCCCTTCCTCTGCTCTTTCTCTCAAAAATAAACAAACTTAAAAAATTAACTAATTTTTTTTTGTCCTGGTTGTTGCCTAGAGAGTGACAACAAGCTTGGCCCGGGATGCCATTAAGGAAAAGTGAGATATGTCATTGCTGGGAATGGCTGGGATGGAATCCTAAATTCCCAATAAAAAAGTCTATATAAATCCCTTACCCCTTTTATCCTGATACTTACTTAGGAAGCAGCTGGGAGGGCATCATTCCTTTCTGGTGACACTCTCACTCGGCAACCAATGACCAAAGTGACTCCTGGTGCGTGGACCGCGAGAAAGGAGGGAAGTGGTTTGTGCAATCTTTTCTGCATTTGACTTTTGAGCAGGTCATTCCCCAGATTCAATAACACCAGGTAGCTGTGAATGGCAAGGAACACGAAAAGGCCACCAAATACCAGACTATCAGCTCATATTTGAGTGGCTTTTACAATAAACATCATGCTACTGTCAGATGTTAGATGGCCTGGAAAACTGAAAACATGACAGATTAGTCTCAAGGACCACCGTGGTATGGTTGGAGTCAGGTGACCAGACTGTCACAACAGCATGGGGTACTTGACGAAGCGTCCACAATGGGGAGGCGCCACCCTGGGGCAAGTCCAAGGTCAGGTGTGGTCTACAGCCAGGAATGGGTGGGGGGGGGTGTACCTTGTATCATGTGGGCTCCCTTACTGCAAGGCACACCGGTGTTGACTGACTTTTGCCTGGTTCACTGGTCTGGCCTTCAGAATCTTACAGTCCTCATCTGTATGGCGAGTCTGCTCCGGTGCGCGTCCTGCTGGGTCCCATGCTGTGGTGGTCCGGGCAGTAAGGGGGGCAGTCTGATCAGTGTAGCCTCATCAGCTGCTTGACTCCATTCAGTCTCAACTGATAACGGTCTCCCTCTGTGGACACATGAGTAACCCAGAGGGGACAGTCAGGAGCCACATTTTCCACAGTCTGCAGACTGTCTTTGAGGCTTAGGAATACTGGAAAACCTTGGATTACGAGTAACTTGTTCTGTGAATGTTCCGTAAGAGGAGCAAACGTTTCTAATAAATTTTAACTTGGTAAACAAGTGATGTCTTGCACTGCGAGATGTATGTGACACCGAATGTCACATGATCACAACTGAGACGATGGTCCTTCTCTCTCTCTCTCTCTGTGGGATTGTGTGTGATCGTGTCCCATGCTGAGATGCTTGGTCTTAGGCCATGGTGTTTGGAAGAAATCAGTGATTTTTCGGAAGATTGGAAGATGCCCACAACGGTCACTAGTGTATTTTCTGTCACTTCAAAGCACCTGTGGACAGTCCTTTGCTTTTCCATCCAAGAGTGAGCTTAGGAATGCTTTGCTTCATTCTACGTCAAGCTGCCTGTGGATATAGACCCTTTCCTCTGCTGCCTTATTGTCAGTTATAGCAAATACAGTCTATGATGAGAGTTTATTAACACTATACCATAGTCAACATCTGTTAGTGAGAGTGAAAGTCGTCCTACACAATAACCCTCCTCTCTCTTGTCTCCCTCACACCAGCCACAAAAGTCTTCAAAGGTAAGTGCAGGTTAATTTGTTTATTTTCTTTACATTTTGTATTTTCTTTGTTATTTTGTATTATATTACAGTACTGTAATCATTTTTACATGATGATTCGTTGTGGAACGAATCATCTGAGTTTCCATGATTTCTTATGGGGAAATTCGCCTTGATATACAAGTGCTTTACATTACAAGGATGTTTTGGGAATTAATTATGCTCACAAACCAAGGTTTTACTGTAATTTATGAGAGAAAAAGAAGAAAACAAGGAAATGCCATCTGTGCCTCAACGTTTTAACCTGAATTCCACACTAGTTTTTGAATTACAAAGACGAATAATCCCTTGCCTTCTAATTTCTGTATCTGAATTATCAAATCTCATAATTTGTCTGGAAAAGTTTGAAGTATTCATTCCTTCATATGTTGTAAGATTATAATTCTTATTTCTCTTTTATATCATTATAATAATTTTTCTCTGCAAGAAAAATCTGTCACACAGTCTTCAAAAAATAAGGATGTTAATGCCTCACTGTGAACTAGATTTCCAGAGGACAGAGAAATTTCCTGTTTGATCTGGATTGCATTTTCCTTAATTATTTGGCCTTGTCTATTTTTACTCAGTTTAAATTTATGGTCAGTGGAGACAAGGCTATAGAATTTTTGGCCCTCACTTTTACCCAAAATAATATCAGAGAAAACAGACTTAACAGAAATTCTAACAAATGAGGAAGCTCTCTCCCAGATCCTCCAGCAAGAAACATCTCACATCTTATTGGCCCCAAATCATTTCAATTAAATCACAGTCCACACATTTCCAAAGGGGACAAGAGTGGCTTTCAAACAAGCAGGCCTTTGGAGAGATTGGGATTCAAACCTAAGCTATATCCTGTCGCCTTAATTGGGAAGAAATGTAAAAAGAAAAAGGGAAAACAAGACACTGAGTAGATGAAAATAACAACAACAACAACAAAAACCCCCGCAAAACAAACAAAAAAACCCACAAACACACACACACACACACACACACACACACACACACACACAAAGAAAAACACACAAAAACACCCAATTTCAGATAGCTTCATTGGTCAATTAATATTGAGAATAATGATAAGGAATAACTACTCCCAATATTTCACAAATCTTTAGGAAAATACAAAGAATGAGAAATTTTCAAATTCATATATGAAGACGGTATTACACTGATTCCAAAGGCAAAGAAACCGTAAGAAAACTACAGAAAAATATTTCCCATACATATAAACATAAACATCCTTAAAAAAGGTATTCATAATTGAAGCTGGTTACTTGTAAAAATGATTTTTATTTTATGATTTGGTTGGATTACCTCAGGAATTCAATGTTGGTTAAAACATTCCAAAACTACATTAGCTGAATACAGAACAAAAACAATTTAGCCATTTTCTCAAATGCACAAAAAACACAGATGATAGCTTTCACCCATTTATGATAAAACTCTCAAAAATTCATGTTAGAAAAGAACACTCCAACTGATAAAGGGCTACACAAAAACGTGCAGGCACTATATTTCAGGAAGAAAGACTTGAACGCTTTGTCCTTCTGATTGGGAACAAGATGTCTGTTTTTGCTGTGGCTAACCAATTAGTTTGGACATTCTAGATGGTGCAACTGGGCCAGAAAAAAATAAAGAAAAGAAAAGAAAAGAAAAGAAAAGAAAAGAAAAGAAAAGAAAGTAATAAAAGAAAATAATAAAATAAAATAAAATGCGCCCTGATTAGAAATGTAGTAAAATTATCATTATTCACAGATGACACAAGCCTGCACTAAGAAAATCCCAAGGAATCAAAAAAAATATTAGAACAAATAATTCCTTTGGCAAGATCACAGGATACAGGATCAAAGCATACACTAATTATATTTCTGTACTCTAGTAACAAAATATCCAAAATAAAACTAAGACACTTCCTTTCACAAAAGTACCAAAAATAACAAAATGACTTATGAATACATTTAACAAAAGAAGTATGAAATTGGTGTAGTCAAAACTACAAAATAGCATGGAGAGGAGGTGTTAAGTAAATTTTTTTTTTTTAATTTCATTCATTTGTTTTTTGAGAGAGCATGCATGTGGGTAGGGGAGGGGCAGAGAGAGAGAGAGAATCTCAAGCAGGCTCTGCGCTGTCAGGGTGGAGCTCAACGCGGGGCTGGATCTCATGCGCCATGAGATCATGACCTGAGCCGACATTGAGTCAGGTGCTCAACTGACTGAGCCGCCCAGGTGCTCTAGGAGGAGATGTAAATAAATGGAGAGACATTTTCTCTTCATAGGTTGAGAGACTCAACCCTGTCAAGATGGCAATTCCTCTTAAGGTGATTGATAAATTCAAGGCAATGTTTATCAAAAGTTGATTTTAGGGGTGCCTGGGTGGCTCAGTCAGTTAAGCATCTGACTTCAGCTCAGGTCATGATCTCCTACTCTGTGGGTTCGAGCTCTGTGTCAGGCTTTGTGCTGACAGCTCAGAGCCTGGAGTCTGCTTTGGATTCTGGGTCTCCCTCCCCTCTGTCCCTCTGCCTCTCATGCTCTGTCTCTTTCTTTCTCTCTCTCTCTATCAAAACTAAATAAACATTAAACAATTTTTTTAAAGTTTATTTAAATTTATATGGAAATGCAAAGAATCTAGACTAGCCTCCCCCAAATTGAAAAGCATTTGGATTATACTTTTTGGTAGTGAGAAAGTACCCAATTTCAAAATTTAAATTAACAATAGTCAAAACAATGTGTTATTGACATGGGTATAGACACATATCTTAATGGACAGAAATGGAAGTCCAGAAATGAATCCTTAGACAAAAATGCTAAGATAAGTCAATATTTATAGAATGCTAATATTTCAACAAAACTACGCTAGAATCATTGGATATCAACAGACAAAAAAAAAATCCCCCCAAACAAAACACAGAAGCCTTGAATTTTTGCTTCACTCTAAAACCACAATACAAAGTAAAAAAATATGAAACCAAAAATAGATCTAAATTTAAGTGATAAAACTATAAAACTTCTTCAAGAACAGAATGTGAGAAAATCTTCATGACAATTGGAAGGGCAAAGTGTTCTGAGATTCATCATCATAAAACATGATCCATAAGAGAATAATTTGATAAATTAAGCCTCATCAAACATAAAGTCTTTTTACACTTCAAAGCACAGGGTGAGGAAAGGAAAGATGAAGCCACAGAATTGAGACAAAATGCTTGCAAATCATCTCTCCGATAAGACATAACCCAAAGATATCATCCCTCTGATGAGAAGCCACAAGGAAACTCACATCTTCATACAGGCAAGTATTTGAATAGTCACTTTACCAAAAAGATGGACCTCACCTCTTGTGTAGCAATGACATGTTTAATTTCCACTTATGGTTTCCCAACCTTTCTTCTGTGGCTGATTTTTCAATTCCACCCCACTGTGGTGGGAAAATATACTTTACATGATTTGGATCTTATAAAATTTACTGACACTTGTTTTATGGTCTCACATATGTTCCATCATAGAAAATGGCAGGAGAGTCAGGGGGTGGAGAGTTTGTGAATGTAGTGTCTTTAGCAAAGAACGACCAGCTGACGACGCTTGATGGTGGGTGGGTTGAACAGCATCTGGCAGTGAATGGTGAGTCTGTCCCTGCGCGCTGACACTGAATCATGCAAATGCAAAGGCCTTGCAAGTGTCCTTGAAACTCTAAGGCCAAATGATGGTGGCTATGTTTTTGTTAACGAGACCACCAGGCTTTCTTCACGAAGACTTTGCATTTAGCTGAGTTTCACGTAGATTTAAAATTAGCTTCTTCATAAAATGAAAGAGACACAGAATGCACTAGAGAAGACATTCTGCTATTGTTGAGTGGAATATTCTACAGATAATGTACGTTAGGTCGATAATAGCATTGGTTAAGTCCTCTATGTTCTGGTTGGCCCTCTGCCTACTTATTCTACATCATTCGGAGTGGGGGGTATTGAGGTGTCCAACTCTCACTGGACAGCTGACATTATTTCTTCCCATTTGTCACTCTGTGCATCCTATTTGGAGGATCTCTCTTCAGTACATATATATTTAGAATTGGTCTACCTCCTTAAGGGACCTACTTTATTTGTCACTCTGTAATGTCCCCTTTATCCCTAGTGACTTTTCAAAGTGAGTTGGTTTTGCTTCCTGTTTGCATAATGTATCTTTTTACCTCCTTTTACTTTGAATTATTTGTATCATTAAATCGAAAGGGCGTCTCTTACAGAGAGCATGGAGCTGGATCGTTTTTTTAAGTGTATTTACTTATTTTGAGAGAGAGACAGAGAGAGCAAGCAGGGGAGGGGCAGAAAGAGAGGAAGAGAGAGAATCCCAAGCAGGCTCTGTGCTGCCAGCATGGAGCCCGACGTGGGGCTCGAACCCACAAGCAGTGAGATCGTGACCTGATCGAGAGTCGAGCACTCAACCGACTGAGCCACCCAGGCACCCCGGATAATTTATTTTTAATAGTCTGACAATCTTTGCCTTTTGATTGGCTTGCTTATTGCATCGATGTTTAACATTATCATTGACATAATTGGTAATGCACAAGTTATTTAATATTTTTGTTTTCTATATGTCTCATGTGTGAGTGGAAGATGCTCTTATGGGTCCTTTGTCTTCCTCCTAGAGTGGCTTCCTTGTACTGTTTTCAGTGGCTCCTGGCTTTGTCCCCTGGGACAACCACTCTTTGGTCATTTCTGAAAACTCAGTGGAAAATATTCCGTTTTCTGTATCTGAGCAATGTTCTCAGTCTGCTCATGCCTGTAGTAAGTTAGTGTCCCAAGAGTATTTTTACATTTCAGATAGTCTGTGTCTCACTTAGCATAGGCTAGCTACTACTGCGTGTGTGTGTGTGTGTGTGTGTGTATGCATGCACACACACAAAGAAACGAGTTGTATCTCAGGAAATTAAAATGGTGGTTTAGTTTTGGTGTAATTTGTCTACAATGTAGTAACTAATTTTATTAATTGACTCAAGAGGAAAATATGTTTTATCATCTTAGATTCAGAAAAAAATAGGTAATAAGAAATGGATTTCTGGGTGGCAGGAGGGTGCATGTTAACAAAGAAGGGTGGGGAAGAAATTTTCCTAACCCCATTAAATGTATTTATTTACTCCACAAGTAGTATTGAGCACCCACCATATGTGGGTCAGCTCTTTAAGCTGCTGTAATGATAGGAGTGAACAAAACAATCACAATCCTTGCTTTTGCGAAAAATTTGTTTTGTTAGATGGCAAAATAATAATCATTATCATCATCGTCATCCTTATCATCAACATCATGGAGAGTAAGAAAAGAAATTGAGGGGTGGCTGGGTGGCCGGTTGGTTAAGCTTCCAACTCTTGATTTCAGCTCAGGTCATGATCTCAGGGTCATGAGACAGAGTCCCACATCGGTAGCCATGCTGGGTGTGGAGCCTGCTTGGAATTCTCTCTCTCTCCCTCTCTTTCTCTCTCCCTCTACCCCTCTCCACTCATGGTTTCTCTCTCTTTCTCTCTCTCTCTCTCAAAAAAGAAGATAAGATAAGAAATTAAGAGAGACAGAGAGAAATGGAGACAAACAAGATTATTTACAGGGAAAAGCTAAGATACTACATCCTCAAATTATTAGAACCTTGGAGGGAGGTCAGCTGGACCTCCCAAGGTCAGCTGGAGTCAAAACTACTACACGAAAGGAAGTTGTTTTTCAGTACATTCAGGAAACTTGCACCGTACATTTCAGAGAAACTCACCGTTAGTGAGTGACGCTTACAACGTTTTTGTCACCACAAAAAGGAAGCCACATGTGCTTTAGCTATGATTCCCCTCCCCCCTCAGAAGGTCGCCACAAGCCCTGGGCAACCACAGTCTCCTGTCTGTCTCTATAAATTTCCCTCTTCTGGACATTTCCTGGAGTGGAATCATACAACGTGGGGTCTTTCGTGACTGGCTCCCATCACATATCACACTGTCCCCAAGGTTCGTCTGTGTCTGTGTCGTAGCAGGTGTCAGAACTTGCTCCCTCTGTATGGCGGGAAATGATTCCACTGTATGGCTGGGACCACATGTTGTAAGTCCATTGATCCCTCCGGGAGCATTTGAGTTGCTTTCTTGTTGAGGCCATTTTGAACAGCGCTGCTGTGAACACTCTTGTGCAGATGTCTGTGGACATACGTGTTCATTTCTTCTGTGTGTGCACCTGGGAGCAGAATTGCAGATAACTCTCCGCCTCATCCTTTAAGAAGCTTCTGGAGTGTTTCAACAGCCACACTACCAATTTACATCCCCAACAGCTGCATATGAGGGCTCCAGTTTCTCCACTTGGGCTGTGTCTACATTTTTCTGCAGCTGTAGGTTCCAGAGGCTGTGAATCCCTCACACTTGATCGCTGTTGCAGCGGGGGTAAGGTTGTATCACCTTATGACTAAATCTTCGTCTTCAGCGGGTCTGTATCCTCGGGCTGTATTTCTTATCCCTCCCTGTGCCCTTCTTAGGAAAGATGGGGATGTTAGCAGACCCCAGAGATGGGTCACAGACCCTTCTCCAGCTGAGATCAGGCTCCCATCACGTGTTTGCCCCTAGAAAGTAGGCCTTTGCTGCACAGAATCCTCTGGATTTATTTTGGAATGGTTGCTCTTCCCTTCCCTCTGCCAGAGACAAGAGGGGGTTTTTTGGTTGGTCTATGAGAACCTGGTGAGTTCCTGGAGGTGAAGCCACGAGCCTGTGGAGGCCCCAGCCGTTTCTGTCTTCCACACTAATCCACACACATCCTCAACTACTCAGCAAAATGGCGACAGGCGTGTTTCCACCCATCTGTGTGCCCAGCAGCTGTGCTCCAGAAGGGCTGGTCCTTGCTATCCAAGGCGGTTGCCTGTCTCTGCGGAATGCAGGGTGGCCATTTGTCCTGCAACCTCAGTTCTCTCACAGGTTGTGGAGAGTCGCTGGTTTCCAGCCTGTTCAGCTTTCTTCTTGTTGGGAGTTTGGGAGCGAGAACTCCCGCGTACGAGCTGAAACGACGTGAGCATTCCGAAGAACACATGAGCTACCCCCGGGAAGATGAAAGGAAGCAGTCTTTACTTCCAACTTTCATTTGGAATGTTCTTCAGAGAAACTCATCTGGGTGCTCAAAATTCATGTATGAGGACGCTCAGTGTGGTACTGCATATAACAATAAAAGTACAAAAAATGCCAAGCGACGATTAATATAGGTATGAATAATTCATGTCCTACTTGTAAGTGGAGGACCACACCCATATGCAACTGAATAACCTTGCCTTACACATACCGACACTCTTAAATTTCAGAACATAGTATCTGCAGAAACAAGTTGAAAAATGTTCCATACAGTGTTATTTATGTAAACATAAAATTCACAAAACAACAACACGGACTTCATGGTGTCAGGAACCAAGATGGATACAGGGAAAGAAGAGAGCCATTTCCAGATGGGGCCATCTTTGGGATGTAGCAAGGGGAAGGATGGCGGGCAGGCTCTGGCTGTCACTGGAAAAATTATACAATTTGGAGATCGGAAGCAAAAATGGCATTTGTGCTAAAGGCACCAAACTAGATTAAAAAAGACAGACGCTATCCCGGGTGGCTCAGTCAGTTAAGCGTCCGACTCTTGATTTCTGCTCAGGTCGGGATCTCAGGGTTGTGGGATCGAGCCCCGCGTCGGCCTCCATGCTGAACGTGGAGCCTTGTTAAGATTCTCTTTCTCTGCGTTCCCCCTGTGTTCTCTCTTTCCCTAAAAAATAAACAGGTAAATAAATAATTTTTAAAAATGTCCAACTTAGAGAAACAGAGCGGTTGTCGGGGGCTGGGGAGTGGGGGAATGGGGGAGATATTGGTCAAAGGGAACAAACTTTTATAACAGAAGTAAACTCTGGGGATCGAGGGGACAGCAGGGTGACTATCGTTTGTAATACACTTTTGTACACTTGACATTTGCCAAGGCGGTGGATCTTCAGTGTTTTTACCACACACACACACACACACACACACACACACACAAATATAGCTGACATATAATGTTATCCATTTTTACACATGATAACATGGTGGGGGCCTCTGGATGGCTCAGATGGTTGAACGTCTGACTCTTGATCTCAGCTCAGGTCATGATCTCACAGTTCATGAGTTCGAGCTCCACTTCGGACTCTGTGCTGACAGTACGGAGCCTGCTTGGGGTTCTCGCCCTCTCTCGCTGCCCCTCCTCTGCTTGTTCTCTCTCTGCCCCTCTCAGAATAAATAGATCAACTTAAAAAATTTTAAAAATGCAAATTATAAAATGGTGACTCACAGAAGGAAGTAACAGTATTTTCAGATCACACAGCTAGAAATAGGAGTGGAGCTGAAACCCAGCACTGAGGCCCATACTCCCTGTTTCCGCTTCCGTAAATGGCAGTGAACTTGCTTTCCAAGGATGGACGCCAGCCATCTTTTCTCAGCTCAGACCCAACACACGGGAGTGTCAGCAACACCCGGTTCCTCACCTTGGAACGTGTAGACGAGGATGATGATCCCTGAGGTGCTAAGCGAAGGGCTCCGGTCTTTGCATCGCAGGTTCCTACAAGACCCCATGTGCTCCCGGGACACATGAGTGGCTTTATCCTTGCTCTGGCTGGCCTGGAGCCCCCTACCCTGCTAAGCTGGTAACCATAGGTGCCCACAAGTGCGTCTGCATCCGTGTCCCTGGCTCTATGGAGCCACACCCTCACTCCCATCCCTCTGGAACCTCACTAGCTGTCTTTCTCCCCCAATTTGGCTACACCACCTGCATTGCCTGTCAGGACCTCCAAGGAACAGGGTGCCATGAAGCCCTCCCAGGTCCGTGGACCGCTTACCTGGTGCACGCCAAATTGTATTCTGCCACATTTCCCCTAATTTGCTGCTCTCCCCCTCTGACTCCACCTGCTGCATGAAAAGGAGGCAGAAATGGGGTGGCAGGGAGCCCAGCTTTCCCCACGACTGTCCCCCCTCTGCAAGCCCCTCTCCCATCCATCTGCCTTCTCAGAGTCCCACCGGCCAGTTCTGACTCAAAAGGCTTGGGATTCCCTTTGAAGCTTTTGTTGCAGAGATATAAACAAAGAGCTATGAAAACACAGAGGGATCAATTAATTCTGCCAGGGGGGGATCGAGAAGGAGGACAAGAAAACAAAGAAGACTTCTGAGTTTGGCCTTGAAGCATGATTAGTACTTAACAGAAATATCACCAAGAATTCAACCAGAAAGAAAATCCAATCTTTTGCTGTCTCAATTGACTGTACTGGATGAAAACAGGGATATGTGGTACTTTCTAACTTGCTTGGGTATTTCTAAGCCATTAAGTTCTGGCTGCAGCATGGTCAGTGGGGCTCAGGATGATGCTGGGATGTGACAGACAGAGCCGCCTCCAGCGAGGGCTTTTTAGGTTCCCTGCAGGTAAACGGTGATATCTTAAAAGCAGCCAAGTTAAGTGAAATACGGATATGTTCCATCCCAGTACCTCACTGGGTCAGCTGTCGACTCAGCTGGACCTTTGGAAAAAAAGACACAAAACACGCTCGCAGACAAAGGCCTGTCTACCTAGATTCTGAATGTATATTTCCTTCCTCTCCACTGCAACCTTGACGTCCTCCCAGCCCAATGTTGAAATAAAGACTCGTCAAATAGGAAAATATTCCAGACCGTGCATTCAAAGCAAGACACGAGTGTTAAATGTCAGCCGCATTTGGAAATAAAAAGTGGAGTCCTTGCTGGAAAGAAAGACGGCTTGAGGCCCCAGGGAGCCAGAATTTGAATCCCAGTGCTGTCACTTGACAGGGTTCCCAAGGAAGATCCTGTTAACTGCCTGAGCACCCATCTTCTCACGTTTAAAACTGGGGATCAAGGTGTCTCTTTCAGCGCGCTGGTTAGGATTTGGAAACTACGTGTGGTTTGCCGCGCCGTAGCAATAAGGGGGTTGCAGCAGGAGGGATCCAGCAGGGCGCTTTGGGTGAGCTGGGTCCCTCGGTTTCAAGGCTGCTTCACCCTAAATGCAGTCATCAATTCCTCTGTTCCATCTCTCTAATATGTAAAATGCAAAGAAGCAGAGAGTCCCAGGCTTTAAAATTTGATGTGAGTGTCACATTGAAATGACATGAGGCAAAACATTTCATGGGTTCAAGCAGGTTGCATAAATGAAGAGAATTGCTATTTGGGGTTTTGGGGTTTTTTGTTTGTTTGTTTGTTTGTTTCCTTGCAAACCTGATCGTGCTAAATAGTTTTTTGACTCCAGCCATTCGGTTGCCTTTGAGATCATCAGTCAGCAATCTGCAAACCTCCCACGGGAATGGATTATTTCTCCGGATCTCCACTACACACACACACACACACACACACACACATATATATACACACACACATATACACATATATACATATATACATACATATATATACGTATATATACACATATATGTATATGTATATTGTATATATGATGATACACATATACATACATGTGTATACATATGTATATATACATATATATCTCTATATACATACATATATAATATACATATATAAAATGCATATTACAAATATACAAATAGGTATATGTATATTACAAATGTATTTTGCATTTCTCCCTTAATAGGCTTGGATTAAAACACCTCATTGGGGTTTTTCTTTCATCTGAGCTCAGTGTTCACTCAGAAGGTGAAAATAGTGAGGTTTATTTCCTTAGACCATATTTACTGGAACCATTTAACCTCTTTGTTCCTCTCATCCTGGCTACCTGGGTCTCAGTAATACTTTTGCAAATGCGTTGGGAGCCGTTTTCAAAGAAAATCTCATAGGGACTCCGTATATGTAAAACAGACTAGAGAAGGCTGTTCTGGTTCAAGGGCCCCGCCACCGTGCCCCTAGAAGAACCCGTCCCTGAATGGTGCCTGCAGACATTTAAAGACCGTTGAGTACAGAAGATTGAACAATGTGATTCATGTAACTTGAAAATTAAACTCGCCATTAAAAAAGTAAAAGCTCAGAGGTCACTTTCTCTCTGAAACTTTCTCTCATCTTGCCCAGTGAAATAAAGTCATTTTTTTTCCCTCTGTGGTCCCAGAGTGACTTAAAAAAATTCCCGTGTTTATGTAGCAATTGTCAGCACAGACGTCAGAGACAGACATCCTGGGTGCAAGCCCAGCCGGGCCCACGCTCGATCTATGCCCTGGGCAATCTCGTTTTGCTGCACAACGTCTCCTTCTGTAAAGTGGGGGAAGATAATAGTTCTTCTAGTGCTTTATAGAACCCTGCATAGACTTCATAGACATATGGACAGACAGAGGGGAAACTGTAGGGTAATCGCCCGACAGAGAGCTTTTTCATTGTAATGTTAAGTGCCTGACACTAAGCTTTTGATGGCCCAGGCCCACATTTCAAAGACATCCATCTGGAATAAACAGCTACCAGTGGAACAGCTAGCCAGGAGCCAGGCCAACCATGTGAAGCCCCTTTGTGGAAAGCCCTGGGGGATCTGGATCACTGACCCGCATGGGTGGTCAGTTGACCTTTCCTTTCCTAATTCCCTAATTCCTGCTCTTCTGTTTTAAACTCGCCAATACAGAGTCACCAATAAAAAAGAGTGAATTCACAAAACCCTAGGCCCTCACCCTTGACCCCAATAAAGGCAGAGCCCCAGGCCTGCTCTCTCTCTCTCTCTCTGTCTCTCATGAGCCCACTGTGTGGCCCCATTGAGCGTCTCAGTAATCGCTAGGATATTCTTTTTACTTTTTCAACCCTTTATGCAATAGACTACAATTAGTGATTTCTTTCTGATGATCAGACATTTGGTCTTTCCCGGTCTGGGCTATTATACAGAAGGATGCCATCTATATTCCTGTGTAAATGTTTTGTGGACGGAAGCTTTCCTTTCTTGGGTTTAAATCCCCGGGCGTAGAATGGCTTGTCCCCTTGATAAAACGATCTCTCACTTTACCGGAAAATTACCGGTACCTAAATAATCTTTACAGGCTCTCCTCCCTTCTCTGCCTCACTGCCCTGCTCCCTGGCATCCCTCCCTCATACACAATTCTATTTCTGATTTCTATTCTAATTCTGATTTCTATTCTAAGCTTTGAGTAATTTTTTTTTATTTTACAATTTTTGTGACATCTTCGTTCTCTGGAATTTCATACTTGTTATATTTTACAATGTAATGCTATCTGGCTGTATTTCTTTATTCTTTTATCTCTTAAAACTCTGTGCGCACTTTCAGTGTGAGTTCTTATATATTTCCCACATTCGGTAATTTCTCTTAAGTGCGTGAGATACTTGTATTTTTTCCTCTCCTGGCTCTTAGCTTTTCTCTCTTTGTGGTCTGTCCATTACTGATGAATTCCGGTAGAGTTTTTGACCTTGTCTGCTGGCTGACTGGTTTTATTTCAGCTAAAGCATTTTGCTATTCAATGCATACTCTGAGCCCTTTATTTCAATATTTATATTTATCAAAGTCTGTATCTCTAATTGCTTCTTCCAGATAACGGCTCCTTGTGCCTTTATGTTTTCCTGAGAATATTATTTAAGTTCCTGCTAAGTTTCGCTTTGCCTATTGTGCGAAGAGTCCATTTTCTTCCATTTGCTCATCTTTTTTTGCACTTTGGTGTCTTCAGTCCTGAGATACGAGCATTGTCTCCTGTTAAGTGATATTTTGAAGAAAAAAATTCCTGTGAACCCCTGATTGTGTCAGCACACCCCTCTCTCGTGGCCCCATCGTGCTGGTAGTAATTTGTTTTGCTAGACCCTCACTCTGTTATTTACTAGCAATGTTACTAGAATTTGTGTGTCAATAAGGCTCGATTAGCGATGCCGTAAATGGAAGCAATGCCAGAAGGTACCCCATGAGGTTGTTTGGGTTGTTAAATGAGATAATACTTGCATGATGATACAAATGTACCAGGTCAAAATAAGTGTTTTCAAAATGTAGCTGATGGGGTGCCTGGGTGGCTCAGTCGGTTGAGCGTCCGACTTCAGCTTGGGTCACGACCTCGTGGTTCGTGGGTTCGAGCTCCGCGTGAGGCCCTGTGCTGACAGCTCGGAGCCTGGAGCCTACTTTGGAGTCTGTGTCTCCCTCTCTCTCTGCCTCTCCCCCACTCACATTCTGTCTCTCTCCCTCCTCAAAAATAAATAAACATTAAAAATTTTTTTTAAATGTAGCTGCTATTTTGATGCTCTTTATGTTTCTGATCCTTGGGTCTCTGAACTCTTCGCTAAGAATTGAAGGGGATTATCTCCCAGATGAGGTCGGGAAAGTGGTAAACACATAAGATGATTATATTCATCCTATTTTTCTTAATCTTGGGGGCCTACAAATGATGAGTCACACACTCGATAAAGAGAGGCAGGATTTGCTGAGTCATATTGGAGGAATCCTCAGCCATGGATAAAGATGGTGTTGAGTGTAAATATAAGAAGCTGCAAATGTAGGAATTAAGAATGAAGCTTCTGCAGGTGCTGAAACATGAAACATTACGAGGCCCCAGTGAGGACGACATAGGTCAAGAGTAGTATACAATACGTGGGAGAAATTAAGCAGATACTGGGAAAAGAGAAACCTGACGTGACAAGCTCAGAAAATATTCCCTTAGCCAAGGTTACTGATCGACCCACCAGCTGCTTACTAAGAACCACAGCAGCGTTTCTAAAAACCGACTTCCCGGGAAAGAACTTGAACCATATCAGCTGCTTCCTGGAAAAAAAAAAAAACCCAAATGGGTTCCCAGAGTGAAAATTCTGCAGATGACGTTTCTGTCTTGGAGGCTGACCCCCCCCCCCCCCCCCCCCCCCCCACGCATCAGCACATTACACCTCTCCTGGTCTTGGATGAAAATGCTAGAAACACTCCAAGCTGCTTTGGGCCAACACTCCTCCAGGGTATTTGGCCACTAACACCTTTATTGCAGAGTTAAGTTATGTTAATATACTATGATGCCAATGTCCCCAGGAGGGCCCTTTGGAACAGCAGGTTGTAACACAGACTGGCAAGAGCCTCAGGAGCCCAGTGTCTTCTTCCTCCGGGTCCCAGGGATTACAGTTCTAGCCTGTTAGGCAGCTGGACCATCTAAATATGTTCTGGATGATGGCAGGTGAGTGAAAGTGAGGCAGCCTACCGTATCCAACAGGGTATTGATGCGTCTCAAACATTCAGTCCCAGAGAATCTAACGAAGGGACCACTTACAGAGATGTGGGCAAGACTGGGACAGTAACAGGTGATGGGAAGGCACAGGGGATAGATGAGTGGGGGGGGGGGGGCACTGTCACCCAGCCCTGAGGAATGATGGCAACAGGGTCACGGAAAGCTGTGCACAACATAGCCAGGCAGCTACAGCCACCACTAACAAATCATCTCCCACTTGGAGGTGGCTAGATAGGAACACGTGAGTAGATAACCAGACCTCTGTCTCCTCCTGCCCTCTGATGTCCCGTCAGGGCCTCCCATCAGCTGACCCCTGCGGGAAGCCAGAGGTGAATGGGGTCCGCCTGAGGCTCTCCCATCCCTCCCATCCTGGTAATCGCCCATCCCCACCCTTCCACCCTTGTACCGCCTGGTTTTCAACATGGCGGCAGCACAGAGCAGAGGGGGCCAGATTTTAGTCACCCACGGGAGCTACCAAGGTATGTCAGTGGAACCTGAATGAGATAGAAACGTTGCTGTGTTAAGCTACTGAGGCCTTTCATTTTTATATCAGCTGATGCTAATTGTCTTGATTAATATACTGGTCAAAAAGTTTGGAGTAGATCCTTGATAAATAGCCTTTGCTGTTACCATACATGTGTATTTCTTAATCAGATCTATAATAACCCGTGTATTAATTTCATTCAGTGCTATGGGTTTATTTCACACCGCACAATTTATTTTCTCATCTGCCTAACGCCACCTATCTAAACCCAAATGTATCACAACTGTGGCGCCCAAAAGGAGAAAACTAGCTAAAGATCTTTCTGGAATGCTACTTCAGCCGGATATATTTCTGCCGTGAAGGATTTACGTGCTGTCAGTGAAATTCTGAAAGAACCAACATGAATTTCATGATGCTAATGCTGTTCGGATGCCTTGCGATCAATTATTTCCCCGAACAGGTTACAGTTAACAGACAAAGGGGTCTGTTAGTTGTCGTCACCCACAATTCCAGACTGCTCAAAATAACATCTTGGTATCCTGTAGTAAGTGAAATGGCGTGGATGGGACTGCATTTAAAAAGAAAATTACTGGGGCGCCTGGGTGGCTCAGTCGGTTAGGTGGCCGACTTCGGCTCAGGTCATGATCTCGCAGTCCATGAGTTCTAGCCCCGCGTGGGGGTCTGTGCTGACAGCTCAGAGCCTGGAGCCTGTTTCAGATTCTGTGTCTCCTCTCTCTGACTCTCCTCCGTTCATGCTCTGTCTCTCTCTGTCTCAAAAATAAATAAACGTTAAAAAAAATTAAAAAGAAAATTACTTAAAATAGAAACATCTCAGCATTTTTTTGACCACCTACTATTCTGTTTTGTTTTGTTTTTTTTTTTTAATTTTTTAAGGTTAAGGGACCTGGGTGGCTCAGTCGGTTAAGCATCCGACATCAACTCAGGTCATGATCTCATGGTTCGTGGGTTCAAGCCACAGGTCAGGCTCTGTGCTGAAAGCTCGGAGCCTGGAGCCTGCTTCGGATTCTGTGTCTCCCTCTCTCTCTGCCCCTCCCTCCCTCACACTCTGTCTCTCTCTCTCTTGCTCTCTCTCTCCCTCAAAAATAAATAATAAAAACTTTAAAAAATTATTATTTTCTTTATTTTGAGAGACACAGAGATAGCACGAGCTGAGGAGGGTCAGAGAGAGAGAGAGAGAGAGAGCGAGCGAGCGGGAGACAGAGAATCCTAAGCAGGCTCTGCAGAGTGAGTGCAGAGCCTGATGTGGGGCTTGAACTCATGAAACTGTGAGATCATGACCTGAGCCCAAATCAAGAGTGGACACTTAACTGACTGAGTCACCCAGGTGCCCTGTATTTTTTTTCTTTGACCGCCTAGTATTCTTTCGGTTTTGTGCTTATATTGCATTTAAGAGTGCCCACTAAATGGAAACCCTGAGGGTTAGACCCTAAATGAATCACCATAGGCAAACTGAGGATAGAAATGCAACTTTGTCCAAACCTGAAAGCCAATACTTTTCCTCTTCGGCAGGCTGCCTACTGCCCCAGTTGCCTTGATCTATTACTGGTATAGGCAGATATGGGCTTATCTAGCGCATATTTTCTTCCATAGTATTTCTTGTTTGATTTTTATTGTGCATTCAGAACGATTCCTCCCTGAGCGTTGTTCAATGAAATATTTATAACATTGCCGACCATTAAATAAACAAGTGATCCCATTCTGGGTTTATTTGCCTGCCCTCAGAAAACCTTTCAGTTCTGCAAAGTTCATTCCTTGGAAGACCTCCCAAGACCTAGAGAAGGAGGTGCCTATGAAGGTGCTCTTTCTTCGTTCCTCATTCTTTATTTACGTCAGGCAATACATTACTGAAAGTGATACAGAAGAACAGAAGGTAACATTTCACACACACCAACTGAATACATAGTCACATATTGCCATGTTCGATTTAGATGATCTTTAAGAAGAAAAACCATAGATACATTTCAAGTTTCATTCCAACCCAACCTCAATTTTACCTCTCCATGGTGGAAAATCACAAAATCAAAAACCGTTTTTAACTGCCTTTTTATATTATACTCTTAAAATACTGTATTATTGGGGTACCTGGGGGCATCAGTTGGTTAAGCATCTACTGGTTTCGGCTCAGGTCATGATCTTGCTATTCGTGAGTCTGAGCTCTGCGTTGGGCTCTGTGCTGACAGTGTGGACCCTGCTTGGGATTATCTCTCTGCCCCTACCTCACACTCTCTCTCTCTCTCAAAATAAAAACTGAGGACAAACCCTAGGGGTTTTGGCTTGTGCACCTGGATGAAGAAATGTGTCCACTGATGGGGAAGGGAAAATATGGAGGTGAGAAAGGAGTTTGGAGGTGCAAATCAGGAGCTTATTTGGGTATGTTTCATATCTGTATTAGATACACCAATGAAGAGGAGAGGAGACAGCTGGATGTGGAAGTCAGGGGGTCCAGGAGAACAGCAGGATTAGAGTCAAGAGGGAGAAAGGCGCTAGCATGGAAACAGCCCAAAGGGAGGGAAGTGTCCAAGGAATAATTATAAAAAAAGAACAAAAGATGTCCAGTTGCCTTGGGACTGGAGAATCTAACATGTGGAGATCAAGAAGAAGGGGAAGGATTCAGTAAGGAGGAGGAGTGGGCGACAAGGTGGGAGGAAAACCATCCCAGCCCCTTCCGTGTGCCGTCTCCCTTGTGAGTGTGTGTGAGCGTGTGTGCACTCGCACACACACATGTGCTGGAGCCCCAACTCATTCCGTTGTCTCTCTGGCCATCCGTGTGCTCTTTCTACGTGGTCTAAGTTACTGTAGCTTGACTGCAAGTTCTGAAAGCTTATTTATTTTGAAAGACAGAGACAGCATGAGTGGGGGAGGGGCAGAGAGAGGGAGGGAGGGGGAGAGAGAGAGAGAGAGAGAGAGAGAGAGAGAGAGAGAATCCCAAGCAGGCTCTACACTGACAGTGCAGAGCCTGATGAGGGGCTCGAACTCATGAACCATGAGATTATGACCTGAGCCAAAATCAAGCGTCAGATGCTCAACCGTCTGAGCCCCTGGGCACCCCTCTTCCTTTTCCCTTTTTTTTTTTTTTTTTTGCGGACCCTTCCTTCTTCTTTGCTCTGCCTCACAAAGGCTTTCACTTCTATTCAATCATACTGGGTCTCTTGATTTAATTTTCATATGTCTTTCCTTATATTTTTCAAAGCTCTATTTCATTTTCCTGCATTATTATGACTTTCTTGCATTTGTAGATGACTCTGTAGCTCACCACACAGCTGGATCACACTTGTGCTCTCCGAGGGCAAATTATGATAATGTTCTCATGCTTTGGGCACCACTCTATTATGAGCCGTGGCATATAGATGGTAATAAGAAGTCTAAATACAATATTCATGGTCTTATTAGCCATTAGAAAAATGATCTAATTCCTTCATAATTACCCATCATTTGGATGACATGAAATTATTTCACTGTTCTCTTGTTTGGTATAAAAAATAATACTTCTTCTATATTTAGCTCATATAAAATACTAAAAGAAATGGAAAATAATACATATGATGATTTTAAACCGCATTTATAATATGTCTTCTCTGAGTGTACAAGCCTCCTTTCGCCTGTGTTTTCCATCTGTAACTTCCTAATTTATATGTTTATTAGTTAAATTATCAGTGGGTTTTATTTAGTGAGGCATCATTCTTTGAAGCAAAAATTAAAAGTGAGACGGCTGGGCCATATTTTTATCCAATATCACTCCTTCGTTTTTACTGTTTACAATTTGAAAAAAAAATACTCGAACATAAACACAAAATGGTACCTTGAAACCATCATCATCAGACAAATGAAAAGCAAGAACTTGACATTATAAAATAAAGACTCTTAAATCCATGGACTGGCGATTCTTTAAAAGGTTAAAAAGTAGATAAAACATTAAAACCACATTCATAAAACAGAAAGCAGGCATTTTTCACAAGGGGTTGAAGTGTTAGATTTTAAGAGGCTGAGTCACTGGGCAACTAGACCTTCGGAAAAGATGGGGCTTTAGGAAAATTGATTCTGGATGGATTCTTTTAAACAGAAACAGGGGCAACTGCCATGGGATTTGAGGAAAGAGCAAACCTGGATCGACATTTGATTCTGCCAACTGCACGACACTCCCCCATGACCACTCACTCCGCCTTCAAAGGGATGAGGACTTCAGTCAATCCAATCATTGGTATGCTGCCTTCAAAAGGGGCCAAGATTCTTGAGAACCACATCATCTCCAATAGAGATGATGAGATAGAGAGAACCACAGACCATCTCAACTGTGATATTGGCCAACATTAAAAAAAAACTTCATTAAAGATGGCAAATCAATGGGGTGCCCGGGTGGCTCAGTCGGTTAAGCATCCAACTTCAGCTCAAGTCATGATCTCAGGGTTCGTGGGTTCCAAGCTCCGTGTATAGCATTCCGTGCTGACAGTGTGGAGCCTGCTTGGGATTCTGTCTCTCCCTTCACTCTCTGCCCCTCCCCCACTTGCACTTTCTCTCTCTCTCTCTCTCTCTAACTTAAAAAAATACATTTAAAAAAGGTGGAAAACCTTAGACCCACAATATACACCAAAGTATACAGCAGTTCAAAAGACGGAGATTACTGGGGTCCAAGGGTTAACATCAAAACTAATGATGTCAGATATATGGAGAATACAAAGTCATGTTCTTACCAAGGAAAGCTTTAGTGAAGAGTTTGGCCAAAAATGGCCAAAAGATACCCCCCCTGCCCCCGCCCTCTAGTTGCTGACTCCCTGGCTGGGATCCTGATCTACTCTGTCATCATAGGACTGAGAAAGGTTATTTCTAGCTTCAGGATTCCCCAAATGTAGGTTCCGCAACATTGGGTCCAGCTTATTTTTCCCAGTGCAGTATAATGTACCTCAAGGAGGGTAAGGAATCGTTATTTCATGATGTCAAGGTTTGGTGAAGGGCTGGAGGGAGTCATTCTAGCACTGGTGGTGATTTTGTTCCCCCAACCCAGAAAAGGTGGCAACATCTGGAGACACTTTGGGTTGTCACAGCTATGAAGGAACAATGCTGGTGGCATCTGGTGGGTAAAGAACAGGGATGTTGCTAAACATCTGATAATGTAGGGGATAGCCCCCCAGCAAGTAATTATCCAGTCCAAGATGTCAGTCATGTCAACCCTGAGACACCCTGCTCTAGAGAAGTCCCTCCGTGCAGACGGGTGAAATAGCATTGCTTTCCTTCAACAAACACCAAATACAAAAATTAGTACTAATATCCCTCTTAGAAAAATAGCTGAAGAACAAAAAAATTAAAAATTAAAATTCACTACAAGTGTGCATCACCAGAAATGTTAAAGAAGATGCTATACTTGGGGTGCCTGGGTGGCTCAGTCGGTTAAGTGTCTGACTTCGGCTCAGGTCATGATCTCACAGTTCATGAGATTGAGCCCAGCGTCGGGCTCTGTGCTGACAGCTCGGAGCCTGGAGCCTGCTTCAGATTCTGTATCTTCCTCTCTCTCTGCCCCTCCCCTGCTGGTGCTCTGTCTCTCTCTGTCTCAAAAACAAATAAACATTAAACACATTTTTTAAAGACAATGCTGTACTTGTTTGAAAGCAGAACAAAGGAGAAGGGTCTACAATGATGTTACAGAAAGTCCCTGAACTTACTTAGATCAGTGGAATAGAGAGCCCAGAAATAAACTTACACATACACCAATTAATTTATGACAGAGAAGGCAAGAATATAAAATGGGGAAATGTTAGTTTCTTTAACGAGTGGTGTTGGGAAAACTGGACAATTGTATATAAAAGAATAAAACTGCATCACCATCTCATATTACATACAAAAATTAATACAAAATAGATTAAAGAGGGGCGCCTGGGTGGCTCAGTCAGTTAAGCTTCTGACTCTTGATTTCGGCTCAGGTCATGATCTCATGGTTTGTGAGATTGAGCCCCACATTGGGCTCTGCATTGACAGCACAGAGCCTGCTTGGGATTCTCTGTCTCCCTCTCTCTCTCTCTCTGCCCCTCTGCTGATCATTCTCTCTCTTTCCAAAAATACATAAATAAAGTAAAAACAAGGATTAAAGAGTTAAATATATGACCCACGACCATAAAACTCGTAGAAGAAAATGTAAGCAGTAAGCTCCTTGACATTGGTCTTAACAAAGCTTTTTTGGGATCCAACTTCAAAGGCAAGGGAAACAAAAGCAAAAATAAACCAGTGGGATGAGGAAAGCTTGTGCAAAGCAAAGGAAACCATTAAAAAATGAGACAACCTAATGAACAGAAGAAAATATTTCTAAATCATATATCCAATAAAGGATTAATACCCAAATTATATAAAGAACTCATGCAACTCAATAATGCCATCCAATTAAAAACCATCCAATTAAAAAAATGGACAGAAGATCTGAATAGAAATTTTCCAAAAAAGATGGCCAACAGGTGCAGGAAATGATGCTCAACATGTATCAAATCCACAGGGAAATGTATCAAATCCACAATGAGGTATCACCTTATACCTGTCAGAATGGCTATTATCAAAAAGATAAAAAAAATAACAAGTACTGGTGAGGACGTGGAGAAAAGGGAACCCTCATGCACTGTTGGTGAGTATGTAGATTGGGGCAGTCACTGTGGAAAAAAGTATGGAGGTGTCTCAAAAAATTAAAAATAAAACTATCAGATGATCAAGCAATTCCACTACTGGGTATCTATTCAAAGAAAACAAAAACACTCATTTGAAAAGATATACACACCCCATGTTCATTACAATACCATTTACAGTAGCCAAGATATGAAAACTATCCATCCATATATGAAAGGATAAAGAAGATTGGGGAAAAAAAAAATATATATATCCACACTACTCAGCCATACAAGTGAATGAAATCTTGCCATTTGAGACAACATGGGTGGATCTTGAGGATACCACGGAAAATATCCTAAGTCAGAGTAAGACAAATACCATAAGATGTCACTTATATGTGGAATTCAAAACACAAAGCAAATAAATAAACAAACAAAACAAAACAAAACCCAGACTTATAGGTACCGAGAACAGAGGAGATTGGGTTTGCTGGGATTGGGGGGAGGGGGGTGCGGAGGAGAATGGGTGAAGAGGAGGGTGGAACACAAATGTTTAGTTATAAAATAAATGTCATAAGATATGACACCATATGAATGGTGACAGATGGTAACTAGACTCACCCTGGTGATCATTTGCAATGCATACAAATACTGGATCACTGCATTGTACACCTGAAACTGACATGATATTGTGTATTATACCTCCATGAAAACAAATAAGTAAAACTTACTAAATAAAAACAGAGCACTAAAATCTGAAGGGAATGCTAAAAGGTAAGAAACAACTTAAGAAAATGTCCTTGGCGGGGAGGAAGCATGGTCACCAGATGAATTTAACTAATGGTGGCAGTAACAGCCAGACCAGGTAGGAAAGGAACTTCAGCCAGTGCATTAAAATAAATGCTCCCAACTTGTCAGGGGACATTAAAGAAATTACAAAAGTATAAAAATATGAGACAAAACAAACATAGGATATGTATATATATATAGAGAGAGAGGATATTTTATATAGAGTTCTGGAAGCAAAGCAGAAGGAAGATATGTAATAGGAGAGAGACACATAATAGGAGGAAAATATTGAAATGTCTAAGAGGCAAAAAGAGTTGAGGGATTCATTGGTGAAATTAATTACTTTTTGAAAATTTTTAAATGGTTATTTTTGAGAGAGAGAGAGAGAGAGAGAGAGAGAGGCTGAGCATGAGTGGGGAAGAAGCAGAGAAAGAGGGAGACCCAGAATCCGAAGCAGGCTCCAGGCTCTGAGCCATCAGCACAGAGCCTGACGCAGGGCTTGAACCCACGAACCATGAGATCGTGACCTGAGCTGAAGTCGGACACTCAACCAACTAAACCACACAAGTGCCTCAGTTACTTTTTTTTTTTTTAAGGAAGTGTTGTCAAATTCCATAACCATTCGGGAAACAAATCGAAGGCATTATGCCACGAAGGAAAAACAGTTGGACCTTCCTTAGAGAAACATTTAGTGCAGAGAGACAGTCACAGGATAGCAGTGGTCCCCACTCTGTGTGGCTGTTGTGATAACTAATGAGAAATACATCTAAAGGGACTTGCCCAGCACGTGCCCAAGGACCGGCATGTCGGGTATTGAAGAGAATTGTTGACGTTTCAGTTGGAAAGTTATTGAAGCTCTAAGGACTTTGAACTTCACCCCAAAGTCATTGAGGCTCCCGCGGAATGACTTTGATTCCGGGAGTGACTGAATTACTTCATTACTTTGAAAAATTACTCTGGCAGCAGAATGGAAAAGGGAAAACTCTGGGCTTAAAGAAGACTAATTGGGGGACTTTTAGCAAAGTAAGAAAACGAGCTTCTAAGTTCTTCAACCGAGTCAGTGCAGAGGAAATGGAGAGGAGAGAATAAATGTGAAATATTTCAGAGGTGTGATCCATAGGACATGACAGGTGATTCAAGGTCCGGGAGTGGCAGTTGAGAACAAGATCTACTTTATATTCTTAAAGTTATAAAGTATTTTTAGGTGAAAGATAAATATAAGTGGGGCGTTCAAGAAAATAAAATGACGCCTCCTACGAGGACATAGTAGAACGGTCTTTGCTCTGTGTTACCAGCGAAGCACTGAAGAAATTTCCACAATGAATATTCAGGGTACGCCATTCTGAATTAGGTGCTGGGGATGGAGAGGCAAAACCGTATGCCCCTTCTACATTTTATGTGAAAGGAAGATACAGTGGAGGGAACAACACGTGGAAACATTATCTATACACAAGGTCAGGAACTGGATTAAAAAAATTCACATTTTATGTGAAAGGAAGATACAGTGGAGGGAACAACACGTGGAAACCTTATCTATACATAAGGTCAGGAACTGGATTAAAAAAATTACAGCCAAGGGTGGGCATGTACAGGGGAGTGCCTCTTAAATTTGAGAGGGTTGCCTGGAGATTACATCTAATCTGCATCCTGAGGATGAATGAAAATTAGTCACCAAGACCAAGTAGGGGAGCGAGCCCAGGTCGGAGTGGCTTGGGACCCTGGGAGTTTCCAATTTATGATCTTTCTAAATTCTAAAAAGTTTCCACTGGTGGTTGACAGCAGGTACTGTCAGGACTCCACCAAATGAGGTAACTTTTTCAAGATAATGATTTACAGACACCCACTCGGCACCAGTTCCAAGTAGAAAGTAAGATGCCTTATTTCTTGTTACCCCAGAAATGTCTTGCTGACAAGATGGCGGTGGTTCTGGGACTGGTGATAGTCATAAAACATAACCGTCCCTGAGCGTCTCTACAGAAAGTTAACCCCTTGTTTAACCTGTAAATGAACCACAGGTTGGACCATTTCTTACCGCAAAAAGGATTTAGGTTCTGCTGACACCACCCTGAAAAATAAAGTGGGCGCTATTATTTTTCCAACGAAAGTTCTTTGATAGGTTCTCACCGCCACCCACCCCAGGCCAATTTTCCAAACCATGGAATTGGACAGCACACCTCAAAATCCTGCCTCATTGATAGCAATGATTGCTTTGTAAAATCTCCTCTTCTGAACTCTGAAACTGGTAAATGAGTGGCCATTTATAGCACAAATGTAAAACTCTTTTAGCTTTTTGAATGGCTTCCAGAAATATTAGAGGTCAGATGCTTTTCTCTCAGAATTACTGTCATCTTCTTTCTTTACTTCCAATCTGGGAATAGTCATATTCATTAGATCTAGAAGTTTCAGATAAGCCTTTCCCCCCCCCTTTTTTTTTCTTTTGGGTTTTCATGTGAACATTTTAAGTTCTTATTCCAAGGCTTTATTTTAGCCTACCTGAGCCACAATTCCTTTTAAAAACTTTTACTAAGAGTGTCCATCCTGAATTTTTCACTGCCTGTTCAATCTCCTGTGTCTTATGACCACTGAGGGTTGGTCATTCACAAAATTGACTTTAGGTATTTGCCTTAAGCAATATTTTATTTCCTACCTTAAATCAACTTAATGTGGTGAGGAAAGAATATTATTAAATTAATGCCTATGCTACCTGGAGGTATGGCTACACTTTTATTTTGAAGGATTGCCTTAAGGTCAGCAATAATTATCTCAGAGATTTTAATAGACATATTCCAACACAGGCTCCATACGATGCCAGCCTGGAGGCATTTGGCATAAATCACAAATAGGTGACTATGCTCTCAGTGTGTGTGTGTGTGTGTGTGTGTTTGTGTATTTACAACCTTGTGATTACAAATATATACATATCGATAGTTTCTTTACAATGGCCATGTTTTACTTTTACTTCTTTAAGTTAAACTCAACGTTAAGGACTAAGCATGGTGTCCCCCACAAAATTCCTAGGCTGAAATCCTAATCTGCAATGTAATAGTATTAGAGATTGGGTCTTTGTGAAGTGATTAGGGCCTGAGGACAGGGCCCTCCTGTTGGGACTAGCGCCCTTATAAGAGACTCCAGAGAGATCCTTCCCCGCTTCTGTCATGTGGGGACATAGCGAGAAGATGGCCATCTATGCACCAAGAAACAGGTTATCCCCAGACACGGAATTGGCTGGAGCTTTGAGCTTAGGCTTCCCATTCTCCAGAACTGCGAGAAGTAAATGTGTATTGTTTGTAAGCCATCCAGTCTATGACACTTTCTCATAGCAGCATGAACGGACTAAGGCACTCAGAATTTGACTGGGTACAGGTCATGATGGTGGTGTTACAGGGTGTGTGTGCACAGATGATATGCACCTGTGTGTTGAGAAGAACTTTTTACAAAGAGGATTATGATGCTACTAAAATAAATCTTTGCTGTAATCAAGTCAGTGAGGTTTGGGGCGTAACTTTTTTTAAGTTTATTTATTTATTTTGAGAGAGAGAGCACACAAGAGCACAAGCAGGGGGGGGGGGAGAGAGAGAGAGAGAGAGAGAGAGAGAGAGAGAGAGAACCTTAAGCAGGCTCTGTGCTGTCAGTGCAGAACCCAGTGCGGGGCTCGAACTCACAATCATGAGATGATGACCTGAGTTGAAATCAAGAGTCGGATGCTTAACCAAGTGAGCCACCCAGGCACCCCTGGGATGTACATTTTTAATGTGACATACCTTAGCCTAGCCTGATTAATATACATACCATATAGGGTTATTGACATGATTCACTGAGTTACACATACAATGTGCTTAGAAAAGTATCGGGTACCAGGGATACGCTCAATAAATGTTAGCTACTGTTATGATTTACTCGTTGATATTATTTTTTTTCATTTTTTTAACATTTATTTATTATTTTTGAGACAGAGAGAGACAGAGCATGAACGGGGGAGGGTCAGAGAGAGAGGGAGACACAGAATCTGAAACAGGCTCCAGGCTCTGAGCAGTCAGCACAGAGCCCGACGCGGGGCTCGAACTCATGGACTTCGAGATCGTGACCTGAGCCGAAATCGGACGCTTAACCGACTGAGCCACCCAGGCGCCCCTACTCGTTGATATTATTACTATTTTTAGTATATAGTCTCATATACAATCCTTGGTTGATAAATGTATGTTACAGCAATTAATAAACCAATAAAGAATTGAGAATTAATGTCGTTACTACAGGTGTAACGTCGTGCCAGAAAGATAAAGCACACTAACAGAACAGAAAGGGCTTTCATGAGAAGAGTCCTTTGCAGGTAAGGAAGGGGTGATGGGAAACCAACAGGGGATGTCCAAGTCACTGAGAAAAGTGACAGAAGAAGGGGAAGAACTAGTTATCAGAACGAGGCAAGGGCTGGAAATATTAGCAGGAGATATGTCACACAAGTGTGACCTTTTGTGGGGGAAAGAAGACCCCAGAACGTCTCCCCTATAAGGGAGCCTGTCACTGGAGTAAATACCCCAACCTTTCTCCTCCTGCTCAGGTCTCCTGCAAGTGACAACTGGAGTCCACAGTTCTAGAAGTTTGGTTGATATAACCCATGGGGGTCAGCCTCCAGCACGCAGAGCAGAGTGTGGATCTGGAAGGTCAGACAAAAACCAACACAGCACTAGACCTCGGGGCAAAGGAGGCTTATACACTGTCCTTGGGCTGAACCATGTGTCACTGCCAAACAGTGTGACTGTCAGCATTGTGTATGGCCTAAGGGAGTTCTTATTTCCTTCCCCGGAACTTGGGCTTTCATACATCCTAGATCTTTTATTTTATTTTGTTTTTTGGCTCTCTCTCTCATTTGTTTGCTTTTCAGTCATTGTAAATGCTACACCACAACAGTCACCCCAAAACCTTTTCATTATTTTTGTGACCACACCATTTTTTTTTTGCCTTTTCCCTAATCTGAAAGTATTCAAGCTGTTTTACTGAAAAGATGATGGCTTTAGGTTAGGAATCTCTATTATTTTGGAAAAAAAAATCAACTATAATTTCATTAAAATCTTTTCTAAAGCTAGGCTTGGCCACTGACTCTCCAGCTCTTCAGTACTATGTCACTTCTTTTCCCCCCATGTAACACTGAACACCTGCTACCCCTTCTAATGAAAATATGTGGGGACAAGTCTGAGTTGGTTTTTTTTTTTAATGTGAAATTTATTGTCAAATTGGTTTCCATACAACACCCAGTGCTCATCCCAACAGGTGCCAGGTTTCTACATCAGACCGCATGGGTTTGTTTCTAACTTATGCAAATCATTAAGTGGCTTCTGTTAAGACAGCTTGTCTCCTTCAACTTATCTTTATCCTGCTCCTTAGTTAAAACGAGCAAACAATGCCTACTTAGGTTTTTTGGTGAGGATTATATTCAACACATGGTAATGTTATGCCCAGCTTACCCTTTTTTCTTTCTTTACTCTCTGGGGCCTATTACAAAACAAATTTTTAAAAAAACTGACTTAGAAGGTCGAATATAAACATTTTAATAAAAAAATATGAAATCATAGGTTAGTACTCCTTTGAAATAGGTCTGCTCTTCAGAAAAGTGTCACTGAAATGGTCTTGTTTTTATCCACATATTAGGTTGAATTGCTCTGGGGGGGATAGTATGGCAGACAAAGGAAGTTCGTGAGTTAGTACTTGTTTGGTAGAACCAGAGCACAGAAAGTAGAACTTCGTTTAGTGGCCCAGGAATTTCTCTAGAGAAGAGAGTTGCCCACTATTGTCAGGCTCTTTCTTGAGAATGAGGCCACCTCGTCCCTGATACATCGTTCCTCAGGCAGTAAGGGGGCTCTTGTCTGCACACTAGTGGCCGTGATGGACTGGATCAAGGAGAAGTCAGTCTGCGCCATGACTACCCCGACCTCATCGCTGATACATTGTCCCCAGGCAGGAAAGGAAGTCTTGTCTGCACACTGGTGGCCATGGTGGACTGGCTCCAGGAGACGTCAGTTTGCGCCATGACTCTTCTGTTGCGGGGCTCTGAGCAAGATCGTTGTGTCCATGGATAGAGTCCACGTGGGCTACAGCAGATTGGATGCTTTGAATTTGTTTTCTAAAAGGGAAGGTTATTTGGGGGAAAATTCAGAGTAATTTTGCTGAGTCAGCCTCAAATGGCAACACTCAAGAAAAATAGTTTAATCTACTCTTGCAAGAGAATTTTGCTGGGGGAAGGCACGGATACAGGAAATTGGCAGAAATATTCTGAGTTTTCTATTTATAGGAGGCTTGGCAGGAGCAAAGGAGAGAATATATTACTTGAAATATGCTTACTGAAATTTTTTCCTTCAACAACTCACTGGAAATAGGAAGTACTTACGAAGATGTTTAAGGCCACATAATGCCACTTGTAAAAAGTACTCTGCAATGAACAATAGGAAGCAATATTCCAAAATTATTTGCTAAACTCATGGAGACCTTCGTTTCAAAATAGGCTGATCACATACAGATAAAGACAGATACCATATGTTTTCACTCTTATGTGGATCCTGAGAAACTTAACAGAAACCCATGGGGGAGGGGAAGGGAAAAAAAAAAGGAGGTTAGAGTGGGAGAGAGCCAAAGCATAAGAGACTCTTGAAAACTGAGAACAAACTGAGGGTTGATGGGGGGTGGGAGGGAGGCGAGGGTGGGTGATGGGTATTGAGGAGGGCACCTTTTGGGATGAGCACTGGGTGTTGTATGGAAACCAATTTGACGGTAAACTTCATATATTGAAAAAAAAAACAAAAAACAAAATAGGCTGATCAGAACTTGGAAATACATTATTGGGGGAAAAAAGATCTCATTGAATGCGATTATAGTTTTTCCAGTGTGAGGAATACGGGTTCTCATCATTAACTGTAGTTAACTATCAGAAATCCATGGACATTTCTCCGTCAGTAATTCTTAAGCACATTATTATTGAACATCTAGGATATATTCAGTATTATGCTAAGTGAAATAAGTGATAGAGGAGAAATGTAAGTCAAGAGTCATATCTTGGTGCCGCCTTCAGTCCCTTGAGGAGATAAGCATAGATGTTCAAAAGTCACCCGTGCGGGGCACCTGAGTGGCTCAGTGGGTGAAGCATCTGACTCTTGGTTTCGCCTTAGGTCATGATCTCACGGTTGGTGAGGCTCTGTGCTGACACTGCAGAGCCTGCTTGGGATCCTCTCTCTCTCCTCTCTCTGCCCTTTCCCTGCTCTCTCTCTCTCTCAAATGAATAAACTTGAGAAAAAAGTCCACCATGCAAAACTTCATGTAATAAAGAGGCACCTACATGGATTCACCCATGATGTTATGGACAATCCATATTATAGAACTTTAAAGATGAGAGACAGAGATTAGGTGAACACTATACTCAAGTACAGAGGTCAATTTTCTTGGAGCGAATATGGCATTCAGTGCCATGAATGTTCAGGAAATACAAGAAAGTGAAAGGAAGAATGAAAATATTTCAGAAGAGAGAAAGTCTCTTAGTGGGTGTGATTTCCTGGTCCCCGAAAGAGTAAAGCAAAGACTAGATAATTTTGCCATGGTGCTTATAGACAAAGCTGGACATGTTGATGGGTCTTGAGAAAGACGGGCATAAGGGTCCTGTCCCACATGGTGGCTCCAAATTCAAAGCTGTTTGAAGGTAGGGAGGCCTGAATGAACAGGAGGGTCTTTTAATGTTAGTGTAGAAATTCCCCTGGTGTGTTTTGCTTTTTCAAATCCTGGGGCATTCTGGTCTCCATCACTTTCCCCGGGGCTGTAACTGAAGACCAAGTTCAATCCATATGAACTCCCCAAATCACTTCCAAGTATGGTGAACCTCCGTATCAGTGTGGCCTGCTTTGAATTCACATAATTGCAACAGCTCTGCACCCATTGACTTGTATCTAGCTTCCGCAACTCAAACTTCTTTGTGAGATTCTTCTGTTGTGTGGTTCTCTGGTTCATTGCTTTTTCTTGCCAGGTCATTCTGTTTGTGAATGTGCCATACTCTGTATGTCCAATCTACCGCTGATGTGCATTTGGGTTGTTTCCAACTTTGGGTGCTTCATATGAATAATGGTCCTATGAACATTCTTACTTTATTCTCTTTGCGCACATGTGCATGGATTTCTGTTTCGAAAATCCTCAGGATTGAGGGGGTCCTGGGTGGTTCAATCGGTTAAGCGTCTGACTCTTGATTTTGGCTCAGGTCACGATCTCACAGTTCATGGGTTTGAGCCTTGCGTTGGGCTCTGTGCTGACAGTGCAGAGCCTGCTTGGGATTCTCTCTCTCTGTCTCTCTCTCTGCCACTCCCCCTCCCTCTTAAAATAAATAAAAATTAGAAAAGTTAAACAAAAAAGAAACTCCTCAGGATTGAAATTACTGGGTCATAGAATAGAAGTGTGCTCCAAGTTAGTAAATAATGACCGGCTGTTAATCCGAAGTCACTGTATGAGTTACGATTCCACCAACAGTATTCTGGATTCTCACCGATCCACCCACGTACTGGACTTTTAGTATTGTTGGGTTGTTTTTTTTTCCCTTGGCCATCTTGGTGAGTGTATAGTGTTATCCCGTTGTGAATTTCATTTTAATTTGCTTTATGACTCAACGGGTGAAACAAAAGTTTTTAAAATAGGGGTACCTGGCTGGCTCAGTCAGTGGAGTATGCAACTCTTTATCCTGGGGTTGTGAGTTCGAGCGCCACGCTGGGCATAGAGCTTACTTAAAAAAAAGTTTTCAGAAATAATTTTTATTGGCTCTATAGGTGTCTTGCTTTACACAGTGACGCCTCTTCTGCTATATTTCACTGCACTGTGCGATTGCCGTTGTTGTTTATCGATTATTTATCATTCTGGATTCTAGTCCTCTGCTATTCGTGTGGCGAGGATATTTCCTCAGACTTGGCTTGGTTTCTCTCTCTTTTATTTGTGTCTGCTGTTAAAGAAGGATTCAAATTTTAATGTAGTCATATTCTTCAATCTCTTTCTTTATGGGCTACGCTTTTTCTACCCTATCTAAGAAATCGTTGCCTTCCCAAAGTTCACAAAGATAGATTTCTATTTTATTTCATAAAGCCTTTTCATTTTCCACTTCAGGTTTCCACCTAGAATTGTTTCCTATCCTTGTGTAAGTTTCAAGTTTCATTTGAATTTCATACAGCCATCCAAAGGAGAGAAGAGAGTGGCACTTACCAGAACCCAAAGCCAACCCACAGGGAGGAGCTGGAGGAGTAATAACTTTGGATTTCTTTTCTGTTTCCCTCTGAGTCAATGTCAGGACTTGAGTGGCTGAGACCAACAATGATAAACTTCAGGTCAGCCTCTCAGGGCAGAGAACAAGGTGGAAACGGGGATGCAGATCAGGAGGAACTGGAGATATTTGGCACCTTCGGACCATTGCATTCTATTAAAGTCAGTCATCAGGGGTGCCTGGGTGGCTCAGTCGGTTGAGCGTCCAACTTTAACTCAGGTCATGATCTCATGGTCTGTGGGTTCGAGCCCCGTGTCGGGCTCTGTGCTGACCGCTCGGAGCCTGGAGCCTGCTTTGGATTCTGTGTCTCCCTCTCTCTCTGCCCCTCCCTTGTTTGTGTTCTGTCTCTCTCTGTCTCTCAAAAATAAATAAATGTGAAAAATTAAAAAAAATATATTAAACAAAGTCAATCATCAAATATTCCTCTAAGTGGATCAGACTGGCAAAATAAGACAGAGCAGTGGGTAATTAGGCAACACATCACCTGCTCAAATAAAGGGCATTGAACTGTTAAGATCCTAATGAATGACATCAAGAATAAAATACCTATTGGGGCACCTGGGTGGCTCAGCTGGTTAAGTGACCGACTTTGGCTCAGGTCATGATCTCACAGTGTGTGGATTCAAGCCCTGTGTCAGGCTCTGTGCTGACAGCTCAGAGCCTGGAGCTTGCTTCAGATTCTGGGTCTCTCTCTCTCTCTCTCTCCCCCCCCTCCCCTGCTCACGCTCTGTGTGTGTCTGTCTCAAAAATAAATAAACATTAAAAAAAAAAGAAGAAAAAGAATGAAGTACCTATTATATATTGTTTTGATGTAAGATATCTTTACTGGATTCAGGATATCATCCATTTGATTGGGGCTTCTGGTTCACAAGCAAGCTTCCAGGAAAAAGTCTAAATTTTTTCCCCTGCCATTTTATCCCCATGACCTGGCATAATGCCGAGGGCATTAAAAGAGCCAACAGTTGCTTATTCGTTAAAGTAATGAATCAGGGGCGCCTGGGTGGCTCATTCTGTAAAGATTTTGGCTCAGGTCATGATCTCATGGTTTGTGTGATCGAGCCCCATGTTGCGTTCTGTCTGTGCAGAGCCTGCTTGGGACTCTCTCTCTCTCTCTCTCTTGTGCTCTCTCTTCCCCTCTCAACGCCTCTCCCCCTCAAAACAAATAAATAAACTTTAAAAAATTAATGCGTCAGTGGTGATGATTAAGTTACTCTGAGCTGGGATCTATATTCAGTCTCTGATGTTAGAGGCTGCGGGGAGGAAAGGAGTCATAATTATGAGTTCAGACCCTGCGGGTGTGGTCACTGTGGCAAAAGTGTCCTAACTGACCACCCACTGTGACTCCAGGTCTGACTGGTGAAGCAGGGTCCCCATGGAGAAACTTGCTTCTCCCAGTTTGGTATTTACAGGCCCAAATGGGACAAAGCTGTTCTTGTATCTCGCTAGGAACTAACTTTTCCTGGGGATCCCCATCCATCCTTTATGAGAAGCTGAGGGGAGAGAATTGGAAATGATAGGTCAAGAGCTTACTGGCTCTGTGACTGATCCCCCAGAAAGACGAGCATACGGGTCCTCACTGCTGCCGTAACCCCCGTGCCTCATACCAAGCCTCACCCCATCCTGGCAACCACTTGTGCATCCCATGTGTCCAAAGGGGAGGCCCGTTTGAAAAGCCAATGACTGAAACGCTTCCCCAAGAAGCAACGGAGTAGACCAAAGATGCTAAATTATTACCCAGCCTTTTCTCAGCAAAGCAGAGATCAGGAACTCACGGATAAGTGTAGTCCGTTAAAATCAATTTTCCGCTGCTCAACAAATTTCTCTCTTCTTACAACACCATGATTATGCTGGAGTTAATTACCTCTTGCTCAACTCCATCTGCCTCAATAGAAATGCAATTGGATCTATAACACATTCAGATAATGGATTAGTATTGTTTTTTTTTCTTTTTTTTTCCTTCGGAGTTCATTTTAAGGAGAAAAACACAAAGCAAATGTGAGCCTGCAAAAATAGAAATCTCAACAGAGACACGCTGCAACTTTATCCACAGGACTCACCGGCCGGAGGGGGCCAGGGCGCAAGTCTGGGCATCGTAATTATAATGGGCACAAGAGAGGATATCCCTGGCTAGCCCCCCGTGCCCCCCCCCCAGCTTGGACGGAAGCATTGGGGTCTCGTGCTGTGTCTGTGGATGCCCAATGCTGCCCTCACGGCTGCCCAGAGACCCCGAGACCTGCAGGTCCTGGGATCTCCCCTGCTCGCTGCTCCCCGGTGCCCAGGTGGGGGGCACAGGCACGGCGGGATGTCCCCCCACTTCGCCTTTGGCTGCTGCGGGCCCCCAGGTGGCCTGTCCCACACCCTGCCAGTACGCAGGTGGGACCACCGCCCCCGGAGAGGCCGACGGGAATGACCGCCGTGTTCTCTCTGCTTGATCTTGTCTTCCAGGTATTCTTATGTTTCTTAAGTTGGGCATAATACAAGGCAGAGGAAAACTCCGAGGTTTGTTCTGTTTCCATGTTTATGTCATTCCTGCATTTTACCCTGGAGAGCTGCTAACAACTGACTGGTGGAGGGCCCGCAGTCTGCCCTGCCCCAGGGCCCTGTTCCCCGGGCCGGGGCACCTGGTGCCCAGCGCTCAGGGCCTCACCCGGCTGCTTCTGTGCCTCGCTGATTGCTGCTCCATGTGGCAGGAGAGCCCGAGTATGCAGGAGCTCCGTGTGTGCAGGAGATCCCATGGTGTTCTTTGTCTACCACCCGGAGAGCTGACTCTGGCTTTCTAGGTTCCTAACAAAATAAAGCACTAGAAAAAACAAATCAAAATGGAAGGAAAGGCCTCTGGTCTCCTTATGTCAATGACACCACACCGACCCATCTCGACGGCTGGGAGCAGAAGGTGATAGGGTGAGGAGGGACTCCCGTGCTACGTGGCTGCAGCAGCCACAGTCATGTGGTCAGGACCATGGAGGCTTCTCTCACTCAGGAGGACATCGGCAGAGACCCCCACCGTAGAAGACCCTGAGTTTGGCTTTAGCAGCCGGAACATCTACTCTAATTATATCGGTTGCCATTTTCCCCATCTCCCCACCTCAAAGCAGAGAAGAGAAGACCAAACATTTGGCTTCCAGGTCTTCTTATTTTTATTTATTTATTTTTTATTTTTTTTTAATGTTTATTTATTTTTGAGACAGGAAGAGACAGCATGAACGGGGGAGGGTCAGAGAGAGAGGGAGACACAGAATCGGAAACAGGCTCCAGGCTCTGAGCTGTCAGCACAGAGCCCGACGTGGGGCTCGAACTCACGGACCGCGAGATCATGACCTGAGCCGAAGTCGGATGCTTAACGGACTGAGCCACCCAGGCGCCCCTCTAGGTCTTTTTAATACAGCTGAAATAGTTCAGTGAAATTTTAAGCACAGTAGAGAGAGCTTCAAGATAGATGTTCCTTTCAAGCTCATCTCAGAAGACGCCATTGCAAGAGGGGAAAACACACGACCTAGTCTCTCGTTGACTCTCCCACAGATGTTCTCCGGCTCACCCGCCCAGCAGGTGTAAACCAGCTCTCCTCTTACAGGGAAGCAGTAATGAAATGGCATCCCTTCTCGCTGGCCTTCACCGTGCCCTGTGGGAGTCAACGTGGCACTTCCTTCTAAGTGCTCTGCAGAAACTTCTCGTGGATTCGGAATGCACTCAGTCTCGGTGCAGAGCGAGGCGTTAGAGGTACAGCACGGAGCAGAGTATCTGTCCATAAGGAGCTCCCTCAAGAAACGCATACCTTACTCAGACAGGCAAGAACCCAATCCACCCAGAACGCTTAATGATGCGCCTTTATCTGGCGCCTGGCCACATGCTGTGCACTCAGTTGTAACTGTCCTTCATTGTGAACACGTGATAAAATCTGGAAATCCTTCCTGCTCAAGGCACATTTCACTGCCCAGGAGGGGTTGCATGTGGAGATCACAGATCTTTTTCTGTCTGGATCCGAACATTTGCTTCTCGCAATCAGAAATTCTCTACAACCCCCGGTCCCTCCCGAGCCTCGCCTGATTTGACACCACTCTCTGTCCTTAGGGAAAACAAAGAGGGGTGCCTGGGTGACCCGGTCGGTTGAGCGGCTGACTTTGGCTCAGGTCCTGATCTCACCGCTCGTGAGTTCAAGCCCCGTGTCAGGCTCTGTGCCGACAGCCTGGGGCCTGGAGCCTGCTTGGAGATCTGTGTCTCCTGTTCTCTCTGCCCCTCCCCCCTCTCAAAAATAAATAAACATTAAAAAAAATTTTAAATGAAGATAGGTCTGCTGGCATGTGAAAAGAGGGCCATAGCGTGAACATCAAACTTACAAAATGGGGTTCTCCCTCAGCTTCAAAAGCAGGATAAAGCAAACAAATATATATACGTATATATATACACATATATGTATATGTATATATATACACATATATATACACATATATACATATATATACACATATATGTGTATACATATATGTGTATATATATACACATATATATACACATATATACATATATATACACATATATGTGTATACATATATGTGTATATATATACACTCTTTGTCCATAGACAAGCCTGAGATGGTATTATGGGGGTGCAGAGCTGGGGCAGGAAAAAGGCAGATGGGCAGGATGGTCTCAGAACCGTGACTGAGTGGTACCAAGACAAGCCTTGAGTGCCGAGTACAAGGGACAGACTGGTAGAGACCTGTAGGCTTGCAGGAGCCTGGTGGGGGAGGCTCTGTGGCCCTCCCCTCTGCTTTGTTGAAGAATGACATGATCATTGCTGGAATCAGTCACGATGTCAGAAAAAAAAAAAAGAGGTGGTTAAGATACAAGAAACATTCAAACAGGGGCCACATATCCTGAAGGAGGGTGCACTGCTTCGTGACAGAACGATGCAGGGGGAAGTGAGAGCTTTGCTTGGTGACAAACGAGGAGGAAGACAGGCTTCCGAATCCCGGCTGTGCGCTCGATCCTTCTGGCGGCAGGAATGTGAACACGAGGAACAGCGCTGACACGAAGATATCACCTGTGGATCCACTATTAACAGACTGGGACCAAATTCAACAAAAGGCTGTGAAACTGAACACAGAAGTGGCAGATTGACTTCCAATTAAGAAAACAATTGTATGAGAGGTCAGTAGGATCAAGCTTCGTGTCACAGGGCAAGCAGACAGTCAAAGACAGGGAAATCATAAAATGTGTGATGACTCAGAAGGTTGTGAACTGCCCTGTCCCCGGTCCCCGTTGTGAGTTTAAGGGTGTCATTCGGTGATATCCTGAGCATGACACCACAAAGAAGTCTGGCTTTCAAAACCAGTAGCAATTCAATGAATGCGTGTCCAAGAGCCTAGAAATGCAAAGCATCCCCAAACATGGACAGGGGAGACAGTCTCTAACCAATGGCTGGATTCATTCACTTGAACTTCAAAAGCTACAGGATAATAAAAAAAGAGAAGTGGATGTCATGTGCTGGTTCTTCCAGCTCCTGGATAGTTAAGTTCTTCAAATAGAATCTCAGTGTTCGAAGTATTCCTATAAAGGTCTTAACGGTATTTGCATACGTGGTGGTGAATAAAGTCAAGACAAAGGCACCGAGGCAAGGTCCTGTTATCTCAAAATCTGGAAGACAGAGTCATCTGAAAATGGATGTGTTAACATTAAACGCTTAGCTCACTCGGTTTTCAGTAAAGCAGGGAGGGTAACGGACTTGGGATTTAAGGTCCAGACAATAGATTTCCTTAGAGTGCATCCAGTCCAATGGATGGTTCTGGTAGCTACCAGTTGGCCAGATATTGTCCACTTGCCTGATCTTATTGGAAAGATCCCACGACCGAATATGTTAGCCCATTAGCTCTGATCACTGTCAATGTGGGTAAGAATGAAGTTTTCAACCAGTGAGGGAGGGAACAGATCTCTTATTCAAGTCTTTCTAGACTGAATTTCTAGACGTTTCCAATAATCTTGTTTGTCTGTGGAAATGTGGTGACAGATGTTTTATCAGGTGACTGGCGATTGGAGGCTCTGTATCACATCAGGAGCAGACTTTCAAACAGGAAAGCCACGCCGATGGCTGCCGGGTGAGTGTCCCGAGGTCCTGCTGTTTATGATGTGACACTGGTCTATATTTAGGAGTTCCCCAGAATACGTCCACAGATGGAATGGTTGGAAATAGACTGACCATTTGAAGGAACTTAAAATTACAAGTGTTCGGAAATTAAAAGATCAGGAGTACTTAAAATAAGTGACCCGGGGAACGAAAATCTAGCACCCAGCATTTTTACATCAACACTCCTTTTTGTGTGCTAGAATTCACACTTGCACGTGATGTAAGGCACGTGATTAGCTTCCCTGGTAGTTGAGAGTTTAAGTTCTCTCAAATCAACACCTGAATGTCTGTGACACTTTGGGGGACATTAAGGCAATAGTTTTCTTTGGATGGAGATACTTTAGGTCATCAGTCAGAGTCGAAATTTTCAGTGGCATAGCCATTATTCATTTTCTGCCAAAGTTCTTTCTCCTTTTTTATCCCCTAAAGACTGAATCCCATTTTGGTTTAGAATATCAATATATCCAGGGGCGCCTGGGTGATTCAGTTGTTTAAGTGTCTGACTCTTGATATCCGCTCAGGTCATGAACTTGCAGTAGTGGGATTGAGCCCCTTGTCGGGCTCTGTGCTGAGCGTGGAGACTGCCTGGGGCTTTCTCTCTCTCCCTCTGCCTCTTCTCATCCCCTGCTCTCTCCCTCTCTCTCTCAAAATAAATAAACATTAAAAAAGAATATCCATATATGTAATTAAGTATATTCACATATGAAGGAAGAGATCACATGACCTGTGATCTGATCAGTGATACAGACAGACTCGGGCAGCACGCACAGTTAGTACCTTTCTTTCCCTTTGCAGGGGAGGAAAACTTTTCCCTTCAGTTCTAGGTTCTGTGGTTGGCCTAATAATTAAATCGATGCAAGCCAGATCCCCAGGAGAAAAAGAAATTGAATTCTGTACCTGTGGACACCACACAAAGTCATGAGACGCCCTCTCAGATAATCAGACAATTATGTGCCATGCTGAGCCAAGGGAAGGGGATGAGATCTGGGCTCCCAAAGGGGAGAAAGACATTTCATAAGAAGATGGGCAGAGCAAATGTTTTGTAAACAAATGTTTGCCATGCCATGCGGATAAGTCTTTCTAAGAGGAAAAGTTCTCTCTGAACAGCTCTCTTTCCGGTACAGGTTGCGTATCTAAATCCTTTTATGCAGTTGAGGAGAGCTCAAAAGCTTTTCTGGGAGCACCTGGGTGGCTCAGTCAGTTAGGTGTCCTACTTTGGCTCAGGTCGTGACTTTGGCTTGTGGGTTCAAGCCCTGTGTTGGGCTCTGTGCTGACAGCTCAGAGCCTGGAGCTGCTTTGGATTCTATGTCTCCCTCTCTCTCTGTCCCTCCCCCACTCATGCTCTGTCTCTGTCTCTCTCTTTCTCGCTCTCAAAAATAAATAAACATTAAAAAAATAAAAGCTTTTCTGGGGGCTATTGAGACTTGATTGTCTCCAGCTCAAAATAATCCACATGCTAAAGCAGTACATTCTGGGGTCACAAATTCTGCTTACCCTCCCCTCTCTTCCTTAAAATGTCTAGAACTGAGCCAACGGCCTTGAAGCATCCAATGGTCATTTGGTGTCCAGAAAAAAGAAAGCCATACACACAGCAAGGAGATAAGACAGCACCCTGATGTCCTTATGGGTCCTTTTTCGACACGTAACCTTGTATAAATTTAAGGTATATAATGTATTACTTTGATACATTTATATATTGTAATATGGTTGCCGATACAGTGACCTGTATCATCACATCCTGTGATGATAGTACAATATTATTGTCTATATTTCTTATATTGTGTATTAGATCTCCATACCTTACTTGTTACTTGTTACAAGTTTGTATTTTCACGTCCTGGTAGAAGGCGTAACTTTTTTAGATTCCAGTATAAGACCTGGGCTCCTTGCACAGTGACCTCAGGTAGCCAGAGGTGATGAATCTTTGGGGTTAGGCTTTGCTAGTCAGATAGTTTCTTTTCTCTTGCTTTAGTGTTTGTTTTGTTTTCTTTTTTCAGGTGGACTCATTTCTAAACAATACACATGATTATGTATTTATCCCTTCAACTGAATATTAACAGTTATGTAATAATTACCAAATGGAAGATAGCCACAAACAGACAGCTGTTGTTTTGATGCTTTGGGATACGTTGAGGCTACGTGAAGATATTTTAAACATCAGCATAGGAGTCATACTCCTGGATTACTTCACATAGGTTATTTAACTTCTCTGTGCTTGGTCTTCTCATCCATGATGGTTTATTATTAATATTACCATATGAAATTCTAATAATTGATCAGATAGGACTTTGCAAAGTACGTGAACTGTACCGAGGTGTCCAGTTTGTATGGGTTCCTTTCCTCCAATCTTTCCCATCATTATTTACTCATTACAATGTATCACACATATTGTCAAATTAAGCCACAGAGAATCTTGTGTAACTTGAGAACTCAGAACAAGATGTTAAAGTCACCAATCATCAATTTTTTAATGTTTATTTGAAAAAGAGAGAGAGAGAGAGAGAATGCACAAGTGGGGGAGGGACAGAGAGAGAGGGAAGGAAAAAATCCCAGGCAAGCTCCCCGCCCTCAGTACAGAGCCCAACGTGGGGCTCGATCTCGAGAACCGTGAGATCATGACCTGAACCAAAAACCAAGAGTTGATGCTTAATTGACTGAGTCCCCCAGGCACCCCCTTAATCACCAGTTTCTAACTGATAACACAAGCAGTACTCAAAGTGCATTCATGCGTAGATGTTTGTATACACATACACACAGACACAGACACACACACGTCTGTTGTACGGACATAGTTTCTATTCACAAGATGGGCAAAAACACAGGCTGGAAGAGAGACGGCTTCAACTGTGCTGGTCACAGAAGTGGGAGTATTTTGAAAAATGTAGGGAGGCGGCACAATATGGAGTTCACACCATGTCAGTCTTTGATCAGTTTGCTTCTCATACTAGTTTTCTGCAGCATCGGTTTCTTAACATCAAAGAAAATAAGCACATGGCAGGTGTCGGTGCCATTCAATTCTGGACTGTGTTCCAAATCTCAGGTGGTTTTTACCCAAGAAGTTCGACACAAAACTCTTTATACATCCTCACATAAACCCTTCATTAAACGATTCTCCACTTAGCATGATTACATAACTACTTTCCATATGCTTCCTACTCCAATACCTAAACAAAACAAAACAAACAAACAAACAAACAAACACGACATTTCTATACTTTCTTTTCCTATTTTCTTTTATCCACTTTTTCTCTGGTATTATAATTATAATAAGCATCACTAGTACTGTTGATTAAATCACATATTGCTTCATATAAATACAAAAATTTTTGTTTCAGTGGTTAATTATTAAATCATTACAATATGAAAATGTTGATTTTGCCATGGCGATTTTTATTAAAACTTTCTATTATCGTAATGGATAGCTACCATTAGTTATGATATAGTCCTTCAATAGGATGGTGATTTAGAAAGTTAATTTTGTCAGGATGATAAGTGTGTTGGGTAAGATCTCCTACGTAGAAGATAAGAGAATTAAGACAAAAACCTTGGTCTCTACTCTCTTAATCTTATCTTGAGAAGAAACATGGAATTCTGGAAGAATCTATTTGGACTTAATTTTTCAGTACTAAAATGCATGAACTTTTATTAATTTCATAACTCCAAAATTTAAACTAATTTCAAATGATTAAACTACGCCCCCCAAAGGAGGAATTGAAAGGCTTTTTAATGTAGGAAAATGTCGAAATTGCACAAACTTTAATGAGGCTTGCCTTAATTAGGAAAGCGAACCTCCTCGTGTGTTCTATTTATTCCCTAAGTCATGAAGAACAACAAACATCTGTATCATTATATAAAAGACCAAGGGAAACTTAGCAAATATAAATCAGTAACGAGATTTCTGTCAACATGCTCTCTAGGGTCAAACATGTTCTCACACCAACATAGAGGTGTATCAGTTCTGGACAGTGACTGCATCCGATGATTTACCAGAGACCCAGAGCTGCCAATTGACACACGTTTCCGGAAGCCCTTGAATGTTCTAGAACTATGGGTACACATCAACAGCAGGTATTTCAGCCACAACTTTTAAACAACACTGTTTCCTTGAATAATAAGCTTTTCCCAAATCACCCCAGCACTCAGATGAAGACCCCAGCTTTGCCACAGGCTGTGTGGTTTCACGAAATCGCTTTATGCATTAGTGCCCTCAATAGTGCAAAGCAGCTCCCACCTGGAGGGGTTTCTAGAAAGGCAACAAAGAATGTGAGCAAAGCACCCGACTCACATCGGGTGTTTAACATTTCCTTGTTGCCTTTCCAAGTGGGTTTTGGAATTCAGTGAGGAATATTCCACTTATTCTCCTTTGTGGTGAGTGTACCGTTACTGAGGTCAAAGCTATTAACGGCCCTTCATCTCTGTACATCACAGACATTGATGTTTTGGTTTAATGTGAGCTACGGGTAGGGATTTTTGTTTAGTTCATAGTTGTAAGACTCAGCTCGAAGATCAGTTTCTGACAAATAATTGGTTTTCAATAACTATTTGGTGAGTAACTGACAACCCCCTGTTTCTAGAGGAATCTCATTTTGTACTGCTTCCCTTGTCCCAAGTCAGATCTTATAATATAAGAAAGCTATACGTCTCTTCCTTGGCCTGGCATTTATCTTACCTGGCCAAAGGAAACCCACTTTGTAGCAAACACATTCGCTCTTTCCAAGGTAAATTAGCCTTCTGATCAGGCTAGATAAAACATGATTTAAGAACCGAACCAATAGCTGGCTGTATTTTCCTTCCGGAGCACATTATCGTGGATGATTTCCCCCATCAGTTACCATTTCAAACAGTAGATGAAAATGCCATTCCTGGGAGTCTATAAAAGGCACAATAAAATGAATCACAACCAAGCTTAAAAGCATTTTTGAAGGCAGAAATTAAAATAAAGTGTAAATCCTCCACCAGAAGCCAGGAATAATTTAGGTTCATTTGCATTGCCTGGTTTGTAACTAAATTAACTTCACGTATTAGGTGCGACAGAGTCTGCTTATCACTCGGGTTACTATTAAAATAACGGCACAACATTATGAACTGGAAGAATAAAGCGGTGATATGAACAAAGGCAGAAAAACAAGCGTTAGGTCCGGCGTCGTCTTCTAGAGATATTTGATATGCACCCTTCCCACATCACTGACTCGCTGACTCCGGGATTGCTATCTGGAGGATGAAATCAATATTACAGAATTACAGAGTCTAAGACAGACCTGTTGTAATCAGTTCATTTCCAGAGAAGCCCAGATTTAGAAACAAAAGAAGGGGGGGGGGGGGTGGATTTAACCTGAGTTTCCCAAATCCTGATAATAAATTATTTTGCCCTACTTGGTTGGACACAGTCATTTATTTCGTCCCGTTTCACCCCTCTCCTCTTCCGGAACGAGTTCCATCTTTGATGAACTCAGAGCAGCAGTTCGGCAGACGGAAACTAGAACCTTCTGCACAGGCGGACACAGAGCCCAGGGAGTGCAAGCGCTCCCCACGTCGCACAGGGAGTCGCGGGCTGTCCCGATGCCGGGTCCTTCCCAGTGCCAGGAAATCCTACAGGAAGAGTTGGGCTTTTCATCCCGTTCCCTTCCTCTTGCCTGGACATCTCAGTGACGACTGTCCAGAGCGCGGACAGAGGCAGAACTTGTGCACAGACACGAACGCATCACGGCTGCTGGGAGCCTGTCAGTGTCACCAGCCTGTGAGCAGGAGGCTGTCTCTAGAACTTTCACCTGCCATGCTCTGTGCTGACGGCGTGGTGAAGAGATCGGGCATCAGCGCTGGCAGGGAGCACCACGCCGTGACCGGGAGGACCTTCCTCACCTTCTCGAACCATCTACATGGAAGGACAGGTTGCTTTTCCCTTGCCTTTTTGTACGCAGCCTACACGAGACTGATCCTTTGTGAAATATACTAACACGAGTGTCTAGAATGATCTGAAGCACTTAAAAAAAAAAAAAACATATGTGCAAACTATGCCCTGGTAGTTTTCTGACTCTGTTCAACACAAATATGTTTACTTTTTATTAAATATAATCCAACCAAGTATAATATAAAATAAAAAGAGTTACCTGGATGAAGATAAGTGTTACATCTATCCATTTTGTTTCCTGAAAATATGCTTATGAGTGATGAATACAGACAAGAATACCTTCAGAGCTGCTTACGATTGTTCAATAATAACTAAACAAAAATTGCGCTTGAAATTTTGATTTCCGGTATCAATGCATACAGATGAGTTTTTTGCAAACACTGATATATCAATATTTAAAGTTTTTAACGTGACCAAAGGACTTATTTTTGTTTGTTAACCTATCTTGTCCAGTTTGGATTGACAACATATTATTTGACACCTGCAATAAATACCTAAATTGTTTCCATTTTATTATAATCAAGCTTTTGGTACAAAAACCAGTCTTTCAGAAATATGGTAAGAGGAGTGGAAAAAAGAAACAAAACTTAAAAGTTTCTGCAAGCCCAGGACTTTTATTTTTAACTTTAATCCAAAGTGAATCAAAGGATGCTTCAAAAAGAAACAAAGACATTTTCAAAATTCATCTTTAATGCATTAGTAGCTAATTCAAGCAAATTGTCTGGTATAATTATGGTTAGATTTAAATAATCTCTGGAAAAAATAATGGATTCGGTATCACTGAAAGATCTTTTAAATGTAACTACAATTTTTTCATTTATAAATTGAACTATAAAACTATAATTCCCCGTCCATATAGATCTCCTTTGGTTGTGAAAAAATTTCAAGACATTTTATCAAGTTTATAAAGCATTTGTCGATAACTTCCCATATATAAGCAACATGAAGATCATCATCAACTTGATCCAAAACTGTTAAATCACAGAACTTGTCATAATCATCTGTAGAAATTCTATTCCTCAGAAGCTGTTAATTTTGCTTTCTAATTACGTCTGTTATTGAACGACCTTTCATTCCTTCCTGGCATGGATAATTCAGATTACGAAAAATGCCAAAGATATAAAACAACACACAGATCCTGCTGTGTTTAATCTACTTGTTTATACTTGTTTCTTTTTTTTATATATGTCTATTTATTCCTCGAGAGAGAGAGAAAGCACACGTAGGGGAGGGGTAGCGAGAGGGAGAGAGAGAATCCCAGGAAGGCTCTACACCATCAGAGCAGAGCCCGAAACAGGGTTTGAACTCATAAGCTGTGAGATCATGACCAAAACCAAGAGTCGGACGCTTACCTGACTGAGCCCCCTGGGCGCCCCTAGGCTTGTTTCTTGTGTCAGAATGTGGATTGGCCATTCCGCAGTGCAAACGTTCTCAACTGAATTGTTCCCAATGATCGCTCTCAGGCTGCAGCATTTGTACTCGTTATTCATAATCAATGTCTACCTTATCAAACGATGATCGCAATAATCTAAAATGTAAAGCATTAGACTGTACACAATTCACCGATTTCACTTTAACCTCACACACAATGCAGCTCGGCCCACTTTGTGGGGGAAGGCAAAGCCTCCTCTGTGACAGGATTACTGGACTCACATTTTGAAGGCAGCTCCATAACCGGGGTGAACACCCAGAATGTTCTCCTGGACATATCCGTGTGATCTCAACAATTGTCTGCACAGCACTTAAACTCCAAACCGCATTTGATGATAGTGTAATATTTTGTGGTTTATGTAGTTTAGAGCTAGTTGTGTTTGTCAGAATTGAGGCTGAAAACAACAACAACGATTTTCCTTTATTTTGCTGTCAAGTTCAAATAGCATATACGCCAAAAGCCCAAGAAGTGCCATGTTAGCAACATTTTTGCGTTCAGAGACTGCCTCAGTAGTGATGGGGCCGACTGCGTGCACAGGCCACCCATCAGTCTTCCACTGATGTATGGGCTAAGCGACCACATTAGGAAAAAGAAATACTACGTGTAAGACCCTGTAACACATCAATCTTTGGGCGTGAAATATTGAACAGTTGCTCGTTAACTCTTTAGCGTGATGTGCTTTCTTTCAAATAAATCTTTGGTTTTGAACTTCTTTCCGTGTGCTGTGCTTGTAAATGCTGCTTGCGTTTTGATGGTTCACTGCTTCATTAGATAGCGTACCTCCCCAAATAACACACTCTGGTTTTAACACTTGACCCTCAATTATGGTTTCAAAACAAAACTCAAATCATGATGAATCATGCTGCTGAATAAAAGTAAAAAAAAAAAAGAGGCAGTAAAAAGAAAAGTTAACCTAACTGCTTTACAAATGAATATATAACTAGACGGTACAGGGTGGGGAAAAAGGAATGCACGTTGACTTGGATATTCTGGATCTAAAGACAAAAGAACTATGTAGAAATATGGTACTATGGTCAGTAAATTTACCTCTTAGGAGTGTGTAGGTTAGTAATAGTAATTCTGCATGCTAAGATGGAACAAATAGGTAAATATATTGGGGATGATAAGAGTCAGGTTTCTTTTTTTTTAACTTTATCCATTTATTTTGAGAGAGAGAGAGTGTGTGCATGCGCACACAGTGTGGGGGAACGGGTGACAGAAAGAGAGAGAGAGAGAGGGACAGAGAATCCCAAACAGGCTCCATGCTGTCAGCACAGAGCCTGACTCAGGACTCAAACGCACAAACTGTGAGATCATGACCTGAGCCGAGATTAAGAGTCAGACGCTTAACCAACTGAGCCACCTACACACCCTGAGAATCAGGTGCAAAAAAGAAGTTGGATATATGCAGGAGGAAAGAGTGGGGTGAGTCCTGGTGTGTGAGGTTGGCGTCAGAAGAATCAATGTGAACACACAGCAAGAGAGAGTAACAGAAATGACTACAGATAGGCGTGTCTATGTGGGCTAGTATGCACAAGCAAGAGAAAAGCCATCATGTTCACAGTCCCTGACCGTGTTCAAAGGGAAGAGATTATATAGGTGTGTAGTCTGGGAGTGGGAATCTAAGGGGTTATTTTAGAAATCTGCCTACCACAAGGATAATCACAAAAAAGCTTACTACTCATACTTAAGGGAGTTGTGTGGACAGCTTGCTCCTTGAAATCACAAATAAGACAATTCCCATAGAATAAGAACAGCGCCTAATTTAAATATGTTATTGAGTTCCTGGTCAGTGCTATAAGACAAGAAACAGAAATTAAGTTTGTGAGGATTTTAAGTGAAGAAATTAAAATGTTGCTCTTTTTATAGTCAAATAGCATAAAACAACACTCAAAGATTTTCGGATGAACAACAAAGAACAATATGTGAAATTAGCCGTGTTTCCAGATTCAGCCATGTCATTAGAGGTCAGCAATTATAAATGAACTTTTTACACACTACAATTTGCAACGGCAGCAAGGAACATCACCTTCCCAGGAAGAAAGCTGCAGAAAAGATTCAAGATATCTACACGGAAAAATGTGTGAGATTATCGAGGAAACTTTAAAGGGCCTAAATAGAGTGAAAAATACATCTTCTTCCTAAATCCGAAGATAAATATTAGGAAGATATTAATATTCTCCTAATAACCTAGAGATGCCACTGAATTCCAGTGCAAAATAAAGCAGATTTTAAACGTGGAAATTGAGAAACTGCTTCTAAAAAATCATATGAAAACACAAACCCGTAGAAAGCCTACACTCCCTAATTTCAAAGTATTTCTCAAAGTGACATTAATCAAAGCAGTGTCATATGGGACTATAGATAGTAAATAGACTGATGGGTCCATAGGATTCCAAAACAGACCCACCCAACTGTAGTTTTATTAATTACATTGTGACATCTCAAAGCAGAGGAGGGAAGGCGATCTGTTTAATAAATGGTGGTAAATCAGGTGCAGAACAACATGAAAAATGGTAATTTAACCTTGACCCCCACGTTACATCATATTACACAATGCAATTACACAAAGAGGATAAACATAAATTTTTTTATAGAAGATAAAGTTTCTAGAAGGTAACTCAGCAGAATATCATCCTGATTCTGGGACAGACAAATCTTTTTTTCTTTTTTTTAACAGGAGAAAACCTGCAACATTGAAAAGATAATTACTGATAAATTATAATACATTAACATTGGTGATTTCTGTTCATCAGCAGGCCCTCTTGAAAGTGACAGGAAAGTCATGGATTTCAGAAGGTATTTGCCCTACATATAATGGAAAGGAACTCCTATCAGTAATACAAACAAAATACTTCCCTCCAGGAATTAAATGGCATGTGCTCTAACAGCCAAAATAGGTAAGAGATTTCAACGGGCAGTTCAACACAGCACAGAAAAGGGAAAATAAAATTAAACCCAAAACAAGATACTATAACACACCCTCAGAATCGCGAACGGTGAGCGATGAATGACAGTATCCATTTGCCCCTGGGGATGTGGAAAAATAGGAAATCTTACACACTACAGTGGGGCGCCCAGGTGGCTCAGTCTGTTAAGCTTCTGACTTCAGCTCAGGTCATGAGCTCGCGGTTCATGAGTTGGAGCCCCGTGTCGGGCTCTGCGCTGATAGCTTGGAGCCTGGAGCCTACTCTGGATTCTTTGTCTCCCTCTCTTTCTGCCCCTCCCCTACCCCGCACTCTCTCTCTCTCTCTCTCTCTCTCTCTCTCTCAAAAATAAACAAGCTTTAAAAAAAAAAATCTGATACACTGTTGCTGGTGTTAGTGCTATTTGGTACAACCAAGTGGGAACACTGTGGGGAACTATCTACCAAAAGGGGCCTACACATACCACAACATGTAGCCAAGGCACTGCTAGGTCTTAAAACAGAAGGGTTAACAGTAGGTCTGTAGTCCTACTTTCTCTACATCGACCTTTTTCTTCTTGGATCAACCAAGGACATGCTCACCTAGAACCAATCTCCTAGTGAATATGATGGTTTGCTGGCAGAAAAATGGCTCACTAGGGTCTTTTTGATCTAAAAATTACTTTTTTTTTTTTTTTTAATTTTTTTTTTCAACGTTTATTTATTTTTGGGACAGAGAGAGACAGAGCATGAACGGGGGAAGGGCAGAGAGAGAGGGAGACACAGAATCGGAAACAGGCTCCAGGCTCTGAGCCATCAGCCCAGAGCCCGACGCGGGGCTCGAACTCACGGACCGCAAGATCGTGACCTGGCTGAAGTCGGACGCTTAACCGACTGCGCCACCCAGGCGCCCCTAAAAATTACTTTTATTGGCATATATCTGGTATGTCCAGATTGTTGGTTTCACGTAAATGTAGAGCGTCTAAATCTGTTGTATACGTAAAGTTGAACAACACATTTATGAATGGCAGTTGGTCACCTCATGTGACTTCACCTCTGTGTGACAAATCTAAATTACTTCAACTATTCTGACACATACAACAGGCACTGTTAGCCCTTGTCTGCCATTCTAAAACCAGAATGGGTCCCAGTTGAGCAAAGGGGACAGCTTGAAGGCTGTTTCTGCCCATGGGGGTTGCCCAAAGGAGAAATGCCAGGCTAGAAGTGCATTTTGCTCATCTTGGAATCATTCATTAAGCTTGAGGTTGGTCTACAATGCTTGTGAGTTTGCTTTGCCCAGTCTGTCCTTTGTGGGAACACCGTCTGGTGTCTGTGGCAGGGTTGTTTTTCAGGACCACAAATCATACTGGTGAAGGCACTTTTTGACTAAACGTATGGCAAGGAGAGGAAAGCATGATGAGATTCTGATTTGTTTATGCATCTTTGGTTTAAAGTGGTGAGAGACTGAGGACCCTGCACACAATCCCTCATCAATGGGATTTGGAAGAAATAGAGGCCAAGAGGTCTGGCGAAGGGAGCAGAGAAAGAATTTTAGGAAGAGAAGATGTTAGCAAATGCCATTTCCCAAATGCTATTAGCATTGTCACCACATAAAACTAAAGGAAGAGATCGGATGGAAGAGAGATTCCAGGCCAGCTCTCTAAGCTCTGGAAGGCATGACCTTGCCTCCATGGCCGTGCGGGCGGACATAATATCCACCTGCTAAAATAGCTCACAACCTGTAATCACACAGAAGAGGCCAGAAGTACCTGGGCTGTGGTCAGGTACGCATCACAGAGGTAAGTCTGTGGCAGAGCGAGGGCATTTTACGAGGCCAATCAAGAAAAAGCTACCGTACACATGCCAGCCTGGATTCTCAGAATCCACAACCCAGGGGGCACATGGCCAGTGGCACAAACTAGTGTGTGGGAGGCAAAATTGGAGTTTATAACATACTTTGAAGTAATGTTAGGCATGCAGGAAACCCAGTGTTTATTCTAGAAGTATCAGAGAGACATATCGGATTTAACTCCATTGATTCAGACTCTGGTGCTATGATATAAGAACCACCCCAGATTTGGGGTTTGTTATATAACCTTATTCTTCAAGGGCCACTAAAGCCTGGAGAAGTCACTAACTGATCAGATAACTCAATCGCCTTTACAGGAATGAATGATGGAAAGGATCCATGCTATCCAGAAGAAAAATGGCATCCATGGAAAATTTGTACCGGTGAGCAAAGAAGAGGCAAACAGCCTCAACAGTGACCCCCACTCTCAGTGGGGAGCCTGATGTAAGGCTCAAACCCATGAACCATGAGATCATGACCTGAGCCAAAATCAAGAGCTGGATGCTTATGAGCCACCCAGGCGCCCAACAGAGCGGTTGTTTAGATGCGTCCTGAGAAATGAACAAAGGAAGAAGCATGGCTTCATCATTCTACTTACAGGTGGAATTCGTGGCTCTAGAAAGTTAGAATACAGGTGGCCAGAGCCAGGAGAGAGAGGGCACGGGGATGTCATTACCGAATAGGTACAGAGTCTCTATCAGGATAATGAACACGTTGTGGAAATATTTGTGATGGTTGTAAAATGTTGCAAATGCACCTAATGCACTACCTCCCATTCAGTCTGTGGAATCTGAAAACAAACAAACAAACAAAAAACTGATAGAACATTCAGGATCTGCTTGCGTTTGATCCAGCCAGGATCCCGGGCTGGTTACAGTGATATGTGCAGGATGAACCAACTTTGGTATGGGGAACTTTTGAGGCTAGAGTGTCAGCTGGAGGGATACCCATGGCAGGTAAAGATGGAACTCGAAATGACCTCAGAGTGGAAACTGGACGGTACAAAGGTGTGGTTGAGGGTACTAGGAAGGCCATGATTCAACTGCAAATCAGAAAACACACTGCAGGTGTGACTGTTCCACTGTTGCCTGAAAACAGAATTGGGGTTAAAATTGTAGACCTCTGCCTTACCATTCGGCCAACATGGGTGTTAATCAAGTCTGCCCTTTGTCTCTGGGACCTTAGGAACTGCCCAAATGTTCTTCTGTAGAAACACTAAGCAAGAGAGAATGGCAAGATGGAAGTAAGAGACCACTTCTCTCATGAAGAAGGGAGAATGGTCCCCCACTGGCCCCATTTTGATTAAACTCGTTTTGGCTGGGACCAAGGGAGAGGGCTGAGGTCACTGAGACCAATGACTGCGCAGATGAAATGCTGCATGTGATTGCTTCAGCCATGTGCCCAGTATGGTAAAGATGGTGGCCGAACAGCACAAGGCCAAGGGCGATTGGCTTTCACATCAGACCTAATTGCTTTTTTTCCATCCATCCTGCTTTGGAATCCAGCTGAGCACAATTTGCATTCGTGTCCAATGACTTCCAGTTCACTTTCCCATCTTTGCCGCAGGGATATTTAAATCCGGCATCATATTCTCAGAAGCTACCGTAGTGAGATTTGGTCTTGATAACCCTTCAGGATAAGCTGGTGATCTTCACCGATTTGTCATTTTAATCGGCCCTTGGGAGGAGGAAAAACAGGAGGATTTAAGGACTGTAATCAACCATATAACAAATAGAGCCTGGAAAATACACCCAGCTCAAACTCGATGCCGGGTCTAGTGTGAGAAATTTTGGAAATTGCAGGAGACAAAACAAGAGAAGCATCCTTAAAACTCGAAGAAATAAATTGTTCTCTGTCACTGATCCGCCCTTACAGAGGAAGGGAGTAGATGCTCAGGCGTGTTGAAGTTTGGGCAAAACCACCTCCCCACCCAAGGAATCCTGCTGTGGATTTACAAAGTCACAAGGAATGAATCTAAATTTACACTGAGCGCTGGGCAGAAATAACAATGTTTACAAAGGGCTGCTGAGGAAGCAAGTATAGCTGGGGTGTAAATATCTCTTGGATGCTTTTTGAAGGGTCTGCAACCAGAACGCATGTGGACGGAAGCATCTGGCAGGGACCCAGTTCTGTTACTCAGCAAATCCATTCCCCAGAGCAGTGACTTCACATGGTCCTGTCTGAAGACAGCTGTGAGCTTCTGCTGGATAACAGAGACATCGATAACCCTGAGACCAGAAATGCCTATCAGGCAGAGGAACGTTTGCCTCGAGAGGGAGGAGGTCAGCAGAGCTCACTGATCAAAGAGAAATTGTTTATTCCAAAGCCCAAGACGCGGGCAACTTCGTGGAGAGTTCAACTCTTTCCTGAGCATGGAGCTTCCTTGCTTTTGAAACTAATGGTTCCCTGCCCTTGTTACCGTATTGGTCTCAACTATAATTCTTTCCAGCTAAGACTACACGACTTCCTTGTTTAGTTCCTGGTGTCACACACGGCAGCTTCTGGATTCAGGGTCGTGTGCCTTACAACTGTGGTAGAGGAAAGTAGTGGTCAATCTGCAGGCTGAGTGGAGCAGAAGCCATGCATTTGGTGATGGAGAAGAAGGGGGTTTACACCCTCAGAGGACTCTGAGGATTTAGGGAAATTTAAATCAATAGACTACAAACTTGCTACTGTGAATGTAGCCCTAGGAGATTGTATGATAAGATACAGCCAAAGTAGGGGCATCTGGGTGGCTCAGTGGGTTGAACATCCGACTTCAGCTCAGGTCATGATCTCACAGTTCGTGAGTTTGAGCCCCGCGTCGGGCTCTGTGCTGACAGCTCGGAGCCTGGAGCCTGCTTCCGAGTCTGTGTCTCCCTCTCTCTCTCTGCCCCTTTCCCACTCATGCTGTCTCTTTCTCTTAAAAACGAAATCAACATTAAGGGCAGCTGGGTGGCTCAGTCGGTTGCGTGTCTGACTTCGGCTCAAGTCATGATCTCACAGTTTGTGAGTTTGAGCCCCGCATCGGGCTCTGTGCGGTCAGCTCAGAGCCTGGAGCCTGCTTTGGATTCTGTGTCTCGCTCTCTCTCTGCCCCTTCCCTGCTCACATTCTGTCTCTCTCAAAAATGAATAAACATTAAAAAATTAAAAAAAAGATACAGCCAAAGTAAATTCCTATGTACAATTAGAAGAAAAATTAAGATAAGTCAGGCATATACTGGTCCAGAAGGACATTGGAATACTAAAGCAGACACCTTGATCAAATCTTACAACTAGTTTCATTAAATGACCGTGCATCTGTGTGCTCCAACAGGGTATAGATACAGCAAATGATGGCACAGTCCTCTTGAGTAGATGGAAACAACGAGCATAGTAGGAAACTGAGCTCAGTGTCAGTTTCATCCTCCATGAGGATGATTTTAGGTAGAACTGAAGTCCCAAGAAAAAAGGCTGCACACGGTTGGCAAGAGAATACAATTGAACAGAGAGGTGCATGTGCGTGTGTAGCGTGAGGCCTCTACGAGTGTGTGCCAACCGGAATTGACCCTTGTCCTGTCTAGACTTTGCACAGTCTGCAATGGAAACAGAAGCAACCACAGAAAATATGAGAATAAGAAAACACGATGCGCCCGGGGGGCTCAGTCCGTTAACCCTCCGACTCTTGATTTTGGCTCAGGTAATGTCTCGCCGTTCATGAGATCAAGCCCCACGTCAGGGGGTCCACGCTGAAAGTGCGGAGCCTGCTTAGGATTCTCTCTCCCTCTCTCCCTGCCCCTCCCCCTCTCTTTCACTCTCTCAAAATAAATACATAAACTTAAAAAAAAAAAGAAAGAAAACATAACAGTATCATCAAAGTCATTACCAGAGTTAGTATTCCGTCAACTGGACCCACCTGGTTGTGTTCCTCTGATCCAGGTATGAACATCACCGCTAGGAATGTGCAAAGATTGCCAAGGGGATGTGAAGCACCTTGTGCATTACTGATGATCATTTCACAGCCTTTCATAGTTGTATAAAAACTGGAATGGGGAATTAAAACAGATGATGAGAATGGGTTGACAAATCGCTAAATCACCTAGAATTATGTGCCCTTAGGTTGAAGGAAATACTCCACATTTTGTCTTCCCACCTCCCTGAGGCTTTCTTTCTTTTCACCTGATTTAACCTCGGGGGGGTGAGGGGGGTGTTCTTGTGTGTGCAATGAAGGACATTACTGAGGAGTGAAATATAATGTCTACATGACTATAATCTGCTGCCACTGAATTTAACCGTGTACCTTCTTATTATAACTTTTGTGGGTGGAGCATAATCTCACCCCATGCAGCTAATTTAGGATTAACAGCAATTATTCCTTTTTAAATCCTAGGACATCTTCCTGGGAATGCCACGAAGCAGAAGAGACAGCACCCATGATATTACTAACCACTCCCAGGTAAGCAGGATCACCAAACTTGAAGTCTGCACAGTGTATTGAGCTTTTAACAATATAAACAAAAGTTCTAAGAATGGGAAAGAAGAAAGCAGTTCATTTCTATATGTCGGCTGAATTGGCCTGAACGATGCCCAGACAGCGGGCCAGACTTGATCCTGGATGTGTCTATGATGGCGTCCGCAGAAGAGACTAAGATTTGAGTTGGTAAACTGAGTGAAGACGGCCCTTGCCAATGGGAATGGGCACCATCCAATCCATCGGGGGCCTAAATAGAACCAAACGACAGAGAAAGGGTGAGTTTACTCTCTGTGCCTGAGCTGGAACATTCATCATGTCCTGCCCTCAGTTGTCAGGGCCCCTGCTTCTCTGGGGTTTGGAGTCAGATTGGAACTTAAGCCATCAACCCCCAGTTCGCACGCCTTGGACTCGGACTGAACTACACTGTCAGCTTTCCTGGGGCTCCAGCTTGCAGAAGGCAGACCGTGAGACTCTTCCCCTCCATAACCACATATACCAATTTGTATAATAAATCCTCTTATATGTATCTCCCTATCAGTCTCTTGATTGCTTGATCACTCTATATCCTATTGGTTCTGCTTCTCTGGAGAACCCTTCCTATATATAGGAAACTCCTCAAATCTATAAAAGACCATTGGAATGAGTCATACAGCTTTGCTGGTGAACCACATCTGAATATTTTAAATATCAATTAATTTCTATATACTGGTTACAAAGAATTGGGTAATTTAAGAGAAAAATTAGAAAGATAATTGATGTGGCAACCAAAAAAATTATGTGGCTAGATATAAATTCAAATATTTTGTGAATTATTCTATGGAGATATTTGTAATACTATGTGTATTTGTTTTTAGAGAGAGAACACACCTGAGGGGCAGAGAGGGGCAGAGGGAGAGAGAGAGGAATTTTTTTTTAATTTTTAAAACATTTTTAATGTTTATTTATTTTTGAAAGAGAGAGAAAGAAACACAGCATGAACAGGGGAGGGGCAGAGAGAGTTAGAGACACAGAATCAGAATCAGGCTCCAGGCTCCAAGCTGTCAGCACAGAGTTCAATGTGGGCCTCAAACTCACGAGCCGTGAGATCATGACCTGAGCTGAAGTTGGATGCTTAACCGACTGAGCCACCCAGTCCGCCCTTCTTTTTTTTTTTTAATTAAAAAAAAATTTTAATGTTTATTAAGAGAGAGAATCTTAAGCAGGCTCCATGTGGAGTCTGACACGGGGTTCAATCCCACAACCCTGGGATCATGACCTGAGCTGAAATCCAGAGTCAGATGCTCAGCCAACTGAGCCACCCAGACGCCCCTGTAATACTATGTTTTAAAACATTAAACAAGGAGAGGCTGGATGACTCAGTTGGAAAAGCATACAACTCTTGATCGCAGGAACATGAGTTCAAGCCCTAGATTGGGCATGGAGATTACTCAAAAAATCAATAAAATTAATTTTAAAAAACATATTAACATAGGCATAGGTAAATGAGATAGATAACTTATTCATAAGTAGGAAAACTCGACTCCACGTAGTTCTGTGCAACTTTACAGGTAGATTCAGTGCAATTTTAATCTACACGACAGCAGGTTTCTTCATGAAAGATGACAGGTGATTCTAAAATGTGTTCAGAAGAGCGAAGGGTGAAGAACATTCTGTGGAAGAAGAAGATGGAGGGCAAGGAAGAGGGGGAGGGGGAGGAGGGCAGTAACAACATCCTGAAAGGTTCTTGCTTTACCAGAGGTAAAGTTTTATCGTAAGCCAAGGGAATGGGATAGGATTAGGCAATCTGACCTACAGAAATAGTGGCAGGGCCATCAGTATAAGCGAATGTGAAACAGGACAGAATCAATGCTGCCTATCACTGGTTGGGGGGGGCGGGGGTGGCATTTAAACAGACTCATGGATTCGGTGATCCTTCTTCCACGAAGTAGAGCATACGTCCCTTGACTTGATTGTCCATTGGACTTAGTGACTTCTAACAAGCCGCACTCATAGTAGGTCAGACAGACAACACTATTCCCACCTTGTCCTCTCTCGGATCACTTTACTTTGGAGAAGCCAGCTGCCATGGCATATAGACATTCAAGCAGCCCTTCAGGGAGGCCCACTGAGGGCCTCCTGCCAACTGCCATGAGTCAAGTCCATCACCCAACATGTTTTTTCTTTTTTTTAAGGTTATTTATTTATTTTCAAAGAGACAGAGACAGAGATGAATTGGTGGGGAGGGGCAGAAGAGAGAGACAGAGAGAGAAAGAGGATCCCAAGCAAGTTTGGCTCTGTCACAGCACAGAGCCCAATGCGGGGCTCAAACTCAGGAAACCTCGAGATCATGACCTGAGCCAAAACCAAGAGTCGATGGCTTAACTGACTGAGAACACCAGGCGCCCCATCCATCCACATGTTAGCAGTAACCGCAGGAGGGAAACTAAGTCAGAACCACCTAGTTAAGCTGCTATTGAACTCCTGACACATAGAAACTTGGAGATAAATGTTTGTGTGTTTGTTTGTTTGTTTGTTTAAACACTAAGTTTTGGAGTAATTGTTGTGTAATAGTAAAAAAAAAATACAACAGGAAAAGAGATGGTGTTGTCAATAAATGTTCTGATGGCAACTTCATACTCTGAAGAAAAATCCATTTAATGTTGAATGAAGACTTCACTAGAAATAGCAATGCTCTAGAACTTTGGTTTAAAATATAAGAAAACACTCAATCTAGGTTTCATGCTAATAAAGGATGAAATATTCTACTTCAGAGAGAATTGATGAATTTGAGTACATTACCATTTAAAAGCATTTAATAAAGAACAGGAAATAACCATGTATAATAAAGAACAGGGAGAAAATATGGAAGCTATAAAGTAGAAGATGTTTTTAAGTCCACTTAAATATGTAAACTATTGGGGAGAAAAAAGAAAAGTGAACAATACAATAGGAAAAAAAAAACAGGCAAAATAATTACATCAGTCCTTTAGGAAAAAAAAAAAGAATTCAACTGTTCAACTGTCCAATGAATATGTAAAAAGGTACAAGGGATTAAAAATTAAAAATAAAACGTGATAACATTCCATACCCACCAGTATGGAAAATAAGTTAAAATGTCAGACAATATTATTAGCTAAGGTGAGAAGCAAGAGGTAATTATATATACAGGTAATTCTGTGGGTAACAGGTGCATCTGCTTTAGCAAACATGCTGTCCCCACCTGTGAAGCTGATGACCAGCCAACCCACCATGGTTGGTGGCCATGCATTCTTCCCCTTGCTCACGACTAAACACAGAAGCCCTGCGTTCCCCCCTCTGAGACCTCAGATCTGACCCCTTTTTACTACCCTAACTCCCACCCCCAATTCATGTCTCCCTCATATCTTGCCTAAATTATTAAAATATCCTCCTAACTAGGGGCGCCTGGGTGGCTCACTCGGTTAGGCATCCAACTCTTGATCTCAGCTCAGGTCATGATCTCACAGTTCATAGGATCAAGCCTCAAGCTGGGATCAGTGCTGAAAGCATGGAGCCTGCTTGAGATTCCCTCTCTCCCTCCCTCTCTCTCTCTCTCTCTCCCTCTCTCTCTGCCCCTCCCTTGGTCATTCTTTCTCTCTCTCTCCATCTCAAAATAAATAAATAAACATTAAAATACACATCCTCCTAAGCAGGCCCTTGTTGCTGGCTCTGTCACCCGCCTTCCCCATCATTCAGCACATTGTCATTGGAGCAGCCATAGTGATGCTCCTCAAATACGTCATATCGTGAAAAAAATACCTCTACTGAGATCTTTCAAAGTTAGAGCAAATGCCTAGTTCCACCAAACTTCACAGTCTACCCCCAGCTCACCTCTTGGAACTCAACTTCTGATTATTTCTACCCCCCCCCCCCCGCCCACTTCTTAGAGCACGAGCACACCCCTTGTGCTCCACCCCAGGCCTTTCCCCTGACTTCTCATGAGACTCTGGTCAGTGTTTGTAAAAGTAAGACACTTGGGGGGTGGCCTGCCCTTGCCCCCCTATACCTTAAACTTATGCAGTTATGTGTATCAATTATATCCCAATAAAACTGGGGAAAAATTAAATATTAACTCAATGAAAAAAAAAACAATTTTAAGCCATTTGGGTTTGAGGATTATTTGCCACACCGTATAACCAGGCCCATGCTGACGAACATAATGTTTTATTTTCTGTCTTATTTACAATGTGCCTCTCTTCATAAGTATATAATCACCATAGGAAAAGAATTTTTGTGTTTCCTTCACTGCTCTAACTGCTCAGCACCTAAACAGCTTTGCGATGATTCTCAAAGCTATGTGCGTGGGTTCTCACGGTGCGTGGGTTCGAGCCCCGCGTCGGGCTCTGGGCTGATCGCTCGGAGCCTGGAGCCTGCTTCGGATGCTGGGTCTCCCGCTCTCTTCCTGCCATCATCTCTCCAGTGAAAACTGGAGACATGTCTTGTGGTCTACCAGTTTTATATCCTCACAAGATCCTTGCACAACTACTAGAAATGCATACAAGAGAGCTTAAGGCAAATTGTTGTAATTGAAAAGCAAAAACTCATGAGCAAAACTGAAAACAACTATAAAATCTATCATGTGTTTTTGTTTTGTTTTTTTCCAAACTTTATTTAAATTTTAGTTAGAGCGCCTGGGTGGCGCAGTCGGTTAAGTGTCCGACTTCAGCCAGGTCACGATCTCGCGGTCCGTGAGTTCGAGCCCCGCGTCAGGCTCTGGGCTGATGGCTCAGAGCCTGGAGCCTGTTTCCGATTCTGTGTCTCCCTCTCTCTCTGCCCCTCCCCCGTTCATGCTCTGTCTCTCTCTGTCCCAAAAATAAATAAACGTTGAAAAAAAAATAATAAATTTTAGTTAGTTAGCATACAGCGTGATATTGGTTTTAGGAGTAGAATTCCGTGGTTCATCTCTGACACACAACACCGGGTGCTCATCACAAGCGGCCTCTTTAATGCTCATCGCCCATCCAGCCCATCCCCCACCCACCTCCCTCCATCAACCCTCAGTTTGTTCTCTATTGTTAAGAGTCTCTCGTGGTTGCTTTCCCTCTCTTTTTTTTTCTATCATTGGTTGAAGAGATAGCTCATTGTGTTATTCTCCTACAACGGAATAGCATGAAATAATAATTTGTAAAAAACGATGAACGGCCATTTTCAATAGCATGCTGGGATCCCAGCAATCCAGTACCAAGTGGGAAAAAGCAAAATCACATCCTAAATCCAGTTCATTACAATCACAAATTTCAGAAGGGTGGCCCCCCTTGGGGAATGGAGGCAGGTAGATGGGGTTGGAAGGGACTCACTGGAAGCAACCAACAAGGGTTAGCATCTCTTTCTTAAACTGGGTAGCGGGGTACGTGTTTGTGTGCTATCTGCTTTAGTTTTCTCTGGACCTTATAAATATACTTACGTAATTCCTCTGATGCGTAACGTGTTTGACGCATACACGTTAACAAATGTAACAAAAAAAGCCAAAAGCGTCCAGTTGAGCTATGTTTTTGAGAAGCAGCCCTGAAGCAAGGCAGTGAAATGGGATGCGCAGAGCTTCAGCTGCCGGGCACCACTCCACTGCCCGTGTCTTCATCGATTTTCACCCTGACCTGTCCCCCCGCTAACACTGGGGTGAGAACAAATCCAGCAACTACAAATGGCACTTGTCTTGCATGATTTCCTCCAAGCCAGGCACGAGGCCAGGCATTTAATTTGTTGCATCCCATTATCTTTTCAACCTACATCAAAGCCATGTGACCGTCTCCATTTGAATAAAGACATTGAAGATCCAAAGAGTGGAGGGAATTACTTCAAGGGGCGCCTGGGTGGCTCAGTCGGTTAAGCGTCCAGTTTTGACTCAGGCCATGATCTCACAGTTTGTGAGATCGAGCCCCACATCAGGTGCTCTGCTTTCAGCACGGAGCCTGCTTGGGATCCTCTGTCCCTTAGCTCTCTGCCCCTCCCCCACTCGTGTTCTTTCTCTCTCTCCTTCTCAAAAAAAAAATATATATATATATATGCATTAAAAAAAATTATTTCAAGGTCACTCAACCAGTAAGCAGAGGAGCTGGAATTAAGTCCTCTATGTCTGGACAATGTTAGAGTCTGTGCCGTTCTGGCAAGTGCTCGGGAAGCCCGTGGGAAAGCGTCCTGTGATATTCACTAATTTGATGTCAGTTAGCAAAAAGTTTCTATAATTTCTCTATTCAAACCATGTCGTGCTGTGGGTGGGGCTTCCAATCAGTCTGCCCCCTGGTTTGAAAGTCTCATTGCTTTGAGAAGGGGACCATTCCTGGGGAGTGATCCCTGCAGTCTTTGCCATGATGGTGACATCTGCTGTGTACCCTGCCCATGGTGACCACAGAGGAACCGGGACCCCGTGTTCCATCATCGATGAATCGTGCTGTTGCACTTCCCAGACGGAGTGCTCAGGATATGCCATCACTCCTGCAGGTAACTACATAGCAAATACCTCTCCCCGCTGTGCCCTCCCTGGACAGGGAGGGATGACCCTTCGTTTCAGGATTCAGGGCCAGCTGCTGTTGTAAGCAGGCACTGGACAAGACACAGTCCTTGATTTCCTGGAGCTCGTGTCCTAGGGAAGGGCGAAGTTAATCAACAAGGAAGCAAGTACACAGAAGAGACGATTCCAGACAGCCACATATACCTCCTGGACAGTATGGCAGAATGTAGCACGGTATTATCAGCAAGGGTGGGGAGAGAAGGGGGTACTTTTGACTGAGGTCAGAGGGAGGCTTTCCAAGGAGATGCCATTTGATCTGAGACCTTAATGTGAAAAGCGAAAGAACAAGGCTAACACGAAGCCTCTGGGTCATAATGGATCCCGCCAAGGGCACATAAATAAGAAGCCCCAAAGCCAGACCGAGAGGGGCATGATGCGGAGACGAAAATAGCCGCTGTGGCAGGAGCTGGAGAGGTGCAGGAGGTGAAGCCATGGTGTGGACGGTGGCAGGTGGGACGGGGTCCTGAACCGGCCACCGTGCCTGCAGACTCCCAAGGGTACACAAAAGCCCTGGGGGGGCTTACACTTCAGTGTTGCTCTTACCTGTGAAGGCACTTTTCACAGTGTGATCCCAGATGGCTTTCTCCTCCGGTCTCAACCTTGTATTTAAGACCCGCCCTTCTGCACTGACTTAGAACCCCTTGGCCAAGTTCACACCACGCTGAAAGCTCTGTGCTCAGAGCGACCTCACCCAGCCCCCAGTCACCACTGCCTTGTTGCCTGTCCCCGCTCACCGTGGGGTCGGAGCCCTCACCTTCCTCCAGGAGAATTTTAGAAGTTCATGCATAATACCACAGGCTCAGATCGGACCCCACCATGCTGGGCTTTGGCTAAGTTCTGGGGACCATTCCCTACCCTTCAACCTCCATAATCCTTGTAACAGTCTCCTGAGTAGCCGTTCATTGGGTCTGGCTCACTTGTTAAAACTAGAATTTTGTTCCTAGACAAAACCCTGTGTCTGAGACTACTTCTTGGTGACAAGTTTCGCTGATGAGTCTTGGTTCACTTTTTCATCTGGGTAATAATAATAATAATGGAACAGGTCCCTGTCATACATTGTCTTCTCCAAGCCTTCCCTAGCCCAATGAAGTGGGCGCTATTATTATTACTTTTTAAATTGTAGTGAGAACATTTAACATGAGACCTACCCTCTTTAAATTTTTTTTTAACGTTTATTTATTTTTGAGACAGAGAGAGACAGAGTATGAATGGGGGAGGGTCAGAGAGTGGGAGACACAGAATCCGAAACAGGTTCCAGGCTCCGAGCTGTCAGCACAGAGCCCAACACGGGGCTCGAACTCATGGACCATGAGATCATGACCTGAGCCGAAGTCGGCCGCTCAACCGACTGAGCCATCCAGGCGCCCCGAGACCTACCCTCTTAACAAGACTTCCAAGCAAGTCTCTAGAACGTATGTAGCATGCCGTCTCTGAAACTTTACAGCCACTGAATAGCCAGCCATGAGATCAGGCAGTATTTGTCATTCTAGGACTGGCTTGTTGCACTTAGCATAATATCCTCCAAGCTCGTCCATGTTGTCCAATATTTTAGGATTACCTTCTCTTCTAAGGCTGATAATATTCCGCAGTACATGTATATGCCACAGTTTCTTTATTCAACCATTGGTGGCCACTTTGGTTGTTTACATACCTTGGCTCTTGAACGTAATGCTGCCCTGGGGTGCAAATACATCTTCGAGATACTGATTTTAATTCCTTTGGATAGAAGTAGGAATGCTGAATCATAAGGTAGTTCTATTTTTAATTTTTTGAGGACCCTTCAGGCTGTTTTCCACAGAGGCTGCACCAGTTTGCATTCCCACCAACAGTGCAAAGGGATTTCAATTTCTCAATAATATTTATTATCTTTTCCTTCCTTCTTTCTTTCTCTCTTTCTCTTCCTTTCTTTCTTTCTTTCTTTCTCTCTTTCTTTTTCTTTCTTTCTTTCTTTCTTTCTTTCTTTCTTTCTTTCTTTCTCTTCTTTCTCTTCCTTTCTTTTTCTTTCTTTCTTTCTTCTTTCTTTCTTTCTTTCTTTCTTTTCCTTCCTTCCTTCCTTCCTTCCTTCCTTCCTTCCTTCCTTTCTTATTCCTTTCCTTTCCTTTCCTTTCCTTTCCTTTCCTTTCCTTTCCTTTCCTTTCCTCATGATAATAACCACTCTGACAGGTGTGAAGTGATAACTTATTGTGGTTTCAACTTGCATCTCCCTGATGATAAGTGATGTTGAGCATCTTTTCATGTGTCTGTTGGCCATGTGCGTGTCTTCTTTGGAGAAACATCTCAAGTTCTTTGTTTGTTTTTAAAAAGTTTTCTTTTACGTTTTTATTTTTATTTTTTGCTATTAAGTTGTAGAAGTTCTTATATATTTCATATACTAACCCCTTATCAGGTATATGGTTTGCAAACATTTTCTTCCATGAAAATGGGCCCTATTATCATCATACTTGAAATGTGTAAGAACACTCAGCGTAAGACTTGATTGGCGATGTGCTCAAAGTCAGGTGTTGGTGATAGAGCCTCTGCCTTGAAGGTTCTCAGTCACAGCAGGGGCTCCACACCTCACCCTCCTGGGTCTCCAGACGTATCCTGGATCCCCTGCCCCACTGCACATAATTAATCCCACCTGCTCACCAAGGGCATTCTGGGACAAGACCATTTACTATCCCCATATTTATGAGAAAGAAAAATTTTTGTTTAGTGATGGAAAGGTCTGATATCTGCACATGGGTCTTGCCAGTCATCTGCCACTGCTGTGCAACGGTGACATAAAACCATGGCTTCCTTGAACAAGCAAGACCCGGTCTGCAGCCTGAGGGGTCCCTGGGCCCCGAATGCCGGGTTCAACCTCTCAGCTTCAAATGTTGGTTCCTCTCAATGATCTTAGGCAAGTCGTCAGGCACCGCAAGAATTATGCATTGTTAAGTAAAGCTTCCTTGTGATCTGCTTTCGCAATAAGGCAGACATCTCCAGTTTTATTTTCCTTTAGGAGTTAATTATAGTAACCATCCAAATGATTACAGCAGGAACTGCTTTTCTAGCAAATTTCTCCTCCTGTGAGTAATACTAGGCCAAAAGCCATACAATTCATGCTGAGGCTGAGGAAGAGTCCCTTCCTCCATGGCGACAGGGTGCAGGCAGGGAGCCCCCGCTGGACTATGCTGGAGCCCCGATGTTCCTGCAGGAGGCCCCATCTGCTCTAGACACACCACTCCTGCCAGTGAAGCCTCTTTCTGAGTCACATCCTGGTGATCACATTTGCTTTACCCTGGGAACCCATCAAGGAGGGGTCTTAACACCCCCAGGGGCCCTGGTTTCTTCGGTTTAGGGTGACCAGTCCCAGAAGCAATTCCCCTGTAAGTCAGTTGATGGAAACCAGCCCAGCTCTGCACCCCAGGGTCCATTTGCTTTTCCAGGGGCTTTGATCTCAGGGCTTCTCAAGGCTTCCTGAGAGGGTCTTTGATCCTTCAGTTAAGCACTAGACTCCATTTCCTTGCTCACATACACAGGGATTAAGGACACGAGATATAAACAGAGTTAAGATATCTTTTAAACACTTTCAAAACTTAAAAACAAAATCATAATTCTATTGAAATGCAAATAAAGTAAAAAACCAACACATTGAAACTAACTTCCTGTTGGTTCATCCTCACAGGTTATGGGGATAGATTTCCAGTAGGTGTGTACCCTGGATATGGGGGTAGGGGAAGATTTCTTATGTGAAATACATGCACACACACACAACATGCACATACACACACACATATGTTATAGTCTAGATTTCTTCTATAAAACATATGCAAACACATAGCATGCACATATACATATGCATTTGTTATAGTCTAGATTTCTTGCACATAGTTTTAAAAGGAGAAAATACACCGAAATGGGTGTTAATATTGACAGGGAATAATTGTGTTGGAAATGATTATAATGGAAAAGGAATACTAGGTCTGGATTTTATCAAGGGTTTGCAGCCTTTCAACAATTATTGAGCACTGAGGAAATATGGTTACAGAAGTCCGTCTGGACCTGTGTCTGCATGTTGTGGGATGGAAGTGCACAGTAAGCAGAGCAAAGGAGGCTGAGCATAAGACCACATGCTGGAGCCGGGGCACGGACCTCACAGAAACCCTGAGGGCACAGTGACCAGAGATGCAGGCAGGAAACCAGGAGATGCAGCAGAGTGTTTCACGTGGTGGAAAAAGTCTTTCCTCTTACTCGTGTGAAAGGACACAATGAGGTCCAATGGAATAAGAGATGGGCACAGTGTGCCGAGGTGGGTGTCCTGCACCAGGTGAGTGTAATGCACCCAGGTGAGCACCTGTCCAGCACCAGGTGAGGGCCAGGCTGGATTAGTGGCCAGAACACCCCTCTAAGAGGAGAAAGGAAGGGACCGATGAGTGTGATTACTTCCAGGTCAACTCTTGCCTAGAATTATTTTTGAGATATTCAGGGCTCCTGCGTGGCTCAGTCGGTTGAGCGTCCAACTCTTGATCTTGGCTCAGGTCATGGGCTCAGGTCATGATCTCAGGGCTCATGAGTTTGAGCCCTGTGTCAGGCTCTGCGCTGACAGTGTGGAGCCTGCTTGGGGTTCTCTGTCTCCATCTCTCTCTGCCTGTCCCCTATTCGTGCTGTCTCTGTCTCTGAGATACTCATTTGCACCTCCCCCAAGTATTCTTCCAGTCATTTCCCTTGGTTAATCAGGCAACATTAGCCGCGCTCCCAAATTCAAACAACCGTAGTTCCTGGTTCTGTTTTCCAAAGCCTGTACTCCCTGAAGGAAGAGGCATGTGAGGAAATGAAAATAATAAATCATAGCAATGCTGCTTCTGCAGCTGCTGCTGCTGCTGATAAAAAGAGAGCCCCTTGCAGGATGGAGGGGCTAAATTCAGAGCAAGGGTGTTGCAGCATGGGACCTTGGGGATGCTTGGGGATGTTCTTGGTGGCATCCAGCTTCTGCTTGTCCCCAGGACTTGGTGGAGGGCAACTCAAGGTGAAAGTCGCCATGAAAAGACAGCACAGCCACCCAGGGCTGTACAGCCTAGGAGCCGGTGAATGTAGAAACAGTCTCTCTCTCAGCCTTGAAACGGGAGCCATGGACCCAACAGTGGGGGCCTCAAAACATCTGAGAATCATGTACACAAAATTGCGTTGATTTGTAGAAAAGAAGAAAGTGGGAGGCGCCTGGGTGGCTCAGTCGGTTGAATGTCCCACTCTTGGTTTCAGCTCAGGTCATGATCTCATGGTTTGTGGGTTTGAGCTCCACATCGGGCTTTGAGCTGACAGCGCAGAGCCTGCTTGGGTCTCTCTCTCCCTCTCTTTCCGTCTCTCCCCCACTCATGCATGTGAGCAAGCAATCTCTCTTTCTCTCTCTCTTTCTCTCTCAAAATAAGGAAATAAACTTAAAGAGGGAGAGAGAGAGAGAGAGAGAGAGAGAGAGAGAGAGAGAAAGTGGAAACTTCCTGCAAGTATTTCTTAAAACGGAGGCTCACCTTGCCATGTAGATGTGTCACTAAAGGAGAATGATGTCTGCTGAATAGCTCTGTCACCTCATCAAGAATAGCTCATCTTCTTGAGATGCTGTGGGGGAGAATGTTAGGAGCAAGAAGTAACATTTTAGAAAAACTGTTAAAATGATCTTCGTTTAACTCATCGAAATATCCCCTACATGTGCAGTGCACATTAGCCCCAGTTCTGGGCACTGGGAGCCTAGGAAGAAAAATCCTGAAGCTGTGACCCTGAACAGCCCCGCTCAGGTGTGGGAAAGGGCAAAAGAGCTGGGTGTGGGCTGGATGCCGACAAGTAGTTTTCATACCTCACTGGACACAGCTCAGCGTGGAATTGTGAGGGTTCTCATCTCACCGCAGCCCGGTGTGTGATAGGGTGGAGCCGTGTAGAATAACTGGATAGGAGACCAGTGGAGTCAGGAAAAAACTGAAAGGGACAGAAAAGAAAGTACCCACAGACCAGGTGTCTTCATCAAGTTAAAGCAGAGGCACAGTGGGTGTCAGATAGGGAGCGTGTGACGTTATTGATGGTGGAACCAGAGAAGAGGGTCCTGCAACGTTCTCGTTGGAATCCCCCCTGAATTATGAGAAATCCCTCCACTAGTGGGATTGCAATTTTGATGATGGTGGCTCACACAACCCTCAGAGTTGAGAAAGTGAGTAATCTAAATCTATAGGGCACTGAATGTTTACCAAAATGGATCTTATACCTATGGATGAGAGAAGTTGTTGGGGTGTAAAGAGATGTTTATGCTATCTGTGAACTATGGGGGGTGGTTGGTGGATGGTGACAATGAAGAGGAACAAGAGTCGATGGTAAAGGTATCTGATGTGGGGTTGGCCATAATGTCAAAACATAATGACCTAGAAACAAGGAGTGCAAACAAGGGGCAGTCGCTTTTGGTGACTGGGTTGTACTCGAATTTTGACTCTTCACTAAAAGGACTGGATATGATCCAGCGAATCTGGAACAGGGTCAGTGTTTAATTAAAATCTGATTGTATAGAAAGTTCTGAATAAGAGTTTGGCTATGAGAGGATACTGTGTTGGGGAAGCTTAAGAGGAATGATGGGATGAAGAAGAAAGTACAGAGCAAACTCTGGTCTCAAGGGTGGCTTGACTTCAATTGATGAGCTCAAGAGTCTTTGTGCCAATGGCTGGCCTCCAAGATCCACCGGAACTGGGTGTTAAATAGATTTACATGTGGAATATACACTGAAGTGCTGTGGTTCTAAGGCTGAAGGATGGTTTAATTTGGGTTTGTTCAGGAAGACAGAAGCCATTCTTGAACTTGGAGTCAAAGTTGATCAGTGTTGATGATTTTAATAAATGGGCATAGAGGTGTGCACCATATTGGAAGAGCTGGGTGGTGGGGATCTGGGAATTTGCTAAGGACGTGATCTCAGCTGGGATCACAAATATGAGAAATGCTCACATGCTGGTCTGTGTCAGTGAATGGTGGCTCTCTGGAAGATGCTGGAAGCCACAAGGCTGGCTGTAACTCTCTGAGAAGCATGACCTGTCCTTACGTTCAGCCTCCCTTGAAACCAGAATCACATTGTAAATGTGATTCCTGGCTTCTTTTCTACAGTGGAGAGGCAGCCTTGGGAGGGGTGGCCATGATGCTAAATTGATAACCAGTGATCCTGTACATGTGGCCCACAATATATTAAACACCTTGTAGCCTCTCACTAGGATCTGGTGAGACCTAGTTTACAGTATATCCTGTTTTGTTCCTTAATCATTTTCTATAAGTTTCTACAATACACAAATCTCTGCATCCTTGCTTCTGAGGATGCAAACATAAATATTCCACCATCCTGGCCCTGAAAGGAGACGCAGACCGGGACCATGCCTATTTTTCTAGAAACTTCTGTCTTTGTGGTCCCTATGTCCAAATAATGACTTACTGTTAGTAGCAGAACCCTGAATACCTGGGGCCTGAGTTATTTAATAAATATAAAGAGAGACTAATTCAAATAAAGTTAAGTTTATAAACTGAAAGGGGCCAAAAGTATTGTTTGCCCCTAGATGGAAAACAACAAAAAGGCCTGAATATATGTTTTTCTTTTCTTTTCTTTTTCTTTTCTTTATTTATTTACGTTTATTTTTAATTTTTTTAAATTTATTTTTGAGACAGAGAGAGACAGCATGAGCAGGGGAGGAGCAGAGAGAGAGGGAGACACAGAATCCGAAACAGGCTCCAGGCTCTGAGCTGTCAGCACAGAGCCCAACGCGGGGCTTGAACTCACAGAGTATGAGATCATGACCTGAGCTGAAGCCAGACGCTCAACTGACTGAGCCACCCAGGCGCCCCTATTTTCTTTTAAATTTTCAGTCAGTCATTGCCCCGTCAAGCCAAAGCAGCGACCCCAATCTTGAGATTCAACAGCTCTCAATACGTTCGAATGCCAAGTTTTGATGTCTCGTCTACGCTGACTGGGGACTCTGAGGGGGCAGCCCAGGGGAGGATGGCTCTTCTGGGAATATTTCAAAGGTTATTAAGTAACACAAATAGCAGTACTATCTCCTGTAGATATTTCTTTGCATTTTTAATCAATGTAAATACCACGCTACATTGATTTGAGTTAGGGTATGTTACTGAATGTGCAGAAGATCTTCTTGAAAGGAGTTCTCATTTAATTCAGCTGCATTAATACCACGAGCACCCTATAGTCAGTACTTGTGGTATTTTCCTCTTACTCAGTGCTGATTTCCCATTAATGCTGACTCATTTGACTCGCTCGTGTACTCAGAGAGCATCTGTGCGCTTTTGGCTACACTATGCTCACAGGCAAGGGTTTGAAGCATCACATCTGCGCAGATGAAATGTGGCACAGATACAAAAAAAAAAAAATCCTTGCAAGTGAAAATTCACAGCCAGTGGAGAAATTTAAGGAGTCAATTTTGCGAAGTCAAATTGTGGCTATTCTACCTGGATACCGCGGAAGTCTGGATTCTTCTTTAAAACAAAGAGCACGGGACAATAAGAACATGATTTCAATTAATGATACAGTGTTGAGATAGCATTTGACATGTAGGATCATTTTAGAATGTATATGCGTGTTTCATCACCTGATAGAAACATGGTTCCTGAGTTGAAATCCTGGCTGTATGTCTTGTTACCTATAGGATGCTGGGAGAGTCATTCTACCTCTTTGTTCTCAGCTTTCTCCATGTAAACTAGAAATAATAATGACCGTAATCCAGAAGTTTTCTATTAAACAAAGGAAAGGTGAATAGTCAAATAGCAGAGACAGAGAGAGAGAGGTTCTCTGGATCTTACAGTATATTTTGTTAAAGAGACACACAAATTTCATGCAGCCAAACTTCAACACTCACTCCGAGGACCAGGGCTTAGTGGGTCTATACTGCATGCCCACGTGGTTTTTAATCCCCATTATATAAATATCCTCACCAATCTGAGATAAGGAAACCAAGGTGTAGGTTAAGTGAGTTTTTCTCAGGATGACTGAGTTCGTGAACTACATTACTAGGATAAGCACCAAATTTGCTCGCGCTTACATTCCCTGACTTATTCACAAATTACAATGCTTTTCGGCTCAGAAATCAAGTGAAATCATGAAATTGAGGTAAAATGTTATAGGGCTCCATTTTCTCAAATGGCTAGCTCATTTTTCCAAGACTTTTCTTCCACTAATTTGTCCTTTCTCTGGTGGTCAGAAAAACACCGTCATTATATGCTTGATTTTTTAGCTTTTTTATTATATATATCACACAGTGTATGCTTATTACTACATAGTGTATGTACTCTTATTACTAAACCCCCATTAACATACCCGTAAAAAAAAAAAGAAAAAGAAAAAAGAAACCATGGACTCCTGGGTGGCTCAAGGGGTTAGGTGTCTGACTCTTGGTTTCAGCTCAGGTCACGATCTCACGGTTTGTGAGTTCGAGCCCCACGTCGGGCTCTGCGCTGACAGTGTGGAACCTGCTTGGGAGTCTCTCTCTTCCTCTCTCTCTGCCCCTCCCCTGCTCTCTCTCTCTCTTTCTCAAAGTTAATAAATAAACTTAAAAAACCTAAAAATAAAAAAAATTTAAAAATAAAAAAAACAAAAGCAAAACACAGTCCTATAACCTCAGGCCATAGAGAGTATGAGATGGGCAGTTGAGAGGTTTCCATCTTCAGTAACGAAGTACCTAATGGAGGATTCAATGTGGGAGATGTTTGCGGACTCTATCGCCAGGGAAGCTGGAGGTGGGAGTTCCAGGGCTATCGGACTGGACTCTGGGCTATCGGAAGCTCCCTCCCTCCTCCCTAGCCTCCGAACACTGGAATTTTTTCCATATGCTCATCACTTCAGCTTCTCAGTTCAGGTCTTCGCACTGTGTTCAGTGACAGGAAGAGGACTTCCTCTTCCTGATTCCCCACCTGACGGCCTTCCTGGCCACACCGGGATCACTGGAGAGCCAGACGTTCTTGAGGCCCGCTCAGCACGGCGTTTGGGGCCCACTTCCTAAAGGTGTGAGCTCTGGAGCCAAGGGATCAGCTTAGGGGATGGGTAGTCACAGGACACTGGCCGTCAGACTTAGGAGGGTTCTGGTCTGGTTGCTTCCAGTGAATTCTAGGTCCTTCCAACCACAACGAAAATACTGCCTGGGCGCTATGTAAGCTTAAACGGGTTGCCTCTCAGCCACTGGCCTCCATGTTGTGTTCATTAACCTAGACTTTACGTTAATGGCATCCCTTACAAGCAGGAAGGAATTACAGCCTCAAGAACAGATGCACCCCTCCCCCCCACTTTTGTATCTGATTCTTGCTAGCAGGCTCACCCCTTTAGTCCAGTAGGGAATGTAAATATATTTTTTTTAATTTTATTTGAGAGAGACAGAGACCGTGCAAGTGGGGGAGGGGCAGAGAGAGAGAGAGGGAGAGAGAATGCTAAGCAGGGTCCACACTGTCAGTGCAGAGCCTGATGCGGGGCTCGAACTCACAAAACTGCGAGATCATGACCTGCCCCGAAACCAAGAGTCGGCTGCTTAGCCTACTGAGCAGCTCAGGCACCCCATAGTAGGGAATCTGAATAAAAGATGCTTGAAAGGATTATGGGGTCCTCTACCCTAGCAGAATGTATACGATATTCTTGTAATGCTTTACTTTAGGAGATAGACTTTTTTTTCCTTATCTTTCCCGACCTGCTGCCTGTACCCAATCTCTTCTTTTACAGGAGTTTGGAAGACGATTCATAAAGAGGCTGGTACAGACTAATGTGCAATACTGTTCCTGTTCCTTCGTTGGATACCATAGCCATGGTCTGTGTGTGATCAGCCCTCCAGATGATTGCTGGGGTCCCTGTGGCCTAGGCTTTCATTCTTGTGTAACGTGGTGACCGTCTTCCCAGCAACTGACGTGCTGAGGATCTGTTACCTACAGCAGCCACTGTCATAGTCAAATGTGAGAGAAGATTCTGAGTCTTTCTCATTTTCTTCCAGGAACATAGTACTCATTCAGATATTTTTGCATCTCTTTCTACATATCATTCATTAAAGTTCTGTAGTTTGAGTTATTATCTTTTGGGGTTTTTACTTATTTTTGTTTTCACTTAGGGCTTATACATTTCTTGATATCATTCCCTGTATTTTTTTTTTTTTTAGTCAAAATGACTGATGGTATCTTTTCACAAATACATTTTTTTGGTGTGTTCATTAATAGTGCGTGCACATGTTATGTTTTTAATACTTGTTTTGTAGCTGGTGGTTGTTACTGTATATTCTACTTAGTTCCCACCACATTTGAGTGATTTTTAAAGCTTTACAAGTAGATCATTATGTTTGTCCCTAAATAAAAATACATGTTTTCTTTCTGAATATGTGTAATTTTTTTTTCTCTAATTGCATTGATTAAGGCAGAAACAACATTGAATGATAAGAATGCTATTGGCGATTCAGGATTTGTTCCCGATTTTCTCCCAGGAAAACTTTCCTGGTTAAATGTTAAATATGATGCTGGATATTGTTTTAAAATACGATCTTTACCAAAGGATTTAATCTGAGTTATCTCCTTCCTTCCTCTGTCCTTCCTTCTCCTCCTATTCTCTTCCTCCTTCTTTCCTTCCTCTTTTTTTAATCTTAATTAATAATAAGTATTGAGGTCTTAAAAGAAAAAATACAACTATGTAAGGTGATGGATGTTTACTGAGCTTGTAATCATTTAGCAATAATATATACTTATATCAAATCATTATGTTGTATAACTTAGACTAGAGCAATGTTCTATGTCCATTATGTTTTAATAAAAAAAGAATAAATGCTGAATTACAGAAAATTACACAAAACGTGCTCCCTGACTGTGTACTGTTTGTTATGTATTTTTTCATTGATAGGCTTTTATTTTGAAATAACTTAGGATGCAAAATCTTTCAAAAATCGAGTGCCTGTGTGCCCTCTACCCATCTTCCTCCAGGGGTCATATCTTATCAACCCATAGGACAACGTCTACACCAGAAAATTATTGTTGGTATTATACTATTATGCTATTCATAAATATTTACCAAGATTTATGCACTTTTTTGGCACATGTACAGTTTTACAAAATTTTATTGCATGTGTAGATTTGAGTGATGTCACCAAAATCAGAGTATAGGATCATTCTATCACTAGATGGAAACTCCTTCAGGTGAACCTATAATAGTTGCATTCTTTCCCCAACTTAACCTCTGGCCACCAATGATTTATTCACTATCACTATGAATTTGTCACTTTGAGAAAATTATGTGAATGGAACCCTACAGTATATAATCCTGTGAGACTGGCTTTTTCACTCAACGTGATTCCCTTGAGATCCATCCATACTGTTGTGTGAATCAATGGCCCATTCTCTTTTACTGCTGAGTAGTATTCCATTATTTGGACGTACCATGGTTTTATCCATTCACCTGATGAAGGACATGTGGACTGTTTCTAGTTTTTGTCGATACAACTAGTCTAATGGACAAGTTTTGTGTAAATGTAAGCTTCCATTTCTCTGGGATGAATTACCAACAGTGTAATTTCTGAGTGGTATGCTAAGTGCAGGCTCCAATTCAGGGAATAAACATGCCACACTGATTTCCAGGGTAACCGTATCATGTGATATTCTCATGAGCAATGTACAAAAAAAACCTAGGCTTCCCACATCCTCACCAGTATTTGATGCTATCAGTATATTTTACTGTAATCATTGTAATAATTTTGTAGTGTTTTCTTATCATGGTTTTGTTCTGTAATTCTCTGACACTTAATGGAGTTGAACATCTTTTCGTATAGTTATTTGCCACTCTTTATCTCCTTGGGTGAACGAATTCACGTCTTTTGCTAATTTTCTAATTCGGGGCTGGTTAAAGTTTAATTATTGTTATTGTTTCACTATTGAGTGTATATTTTATTAAGATAAAATGACTTTTTTTTGATGAATGGTTTTTACATTTAGTCCATTCACTATGAAATATTACCAACCGTCATTTCTTCCATTCTGTTTCCTGTTTCCTTTTGTCTTTCTTTGGCGTATTTGCTCTTTACTCTTTTATCCAAATATTTCATTCAAGATATCGGATTCAAGGCTGCTTAGACCTCCTATGAGGTAAGCAGTACTGGGCAGAGAGGAAGATAATTGAGAAGTCACATACAGGAATCATGGTCAGGATGCTTCCTGCTGCATATAAACCACAAGTGCAAGCACTCCTTTGAATTAGGCCTGAAAAGAAGCGAGGTTGAGATTTCAAAAAACAGGAAGGAGGGGGGATAGGGTGAAATCTTCAGAAATGAGACATAGAAGAAATAAAGTCTCGGGAGCTATGTTTTCATGTGACCAGATTAGAAACTTCAGAATTAGTGGAATCATTAGCACATTGCATTGTTTTACAAAAAGGTAAATATGGATTTTATTCTGAATATTAGCAGGGGTAAAATAAAGGTGACACAAGCTTTTCACTATGGAAGATTCTGGATTCCTGTAACAAAGGAGGTGCTCAATGGCTAATGTTCTCCCTTAAATGATAGGCTTTCGGGTTCTAAAAGGCCTGACGTTTTAAATCACGTTGATCTCTTCCCACTGTGCAAGTGTTTGGTGCATTTGGAAGCCGGTGTTTCCAGGCATCGCTCCTTCTTCCAGATGAATGTTGGAATATCTGCAACACGATTATTCAACAGTTCCCCAGGCTCCAAGTTAACCTGGGCGTTCTCCGTAAAGACAATGCGTTTACAGTTCTTTTTGGAGGAATTAAGGAATGCAATCCTGGTGGAGAATCTCCAATCAGTGTGAATAAATAAAAGCTTTGCTGACACTCTCAAGAGGGGGTGGAAATCTCCTCTTGACCTGCTGTCGGTATGGGCCCAGCATATTCAAAAGAGGTATATGAAGAATTCAAATGTCACTCCAGTCAATTTACCAAGGTAATGGAATACAAGTAAAACAATGCTTTTTTTAAAGGATCCTTCGGGGTGCTTGGGTGGCTCAATCAGTTAAGCATCTAACACTTGATTTTGGCTCAGGTCATGATCTTAGGATTTGTGAGTTCAGTTCGAGCCCTACATTGGGCTCTATGCTGGCAGCACAAAGCCTGCTTGGGATTCTCTGTCTCCCTCTCTCTCTTTCTGCCCCCACCCAGCTCCGCCTCTCTCTCTAAATAAATAAATAAACTTAAAAAAAATTATTCTTTAGCATTCAGTACTATAGTTCGTGGTAACAAATTTTTAACGAAATAGTGTATGGAAAGCCATTTCCAAACTATGAAGAGTAAGTATGTTGTACATATATTTCAATGTTTTCGGTATTTTTTACCGACTATTCTTTCACTGAATTCACTTGTAACAAATCTTGACTCAGTGCTTACTATGTACCAAGCACCGGGTGCCGACCTTGCCTTCCTGGGCAACCACAGAAGACCGTCTCTGTGCCTGTGGAACATACAGAAGAGAAGAAGGGACAGAAAATAAACAGGTAATCAAACAAAGAGATAATTTTAAATTTGAAGCCTAATGGGAGTAAGAGATGGCTTTTTAATTTTCTTTAGAGAAAATTCCAAGTAAAATAGCTAGATACTCTTCCCTTGAGGAGATAGGGCAGAACTCTTCTCCCTGTGAGTGTGGACTCGACTCAGAGACATACTCACAGTAGAGTAAAGTAAGTGTTAAAGAAACAAATAGTAACTTTCCAGTGGAGAACACTGGCAGAGACCTCCTAACCAAGGGATCAAGGTTAACAGCACCAGTAATAAATCGTGTTGATATCCCAGACGCCTGGGCTGTGTGCATGAAGAGGGCACTTCACCTCTGTGGATTCTCCCCCTAAAACTCATAACCCAAATCAAACTATGAGAAAATATCAGACAAACCCAGATTTGATATGTATTCACACAGGTGGGTTTGGCAAGATTCAGAGACGGGCTGCATACAACAGGCAAGAAGATATTACTAACAGAAGTTGACCCACTGGTTTCTAGATCAAACAACTAGTTTGTGTTGGTAGCTCCATTGATGTAGATAAAGTAGGTTTGAGAATGTTCGGTTTGGCAATCTGGTGGCTGAGATACTCACATGGTATGTGGGATCGGGAAGCCCCACAAAGATACCAAACTTGTTGTGTACCTGTAGGAGTTGTTAGAACAGAGAAGGTATTTGAATCCACAAGGTCACAGAAGGAGATAAAAGCTGGGTTCAGGCGACAGAGATGGGACAAACCAGCAAAGGTCACTGGGAAAGAAAGTCTGGGAAGTAAGAGAAAACCGAAAAGAAGAAAACGAGGATGGGCGGGAACAACGACAAGATAAGCAACCAATGCAAGGCTGAGTAAGGAGGAAGACGTCCCCCCACAGTCCCCAGAAGTCCCTGCAGCCGCTGCGGCCCATCAGAGTCTGGGCCAAGGTGATTCTCAGAGGCATTGGCAGGCAAGTCATCTGCGAGCGAGCCAGATGGTCATGAGGGGAAGTGAGCAAGAGGAAGCCGTATGTGTAGACAAGTAAGCGGGGGAATAGAGACAGAAGCTGGTGGAGATGAGACCCAGGCAGCTCTTGCTTATTTCCGTGGTGGTGTTTTTTTGTTTGTGTTTGTTGTGCTCTGGGTTTTTTTGTTCGTTTGTTTGTTTTTCCAAGATGGGAAGTGTCAGGGCATGCTTACTGCTGCTGGGAATGACCCCGTGATGGGGGGGATCGTACGCACCTCCCTAGGACTGGGTGTCACAAATTCACACACGCATAAGGGCATGTTAATGGAACCCACACTATCATCCTTTTTTTTTTTTTTAAGATTTATTTATTTTGGGGAAAGCTCAAGTGGGGGAGGGGCAGAAAGAGGAGGACAGAGCCTCCAAAGGGGGCTCTGCCCTGACATGCTGACAGCAGCGAGCCCAATGTGGGGCTCGAACTCACGAACTGTGCGATCATGACCTAAGCTGAGGTCAGATGCTCAACCGACTGAGCCCCCCAGGGGCCGCATCTATGGTCCTATTTAAAGCTAGAGGAATTGGTGAGATTGGAGTCAGTTGGAACTGATTGGAGATGGAATCACAGGAATTGGTGAGATTGCCAAAGAAACTAAATTTGATTTGGTTGTAAGAAAAAAAAATCGGCATTGTCAAGCCAGTAGTCCACTCTTGAACAGTGAGAGTTCATAATTCATTGTATTTTGTATTATTTTATTTGTACCATCACTACTTTGAAACTGTACCACATCTGACACTTTTCCCAGACGTGCATGATTTCATCGATAATTTTATGCCTTTTCTCCCTTTTCTGGGTCTTTTATTTCTCTGTCAGTCACCATTCTACTAATCTTTTGATACACGTGTTTCTTGTTAAAGCTGAAAAGAATCTGATTCTTTCCTGAAAAGAAGTAAGTAGAAATAAGTAAAGTAGTTGAGGTTGTAGGAACTGACTTAATCATCAGGCCATTTAAACACCCTTGATTCACAGCCGTTATGATTAACAAAACTTGTAATTTACAATTGAATATTGTACAATTACGAATTATTTCAAAGGCTGGAAAAATCCTTAATGACGCCATTAATTTACAGTATTTATTTTTTCTTAAGGACTGCACTTGGAGTAGTGCAGGAGCCAGTGATGTGTAGTATATTTCCACCTCGGGGAATTTTAATGACCTATTAACTATTAACTGTTTACACCAGTCAGGAAAAATATGCTGCATTGACATAATTAAGCGAAAACGCATTAATCACATTTAATTATGTTTTTACTCCGTTGATCTATGATTATACAATTGTATGATGTGTCTGATTTGGAAAGGACTGGAATTAGATGAGAAAATAAGGCTGTATCCTGTGCAAAATTAATGCGCATATTATGGTTGAAAATTTCAGTTGTGATAGTTCTTCTGAAAATAAATAGGATAATAATAGCAGTAACAACATTATCTGACATCTATTAACCGCTCGCTGGGTATTAGGTGCCATGCTAAGTGATAAATGAAGAGTTTTATCTAATCTAATCTTGCCATCAACCCTAGGAGGCTACTGCTATTTGAATCTCTACATGACCAAAGAGAAAGCCAACAGAATAATTAATCTGCTCAAGTTTTCATAGCTAATAAATTGCAGACATTGAAAACGAATTCGATCAGCCTGATGAAGCACAAAAACCAGCTTTCACTAAACCAAAAATATCTGGACCGTGCCCTGTTTTCCATCCCCACTGACCCTGCTGTAGATTAAGGCCATATCGTCGTGAACATCTGGTCAACCTCTCTGGCACCCAGACTAGTCATCTTGGTGGAAATATCCTCATTTCATCCTCCAAGATGAGGCCCCTGAAGCAAGGGGCCTCAAAAGATGAGCATGTATGCTGCTCAAATTTAACCATCAGGTAGATCAGAATTATTTTAGCAGATACATTACTTTCTTGTGGGACCCATTGCCCTAATAAATCTATGAGTGAGTCCGTTCCTGATGTGGAATCCTGCTATATAAAATATTGAAAAGAGTTACTTATGAATTAGTAAGCAATTGGATCCCCATCCCCAACGTCTTTTCACGTTGCACATGTTGGAGACTTCACAGGCTCCAAGATAGTGTAAATGCAAGCTCAGGCAAGTTTGCCCTGGTAGTTAGGTCCCTGGAAGTGTTCGTATCCCTTTCCTCGATGTCCCACTGCAGCTTGCTCATGTCAGTACTTTGGTTTTTCTGAGATTGTAAAGATCAGTAGAATGTTTTCTCAACATCCCGCCTTGAGGATAGGTACGCTCTTTGGTTTATATTTATAATATAGATGCCCAATACAGTGAGTGCATTAGTGTAGAGACTCAACAAATACATTCCGAGTGTTTTGGAAGCTTTTTGTTACTGTTGTTGTTGTTGCTGTTTGTTTGTTTTTAATGGAACAAAGTTGCATTTGAAACGTGCCTTGGGGATACAAGGATCTGAATAATTGTGTCAGCTTTCAGGCAGAGGTGTGTGAAGGTGGATGGAGAGTTACACCAGACACGTGTGGTGCATCACCCTTTCTTTTCATTGCTGCCAGTCACTTCCCTGATCTCTGATCTCGTACCCCAGACACCTGCCCGAAGGCTTCTCCTGGCTCAGGCTCAGCCCATGCACTGGACAGGCTGGAAGTACCTGGATATTCATGCCCCAGGAAGCAGCCCTCAACCAATGAACAACCAACACTCTGGCTTCCAGGGCTCTGGGCTTGGCTAACACTGAGGATTGTTTTGTGCAAGTCCCCATTGTGATCAACCCTATTAGGTGACAAACGTGTTAATGCATTCTGCCACGGGGAGAATGCCTCACTTCTCTGTTACCAGGATCGTGTCCTAAATAAATTACTTGACTCTAAATCCTTATCTAAGGGTCAGCTTCTGGGGAAGCCAGACTAAAACAGACAGCTGCACAAATGCACTCAACAAGGCGACAGAAGACTTACTCACCTGGACAGATTCCTTCCCTTAGGCATGCATTTGTATTATGGCCACTGTGTGGAACCAAAAGCAAGTTGGTGAGCAGGAAAGAAACAAAAGCAGTGGGGTTTGATGAATCCTGGATTCCAGTTAGTTGCTGATAGTCCCAGTCCGTGACTCCACGGTAGTGTCACTGATGGCATTTTCCATCACGAATTGGTCCCCGCAGGTCCGCCCAGGTCTCGCTCGGGCCCTGACAGCCATTCGCACAACATCTTCATAGCTTTCCCACAAAGAGCAGTGGGTCATGGTTGCTGATTAATTTGAAATCAGGCTAAAGTATCATTGTGGAAGTTTTTCTGTGCCCATTCCTGCAGCCAGTAACCAGCTCTGTAAATTCTGTGCAGTCAGTTCATCTCATTGGACTTAGTTCCCACAGGCAAAGAATGGAAGCGACTCCACACTTAAGTGAGATGTTTCTAAAACACCCAGATCATCCTCCATAACAAGTGTTCCATAAAAGTTTGTTGAGAAATGTTTGTTTCTATTAATTCTGAGGACGAAGGCAATGCTTTTCACGAATGTCTCAGTAGGTAACAGACTACTTTATTGATTGATTGATCGATTGTTGAGTTTTAATTAGAAGGAGAGAGTGGGAGCTGGGAAGAGGGGCAGAGGGAGAGAGAGAATCTTAAACAGGCTCCCCGCTCAGCACAGAGCCCAACACGGGACTCGATCCTACGACCCTGGTGTCATGACCTGAGCCGAAATCAAGAGTCAGATGCTCAACCAACTGGGCCACCCAGGTGCCCCATCCTAGCAGACTACTTTAAAAACCATCTTGGACTTTGATACAAGAATTCCTTTCAGTGATACTTTTGGGGTTACTATGAACTCCAATTTCTATTTACTATCTGTAGTGCCTCTGCCTCTGAATAGAAAAACTTAGGGTTAAGCCTTTGTTCAATACTATGAAGAAATCTATTCATTCATCATTGAAGTTTGAAGCTTTGCCAGGTGGAAATTAGCAAATGTTCACCCCTGCCCTATATTGGAGAGCAGGATGTAGAAGTTGCTTAACCTTGCTCAATATGAGGAAAACTTTGTCTTTGAATTTATCTGACACTTCTTTTTTTAAATTTATTTAAGAGAGAGAGTAAGTTGGGGAGAGGAGCAGAGAGAAAAAGAGAGAATCTTAAGCAGACCCCATGCTCCGCACAGAGTCCGACTTGGGGCTCGATCCCCCAACCCTGGGATCACGACCTGAGCCGAAATCAAGAGTTGGACGCTCAACTGACTGAGCCAGCCAGGCGCCCCTCTGACATTCAGTTATTGCTTGTACTGAGATTTTTTAAAAAATGTCACTCTGATACTGTTTTCACATATATCAATAGTAATCAATTCACATATCCACAAATATTTTCGAGTACTTTTAAATATCAGATACTGTTAACAGCATGAGATAAAATGATGAAATAAACCAGGACCTTACTCTTGGAGAGAGCACAGTGTGTTTATTATACACAGTAATTATATAATATAAAGGCAGAGTTTTTCAAGAGAGCTGGAGGTATAGGGGGGTGAGGCATGATGGCAACAGCTGTCTTAGGGAAATTCTTTCTGCAAAACGGTCATTTTAGCTCACAAGGAAATGAGGGAGAGTGAGGTCATAATGGCTTAAAGGCCTTGGACAGCCAATGCATAAGGGAAGGGTCTGTCATCTGGGGAGATAATGAACAGACACAGGTAAGCCCTCACAAGTTTTCTCAGTGTCATGAGGCTACAAATTCTAAATGCAATGGAAATTAGAAACCGTTGGATGATATGAGAAGTAGAAATGCTGTCTTAGGTATGGCAGAGAAAGAAAAGACCTCCGGGTTGCAGGAGATGTCATCATGGGAAGCTTTCTGCAATGAGAGGCTTGGGGAACTGAGGTCACGTGTGGATTTTAAGAGTGGCTGGGTCAGGGAAGGGTGTCGGCCTAGCATCTATCCAGAAGAGTGTAAGGCATGGAAAGTGAGCAGCGATTCTGGCCAATTGGACGGTGGGCGAAATGAAAAAGAATAAAGCTGAATATTTCTGTCTCTATCACTATATTGTGAAATTCTCAGCAGCAGAGAAATAAATATCTTTGCTTATCTTTGTAGCAATAGAACCTAGAGAGGAACAGCCATTCAAAACTCCCCAACGATAAAAGATATGAATGTTTCACAAATAAAATAGCTCAAGGACTAGGGTTTGAATTGTGTCTCTAGAATCTACTATCTCCCACTGGAGCGACCCTGGGCCAGTACCTTGCCTTCTCAGAATCTTACCTCCCTCGGCATTCAAGAACAAGTATTTGCCATCTTCCAAGGACTAATTCCTCACGTAAGTAAAGACAAGATCAAGATGTTTTCCAGTGTGAAAAGGCACACAAGTTTGCTTTTCATATATTCTTTATGAAATAAGAATAGAGAATATTCTCCAACACCACAGCACGGATACAAATCTAAGTAAGATGCTATATTAAATCTAGTTAAGATCTCTGTCCTAGATATCCATCTAGTGGGAAAGATATAAGACATGGGGGTATTTAACATCAAATAGCATCTACAGAAGAAAGGGAATATTGCAAAAGTAAACTAAGCTACACTATGTAAACACTCTTTCTAAATTGTAAAGCAGCCTACAAGCCTATACGTAATGTCTAGGTCGTTACGTTAGGACTGAAGTATCTTCTTCCCAAATCTGTATGTAGAAGCCTCAACCCCCAATGTGAATGTATTTGGAGACAGGACCTGTGAGGAGATAAGAAAGGTTATATGGGGTTACCCGGGGGGGGGGGGGGCGGGACTTCATTTAATTTTTTTAATGTTTATTTATTTTTGAGAAAGAGACAGACAGAATGCAAGCAGGGGAGGGGAAGAGAGAGAGGGAGACACAGAATCCGAAGCAGGCTCCAGGCTCTGAGCTGTCAGCACAGAGCCTGACGCGGGGCTCGAACCCACGGACCGGGAGATCACGACCTGAGCCAAAGTTGGATGCTCCACTGACTGAGCCACCCAGGCACCCCAATTTAATAGGACTGGTGTCCTTATAAGAATATGAAGAAATACCAGAGATTTCTTTCTGTCTCCCCATCTCTCTGTGTCTCCAAACATATACAAAAAGGGCCATGTGAGGACTCAGAATGAAGTCACTCTTTATAAGTTAGGAAGAAAGATCTCACCAGACACCGATCCTGAAGGCACATCGATCTTGGACTTGTCGCCCCCAGAACTGTGAAAAACACATTTCTGTTGTTTAAGACTTTCTGCCTGTGGTATTCTGTTATGGCAGTCCCAGCAGACGAATATACCATGTCCTTGTCTGTCTCTGTCTCTATCTGCATCTATATGTGTATCACTATCTGGCTGTCTATATCTGTATTCCTGGATTCCTGACTCTAAATCTGTGTATTTTCCAACTTTCTAGAAACTTTTAAAACTTGTTTCCACTTTTACAAGGCCTAGTTTGTGTGCTCTCGTGAGAGCTGCACGAGTTAAGGTGATAGTCCACGGACCGTGTGCCTGTTAGTTGCATGGACGCTATTCTGCAGGTGATCGAGCTGATCAAATCCAGGAAGGGTGGAGTGATAATGTGTCAGCAGGATGAAAACCCGAGGGCGGGTAGTTCCTGGTGCCCAGTTGAAGAAAGCACAGCTTGCCATTCCGATGGATTTATGGGCAGTGGTCAATACTCGTGATAGGTTGTAAGGGTCTCTAAGGTTGAAAAGCAAAGCCTTAACTTGGTATCTTGGCTTGGAAACTGGAAATCTGTATCCATGTTGTTAATGGGAGTGCTTGGGCATGATGTTGCAAATAGTGTTCTCAAAGTGCAGGCACTGAACCCCTGCCAGAGTCATTCAGGGTTGTTGTAACATGCAGACAAGCTTACTGCATCAGAATCCTTGGGGGGCCTGGGTGGCTCAGTTGGTTAAGTGTCCGACTGCAGTTCAGGTCATGATCTCTGGATTCATGGGTTCGAGCCCCATGTCAGGCTCTGTGCTGACAGCTCAGAGCCCGGAGCCTGCTTCGGATTCTGTGTCTCCCTCTCTCTCTGCCCCTCCCTGCTCTCTCTCTCTCTCTCTCTCTCTCTCTCAAAAATGAATAAACATTAAAAAAGTAAATTAAAGAAAAGGGATATGGCAAAATATACATTACGGTTAAGTAAAATGGTTGTATTTTGAATGTAATATACACTACATTTTTAGTGTGTCTTCTATTAAAAATGGAAGCTTCTATTAAAGCTTCTATTAAAAATATAAGATGAAATGAATAGATGTTCAAAAAAAAAGAGAAGAAGACCTGAGAGAGAATGTATCACCAACATATTTGCACTGCAAGAAATGTGGGGGAGTTCTCCAGGAAGAAGGAAAGAAAAGCATAAAGATTTGGTTCTACTGAAAGAAAGAATACAAGAAATGGTAATTATGTAAGTAAACATAAGAGACAGCTGCTAAGTTTTAAGAATTTCTTTATTTTGTTTTAAATATGAAATTTATTGTCAAATTGGTTTCCATACAACACCCAGTGCTCATCCCAACAGGTGCCTTTCTCCATGCCCATCACCCACCCTCCTCTCCCTCCCACCCCCCCACCCCCCATCAACCCTCAGATTGTTCTCGGTTTTTAAGAGCCTCTTATGGTTTGGCTGCCTCCCTATCTAACTTTTATTTTCCCCTTCCCCTCCCCCATGGTCTTCTGTTAAGTTTCTCAGGATCCACATAAGAGTGAAAACATATGGTATCTGTCTTTGTATGACTTATTTCACTTAGCACAACACCCTCCAGTTCCATCCATGTGGCTACAAAAGGCCCTATTCCATTCTTTCTAAAACATAGTTTACTGATTGTTTTAAAAATGTATGACAAAGGCCAGGAGGAGAGAAATAGACGTGAATTGTTGCTTCTTAAACCATATGGCCCCAGTGTCATCTTATGTGAAAATAGATCGTGACAGCTTAAAGATTTGTACTGAAAAGTCAGAGCTATAACTTTTAAGTAAGCATTTGTAAAAGATAAAAGAAATATCTAACAGGCTAACAATGGAGAAAAACTATAGTCAAAAAAATTCTCAGTACAGAAATACAGTAGAAAAAGGGGAGGGGGGAAGGGCAAAATACTCTAGGTAAATAAAAATTAGGTGAAATTAAATTAATTAAATTAAATGGTTCAAACATTTAAAGTACAAAGGCCCCACTTTTCACAGTATGTGAAGACAGAGACCCAACTATATGGAGATGACCCGAAATCCTTTTTAATATAAAGACACTGAGAGGTAGAAAAGAAGTAAAGAAAGTGATGGACAGAGATAAATCACAGAAAAACTAATCAAAGAAACAGAGTGGCTATGGATGCCAGACAAAGTATATTTCAGAGCAAGAAATATTGCCAGGTATGAGAAGGTCATTTCATAATGATGAAGAGGCCAATATTTCAAGAGGATATTCTTAATACATTAACACCTACTAATAGAGGTTTGAAATACATGAAGTAAAAATAACTGATAACAAAGGGGAAAAAATAGACAAGGATGCCTTGGGGGCTCAGTCGGTTAAGCCTCTGAGTCTTGATATCGGCTCAGGTCATGATCTCAGGGTCTATACAGACAGAAGGGAGCCTGCTTGGGATTTTCTCTCTCCCTCTCTCTCTGCCCCTCACACTCTCTTTCTCTCTCTCACAAAAGTAACTAAAATAAACTTAAAAAAGGAGGGAAGTATTGTTTTTGAACAATTTTTCTGCAGAAGTAGCTGAATCAGGCTTAATCCTACGTTGAAGGGAACGCACGTGCTGAAGGTGTATGCATTACCGAAGTTCATTATTCCCCAGCAATTTTTGGTGACAGAACAAAGAAATAATAATATTTTAATAAGATTTATAAGGTGCACATGTGTGTATATATATACACATACACATACATATATGTATATATACATATACATACATATATGTCTATATATAATATATACACATACATACATATATATGTATATATAATATATACATATACATACATATATAATATATACATATACATACATATAAATATATAATATATATGTATACATACATGTATATATATATAATAAAGCTCCTGTGTCCTGTTGAAATTTGCGTGGCAGGATTCTCCTTAAATACTTCCTCCCCCTGGGGCACCTGGGGGCTCAGTCTGCTGGGCGTCTGACTTCAGCTCAGATCATGATCTCATGGTTTGTGAGATGGAACCCCGTCAGCTGTGCTGACAGCTCGGAGCCTGGAGCCTGCTTTGGATTCTGTTTCCCTCTTGCTCTCTCTGCTCCTCCCCTGCTCACGCTCTGTCTCTCTCTCTCTTTCAAAAAATACATAAATAAAACATTAACATCCCCTTATTTTCACCCCCAGGTCTCCTTTTCTTTACAGGAACCTTGGTAAGATAAAAAGAAGCAGGCTTCTCCTAAAATAGAAATGCACCTGAGTCTCTGTGTTGTAGTCCTGAATCTAATGTAACATTGTACTCATAACAAGAAAGAAAGAAATTGTACTCATAACGAAAGAAAGAAAGAAAGAAAGAAAGAAAGAGAGAAAGAAAGAAAAGAAAGAGAGGAAAGAAAAGAAAGGAAAGGAAGGGAAAAGAAAAAAGAAAAGAACAGAAAGGAAAAGAAAAGAAAGAAAAGAAAATAACACCAGACTTCTCGCTTTCTCTTCCACCATGTCAGTTGCTGGTTTGCAGCCTTTTGCAGCCATGCCATAGCAGATGAGCCCCACATACAAAGCAGGTAAGCTGAAGCGAAGTGTGTGATTTGGAGAGGCTGGGGGAGCCGGGAAGGGGTCAGAGGAAGGCAGGAACTCACCCCCACCTTCTCCCTCTCTGCAGGCATAACGCTCTCTGAAGCCTCCAGTTTATTTTTGTTTTTTAATGTTTATTTTTGAGAGACAGCACAAGCAGGGAGGGGCAGAGAGAGAGGGAGACAGAGGATCCCAAGATCTCTCCTGTGATCTCCACACTGACAGCAGAGAGCCGATGTGGGGCTCGAACTAGTGAACCACCAGATCATGGCCCGAGCTGAAGTTGCCCACTTAACTGACTGAGCCACCTAGGCACCCCTGAAGCCTCCAGTTTTTAAAGAGTAGGTCTGAAGTCGAATGTCTGCCCTCAGGACTGTCCTCAGCTCTCATCTGTCTGTGTCCTTGGCTCCCCACATGTCCAACAAGCTTCCATACAACATACTTCTTCCAGCCAACACAGTCCTGGCTTTCTGATTTTTATCTCTGGGCAGGGGCAGCCCTCCCTAAGACTCTCGGTCAGCGGTGGGCCTCAGACCAGGGGGCACCGGCACGGCTCAAGAATGAGCTTCAGGTTGTTTACGAAGGGCCCGGGACACCCGAGGACCAGTCCCTGGCCGGTCTTGGAAGAGCCCCAAAGCTGCAGGTGTTTATGATTGGTTACAGGATGACGCTTCAATACGATTGCAGTGAAAAAAGAAATAAAGAGCTGTAGTGAAAACCCTTTCTAATCTTCGGTTTACAAACTTGTTAGGGGTGCACGGGGTCATCAGGAAAGGTGAAAATTGATGACCTCCAATCTGCCTTTGAAATGTCAGCTCCCCAGCAATGACCCCCTACCTGGACCTCCCCTGGACCTCCCCACCCTGATTCTGCCCCACCCCCATCATTCCCATCTTGTGGGGTGGGCTTTATAATTATTGGCATGGGGAGTTCTGTTTGATACGGTATTTCTGGAAGTCTGATCTCCAGTTATTAATTTATCTCAGTATAACTACTACTTGTACCGTATCTGCAGTAATAATCATAAATACAAAACTAAGGTGCAACAGAGAAGTGTTTATCCAGGGGTTAGGTGTGCTAACAGTTTATTGGAAATGACCAAAATGCGTAAATCTGAGATAATGCGTAAGTAAATATTTGCACATAGCCTCAAGTAATAGTCATTAGGACAATGTTTGCAAATCATTTGCAAAATGTGTTTTATTACTATTCCAGGAAGGGAAAGACGGATTGAGACCTACCGAAGTTTAGTGGCACTGTAAAAAGTGTATACGGAAGACAGAATGATACGAACATTTAATCTAGGACAGGCTAATAATAATGGGATTTTTGCCAATATGTTAAATTTTAATTTTATCTCCTCAATGTTCACATCAAAGTTTTGCTTTAAAAATTTGAAAAATAAAACAGCATTTAATTAGAAAATACGTTTAAAAATAAATCAGAAGGAATTGCCTGAGAACATATAATGAGCATGGCTTTTATTATTCTCCTTTATTTATTTTTAAATGTTTATTTATTTTTGAGAGAGTGAGTGAGAGAGTGCACACCAGTAAGGGAGGGGCAGGCGGGGTGGGGGTGCAGAGGGTCTAAAGCCGGTTCTGTGCTGAAGGCAGAGAGACCAACACGGGACTCGAACTCACAAACTGTGAGATTATGACCTGAGCTGAAGTCGGACAGTTAACCGACTGAGCCACCAGGTGCCCTCTTTAATTTTTAACTGTGGAAAAAAAAATTGTTTTAAAAGTCTTTTCATAATTAAACAATACAGTCTGCCAATAAGTGTTTCTGAGGTATAATTGATCTGTTCGCAGATCTGCCAAGGATCAATCACATGGGTAGGGCTCAGTTCTCATGATGCCCAGGAGTGAAAAGCATTCTCTGCTAGAAATATCTTCAGTCATACGGTATTTTGATATGATTCTAAACACGCTATATTTTTCTTCGCTTATTTTTTAAAGGTGTCCATCAGTCATGACTTCATCATGCCATTGTGTGTGGAGGGAGGGAGCAAGGTTATTTTCAAAGCATTTCTGACTCATAAGGAAATCTTTCAAGCATTTACACCTTTAGAAAACATGTTTACCCAAATATTATTACTAGAATGATAACTATCAAGCAAGAAAATCAGGTAATAAAATAATTACTTTAAGCATCAAAGTTTTATAAGACTCTACAGAGCATACTCATGCAGACAGAGTTCAGGAATCTTGAAAGAATCTTCTGTTAACAAATTCCGTTTGCAAGAAAAATTTCTTTTCCTTTTTTTTGGTTTTGCATCCAAATACCTGTCCCAGCTGTGAACTTGTTTCTCACTCTCTTTAAAATTTAAATTTATCATTTATAAATTGAACTGTAGGAATGCCCTGATACCATCAATAAAGTTGTTTATTCACTGAGCCTCTTACCTTTCCAGGCAAAGATTTTATACATGTTGAATTACATTTGTTTTTTAATTGAGATATAAGTGACATATAACGTATTAGTTCCGGGTAAACAGCATAAGGATTCGATATTTGTATACATTGTGAAATCCTCACCATACTAAGTCTAGTTAATACGTATCTCTACACATAGTTGACGTTTTTCTTGTGATGAGGAGTTTTAAGGTCTACTCTCTTCGCAACTTTCAAATATGCAGTACAGTGCTATTAACTATAGTCACCATGCTATACGTTACATCCCCATGACTTATTTATTTTATAACTGGAAGTTTGTACCTTCTGACACCCTTATATATTTTTTTGTGTGACTGAGAATAATATGTAATAGAATTTATCAGAAGTCCAAGACTTAAGCTTTAGCAACACCAAAACCGGCAGCTATCCCATTTGGAAAATCCCTTGTTTTATGCACCCTTCTGACTCTTGATAAAAGTAGGAAGTCAGCTCCAGGCAATTGTGCAGGCAGGGCTCCAAGAAACTTAATGCCCCACCTCTTTCTCCTGCCTTTCTCTGATCTCCTGCAAAAACTCCCCCCTAACCCAACTCTACTAGAGCGCTAAGGAACAAGGAATACAGGTCGTACGATGAATACAATGCAGGGTGAAGGGTGGAGAGTTGATTTGGTAAGAACCAATGGAGGACTTTCATTTGAACCATTTGGCACAGATACATGCCCCAAGTTTCATGTTAATCTTTCGTTCCAAGTTTGGTGGGTCCACCTAGTCATGCACGTGGCTCAGGAAGCATAGGCCAGCCTTCCCTAAACTCGTGAGGGGAGGGCTTACTGCCCTGGAGAAGATGACTTGGAGGGCGACGGGATGTGTGCTTCCTACAAGCAATTGAAGCCCAAGAAAGTGGAGAAGGAAGCGGATGATCTAGGGAAGTTTAGTGTCTTTTCCCGGACCCACCAAATGCGCCATACTTTTTCCTCCTAAGGAGGGGGTGGGGGGGCAGGAAATAGAGGGTCCTGATCACTGAACCATAATGGGGATACACGAAAACCTGAGTTGTAAAGGAATGGACCCTCTTTGTGGACATCAGGTAATCTGTGCATGGGGTTATACAGTGTGCTGATATCCAGCCCCCCTCCTCTTTCTTTCACCTGATGATTGTAGCATCTCTCCACCAGCCTTGCCCTAGACAGGTATTTCCTTAAGGATGGAAAAACCGTACATTCCACTGCTGTCATCCGACGCTCCTACATTCGTTAGCCATCATTCTCATCAGCCGGTGCTACTTGGATTCCACAGATAAAGACTTTTTCCTTCCCCCTTTAATTACCAACTGTTAGATTACAGCGTTGGAACAATAGTCATCCCAAATAGCATGAAACCGTAACTATTTTCTTTATATATTTTTTAAACATCATTAACATTTGAAAACTTCTGTAGGCAAGAGATTAACAAACCCTTTTCCCTTTCTGCAGGAGAAACTGACCCTTGGTTAACTTCTTGGCCATGTTTCCCTGGAAACAGATAAAGACCGTAAGTTACCAAGTACCATTGCTTATAGTAAAAATTACCACTCATTGGGCAAATTGGATCTAGCCGGGAAGAATAATGAGATACAAAGCCATATCTACCGGCTTCCCTGAGCGTGATCACTCCTGGGATTGAATCCTTCTGGAGTCCATGACACCTAGTCAAAAAAAGACACTCTCTTTTAGAAATATCTTCAATAATATAGGCTCTGAAGCTGTTCCAAGAGATATCAGCTCCTGTAGGGAATTCGGCTCTTTGTACAAGGCAGCTGTCACACCCTGCCACATGGCTGTCATCTCACTGCACCCGAGCTATCTGATGTGTGGCTTCAAGAGCCTGACCAACAAGAAATGCGTGGGGTACCCTCCTGGCAAGCTCTGATTCCTGTTTTTATATTCTACTGACAGATCGGCCCCACGTAAGTCCTATCGTAATCTGGCGAGTCTCAATGTCTAGTTTAACCAAAGAAGGCCCTATACTGGGCACTGCGGGCTTTCCCTGTATTGTGACACTGTAAAATATTCCGGCAAAGCCTTGTGTGTTCCCTGTCCAGCTAGAATTAGATTTCTCTGATAAACTCTGCTTCCTTTTGGTGGAGAAACAGATTTGGAAAAAGACAGGGGCTGCCACATTATTACTGTTTTCCTACTCGTTGAAATCAGCGTATCATGACTTCTAGACCTTTTCCATGAACACAAAAATATAATTTAAAGAATCTTGTGATTAATTGAATTGGTTAAGTTGGGCATAAGTTCTTTAGTATTATACTTGCAGCTTCTCTCTTTTATACCGATAGCATTAACATAATCACTTATTTGCTTAACCCTGCACTGTAACAGCAATTTCAATACAATAATACCGATAATTCCATGAATAATCAGGCGACTGAATATATTGTGGGATTTCATGTGGCTGTTCTTTTGTTCCTTAATGTACTTCCCACTCAGTTGTCATAGACATGGTTTATAGACAGGTTTTAGATCACCAGAAACAATTCTTTCCTCCCTGTAGCTATTAATAAATTAATTTGAAATAGAAGTATGTTCCATTTTCAACCTGTGTTCAAATTCTCCTTTCTATGTAATTCCATTTTTTTAAACAGCTGCATTTTTGTGTTTCAATATCAAAATGATATTTTATGATCAAAAAAGCCTCAACCTACTCCTTCTGCTGCCTATAATTAAGAATTGTATTCATTTCTTTCTATTATTTTAGTAATTTCATTTTGTATAATAAGTATATGCTGTTATGTATATAGCCTATTCACACATATATCTTAATTTCTTCTTGTTTTATATAAAATATGTCATATTGCTATTGCAATTTTTAATATTTCCCATATAATTGGATTTGTTAGGATGCATGGAGTAGGGATTGTGTGCACAGAACAGGGCTTTGTAAAGTGTGGCCATTTCATGGACTGAGAATCGTACAGGACGGAGTCTTCGAAGAACTCCTGTGGAGCACATATCAGGGCTATAAAAGATGATCATAAAATTATTAATCAAAGGGCACCTGGGTGCCTCAGTTGGTTAAGCATCTGAATCTTCATTTCAACTCAGCTTGTGATCTCATGGTTCTTGAGTTCAAGCCCTGCATCGGGCTCTGTGCTGACAGCTCAGCGCCTGCTTGGGATTCTCTCTCCCTCTCTCTACCCCTCTCTCTCTCTCTCTCTGTCCCTCAAAAGGAAGGAAGGAAGGAAGGAAGGAAGGAAGGAAGGAAAGAAGGAAAAAAGAAAGACGCTTAAAAAATATTAACCAAATAAAATTTGATTAAATAATTAAAATGTGTATATATGCGTGTGGGTATATATTTTTATATTTTATACTTCTGATTTTTAAAACTATTTCTTCACCCTCCTTTTTAATGCTTATTCCAGACTGTGATGGCAGGTAGTGTCCATCTTACACGCTGGAGCATGACCAGTGCCTAACACATTTCCTTTACAAAAAAGGAATTGAATATATAATTGTCGAATGAATGGATGCAGCTTCCAGGAAGAGTGAATTTTAAACACAATTTGTAAAATATCAACAGGAAGAGAATTTCCTGCAGTCTAATGTAGGTCGTAACTGGAAATAAAGTCATGACCCTCAGCTTTTCCAGCACCTAAACTTCATTTCCACCCCCCAGACTTAAAGTGTGGACTTGCCTTTTGGGAATAATCATGTCAGCCCAGTTTCACGTGACAGAGTAACATAGAGCAATTAAGTGTGTTGACTTTGAACTCAGATGGACAGCCATTTGATTCTTGGCTGTTGCTATGTGATAGTGAAGAATCCTGAGCAATTACTCCACAAACAAACCCAATTAAAAATTATGAAGCACAGGTGCACCTGGGAGCCTCAGTTGGTTAAGCGTCCAACTCTTGGGTTTGGCTCAGGTCATGATCTCAAGGTTCGTGAGTTCCAGCCCTGCTTCGGGCTCCAGGCTGACAGCACAGAGCCTGCTTGGGATTCAATCTCTTCCTCTTTCTCTGCCCCTACCCGCACTTGAGCTCTCTCTCTCTCTGTCTCAAAATAAATAAGCTTTAAAAAAAGAATTATGAGGCACAGATAATACATAACAATGTTTCTATAGATGTTATATCTAATTTGTTACACAAATTCCATTTACATATTTATATATATTATGTGTTTTATTTATTTGTTTTTTAAAAATGTTTCTTTATTTATTTTGAGAGAGGGAGAGACCGTGCCTGCACATAGGGGAGGGGCAGAGAGAGGGGGAGAGAGAATCCCACGCAGACTCCTCTCTGTCAGGGCAGAGCCTGACATGGGGCTCGATCTCCCAAATGGTGAGATCAGGACCTGAGTCAACTTCAAGAGTTGTATGTTTAACCAACTGAACCGCCCAGGTGCCCAGTAAGTGTTTTATTTATAAAGATCTTATATAGCATCTGCTATATTCTCTGTAGAATAAGAGTCAAGTCCAGTAGGATATTGCCAAGGAGTGAGGTGTGATGGAATCTGAGCATTTGGTCAATGTGTCAGGTTAATTAGAAGCTCAAGGAAGAAATGAACTGCTAACAGCCCAGGTGAAATTCCTGAATGCTCCCTGAGGTCATGGTGTGCAGGTTACTTGTAGGGACCCCCAGAAGTGAGATGACGAAAGTAGATATGGAGGTGTTAAACACATTTTCCCTGCTCTGGGCCTGTCACGTAACATGAATGATTCCTTCAATGAAAAAGAAGACCCTAGAATACTAGATTCCTTGGGAAAAAGAGCAGTCTCCTTGGACACATTTCTGCAAGTACCTAAGATCCTTTCCGTTCCATGCCCTGACTCTGCTGATAGTCCTTTGTCTCTCAAAATTTTTCTCAACGTTGTACTTTTTGCTTGTTGACAAAACTTCTTTCCTTTGATCAGAAGTTTAGAATTCCTGCATTCCCCCATTAATTCATGTCTTGTCTTGGAAAGGAAAGTCCGCGAGAGCGTCAGTGTCATTCAGCTGGACGCCGTCAGCATCGACACACGTCCGCTCCTGCTGACTGTTTATTCTTCACAGTGTGGAAGGTACGGGTATTGACTTTAAGTTTCAAGAAAAATGATTAGTTTGAATTCTGTTCAGTTGCTGGCACTTCTAATAAAGTATACCCTTAACATTTGCAGATTTAGACTTCCAAATTTTGTCTAATCATGGACCCATATGTCACATGATTTGCAATTTTGCTGAGGCATGAGGTTGAATCCCACTCATTCAAGAGGATGGCAGTAACTCTCCAAGTGATGAAAATGTCGTTTCTTGGTGAGAAACGATACCTAAGAGTAACCTAGACTAGTTGGAAATTTGGGGATACTTGAAGCTCTCTTGGTGAGTTGCCCAAGACATTTAAATGAGCTCTTCTATATTTGTGAGCAATTGTTATGAAAGAAAAAAACAATGGATTCGCCACAGAATAAAAATAAATTGCTGTTGGGCCTTAGGGCATTCAGTATGTTTGAGAGGCAGCAAGTCTTTGGGGAGGGAGACAGGGCTACAAATGAAGAGAGGGGCGCCTGGATGGCTCCGTCAGTTGAGCGTCCAACTTTGGCTCAGGTCAGGATTTCATGGCTTGCAAGTTCGAGCCCCGCGTCAGGCTCGCGGCTGTCAGCACAGAGCTTGCTTTGGATCCTCTGTCCCCGTCTCTCTGCCCCTACCTCCCTTGAGCCCTCTGTCTGTCAAAAATAAACATTAAAAATTAAAAACCAACAAGCAAACAAACTACAACAGCAACAAAATAACAAACAGAGCAAGCTACAGACCACATGAAGGGGTCTGTAATTACCCTGAAGCAAAGCAGTACTCAGATGCCCAGGGATGATGAGCATCTGAGTTCCACGTCCCCTGAGGTACAATCATGTTGTCACCTTACTGCTTGAGTTCCTCTTGCCCTTGTACATGTCCTTATATGTTCAACCAGTCATGTGTTTGCTCATTTTAGAACAGAGCTCTGTCTCCATCATGTCTCAGTCTAGTCGTTGGAAACGATACAATTCCAGCCTGTAAATTTCAGGCTTGATCATGTGTATGCCAGGTGTCTAGATACTTCCCTTCTTTCTGTTAAAAAAAAAAAAGATCTTGGAAAAGCCTGAAACTGTACTTACACTCTTTCTAAGCAATAAAAATAATGTCCTGCCAGAGATCACCTTCTCCTCATGCTTCGGTTACAATCATAGGCACCAAACTGAAACCTAACTTGGTGCCACGTGAGAAGACTCATCATTATTTCAAAGTTTTGATTGCTTTTTGGAAGCCAACTTTGCTGACACTGTGTCTCGTTAAATCCCTGCCGTCGCCAACTGTGGTGTCCTCACGTAAAACAGAAATGCCCACTTGTGAACGGGCGGTGAGGATTCACCGATAATTCATTAGAACAAGCTTGATGCATTCACTTCTGGAAGTTTCAGATTTCTTCCATTCGCCGATGATGCTATCTTCCTTGACTATACCATAAAATACGGCATGTTCGCCCTTGAATCCTGCAGTGTCCAGCCCGGTCCCTACTACAGGGCGCTCAAAAAATGTGTGTGACGTGTCCAAGATACGTATCAAATATAAACGTGTTTGGGTGAAGCAACTATTATCATCCATACGAGGCATTCTATAAATTCTGACTACAGATGTCTTCATTTGGATTCAATCTCCCATAAAATGTTCTTTTACAAGGCAAAATATGAAGATTCCCCCAGAAATAGACTTTTTGATGAGCTGTTGAGATTCACATAAATTGTAATGATAAAATTCTGTGTGTTTCAATTGTAACTCTTGGTAATAAAATCACTACCATTATATACTGGTCCGTTCAAAACACCGTGGCTAATTAGGTTCACACACCTGACAGATGGCTTTTCTCTCCTAAATTGATTAAATGAGATTTAATTACTAACAAAAGAATTCACAGCTAATTCAGGAAACAAATATGAAATTGATTCATTTGATGAAAAGCGCAACCATAACTTGGCATCGGAATATAGGTTGCATATGGTATACTTTTTCTCAGTGCACGACGGTTACAAAAGAAGAAAATTATCAACTGATTCATCAGCACTTGTGAAGTCTCAATAATTAATCGTAGTTTTACAGGGGAAGATGTCAAAAATTGATATTCTAAATGAGCTCTGCTGGTTTGAACCAATTAATAGTTTAAAGGGTGTTGAGATTAAAATCCCAGTTCAGTTACTTACTTGGTATGAAATATCAGTCGAGTTATTTAAATATCCGGGTTTCATTATCTGTGAGATGGGGCTAATAATCATGCCTTTCCCAGAGATTGTTAGGAGGGTTTGGTGAGACAATGCATGTAAGGAACTTAGGGCACTAAGCTGAAAACATTAGAAATAGGATATCGGGGCACCTGGGTGGCTCGGTCGGTTGAGCCTCCGACTTCAGCTCTGGTCATGATCTCACGCTCCGTGAGTTTGAGCCCCGAGTCGGGCTCTGTGCTGACAGCTCAGAACCTGGAACCTGCTTCAGATTCTGTGTCTCCCTCTCTCTCTGCCCCTCCCCTGCTCGCACTCTGTCTCTGTCTCTCTCTCAAAAGTAAACATTAACAACAAAAGAAATAAGATACCAATTACTGCTTGTATGTTTTCTTTTTTTCTTATTTTACTATTGTCTTTATTTTTTAAAGTTTTTATTTGAATTCCAGTGAGTTAACATACAGTGTAATATTTTTAAGTTTACTTATTTATTTTTGAGAGAGAGGCAGAAAGAGAGGGAGAGGGAGAGATTTGTAAGCAGGCTCCATGCTGTCAGCGCAGAGCCTGATGCAGGGCTCGAACTCACGAACCGTGAGAACACGACCTGAGCTGAGGCCAAGAGTCAGACACTTAGCCAACTGAGCCACCCAGGCGCCCCCAACATACAGTGTGATATTAGTTTCAGGTGTACAATACAGTGTTTCAACGCTTCCATCCATCACTGGGTACTCATCATGACAAACACATCCCTTAACCCCCATCACCTGTTTTACCCAACCTCCCACCCCCCTCCCCTCTGGCAACCATCGGTGTGTTCTGTGTAGTTAAGAGTCTCTTTCTTGGGGTGCCTTGGTGGCTCAGCCAGTTAGGCATCCGAACCTTGGTTTCAGCTCAGGTCATGATTTCACAGTTTGTGGGATAGAGCTCCACGTTGGGCTCTGTGCTGAGAGCACAGAGCTTGCTTGGGATTCCGCCTCTCCCTCTGTCTCTGCCCCTCCCTTGCTCACCCTTGCACTTCTCTTTCTCTCAAAATAAATCATAAATAAACTTTTTTTTTTTAAAAAAAGCATCTGTTTCTTGGTTTGTCTCTTTCTTTTTTTCCCCCCTTTACTCATTTACTTTGTTTCTTAAATTCCACATATGCCTGAAATCATGATATTTGCCTTTCTCTGACTGATGATTTCATTTAGCATAATACCCTCTAGTTCCATCCATGGCATTGCAAATGGCAAGATTTCATTCTTTTTTTATGACTGAGTTATATCCATTGTGTATATATATATATATATATATGCCACATCTTCTTTAGCCGCCCTTTAACAAATGGTGTTGGGAAAACTGGACACGACATAAAAAATAATGAAACTGGGCCACTTTCTTGAACCATACAGAGAAATAAATTCAAAATGAGTTAAAGACCTAAATGTGAGACTTTTATGTTTTCTTAATTATTATTCTTATGGCTAAGATAATATTTATGAGCAAGGTTTTTTTCTAATGTTTATTTATTTATTTTGAGAGAGAGAAAGAACCAGGGAGGAGCAGAGAGAGAGAGAGAGAGGGTGAGAGATTGAGAAAAAGAGAGAACCCCGAGCAGGCTCTGCACTGTCAGCACAGAGCCCAATGTGGGGCTCGAACTCACAAACTGTGAGATCATGACCTGAGCCAAAATCGAGAGTCGGACACTTAACCAACTGAGCCACCCAGGCGCCCCTGTCAACAAGTTTAATGACAAGAAACAAAATCAATAACAAACAAGCGAAGCATATTGAGAGGGCTTGGAACACATATGGAGAATTAAAAGTATAATGAAACTTAGGCATGCCCTCAATGGTAATACAATTGTAGTGAAAAATAAAGAAAATCCCGTCACTTGTGACAAAACTGATAATGACTTAGGTTTGGAAGCTAGAGATACATACTCAGAGAACCAACTGAGGGCTACTTAACCCGGGAACACCAAAACATCTACCTGGAGGAAATGGTACCCAACCTGGGTTTTGAAGGGAAGGTAAGAATTAGGTCCCAAAATGGAATGTGAGAAAGGTCACTCCCAGGAGAAGAAAGGGTATGTTTGGAGGGATAAGAATGAAGATTTCAAGCTTTTCATGACTGGAATGGAGGTAACTGTTGCCCAAGTGTTAGGGAGACAGGAGGACATGGCTGGTAGTCTCCACTCTACAAGAGCCACAGTGCAGCACTGAGAGAAGTAAAAGCCAGATAGCACAGACTGTGTGGACAGAGACTGTGCATCAGCAATCTGAAATCTTAGCTAGGATGGGAGTGCTTGGGGCTCTTGTGCCTTCTGAATTAAAACAAGGCTGGAAATGATACCACTTTAGAGCGTTTGGGCAAATATGGATTCCACAAGAGACTTGAGGACTTAGGGTAACAAGAACAGATGGTTCCAGAATAGAGGGCACACTAGACAACACCCTGGGCCTCCTCACCTATTATGTTACTCTCCCTCAAGGGCCATCTTCAGGCCGGGGACTAAACCACATTTTAAGGGGGGCATGCATAGCATACCCTTTCTAGAAAACTCAATGCGTGACCATCTGCTTTCATAGACCCTTCTTCCAAGCGGGGTGAGGAGGTAATTCATGCAGGAGACCAGGTACACTGCTATTGTTAATTTCAACAGTAATCATGATCCATTTGGTTGTCTCTAGGACTCACCAGCATGTCTGGGTTTTGATTGATTTCACAACTGGGGAACCTCATAGAGTAAGACTGATCAGCCCATGGGTATATGATCAATGGATATCTCTTCTGGAGAACAGGGAAAGCCCATCTTGAAAATGGCATGTCTATCCCTACGTTTCTCGACGAAGATGGATCTAGTTCAGACTAAAGATGGTGTGATAGTGGGACCTCCCTCAGCTGACCACCCCAGTACTGCACAAGAGGGTGGAGGGACGTCTGTACAGCACTGTTTCCTCAGAGCACGTGATTGAGGAGATGATGTCTCACCCCAGTAGGTGCTCTGAGTCATCCCATTTGTTCCTGGGTGTCAGGTAAGTCCGGGAAGTCAGATCATCTAAAGCCCAATACCAGGAAGGATAAGTTTTACCAAAGTCGCTCTATAAATACACTCAATCAATTTATGTATGAGTCACTGAGCAAATACAATGAGATCACATTTGTAAAATCCTAAATACAGTAGGATAAAGCAGATATTCAGTAAGTGGTTGCTGGACTGGGCTGGGAGGTAAGAATTCTCCAGCATCACGCTCTAAACACTGAGAGCGTTAAGTGCTAAACACTGAGAGAACAATGAGAAGTGTTTTCTCGAGCCCACAGAAGTGATGGTGGTGGAAACAACGTGTATTTGAGGGTGCAAACCCCGGAGGGTTTGGGGAGAATCTTCGGTCTCATCATCTTGGCAAATCATTCCGTTCCACCATAAGTAGCAAGAGACCCTGTCAACAGAAGTAGGTGGAGGGAGATCTCCAATGCAAGTGTTTCTTTACTCTTGCCATGCGTGGCACCGTGATTCCATAACAATCTCCTCTTTTTGCATTTCCGCTGTTATACCACGATATATGACGTCCCCCACTCAGCCGCCAAAAGCGCTGTGGTTTTAGAGTGCCTTCGTGAAGCTGTTTCAGGGAGCACCATACACAGCTTGTTCTGGATGGCCCCAAATTGATGAGAAGAACGGGAAATGTTTCTCTGTAACTCAGAGGTTGACTTTGGAATACAAGCTTCCTAAGGTATTAAATATAAGCCACCAGTCTCCCACGGACTGGTGGCACCATGATAAGATCTAGTCTCTGGTAGGAAAGAACACTTCATGTTGGCTCTTAATGAACCAACAGCATTTCCCTCGTGTTATCAATGCTCACTTAGCTTAAAAGGATATAGTTTTGGTCTCCCCAGGATATATTTCTTCATGCAGGAAACTAGACCTCACTTCTCCATAAAATTTATTTTGCCCAGTTTACCAAAGAAACAGGTATTTCTCTTTTTTTTGTTTGTTTATTTACTTATTTTGAGAGGGAGAGAGATAGCACAAGTGGAGGAAAGGCAGAGAGACAGAAGGAGAGAGAGAATCCTAAGCAGGTTCCACGCTGTCAGAGTGGAGCCTGACATGGGGCTCGATTTCACGAACTGTGAGATCATGACCTGAGCCGAAATCAAGAGTCGGATGCTGAAGCAGCTGAGCCACCTGGGTGTCCCAAAAAACAGATGTTTCTTATCTGCCTCTAACTAAACCAGCGATGGGAACAGGCTGAATCAAGTACCCACAATGCCCATCTTCTTCAAAATCTTCACATTTATCAAGATGTAGTGTGATAGGCAAAGAAGGAACCACTCTCTGGGACTCATTCTCCAAATCCCTTGGTGCTATGGTAGTGCACACGTCTAGTCTGTGGCCTCTGGTCTGTCACCGGCCTAGGTATAATAGGTGCAGGAGTGGTGGCTTGATTGTCATGCAGTCCCCACTGGCTTGCAAGGGAAAGCTAAAAGGTAGAGTCAAGTCCCTGCCACATATATCACGTCTAGGCCATCTCCAGTGCAGTCTTCTTACTATGTTGCCTCCTCCTTTGTGTTTATTTTCATACATGTTGCCCGATCAGTCAACTTTCCCACAGAAGCTGCACCAAAAAGATCACTCTCTTATCATTGTCTTCTTTCTCCCAAAGACCAACTTATTAGAAGCGAAGCGAATTCATTTTCATTACATACTTTACCTCTTCAGGAAAAAAAAATCTTACGGTTGTCATCAATTGATAACTATAATTTTACATCTAATCCAACATTCAAGAAGACTTTTATGTTTCCTAAGATGAGACAACAGTAATATTCTTTAGGAACGTTCCTGCCTAAAAATCAAATGCATTTATCAACATCTAGCTTCAGCTGCTAAACTGAACATCAACTTTCACTCTTTCTCTAAACACAAAGGATATGTTGTGTTGTTTTAAGAATAAAAAGAAATGCAAGATGATGGAAAGAATACCTATCATGATGGAAAGAATGGGACAAAAGATGCCAATGGAGAAAACCAATGAGGAGAGACTGACGTGGGTCTAATGTGCAAGAAGGTTTTCCTGTAGACACTGGACACTAGAGAGGACCTTCCTACAGACACTAGACTCTTATAGAGACTGTGATATAAGACTGGCTCTCCACATAGCTGATTGCATTTCCATCACCAAAACATATCCCTGGCAAGGAATTTGGGTTGAAAAACTCCACAGTCCCTGCCACGTACTCAATGATACACAAGATAAAACTAAGTAGTCAGAGAAGGGCTTTTGAGTGAGTGGGGCCTGAGGAAGTTCTCAGGGATCAGATAAGTCTTGAGTGTTCAGGGGTGTCTGGGTAGGTGGCTCAGTCAGTTAGGCATCTGGCTCTTGATCTCTGCTCAGGTCTTGATCTCAGGGTCGTGAGTTCAAGCTCCACGTTGGGCTCTGGGTGGGCAGTGAAGCCCGTTTAAAAACAAAAGAGTTGAGTGTTCAGAAAGGACAGCAAATCCTTCCAGGTCAGGGAGCACCGTGTTGGTGTGACTGAGTGAGCTTTGATGGGTGTCAGATGTGGGACTTACTAGACCTGAACATAAGTTCAATGTCCAGTTGAACAGCAGTATCTGCTTGGCAAGAACAAACGTGTACTCAGTTGAGCTAGAGGTAGGGTTTAATTTTAGCCAATGTTGGCAAATCATTAAGACCTGGAAATTTTTCCATGGGTAGAATGAGTAAATTTAGACTTGGAAATGGGGCTATAGAGTATAGTGACTAAGAACACCGGCATTGGATTCTGGCTCTGCAGTATATTAGCAGGTGACTTACAGGAAGTTACTTATTTTGACCAAATCCCAATTTTTCCATCTGTAAAAGAAGCATCAAAATAAAATGTGTCTTGGGGCACCTGGGTGCCTCAGTTGGTTAAGTGTCGACTCTTGGTTTCTGCTCAGGTCATGATCTCACGGTTTCGTGAGTTCGAGCCCTGCATCAGGCTCTGCACTGAGTATGGAGCCTGCTGGGGATTCTCTCTCTCCCTCTCTCTCTGCCCCTCCACTGATCGTGCTCTCTCAAAATAACTAAATAAGCTAAAAAAAATAAATAAAAAATAAGATGTGCCATGTATGACTTATGAGGAGACCAAATGGGATAGTAAGTTGGAAGTCTCATCCTTATCTCTGGCACCTAGTAGCATCTCCATGATGACAGCAACAACAATAGCAGTAAATAGAGTCGTCCTCACCTTGCCCTGTGTATGGATTTTATACTTTATTCCTTGACTTCCTTCCCATTCTCCTTGCTAACACGATGCCTGCCCACCTACCATCACACCTGCTAGGTTTCAATGGCAATGACACCCCGAACTGTCACCATTTCTTTGCTCCTCGGGTCTTTTGGGGCCACCAATTCCACTTCCTCTCCTTGGAAGGCTGTTCTCCAAACTCTTACTCTTATCTATTTATTCCAGCATTTTCCAAGAAGTACGTCCATGTCATCTACTCTTTGGAACCTTCCTTGACTTATTGGGAAGATCTATTTACTCTACATATGAGCTGGAACTTCACATGGTACCTTGACCAACTACCTACTCCCAAGGCAATTAATCACCTCCGTTGCCATATTGAAACTTATGGGTCATTGTCAGGTGGATAAGATCGCTGGTGCAGAGAGGGCCCTTATCGTGTTGACCAGTGATTACTCCATTTTCACCCAGTAACTAACCAGAGTCAGGGTCTAATAGACAAGTCTCATATTATTTTAAGGTAAAGTTAAAAAATGATCGCCTATATCTCAAGCACCATTTGTAGATAATTATTATTTTCTAAGGGCACACCTACATACCCATAGGAGTAGAAACTATTATATTCCCAAGAAGGAATGTATCTTTGGCGGACATTCTCGTTTACCAATGTATTCATTCCATAGTCTATTAGTTTCTTTGTTCAAGAAATATTTAGGGTCTCCTAGCTCATGCAACAGCTAGTATAGTCATCGGGATACTAATGAGAAAACAATGCAGTCACTCATATCAAATAAGCAAATAACCGGTCACGGAGTATAAAATTTCCCAGACAACTGCATACAGCATGCAAGGGTTATAAAAGAGATACACCCACTGTGTTTGAGGGTACAATGGATGAGTTTTTAAACAGTGTTGCAAGAGAAGATCGTGTTTGAGCTGCAATTTGAAGAATGAATATAAATCAGCACAGCGCATAAGTGGGAAAATGTATTCAAGGTGGAGTAAACAGCATGTACAATATCAAAAGAGTACATAAACTGTTAAAGTAATTACACACAGGAGCGCCTGGGTGACTCACTTGGTTAAGCTTCTGACTTCAAACCAGTTCTTGATCTCACGGTTTGTGAGTTCAAGCCCCACCATGGGGCTCTGTGCTGACAGCTCGGAGCCTGCAGCCTGTTTCGGGTTCTGTGTCTCCCTCTCTCTCTGCCCCTCTCCCACTCATTCTCTCTCTCTCTTTCTCTCTCTCTCTCTCTCTCTCTCTCTCTCTCTCAAAAATAATTAAACATTAAAAAATTTTTTAAAAGTAATTATAAACAGGTCAATACAAATGGAGCTCAACATTTAAGAGACTGTGGAAAGAGATCACCTTTGAAATCTGCACGGGGATAAAATCCCTTTATGTTTCCTATCCCCTCTCTGGAGGGCCATACACTGACAGCAGAACATGTGGAAAAGGCAGGTGCATGGTGACTGTGGTTAAGGATATGATGGTAGGACGAAATATGGCAATCACTGACAGAGAGAAGGTTCTTGTAGACCTAGAAGTGTATGAAGTTGTCCAGGGGAATGTGCACATTGAACTCCATGGCCAATCTTCACCGAGATTTCAAAGTCAGAACCCACACATCCTCTTATAAAGCTACCGGCATAAAGAACCATCCAGTGGTTCAGTGGCAGCATATCTGATGCGGACTGGTGGAACACTGTTGAACACAGCGAAAGTGCTGACGTCTAAGAGGCATCCTGTAGAGAAGCCTCCACAAAGGAGATGGACAAAGGTAAGTGGAGGCAGGAAGAAACCAGCACTGTGTGATGCCACAGGGGTCAAGGTCGGTCCACAGGTGCCAGAAACGAGAGACAGGCAGCAGCCTCACCTGTTAGAGCTCCAGGCTCACCATAAACCTCCCCAGGCAGAGTCGTTTCTCCCAGGAAGCGGGGATCCTGAGATGTCTCATGTCACTCTCTTATGAGGTGTCATTGATTATGCTTACAAAGCTATTGTATGGAACCTCTTATTGGGGACGAAATTCTCATCGATTGTAAATCAAAATTGAGTGAGGGTCTCTACATTCACAAAGTCCACATCGGACATGCCGTCATACACCACACTGGCTGGTTCTTTACGCCGGTAGCTTTATAAGAGGATGTGTCTGTTCTGATGTTCAAATGTCAGTGAAGACTGGGCATTGAGTTCAACGGCTTGCAGTTCTGCATGAGCTGTGATAAGCTGAAGAGTCTCCCTGAGGAGCCAAATTCATAATGTCATAGCCCTTTGGAGACTTGTCCTGAAATGTAGATATAAATACAAATGCCTGCACACGTACACACATACAGATGCACACACACAGATACATACACATACACAGATACACACATACACATGCATGCACACATATATGCATTCATGCACATATAGGCACAGAGGCACACACAGAGGTGCACACACATATACACACATACACATGCACACACACATAGTTACACACACATACATATATGCATGCACACACACATACACACATATACACACGTACATGCACACATACACACAACAAACATGCCTAGGGGCACACACAGACACACACAGAGGTGCACACACATATACACATATACACATGCACACACACACATAGTTACACACATACATATATGCATGCACACACACATACACACATATACACATGTACATGCACACATACACACAACAAACATGCCTAGGGGCACACACAGACACACACAGAGGTGCACACATATATACACACATACACATGCGCACACACACAGTTACACACACATGCATATATGCATGCACACACACATACACATACATGCATACATGCACATATAGGCACAGAGGCACACACAGACACACACAGAGGTGCACACACATATACACACATATACATGCACACACACATATGCATGCACACACACATACACACATATACACATGTACATGCACATGCACGCACAACAAACACGCCTAGGGGCACACATAGACACCCACATATAAACACACATGCACATAGATGCACACACATACATATATAGACACATTCATGCACATACGCGAATGCATGTGCACACATACACACAGAGGCACACACAAACACAGAGAAGCACACTTACATACATACACACATATACACACACCAGCACACACGCATATACACATGCACGCGTATGTACACACACACACATAGACAGACACACACTTTAAACTTTGATGTAATGTACCTCTTGTTAGAAAATGATGTTGAACACTTCTTTTGACTTCTTCTATTTTTTTCAGGCATTCTTCTACAATATACCCTTTAAATAAACGATGACTTCCTCTGTCCTTATTCCATAAATTACCTAACCATGCATCTGACAGAATAAGGACTTCTAACTGCACCAGCAGCTGGAAATTTAGTTTTTATCTCCTTCCTTCTTCTCTGCCTACTATGGGCAGTCACGGCAGTGGGCACATAAACTAACGGAGGAACTAACTATGCTTGGAACACTTTAGTTTTACAAATGTTATCATTTTTTTAATTTTAATTTTCTTATATTTTTAATCTTTTATTTATTTTTGTATCACCTTTGTGAACTGGTGTTGCTAGGAATATTCTACCATTAAAATAACGATACTTTCTAAACCAAGAAAACATTTGCCTTCTTGCATATCACCGATTTTTTTTCTATTGCATAAACAGACACTAAATCTTAATTCTGACCTCAATTGGTTTTTGGAAAACTACCTCTTTTTAGACTGCTGGGGAGTCCTTTTTTCCACCTTCAACTCACCAGCTCACCCCTCACTTCAGAGAATTATCCAGTTGCTATTTTAGCAGTGGATTCAAAATAATGAATTCTACTGTTTTTTTTTAAATTTAAGTTCATGTTTTATTTTGACAGAGATAGAGACAGAGCAAGTGGGGAAGGGGCGGGGGGGGGGTGGAGAGATAGAATCCCAAGCAGGCTCTGCACTGCCAAGCATAGAGCCTGATGTGGAGCCTGAACTCAGGAAACTATGAGATCATGACCTGTGCCGAAACCAACAGTCTGACGCTTAACTGACTGAGTCACCCAGGTGCCCCGAAAATAATGAGTTCTTACCCTTTATCCTCCAATATTAGGTAGGCACAGGTGAGCTGTAAACTAATGGGTCACGTTGTCATGTGAAATATTAGATCTCTGTATCATGATGTCCACAGTGTGTAGCCACATGTCCCTGCTTCATTTCAAAATCAGATGAAGCCATCGCGCCCTCATATAGGTAGACTATCGATGGTGCAGGGATTGTCCATGCGCCATTTTGCTTGGCCTTGTGAGCATAGCACAGGTGTCCTGGGATCTGTTTGGCAGGAAAGAGACTAGAGCTTGGGACACACAAAGCCCCGAGGCACACCAGGACGTGACTTGGCAGAGCCTCGGAAGGAGGCTTTTTGAATTAAACATTGGTGAATTAAACAGAGAGCTGATGAGCTGGTGATCTATACCAGGAAAATTGAGATCTGAAGGTTGAACGCATTCATCATCGCTGGTCAAGTTCCGTATCTTCCTTGGTGGGGGGAAGGTCTTGATCCCTTAAATTCTGACGATCTTATTTGCAAGGAGATAATAGTCGCCCGATGTCTATGAGTTTCATAAGATAACATGATAAAGTGAATGAGGAATGCTTAGTGCCTACAGGATGCAAAATATGTGTATTTGGTTCCATTGCTTAAAAAAAAATGTTTTTGATGTTTATGTAGGGAAAGAGCACAAGCAGGGAAGGGAAAAGAGAGAGAAGGAGACACAGAATGCGAAGCAGGCACCAGGCCCTGAGCCGTCAGCGCAGAGCCCAAGGCAGGGCTCAAACCCATGAAAGGTGAGATCACGGCCTGAACCAAAGTCGGGTACTTAGCTGACTGAGCCACTCAGGTGCCCCGGGCTCCATTGCTTAGCTCTGTTTCACCACAGAGGTGAAGGGTAGTGAGGTCAGGGATGCAGGCGCTGGCGAAGGAAAAAGACATGGCCACCAGGGGGCAGTAGCACATTACAAGGTCTGTTTTTTGGGGTGCTTAGGAGCGTTCGCAGGCAAAGTCCCTCAAAGCCTGAGGTCGATGGTGGCGGGGGGGTGGGGTGGGGGGGGGACTACCAAGTGCAGAGGAACCAGATACGCCCATAGGAGGGAGACCACCAGCTGACTAGGTCACGACCTTTAGCAGCCAGGCAGGAGTCTCTGGGTCAGAGAGCCCTGAAGGGCGGCCATAACTTGGGGTCTTTGGAACCCCTGGGTTTACCTTACCTGTGTCTGGTAGGTGTTAGGTGAAGTCCATGGGATATGCAAAGCAAGTGGGCTCTAAATGGCTGGAAATCTGTTGATATGGACTGCATCTGAAGCAATTGTCCGGGTAACCAGTTGAGTTGGTGTCAGTGGGGTTCGAGCTAATAGGTACCAGCCTGCTGCCACGACTCAAGACCAACAGACACAGCCCGTCTTTGGCTCCTTTATAAACCACCACTGCCAAAAAGAAATCACATGAAATACCAACAGCTTTTGTTTTACTTGCTGTAAAGTTTACAGTGTGATGTTTCTACGTATACACACATGGTTATGTCTATGTTCGTTCCTTCCACAGATGATTCATGTGCCTGACAAACACAATACAGTGACAGCGCTGAATAAAATAAATAATACAAAATGAAGAGGAGAGTAAATATAAATGAGAACAGAAGTTCAGAGACAAGCGCTAAAAATCTCACACGACTTTTCTGGCTATTTATACAAACGACAGCTTCTGAGAAATGTATTAACACTGACAACTCTCCCTCGAGCTGTTTTTGTAATGGAAATATTTGGTTAATTTCATCTCGGATTCACAATTAGAAGACCCGAAATGCCATCCCCGAAATTCCAAGGCCAGGAGCCAGTGGGTTCAGACTCGTGAGCGTGAGTGGGGCCCACTCTGACCCCCGGCAACATGGCCCCATCTTTCCCTGGTAGAAATTTCCATCTGAAGACCACTGTGTGGAGGTCCAATCCTCTATATCAGACACACGTCTGAGGCCCCTACTACAGTGCCTAGTGCAAAGGAAGACCTACCTGAGTAATTGCTATCAGTTTTCACATGTTTTTAAAAGTAGACTTCACGCCCAGCCTAGAGCCCAAGGCGGGGCTTGAACTCACGACCCTGAGATCAAGACCTGAGCTGAGATCAAGAGTCAGATGCTTAACCGACTGAGCCACCCAGGTTCCCCAGTGTTAATATTTTTAGCATTGCAGTTGAAAACATTGTTCAAAAAAAAACTAAAACTAAGACGTCACTTCAGAAATCTTAGGGAAAAAAAGTTGTAACAGGAAGTCAAGGATGAAAGAGAAATTTTTTAAGTTAGAAAAATTTTGGGGGGTGGTGTTATACCTTTTACAGTGGTTTGGTGTTTTAAGGGAACACGAGGGCTGCATTCATATATTTGAAAGTTCAGAGTTTACAGGAAGTGGGTGCCTTTTTCGTTGGCCACAAGGCTTTGCCTGTGTGTGAATAATGATTCAGTGACATACATATAAAAAAATTACTTCCTTTGAAAAGTCGGTTTTAAATTCTCCAAATTAAAAAAGAGCTCATTTTGATATGGTTACTAATTGGTGCCTGTGTCTTGCAAAATGTCAAGCTTTTCCAATCTTACATACCATTTTTCTGAAAGTTCTGAGAATTGTTCATTTTCCTTAGACGTCATGCTACCTATTGACATCTAACTTCTTGCCGTGATACCTTGGAAACTAATGCAATCGAGCACGACTTTTCAGTAATTTCAATATATCCTCACTCACTTTCAATGTCTCTGCTCATGTTCCCTCTTGTTGAATAAAAATGATATCAGAATGGGCATAATATTTATTTCCTCAAGAATAATCCAGCGCCTTCACTGGGACAATGAGTCTGCTGGCCGCCACTCATACAGATGATCCACTTAGGACCCCTCCAGGTTATTTGCACAGTGGAAAGAGAACCTGGTTTATGGTGCAGTGTGATATAATGAAATCTTATTTCTGAAACGTCTGCAAAATGTAGTCAAGGTCAGTGGGTGCCAGAACGATTTTGAGCTACGGTATAGAAGATGAAATATCCTTTCTGAGTTCTTACTTTCAGACAATCTGTCTTTGCAAGGACCTAAAAGATGGTCAGCATAGTAAAAAAAAAAAAAACTCATAACAATGGCTGTCCCCAAATACCACAAGTTTTATTTACGAACTTGGGAGGGGCAGAGGTAAAGGACGTTTTGAATGGACATTGAAGTAAGACTTGCTTCTTATCACTGCATACTCTTATTGCGCTGTCAACAGTGAGGCTGTCTTGTTATTTCTAAAATCCTAATGACTTGCTTGTTCTCTTATGCTAATAGGTGAGGTTTCAATGAACCCACACCGACGGTGTTTTCTGTCTGATTCTGAGTTCCTCATGTTGCTTTTCTTGTTACTTGAGATTGCATTATGCTAATAATATTCTAAATCTAATAACCGTATGTTTATCGAGTGGCAAGACGGAATACAATATGAGTTAATGAGATAATACAATACTCTAGAATATTGCTAACACAATATGAAATTTCAGCTTACTATAGTTTCCTCAAACTTGTTTAGACTCTGTTAAGGATCCAGATGCTGAGGTGAGCAAAGCTAGTGTCTCGAACGAGATATTATTTATCATTTGTCTCTCCCTGTGTCGGTCTCTTCATCTTGAAACCTGTGATAATAACTCTTCGGTGAATAGTGAGGCATCGGGTTTGAAATTGTTCTCAGAGTATGCACTCCACATATGCAGATGTATTAGGGCATCACTTCGGTCTTTTCTGAAAATGCTACAGAATAGCTCAGTGGAGGAACTGAGGCACAAGGACTATAGATCTCTTCCTCTGTTATCCCCTTAGTGAGCCAAAGCCAATGAAGCAGGGTTCTCACAGAGTGATGGAGTCAGACATCCTGGGAAGTAGCAAAGGTCCTAACTGAGAACAAGGCATGGCCCTTCGACTCCAGGAATCCCAGAGACCTGTGGGGGAAGACACGTAGGTCATTGCAAAACCATCCAGTGGTTGTATTAGAATATCAACAGGAGCAAGGGGACCGGTGCTTGAGGGGCTCATAGACTTGTCTGAGGAATAAGGGACTGGGACATCAGTCACCTGATATTTCAGTTACGTTTTTTAAAAAATAGAGCAGGGTGCCTGGGTGGCTCAATCGTTTAAGCATACAACTTTTGATTTTGGCTCAGAGCATGATCTCAGGGTTTGTGAGTTCAAGCCCCATATCCGGCTCTATGCTGACAGTATGGAGCTCCTCTGCTCTCTCTGTCCCTCCTCTGCTCTCTCTCTTTCTCAGAATAAATAAGCAAACTTAAAAAATAATACAATAAAAATTAAAAAACAAAACTAATAAGTACACTTAAAAAATAATAAAGTAAAAATTAAAAAATTAAAAAAATAGAGCTTGGGGTTGACCATGAAGACAAGAACACATTGGAGGCTGAACAGAGGCACTCTTCTTCTGGGAGTGGATTGTGAACACTATTGCTAGGTAGTTCAGAGAACATTCTGGATAAAGATCGGGCTATGATGGGTTCAAGATTTATTCCATCTCTGACTGGAAGCCACGTAAGGGTGTTCTAAGCCCAGGGATGATATATTGACCTGTGAGATCATTATTATAGAAACCAAGGTCAAGGATTGAATCCTACTTTCACAATTAGGTACAAGGTAAATCAGGCCTGTGCCGGGCAAAGCAACAATGAGCATATCGGGTTCATAGTTAGGACCGTGCAATGCTTCAAAGCTAACAAGAGGAACTGCAACATAGGACAAAGACATGAATTTGTCTTAGATATTATAATCTATAAAAATGAAATTAGCAGTTTAGCACACAATAGAAATGGCATGTGCCACTGAAGATACGTCGGGACTCCCACTACTGTAAAGCTTTTAAATGACCTCTTACGGAGATGCTGTGTGGCGGGGGGGGGGGGGGGGGGGGAGTAGGTGTGAGAATCACTTCTGAATAACAACCCAGTGAAGGAAACCTCCTGAGAGCGTCTCCTCGCAGCACAATAAAAAGTACAAATAAAATGTGGTGCTGACATAAACCTTTTACAGTTTGGGAACTCGGTGTCATGGCAGCCACTGGGAAGTTTAATTGAGTATTTTATGGCCACGATACGTTGGGTTTCCCGTGAGGACACTGCACAAAAGATTTACAAACTGCAACTTTTTAAGTCTCTGGAACAAAACCCACCTTGGGTGGGGATGGAACAGGTGAAGAGACCCGTTAGCTGCTGCCGATTTGATCACAAAGGCCAGTCGGTTGTTGCTGCCTCCAAGCTCTTGGTTGTTCTCCGTCTGCTTTGTGCATCCACAGTAGCTCACATCACTCCTGACAGGTGGTTGCAGGTGCCCCTGTCTTTTTAAATTTTTTTTAAGTTTATTTATTTATTTTGCATGTGAAAGAGAGAGAGCACACACACGAGTGGGGAGGGGCAGAGGTAAGGAGAGAGAGAATCCCAAGCAGGCTCCATGCTGCCAGCACAGAGCCCAGTGTGGGGTTCGATCCCACGGACTGTGAGATCACGACCCGAGTCGAACTCAAGAGTCAGACGCTCAATCGGCTGAGCCTCCCAGGCACCTATGCCCCCTCCCCTTTTTATTTTCTCGGGGCTCGGTTCTTTTAGGATTGGGATGCTCCATTTCTGCCTACGGAAAGTGTCTCTGAAAAACTATCCACCCAAACTCGACGTAAAGAGGTACATGGCATTATAGTAATGATTGTATCACCCTATTAAACCGATGGGCGGCCAGCTCTACTCTGGTTCTTATCCGCGTGCTGAAGAGTACACTTCTGACTCCCTTTCACCTGAGCCAGTCCCTTAAATGGTTGCATGCGATGACACTGTCCGCACAGGGGCCTGGCCCTTCGGGAGGAAAATAGGAGAGGAGGCTGCCGTGCTGTCCTTGGCCTCCCCTTGACCACTGCTTGAGGGCAGTCAGAGCTGGCGTCTGATTCTGGAACCTGAGGAAAGCTGAGGAAGCCTGGTGGGTATTGCATAGGTATTTCCCTGCCCTCTCTGGCGCTCCAAATCACACACGTCTGCTCTCTGGCACAGAATTTCTTGCTCCATTCTTGCTTCCGGCCAGAGCAGGAATGAACAGCTCAGGGCAGGTGTCCACTTGCTCCACTCCAACAGTGTCTTGTTTAAGCATGCACTGTGTGGTCTCTGTCCTTTGGTACCTCTGGTTCTTCTGCTAGGATCACCCTCGGAAAGATCACAAAACGTCCATCTTACCAATATGGTGATCGCGTATTTAACGATATTATCGACTGCCTAGCACACGTTAGACGGAGAGCCCATCTCACACCTAAGGACGTTGTGCATTAGAGAGTTAACCCAGCAGACCGGTGTTGCTCCAACCCCACACATTCGGAAGCAAGGCCTGTGTCCCTGGAGATAACAGCGTGACCACATACGTTTATTCTGAGAATGGGATTTATGACAAATGCCTGTTCTGGCCCCGAAGGCTGAGATCGGAGTAGCTGAAGTCATTTTGGCAGGATGGGGGGCGACTGATCCCAGTGGAGACCTTGAACACCAGGGCTCAGCTGACCATCCCTGGTGGGGAACACTCATCACACATGGTTGCTGGGTCCCGGGGGTAGGGACACCTGGTTTCTCTTGCACTTCTCCCCTTCCTGATGATTTTACATTACATTTTTTAATGCTTACTTGTTTTTGAAACAGAGAGAGAGAGAACATGAGCGAAGGAGGGGCAGAGGGACAGGGACACAGGATCCAAAGCTGACTCCACGCTGACAGCAGCTAATCTGACGCGGGGCTTGAACTCCCCAACCACGAGATCGTGACCTGAGTCGAAGTCGTACGCTCAACTGACTGAGCCACCCAGGCACCCAGTTTTCCTGCCGATTTTAATCCACAACCTTCCAGTGTCAGAAACGATAACTGTGAGTATAACAGCTTTCATTGAGTATGTGGATCCTTCTAGAAAATCATTGAACCATGACTCCTAACCCAGGGATGCCTGGGTGGCTCAATCAGTTGAGCGTCCCACTTCAACTCAGGTCATGATCTCAAGGTTCATGAGTTCGAGCCCCACGTCGGGCTCTGGGCTGACAGCTCAGGGCTGTTTTGGACCCTCTGAGAATATCAATTTTAATAGGAAGGCCCCTGTGGGGTTCGTATTAACACAGAAGAAAGACAACGGTCAGGGTCGAAGCGTTCTCTTCTCTTCACACCTTAAACAAAATTCACAGGAGAACATTTTGACTAAGACTTACCTCAAGCGAAACAATCAACTTTCACCCCAGAGTCCTGCATGATGCATCAGGAAGACCACCGAGTCCCTGGGGAGGAAACTGGAGAAGTCTATATCACCAGCCTGTCAGGGACTTGATGAAGGCTTCTCCATGCCTGATGTTTTTGAATTGTTTTGTCTTTTGAGTTTAGTTGACCCAAGATGTGGCATTAGTTTCAGGTGACAACATCGTGATCCAATTTCTCTCCACCTTATGCTGTGCTCGCCACAGGGGTAACCACCTTCGGTCACCCTACAGGGCCATTACAACACCCTTATGTTTCCTATACTGTACCTCTCAGCCAGGTGACTCAGTCACTTCACATCTGGAAGCCTGTGTCTCCCACTCTCCTCCACCAATTTTTATCATCTCCCCACCCCCTACCTCTCAGGCACCCATCAGTTTGTTCTCTGTATTTATGGGTCTCATTCTGCTTTTTGTTTGTTACTCCTTTGCTTTCTGTGTGTGTGTGTGTGTGTGTGTGTGTGTGTGTGTGTTTAGATTCCACATATGAGTGAAATCATATGGTATTTGAGTCAACTCCTGTGGTATTTGTCTTTCTTAGTCTGACGTATTGTGCTTAACATAATGCCCTTTACGACCAGCCAGGCTGTCTCCAATGGCATGATATCATCCTTTTTATGGATGCATAATATTCCATTGTGTAATATTTACCTCATCTTCCTTATCCATTCATCTACCAATGGACATTTAGGCTGCTTCCATGATTCGGCTGTTGTAAATAAAGCTGCCATATTGGGGTGCGTGTATATTTTTAAATGAGGGTTTTCATTCCCTTTGGGTAAATACCCAGTTTTCTCTACTCCTATCTACTTCATGAGTGCAGATATGGTCATATATACTATTTGTTCTATTATTATTTCTTTATATTCTTATATATTTACACAAATCTCTCTATATAGTTCCATCTTCATTATTTACTGTGTCATTACCAGAGTTAGTAGTGCAGTGTTTAATACATAGAAGTTAATGGATATGTGTTTGTTGAATAAATTAATGAGCTAATGGACAGACAAGTACATCATTCCTTGGCCTGTAGCGCTCCAGCTATAAGCTCCAAAAAATTCCACAAGGAAACATAGAATATCTCAGAATGAATGTCACCTTTTGAGTCCTTATTCCTTGTCTGGTCTACAATCAAAATTAAAGGGGTCGCGAGGGAAAATTACACTGAAAACATTCTGATACAATATTGTTTACATTACCAGGAGGTAAAAATTCAGGTTTACAGGAGCCTAAAGCAGCACTGACTATTGGAAAAAACAGCTAAACTAGTTTTCTAGTTTATCACTTAAGTGAGGGACCCAGAAAAACTTCTCTAATGTTAGCTAGTATCTATTAATAATATGACTCAAATAATGTGTCTTTTGAAAACACTGGTAATGTTGATTACCCATGATATTCTAAATGCCGTATATGTGGTAATTAATTGAAACTGGTGTCTTTACTTTCCCCGTTTTTACTTCCTGAGAGTTACAGAAATGCTAAAAAGCTCTTACAGGGTCACCTGGGTGGCTCAGTTGGTTGAGTGAACGAGTCTTGATTTGGGGCCAGGTCATGATCCCAGGATCATAAGATCCTGCCCTGCATTGAGCTCCATGCTGAGTGTAGAACCTGCTTAAAATTCTCTGCCTCCCTCTACCCCTCCCCTGCCTGCGTGTGCTCTCTCTCTCTCCTCTCTCTCAAATAAATAAATAATAATAATAATAAATAAAATTTAAAAATGTTTTTAACAGCTCATACAGCTGAAAAATGGTATAGAGGCACCTGGTGGCTCAGTTGGTTAAGCATCTGACTTCGGCTCAGGTCATGATCTCATGGCTTGTGGGTTCAAGCCCTGCATGGGGCTGTGTGCTGACAGCTCAGAGCCTGGAGCCTGGAACCTGCTTCGGATCTGGGTCTCCCTCTCTCTCTGCCCCTCTCCCTGCTCGCACTCGATCTCCCTTTTGCTCTTAAAACAGATAAACTTAATAAAAAAATTTTTTTAATGGTATTACCAGCATTCCAACTGAAAAGGTCCAGCCCCAGACCCAGATCTCTCATATATAGTGATCACCCTCAGGGCGAACGCAAAAAGCACATCTCGTATGTCTTAATCCATAATGACTATGCACATATGTACAATTCAGTGGTCGCTGCTGGGTGAATTTGCTAGTGTAGTTGCAGAGTTTTTAATTGCTTGTCTACGAGGTGCTTTTATATTGTTGACATTCTTTCCAAATCCCATACAAAATTATTATTTTCAAAAACATTCAAGTCACTTAAAACTGGAGGAGGAGAAAGAAAGGCAAACACATAATTAGCACCATGCAAAAACTACTTAGATACACCGTGTATCCTGACCCAAACCTGCCACCGTGGGAGCGATTTGAAACGAAATTTAGTTTCTTGTCTTAAGTATCTCCTCTTGTTCTGCCAGACGTACGATCAGCATTATTTCAGGTCTTACTATTTGTTTATAAACATTTATCTTGTAATGGAAAATTTAAATAGAGATCAGCTCTGACGTGTTGTAAATCTAGCTGTGTAAAATTGCTTTGTAGAATTTGGTGATTTATCCAATTAGTTAAATAACACTCTTAGAGCTGGGCAAAGATTTATTGACTTTTACTATTCGAGATATTCATGCAAACAACCTTCAAAAATACCTATTTGTAAACATTTTAATCACAAGATCTATGCCATTACTCTGTGGCGGGCTGTGTGAGGAATATTAAGTTGGTAAACAGTAAATCATCCTTAATAGCTAAACACCAGAGTTAGCTTTTATCGGCAGAACCAATTTCCTTCCGCTGTGTTTTCAGGGATCGGTCTAGGAAGGAAAATGCTAAGCAGTGAAAGTACCAACTTCCTTAACCTTGCAGAAATGCCTTCATAGTTCCCGAGCCACGAGGCAACAATCTGCAGAAAACATGACAAAACTTAATTAATCACCAGTTGCTGGTTTCAGGAAACTAATTTGCGTTCATTCTGTAATTCTGGAGACATCACCCAAAGATGCTTTGAAGGAGAGTTTTATTATAAATAATGTAAAGGCCACAGACAGACATCATTTTTCCTCCATTCGGTCATGTAATTGACTAATGAATCAAAATCAGAAAATTAAATATGTCTGAGAGTGAGTAACGGTGCCATAATTAACCACAGACATGGGAGTTTAAACAACCATTGTAAATTTAATTGCTGCACTGAAGCAAAAAGATAAAAAAGCGAGCCTTGAAGATGAGATGAAAGTGTAGTTTTTGTTTTCAGTTTTAACATTTTTCAACGGAAGAAAAATTCTATAAAAGTAAGCTGGATGAGTGAACTTAGATAAAAGTAAACCAGAAGGAGACAATCGAGACCAACAGACCTTCACGAAAGCTCCGGTTGGGCTTGGAAAAGTTTCCCAAGCTGTGGGCTTTGTTCCTGACTGATAATTGGGGAAATATACTGCAAGTATGCCCTAGAGAAAATATATTCTAAAATAAAATTAAATCCAGCTAGCTGCTAACAGATTGTTTTAAATCTACTTACCAAATTGGAACAGAAAATAAAGCAAACGATTATAATCTAAAAAGAAAACTAAAACATTTTATGGGGGGAAAATAAAGGATACACAGCACATAAAGTACACGTGCAATGAATTCTCTCAGAAAGTGTGGACAGTGAAATATCTATTTGGGGACAGTGGATTAGGTATTTTATGAGAAAATACAAATACTTTTAGATAAAATTTACTGAGCGGTTTGAGTATGTTCTGCAAGTTGCTGTGCGCTTTTCAAGTCAAGTGCTTTTTATTTTATTTTTTATTTTTATTTCTGAGAGGCAGAGAGCACACATGCATGTGACCAGGGGAGGGGCAGAGGGAGAGAAAGAATCCCAAGCAGACCCCGTGCTTAGTTTGGTGCCCAGTGTGGGGCTGGATCCCTTGACTCTGGGGTTATGACCTGAGTCTAAATCAAGAGTCCGACACTCAACTGACTGAGCCACCCAGGTGCCCCAATTCTATGTCCTTTTTGTTATAAAATGTTCAGACACCTTCCCATAAGGTCTAAGCAAGTGTGTGTAAGAGCTGTGTCCGCAACAGAGTGTTTGGGCAACACGGCTGGGGTGGGGGATGCCAGGAGAATGTCACGTTGTGGAAGTGGCTCTGGTGGCTGAGAGATTATGCACAGGGAGAAGAAGCATATAAGTAAATATATCAAGTATAATGGCAGCCAGGTTACAGAAGGGAGTTAAAAGAAATGAACCAGGCTAGGAGTAACCCTGTGGTACTGGACTGGCATCCCAAGGTCAAGGTATGATTTCATGGCCATTGCAGGTAAATATAAAAAGAGGTACAGATACGTGTGCACATGAACTTGTTTTTCAGTCCATGTAAGAGGGACTAGAAGTCATGCCACCCCAACAGCAAAGAGTCAGCGAGCCTCCACGTCGGGGCTGGGGCAGAGAAAGTACGAGACGACATTGGAACATCTTGTGCCAAGATGTAAGGAAGCCCTCAAAGAACGATGAGATGCGTCAGGAGGACAAAGGAGTTAGCTGAAAGGGTTCCCACTGGCCGAGTCTGGGACACACTGAGCTCCACAAAAATAAATGACAAAGTGATGAATTGTGGCACATTGAGTTAAATCAAGGAATCCATGAATCCATACTGATATACATCAATACACAGGGGAGGCACGTGAGCTTTAACGGGAGAGTATCAACTGATTGATATCAACGAGATGATAGAAATAGCAATCTGCCTTTCCCTACCATCATAGTAATAATGGATTCAGGTGAAGAATTAGCAGCATTGGTAAAATTGGTGAAAGTTTGATGTGGAGTAGGTAGGACATTTTTACAGTGTCAACATATCTTTCATTTGAGTTAATTATTAAATTGGTAAGAAAAACGTAATTATCAATGGACTTTCCAGTGTGGAGAAATGCGGACATCATCATAATAAAGTGGAAAGCTTATCACCAGTAACAGAATGCCATGTTCTCCCAATGCTGTGAGAGCAAACCATCATTTCTATGATACTCCCGTCCAAAATGAATAAAACATAAGGAAACATCAAACAGACCAAAACTGAGGAAGATTCTACAAGGAAAAATATCACAGTAACAAAAAATAAAATAAAAAAATAAAGAGACTGAGCAATTGTCTTCGATAGGAGGCGAGTAAAGATACAACACGTGATACAATAAATGATCAATAAACGTGCGATCATGGATGGGATTGCAAATCTAGAAATAAAACCGTTAAAACAACTGGGGAAATTTAAACAGGCTTTTTGAGTTACATAGCAATATTAACTTTTTAATTTTGATTTTGTACTGTAGTTATGTAGAAGAGTGTTATTTAAGAGCTAAGGGCAAGCATTAAGGGGTGAAACGGCAACATATTTACATCTTGCTTTCAAAAGACTCAGAAAAAAGTGTGTGTGTGTGTGTGTGTGTGTGTGGTGTGTGTGTGTGTGTGTGTACATGTGTGCAAAAAAAAAATTCAGAGGGAGAGAATTTGCAAACATACACAAAAATAGAAGGAATAGAACAAGCCAGTGTCCTTCACCCAGATAAAAATAGTAATGTTTTGCCACATATGTTCATTGATCCATTCTACACCACCATTTTACAGAAGTTCCCAGGCATTTTATCACTCTGTATAAGAATATACACTTGTATAGATTCTAGTAATCAGGATATAGAAAATTCAATCACCCTAAAAACCTCCTTTATACCACATCTTTGTAGACACAATCCTCTGTCCCCACCAATCCCTCTGCCTGGGTCACATTGTTTCATTGCTGTTCCAGACAGCATGCCTTAACTTCGGGAAGACTGATCACTGCCACCTCATTGTCCTTTCTTGAAATTGTTTTGGCTATTCTAGGGCTTTCTGTTTGAATTTAAATAGAATAAGCTTGCCAATGTCTATAAAAACTTTGTTGAGATATTGGTAGGAATTGCAGTAAACGTATAGATCAATTTAAGGAGAAGCAGTATCTTGCCAATGTGTGTCTTCCAATTTATGAACACAGTATGTCTCTTTGTCTGTTTAGTTCTCCTGTCATTTCTTTTTAATTCTGTCACTTCTGGCATGCAATTTTAGCATACAATTTTACAATTTGCATAATCCTGGACATGTGTTCTTAAGTTTATGCTTATGTATTTTATTTCTGTAAATGTGAATGGTATTGTGTTTTTTAAACTCTTGCTGGCACTTGTCTGTTGTTAGCCTATAAAAATGCCATCAGTGTCTGTGTGTTAATTGTTCATCTCGTAGTTCTGGGAATTTTGTTTTGTTAATTGCATGGGATAGTCTGTGTAGACGATCTGACCATCATCTGCAACTAGAGAGAGTTTTGTTTCCTCTTTTCCTGACTATGTGGTTTTTAGTTTTCTTGGCTTATCACTGTGGCTAGTATCTTCATAATGTACTGGATAGGGGCAGACAGAGAAAATATAACTGCCTTGCCTCTGATCTTTGAGGGGAAGTGCTTAGTCTTTCATTGTTAACTGTGATGATAGCTGTAAGGTTTTTCTAATGGATTTTTTTTATGGGATTGAGCAAGTTTCCTTCTATTCCTAATTGTTAAAGTCAATACGGAGGCATGGATTGAAAGTAACTCCAATGCCTTGGCAAACAAGCCAAAATCTAAACCAGAGTCAAGACTTAAAAATGCCTCCAAGTTCAGACACAGGAACTGAAGAACGACCAATCACAAACAACCAACGAGGCTTTCCCAAACAAGGCCATCGTTTAAGCTCTAAACAACCAAATCATTCCCTCAGCTCACTTGTGCAGAGCTTTCTAAAAGCTTTCCCTTTCTAAAAGCCTGGGTGGCTCATTTGGTTAAGTATCAGACTCTTGATTTCAGCTCAGGCCAGGATCTCATGGCTCATGACTTCAGGACTCACATCAGGATCTGTGCTGACAGCGTGGAGCCTTCCTGGGATTCTCTGTCTCCCTCTCTTTCTCTTTTCTTCCCCTGATCATGTTCTCTCTCTCTCTCTCTCTCATTAAAAAAATAGAAAATAAAAATAAAAATAAAAATAAAAGCCTTCCCTCTAGAGCCTATACGTGGAGTGCCCTTACTTACAGTTTGGTCCTCCTGACTCAAACCGATGGCTGCTCAAATAAACACTTGAAGGATGTAATGTGCCTCAGTTTATCTTTTAAAATAACAACAGAAAGTTTTTAACATGAGTGAGAGGATTTTGTTAAATGTTTCTTTGCTTCAATTTGTAGAATACTATGATTTTGCCTTTTTAGCCTAGTAATATGTTGTATTACAGGGGATGATCTTCAAATGTTCAAAGAACCTTGCATACTTGGGATAAATCCCCTTTGGTCATGTGGCATTAATATTTTTCTCCACTTTTGGGTTTCGTTTTCTGAGGTTGCGTAGATTTTTCCCTCTAAGTTCATGAGAAACACTGGCCTGCAGTTTTGTGTGTGTGTGTGGATGCATTCATTGTCTTTTTCATATCAGGTTGTGGTGTCAGAGACATACTGGTCTCTCAAAATGAGTTGTATTATTTTTAGCTCTTCTAGTATTATTTTCTTGTAGATTTTGTGTAAAATTGGTGTTAATTCTTGAAAAAAAATTTGCTAATGAAGGCCAGCGGGCCTGGAAAAAAATTTTTTTTTGGTAATTATTAAAACTATGAATTCAGTTTTCTTCATACTTATAAAGCTACGCAAATTATGATCTATTTCATAGTCAGGGATATGTTTTCGTTTGTGTTTACAAGCGTTGGTCCATTGGTTGTCCAATTTAGTTGTGTGGAGTTGTTTGTAGTATTTCCTTATCCTCACCTGATACCTGCAGGGTCTATAATGATATCCCTTGTTTCATTCCTGATATTAGTAAATTCTGTCCTTTTTTAATGCCAGTTTTGCTGGAAAGTTGATAATTTTAGGGGCACCTGGGTGGCTCAGTTGATCAAGCGTCCAACTCTTGGTTTGGGCTCCAATCATGACTCACAGTTTGTGAGTTCGAGCCCCACCTCAGGCTCCATGCTGACAGCATGGAGCCTGCTTGGGATTCTCTCTCTCCCCCCTCTCTCTGTTCCTACCCTGCTTGTGCTCTCCCTCTCTCTCTCAAAATAAATAAATGAACTTAAAAAAAAAGAAATTTGATAATTTCACTGGTTAAGGAGCAACTTTTTGTTTTATTGATTTTTTTCTTGTTTTCCTATTTTCAGTTTTAATGGTTTCTGTTCATCCCTTTATTATCTCCTTCCTTCTGCTCCCTTTCGGTTGATTTTGCTCTTCTTTTTCTCACTTCCTAAGAAGTCAAGACTTCTTCTTTTCCACTGTATGCATTTACTGCTATAAATTTTAGCTGCATTCTACAATTTTCGTTAAACGTGGGAGGGAAGTTTGAACGAAGTTTTGGGCTTCCTTTGGGGGAGACTGAGTGTTCTCTGGCTTCAGTGACTATGTCAAAGTGGTCAAAGCAGCACTAGGCTCCTTCTTAACCAGCTGCTGATCACCTGAGCAAGCCTGTTCTGAAAGGCTAACGTTCACAGGAGGCTAGTGCAAGCCTGTTGGCAGAGGGAAGACCTCCAAATGTTTGCAGTTTTAAATAAGTATGTATTGGACGTCTGGGTGGCTCTGTTGGTTAAGCGTCCGACTTCGGCTCAGGTCATGATTGCGCCATCCGTGGGTTCAGGCCCTGCGTCGGGCTCTATGCTGGCAGCTCAGAGCCTAGAGCCCGCTTCGGATTCTGTATCTCCCTCTCTCTCTGCCCCTGCCCCACTCACACTCTGTCTCTCTCTGTCTCTCAAAAAAAAAAAAACCCAATAAATGTTAAAAAAATAAATAAATAAGTACATATTAAATATATAAAACAAAGCTACTTTTTTTATTACAACTGCTTAGAAATTCAATAAAGCAACTTCACTACATACTTAATCCTATTATAATATTTCAGATATGAGATTATGCCATTTGATATTTAGGTTGTATTCAGTCACTTTTCATTAAAGGGTGCTGGCGGTTGGATGAAGTTACTATTAAGCGGAAGGTTTGACCTGATTTTCCATTTTCTTTTCTGCGGTGCATGTCGGGGTGTGGTCTTGAGTATCCGAGCTACAGCCATTCTTATTATTCTAAGCAAATATGTGACAATCCTTCATTTGAAACAGGAGTACATTAATACGTATTGATGATCGTGAACGTTCAGAGTTAACAAACTACTTGTCTCTGCCTTTCCTTCCCAAGCTAGTCCGAATGTTTGGGGATTCATGTTAAACAGTTTGTTGACAGTGAAGAAAGCTATTTTTATCTTTGTCATACTGTGAAAGGAAGCTAATATGCCATGCCTAACAATTGATTGCCAAACAAACAAAAATAAACCACCTTCCTCAGAGACAACCAACAAAAGAAGTAATATTACTCTAACGAAATAAGCCTCACAAATTGGTATTTCCAGCACCTGGTTGAAGTTCAGATGAAGCCAGTAGATGTATAGATGGTGTCAGGCCTGTGCACTAAAGATGCTTCCCACCAGATGTCGAATAGTAAAGAATATTTCACTCAGAGGCTAAAAGATTTACTTTATTTTCATATTAGATAGATAACTTGCCTGTTTACTTGCTGGAGACTGACAGGTACAATACTGGTTGCTTTCTGGAGAGAAAGTGTCTTTTCTGCAGTTGAAGGGGGATGAATAATCATTTCCTAAAGCAGACGCCTGGCCGTGGTGGCCGCCAGCCTCTCCCCCCTTCCCCTGTGAATAGCACATTGATTTTCTGCTGTCAGAAGACCCAGTGCACCAGATAAAAGAAACGGTGGCTGTGCTCCCAGCAGGGAAAGTCATTTTGTTGGTGGTGACATCAGGTACACCAGGAAAGAGATAATTTTAAATTATCTCTGTTGGCTCAGAGGCACTTGCCTGCAGGAATCCCCCCAGGGTGCTGCCTTGTAGACTCACTGCCCAGGAAGGAACACAGACACAGGATGACACTTGGTACTGGGTCCTTTTCTCAAGGACTATGGAGTTGTCCCACTGAAGTTCCTTTGCTGTGGTTTTGGCGTGCTTTGAGAAAGTACACAAAACATCCAAACGAATCAATTTTAAGCTTAAGGGATATATACACACTTGGCATTCGTTGATTGTAAAGCATCTAATATATTTAGAGCAAAACCACAAAACTATGATGAAGAGCCTTACCTGGCTGACGGTAAGTTACTGTAACTGACGGGAATATTTGCCTGACAGGTCAGTTTCCTTTGACATGTCCCTAGGTTTGTTTGTTCTTGTTTGCTTGTGGTAGGCGTAAGGTAGCTGCCGGTATTAAAGCTAGTTTGCTTGAAATGAGTCATTTATTTATGGTTTTTAACCTTTAATTGTCTCAAAATCCATAATCATTACACAAACATTACCTTATACACAAAAGTAAATACACTAGGAAAACGGAACCTTATCCAACAGCCTGGAAACAAGCATGCTATATATGCAATTGCAGAAATTTCATTATCAATACATAGCTATGTGTGTGGGCACGTGTGTAAGTTTTTGTAACTATTTATCCAGAAGGAGATCTCTGGTACGCTACATACACAATTGGAACATACTTGTTCGTTTCACTCATTGAACATTTATAGATACAATTTGTGAATGGCTAGAAAATATTTTTATTTAAATTCTTAGGGAGATATATATCTATTTATTTTTCAGGATTATAAAACAGGTGCCATAAGTAATCTATAAACTCATTCAATTATTCCATTAAGAATAAGTTGCTGGAGGGTTACCTGGCTAGCTCAGTCAGTGAAGTGTGTGACTCTTGATCTCAGGCTCGGGAGTTCGAGCCCCACATTGGGCATAGAGATTTCTATAAATAAATAAATAAATAAATAAATATTAAAAAAAAAGAATAAATTGCCGAAAATCCTAGTTTTAGGTTGAATGCTTACAGTTCCTTAGAATTGTGTTTAGAACAATTGCTAAGCAGTGTTGATATTTTTGGTAAATCTCATATACCTAAAAATTATATATAAATATACCATTCAATAGTAGCCAATCTACTGGGTGATCTAAGGTATCAAATTATTGTCTTAATTTATGTTTATATTATCACTTTGAGAGTATTAATATAGTAATGTCACATATTGTAATTGAAAAATACTTATATATTTATGTAAATTATATATGCTCATTTTAAAATACACTGTTATATAATATTTATATTTTAGATACAAGTTTTCTCTGGCTAATTGGTTGTTACTGTCCTTTCTCGATGCCTATTGATTTGTTTTCCAAATTCATGAAGTTCAATATAATCAGGATAATGGCGTTCCATATCTTTGCTTTTTGTTTGTGTTTGTATTTCTTAACCTTTTTTTTAATGTTTATTTATTTTTGAGACAGAGAGAGACAGAGCATGAATGGGGGAGGGTCACAGAGAGAGGGAGACACAGAATCTGAAACAGGCTCCAGGCTCTGAGCTGTCAGCACAGAGCCCGACGCGGAGCTCGAACTCACGGACCGTGAGATCATGACCTGAGCCGAAGTCGGACGCTTAACCGACTGAGCCACCCAGGCACCCCTTCTTAATCTTTTTAAATGTGGTTTTGTTGCTGTCTTTTGCCATTTCCTGTAGAGAGGTTAAAATATATATTTATTCCAGTGTATCAACTTTGTTCAAAGCTCACCTTTTGCTAAAATGCCTCAAAAGCTTACTTGGGTCCAGCTGTCATGTATTTTCAGTTGTATGTAAATCAGTTAGTCCTGAGATTCATTCTGAATTAGTTTGTGGTGAACCGTGTGACGAGTGAACAGGGTAGACCTTTCATTTTCTGACAGTCCCTCTACTATTTTGGGATAACTCATTGTTCACACTACTATTTGGAATGTACAATCACATGAGTAGTTTTCAAGGCCACGGACTTTCTGTCTTCCACTGAAGTATTTGACTTCATCCATTTGTCCGACTTTCCTGAAAGCAATACAAGACACGTTGATTATTACACTTGAATCATGTCCACTTCCCATAAAAACAAGTTCTTTGCCAGTAACTGACTTCAGAGGCTTCCATGGTGCCTCTCACATTTTTTCATCCAGTTAAACTACAGAATTGTTTTCTTAGGTCTTATTAAAATTATCTGGGGGATATTGACCACGTGGTTTTGGATTAAGAGCTGGACTGTCCCACTTCTCTGCCATTTACTATCTTTAAATGGGAGTGAGGATAATAAAAAGAATAAGAAAAACGCCTTAGGGAGATCATGATAATTAATGATTTAATGTTTATGGAAATTTTAATAAAGTCTTCAATAAATGTTGCACGGATTTCATCACAAAATTACAGTACTGTGCATTAAATTAATGATTTTGAGTCCTCTAATATAAGAAAATGACATCTCTCAACACAATGGTCTCATTTCATGCATCTGACTATAAAGGTACTGTGCGTTTTAAAATAAAATTTTAATTACCTTACATTTTTTTATTTCTATGAAGCATAGAATCTTTCTTTTTTTTAGTTTTTTAAATGTTTTTATTTATTTTTGAAAGAGAGAGAGAGACAGAGCGTGAGTGGGGAAGAGGCAGAAAGAGAGGGAGACACAGAATTTGAAGCAGGCTCCAGGCTCCGAGCTGTCCGCGCAGAGCCTTACGTGGGGCTCGAACCCTCGAAAGATGAGATCATGACCTGAGCTGAAGTTGGTCGCTTAACCACCTAAGCCACTCAGATGCCCCAGAATCTTTCTTTTATTACATTGTTGAACTGGTTATTTAATATAAAAAGAATACAATATTAATACAATAAAAGAGAATACAAAATATTAACTTTCATATTATTTCTGATTTCTTTCTTACTATTTGCTATAGTATTATATTTTCAACTGTTGATATTAATGGGGAGGTCTGTACAAATCTGTACGGTATAAATCATAGAAACATGAAGACAAATGAGATGTGAGGTTTGATTCTGTTATTTTTTCCGGACGGAAGAATAACAGAAAAATCTAGTAGCTAGTTTTGGTGAGCTTGATGCATGTTATCAAAAGTTGAACTTTAAACCAGTTTGGTAGATTGGACTAAATATACATTTTAACCTTCTCTACAGAATGGCAGAAGACCAAAACAACCTTTAAGAAGGAAAAAAAAATCAGACACAAACAAAAAGCGAATATGTGACAGGATACTGTAATCCTGATTATATTGAGTGCTGGTGAATCATTAACGCCATTATCACTTCACTCTTCTGAAATTCGGTATGCAGTTTAAGCAGAAAAAAATTTAAAAATAAGAAATGTAGAGGAGAAAGAAATAATATGGTGGGTTGGGAAAGCAATTTCTAGGAAATTCTGAATTATCTTTGCCTATCTTGGTCTCCAAAGTAACTAGAAACCCCAGTACATTTGTCCCTCTGATTTACCTATTGACAGATTCCATATAAACCAGCTAAGAAATTTTCATCATGTTTTCTGCAGTTAAGAAGATTCTCAGGGCGCCTGGGTGGCTCAGTCAGTTAAGCATCTGACTTGGGCTCAGGTCGTGATCTCACAGTGTGTGAGTTCAAGCCCCACGTCAGGCTCTGTGCTGACAGCTCGGAGCCTGGAGCCTGCTTTGGATTCTGTGTCTCCCTCTCTCTCTTTCTGCCCCTACCCCGCTCACATGCTGTCTCTCTCTCTCAAAAAATAAATAAACATTAAAAAATTAAAAAGAACGAAGATTCTTGGGGCGCCTGGGTGGCTGAGTCTGTTAAGTGTCTGACTTCAGCTCAGGTCATGACCTTGCAACTTGCGAGTTCAAGCCCCACATCAGGCTCTGTGCTGAGCGCTCAGAGCCTGGAGCCTGCTTCAGATTCTGTGTCTCCCTCTCTCTTTGTCCCTTCCCTGCTCGCACTCTGTCTCTATCTCTCTCTCAAAAAAAAGTAAACATTTTTTAAAAATTAAAAAAAAAATAAGTTTTTGGTTTACAGAGGTTTATATAATGGTCTCTCTCAAGACGCACCCTGGCTAAAATGCACCAAATATCTGTATCTTGTCTTCCATGACATACTCGGACCTGAGAAATACATCAAAGAGCACACAGGTCAGTGCATTTCGTGTGGAATGATCCCCTGGTTTCTGCGAGTGGTGCTGTCTGGTTAGTTTGGCCAATGCGGAAGGATCCCCATCTTTATCAGGGTCCGCTCTGGTTGCTGAAGGGTGGGGCTGGCTGCGGTAAGACGCGTCCGTTCTGGAATGCGGCACATCTGAGATGCAGAGTGCAGAGATTTAGTCAATATACAATCAGTCAATGGCTCTGATTAGTCTGAGTCAAGAAATAATTTTAGTCTAGTCAACGGAACGTGGTTAAATTACACCCTTTCAGTCCAATAAATCTCAAACCGTGTCTCAGGTAAGTTGTAAGGATGCTTTATGGGGCTGTGGTAATAAGGCTGCCTTCCCAACTTCGGCTCCCCTGATTCGTCAGAAAAAAAAAAACCAAAAAACAACAACCCGGAAGCCTCAATGAAATACTCTGTGACCCATAACATAAACAGAGCAGCTTCTTTCTATCAGCAACGCCCAAGGTCAACATCATAATTTTAACCCCCTGCATTTCCCAGGTGAAAATGATGCCACTCATGAATTAAGAATCATCCGACATACCTGGAATTATTTTCTTATGCTAACCTATCAGGTTCTATTTGATACACCCTTCGTCGTGTTCAATTTTGATAAAATTACTTTCTTTTTTTTAAGTTTATTTATTCATTCTGAGAGAGAGAGAGAGAGAGCACAGAAGGGGCAGAGAGCAAGGGAGAGAGAGAGAATCCCACGCAGGCCCTGCACTGTTAGCATAGAGCCAGAAGCAGGCCTCGAACTCACCGTGAGATCATGACCTGAACCGAAACCAAGAGTCAGACGCTTAACCGACTGAGCCACCCGGGTTCCCCATGATAAAATTATTTTTACTGATGATACTATATTCTTGTCTCTAAAAATGACCATTAAAGCAATCAGAACTCTAAGATTCAGTTGAGCTGAGGGAGAAAACGCAAGCCTTTCCCCCAAAGAGAATCCTACTCATAAATATAAAATTACATCTGACACATTAAATACTATTTTTGCATACCAAATGTTATTAACCCTGTCCAAACCACAAGCTGTCTTTTTATGTCTTAAAGACTTTCAGAAAACCGTAACTATTATTCATTATACCTATTAGAAGTCCAGGAGAGGTAGGCTCAGTATTTTAAATATTTTTTTAAGTTTCTTATTTATTTATTTATTTATTTATTTATTTATTAGTTTATTTATTTTATTTATTATTTTTAAGTTTATTTAGTTAAGTTTATTTATTTATTTATTTTTTAAGTTTATTTATTTAAGTTTATTATTTATTTTGAGAGAGTGAGAGAGAGAGAGAGCATGAGGGGGGCAAGGCAGAGAGAGGGAGAGAGAGAATCCCAAGCAGTCTCCACACTCAGTGCAGAGCCCGACATGGATGGAGCTCAATCCCATGAACAGTGAGATCATCACCTGAGCAGAAATGAAGAATTGGACGCCAACCAAATAAGCCCCCCCAGGGGCACCAACATTTGTACCTTTTTAAAGAATTAGTTACCTAAGTCTTACCTGAGTCCAGTTAGATCATGGTTTTAGTCCTTACTGATGGCCCCTTCCCTTCCTTACAGACACGTAAGATTCTCCCAAAGCAGAAGAAATTCTGATCTTCGGTACATACGATGAGCCTTAACACCTTTCATATGATCACCCTGCAGTAGCTAGATGGAGCCCCCACAAAATTTTGTTTGGATGTGAAGACTGATCACATCACACACGCACGCACACACACACACACACACACACACACATTGTGAGGGTATGAGCCTGTTTCGTTTGTTGTTGTTTGTTCTTCTTTTTCACCCTGGAAACCAATATGGCAGTTTCCTATGGGACAAAGCATATACTTGCCATGCGACTCAGAAATTGCCCCCCCTTGGGCCTTTATCCTAGTAAAATGAAAACCAGTGCCCACTCAAACTCTTGCACACAAGTGTTCTTGTACACAAAGCCTGTGCTCTTGTACAGAAACTTTCATCCATAGTAGACAACAAACTGGAAGTTGCCCAAATGTCCTTCCATGGGCGAGTGGGTCAACCAGCTTTGGTCCACCCCCAATGGGGGACACGGCGCAGCGATAAGAAAGGAAAAGCCAGTGATCACACCACAACTTGGATGCACCTCCAAAGAATTACTCTCAGGGAAGAGTCCATTTCAAAAGGCTACATACCATGCAGTTCCATTTGCAGAACAGTCATTTTTTTTAAGTTTATTTATTTAGTTTGAGAGAGACAGAGAGCTTAAGCAGGGGAGGGGCGGGAAGAGAGAGAAAGAGAGAGAGAGAGTATCCCAAGCAGGCTCTGTGCTGACAGCACGGGCTTGCACTCACAGTCTGTGAGATCTTGACCTGAGCTGAAATTTCGAATTGGAAGCTTAGCCAACCGAGCCACCAAGGCACCCCCTCCTTCAGAATAGTTGAAATACACACACACACACACACACACACACACACATGCATGTGCACACACACGCACACATGCACACATATGCACACACAAGTGCATGAACAATCAGTCGTGCCTAAATAAGCTCTGGAGACTGGACATGTGGATCTCTCACACCCGGAAGCTTTCTCAGCAGATCTAAAACTGGTGTAAGAGAGTGGCAAGTTGTGGGGGGGGAGCAGGCTTAGGATTCCATGGTGGCTGCTGAGGATAGGCTTGGGGACAGGGACAGAGGGTGAGCACCACCACAGGGGGCTTCCTGCTTCCCCTTCAGTTTGCCTGGATGTCCAGCAGAAGGAGACACAGGAGGGATGAGCCCGAAAGCTGTCAGTGGTGAAACATCAGACTGGGATTCAGATTCGTTCATTGGATTTCACATCCTCATCGTCAAAACCCACTAACCCAGTGTTCCCCAGGACCGCTTCTCTGCATTGTCTGTGATGGAAGTTCTGTGGGCTTCTCTCTTTTACATTATCTGTCAAGGAAGCAGCTCATCAGGCTTTCTCACCTCCCTTGGGACTCCAAGGAGGGCCAAGTGGTCGCTTGGATCACCCCATATATTTTCTAGGATCCGAGGACAGAATTTAACTGGAGAAGCCAATAGAAAAAAAAGGAAAAGGGAGACTCCATATATTTTCTGGGATCTGAAGACAGAATTTAACTGGAGAAGCCAATCGAAAAAAAGAAAAACGAAGACTCCATATATTTTCTAGAATCCAAAGACAGAATTTAACTAGAGAAGCCAACAGGAAGAATGAAAAAGGAAGGAAATAAGGAAGAAAGGGAACAAGAGGAGAAGAAATGATGGAGGGAGGGAGGGAAGAAGAAACTAGAACCCTTTTTGCTTCAGGTGAGTGTCTGTGTCTCTCGGGCCATGACGTCATGATGCTCTGACCAGCTTGGGGATGAGCTCCTGAGCCCCTGCAGACATCGCCTCACACACGGCTTGACCTCCACCATCCTGCTGGCTCAGAAAGTCTATAATAAGCGCTAGGAAAATAGCCTCCACACGGAAAGTATTTTAGGAATCATTCTCTAAATAGAAAGTTTTACTTTGTTCCCATAGTTCACGCCTGCCACTTTTGAGTGTGTTATTTTAAGATTGCTAAGTTAATGGTGTCCACAGTTACAAAATAATAGAGAAAAAATAAGCCTCTATAAATTATAGCAGTCAGAACACTACAAAGAGACTTTTTTTTTTTTTGCTGATAGTTGAAAAAGTTAGCTAAGTGCTATCCACTGTGTGTCATATTTGAAAAGACATATCATTCTCCTACTTTTCAAATATTCTGAAACCGTGGCCTCCAACTGTCAATCTCGCCACTTCGTATCTGTCTGCTGGACCCTCTGTCACTCGGTGACTGTGTTCTCAGAGAGCATTGAGGACAGGGTAGTCATAAAAGGACACGGGTGAAGGAACAGAAGATGTGCTTGACTTTTGAAAATAAATCAATTGGCTTTGAAAAGAAATACGTATTTTGTGAACCAATCCTGGGATGCCCAAACTCACATTTACATGGAAGGAATCACATTGGTTCCTGCAGTGAGGTTAAGAAGGCTCCCCCTTCAAGGAAAACTCAGGGTGGGGTGCTCACACGATTCCAACTGTGGAAGGTCCCTAACACCGGCTTCCTTTCACAGTGCCCTGCCCCGGTGTCGAAAATGAGGTCAAAACTAAAGGAGACGTGGGGTCAGAGAACATTCTGCAGGGACACGTGGATTGTTGGCTGCAGGTCTGCATCGGTCAAGGAGGCAGGAAGCCATGAACATCATTCTTCACACACCCACCCCCCACCCCCGGCCACACTGCCACAGAGGTAGGCACCACAGTAAAGAGCAGAGGGGAACTGTCATGGGCCAATTGACAGTCAACTGGAGGAGTTTCTTCCATTCGAGACTCAAGTCCAAAAGTGGGCCCGGTGAGCAAAGACACAAGCAGGCATTGCCATCTCAGGCAGAGTCCTCCGTCAGCCCCGGTCAGATGATTCAGCTCCAGAAATGTAGTGGATATGTGGCTAGACCAGGAGGAGGGGGGGGCTTGGCTCAGCCCCTGGGTTCGGTGACAGTGAAAGAGCCGAGCCTGGTCGGGTTTCGTAGACCAAAGTAGAGGCTGTGTGTGTTTCCAGGGGTGGGGGGCAGCATGTGACCCACTGTTTGGGGTGAGAGATGAAACCACTTGCATATGACTCTAATTGACCCAGTATGAAACCTTCTTGCTCGCGTTAAGGTGGCCAAAGAGTAGGGGTAAGAGGGATCTCTCCTAGTCAGACAGAAAGGCACACCACAAGAGACTGCAGAACACCAGAAATTTCAGCAGGTGCCACACTGAACATGCCCTATGAAGATCTGAGAACATAAATAAATATCAGACAAACTGCAGGGGGATGTTCAGTGTTTACTGACCAGTGTGAACCAAACACTGGCCTCTAGAGTGAGTCTCATGCCCCAGAGAGCAGACACGGCCACCCCATGCTGCTTGGAGGAAGGTTCTGGGTCTCACGGCAGGTGCCTCATCGATGCTGAATCGATGTCCACTCACCTGATCACAGCAGATTCTATGCCCCTGGGACCCCTCCTCACTAATGAAGAAAGGGAAAACAAAAGCACATCATCTATTCTGTTTTTAATGCTTTTTTAAATTTTTATTTATTTTGAGAGAGACAAAGAGAAAGAGAGGGGTGTATGAGTGGGGAAGGGCAGAGAGAGGAAGAGAGAATCCCAAGCAGGCTCCACACTGTTAGCACGGAGCCCAACTCCGGCTCGATCTCAAAAATGGCGAGATCATGACCTGAACTGAAACCGGGAGTCAGATGCTTAACCGACTGAACCCCCCACCCCCGACCCAGTGCCTCCAGACCACCCATTCTAAAGGGACACTGGCCTAACCTCAGAATGGACAGAACACATCTGGCGGGGAGACGTGATAGTATTATTAATAACTTGCTACGAGAAACAGAATTAACTAAGCCTTCCTGTGGGCCCAGCGCAGAGTGGCAGAGTGGTGAGTGGCCCAGCATGCAGCCCTTGACTTTTTAACAGAGAATAAGCAGAGGGGTGGAGGGGACACCATTTCAGATGCAATTAAAGTTAATGACCTTTAAAATGCCACCCGATCCAGGCTGTCATTCGATTGTCTCTACGAAACTCAACGACTTTTCTCAACCCTTGTCCTCCAACACTCATGGGATGATACCACTTGATCCCGGTTCTTTGTTTTCTTCTAGAAAGCCTGGCTCGTGCAGCGCATGTGGCTCACGCGGTGTTTGCTAACGCAGCTTTCCTTTCTGGGCCCTTCACGCCTTTCCTCTGTCTGCCCTCCTGCTTCTCCTCTTCTGTCAATGCCAGAGTTTCCAGGCCTGGCACTACGTTTTGCTTCGTAACGTAGTGATTTGGGCCATTCTTACTTTATTTACTGGAGAGTAGTCATTTTATGTCAAGAATTTGCTCAGATTCCCATGAAATGTTCCTCATGTCCTTGAATAATCTTGATCGTACGATAGCAAGTATAGCAATAACTCATTTGTTCTATGCATAATATTTTAGGATAAGACATGCGAAATTGAATTAGGAAAAATGGAAAACATAGGTCTGATATCTCGATGTCATGCATTGAATGGTGCTCCAGTTCCAGTCTGGGGTAACCACCTTCTTTTTTTTCTAATTTTTCTCCCCAGAAATCTGCATTTGACGTATTTGTTTCAACAAGCTGTTGCTAAGTGACAGCATTAGCTGCATTTTCTCGTTTTGCTGGTAGACTTCTTCCACAGTTGAAAGTAGGCTCCTCTTTGAACATACCAACATTTACAACCTTACTGTCCTGTCCTGGAGTTGATATCTAAAGATCGGGAAATTATATTAATTGCACTTTAAAGAAGTCTTAAATCATTTGACAAAGTAATGTGCCCTCTCTTACTGCCTACCTGTGAAAATAAGTGTCGAATTTAAATGTATTGAATTTAGAATCGTTTTCAAAGGTTGTAAGGATTGACTACGCTCAATTATTAATTAGAAGCACATTTTCAACAATATAGCTAGTGGTTTTATTAAAATAATTTTGGAGCCCTTGGGGCGCCTGGGTGGCTCAGTTGGTTGAGCGTCCGACTTAGGTTCAGGTCATGATCTCACAGTTTGTGAGTTCGAGCCCCGCATTAGGCTCTGTGCTGACAGCTCAGAGTCTGGAGCCTGCTTCAGATTCTGTGTCTTCCTTTCTCTGCCCCTCCTCCACCCACTCTCTGTCTCTCTCTCTCTCTCTCTCTCTCTCTCCAAAAATAAATAAACATTAAAAACTTATAAAAAAATTTTTGGAGCCCAATATGGGGCTTGAACTCACAATCCTGAGATCAAGACCCGAGCTGAGATCAAGAGTCAGATACTTAGCCAGCTGAGCCGCCCAGGCAACCCCCATTTTATCAAATATTTTATGATGGCTTATACACATTGCATGTCAGATTGCTTTGGTATTACAAAGAACCATGAAAAAGACTGAACTTTGCTTCCATCGTTCATTTCAAGGGCATGCCGCCCCCACACCACACACTCTCTCTGCCAGCTAATGAATCCTCCCCTGTAGGGGAGTTAATTTTGCTGCCTGACATTTTTGTTGGAGATGGTTACGGTTTTAGAAAAAGAACATATAAACGTTTTAGGAAACTAAAATAGAAATTTTGTCATGATCAAACCACCTGCATAAAAATCATTTATTGATATTCCCCCCCCCCAAAAAAAAAACCAAAACCTAAGAAGATCCCACAAACGTAGCAATGTTTGGGTTCTAGTCCCACAAACGTAGCAATGAGGGCACCTGGGTGGCTCAGTGGGTTGAGCGTCCAATTCTTGACGGCTCAGGTCATGATCTCAGGGTTCATAGGTTGGATCCCCTCGTCAGGCTCTGCACTGACAGTGTGGAGGCTGCTTGGGATTCTCTCTCTCCCTCTCTCTCTGCCCCTCCCCCAGCTTGCCTTCTCTCTCTCATGAATGAATGAATGAATGAATGAATGAAATTGACAACCTCGAGCACAGTTATTCACAAACAAGTATCTCCAGGTGTTTGAATTGTTACCAGCCGGTAAGTGAAGGACTGATAAAATCCCCCCTCCTGCCCGGTGCAGTTTCAGGGCTGTGGCTGGCTGTACATTTCCATTGCACCTTAGTAGACCTAGCAGGTGGCTAGGGGCAGGGTAGGTGCTCATGAGGAGACTATACCATCTACGCATTTTTTTTTTCTTTTCAGCATCTTGATTAAAAGCAAGTCACACCTCCGACTTCAGCCAGGTCACGATCTCACGATCTTGCGGTCCATGAGTTTGAGCCCCGCGTCAGGCTCTGGGCTGATGGCTCAGAGCCTGGAGCCTGTTTCCGATTCTGTGTCTCCCTCTCTCTCTGCCCCTCCCCTGTTCATGCTCTGTCTCTCTCTGTCCCAAAAATAAATAAACGTTGAAAAAAAAAATTAAAAAAAAAAAAAAGCAAGTCACACCCAATTATCCACAGGCAAATGCAAAAATAAACGTGGGTTTATGAGACAGTGCAGATGCTGCCAGATCTGGAATCCTCCTTGAGTAGAGAATGACTGAGAAGGTGCTCCCGTCTGTGGGTAGCCCCCGAGAGAAGCAGGGCTGGCCTGCCACATGGGGAAGACAGAGAGTGAAAGGGAGGTCACCACAAATGGCTGCAGACCATATCACGTTACCTGCCTCTCCCTGGGAAGTGAGGGGCCAGGGGCTCTGAGTGGGAGCCAGCAAAGTGGGTCCCGGGGAGGCCAGGCGATCCATCCACGGGACGGGGGCAGGTGCACCCCGCCCTGCCGTGGGTGCATTACTGACCTGCCCCTGATGCCTAGGCTTCCAAGTTCCTCCCCCTTTCTGCTGCCTCTGCCGCCTGGGAGTGGCCATGGCTGTTACCCACAGGTTTACATATGGAGCTGCACAAGGAAGTCCCTAAGATTGCTGCCTCTGACACTCCTGAAGGTAGGCGTAGAATGTAGAATGCTGTCACGGTAGGTTTGGGCCCTTGGGGATCCGCTAAGGAAGGCTTAGGTGGGAATGCATGAGTCTGGGTTTATTGGTTTGGTCGTCTGCTGTTACACTCCTGCGTACTTAGGTCTCTGCTAGCTGAGCTGGAAGAGGGGTGTGTTCCAGACCATCCCCCACCCCCACCCACCCCCACCTCTCTGTGGATTCCCTGACTGGTGGCAGGCGGGGCAGGGCCATTCCTTCCCAACGCCTGGTACCACAAACCCTGGAAAGGATGGGGAACAAGGTTTCCAAAATACAAGTATGGATTTTTATGCTTCAGAATTTCTCCCAAGTCTGGGGCCCCTGGGTGGCTCCATCGGTTAAGCGTCTGACTTTAGCTCACATCATGATCTTATGGTTTGTGAGTTCGAGCCCCACGTCGGGCTCTGCGCTGACAGCTCAGAGCCTGGAGCCTGCTTCGGATTCTGCGTCTCCCTCTCTCTCTGCCCCTCCCCAGATCGCACTCGGTCTCTCCCTCTCTCAAAAATAAATAAACATTAAAAAAAATAAAATGAAAGAATGTCTCCCAAGTCTCAGAAGTGATACACAAAAGAAGCCTACTGAAGGTTTTTCCTAATCGAACACAAACCTGCAATTTTACACAACTTTGCCAATGACAAGTTGTGTGACTGAAAAATGAAGAGAGAGATTCAGAACTTTTCTTAATATTTTTTGATATCCCATGCTACAAGAGGACTAGATTATCTTCTATTTTGCCTAAAACGATAAAAGCAAGACTACGTTCCAAATAACTGCCTATAAAGGACCCAATGCTATGCAGTAAAATGAAGAAAGGGATAAAATGTTTTAAGTAGTTTCCTTTTTTTTTGAAGTTTATTTGTTTATTTTGAAAGAGAGACAGCGCAAGTGGGGGAGGAGCTGAGAGAGAGACAGAAGGAGAGAGAGGTTCCCAAGCAGGCTCTGCATTGTCAGCACAGAGCCCGATGTGGGGCTCAAACTCACAAACCGCGAGATCATGACCTGAGCCAAAATCAAGAGTCAGACACTCAAAGGACAGAGCCACCCAGGTGCCCTTCAGGTAGTTTCTTAATGAAAACCATCTGGGGCTTGCCTGGATTTTGTGATGTTTCTACTAGTTGTTAGCTTCTTGAAATGTGTGACTCACTGTGATATTTCTCCTCATCTAACTTGGTGTTTATCTCTTTACCTATGATTTTTGTATGTGTGATTTGGTCTCTCCTTCCAAAGGGGGGTCGTCTAAACTTTGTAAATTACAATCCCCGCAACCACTGGGTCTTTTACTTCGCTTTTCTGTGGGTCGGGGTAGAAAATATGAGGACAACGAACAAAGAATTCCCCTGGTTGTTACTGTTTTTGTTGAACATGTTGAGCGTGGCCATGATCATGAAGTTGACAATGGTTGGGGGATAAATATTCAGGATGGGGAGAATGTGGAAGTTTCCAGCACCCCATGCGAAGGATGGGTGAAATTTGCAGGAAGCACCTCATGCCGTAGGAACACTGTCCCCAGCCCTAGTTGTGCAAAGACAATGAGGCCGGAAGTGTGTGTATTTCCCAGGAATGGAAACGAATCAGGCGGGGCTGGCAGCTGGGGTGCTCTGGGCAGAATGGCTGAGGGGCAGGTGTGATGTGGTGGAAGAAACAGGCAATCGGGGGTGAGGCCAGACGTCAGACAGTGTTGAAAACTCTGGGGAGAGGGGGCTTCCCAGGATTAGCAACGCGACACCTCCTGTCACGGAGGGCGTACTTCTGGAATAAGCCAATTGTGCCTGGAGGTGCTAATTACCCCATTTCCAAAGTATTCCCGTGTGCCCCTTCCAGAGCCCATGTGTAAAATCCTCCTGCAGTCACATCAGTTCAAAACGAGAGGAAAAACAACTCGTTTTTGAAAACATGGAATTAAAAAGAAATCAGATGCACTGACGATTATTCTACAGATGTTTCCATAACGCCCTTCTTGAAAATGGTGGTTCTAACCAACCAGTCCTCAGCCGTGTTTGATGAGGGGGGATGAAGCACTCATTAGGCAGTATTTTTACATGACAAAAATTAGCCTCACTTTTCTCTTCCCTCCACGTTTTCAGGTTCTGGCCCCCAAATTGGTCCACTTCACCCCCATCTGCTTCTTTCCTTGATGTTCTCTGCAGAACGTGACAGGCGCTCGGGTCTCTCAGCTATCATTTGCGCAAATAAAACCTGACGGAGCTTTCATAAAATAATGTCAATAGTATATCAGATTTCTCCCAACATAGACGCAGCTGCAGTAAACCACAAGGAACAAAAACCGCCTTCCGCCATAATTTATACAATCATAAATGGAGTGCAATGTTCTCCTTAAAAACAGCCCGGATACCCTAGAAACAGGACGAGAAATCATCAAGTCCTTGTTGTTTACTTCCTTTCCTTCTTTTGAAGTCATTGGAAAAGTTCTGTTGCCTTGTTTGCTGTCCTACCTTTTATCCCACTTCTGGTTAAATTACATTACAGGGGCGCCTGGGTGGCTCAGTCGGTTGAGTGTCCAACCTCAATGATCTCGAGGTTCATGGGTTTGAGCCCCATGTTGGGCTCTGTGCTGACAGCTCGGAGCCTGGAGCCTGCTTCAGATTCCGTGTCTCCCTCTCTCTGCCCCTCCCCCACTTGCTCTCTGTCTCGGTCTCTCAAAAATAAATAAATTAACATGTAAAACAAATAAAAAATTTTAAAAGTGTAAAAATTGCATTACAAACATGGTATGTGTTTGTGAAGACGTGGTCTTGAAACCAGCTACCAGATGGAATAAATAATCATTTGGAAAGATTCAAAACTTCTTTATTTCTCTGTTAATCCAAAGAAGAAAAAATTCCCCAAGTTCTTTATTAATACTTTCAGGCTGTGAAAGACCACGCATTGTAATTGAGAACATTCAAAAGAGCTTGGAGAGCAAGTCAGAAGTGATTGAAAGCCCCCATTTAGGAAGGTAAAAAGGAAGGGTGTAAGACCCCAATACAAAAACAGACGTGTGACCTGAAGGAGAGGGTACACGGAGAGATGAGATTCATTCCTTTATTCTCTGAGCTTTATAATGAGAATCTGTGAGTTTAGGCTATTTAACTATCAACATAAGAAGTTCTAAACTTGGGGAGCCTCAGTGGCTCAGTCAAACCAACTCTTGATTTGGGCTTGGTCATGATATTGAGTCCCGCTTGGGATGCTCTCTCTACCCCTCTGGCTGCTGCCCCCACCCCCCCTTCTCAAAATTAATTAATAAACATTTAAAAATCAGCCTGATGGGGAGTTTTTATCAGGATGAACACAACACAGCCACACAGAAGCTATGCCTTCGGGATTCAGAGAATTAGTGCAGATAACAGGAAGGAGGAAAGGGGCCCTCGGACAAGGTCAGTGTTAGTGCTGCCTTCCCAGTGAAGCAGATGTTATGCTTGGGGGCGCACAAGTTCAACACCAGTGAGGAAGTCCTAAACACACTACCAATGTGATGCAATTGTGGGAAAGAAAGTATTTGTGCAGGTCGACCTCAAAAAGTGGATGGATTTGTATGAAGAAATGTGCAGGTGAAGGATCCACAAAGCAGATGCAGAAAGCTTGAAACCCATTTGGGAATCAGAATGAACTCAACAGTGAGCTCAAGAGGGATTTATGGAATACAACTCTACAGCAAAAATTAATGTAGGAAATGGCTTAAGCTCATGACGTGGCTTTCTTCTAGAAGATGAGTTGGAGTCAGCGGTTTGCAGAGGCCACGGTTTGCAGTGGTGACCACGTCGGGGACTGAGATCTTGACTCGGCCCACATTGGTTCTTGGGAGACAGTAATCTGAGAGTTCAAGTTCAGGAGGCATGCCCTACCAGTGATTGAAGCTTGCTGAGTACCCAAAGAGGGCTGTGCCTCCCCTTACAGCCGGGGCTCCTGCCTCAGCACCCCTGCCCTGCCCAGAAGGTGATCTGCTCAGGATGATTGCAACAAAATCCTACCTTGAGCCAAAAGAGGGTTTCCAAGGTCCCCTTGTGGACACAAATTCTAAAACGAGTGTCTGTAATCTTTAGAAGTCATGCACGCATACTTTCTTCTCTACCTACTTCATAAGGCAGATTATGAACGTGGACTATTTTTTTTTAATTTTTTAGTTCACATCTTTTTATTAACCCATACACAATCATTTGTCTTCTGGTTTGTGGATGCAATGGGTCAGATGACATTTGCCACGATAGCATCTGTCAAAGTGGCTGGCCACAGAGTCTCCGCGACTGCCATCATTTCAAGGGCATTCCCAACAAAAGTGACTAATTTCACCATTCTCTTTATCCTACATTATTTGAGGACAGCTCACTCACTCTTCTTTGCCTGGTGCTTGTCTTCTTGGGAGTGGTTTATGATTTCTTCCTGTTCTCCAGAAAAGGTCTCCACTACCAGGTCTCAACACAGGATGAAGAGCAGATTCCTTTGAGGGTGGTCATGAGACAAAAGCCACCTTCCAGTTGCCCACCAGCCAAGATCAGTTTCTACTGATCAGGAGGAATCCCTTCCTCATCCTAGATCTTGGTCCCTCCTTTTCTCTTGTATTGAGAATTCAACCCCTAGAGTGATGGTCTTTCCCGTAAGGGTTTATATGAAAATCTGCATCTTGGAGGTGCCTCCACCTGACATTGGATGAAAGGGAGAGATGGGTCAGTACTGAGGACACAGCACAAAGGGTGACAGGGAGGCTGCCGGACAAAGAGCTGGACAGGATTTTTATAAAGGTCTTCTAAACGACTAAATGTTTACATTGGAAAGAACAATAGCATTACCTCATTGTTCCTGGAGTACTAATGAACTTAAGTACCTTGGCATTAATTTGGATGCTGACTGGTGCAGTTTGTGACATGTCTCATTTCCTTTACTTCTTGCTTTTGGTATGATTTACAATCTCTCCAGTGAATGATCTTCCCATCCTCCTTGGCAAGATAGGCACTCTAACTCACTCCGCATGTCCATCCATTAAGAGCCCAAATCTTCTGACAACATGCCTTGAAGGCTGTGGCCCAAAGAGCTCTCTTTTTAATTGAAGCCAGAACGTAAATAATAATGGCACCTTTAATTCTGAGACGTGATAGAGGCGCCTGGGTGGCTCAGTTGGTTGAGTGTCTGACTTTGGCTCAGGTCATGATCTCACCATTCATGAGTTTGAGCCCCATGTCAGGCTCTGTACTGACAGCTCAGAACCTGGACCCTGCTTCGGAGTCTGTGTCTCCCTCTCTCTCTGCCCCTAACCCACTCGCATTCTGTCTCTGTCTCTCTCAAAAATAAATAAACATTAAAATTTTTTTTTTAATTCTGAGATATGATAACAATAAGAGGAGATTCGTGGTAGGGGCAAATATCAAGAATTGGGATTTACTGATCTTAGAGCATAGACGTTGTCAAGCAGAGCAATACTGGGGGGCGTTTACACAGCACTTGCCTGCTACTGAAGTTTGGCTTTTGTTCTCAAGTCAAAGGTCTTCAAAGGGAGGCATGTGGGAAAACACGAGGAATTCGTCTGGAAGTAGTTGGTTCAGTGGCCCAGCCTGGAAAATGCAGTCGGAACTTGACAGGGGGTTCAGGAACAGGGTAGATATAACACTTCATTCTCCCCATTTGTTCTGTCCATCTTGATTGGCAAATTCCTTTAAGTGGAAGCACACACACACACACACACACACACACACGCAAACTCTCTCTGTTCAAATATATATTATGAACACTTTCACTTGGAGAACAAAAATGGAAGCTCCACTGGGCATTGTTTCCAGGGCCAGTCCTGGGGAGGTTGAAATTAGCAGTAGTAGCCATTAACCAGAGCTTCTGCCAAATATCCTTTTACAGGAGGGAATGATAGTGTTGGGACCACAGGCTGCCTTTGAACACAGAGGCACAGAACCAGCATGGGCTTTATTGCCTTGACTGGACCCCCAGTGCCGCCGTTGTCTCTATTCGTGACAGACGCAACGGGCTGCCTCCCTCTGTTGGAGAGAGCCCAGGGGACCGGATGCACGGTCACTTTAATTCTCGATTGGAAAAGTACTGAGACCACCGATTCAGACGAGAAAATAGGAATGAAAGTGGTGCAATTAGCACAATTAACTAATAAGAGGAAAAACTAAAAAGCTCAATATTCCTATAATTTTCCTCCCAGAAAAGAACGAGATGAAATGTTTGCATTCAGGCTTGCCTTGATTGGTTGAACCGAACGCGATAGTCATGGGTTTACAACCATAATGATATAACCAGGGTTCTCTCTCCAAATTGGGGTACACATACATGCCCGCGTCGCTCTAGAAGGCCACGCTTTCTGACCAAGCAGGAAGTGCAGGATCCCAGGGTTGCTCCCTCTGGGGTTGGGGAAGGGCTCAGCTGTCTTCAGCCCCGCCTTGGGCTTTTGGGCAGCAGCAGGGCACACACGCACACAGTGAAGGCATGGCCCCCAAACCCCTGCAATGAGACCTCTGGGCTTTTAACACCTACTGTTGTGGAGATGGATAAGGGTGTGTATGTATGAACTTACCGAATCTTCACTGCAACCCTAGGAGGTACAGATTCTTATTTTTTTAATGTTTAAAATGTTTGTTTATCTTTAAGAGAGAGAGAGTGCAAGCTGGGGGTGGTGCAGAGAGAGAGAGAGAGAGAGAGGGAGACACAGAATCTGAATCTGACATGGGGCTCAAACTCATGAAGGTTCAGATCATTATTAACCCCGTTTACAAATGAAGAAAAGTGAGGGGTGCCTGAGCCGCTCAGTTGGTTGAGCATTCGACTCTTGATCTCAGCTCAGGCCTTGATCTCAGGGTCATGAGTTCAAGCCCCACACTTGGATTCATGCTGGGTGTGGAGCCTACTTAAAAAAAAAAATGAAGAAACTGAGGCCTATAGAGAATAAGAAAACTGCACTAAGGTGACAAAGCTTTTACTCAGTAGAGCCAGGATTCAAACCCACATCTTTGGATGTCGGAGCCAGAATCCTTCCCCACTGGGCTATATGCCTTCTATTGGCCATTCATGCCAAGATGGCATCTGCTCAACAGTAAGGAAGTTCACTTCCTGCCAACCGCCTGTGTTGTTCTCAGGCAGAGGGGCTCCCCATACGATGGACCCAGGGCCCCCCAGGTATAAGACCCTTCTGAGTCCTCGTCTCAGCCGCTTCTCTGAGATGCCACGGCTCGGTTAAATGGGATGTGCAGTGGATTATCTGTAATTTGACTGAGCACCATGTGGGATGAGGCAGTGAGTTACTGGCCAGGTGTTGAGGACTCAGTGTGGGAGTTCTTGGAGTCAGACAAGGATGGATTTCCCGAGGCAGGTGGCATAGGAGGCGGAGAGATGAAGTCACGCCCCCAAGGCTGAGAGGCTGAGAAACACGGTCTGTTTTCCACAGCAGCGTCGCTGCATCCTGCAAAGAACCACGGGAGCATTTCAGACTCTTCTCTGGGGAAGGCAGGTCAGGAGGGGCGACACCAGTCATGCGGCATGGGACTGAGCGCTCAGGGCTCGGTGCTCAGTGCTCTCCAGGATGTGGCGAGCAGCCTGTGGGAGTTCCCTGTGGCTGCAGAACAAACCATCCAAACCTCAGTGGCTCAGATGACACATGGATACGAATTCTTGTCCAGCCGGGCTCTGTCCCGTGGCCGTGTTCCCTCATCCAGGCTGCTTCTCCACATGGTGTCCCAGTGTCCAGTCCCCACTGACAGAGGAACACGGCAGGTTTGATTCATTTGGGCGGGCTTCTCTCTTTTATGGGGGCCCCGGCAGGTGTCTGGGTCACGTCTCCTGCTAGAGAACATCACCGTGCGTGGAGGTTTCAGAGAGCGTAACACAGCTGTCCCCATTCCCCTGTGCAGTCCTGACAGTCTGGGCCACCAGACAAGGGAAGGCGCAATGAGCCCATCCAGAGCTCAGACGAAGGTCTCCACGTAGACACCTTGCAAGTGTCCCCTTTCCTCTCGGGATGCACGAGCATCAGGACGGCACATTGCCTTTGTCTCAGTGGGACCTGTGTCGCAAGGGCTGTGGCTGGCAGCGTCTCTCAGTCAGTTCATTTTCTTCCTGCCGAAACACCCTCAAATATTCTACGTGTTTGAAATGTCCCTGACCAGAGTATAGCAAACTTCACTACCGTTTCTAGATAGTCTAAACCAAGTAGACTTATCTCTTTCTGATCCATCTTGCCAAGTGCTTTAGACCCGCAAACCACGCAGTGAAGATGAATCTGAACGTTCAAGAGAGAAATTCGCTCAGTTAGATGATCTAATAGACACTGAAGGCTGCTGAGCACATTATCCTGTGCACATACGTATACCAATATACTGTTACTGAGACCTCGGCGATTTTTCGTCTCTAGAAACGATGGGAACCTGGACAAATTGAATCAAAAATTTTAAAGGGGAGAAAGACAGCATTCTTACGAACATTATTTTATTTGCAAATATGTTCAGGGCTCAGGGAATTCATGAATATTCTTATTATAAATGATTCCAGCAACATCAAATGCCTGGGATAACATTTCAGACCCTCTATACCTCTCACTGCCATCACCACGCTCCCTTCCTGTGTGCAGGTTACACATGGCACAGCTAGGGAGCACAGTCCCTTTCTTCTGCAAGTCAGCACACAATGCCTAGGTGTACATTTTTATTTTCTATGTATTCTATCCATGATTTCTTTCTTTTCTTTCTAATTAACAGCCACGGGAAAGTTATTGGTTCAAAATCTTTGCAAACTCTACATTTGGGTGCATCCAAATAATTCTGCCATATTCTCCATTCCACAAATCCCTGGATTATTTTCTGTGTCTCACGAACACAGTATTATTTAAAGTCAGCCAATGCTTCAAGACGAAAACAATTGCAAGTTGGGCTCACTTCTCTGAGTTTCCCTTCTGTCCCACATTGTTGCCCTGCAAATCTTTGAGGTCATGGTAGTTCTGTGATCCTTTCAAAAATATTTGTTTTAAGTTTTTATTTATTGTGTGAGAGAGACAGCACCAGCAGCGACAGTGGGGGCGGGGGGGCAGAGAGAGGCAGAGAGTGAGAGAATCCCAAGCAGGCTCTGCACTGTCAGAGCAGAACCCGCTGTGGGGCTTGATCTCACAAACTGTGAGATCACAACCTGAGCTGAGATCAACAGTTGGATGCTTAACCAACTGAGCCACCCAGGTGCTGTTCAAAAATATTTATTTTTTAAAAAATATTGTTAACATTTATTCATTTTTGAGAGAGAGATACAGAGCACAAGCAGGGGAGGGGCAGAGAGAGAGGGAGACACAGAATCCAAAGCAGGCTCCAGGCTCTGAGCTGTCAGCACAGAGCCTGACGCGGGGCTTGAACTCACAGACCACAAGATCATGACCTGAGCTGAAGTCGGACACTTACCTGACTGAGCCACCAAGGTGCCTTTCAGAAATATATCTGGTCTAGATGTATATTTGTTGTCAGCGGAAGGTTGATATGAAACAACCAATCAGTCATTGCTGGAGGCAGACATTTTATACAATTTATAAGCACAAAGAGAAAAGATACATACCTCCTGCTCACATTGATTTTACAGAACTGGGGCCGGGAAAGAGGAATGGAGATTATGGATGGAAAAAGTGAAGAAATACACATAATGTAATTAATATCACGTGAAAATGTTAAGCGCCATGTCCTATGTCTAATTTCCCTGTTCATAAATGTAATATGTAACCTCTACCTTCATGGAAAAAATGACACAAATGAAATGAAAATGTTTAAGATCAGATGATCATAGCAATGACTATCAAATGATGGGCCTATTTTTCCCTAAAGCATTTGATAGCTTAATACAGTGTGTGAAATAAATCAACGTAAATGGAGATAGCTTTCTTCTTCTCCCTTGGGAAATGGAGCCATTAACCATCGAACACAACTTCCGTAGATACGGTAGGAAAAGCCTCATAAGACAGACCATTAGTCTGAGGCCAGTGGAGAGCAGCTGAAGGATTCTCTGATTCCCTGGAGAGGAACAACTCTCTGTGGGTTGAAACAATTGCTGGGGAGACTCAGCGTAAGGGCTTTGGCTGATTTTGAGCAAAAAGCAGGAGGCTGGACGGGGCTGAAAGGCACAAGATGCGGGGAGACAGAAGGTGCAGACAAGATTCGGGGGGTGCCCGGCCCACGGGGATTAAATTCCTCCACAAGAAGTTGCTGATGAGCAGCGTATAGATCTCATAAAACACCGTGAGATAGAGATTGATGTACATGACCCACGAGGGGCCACAATGGAAAATAATATATCTTATGATCACTATTTTATGTTATGTTATGTCATGTTATGTTATGTTATGTTATTTATTTATTTATAATTTTAATGCCTATTTTTGAGAGAGTGAGAGAGAGACAGAGCGTGAGCAGGGGAGGGGCAGAGAGAGAGAGACAGAATCCAAGCAGGCTCCAGGCTCCGACCTGTCAGCCCAGAGCCTGACAAGGGGCTCGAACTCATAAGCTGTGAGATCACAACCTGAGCTGAAGTTGGATGCTTAACTGACTGAGCCACCCAGGCACCCCATGATCACTATTTGAGATGCATAAAACTGTGATCAAATCCAACAATTGTTCAGCATAAAATTCTTAGCAAACTCGATTGGAAGGTAAATTCTTTAATCTGATGAGCAGAATCTCCACTCAATTTACTGCGGACATGGCGGTTCAGGGCAAATTGGCGAAAGTCATCGCTGTATCAGTTACAGCACAGGACCCTAGCTGCTATCAACTGTGCTCAACAGTGGCCTGGGGGGCCTGGCTTGCACATTGAGGGAAGGGAAAGAACGGTAGGCATAAAGATCAGATAAGAAAAAAATAAAATAATAGCTACTCACAGCTGCTGTGATTATGCACAGAGAAAACCCTAAAGAGCCCACGAGTGAACAAACACGAAAACGTAGCAACGTCAGTTCAAGATGCCGTCACTATGGCAAAATCAATGTATTTCTACTGACCAGCAACAAATAGAAAAGGGAAATTATAAGATAGCATTTAACATAGTTTAGAGAAATATCAAGTAACTAGAAATAGATCCAAAGAAAATATACAGAAAGCCAAGGCACAGAACAGAGTAAAACATTATGAAGGGAAATTTAAAATAAATAAATAAAGGGCAGGTATACCACAGTCAAGATATGGTAAAATATCAATTCTTCCACCAAATAACTTACAAATACAAGCCCAATATATATCAAGTAGTTTTTATTTTAATCTAAGGGTTTTTTTTAACATTTATTTATTTTTGATACAGAGAGAGACAGAGCATGAACGGGGGAGGGGCAGAGATAGAGGGAGACACAGAATCGGAAGCAGGCTCCAGGCTCTGAGCCATCAGCCCAGAGTCCAACGCGGGGCTGGAACTCACGGACCGCGAGATCATGACCTGAGCTGAAGTTGGACGCTTAACCGACTGAGCCACCCAGGCTCCCCTAATCTAAGATTTTTAAAAATTCTATAATGTGTATAAAAATGCAAAGCTAAAAAAATATCTAGGGCAATCCTGTAAAAGAAAAAGCAGAATGAAAGGGAGGGGAGGGAGGGACAGGAGGTCAAGTTCATGAGTCCAAACCCCACTTGATGGGTCCTCTGTACCTCCCTCCCTGCCACTCCCCCTCCCCCTTTAGTGCTCTCCCCCAAATAAGTAAACATTAAAAAAATAATCTTATGAAGCCACAGTGACTAGGAAAGTATACTGTTGGTGCCTGGATCCAAATTTATCCAGAGACACAACAGAATGCAAAGCGGGACCCAACCACCTACAGTCACCCGATTCCAGCAGTACCACTGGAGTGTCATCGGGAAACGATGGCCTTTTCAACAAGCTGTGCTGGGTCAACTGGATACCCGTGCAGTAAAAGAAAATGGCTCTTGGGGCGCCTGGGTGGCGTAGTCGGTTAAGCGTCCGACTTCAGCCAGGTCACGATCTCGCGGTCCGTGAGTTCGAGCCCCGCGTCGGGATCTGGGCTGATGGCTCCGAGCCTGGAGCCTGTTTCCGATTCTGTGTCTCCCTCTCTCTCTGCCCCTCCCCCGTTCATGCTCTGTCTCTCTCTGTCCCAAAAATAAATAAACGTTGAAAAAAAAATTTAAAACAAGAAAAAAAAAAGAAAATGGCTCTTTCACTCCTACTTCACCCCACATGCACATGTCAATCTCCGGGCACAGCATATATATACATATGCAAAAGGAAAACTAAGGAGAGTTACAATAAAACATAAAAAAAATGTGTTTATGCCCTTGATCCAAGCAAATATTTTTCAAATGTTCTTTTTTTAATTTTTTCAACTATTTTTAAACAGTTCACAAAAAGCACTGCCATGGTCTAAGTGTTTATATATATATATTATATATATATATTATATATATTATATAATATATAATATATATAATATATATTATATATATATTATGTATATATATTATATATTATATATTATATATATTATATATTATAATTATATATTATGTATATATAATATATATACAATTATAGATTATATATAATATAATTGTATATTATGTAAATATATAATATATATATTATGTATAAATATATATTATGTATATATATAATATATATATATTATGTATATATATGTATACACACATACATATGTATAGATAGATAGATAGATATAGATAGATATATAGATAGATATATATTATATATATTATGTATATATACATAATATATATATAATGTATATATATATTATATATATTCTGTATATATAATATATATATTATGTATATATATATTATATATATTCTGTATATATAATATATATATTATGTATATATATATGTATACACACATACATATGTATAGATAGATAGATATCTCACATAGACTACAATCTTAAATCCTAAAAATAACTCATCCTGGTAGATCCTTTTTTTGTTGTTTTTATTTACAAAATAGAAAATGAGGTTTAGATGTGTTAAACAGTGTAGCTGCAAGCACGTCACCATCGGTTTCCAGAATCGGGATCTAACCCAACTAGCCGGACCTAGAGCTGGAGCATCTTTGCACCTGCACTGCCCTCACCTGCTTCCATTCTCTGGACATTTCTGCACGATGCACGAGCGCTCAAGCAACAGGGTAGAGCGTCCCCTTGTTGTATCTCAGCTGGGAATGTTGTGGGGTGGCTGCACTCAAAGTTATTGCCATTCTGCGTATATACTTGAGGGACCACAAAAGTGCCATCTGTACTGGTTTTTAGGTGACAAATAACTTTTAGTGAGTAGGTGACCACACAGGATTTGCAAATAGTGAGGATTAACTGTATTTATATCCTACTAAAGAATTGTATCAAAATATATAAAGAGCTCCCCCAAATCAAAAGGCAAACACAAATGATCTCTATTTTTAAAAAAGCCTTGAATCAGCACTTCACCAAGTGGACACCAAATTTTCTAATAAATGTGAAGTTTCTCAACTTCAGTAGTCCCCAGGGAAATGCAAAAGAAAACCACAAACAGCACACTAGGTAATTATTGGCAAGGATACTGACTTATAGAGCTCTCGGGAGCTGAAATTGGCCAATGTCTACTCTGGCTCAATACCCTCTTATTCTATATCCTGTCTGTTCCCGACCCGGGCACCTCGTGTGTGAATAAGTTCACCAGAAGAAACATATAAGAGTGTATGCACAATGGGTATAGCAAAAAATGGGGGAAAACCAAGTACTAACCGAAGAATGATAAATCACCTGTAACACACTTGTGTAAAGTAATACCATAAGTCAGTAAGAAGGAGAGGTATCTAATTCCACTCGTCAACATGGATCAGCCCCGCAAACTGGAGTACAGGAAGCCAAGTGCAAGAGGTGTGCTGTCTGTAAGATTCCATTTACATGAATCTCCAAACAAGCAGAACAAATTGAAATTCACAAAATTCACAAAAAGGGTTGCCCTCAAGGGGTGGGAGTGCCTTTGTGGATGTATGCAGTACCCAAGGTTGTTTTCTCATGGTCACCTATTGGTTACTAGCTATTTCAATTCTGTGAAAATGTATCAATGTGTGCATTTCTGACCTATGAACTTTTGTGTTTGTGTACCCTGATGTGTCATAACATGCCCATGAAATCTACAATGACAAACCGATGTTTTCCTCTTCATGGAGATTGTATTTCTGTCATTTAAATTGTGTGAGCTCACCTGTTAAATATTGGAATTACCCTCCCCACTCAAAAAAAAAAAAACAAAACAACAAAAAACCTATCCCTCACTAACATCAAGATAAACTTTGATATACCTTGAACTTCCCAGGACACATTGTTGAAACCTGATACTTGCCTGGATTTCTTTGCGTCTTCACTATCTGAATGTTTCAACAAATGATACAGTTCAAGTGTAAAAGATTCAGTGAAAACAAAATAACTTTGAACATAGATAGATGGGACCTATCTTTGAGGAAAGATTAAGAAAGTGAAATGAATACCTTCCCCTCCGTTTCCTGTATATTTTTAATTGGAAGGTTTTGTGTAAGCCCACTGGTTCAACCACGCAACTAATCACATGCTCTTGTGCCTTTCTGAGTACAATATACAAATGATCATCATGTCATTGGGAAAGATCGTTCCTTTGAGGGAAGGCTACAGGAAATGGAAATAAATTTTACGAGTGAAAGATTAAGTGATTTAGGCTCTTTGAAAAGTAGAATAGTAAATGGAAGATTTAATAGCTGTCTTCAATTTTAAATGGGCGATTACATGAGCAATATGCTGTCGATTTTTCTCCATTTCCAAAGAAGTGATGGGAGAATTCTATTTATTTTAATGTTGGAGATCACACAGGGCTGCAGGGCAGGGGGTGGGGATGGGGGGCGGCCCCACGTTTGGCAATCTTGAGAGCGAGGATCATGGACAAAAGTAATCTCTCTGTGAAAGGCCAAGAAATTAGAAGCACCCCCCAAAACCCACCCCACAGAGGGTCCACAGACAATGTTGTATCAGAACACTGGCAAATTTTTACCTTTTGCTTAAAACTCCATCCAATTTTGTGGCCCATCGTATAATACGTCCACTTATTATAGCATATTTTCAGTAATTAGTTTGACAATCTTTCCTTAGAAATCTTTGGAATAAAATAGTAATTAAAAAAAAAGACGTGCCATTTGCTTCCCGTCGGGATACCCTTACCCCAGTCTGAGAAGCACTGGCTTGACTGATCTTCATCTTATAAAGGGAAGATCTCAAAAGGTAATTTATAATAATATATATTCATATTATATTGTATATAACGATAAGAGGTTATGATGAGGTATTGTTTTGTAATCAATAATAGCAGTGTGGCCAGAGGGATTTTTTATTTTATTTTATTTAAATTTTTTTAACGTTTATTCATTTTTGAGAGACAGAGCATGAGCGGGAGAGGGGCAGAGAGAGAGGGAGACACAGAATCCGAAGCAGGCTCCAGGCTCCGAGCTGTCAGCACAGAGCCCAACCTGGGGCTCGAACCCACGGGCTGCGAGATCATGACCTGAGCCGACGTCGGACGCTCAACTGACTGAGCCACCCAGGCGCCCCTAGAGGGATTTTTTAAATGTCAACACCAGGAACTCTATCTCATAGGTCCATATAGAAAGTTGTGACATCATAGAAGGTTTAGGTATGGCGGGAATTAATGCGAAGTTCCGTTGCCTTAAGCCTGCGTGGCTTTTTCTAGCGCAATCTCCCCAGAACTGAAACCAAGTGTAGCCCATCTGTCAGCGATTGTCCACATGTCCTGAAATCAACAGGTGCTCAGTCCGAGAAAGCTCGCTTAGGGACAGAGTATAACTCAGGGGAAATCAGCCAACAGCTTCATTTGTTTTTTGTTGTTTTTTTTTTTTTTTCTGCCTCCAAACTGCCATCTCTCAAAGCAGGTGTATAGGTTCCAACGGTTCCGACTCTGGATCATACAATAGACAAACCCTTCAGCTCTTTGGGAGGCTGTCGATAGTAATGAACAATCTCACCCGCAGATAGCAAACCCCCAGTCCAGGTGACAGCAGGCTTTCAGGGGCTCATCTGCTTTACAACCAGTCGCTTCCCTGCACTCGGGTCTCCCTCAGCTAGAAACCTGAAATTTGCAGGAGGGACCATCCATTCCCTTTCCTTCCCAAGACTCCAGGTGCTTATTACATAGCCCATGGATAAAAAGGTTAAGAAGCACAGACTCGGAGGGAAATATATGTGCATTAGCATGTGTACCTTTGGCAGCGAGTTGCCAAAAGTAACGGCTGACGTATTGGGAAAACAGACATTTGAATCAGAGGCTGACTGGGAAGGACGCCTGTCCACCCCCAGCCCCCCTGGCACCCACTCCATCATTGTGTCCTGTGGCAGGAGGTCATGTGCACCATGGGAAGACCGACTTCACCTGAGATATACTTGGAATACACAGAGGGACAGGTTAGAAATGGTTCTAGTCTATTCTGGGGAAAAAGTGTAGCATCTGTAAGAAAGGAGAGGGGCGCCCGCATGGTTCAGTTGGTTGAGCGTTCGCTCTTGATTTCACCTCAGGTCATGATCCAAGGGTCATGAGATTGAGCCCCACGTTGGGTTCTGCATTAAGTGTGGAACCTGCTTAAGAGTCTGTCTTTCTACCCCTCCCCCACTCATGTGCATGCACGTGAGCTCTCTCTCTCTCTCTCTCTCAAAATAATTATTATAATAATAAACCTTTACAAGATGGGAGAGTAACTGCCTAAATTTCAAGTGCAAACAAATTTACAGCAGAACCAAGAAGGATGCAAAGGAAAATTGAAGAGAAAGGAGGAATGTGGAACAAAAAGTGTGGAGACCAGATCATAGGGTTGTCCCAACGAGTTAATAACCACACACTCCTTCCAGTGGTTAAACAGAACATAGCAGAGAATGGAAGTGAAAACACTAACAAAACAGGGAGGGGAAGGATACTGTTCACCCAACACGCTGTCAAGATAAGTTCTACCAAAACTCGAAGAGCTCAAGCCCAGAAAATCTGTTAGGAGGCAAACTCCAGAGCCTTCTGGTCTAAACATTCCTCTCTTTCGGGTTTTGCTGGGGAATCATTCTGAGTCTGGTCACCCTGAGACAAATAGGTAAATACAATTTTGCTCACATAAGCTCCATTTGAACTGCAACCAGCCAAGTTTAGATAGATTGTGAATCGTATCTAAATATAAAGTGGGCTGGGGGACATCTGGGTGGCTCAGTCGGTTAAGCATTCGACTCTGGTTGTCGCCTCAGGTCATGATCTCACGGTTTGTGAGATCGAGCCCCATGTCAGGCTCAGAACTGACAATGTGGAGCCTGCTTGGGATTCTCTCTCTCTCTCTCTCTCTCTCTCTCTCTCTCTCTCTCTCTCTCTTTCTCTCTCTCTCCCCCTCTCTTTCTCTCTCTACCACTCCCTTGTTCATGCTCTCTTTGTGTCTCTCAAAATAGAATAAACAATAAAAATAAATAAATACAAAATGGGCTTGCCTTTCCATGGCAAAGTGTCGGGAGAGCCTTCCAACAACCGACTGCAGTGTGAATGCTCCCATCCCTGTGTGTGACAGGCTGCAAGTCAACCCCCTGCCGACCACCTGGGTTCTCTCCCCTTTGAGGATCACAAAGTCATCACAAGAAATCCTGAGATTACCATGCACAACAGGGACTTTCCCAGTGTTCACATGCAGGAGGGACACAGCAAATGATTACTGCGTTGTTTATGACGTCATTGCTATTCAGTTCACTCGTGTTTCCTCAGACCGACGTCCAAGGGGTGATATCCCACACAACTCTGTTACTTTGGCATCAACATTTGGATAACCTATTTTATCTCTTTCTTCCGTGCGGGTAGGGCTGCGTTTTGTTCATTAATGTTACAAATAATTATCAGGCAATTTTTGTGTCTGCTATTCTGATAGGAAATATAATTTACTTGGGTTTTTGGAGATAATGTGTGTACCCGTTCAGTACTTACTAAAGTAGCATTTTATCTTAAATGTATAGATCAAAGATGTCTTCAGAAAACCAGTGCTACGCCCATTAATTTGAAGGAGAAGTGAAAAAGCATCAGAAAGATGAGCTAAAAACTAATCGGAATCAGGCGTTCTGGTGAGTAAACAGGAAATGAAATATCTCTTCTAGAAATCCATAAAGAATCATCATAAGGTTATAAATGAAGAAGCAGGAAATAATTAATTGCCTCGAAGCAAGAGATAAATAAAATATAATCCTACTATGTGTAGGAAACTGTAACAAACACTACGTCTCAAATCCACATACAGCCCTGCCTTTTGAGCAAAGGAGACAAGCGTTTGCAAACTTTGAGTAATAAGGCTGTAGTCTGAAAATCGTTGTGTAAAATGTCACTCAACATCGTATCGCATAGGCAACTTCTCGTTAATCTCTCGCAACGTAGATTTTTTTTTTTCCCGACACTAACCTGCATAACTCCGTCACGTAACAGGACGTTCGGAATCCCAATCCTATGAGGCATTATCACCTGCAATTTTCACTGGGATTGCCGCGAAGAAAGATGGGAAATCATGACAGTATCACACAATGATCAACAACACTCGATGTGCGAAGTTTGTTGTACCAAGTGATCAACAACAATCACTCGCGTGTCTGCCGGTTGGACCCTGTGTTCACACAGCCCATTTCATCATCGCTGCACATGTCATAGTTTGTTATCCACTCAAGCTGTTTCCAAACTTGTATATGTCACTGTGAAGTACACCCTGGGTTTTAATTCGCGATAGTATGATTTATCTGACACACTGTGGATTTCAGTTAGTTACAGATTCGCCTCAACTGCACTTTCCCCATTGATTCGCAACGTGCAAGTAACACTAATGTCGTCTTCAAGAGCAATTTTGATCAGACTTGATTTCACCTAAGACGGCTTTGAAGAACCCAGGAAATGCACAGCTCTGTTAAAATATTAATTACAGGTGCGTTTTCCAGGACATTTTCTTCTGCATTTATGGAGATTCTTCCTGACAGTCCTGAGGCAGAGGGCAGACTGTGCCCCCTTGGGAAAAAAAAAAGGAGGAAATTTCAAGTAGAAAGTAAAAATCGAAGGAGCCATTTTTTCACATATAGGCATGGCTATTTAAAGACCCAGAAAATAATTCCACAAAACTATTTTAAGATTAAACTGAAGAAAAGCACTCAGTAATCTTGCAGCCATTATAAAGGGCATTATAACCCGCATATTTGAAAGTCAGCATTTCTCCTAGAGCAGGAAATCTTTCTGAAGGAGTTGAGTCAGAACCATGGTTAGCCACGTGTGGGCATCACTAGTTTTATGGCCATTTCGAGAGAGCCCTCCCCTCCCCAGCAGTAGGGAGAAGCTTCTAGAGAATGAGTAGAAATACTCAGTATATTTTGGGGATGCCTGAGTGGCTCAGTTGGTTAAGTGTCTGATTTCGGCTCAGGTCATGATCTCACGGTTCGTGGGTTCGAGCCCCGCGTCAGGCTCTGGGCTGACAGCTCAGAGCCCAGAACCTGCTTTGAATTCTGGGTCTCCCTCCCTCTCTGTGTCCCCCCCCCACCACTCCCTCTCCCTCAAAAATAAACAAACATTAAACAAAAAATATATAAAAATTTAAAAGCCCATTAGAAGCTTGGGGTCGTCAAAATTTTCCTAGGACACAAACTGCACTAACTCTACAGGAAAACTGGTCAAAATTCATCAGGAAAATTCATCAAAAGAATAAAAACTTACCTGATACCCAGAACACCATAAAGAAAGTGAAAAGTCCAGACAGAGACTGGAAGAGAATATTTGTAATGGAGAACATGTGACAAAGGATTTACATCCAGGATAAATAAACTAAATATTAAAAAACAAGAAGACAGGGGCGCCCGGGTGGCTCAGTCGGTTAAGCGGCCGACTTCAGCTCGGTCTGTGATCTCTCGGTCTGTGAGTTCGAGCCCCGCGTCGGGCTCTGGGCTGACGACTCAGAGCCTGGAGCCTGCTTCCGATTCTGTGTGTCTCCCTGTCTCTCTGCCCCTCCCCCGTTCATGCTCTCTCTCTGTCTCAAAAATAAATAAACGTTAAAAAAAAATTAAAAAAACAAGAAGACAGATACTGTAGTTAGAAGATGGGGGTGCCTGGGTGGCTCAGTCGGTTAAGCGGCCGACTTTGCTCAAGTCATGATCTCGCGGTCCGTGAGTTCGAGCCCCGTGTCGGGCTCTGTGCTGACAGCTCAGAGCCTGGAGCCTGCTTCGGATTCTGTGTCTCCCTCTCTCTGACCCTCCCCCGTTCATGCTCTGTCTCTCTCTGTCTCAAAAGTAAATAAACGTGAAAAAAAAATTAAAAAAAAAAGAAGATGGGCAAAAATTGGCAGACATCCTTCAGAAAAGTGATAGAAAAATGGCCAAGAAACACATGGAAAGAAAGCTCCACCTTGTTGGCCACGAGATTAAATTAAATTGTATGACCCAGCATTACATGCACTAGGAGTGAAATTTAACAGGCTAACACTATCAATTTCAATGAGGATTTGAAGCAAGTAGGATTCTCATATGTTACTGGGGGTAGTAAAAAAATCATACAACCCCTTGTGAAACGGTTTGGAAATGTCTTATACAGTTGAACATATCCGCACCATAAGACCAATAAATTACACTCCTAGGTAATTGCCCCAAATAGATGAAAGTATATGTCTGGGGGAAAAAAATCGTGCATAGATTTTCAGAGCAGCTTTGCTCATGATTGCCACAAATTGGAAACAACTCAAACATCTATCAAGAACTGTATATCAGAAACATGTTAAATGGAAGAAAAAATTGCCTCATGTATGATGCTATCTACCTGAGGTTTCAGAATTGTGAAGGTTACTGTGTAGTGATAGAAATTAGAGTCAAGTGGGGGTGCCTGGGGGGGGGCTCAGTTGGTTAACCTCCAACTTTGGCTCAGGTCATGATCTCACGGTTCGTGGGTTGGAGCCCCGTCTTGTGCTCTGTGCTGACAGCTCGGGGCCTGGAGCCTGCTTCGGATTCTGTGTCTCCCTCTCCCTCTGCCCCTTCCCCACTCACACTCTGTCTCTCTCTGTCTCTCAAAAATGAATAAACAGCAAAAAAAAAACATTAAAAAAAAAAAGAAATTAGAGTCACGTGTGCCTGGGGTTGGGGGTGGAAGGATGAGTAAGAGGGGCATGTGCCGGCTCTTTGGATGATGGAATGTTCTAGTCTGATTGGGGAGACAGTCATGCACGTATATCTGTCAAAACCAGTAACATGCACACTTCTGATGGGCTCGTAGTTCTGGGAGATTGAGAGCAAGTGCAAGGTAAGTGTGTTATGTGTGGTTGTGTTGAAAAAGTAAGTGGGAGCTTTCCCAGCCCTGAGAGGACACCTTTCCATTGGAATCAGAACTTTGGAGTTTCTTGTTTCTGAATTGAGAAAAGAAGCAATGGTGTTCTGAGAAATACAGACAACCAAGGACCCTGTGGGACCCTTTCTTACTCATGTCCCTTCCCTGTGTCAGCCACCCTCCCCTCCTGGAGTGATGGCATAGGAGAAGTGGGGACATAGAACCCACCCCAAACTCCTTTTCTGCCAGACCAGTGGTACTCATCAACAAGCCGGAAGTTGACACTATGGACAGGATGTGTGAGTATCAAGAAGTAAAAAAAAAAAAAAAAAAGTTGAGCCACGTTTGGGCAGCGTCCCATTGTCTTAATAAGAAGGAAATACACATGCACGTCCGAAGTTATAAAACACAAATTGTGAAATCTGATGATTCCCTAGGCAGTAAATGCTCTTATATTTGCATTTAAAAGTGCCATGTGGGAGGCGCCTGGGCAGCTTAGTCTGTTAAGTGTTGGATTCTTGGTTCCTGCTCAGGTCATGCTCTCACAGTTCATGGGTTCGAGCCCCACATCGAACTCTGTGCCGACAGTGGGGAGCCTGGTAGCAATTCTCTCTCTCTCCCTCTCTCTCTCTGCCTCTCCCCTGCTCATGCTGTCTCTCCCACTCAAAATACATACATACACACATACACAAGCCATTGAACAATATAAAGATAAGTGCTAAAATCTATGCTACTAATTCTAAGGGTTTTTTTTCTTTACTTGGAATATCAATAGCGAAAAAAAAAACATAAATCAAGTAAGAGACCATGGAAGAAAGGAAAGGGCTTTGTATTTTAGTACTTTTAAGAGGACTTTTCTCCTGAGTTTTGAACAAGGATGCCCATGGTTTTATTTCATGCTGAGCCCTGAAAATTATGTATCCAGCTTTGTTTAATACCTAGTGTCCCTGGGTCCCTTTGTTTCATACTGTCTGGACTCACTACGACACACACACACACACACACACACACACGCGCACACACACAGGTTCTTCCCTGTCTTCCCAACATGACACTTTGCCATCTTATGAACCTCCTCGGATGTCCCCATTGCCACCTCTCTCTGAACACTAGGGCCGCTCTCTGAGTTGACGGAGGCTTCCCTACCTCCAGACTCTAACACGATGCCATGCTCCGGGGCCTGAGATGTCTGGCTTCCTCAGAAGCTATTAAAAAGGTGGTATGGTATACCTCCAAGTTTTAGGGGACTTAACTACCCTCAAAGTGAACTTTAACCAATAGCACACAGAAGGGAGGGAGCACGAGATAAATTCCACACCCGGTCCTTCGGCTCACAGACTTGGTTGCGGTGAAGTTCCTCTTTCCTCAGCAGGACTTGTGGACACATCCATGAGCCGGGTGGCTGGCTGGTCCCTGCATAGCTCGTCAGGAAGCGGTGATCAGCACCAGGATGCCTTGGCTTGCGCTGATTCCCGCCTTCCCTCTCAAAATCCTTATTCACCCTTATATGCGGCTCTGGTCATGTGGAGTCTGGTGCCTGTGGAAGGCAGGTGGCTTAGGAGATTAGTAGCGACCTCGTGTTTTGGTTAGGATGCAATGACAATATAAGCCCTGGGAAGGATCACAGCTGTTCTGACAGGTGCTATAGCTTTGGACACCTACAATGATAGGTTCCGATCAATTAACTCATAACCTAAGGCATGTTCTAAGAGCCGAAAGGCATTTGGACAGTTACAAAGGGCCCCGTTCCTCGTGGCTCTGCTGAAACCAAGTTAAGCATTTAAATGTTGCATGGCTACAGGAGGCAAATGATCTTCTCTGTCAAAGTAAGGGCTGCCGTTAGAAATGAGAGGGACCCTGAGTCCTGGGATGCAGATATCTAGGTAAATGGTCCTGAAAATCTGGAACTCGCATATTTGCATGGGCCTTTTTGGCCACCCGCAATAGGTCCTCTCACCTTGCCTAAGGAGACCAGCCTTCCCTTACCGGCAGAGTGACCTTACCCCGGGCAAGCTTTCATTCTCTACCAGGGCCAGAGTCACGATTCAGCACAGCTTGCATGTGAATGTCAAAGTTTCCCCACGTAGCTTGTACATGGAAAGAAATGCAGGGCTTGGCTGACATGTCCCAGGGAGGAAGGGGGCATAACACAGGGAAACGGTTCTGGAAGGTGTTAGAACAGGAGGGCTGTGAAATATTACACAACGTAGGAAAAAGTTGGACGCGGGGACCCACGTCATTCTTGACTACCAGCTGATTCTAATCGCTTATCGGGGAGGCTGGTTTAAGGCCTGGGCACAAAGATGGGCCTCTCTAAATGCACCTGCTTGACGTGATACTGAAAAGGAGTAAGAAGTTTGAAGGAAGGGAATGTGTTAGATTTTGTCTATGTATGTGTGTGTGTGTGTGTGTGTGTGTATAATGTATATATGCATATATTATATGTACACATATATATTATATATGTACATGTATGTATGTATGTGTATATATACATGTGTGTATATATATGTGTGTGTATATATTGTGTATATATATATATATATATTCTGAAAACCGAGCCAACTGTCGATTCTCTGAGCAGCCCCAGAAGACATTAATAGATCACAATATTTCTGGGGGCAAGGTGCATGGAAGCTGCATGGGGTCTCACTCAATTTGTATCAGTTTTGCCTCCATTTGTATCTTACTCAAAATGTAAGAGGTCACCAGAAGAAGGACCCCAGCAACTCCCAGATATAAACCAGGCTGCAACATTAATGGAAAACGAACTCATTGATTAAAGACGATTCCAGATGGGCTTTAGTAAGACTCTAGTTAGACCACCACAACTCCTCCTCTTCTGGTCTTTCTCCAGAGGGACCTATGTCTCTTTTGTCAGCTACACACTGGGCACAGGGAAACACTCTTGAATTGCCCAAGATTGTTTCTTGTGGGGCCGGAACCGAAGTTCATATCAGATGGTATGAAACTCCACAGCGATGTTCTTCTTACAACAGGAGCTAATACAGGCCAGCGGGTAAATGAGCTTTTGGAGTTTGAGGCTGGGTCTGTCTTACGATGGGTCCAGTAGCTCTGCATAGGTGCTCCGTCCTTGGCAAGTGATAGGACGCACAACCTGGGCCATGATCTGCGGGGTAAGAGCTCAGAAGAGCAAAAGCAGGGACACCTGGGAGGCTCAGTGAGTTAAGCACCTGACTTTTGGATTGGGCTCAGGTCATGATCTGGCGGTTTCATGAGTTCGAGCCCCCTGTCGGGCTCTTTGCTGACAGTGTGGAGCCTGCTTGGGATTCCCTCTCTCTCTCCCTCTCTCTCTCTGCCCCTTCCCCGCTCATGCTATCTCTGTCTCTCTCTAAAATAAAGAATTGACTTTAAAAAACTAATAAAAAAGGAAGAGCAAAGTAGAATCCCGTGTGACTGAATCCACCAGACAGAAAATCTGAAGCAAAACTGCAAGTATGAGGACTTACAGAAATTCGCAACACCACGGAATTTTTTTTGTTTTTTTTTAAATGTTTATTTATTTGAGAGAGAGACAGATAGAGTACTCGTGGGGGAGGGGCGGAGAGAGAGGGAGACACAGAATCCGAAGCAGCTCCAAGCTCCGAGCTGTTAGCTCAGAGCCAGATGCAGGGCTGGAACTCATGGACCATGAGATCATGATCTGAGCCGAAGTCGGACGCTTAACTGACTGAGCCACCCAGGTGCCCCTCACCATGGAAATTTTGAAAGACGCATGATGTCTTGGCTTCAGCTGCTATAACAGAATACCACAGACCAGGCGGTTTAAACAAGAAACATTTATTTCTTGTGGTTCTGGAGGCTGGGAAGTCCAAGGTCAAGACACCAGCAGATTCAGTGACTAATAAGGGCTTTCTTTCTGCTTTGTGGACAGACATCTTCTCCTTCTATTCTCTTGAGGCATCACCTCTCTTGGGTCTTTTCTTTCCTTTTTTTTAATTTTTTTTTAATGTTTACTTATTTTTGAGAGACAGAGAGAGAGCATGAGCAGGGGAGGGACAGAGAGAGAGGGAGACGCAGAATCCGAAGCAGGCTCCAGGCTCTGAGCTGTCTGCACAGAGCCCGACGTGGGGCTCGAACTCACAAACTGGGAGATCATGACCTGAGCCGAAGTGGGACGCTCAACCGACTGAGCCACCCAGGCGCCCCTCTCTTGGGTCTTCTCTTATAAGGGTACTAAGTCCAGCCTGAGTGGACTTAGCCCACCCTCACGACCTAATCACCCCCAAAGGCCCTGCCTCCTAATACCATCACAGTGGGGGTTAATATTTCAGCATAGGAATTTGGGGAAATGCAAACATGATGGCAGACCTTACCATTTTCCATCCAACTCATCTTTCTGGCCTTCAGAAAAACTGGGTGACAAAGAGTTGCCATCAACTTAATTAACTGGTAGCGTTATTGTAGATATTATACCCTTGGCATTCATTCTATCTCATAGTATGGACTTTTCTTTTTTAATTTTATGAACACAGCAGTTCGACCCTTTATGGCAAGGAGAGTAGTTCACCTTTACTATCTTGGTCCAGAGCTGTGTGAAATCTTGTTTTTAAATAGTCTCCAAAATCTTGGCTCATTGTTGTGTTTGGCAGAATGTCGTGTAAGTCCATATTAAGGTAAATTCTAGGTAAGTGGAGGGGTGACTGGGTGACTCAGTCTGTTAAGCGTTTGGCTCTTGGTTTCAGCTCAGGTTGTGATCTCATGGTTTGTGAGTTCGAGCCCTGCAGTGGGATTCTCTCTCTCCCTCTCTCTGTCCCTCCCCCACTTGCTCTCTATCTCTGTCTCAAAATAAATAAAAATAAACTTAAAATAAAATCTAAGGAACAGAAACTGGCACACAAGAAGTGAGAGAGTTGTAGTCCAAGAGGCTTAACACCCATGGCTGTGAGAGGAAGGAGCTAGACTCACAAAGAGTAGTGAGCTTATGGGATCAGGGAGGGCTTCACCCAGTGCCCTCTCACATACCAGGACATCCCCTTTCTGGTGTAAGACCTTCCATATGGAAAGAACATAGTGCTGAAAAAATGCTTAACATCACTCATCCTCAGGGAAAGATAAATCAAAACCACAATGAGATATCACCTCGCACCTGTCAGAGTGGCTCACATTAACAACTCGGGCAACAACAGATGTTGGCGAGGATGTGGAAAAATAGGAACCCTTTCACATTGCTGGTGGGAATGTAAACCGTTGCAGCCACTCTGGAAAACAGTAGGGAGGTGACTCAAAAAATTGAAAATAGAACTACCCTATGACCCAACAATTGCACTATTAGATATTTATCCAAGGGATACAGGTGTGCTGTTTCAAAGGGACACATGCACCCCCATGTTTATAGCAGCACTATCAACAATAGCCAAAGTATGGAAAGAGCCCAAATGTCCATCGAAGGATGAATGGATAAAGAAGATGTGGTTTATATATATAATGGAGTATTACTCGGCAATTGAAAAGAATGAAATCTTGCCATTTGCAACTACATGGATGGAACTGGACGGTATTATGCTAAGGGAAATGAATCAGTCAGAGAAAGACAAATATCATATGACTTCACTCATATGTGGAATTTAAGATACAAAACAGATGAACATAAGGGAAGGGAAGCAAAAATAATATAAAAGCAGGGAGGGGGACAAACCATAAGAGACTCAAATACAGAGAACAAACTAAGGGTTGTTGGGGGGGGGGGTGCTGTGGGTGGGGGGATGGGCTAAATGGACAAGGGGCATTGAGGAGGACACTTGTTGGGATGAGCCCTGGGTGTTATACATAGGGGATGAATCACTGGATTCCACTCCTGAAATCATTATTGCACTGTATGCTAACTAACTTGGGTATAAATTTTAAGAAAGAGAAAGAAAGAAAGAAGAAAGAAAGATGAGAAAAGAAGATAAAGAGAAAGAAAAAGAAAGAAAGAAAGAAAGAAAGAAAGAAAGAGACAAGAAAAGAAGATAAAGAGAAAGAAAGAGAAAGAAAAAGAAAGAAGAGAGAGAGAAAGAGAAAAAGAAAAGAAAGAGAAAGAAAGAAAGAAAGAAAGAAAGAAAGAAAAGAGAAAGACAAGAAAAGAAGATAAAGATAAAGAAAGAGAAAGAAAAAGAAAGAAGAGAGAGAGAAAGAGAAAAATAAAAGAAAGAGAAAGAAAGAAAGAAAAGAGAAAGACAAGAAAAGAAGATAAAGAGAAAGAAAAAGAAAGAAAGAAGAGAAAGAGAAAGAGAGAAAGAGAAAAATAAAAGAAAGAGAAAGAAAGACAAGAAAAAGAAAGACAAGAAAAGAAGATAAAGAGAAAGAGAAAGAAAGAAGAGAAAGAGAAAGAAAGAGAAAAAGAAAAGAAAAGAAAGACAAGAAAAGAAGATAAAGAGAAAGAAAAAGAAAGAAGAGAAAGAGAGAGAGAAAGAGAAAAAGAAAGGAAAAAGAAAGAAAGAAAAAGAAAGAAGAAAGAAAGAAAGAAAGAAAGAAAGAAAGAAAGAAAGAAAAAGAAAGAAAGAAAGAGAAAGGAAGGAAGGGAGGAAGGAAGGAAGGGAGAAAGAGAGAAAGAAAAAGAAAGAAACAGAAGAATGAGAGGCACGTAGTGCTTATCAGGCTTCTAAAAGTTGTGGAAGCGGCCTGACATTTGGAAATCCTGGAGCAGCCCATTCATCGAGGGACGCTGCCAGTGTCAGGTGGGTCCCGGAGCAAGAGAGGGCTCAGCATCATATCCAGGCTAGAGCACAACCTGTCCTGCCCTTGAGCCCAATGACCAGCGGATCAGATCATGTTAAAAGTATTTTTTGTAGAAATAGACATAACATGCAGTCTCTGACAAGCCCCAGCGAGGGAGGTCCATCATCCCAGAGTCCTGGAGAAGGGCCGTCCTGTTTCAAAAAATCAGCTCCTTGTGTGTTACTGGAATATAGTTGAGGTTAAGTGTCTGATCGGGAGAAACCAAGGTGCTTTTTACCAGAGCTGTCCATCGCGAGCGGTGTGTTTTTGAACCTTTTGAATCATGATTGTGGGCAGGTGCCACTCTGTGCCGATACCAATCTGTTGTACAACAAATACATGTTTCACTTAACACCTTGTTCCTTTTAATCTGTCCGTGTCGTTACTCTAAAGGGAGATCTTTGGTGACAGCCTCTAATTGTGTTTTCATCCAATCCAATCCTCTGCCTTTTTTTGGTATTTTGACTATTTACATTAAGTAACGTTTGGACTCAGTTCTACCGTCTTATTATTTGGTTTCTGTTTGTTCCTTCTGTTTTTATTTTTGTTTCCTTTTCCTGTCTGCTTTTGGATTCTTCGAACGTTCTCATGCCCCTAAATTGAATGTTGGCTTTTGGGCTATTTCTCCTTGTCCGTTTTTTTTTTTTTTTAAATGTTTGTTCCAGGGATTAAATGACTGTAACAAACTTCTCACAAATCTACCCGAATTCATTAATATTCTACCACGTGTCATGCACTTGGACGCCTTACAACCAGGCTGCCCCTTTATCCCTTTCCCATGCTATAGTCCCCGTGTATATTACATCTCGGTTCCTTGAAACCCTTCTGATATATTGTCTTTGACAGCCGTATATGTTTTCAAGAAGTTAAGAGGAGAATGAAAAGGTCTATTTTATTTTCCGACATTTTTCATCACTATTGTTCTTCCTTCATTCGTAAAGTTCCAAATTTCCCTCTGGTGTCATTTCCTTTCAGCCTGAAAATCTTTCAGTATTTCTTTTAGAACAAGTCTGATGTCAAGGAATTATTTTAGTTTCCTTTCAACTAAGGAAGTCTAAATTTGCTTTCATTCCCAAAGCATATTTTCACTGGATGTAGAATCTGGACTGATAGTTCTTTTCTTTCAGCTCTTTAAAAATATCATTCCACTGACTTTCGGCCTCCATGGTTTCTGATGAGAAATCCGCTGCCGGGCAGATCATTACTCTATATGTAATGGGGTCTTTTTCTCTGGCAGTTCCCAAGGGTTTTCTTTATCTTTGGTTTTCAGCGGTTTTATTATGATGTGTGTGTGCGCACACGCCCGTGTGTGTGCATTTTGAATTTATATGCATTTCACCAAATTTGGGGGGGCTCTCAGACATTATTTCTTCCATTTTCTCCCACCCCAATAGCCTGCTTCTCTCCTTCTGATGCTCTGAGATTGACTTAGATCGTTTGCTATTGACAGATCCCTGAGGCTGTCTTTCATTCTTCAATATTATTTTCTCTCTCTTCTTCAAATAGGAACCCCAACTAATAATCTATCTTTAAGTTAATTGACTCATCTGTCATTCCTATGCTATAACAACCCATCCAATTTTTTTTAATTTTGAATATTATAGTTTTCAGTTTTAAAATTCAATGTCATTACACTAACGTAGTTTTTATTACTTGGCTGAGAATTTCTTTCTTTCCACTCACCAGAAGAGTGTTCACCTTTATTTCATGGAGTGTGGCATAATGTGGCCTTGGACCCTGCCTGGGATCGCCAACACCTGTGTGATCGTGGGCTTGGAATCTGGTTATGGTCCTTCACTTGAGAAGGAATCCGATTGTCTGGGTTCTTCGTTTCTCAGTTAATTTTTGCATTGTATCTGGGACACTCTGAATGTATGTTGTGAGACCCACACATGTGACCTGGGGTTCGTTTAGGGCTGGGCTGCAGTTTATACCATCATTCGCTTGCAAAGGCTTTGCTATGTTTCTTTGGGGGTTTTCCTCACATGCTCAGTTTGGGGGTGAGCCCTGCTGGTTCATAACCAAAATTAGGGAGTTCCTTATCTAGCTCTCATCTCTGTTTTACCTTATCTCTCCTGTGCCCAGGGGTCCACCATATCCCCTAGTTAGTCTCCGCTGTTGCATTTTCCCCCACGGTCAATGCCAATGTCGGAAAGAGGCAATGAGAGAAAAGAGAAGTTTATGGGAATTCCCCACACATTCTTTGGACCACAAGACCCCTTTTCCAAATCCCCCTGCCTGACAGAGGTTTTGTTTCTTGGGGGCACAGGATGCCTGCCCACTGCTGCTGCCATTCCTGTAGCGTTGAGGCTTCATGAGCAACCTGGCTTGAGAGCAGTGCCAGGAGACAAAAAGAAACCGGAGGGGAAATAACACAGAATTATGCCCACACTCGCTGGTCTGCAGGAGACATTTTCCAGGTCCCCCTGGAAACAGTGGGTTCTCTACGGGCTTCGATGTCCACAGACAGTGGACACTTCCCTTCGGGGGCTCACCCTGTGCCCCAGCCAAAGCCTGGGAATAAAGGAAGGGCAAACCAAAAGAGTCCATAAACTCATCGCTCCACTGGTTCCCTTCCTGTCTTGTATCTTTCACTTTCAGGGTCCTGGATGTTACTCGGCATCGGAGGGGTGGGGATCGCTGTGGTGGGCTTGCCTCGTTTTGACTGGCACCCAAATCCTTCTGGGTGCTCTAAATAACTTATGTTTCTGTGTTTCTAACTTTTTAAATTAAATGTTCAGCCCACCAGGTTTCTGAGTTTTCTCCCCATTTCTAACAAAGGAACCCTAAGGTTAAAAACGTATCTTTTTTGTTTTTGCGGCACCACACAAATTTTAATGGCATCGTGTCCACTCTTTTTCTGCATACTTCATCTTTTATCTTTTTTGACTAGTTATATTAAAGTATTTTAAATATTTGAATGGGATTTTAAATTTTATTTTTTTCCGGGGCTCCTGGGTGGCTCAGTCTGTTAAGCGTCCGACTTGGGCTCAGGTCATGATCTCGCGATTGGTGGGTTCAAGCCCCACGTCAGGCTCTGTGCTGACAGCTCAGAGTCTGGAACCTGCTTCAGATTCTTTCTCCCTCTCTCTACTGCTGTCCCGCTTGTGCTCTGTCTCTCTCTCTGAAAAATAAATGAACATTAAAAAAGTTAAAATTTATTTTTTCCAATGTAATTGCACTTGACGCATATAGAGTAGCTCATATAAAAATGCATTTTTAATTCCTGTGATTTGTTTTATGGCCCTGGAACATTCTCACTCTGTGCAAATATAGCAAATATATTAGAGAAGATTGCAGGCTCTTTTCTCAATATTTAGGTACAGGATTTTCTATATGCTCCACAAATAAATCTTGTTGAATATGTTTTCAAATGTTGTATATCTTTGCTACTTTTTAATGCTGACCTATCAATAATGGGGAGTATTTCAAAACCTCTCAGATGATGGGGACCTGCTTGTTTCTTTCTGTAATTCTATTAATTTTGTTGGGTTTATTTCAAGGCCGCCTTAAAGATGTCAACACCATACTCATCATGGTGAATCAAAACTGGCAGTATAATGTGTGACATATCAATCTTACATCATGTCGTAAAATCTCGTTGCTCTTATGGTTTGTCTGCCTCTCTGTTTTTATCTTAGTTTTCCTTCCCTTCCCCTATATTCATCTGTTTTGTTTCTTTTTAAAAAAAATTTTTTTAACATTTTTTTTGGGGGGGAGACAGAGAGAGACATAGTGAGAGTGGAGGAAGGGCAGAGAGACAGGGAGACAGAACCTGAAGCCAACTCCAGGCTCTGAGCTGTCAGCACAGGGCCTGACGACACAGGGCTGGAACCCACAAACCACGAGATCATGACCTGAGCCACAGTCGGACGTTTAACCAGCTGAGCCACCCACGTGCCCCACATCTGTGTTGTTTCTTAAATTTTGCATGTGAGTGAAGTCATACTTGATATTCGTCTTTCTCTTACGGACTTACTTACCAGCTGAGAGTTGCTGGATGGGCTAAGTGGGTGAAAGGCATTAAGGAGGGCACTTCTGATGAGTGCTGGGTATTATATGTATGTGGTAAATCACTGGGTGTTACTCCTGAAACCAGAACTACACGGTATGTTAACTAACTTGAATTTAAATACATAAATTAATAATTAATTAATTAATTAAAAGTAAAAAAAAAATTCTAGTTGGTCTCCATCCTACCTTTGGCCACCATTTTGCTAGAAAAATTTACCGTGTCTTTATGTTAAGCATTCCTGGGTCCCATAGGTGAATCTCTATGTTTCTTTTCAGCCTGACAAGCTCTACCTTTTAACTGGCCATTTTAATTTATTTGCATGTATGGTGGTAACCTTTGCTGTTTCTGGAATCCCATCCTTGTACTTTTGAGGTTTATATTTTCTCCTCTTGTTCATGTTCTTGCTTTCTCTCCCATGGTTTTAGAAAAGGGATCTATTGAAGCATGAGAAATGCACAGATGAATTACCTTAAGAGTACAGCTTCATCAATTTCTACCCAACTCAAGATAGAGAATTATGGCAGCATTGGGAAGCTTCCATATGCTGTGTCTCACCCCTCAAATGACCCTCCTTTGCAAAGATTTCTTTGCCAATATCCTGATTTTCGGCAACCTTGGATAGGTTTTGCCTGGTGCTTAAAATCGCATAAATGTAATATATGATATTTGTTCTTTTGTACCTGGCTTTTATTCATTCGATTTTATGTTTGGGTATGTGTCCCTTTTGTTACATATAGATGTAGCACATTCACTTTCATTTTATAAACATATCACAGTTTATATACACACTTCACTGTTGATGCAGATGAGTTGTTACAAATTTTGCCTTCTCGTAAAGGATTTGACTGTGGACCTCTTTGTAGGATTGACCCATTTACTCTCTCATCTAAGTTGACTGACTCATCTGCCCAAACATTGTCGGGCAGGAAGGTAAACCAGCCCTTGTTTGGAATGGAGTTCTCCTGGCTTCCGTAGAATCAGGGTGGCCTCTGGTCGAGGGCTGGTTTTGTCTCCAAGTCTGTTACCTGCTTTGTTCTCCACCTGGTCTTTCTTCAGTCCCGATGCTTCCATCTGGCTGGGTGGAACAGGTACCATCTCTGGTCCTATGGGATCTCCCGAATGTTCCTCTACCCCTTTCGGAGGGCTCTCAACCTGCTAGCTTTCTCCCACACACGTACTCATGAGTTATTACATTAGCTGAACCATCAAGGGGCCATCTTGGAAATCTTGAGAGAAGGAGTCGATGATGTGCTATTTTTCATTATATTTATAAATAGTTGTTGATCGTAAATAGATTATGTTCACAGCCTAAAAGCTTGCTGGCATCTCTGATTAGATTTTATAGATTGTTGGACCGTTTGAATTCCCCTTTACAAGATTCTTTGGAAAACGCTAAAACATTGATGCATTTCTTTCACTTTTAAACCGTTTATTTACAGTTCTAATATGCTGGCTATGATCTCCACAATATTACTGAAAATTGCAAGTGACAATTTATTAAAGGCTCTACTCCCATTTGCCTTTTGTTACTGAATTTGGTGTTTGCCGTAGATTATTCCGTACCAATTCTGCTTCAGGATAAATGCGTTTTCCCTATTCCCAATTTGCTCTTACTTTCCTTTCATTTGAGTGGTGACTGTAAGGTTTTAATGCCTGCACTGGAGTAATTTATGTCCTTAAAAAGAAGTCTCAATTATTTTCTTGCCTCTCATTCCCCTTTGTTCTTTTTGTCTTATTATTACCTGCTGTAGGTAAATAGAGTCGGTCTGAAATTTCTCCCCGTCTTGACTCTTTAGCAGTTTCCCTCACTCCAAGTCCTAAATCTGAGGGGAACCAGTCATTGTCTTGGTAAAATCCTCAGGCATCTCCATTAAATGCCATTTTTACGCATTCCATTTTTTGATTCAGTAATTTAATTGGGTGTATTTGAAACAGTCTCATCTTACCCTTTCATGTCTTAAATCCTTTTATATATATCGATTTAAATGCAGATATGTACAGAAATGTAGATAGAAATATTATATGGGTGTATATTTATTGATAATCCAATTTGGTTATAATAATACAATATATGTTGTATAGAGTATAATATTATCCTCGTATCCATTCGCCCGTTCATAGATTCTTTCCGTAACAAAATTTAATGTGTTGTTTCATCCAGTCGTAAATGTTCAATTCCACCTACTGTTGATTTCACTTCTTTCCGGAAGTTCTTTCTTTTTCCATCCTCCACCTACGTGTTCCCTCATCATGGAATTCGCCCCTGCTTTTGATTCCCATTCTTTCTTCTATTTCCAGTCATTTGAGGCAGCTTGGTTTGTGGTGTCTTTTACGTTACGGTCTCTTTTTAGGTTGACCTACGACCTGATACTCTTTGAATGAGTATTTCCTGTTTTGTTTCTGCTGAGTTGAGTCTGTAATGACCCTCTGCTGTGGCATTTTCCCTTCTATTTTATTTTTGCTCTGGTTTGTTGACTCACCTTCAGTGAAGGTCATTGTTATTGTTCTCTGTGAGCCCCTTGGCCTGAGTGTGGGTTTCTGCTTGGAGAGGTACTGTTTTGTCTCTTTCCCATCCCCAGCATATATTCCCTCTTTCTAGGTCATTCCGGCATTAGGGGAGTTGTGTAACTCTAGACTATGATCGTGTATTTGGTGTGATTTGGGGGCTTTAATTTCCCATGTGAAATTAATAGTTTTCTTTCCAGGGGCCCCTGGGTGGCTCCCTTGGTTGAGCGTCCGACTTCAGCTCAGGTCATGATCTCGAAGTTCAAGAGTTTGAGCCCCGCATTGGGCTCTGTGCTGATAGCTCAGACCCTGGAGCCTGCTTCGGATTCTGTGTCTTCCTCTCTCTCTCTCTCTGACCCTCCCCCGTTCGTGCTCTGTCTCTCTCTCTCTCAAAAATAAATAAACATTAAATTTTTTTTTTAATTTTCTTTCTAATCTTAGGCAGAGACAATCTTTATAACCACCTACTTTATTAGCAGAAATGGCTTGTTAGCTCCCCCTTTCAATGATGGGACAGCCCCTTGAGCTCCAAACCCGATGCCGAAGTTTTGTGTTTTCCCTGATTGCTGGGTGCTTTCTGCTCTACAGGCTTAACAATGTGGTTTTCAATTTTCACTACTTACTGTGGCCTTGCATTTACTCCCATTTTATCGGGAGTTTGGATAAAATAATAGAAAAAGTCTTTACCTATAATTCTGTGTTCTTGTCCAAACTCACTACTATCATCTAAGGTACTAAAATAAGATATGGGAAGAATATTTTGATAATGGCATATTTAGAAGGCAAGGAAATTATTTAAAGTTACTGCTTCAGGCATTCCCATTATTAACATATATAAGCAAAACTCACCACCTTATGGACAAAAGGAAGACATACTTTTACAAAGCAATCAAGTGCCTGGCAACACTTGATTTAAGAATGACTCTGCTAAATTATATCATCTTTGGACATAAAGACCCTGAAATGCAGAGAGGAGCCATTTCAAAGTAGGCTTTATCAGATGACTCATATTATTATCTTTCTTTCCTTTAAAATGTTTTAATGTTTATTTATTTTTGAGAGAGAGAGAGAGAGAAAGAGAGCAGGGGACAGGCAGAGAGAGGGAGAGAGAGAGTGAGACAGAATCCAAAGCAGGGTCCAGGCTCCGAGCTGCCAACGCAGAGCCTGATGCGGGGCTTGAACCCACGAACCACGAGATCGTGACCTGAGTGGAAGTCGGATGCTTAACGGACTGAGCCACACAGGCGCCCCATATACTGTTCTTTCAAGAAATATTTGAGCCTATTCTATGTAAATGACAGAAGGAAATAATGGGTGACTTCATTTTCCCCAATACCATCACTATGACTATTGGGACTATGTGTATCCCACCAGATTTAAGTTATGGAGGGACATATGTACTGTATCTCACCACTTTCATTTCTCATCAGAATAAACTGTTATAGAAAGTTACATAAATTCTGCCAGTGGAATGTGAAAGATTTCATTAGCTAAGATTTGAGGGAGAGTGTAACAGTCTTGCTCATAAATACAATATGGCTAAAATGAATCCTGACAAAGGAAGAAATCAACTCCTAATTACATTAATGCAGGGAATGACACCATTTCATTATTAAAGAGGAAATTCAGCATACGCACAATTTTATTTTCATAATTTATAAGTACACATGCTGCCAGATTTTTAAACTTTTTCCTGTTTAAATTTTTTTAACGTTCATTTATTATTGAGAGACAGAGCATGAGCATGGGGCGGGGGGGGTGGGGTTGCAGAGAGAGAGGAGGAGACACAGAATCTGGAGCAGGCTCCAGGCTCTGAGCTGTCAGCACAGAGCCCGATGCGGGGCTCGAACCCACAAACTGCGAGATCATGACCTGAGCTGAAGCCAGATGCTTAACCAACTGAGCCACCCAGGCACCCCAAGTTTTTCCTGTTTAAAACCAAAAAGCAAATCTTTAATTCCTCAGTCTTTAGCCACAGGAGCAAACATCTCATTGAGCTCTTTTCCTATGTCTTGAGACCAGAGGGTTCTGGAACTATGCATAAGAAATGTTTTCTCTTGTTCAGTATTGATCTCGTTACCCTGGTGACATTGATTCCATGAAGGAGTTGTTTAAATTCACATGATTAGTGGGGAGTGATCTGAGCAAACCAATTGTCTCAGATTTTTTAAAAGATAGAGAGACTTAAGGGCATCTGAGTGGCTCAGTCGGTTGGGCATCCAGCTTCGGCTCAGGTCATGATCTCGTGGTTTGTGACTTCGAGCCCCATGTCGGGCTCTGTGCTCACAGCTCAGAGCCTGGAGCCTGCTTCGGATTCTGTGTCTCCCTCTCTCTCTGCCCCTCCCCCCCCCTTGTGTTCTGTCTCTGTCTATCAAAACTAAATGAATGTAAAAAAAATTTTTTTTAATATAGAGAGACTTAAATGATATTTTCTTAATCAAGATGCATAGATCAACCAGCTTGTGGCAAAGGTTTAGATTTGCTCATATAAAATCAGCATTTCTTCTTTTGATTTAGCACCCCAAATTTTCTTTCTGCCTTTTGTCTTCAGTTAGAGTTTATTAAGAATTCGCCCTGGTAATTAGTCATCTGGTGCCTACCAAGAAGAGGCAAGAATATACCCAAGAGTTTACAGAAACCAAAGAAGAATATGCTAATCCTTCTTATATGCTCATGAGAAGTAGGCAGAGGAAGCTTTGATTAATAAATATACGGGGCCACCCGAGTTTTTATTCATCTTTTGTCATGTAATCCTGCAAATTGGTGACATGTTTTATTGTGTCTTTCTTTTATTTAATGAAAGGGAAACAGACCCCGAGACATTAAGTAATTAGCTCAAGTTTATAAATAAACAGCCATAACTGGGACTTCAATCCAGTTCTGAATGTAAAACCAAGGATCTTCTCCTTCTATTATTTCCTGGAGAAACAATACGCAGAAACGGTACACATTTCTCGAAGGTGTACGTGTCTTTTTATCTGCCAAAATAAAATACCCGATGCATACATCGATCAATAATCTCCTGTTCGAAAATAATTGTGCAAAGTGTAGCAACAGAGATCACACGCTGTTGGTGTTTTTGCTGGTCTGTCGTCGCACTCTCTATGTGCCTGGCACGCCTCACACTGTTGTGCACTTGTTAATTCATGTGATGTCTACTATCGTCCTGTGAGTGAGAGATTAATGTTATGCTCTTAAAATGTTTTAACATATGCAACCTGTAAAAATAGTTTAAAATAATATTTCAAGAGGTTACAGCCATTTGAAGTTTTAAAATAAATATTTAAAATGAGTATGCCCTTTTTTAAAAATGTTTATTCATTTATTTTTGAGAAAGAGTGTGAGCAGGGGAGGGGCAGAGAGAGGCAGACACAGAAACCGAAGCAGGTTCCAGGCTCTGAGCTGTCAGCACAGAGCCTGATGCGGGGCTCGAACCCACGAACCGTGAGATCATGACCTGAGCCAAAGTCGGACGCTTAACCGACTGAGCCCCCCAGGCACCCCAGTATGCCCATTTCTAAATGGGTGTAGTGGAGAGGTTATCTGTAAGGCTGGGACTGAGCTATAAACCCAGGACGCCTGACTCTGGTCTCCAGTCAAGTATCTTACACACAACACTGGCAATGTTTCGCATATATGTATCACTGACCTTATTTTTATTTAGGAAATATTTTATAAAGAGATCCAAATATTAAGATTGGCTGTAGAGTGACCTCTAGAGACATGAACTGACTGGCTGTCTGAAGAGGATCTGAGCAAGGCGGATCCAATAGCCCTCCCGACAAAAGGTAGGACTGTATTTTTAGCCCGGGATGAAGCCCTGAGAAATGGAACCCAGTCCTGCCTGAGGTGGGGAGCTGAAAAGGGTGGATGGGGGGGTGTGGAGAACCTGAATAAGTTCCCTTTCTACAAGAAACAAAAAAGGAAAGAAGGGCACAGGTGATAAGCATAACACTGTCTCCCAGATAAATATCATTAAGTACTAATGTGTGTATAACTGTTTGTTCCTTACGCTGGCACAGTATCCTTGAAACCGGCTCATAGACAATCAATAGCCAATTATACACGTCTTAGTTCAGAGGAGGGACGCGTCTGACCTATTTATTTGCAGGTTAACCCAGTCTACTAATTGAACTACATCTTCCATAGAGCTACAAACAAGCGAAGGGTTTTCCCAATCTCAAAGCGACCCAAGAGCATGAAATAAAAGAAGCAGGATATGCAAATGGGATTACTGAACCCAGAGGAAAAGAAAAGAGGCAGGAAGCAGAAGACAGTTGGAAAATATTCTAGGAGATCTTAGCGAATATTGCAAGTCACAAAATAGCATGCTGTAAAGTTAGATGCTCCACCAGAGGATGTATAAAATAGACATAAGCTTTACCTACTTCTCTGATTTTCATGCTTAAAATTTTCTTATAATTTCTTATAATCTTGTTACCATTTTCTGAGATATACCTTGTACGTTATATGTATTTTTGAATTTTATGCAGATGGAATCATTTTCTGCATATTCCTCGACACCTTGCTCTTTTTGACTCAAAAGAACGCTTGTGAGATTAATTGTATGTATGTCCCTAATGGACACTCAATCATCTTTTCTTTGGATCACAATTGTCTTTTGTGAACATAGCACAATTGATTTATCCGTTCTCCTTGTCCGTGGATGTTAACATAGCTACCCCAACTCTCCTACAGTTACTATTTCCATGGAATATATTTTTCAGTTATCTTACTTTCAATGTATTTCTGTTTGAATTTGAGGTTATGTCTCTTGTAGACAGCATATCATTGGGTCTCGCTTCTTCATACGTCCTGACGATCTCTGCCTTTGATTGGAATTTTAGTCCACACGTATGTAATGTAATCATCGATGTGTTGACATTTCTGTCTTATTTGCCATCTTTTTCTGTAAAGCACCCTTTCTAAAAAAATTTCCTTTAATATTTATTTTTTGAGAGACAGAGAGACAGAGTGTGAGTGGGGGAAGGGCAGAGAGAGAGGGAGACACAGAATCCAAAGCAGGCTCCAGGCTCTGAGCTGTCAGCACAGAGCCCCACTCGGGGCTAGAAGTCACGAACCATGAGATCATGACCTGAGCCGAAGTCGGTTGCTTAACCAACTGAGCCATCCAGGCGCCCCAAGCACCTTGTTTTTGGTTACCATGGTTTATATTTTGCTGTCTTCTTTTAAAAATATTTTTAGTATGTCCACTGTAATTCCTGTGTTGCTATTTTAGCTGAATAAATTTTGCTGACTTCGGTGGTTTCTCTGGAGCTGATAATATGCATGTTTGATTTACCACAGTCTACCTTAACTTTGCAACAAAATAGTTTTGCCCCCATCCCCCAGGCTATCATTACCATGTTTTATACATTGATATATGTTATCAACCCAACAATACAGAGTCCAGTTTTTGCTTCAAGATGTGTGTGTATATACATATATACACACTGTTTTTTAAATATTTACCCTCATATTTACATTTTCATTGCTCTGCATTTATTCCTGGGGATTTCCTGTTAGCCTCCAGAACTTGCTGTAGAATTTCTTCCAGGACAAGTCTGTGAGCAACAGTTTCCCCCAGTTTTTGTTTATATGGCCGTGTCTTTATGCACTTCCATTTCCGAAAGATAGTTTCAGTGGATATGAAATTCTTGGTTTACGGATATTTAAAAATTGGCAACACTTGAATATGCCATTTTACTGCCCCTTGCCTTTGGTGCTTCTGAGGGGAAATCAGCCAGTAAATGAATTATTCCCCTGTGTGTGGTAAGTCATCTTCTTTTCCTATTTTTAAGATTTTTTTTTTGTCTTTGGTTGTCAGCAATTTGACTGTGATATATTAGATTTGATTTTCTTTGTATCCCTCCCATTTTGGATTTGTTGAGTTTCGTGGGTCTGTATGTTTATATATTCTACCAAATGTCAGACCTTTTCATCTTTTATATTTCTAACTATTTTTCTGCCCAAATTTATTTCTGCTCTATTTCTGTGATTCCTATTGCTTATGTGTTGGAAAACTTCATCTTGTCTCTCGGGGTTCTAAGATTCTGTTCATTTGTCTTCTATCTTTTTCCTCTCCTGTTTCAGATTAGGTAGCATTTCTTCACGTTTACTGATTCTTTCTTCTGATACCTCAGTTTCATTGTTGCAACCATCGAGTAAATTTTTAACGTCAGATTTTGTGCTTCTCCACTCCAGAATTTCCGTCTTTTATGGTTTCCATCTCCCACCTGTTGACTCATTGCAAACTTATTTTCAATTAATTATGTAAATTGACTTCAATTATTAAAGCATATTAATAATAGCTTCTTTGATTTGTTAAATCGAACATATATGCACATTCAGATCCCATTTCTTTTTTTTTCTATTTTATTAAAAAATTTTTTTAAGTTTATTTATTTTTGAGAGAGAGAGACAGAGACAGGGGGCGAGTGGCGGAGGGTCAGAGAGAGCGGGAGACACAGAATCCCAACCAGTCTCCAGGCTCTGAGCCGTCAGCACTGAGTGCTATGTTTTCAAGTTTTATTTAAATTCCAGTTAGTTAAAGTTTTAGTTTCAGTTGCACAGTAGAGTGACTCAACACTTCCATACATTACCCACTGCTCTTGACGAGTCTCAAATACATCACCATTGTGAGGGAAATTTCACATTATCACCCACAATTAATACCATGCACGTTCTTGGAGTCAGCAGTTTGACAGTTGTATTTCTGAGCACCTCTCCGTAAATATTGACCTAAGTGCAAGACACGAAATGTATTCCTTGGTTCCTTACTGAATACCAATAAAAGTGGAAATAATCTCAAAGTTGGACAGTAGGTAGATTAAAAGATGTATCACACTTAAATAACTTGATTTAAAGCTGATGGAATGATAAGTAGCTAATCATACTCATGCTTGGAAGTGTGTATATATATATGAATATATATGTGTAAACATGTATATGTATATATATATATATATGGAAGCATACATATTGAATAACTACTTTTAAATTTCTGAAGATGAGAAAAAAAGTTATGGTCAAGGATAACATTCAGTTTTCAATGTAAATATCCCTTAAATGTTTACAATTTTAATTTAATTTTTATTTTTAAGTTTATTTATTTTGGGGGGGGAGCATGGGCACGAGTGGGGGAGGGGAAAAGGGAGAGGGAGAGAGAATTCCAAGAAGGCTCTGCACTGTCAGTACAGAGCCCAAGCTGGGGCTTGAACTCATGAACTGTCAGATCATGACCTGAGCTGAGATCAAGAGTCTTGGCTTATACTCAACTTTGTGTGTCTCCTGCCACCTGGGACAGCTAGTCGATTTCCCTCCGATATCCCATATCCACGCCAATATCGTGTCTGAGAAAGTTCAAAATGTAGCTGACTACTGGCAAGGATACAGCCCAGTTTCCCAAGTTCATCCCTGTTGATTTGGGTTGGCCCCATCTCAATTCTCCCCCATTGGCTTTCAAGTAGACTCTGCTCTGACCCTGGACCTTCACATTCGCAATATGATTGGAAGCCAGGGAATCAGCGAAACTGAAGCACTTTTTCAGCTGGATATTGATGTGTTGGCTCGATTCTGCACGGCTCGATTCCGGCCTGTGCACACTTTGCCCAGAGGCAGGAGCCTTTGCATTCACCGTGAGATGATTACCATGGGGTCTCTGCAGGTGTGATGGTCCAGCGGGGGCATTCATCACATTTCTCTTTGAAGGAACTTTCTTTGGGGCACCAGGGGGGGCTCAGTCGGTTAAACATCTGACTTCAGCTCAGGTCATGATCTCGTGGTTCATGAGTTTGAGCCCCATGTAGGGCTCTGTGCTGACATCTCAGAGCCTGGAGCCTGCTTCAGATTCTGTCTCCCTCTCTCTCTGCCCCTCCTTCTGGCTCTCTTCCCCTCTCTCTCTCTCTCTTAAAACTAAATAAACATTAAAAAAACACTTTCTTTGGGCACCTTTACTCTCACAACTGACTCCTTCAAGGATTCTTCTTTGGAGGTTTTGTTGAGTCATATTTTATTTATATGTAATTGAATGTTTTTCTGGAAACTCTCCCTCTTATTGAGTAACCACCTAAGTTATTCAAATGTATTCTGAGGCTCTCTTTTTATCATAAGGGTAGAATGTAAAGAAACGGCCCAAAACGGATTAAGGTGGAATATTTTAGACATCACATCAGGAGTTGGATGTATTCTACACTCTGCCCTCCAAAAAGATTTTTAATCTTGCCCTTTTGATAAAAATTCTGACCTTAAACATAGCCTTTATCAGTAATTTTATTAAGGATTACTCCCTCCACTATGATCGTGAAATCACTGATATTAATCATGTACCCAGAGAAGGTCGTTCTGCCCCCTTTTGCATGGGGGCAGAGTTCTGCTGTGGAGGGCTGGCCACGACTTCTGCTCTGATGTGTGAGCGGGGAAGGAGCCCGTCAGCACTTTTCATCCAAAGACCAAATGTTTGTTTGGAAATCAGGACGAAAACAGATCTCATCCCACAGGTGAGGACATATACATGCATACACATGCTTCTTATTTAGCTTATTTATTTTTTGCTTGTTTATTTATTCTGAGAGAGAGCAAGAGAGGGGGGGGGCAGGGAGAGAGGCAGAGAGAGGGAGGGAGAGAGAATCCCAAGCAGGCCCCGTGCTGTCAGCACAGAGCCCAATGCAGGGCTTGAACTCACGAACCCACGAGATCACGACCTGAGCCTAAATCAAGAGCCAGATGCTTAACCAACTGAGCCACCCAAGTGCCCCTTTTTAGCACATTGAAAGAGCCAAACTTGTCCTAGAAGCATGGATACTTCATTCTATAACTATAAAACACTGACTATTTTTCAGGCTACCTCAGTCAGCTCCTGGGTAAGTACACAACCCACATGTGTGAGGTTGTATAACTCACAGAACTAAAGACACATGGTTCTACTTATGAAGTGCTTTATTGATACAGAGAAAGAACCAAGCATCCAGATCACCCTGTTCCTGTCCTCTGCAAAGGGCCATTCCCAGGCCAAACGGTGGACATACAAGACAGACCATCCCACTCCATGTTACATACTGATAGAGTAGCTATAGAGGGGTTGAGAACCGCCCCCCCCCCCCGGTGACATGTGGCAAGGCATCCCCAGGCACAGGGAGCAGAGCTGGGGAGGTATCTACAGATGTCCTTGGGAATGACTCCACCTCCTGGGGAGCACCTCAGAGAGCCTTCATACCAAGAGAGCTGGCATTCACAGAGACCCTTCTGAGGCTCCACAGATGTGTCCAGTCCTGTGGACTCCTTGATGATGGGGTAGAAAGAGGTGGAGAGGTGGCCCCATGGCATTCCAACCAAGACCAAGAGTCTGCCTCCTTCCACCTGGGAGGTAAAAGAAATATGGAAACAAAATTCAACTTGATAATCTTCTGTGTCTCTAAAAGGTGCTTTTCTTGTCTTTAATTTCCTTTTAATAAATTACCCTCAAGGTGCCCAGGGGACTCAGTCCATGAAGCATCCAACTTCGACTCAGGTCATGATCTCACAGTTCCTGAGTTTGAGCCCCACGTCAGGCTCTGTGCTGACAGCTCGGAGCCTGGAGCCTGCTTCGGATTCTGTGTCTCCCTCTCTCTCTGCCCCTCCCCTGTTCATACCCTGTTTCTCAAAAATAAATAAACATTAAAAAAAAATTTTTTAATTACTCTTGTACTTAAAGCAAATAAATACCTTTATTTGTTCCTAAAAATAACTGGTTTTAGAATATCTCCTAGATATGTAAGAGCTGGCTGGACCACATTGCTCTCAATTTCCTGATGGGTTCATGAGAGCCTCATCAAGATTAATACCCAACGTACTGAAATATCTGCTAAAGAATGCTATTATGCACTTCATGTTTTATATATTTAAAACAAATTTTTAATATTTGTTTATTTATTTATTTGTTTTGAGAGAAAAAGAGAAAGAGGGACCAAGCCCGGGAAAGGCAGAGAGAGGGAGGGAGAGACAATCCTGAGAGATCATGACCTGTGCCAAAATCAAGAGTCAGACGAATTCAACCGACTGGGCCACCCAGACGTCCCTGCAATTGTGCAGTTTATCAAGAACATTGGGCTACTTCAACTTGAAACTCTTTTAAAATTGTATGTTTTATTTATTTATTACTGGAGTATGGTGACGCACAATGTTGTATCAGTGTCGGGTGTACAACGTAGTGATTCGACAGCTCTAGACATTGATCAATGCTCACCATGATAATCATACATTATTACCCCCTCTGTCACCACACAATGTTATTACGATATTGTTGACTCTATTCCCTATACTGTAGTCGTCTTCTCTGTGACTTAGTTCCTAACTGGATGTGTATACCTCTTAATCCTCTTTACCTATTTTTCCCATCACCCCAATCCCTCTCCCCTCTGGCAACCAGCAGTTTGTACTCAGTCCAAAATTGCATGTTTTCAGTGAATCTCTTATCTGATACACAGGTTGAACATTACACAAAATACAAGACCAGAAATAACTTTGCTTAAATTTGCACTTAGCCTAAAAAGACCAGTATCAGGAAGAGAGCTCTTTAATGGTGGGCAGGCTTAGAGTGAGCAGTTTAACGTAAAAAGATTGGACAAAGACCATGCTCCCCTAAAACAACACTGTAACCTGTCTGTAGGTCAGCCATGGAAAAATCCATTAGGAAATTGACTTCCATGTCCAACAAATGGACGACTGCAGCTGTTCCCCTTGATTGGCCCTTGTGTTTTGGATACTCCATGACAAGGAAGGACATCTTGGATCAGAGATTGTCCACAACCATCACCACACCCTTCTGTAGCTCTGAATTAAAAACTGAAGGGAAAGACCACCAAGAGAGAGAGGAGCTAAGCAAACATTTGGTACCATAAGCACATTTATGATGCAAATAATTTCACTTCTTAAGCCATGTGTCATAGTAAGAAGGCTGCAGTCGACATCATGAAGAAATCATAAACAGATCAAAACTTGTCCTGCTAGCCAGGAGCTTAGGAAACGGGGGCCCCAACCACCCTGGTAATCTGACGTATGTCCTGACAAGCATACGAACAGATCGAGAAGAAAGGCAAATATGGAGACCCAACGCAGCCTCCAAATATTCAGAAAATTAAAATTCTCCTTGTGCTTACGAAGGACAGCCGATAATTAAAGATCTCACTGAGAACATTTTACGAAGTCAGCTCTCTCAAGTGACCTTAGGGAGCAGCAAAATTGGTCCACCGTTGCCCCGCTAACCATTTTATTTCCCCTAGGATGCAAGGGCTTCTTTTCAGTGTCTTTTTTTTTCCTTTCATGGTCTGAATGGGTAACAGCAAAAAATTGTGTTCAAGGAGTGAGCTAATTTCGCTTGGAGAACTTGTGATTTGAGGCAAGACTACTGATAGAATAGCTGTTATGCCATCCTGCTCAAAATTCAATCTTCCAAAGGAACCAGATTGTATATTCTGGTGGGCAGGGAGAGGTGCGTCACTTGCTGTTGGTGCCGAGGTTGTGGCTTTCAGGCCACAGTCCAGGACAGCAGGTGGGAGGCTGCCTGGAGTGCAGGGGAGGGGGCAGGGGGGAGGTCCAGCACCATGCTGTCTGGCGCCTCCCCTGCCTCCGCTCCCCCTGTCTCACGCCTGGCTTCACAGCCCACTACTTCCTGAAAAAGGACTGTGATTCCGCATCACACTTTTATCTCCCCAAGCTGCTCTGTAAAATAGATCTTCTGTCATCCACTTCACGTTCTTTTCTCTCCTCCATCCTTCGTGTTTTCTCCTTCCCCTTTGCCAATGCCTTGGGCCTTTCAATAGACACAGAGCTGAGCGTTGAGAGATTTCTTTGCCCTGTGAGCTTTCCGCCTCTGCGTGGATACTGAGACAGCATATAAAATAGGCTGCTTGACTTTTACTGCAAAATGCCTTACTGGCCAGCGTCGACGGCAGGCACATCGTTGTAAAGCTACAAAACCCACACTTCATTCATGTCCTTGCCAGTTACCTCAATTTTGAATTGCCTTCTATGAGACTCCCATAAAACCCAAGGCAAGAATACTGATATTTTAACAAGAGTCAAAAGTTGGATATTCTAATAATTGACTTCTTGTGATTCTTTAAGCTGTATTCTTACATTATGTTAGATCAATAGGAAGGCACAAATCTGTTTTACATATGACCAAATTGTTTTTTCTGAGAATTGAGAATTAGGACATTACTACTCTACTTTGGGGAATAATATGTTCCAATTTTTTGATTTCGACAATAAGATATATACATATATATAGCCTGGAAAATGTGCTCAGTTACAATGAGTTTTCTTTCCTTTTTTTAAAATTTTTTTTAGTGTTCATTTATTTTTGAGAGAGAGACAGAGCATGAGTGGGGGAGGGGCAGAGAGAGAGGGAGACACAGAATTGGAAGCAGGCTCCAGGCTCTGAGCTGTCAGCACAGAGTGGGGCTCGAACTTGGGAATAGCGAGATCATGACCCGAGCCAAAGTTCGACGCGTAATGGACTAAGCCACCCAGGCGCCCCTACAATGAGTTTTCTTAACATAGCTTTCAAGTATGAGGATTTCTTTCCCTTCCTACTAATCAAATGTACCTTTTAGTTTAATTCCATTTCACTGTCTCAAACTGCTTTCCAAGAAAACGGAATATGATCAACTAATCAGGTTCATTTTTACAATGTCTTTCAATATCTATTGAGAGAACTGGAGAGACTTAGTATCGTCATCAACAACATCACCGTCATGGCTTGAGCCTAAAGGAACCCTCATTTCCTTGTCCTCACCGAACTTTCCTTATATCTATGCCCACCCTCGTCTATATGTCAGTTGTCAATGCTTACCAGCCCACACTACTGTTGGTTCCTGAATATCACATTCTTATTCTAGTCATCTGTCCCTGTGACCTAATGCAGAATGCGGAATACGTATTTTAATAATTACAGCAGAAAGTGCTTATGTAACTCTTTCTTCTTTGTTTGTTTGTTAATTTATTTTGAGCAGGCGGGGAGTGGCAGAAAGAGAGGGAAAGAGTCCTAAGCAGGATCCACTAAGCACAACGCCTGATGTGGGGCTCAAACTCATGAACCCTGAGTCATGACCTGAGCCAAAATCAAGGGTCAGATGCTCAAATGACTAAACAACCCAGGAGCACCCATATGTAACCATTTCTTGTAGGTGTTTGGGAGGAATATAGTTCAAACAATGGCTGGACGCTGAGATTACATTGTCTATAGTTTGTTTTTATACATTCACATTCCTTGTGCCTGATACATTTTTTCACATGTTAAAATAAAACCTGTGTGCATGACTGCAAATTTATTTCATTATAGAGAGTTGTGCTAGATCACCTCATGAATTTGAGTAAGTTTCGTGGCATTTGTCCCTTATATGTTTATATGTCTTTTAAAGCTTCTTTAATTTGTTTGTATTTATATGAGTTTAAAGTTTCTTTCACTTTTTTTTATGTCCTTATTTTTGAGAGAGAAAGAGAGACAGAGCAAGCAGAGGAGGGGCAGAGAGAGGGAGACACAGAATCTGAAGCAGGCTCCAGGCTCCGAGCTGCCAGCACAGAGCCCAACATGGAGCTCAAATCCACGAACCATGAGATCATGACCTGAGCCAAAGTCGGATGCTTAGCCCACGGAGCCACCCAGGCGTCCCTGTTTCACTGGTTCTTATAGTAGGCGAAGCATCCAACTTCGGCTCAGGTCATGATCTCATGGTGCGTGAGTTCAAGCTCCACGTGGGGCTCTGTGCTGACAGCTCGGAGCCTGGAGTCTGCTTCGGATTCTGTGTCTTCCTCTCTCTGCCTCTCCCCTGTTTGTGCTCTCTCTCTCAAAAATAAACACCTTTAAAAATTTAATTTAATTTAATTTAATTTAATTTAATTTATAAATTCTTGCTGAAGATTTTTTTTTTAGCTTTTGATCATTTTAACTCAACGTGAACTTCACTTTCCACAATTAAAAATCTATTTCCTACACAACTACACTTCTTACAATTGTGGGATCTACTTTAGAAATTGTATTAAAAAGGAGTTTCGAAGCATCAGAAATCATTTAGATGAGTTGTTCAGTTTCCACTTAGTTATTCTATACCAAACCGAACAGATATGACATAAATCCCAATGAGTAAAGGGTTTCTTTTTTGTCTTCAGACCGAGTCATGGCCTACCATACCAGCTAATGCTTTTTTAATATGGTATTGCCATTATAAAAAATGCAAAAAAAGTCATTACTTTTCTGTAACAATTTGTGTGGATTTATTACTTAATTAGTTTTTTACCTTTATCTGACAGGGGTTATTGAGTGCAGCTTATACGTCTATACAGCCAGAACAAAATCTAAGTAATCTTTTATAGAGTCCCATATTAAAATGCAATATAACCAGACAGTAAAATGTATTAACACACCTCAGAGAGTTTTCAATTTGTCATATCTTTCAAGCAGTTGGGAAGATGTGTATTCAAGAAGTGATTTATTTCCTCTGAGAAAGCAAAACCACTCAACAAAAAAATGAAATTAATTACTTCTACCCAATTGAAAATGGTCAGTCCCTACACAACACCGTGTTAAATTGTACTGAAACCAAGACGCTTTATCGCTGAGCAGAAATGGAGATCAGATAATTATTGGAGGAAGTAATACTGAGCGTAAGGCAGTGAGCATTGAAGATAATTTATGGAGAAGACCGGCCCCGAATATGATACATGTCAGAGCTAGGGAGTGGAATTGGTGCTGTCGTGATTGTATTGTCTCTGTTTTTATCTGTACGGGCTAGTACTCATATGCAAGACAAAGATCTCTTGGTAGTCAAGGTGGTCCGTGCAAATAGAGAAACAGTCGAATCCCAAGATAAAAGCGAAAGCTCCTCATGCAAGTATGAAATAAAATGTGAATATGAATATTTACCCAAAAAAATGAATACTGTAGATTTTACCAGCTGTCCGACGTTTCTCAGGCCTTCTGAAATTCACTCTGAATGGAGGCGGCCAAGTGTCTGATGCTGTTTTCAGAATGGACCATTGGGTTTTCCAAGAGTCTTTGTGGTCTGCCTGTGGGCCAATAGCTATAGATGAAGTCAAGAATAAAAAACTAAAATTAGCACAACAAAATTTATTTCTTTGAAATGGACAACACTTTAGAGAGAGAAGATGCCAATGATGAAAACAAGACCGGCAGATGGAACACCCCCACTGGCCTTACAGAAATATACAGGGTTATAAGGAAATACCATGCACAATTATATGCCACCAAATTATATAAATGCTATATGTGTGTCCCTCCAAAATCCGTAGGATGACACCTAATCCCCAATGTGATGGTATCTGGAGATGGAGGGCGACTAGGTCATGAAACCCTCATTAATGGGATTAGTGTCCTTAAAAAAGAGACCCAGAGAACTCCTCTCTTGAAACATGTGGGAACACTGCTAGAAGAGAGTTGCCTATGAACTGAGAAGTGGGTCTACACCAGGCACCAAATCCACCAGCACAGATTGGGCTTCCTCCTCCCAGAACTGTGAGAAATGAATTTCCATTATTTATAAGCCACCCAGTTTATGGTATTCTGTTTTAGCAGATCAAATGGACTAAGACTATAACCTAGTGAAATAAACAAATTCCTAGGAATACATAACTCCTGAAATTCAATCTAGAAGAAACGGAAAATCTGAATAGGATTAAGAGATTAAATGCAAGAAGAATCTTTCCCGCAAAGCAAAGCCCAAGCCCACACGGCTTTACTGGAAAATTGTTCAAACTTTTTAAAGAAGAATTAACACCAGCAGTTTAAAACTTATTCCAAGAAATTAAAGAGGAAACTCCACATTCTAAATCATTCTGTGAGGCCAGTATTGTCTTGATGCCAAAACAAAAAAAAGAAATCAAAAGAAAAGTGCACAGCCATTTCTCTTATGAATATAGACACAAAAATCTTCAACAACATACTAGCAAACTGAATCCAGCAACATACAAAAAAGTTTATTCATCATAACTAACTAACTAACATTTATCCCAGGAATGTGAGGCTTGTTTAACATACAAAGACCAGTCAATATAATCCGTATAATGAAAGACAAAAATCATATGATTATTTCTATAGGCTTTAAGTCATCATTTGGCAAAATTCAAAACCCTTTAATGATAAAAACTTTTTTTAATTTCCTTAAGTTTATTTATTTACTTTTAGAGAGAGAGAGAGAGAGAGAGAACACAAGTGGGGGAGAGTCAGAGAGAAGGAGAGACAGAATCCCAAGCAGGCTCTGCACTGATGGTGTGGGACTTGAACTCATGAACCATGAGATCATGACCTGAGCCGAGATCAAGAGGCGGATGACTAACTGACTTCTCCACCCAGGTGTCCCAATGATAAAAAACCTTTGAAAAAACTGGGCATAGATGAGAACTTCCTCAATTTGATAAACAGCATCTTAAGAAATACCTACACTTAACTTTGTACTAAATGACAAAAGACTTTCTCCCCATAATCAGAAACAAAAGAAAGATGTCCTTGTCATGCAACTGCTATTCAGTACTTACTAGCAATGCAAACAAGGGCAATCGGGCAAGAAAAATAAATAAAAGTTACCTAGACTTAAAAAAAAGTTAAAACAATCTTTATGTACTGAGAGCATTAACATATATAGAATACCTCAAAGAATCAGGGCACCTGTGTGAGTCAGTAGGTTGAGAGTCTAATTCTTGATTTCGGCTCATGTCATGATCCCAGGGTCCTGGGATTGAGCCCAACATTGGGGTGTGTTGCTGAGCATGGAGTTGTTTGAGTTTCTCTCTCTCTCTCTCTCTCTCTCTCTCTCTCTCTGCCCCTGTCCCCCGCCCTTCTCTCAAAAACAGAACAACAACAAAAAAACGCCTCAAAGACTCCATTAAAAAAAAAAAAAACTATGTGAACTAAAAAACAATTCAGCAAGGTTCCAAGATACAAGATCAATATACAAAATTAAATACGTTTCTGTACATTAGCAACACATAATCTAAAAATCAAACTTTTGGGGCGCCTGGGTGGCTTGGTCGGTTAAGTGTCCGACTTCGGCTTAGGTCATGATCTCACAGTCCATGGGTTCGAGCCCCACGTCAGGCTCTGTGCCAACAGCTCAGAGCCTTTTTCAGATTCTGTGTCTCCCTCTCTCTGTGACCCTCCCCCGTTCATGCTCTGTCTCTCTCTGTCTCAAAAATAAATAAACGTTAAAAAAAAATAAAAATCAAACTTTAAAATAATTCTGTTTTAAATAGCATAAGAAGAATGAAGTATTTAGGAATAAATTTAACAAACAGTGCAAGATTTGTGCACTTAAAACTACAAAAGTTTTTGAAAGAACTAAAAACAAAAAGAGTGAAAACATCCTTATGTTAATGTATTTAAAGACTTAATAATGTTAAAATGGCAGGCACTTCCCAAAATCGCTCGTAGGTTCAATGCAATGCCCCTCACAGTCCTACTGCCTTTTTGGCAGATATTAACTATCTGATACTAAAATGCATATGGAATATAAATGACTCAGAAGAGCAGAGAAATCTTGAAGAACAAAATGGGAAGACGCACGCTTCCCAATTTCAAATCTTACTACCTATGGTAATCCAGACATTGTAGTGTTAATATAAGGGTAAACGCATACGCCAATGGAATAAGATTGAGAGCCCGTGAATAAACTCCATATTTATGGCCAACTGATTTTTGATATTTCTATTTCAAACATGTGTGGTCAAATTGCACTCCAGACACAGGTGTATAAAGGTTTCCCTCACCCTTGACTAAACTGTATATTACATTATCTTTTCAAAATATTTGTCAATTTCCCCCAATGATGCAAAGACAAGTCAATGGGAAAATAACATTCTTTCTAACAAATGGTGCTCACAGAATTGGATACCCACGAAAAATACTGATGTTGGAACACTTCCTCACACCATATGCAAAAATTAATTTAAGTTTTAAGCTAATTTATTTATTTTTGAGAGTGAGAGAGAGCGCAAGGGAGGGGCAGGGGGTGAGAAAGAGAAGGAGAGAATCTCAAGAAGGCTCCACACCAGCAGCTCTAAGACAGATGTGGGGCTCGAACCCATGAACTGTGAGACCATGACCTGGGTCAAAACCAAGAATTGGATGCATAACCGACTGAACCCCCCAGGTGCCCCTAAATTGTATCAAAGACCTAATGTAAAAGCTAAAACCATAGGGACACCTGGGTGGCTCATTTGGCTTTGCGTCAGGGTCTTAATTTCAGCTCAGGTCATGATCTCCTGGTCGTGGGATGGAGCCTGGTTGGCATTCTCTCTCCCTCTCTCTGTGCTGCTCCCCTACTCTTGCACAAGCACTCTCTCTCTCTCCCTTAAAAAAAAAGGTAAAACCATAAAACTCAAAAGTAAACAGAAGTGCCAATCTTCATGATCTTGAATCAGCAGCAGTTTCTTAGATATGCCATGAAAAGCACAAACAACAAAGGAAAAATGGATAAATTGGACTCCACCAAAATTCACAACTTCTGTGCTACCAGACACACCATGAAGGCAGCAAAAAGATCGCTCACCCAATGGATAATTATATTGGCAAAACATATATCTGACCTGGATTTGTATATATAGTATAAAAATAACTCCTATAACTCAATAAGTAGAAATAGCCCAAATTTAAAAAAAAATAGGCAACAGATTTGGATAAACAATCCTCTAAGAAAGATGCATAAATGGCTCATAAGTATGCGAAAAATTCTCTACTTCTCTCGACGTTAGGGAACTACAAAATAAAACCATGAGTCACTGCTTCATATCCGCTAGGTGGCTAGCATCATAAGGTCAGATGACATCAAGCATTGAGAAGAATGTGGAAAAATGGGAACCCTCATCCGCTGCTCGTGGGGATGTAAAATGATGCAGGCACTTTGGAAAACAAATCTGGCAGCTCCTTAAATGACTAATCATAGAGCTACCATATGTCAGGGTTTTGCAGAGAAACAGGCCAATAGGATATCTACATCCACCTCTGGATCCAGATTTTATATGGATATATTTATAAACACACACAGACATGAATTGGCTCACTTCATCATGCTGGCTGGCAAGTTGGAAATCGATAGAGCAGGCCTGCGGGCTAGAAACTCAGGCAAGATTTCTATGTTACATCTTGAGGCAGAATTGCTTCTAGAAACCTCAATTTTTGCTCCTAATTTAGGCCTTTAACTGACTGGAAGAGGTTCAACCAAATTGCCAAGGGTAACAATACCCTTTACTTAAAGTCAGCTGATTACTGGGGCGCCTGCAAGGCTAGTCAGTCAAGCGTCCGACTCTTGGTTTTGGCTCAGGTCGTGATCTCATGGTTCGTGAGTTCGAGCCCTGCGTCAGGCTCCGCTCTGACAGCGTGGAGACTGCGTGGGACTCTCTCTCTCCTCCTCTCTCTGCCCCTCCTCTCTGTCTCTCAAAATAAATAATAAACATTAAAACAAAGTAAAGCCGACTGATGATAAATGTGTATAATATCTACAAAATACCTTCACAGAAACATCTACATTGGTGTTTGACCAAAAACTGGGTACTCTGTGTGGTCTAGCCAAGTGGATACATAATTAACCATCACAACCATATGAGCCATCAATTACTATCCTAAATATGTGCCCAGGAAAACTGAAAACACATGTCAACACAAGAATTTGTACAAGAATGTTTCTAGCAACATTATTCATGGTAGCCAACAAGTGGAAACAACCCAAATTCACTCACTTACAAAAGGATCAACAAAATTGGGTACATCCATACAGCATAAGAGAAAGCAGGAAAGTGCTGAATCATGCCGCCATGTGGCTTCACCCTGAAAGCATCATGCTGAGTAAAAAACGCCAGCCACAAAAGACCATATGCTATGTGAGTCCACGTTTACAAAACGCCCAGAATGGAACATCTATAGAAAACCAAAGTTGGGGCGCCTGGGTGGCGCAGTTGGTTGAGCGTCCGACTTCAGCCAGGTCACGATCTCGCGGTCCGTGAGTTCGAGCCCCGCGTCGGGCTCTGGGCTGATGGCTCAGAGCCTGGAGCCTATTTCCGATGCTGTGTCTCCCTCTCTCTCTGCCCCTCCCCCGTTCATGCTCTGTCTCTCTCTGTCCCAAAAATAAAAATAAACGTTGAAAAAAAAGAAAACCAAAGTAGACTAACAGTTCCCCCTGCCAGTAGGGCAGAGCAAGGAGGAAAAGGATGTGGACGCATTCTTAGCGCAAACTTTCTTTAGGGGTAACGGAAATGTTCTAAAATAGATCACTGTGGTAGTACTCAAGCCTGTCAATACCCCAAAACCACAGATTGGTACACTTGGAGCATGTGAGACACGTGCTGTATATATCATATCTCAGTGAAGCTGTTCTAGGGGCACCTAGGGGGCTCGGTCGGTTAAGTGCCCAACTCTTGATTTTGGCTTGGGTCATGATCTCATGGTTTGTGGGTTCGAACCCCACATTGGGCTCTGCACGGGCAGTGTGGAGCCTGCTTGGGATTCCGTCCTCCCCCTACTCATTTTCCCTCTCTCTCTCTCTCTCTCTCTCTCAAAATAACTAACTAAATAAAACTTATAAATAATAATAAGCTGTTCTAACAGTATGCCAGGCTGCCACCTATTTTTCAGGGCTCTGAAAATAATTTTCCTTTTTATTCTTTAGGCAGGGAAAGTTACTGTTTCAACTCACATGCATAATTGTTACTCTCTTTAGGGCAGAGATAACCAGCATTTCTTCCTTCTGTAATCCAGACCTCCCTCTGGGTGCTGTGGCTACAAGGGCTCCATATATGCATCCATGGTTATATAATTAAATATGTGGATTACTTGCAACTCTTGAAAGGAATTGCTTTTAGGGAAATTTGCCTAGTTATAAAAAATATCTAGGGGCGCCTGGGTGACTCAGTCGGTTAAGCATCTGACTTCGGCTCAGGTCATGATCTCACAATTTGTGAGTTTGAGCCCCACGTCGGGCTCTGTGCTGACAGCTCAGAGCCTGAAGCCTGCTTTGGATTCTCTGTCTCCCTCTCCCTCTCTCTGCCCCTCCCCTGCTCACACTCTGTCTCTCTCCATCTCTCAAAAAATAAATGTTAAAAAATTTTTTTAAATATCTAAAGCCTAAACATGATATACAAACAACAACCACTTTAAACTATGAAATAGACAATTCCCGTAGAATGCTTTGGTGAGAAGCTGAATTCTAAAATGATGCTGATGTTACATACAAGACCTGAAGGCATTTTCATGCGAGTGTAGTTTCAGAAAATCCTTCTCACTGTGGAAAATGAATTGAGCATATTAAAGGTACTATTGATGTTAAACGTATTTTTTCAATGTTTGTTGATTTATTTCTGATTCTACAAATAATGCATCCTTATTATAGGACAATTGTAAGATAAAGAAAAGTGTAATGAAGAAAATTGATATGATACGGCTATCATAAATGGGAGACACTTGGGTGGCTCAGATCATGAGTGTCTGATTCTTGATTTTGGTTCAGGTCATGATCCCAGGGTCGTGGGATGGAGCCGCTCAGTGGGCGCTGGACGGAGTGTGGAGCCTGCATGGCATCCTCTCTCTCTCCCCCTGCCCCTGTCCCTTGCTCGTGCTCTTTCTCTCCCTAAAATTAAAAACAAAATGTGTATTTCTGGTTTCTGTCTTTTTAATTTTTTTATTGTGCTAAAATACATATGACATAAAATTTACCATCATAGCCATTTTTCAGTGTGCCTTTCAGTGGCTTTAAGTGCATTTATATCATTAGATGTAAATGTCTTTTAAAATGAAGAAAAAATGATGTGCTTCGATCCTGAGTGACAAAATTCAGAGAAATCTTTAGAGGCCTTGTGAAGAAAAGCAAGAAAAGACATTGAAATCAGAGAAGCTTTTATTTGTACATACTTACTACGTGGCTGTGTTAAAAACAGGGTTTTGTTTTGTTTGTTTTGGTTTTTTTTTTTTAAAGAACACTACTTTTTTCAAGAAGTTCAGGCATACCAAATTATGGACAGAACCCAAGTGTCCATCCACTGACGAATGGATGAAGATGTAGATTATATACTCAATGGAATACTACTTGGCAATGAGAAAGAATGAAATCCTGCCATTGGCAGCAACGTGGATGCAACTGGAAGGTATTACGATGAGTGAAAGAAGTCAGTCAGAGAAAGACAGATATCATATGTTCTCACTCATACGTGGATCTTGAGAAAGTTAACAGAAGACCATGGGGGAGGGGAAGGGGAAAAATAGTTGCAAACAGAGAGAGAGGCAAACCAGAAGAGACTCTTAAATACAGAGAACAAACTTGATGGCAGGGAGGGGCAAGGGAGAGGGGAAAATGGGTGATGGGCATTGAGGAGGGCACCTGCTGAGATGAGCACTGGGTGTCGTAGGTGAGCGATAAATCACGGGAATCTACCCCCAAAGCCAAGAGCACACTGTATACACTGTATGTTAGCCAACTGGACAATAAATTATATTTATAAATACATACATACATACATACATACATAAATAAGAAGAAAGAAGTTCAGGTGTACCTACAGTTGTGAAATCATGCAGGTTCCCGGTGATTTGAGATACAACGAGACACAAAACACCAAAGTCATTCCCACCCCGCAGCTGAGAGCTCTGTGGATGCTGGGGCCTAGGAGGCCTGTCCAGTACACCTCGGATTCAGGGCCAGGGGCTCACAGTAGTGGCCGCATGTGTTCACCATGTCCTGGGGACATCAAGTCAGTTGTCCAAAATGAACTCTCTCCCTTCGGATGTGTAGAAGTTTAGACCCCAAGAAGGAAATTCTGTTCAGAAAGTTCACAGCAGACCAGAAACTTGACGCATGTGTTATTATTTTATTTTATTTTAATTCCAGTCAATTAACATGCACTACATTAGTTTCAAGTGAACGATGTAGTGATTCAACACATCCATACGATACCAAGTGCCCATCACCACAAGTGCCCCTACTTAATCCCCACCCCCATCTCACCCATTCCCCCACTCACCTCCCCTCTGGTAACCATCAGTGTGTTCTCTCTAGTTAGTCTGTTTCTTGATTTGTCTCTTTCTCTCTCCTTTCTTCCCTCACCCGATTCTTCTGTTTCTTAAATTTCACATATGACTGAAATCATATGGTATCTTTTTCTTGCTGACTTATTTCACTTAGCAATTGGTCAGATTTCATTCTTTTTCATAGCTGAATAATATTCCATTATATATATGTATATGGCACATCTTTATCCATTCATCTATCAATGGACCCTCGGGCTGCTTCCATAGTTTGGCTATGGTAAACGTAGGGGTGCGTGTATCCTTTTGAATTAGTGTTTTTTGTATGAATTGTATGAATTGTATTTTGGGGGTTAAATACCCACTAGTGCAATTGCTGGATGGTAGGTAGTTCTATTTCTAACTTTTTGAGGAGCCTCTACCTGTTTTCCCCAGTGGCTGCAACCAGTTTGCATTCCCACCAGCAGTTCATGAGAATTCCTTTTTCTTCACATCCTCACCAACACTTGTTGTTTCTTTTTCTTTTTTTTTTCTTTTAGCCATTGTAACAGGTGTGAAGTGATATCTCATAGTTTTGATTTGTATTTTTCTGATGATGAGTGATGTTGAACATCTTTTCACATGTCTGTTGGCCATCGGGATGTCTTCTTTGGAGAAATAAAACCATAAAATTTATATTTTATGCAGAGAGATGAATAAAAGAAGGAGGCCCCAAGTAATTTTACAAAAGTAATATAATCTTGACTCCAATAGCAAGGGAAAGAGTACAGGAAAACACAACCAATGCCAACCTTGTTTGTTAATGTAAACATAAACATTCTTAATAAAATAATTTTAAAATCCTAGACAGCAATGCACAAAAATAAATCATTTGTGTGTGTGTTTACTCTCAGTATCATAAAATCAACTAATATAAAACTTCATTAACAAATTAAAGCAAACAAATCATATGGTTAACCAAGTAGGTGCAAAATATTTTACAATAAACTAAAACATATTTATTGTAAAAACTATTAATTAAGAATTGGAAGGGTGCCTGGGTGGCTCAGTCACTTGAGCATGTGACGCTTGATTTTGGCTCAGGTCACGATTCCATGGTTTCTGAGATCGAGCCCCATGTTGGGCTCTACACTGACAGTGTGGGGCCTGCTTGGGACTCTCTGCCTCGCTCTCTCCTGCCCCTCCCTCACTTGCATTCTCTCTCTCTCTCTCTCTCCACAAAATAAATAAATATTTTAAAAAAGAAGAAATTGGAAAGAATTCCTTTTGGTTGATGAAGATGTCTACCAGAAAAATGTGGCAGATTTATAAATAATGGAGATCAGGTCAGGAAGGGAGTGCCTGTTCTCGCCATTAAGGGCCACGGCTGCCCTGGACGCTCCAGGCTAGAGAAAGAGGACAGGACAGCAAAGAAACAGAATGGTATTAAAAGAGAAAAATACCATCTTTATTTTTCTCAGATGACATTGCGTTGTAGGGGGAAAAATTGACTTAGTGGGCAAAATCATGACGTTAGAAAATGTCTTCCCAAAGGTATCAGAACCAACACGAACATATCAACGAGTAATCGTGTTCCTGTGTATCAGCAATAACTAAATAAAATGGTGAATATTAAAGTCGGATCCTGTTGACAACAACAACATCATGTAGTGGTCTATTAACACTTAAAATGATGAGCCTCAGTGGCTCCGTCGATTAAATGTCCCACTCTTGATTTCGGCTCAGGTCATGATGTCACGTTCATGGAATCGATCCCTGTGTTGGGCTCTGCACTGACAGCATTCTCTCTCTCTGTATCTCCCCTCTCTTTCTCTCTCTCTCTCTCTCAAAATAAATAAATGGTTTTTTTTAATAATGAGATAAAATAAATACAGCGTAACTAGTAGACGGCCTCAGACTGACAGGTGGAGATATGTTCCCAACAAAATATTTTCGTTTCGAGTATATACAAAGAACACCTACAAAACATTGAGGCAAAGACAAAAACAACCACCCACAGCAAAGCTATAAAGGACTTTTTCAGTGGACACTTTTCAGAGCAGATCAAAATGGCCCAAACCCTGTATGCGTAAGTCCACTAGCGGTCAGAAAAATACTCATTAATATACAAAGAAACCATTTTACATTAATGTGGTTTGCACACATTTGTGAGAAAACACATGTTTCCCAGACAGGTAACAAACATGAACTCTGGCACGTTTCTGGTGGCCGTGCGTGTGGTGTGGCCTCTTGGAAGGGCAAGGTGTAAATCAGAAAAGCCCGCTGTGACCTGACCTCAGGTGTATCGGGGGGCAGCAGGAGGGGCCTCTTTTGCACCCTACTCCCTGCTTAAAATGCCACGAATGGGGGCACCTGGGTGGCTCATTTGGTTAAATATGGGACTCTGGATCTTAGCTCTGGTCATGATCTAACGGTTTGTGAGTTCAAGCCCTGCATTGGGCTCTGTGCAGACAGCATGGAGCCAGCTTAGGATTCTCAGTAAATAAATGAATAAATAAATAGACAAACAAATAAATAAATAAAATGAAAAAATAAAATAAAATGCAATCTGCGGAGTAGTAAGGCCAACAGATGAGGAGGGGTTGCTGCCAAAAGCACAGTGTATTGGGCTCCCAAGAGGCGGAAGGACACCATGCTACAGGACCAAAGGGGATTCACAGGGGTGAGAAACCGGGTAGGGAGAGAGTAGGAACTGTGGGCAGGAGCTTCGGGCAGGACCCCTCAGGGAAGGGCCAGCAGGCTTAGTTAGGGTTGGCGCGTTCAAATGACCACAGCGGGCTCCGGGGGAATAGGGGGTGCCCCTAGTTGCCTTATTTCCGGCCCTGGGGTGAGAGGGCAGACGCAGGGTGACAGGAGGGTGAGACCCCAGTCATTGTAGGAGGAGGGTAGGGGTGGATTGCATGGTTTGTATTTGGAAAGCAAGGAGAGGACTCCTCCTGGGAGGGTGGGGGCGGGGCATGACATGGGAGGCCAAAGGCCAGCATAAGGTGACTCAGGCATGTCCTGAGATGGTCCAGACAAAGTGTCTCCAGCACCTGCGCATAGGGCACATGTTAAAGCCTCATGCTTACAGAAGCCAGGGACATGACTAACACATCCCCAGACTTAAGAGTCTCAGCTTCAAGGTGACAGTAATGGTGACACATAATAGGGACACAGGAATGCAGAGGGAAGGGCAACGGGACATGTGGGCGAGAGGACAACACCTCCTTGGGGCAAACATGGAGACGGAGTCTGTGTCTTCAAGTCTCAGCCTTGTCCCAGCTGGGTCTCAAGTGGTCAGACCCGCAAAATGCATTGGCTGGCCAGGAGAGTGATGGGATCACTGCTGACGCGTTGGGGAGACTAGGAATTCTCCCCATCAACAGCTAAACCAGAAAAATTACTATAATGTGAGGCCAGAACATGGCTGTATCAGGTCTGGGATGAAAGTAAGCAGCCGGTCCCCTCGAATTCTCCGCTCGCCAGCTGGACGGGCTGGCTACAGCCATCTAATGGCCCTCCGAGGAATCCCATTGGGAATGTTATACAATTTAGACTTTCTGACTCCACTATTCCGGCAAGGTGATCTCTCTGGGCTTCTGATTAAATTGTTCTGTTCTTTCTCCTGATAACATCACTTTTGGGGACACACTGCAGTAAAGCTCTAGCACAAGCATGCGAGGAAGCGTACATAGGTGTGTTCACCTTAATAAGCAGAGTCACGAAAATTTGAAAACCATCTACATTTTCATCAGCAGAAACATAGATCATTGAACCACTACATTGTTATGTAGTGAAATTCTTTACAGAATGTATGTCAAATGGATACGTCGCAGTTGAGAATGCAAATAATGCGTGTGTATTTTATAACATTTAAGAAAAAATTACACAAAATATGTCTTTTGTTTATACAAACAGAATAAAGGTCTAAAAGGTCAAAAAGATTAGAAATCTACTTGAACTCAAAAAGGTGGCAAAAAAAAAGCTGGAATTTTAACCCAGAGCTGTCTGAGTGCAAATATCATGACCCACAATGTGTTTGTTGAGTGCACCAAAATGAAGCAACACTTAAGCAATGCCATGATATGGGAATGCCACCATGATACCCTCTCACCACAGGATCTCTACCTTCAGACTTCCTTCACAGGTAGAGAAGGATCACCCAGACCCACCATGTCGGGGAGACCTGAGGGCTGAGGTGGCCTTGTTTGGGCCATTGGTGGCCTTGTTTTGGTCATTCCCCCCATGGGCCATCTTTATGTTGTTGAAGAGTATTGCAGAAGAGACACCATTTTCTGCTTCTAATTAGCAATGGATAAGAAATTTTGTCTATTATCTTCTTCCCTTTGCTGATGAAAATCATAGATGCATCATCTTGTATTACCCGTGAAGGATTCTGCCATGATAGAAATCGGTTGATTATTAAAAAAGAAATGTGAATGACCTAAACTTATTTTAAGGTACTTGGGGAAAAGGACCTGGAAATATCTCCAATTTCTACCCTATTAAAATTCAGGAGCTTTATAAGGTCAGTTGCCCATCTGCACACGAGAAACATTGCCATGATTTTGCAGCCTGTGAAATGTTTCAGGTTTTCAAGTTCACTCTGGCTTTTGATAAGCTGTTAGTTTGTCCATTCAAGAAACAGTGAAAGTAACACATCTGGAAATGCCAATGCGTAAGCCCCAAAAGGAACACACTCCCCTCATAAAGGACTTCTAATTACCAGTAATAGTCCAATGAATCACATTTAGGAAGTGCAGATATTTTCACAAAACTTTTCGATTTCTTGCCTTGAAATCACCCTAAAGCCAGCCATCTAATTCTTTCTGTGTTCAGAATGAACTTTTCCCAAAGCTGTCAATGTCAGGAAAAGAAGATAGATGCAGGACGATGCTAAAATGTATTCCCTGCTTTGAGTCTTTCAAAGAAAATGTTTACACCCAGAGCATATTATCTAATTATAATGCTACGAGGAATCATCACAGACACACGAGGTGTTGGCTTGCATGAGGTATCATTCTAAGTGCTTTATATTTGGTAATTCCTCTAATCCTTGTGACTATCCAGCGCAGTAGGTACTGATAAAGACCCAATCTAGAGATGAGGGAAGAAAAGACTTGGAACAGTACGGTGGCTTTTCCAAGCCTACGAGGGAAGTGAGTGTCACAGCAGAGGCTGAGCTCCAGATGTAGACTTTGGCCATGGCAGCTACTCAAGAGTATTTGTTAAACAAAGTCAATGAACGAATAAAGACCGAACAGGAAGATGGATGGCCACATTAGACTCCTCTTGTTCTCCGTAATAATCCGTGACATCTACGTGAGTTTAGAGCTCAATCACTGTTTTCTTTTCACACTAGCTCATTTCGTATTTATCACAACCACTGATGATGTCCTGGGAGCTCCATTTTATAGACAGGAAACTCAACGATGAGGATCTGAGGATTTAGCTGGCCTTCTTCCCATCAAAGCTGCCGATGGGTGACAACTAAGGTCTAGCGCATTGCCTGGCAAATAGCATTCGTGCAATGAATTAATCTTCCATAATCGCTTGGGGGTAAATATGGACAGCTTAAATTGTAATGTGATTTGGTGTTTCGTTGTCTGAGTGCCCACGGGGAGCTCCAAATACCATTGTGCACAAGTGGAATTGACGATAGACACAAACATTAGAAGATGAAGGTTCTTGGGGCACCTGGGTGGCTCAGTCAGTTAAGCATCTGACTTCAGGTCAGGTCATTATCTTCAAGTTGGTGAGTTCGAGCCCCAAGTCAGGATCTCTGCTGTCAGCGAGGAGTCTGTTTCAGATCTTCTGTCTCCCTCTCTCTCTCTCTCTCTGTCCCTCCCCTACTCAAGTACTCTTTCTGTCTCTCTCAAAAATAAATAAACATTTAAAAACATAAAAAAAAGAAACTGGAGGTTCTTAATAGTGGGTTTTGTTCTGGGATAAGTGTAGATAGGGGACAAGTAACTGAAAGGCAATAAAGGTCCCACCAGAAGGTCAGATAGGGATGTGGAAGGAGGGTGGTTGGGGACAGATGTCTAAGATGGTCCTCGAAAGACCAGAGCTTCTGGAAGCAAGACAAGCCCTTCTCTGTGTTTCCAGCCTCTCACCAACCAACACAGCGGCCCTACCATCTGGGCCCATCCCAGGTCCACAGTGCACCCCACATGCATGTGCTCTTTAAATCACCCCCTATCTCTCACCCCCATTTCCAACATACCAAGTCTCTTGTCAATTGCATCTGTATCCTTCAGACTGATCTGTATGCTTCTACTGGTGCTCACTCACTCACAGTGCGTTTCTCAAATACTCAGAGTTGCTAATTATCTTAAGAAACACACAACAAAGAATTTCATCGGCCTACTTAGAACGTTTCAAGGGGCCCTGTCATAAGTGTAATGAAATCCCAGTTCTCCTCGGGTCCCTGTTGGCCCCATGGTCCCCCTAGATGGACACATCTTTGGCTCACTATGTTCCAACAATATTTGCAATACCTTTCTCCATCAACCATTCCGTGTCTGTTCTTATTTCAGTCCCTGAGCACTTCTCTCTCTTCTGCTGAAGATGTTCTCCCGTTGGACCTTATTGTGATTGCGTCTCCATAATTCAGCAATAGAGTCCATGGTCGTTTCCTCCAAAAAAGACTCTCTGAACAACACAAGCTGAAGTACGCCCTTCGTCAACACCTCAGATCACTGCCTATGCAATTGTCCTCTGTCATTTATGCCTCACATGAGACCCTTCCAAAGAATGCCATTATCAGCTTCCTCGGTGGCAGGAGACAGAGGAAACTATGGAAGGAGAGCTTCTATTTTCAGAGCCTTTGCTCTGAAGGAGATGATGGAAGGAGTGTGCAAAAGGATGACAGGATTACAGCTTCTCAAATTCTTCTCCACTGCCCATCTTTTCCGTGACTCAAAATAAACCCTGGACAAATTGAAAACTTGAGAGCTTCTTGGCTCACATCTAGGCGTGCCCAAATCTATCCCAGAGATGTGGACTCCGATGCATTCTTCAGCACTGTCTTCTGCTCACCTGTAGACCTGGGCATGGCCCACACCTGGCTTGGCTTTGGTTCTGGGAGAGGCACACACCAGCAGTCTTGACTGCAGCTCCTGGAGAGACTTGGAACTAGCAGGCGCTGGAAAAAGCATGGTATCTGTGATGCCTCCTGTGTGGCTAAGGTGCCCCTGCTCTTTCTAATTAGTTTCTTCCTTATCCTCAGCCACTCAGAATCCATCCACAGCCTGGCCTCAGTTTCCATTTTGGGCATCAGAATCCCTCTTTGCTTTGATACTCTGGCCCCAAAGCCCACTGGCTTCTCCATGAGAGGCCCAGGCAGGCTGACCATGCTCTGGGCAGTGACCAGGAATGTTCTAAACTTGACAGACTATCCAGGTGCTTATTGTGATCCCTATGCTTTCCTGCTGGTTACATAAAGTAGAATTTCAAAATTTAAAATGCAGTAAGTTCTGGGGCATCTGGGTGGCTCAGTTGGTTAAGCATCCAACTCTTGATTTTGGCTCAGGTCACTGTCTCGAGGTTCATGAGTTCGAGCCCGGCATTAGGCTCTGTGCTGACAGTGTGGAGCCTGCTGGGGATTCTCTCTCTCCCCTCTCTCTCTGTCCCTTACTCTGATCATATGCTCTCTCTCTCTTTCTCAAAATAAATAAATAAACTTAAAAAAACTTTTTTAAATGCAGTAAGTTCTGACAAATGCACAAACTCTGATTGCATGCACTCTCTCTCTCTCTCTCTCAAAATAAATGAGTACACCTAAAAAATTAACAAAAAATAAAATGCAGTGAGTTCTGACAAATGCACAAAGTGATCAATGCAACTACCACCACCGTCAGGATACAGAATAATTTCTTCACCCCAAAAAGTTTCCTCCTGACCTCTTTTGGTCACCCTCAACCCCAACCGGTCATGACCTCCCCCTGACCTTATGACTTTTGTTATATGTCCCCTAGAATTTCATATAAATGGAACTGTACCTTTTGTCATCTTTTATGTCAGAAATACAGGCTCACTAAGATAATATAAAAATGAGAATTGTATTTTATCACCACTTCAGTGACCCGGTGTCATCATTTTCTTGATTAGCTGAGATATGAATATTAAGTAGAGATGCTATGGAAGTACTGAGAGAGCAGGCCAAGCTACTTTGGGAGTGTAAGAGAAAGGTAATAAATATCCCCAAGGTTTAAAGAAAAGACACTTAACATAATCCTCTCTAGATCCATCCGTGCTGTTGTGAACGGCAAGATTTAATTCTTTTGAAACAGCATTCATTTTTTTTAAATGTTTATTTATTTTTGAGAGACAGAGACAGAGCATTAGCAGGGGAGCGGGAGAGAGAGAGGGAGACACAGGATCCGAAGCAGGCTCCAGGCTCTGGGACTGCAGCACAGAGCTTGACGTGGGCTGGAACTCACAAACTGTGAGATCATGACCTGAGCCAATGTCGGATGCTTAACTGACTGAGCCACCCAAGCACCCCAAGATTTAATTCTTCTCTATGACTATGTACTATTCCACTGTATGTACGTATATATGTGTATATATATGTACATGTATATATATATGTATATCTCACATTGTATGTGTGTGTTTATATATATATCTCACATTGTATGTGTGTGTATATATATATCACATTGTATGTGTGTGTATATATATATCACATTGTATGTGTGTGTATATATATATCACATAGTATGTGTATATATATATATATCACATTGTATGTGTGTGTATATATATATCACATTGTATGTGTGTGTATATATATATATCACATTGTATGTGTGAGTGTGTGTATATGTATATATATCACATTGTATGTGTGTGCATATATATATCACATTGTATGTGTGTGTATACATATATATCACATTGTATGTGTGTGTGTGTGTATATGTATATATATCACATTGTATGTGTGTGTATATATATATCACATTGTATGTGTGTGTATATATATATCACATTGTATGTGTGTGTATATATATATCACATAGTATGTGTATATATATATATATCACATTGTATGTGTGTGTATATATATATCACATTGTATGTGTGTGTATATATATATATCACATTGTATGTGTGAGTGTGTGTATATGTATATATATCACATTGTATGTGTGTGCATATATATATCACATTGTATGTGTGTGTATACATATATATCACATTGTATGTGTGTGTGTGTGTATATGTATATATATCACATTGTATGTGTGTGTATATATATATCACATTGTATGTGTGTGTATATATATATATCACATTGTATGTGTGAGTGTGTGTATATGTATATATATCACATTGTATGTGTGTGCATATATATATATCATTTTGTATGTGTGTGTATATATATATATCACATTGTATGTGTGTGTATATATATATATCACATTGTATGTGTGTGTATATATATATATATCACATTGTATGTGTGTGTATATATATATATGTTGCATTGTATGTGTGTGTATATATATATATCACATTGTATATATATATATATATATACCACATTGCATGTGTGTGTATATATATATATCACATTGTATGTGTGTATATATATATATATCACATTGTATGTGTGTATATATATATATATATCACATTGTATGTGTGTATATATATATATATCACATTGTATGTGTGTGTATATATATCACGTTGTATGTGAGTGTATATATATATATATATATATATCCCATTGTATGTGTGTGTATATATATATATCCCATTGTATGTGTGTGTATATATATATCACATTGTGTGTGTGTGTGTATATATATATATATATCACATTGTATGTGTATATATATATATTACATTGTATGTGTGTCTATATATATATATGTATGTGTCTATATATATGTGTGTGTATATATATATATATATATGTATATATATATATATCACAAAGCCTTTATCCCTTCATCTAAGGATGGACACTGGGGTTGCTTCCATGTTTGGTTTTTATACGCAATGCTGCAATAAACATAGCAGTGCCTGTGGCCTTTCAAATTAGTGTTTTCACTTTCTTTGCATAAATACTAACGGAACCACTTGATCACATGGTACTTCGACTTTTTGCTTTTTGAGGAACATGCATACTGTTTTCCATGGTAGCTGCACAAATTTCCATGCCCAGGAGCTAAGTGAAATAAGTCAGACAGAGAAACACGACACCATATGATTTCACTTATATGTGGAATCTGAAACACAAAACACAAGGACAAACAACAAGGACAGAAGCAGACCGCTAAATACAGAGAACAAACTTGTGGTTGGAGATGGGGGTGGGGTGGGGGGTGGGCCATGGCCAAAACAGGTGAGGGGCATTAAGAGGGACAGACTTCTGGTTATGAAACAAATAAGTCAGGGCACCTGGGTGGCTCAGTCAGTTGAGTGTCTGTGTCTTGATCCTGGCTCAGATTATGATCCCAGGGTCATAGGATCAAGCCCCATGTAGGGCTCCATGCTGAGCGTGGAGTCTGCTTAAAATTCCCTCTCCCTCTCGCTCTCTCTAAAATAAAATAAAAAATTAAATTAAAAATAAAATAAAAACTAAAATAAAATAAAGAAGTCATGAGGATCCAAAGTACAGCACAGAGAAAATAGTCGATACTATTGCCACAACTTTGTACGGTGACAGAGTAATTATGCTAGAGGAACATTTCATAATGTACATTGTTGTCGAATCACTGTGTGGACTCCTGGAGCTAGTATAACATATGTCAATTATACTTCAATTTAAAATTAAATTAAATTAAATTAAATTAAATTAAATTAAGGGGTGCCTGGGTGGCTCAGTCAGTTAAGTGTCCACCTCTTGGTTTCAGCTCAGGTCGTGATCTTGTGATTTTGTGGAATTGAGCCCCACATCGGGCTTTGCGTTCTGACAGCGTGGCGCCTGCTTGGGATTCTCTCTCTGCCCCTCTCCCCTTCACACTGTCTCTGCCTCTCTCCAAAGAAAGAAACGTAAAAAAATAACATTAAAAATTAAATGAAAACAAACGAAAATAAACTAACAAATGAAAGAGAAAGCCTCTTCAGACAAAAGAATAGGATTATGTTTTTTCATCACAAACTATTTGAAAACTTAATGTGTTGTTTCCCCAAGCTTCCTGCCTCACTCGTATTGGTCTGGAATTGATTTTGCTGGGTAGCATTTGCTTCTGATTGAGTATGATTCAAATGGAAACCTTTTGGCAGATTTTCAAACGAAGAGACACAGTGTGAGAATGTTTTCTGCTCTCATTTGCAGCCAATTTGGTGCGGGCGTCTCCAAGGTGCAGTGGGTTATCCATGACCCTGCAAGGAGCTCTCGCTGATGCAGTACCCGGTAATGAGATTCAGTCCAATTGGACGGAGGAAAATAAGTTTTAACACATGCACTGTTTGTGCTTAGGAATTTCAATAAGTACCAAGCTCCAGAAACCCTCTCTCCACATAAAATAAAGCCAACCCAAAGAGGTGGCGTTAATAAAGTAAAAAATGACACCGTGACACTCCATAGTTTAAGACCAGTGCCACCTACATTCGCAAACGTATGTAAACCAGTTTGGGCTACAGAATTTATCTTCTTGACAGTATTTCTTTCCATGAAAATGAGCTTTGTGTTTGCCACGCTTGTTTTCCATTTGGTTTGATTTGGTTTTCAGAAAACATACCTTATTTCTTTGTATTGACTAATTGGTTGGCTTTTTTATTTATTTTTTTCTTTTTTTCTGATTTGGCCAATTCAGACTTTTCTTTTTCGTGCTGAGGTAGTGCCTGATGGCACTTTTCCTTTGAGATTTCTGATGCATTAGATGTCAGCGTTTTACACTCCTGGGGACCATGACCAGATGTTCTAGGGTTTAATGGAAAGATTTGGGACTGGAGGTGGATGAGGATTCATACCCTTTCTCTGCGGATCATAAATTTTGCACAGAGAAGATACGATTTAATCTTCCTGATCATTAATTATCATCATCCTGAGTACTTGTCATACAGACTGTGAGATCATGTAAGTAAAATGATGTGGCACAGGATAATGCCTCCCTCCAGGACATCCATGGCTGAAACCCAGAGACTTGTGATACGTTATCCTATATGACCACAGGGACTTAGTGCGATTAAGTTAAAGATCTGAGGATGCGAGGGTTACTCTGGATTCTGAGTGTGCACAGTATGATCACTGTCTCCATTCCAGCAGCCCCCCCCACCCTCTTATTTCCATCATCCTGGTGCTGAAGACCCAGAAACCCATTTTTCTATCAAAATCCTGGACAACGACTGTTGACATCAGTACAGATATGCACCGTGGCTGTAACAGAGAGAAACTACCATCAACTATTAAAGGTGGTAACTTAATAAAAGTGACTCCCTTCTCCTGCATCAGAATCCCCTTCTAAGTGAGATGTTACATATGCCTCGGGAGCTATGCTTCAACCGCTACAGCCCTAAACCATTTTTCCCCCTTTAATAATACTGAGCTATAGCTACTTTCTTAAATTTGCATTTGAATTCACCACCTCCAACTATTCTTTCAGTCCTTCGTTCGTTCATCATGATTCGGCCATTCTGGAAAACACTATGGAGGTTCCTCAAAAAACTGAAAGGAGAACTACCTTGTGATCGTGCAATCGCTCTCACGGGCTGATACCCAAGGCAAATGAAATCAGTTCCTCAAAGAGACATGTGCGCCTCCATGTTTATTTCAGCTTTGATCCTAACATCCAGCGTATGGAAATGACCTAGGGGTCCACTGATTGGATGAATGGGTAGAGAAATTGTGGTTTATATATACAACGGGATATTATGCAGCCTTTAGAGAAGAGGAAATCCTGCCACGGGCAGCCACGTGCATGGAAACACAGGACATTAGGTTAAGTGGAATGAGCCACACCCAGAAAGGAAGTTTAAAAACTGTGTGATCTCACCTATAGGTGGAGGCTACAATAGTCAGATACAAAGAAGCAGAGTAGAACAGTGGGAGGTGGAGGAAAGGGAAGGAAGTTGTTCAAAGGCTACAGAGTTGCCGGATGGCTAGAGGGAATAAGCTGGAAATTTACTGAGAGCCTTTCTGAGGGCGCCTACCACACACACACAAAAATGGTGAGTATGTAAGCATTGATAGGTTAGCTTCACAGTAGTAACTATTTCACTATGTATATGTATATGAAATCATCACATTGTATGCCCTAAAGGTATACAATTCTTATTTCAAAAAAATAAAATAAACTTTGGATTAAGTTCATAGGTGAGTAATATATACGTTTCAGAAGACAGGTTCATTATGTTACAATGGTAACCACTTATTCTTTTCTGAACACTGATACTTTCTGGAATTGCTATTGAAAGGTAAAAATAATTCGATCTGTATTCTGCCTAAACCAGAAGCAACTGGAGATTTATGTTTTGATCGCTAATTACTTGAACAAGTATGCTGGCTAGCACTGCGCAATTGCCCCATTATTTTTCAAAGCCATTTTATTCTTCTTACATTTCCGATCCAATTACGCTTCTGAAGTACTTGTCATTTATCCCATTATCTGAAAATTTCTTCCATCTGATGTAGTTAGAGATACACACTTAACATGTGTAACCTCCTCTGTAGCATTTATCCACACCCACTACCGGGAACAGAGTCCTGTGGGTCTCAGTCTCTCAACTGGAAGCTGATCTACCTCCCCCAGCATTTCTACAATGTTTCCAGTCTCCCCCTCTCTGCTTTTTCTCTCAGGAAATGTGTTTAGGAAAGTGGTATGAACAGTAAACAAGCATGCAGACCAAAAAAAAGAAAAAAGAAAAAAAAAAGCTTGATAACAGTGTGTGTGTGTGTGTGTATGTGTGTGTATTTACTACCAATTGGCCTCTATCCTATTCATAGTCAAGATTCTGTGTACCTCCCGTCTGAGTTATCTTTCATTCACCCCATCGTGCCCTTAGTTCCCTGGAAAGGGACTTCCCAAATGCATCAACAGGTCAATTTAACAAACTAAAAGGACATGCCTCCTCCTTGTTTTTGTTGACTCATCTGCAGAATTTGAGACTCTGGATATTCAGTCTTTAAAATTCCCTCCCCCCCTGGGCTCCAAGATACTCTTCTCTCCCAATTTTCAGTCCACGGCAAGTGCTACCTTGAGTACTTTCTCACAGGGGTCCAGGCCGTACGCTCAGTGCTTTATTCTCATGATCTGGCTCAATCTCAGAGGCAGTCCTGGAGGCAACTGCAATCTGCTTACCTCAAATGTGGAAACTAAAGCTGGATCGCATCCCAGGTAAGAAACTAAGGACAGTAGCGTCCCAGGGGACACTGCTTGATGATGGAGATAGGACTCCAAAAGGAGACCCGCTTCTCCATCACGTCCACATTCGCCTTCTTCCTGCCACTTCTTACTGTGGTTCTTACCCCGCGTCCCAGTCTGGCACCTGCCTGGCCTTTTATCCACAGGCGTGGCTGTGCTTAGCGGCTACCAGAGCGTTCCTGCAGACCCAGCACCACAGACGCCCGCAGGAACAATGAATCGGTCATTTCCTGAGAGGTTGGCCTGGCATCCCAGCCCAAAATGTGTCAAACTGAACTCATTCTTTATCTCTCGAACCTGCAGTTCATCCTACGTTCCTGATCCAGTTTCCTACACTTAACCAAGCATCAACCCTAGAAACTACAGGTGTTCATCCGCCTCCCTCACTCGTCCAACTGATCTTGAGCCTACTGTCCAAGACCTTTTTTCAGAGCACCTCCAGAATCCTTCTAATTCCCTTACTTAGGTTCAGAGACTCATTGGGTCTCACATTCTCTACTGCAAATAGAATCCAGTCCTAATTCCTGTGTTAACTTATTAGTTACAGGTGAATTCCTTCCCCTTTGGGGAACGGTATTATCTCATCTATAAGGGGAAAAAAGACAATGATTGTAGTCAACATTCACAGATAATTTTCTCCAAGCTCATGGCCTTTATGTATGTCCACTCATCAAATTTCAAAGTTCCATGGAACTTTTAGCAGTTCCATTTTATGAGCGAGAGACTGAGGTGTAATAAGTGAAGCGTGAGGAACTTTCCCATGGTCGTCCCATGGCCTGGGATTCGTTCCCAGGTAGTCTGACTCCAGAAACTACTCTCAGCATAGGGCTGGATGACCCTCAAGCAGAATTCGGCAGTTTTGTGTAGCTTCTCGGGAAGAACATGAACTTTAGAGTCATGTATACATCGGTCTAATCTGAGCCTACCACTTATTAGCTGTGTGACCATGAGAAATAGCTTTTCTTTCTGACTCTCAGACCTTTTTTCTTTCCCCTGAAAGAAAAAGAATAATCCTATTTCAGAGGATTTGTAGCAGAAATGGCAAGTTATCGTCCCATATCAATTTCCTCTTTCTTCCTTGATATTAGAAGTTCTGATTTTTAGTAGGCATGCGGCCACCAGAACACATTTCCCTCAAAACCAGACGTGACGTGACCAGGAGATTAAGTCTGTCCAAGGAAATTAAGAGGAGGCGGTAGTTTGTAGAAATGTTCCTTAGAAGATTGCTGACAAAATCCTTGTCCATTTGTTCTTTTCCCTCCTGAGTCACAGGATGTAACGGCTGAAGATGAAACTTTATTCCACGCGGAGCATGATTTCACCCTGTTGAGCATCAAAGTACAGGGAGATGGAGATCTTTGTCATTTATACGGCATCGTCCTACCAGGCTGCCTACCTCTACACTGCCACAGAAGAGAGAAATATTCTTCCCCCTTCAAGCCGCCATCAATTGGCCGCCATTACTCTCAGTCAAACCCAGTAGACTCTCATGAACCAGGTGGGACTCAGTTCCTTGCTGGGCTGGCCTGTGACTTCCTAGCACGGGTTTCTTTCTGTGACCAAATATGACCAAATATGTCTATTCTGTTTTTCACTTTCTGGTTCTGGTCCGAGACTCATGTTTATGTTATTTTACCCCTAAATTGATTTCTTAAACTCAGTAACTCAACACTGTCCACATCTTCCCCTAATGTGGCAGACACATCAGTGGGACTGTATGTCTCCAGTCTGCCTTTCGCCCCAACCTGGAATCATGATGATGTGAGCAAACAGGTTGGTTCTGGGTGTCTAGAAATACAATTTCTGGTGCTACTTTTTATTTTTTCCCTTTGATTCTAAGTTTAATAATTTTCCAGATAACCATAAATTCATGAGATTTGGTTATTCATACTTAGAGCATCTTCTGGGATGGTTTTTCCTCTTAGCTGAATAAGAGTATTATTATGACATCATGTTTCAAAGATATATTTTCCGGATGTAAAATGATAGCCTCATCTTTTTTTTTTCCTTCAATATTTTAAAAATATTACGGCACCATTTTTGCCATCTGGTGCTGCAGCTTAGAATCTTGTTGTCAGTATAATTCCTACTAAGTTTTGTGATCTCTTCTTTCTATAACGTTTTAGAATTTTCATTTGTCTTTGGTTGTTTTAATTTCACAGTAATTCACCACATAGGGGTGTTCTCATATTTCCCTGTACAGACTTTAAATGATCTATACACTATTGTCATCTTCCCTGGGACCCAGGGAATCTGGTGCCCAAGTCCGCCATTTGCTAGTAGACCATTGATCCATGACCTAAACACTTGGACAGTTTTCTCATCTGTAAAATTGGGATCAGAATGAAACGAAACAGTATATCTAAGAGGCTGGCATATGTCCCAATATTCAGGGCTTCCTTCCTTCTATTTCTATCGTGTTTATGATTTTTGTCCTATCATCCTATCTCGTAAGCACCAATTCAGAAGGTAAGAAAATGCAAAAGGGGAGAGGGGCATAAAATTAGTTGTAATTGTAGAGAAAAAGAAGGAACATTGATTGGTCCAGTTCCTTATAATGAAAGACTATTTCCAACATGAGCAATTTATAATTTTTAAATAAAAATGTCAGCCTGGGTGGCTCATTCAGTTAAGTGTCTGACTCTTGATTTCCATTCAGGTCACGCTTTCACGGTTCGTGGGTTTGAGCCCCACATCGGGCTCTGCATTGACCATGTGGAGCCTGCTTGGGATTCTCTCTCCCTCTCTCTTTCTCTCTCTGTTCCTCCCCCACTCTCTCTCTCTCTCAATGAATAAACATCAAAAAATTAATTAATTAAATGTAAAGACTGAAAAGATTTTTTAAAGAAAGAACAAATGCCATTTTATGTCTTTTTTCATTTGACTACCAGACACGTCTGCAGTTTAAGCTGTAGTGAGTTTGACAAGAGCTTTTATGGGAGCAAACATAATAATCCCTTGCGTATCTCCACCCCCATATGCTCAGTCCTCGTGTGCACACGGGGGTGAGGGAGATTTGGCACACCCACCCTGTCCTCAGAGCAGTGCTCGGTCACGTTCCCGGTGCCCATTCTCTGAATTGCTTTTCTGAGATGGGATTTTTCATCAACATTGATGTCAATGATGGAGCACTATTATTAAGAGCACGGGTTACTCTGAAATTTCATAGCGCTTGAAATGCACATAATTCAAAGGAGAAAAATAAGGCAGATTCTTGGGAGAGGTTTTCACCATCAATCACTATTTCATCATCACACACTTTATTGAAAGACACACACTTATTAAATAAGCCAAACTATTCAGTTCAATGGATCCACAAGTTTTGGTGCATATTTCTTGGGAACAAAAGGATTTCTTAATGGTTCTATGATTTTTCCAGTAAAAATTTAGTCACTGAACATGATAATTTTTAATTACCCATGTCCGCATTTCATGACATCACAGTTAATTTTTTTTTTTTTTTAAGTCCAGCATGCAGCCCAACTCAGGGCTTGAATTTACAATCCTACAATCAAGACCTAAGCTGAAACCAAAAGTCAGACACTTAACTGACTGAGCCACCCAGTCACCCCTAAATCACAGTTAGTCTTTTTTTAAATATTTATTTATTTTGAGAAAGAGAGAACATGCATGTAGGGGAAGGGCAGAGAGAGAGGAAGAGTGAGAATCCCAAGCAGGATCCACTGTGTCAGTGCAGAGCCCAATGCGGGGCTCGATCTCACAAACCGTGAGATCATGACCTGAGCTGAAATCAAGAGTTGGATGCTTAACCGACTGAGCCCCCCAGGCACCCCACAGTTAATCAATCTCTTTGGGCTGCAAAAGTGTAACACCCCTCCATCAGCCACAGTGCTCACAGTACCTGCTGGAATTTAGGTCCCTTCTTTCTGATCATTTACTGCATTACATGGAACGTAGAAAACGTTCTTCTATTGCTTTGGGGCCACAGAAAATTAGGAGGCTATGTCAGGTCCCTCTACTTAAATACATACCCACCATAGGCATTTCTATTCTGGAGTTGTTGTTGTTGTTTTTCCCTCAGTCCTCAGGTTCTTATTGGTGGGAGGACCCAGCTTTCTGAGTTTGGGTCATTGTCTCTTCTGGGGGAGGATGATGAAGGGAGGGCATAAGATCATCTTCCTCAAAGATTGCAATTCCTGGGGATTCACATTCAGTTCAGGGGGTGGAAAGTGTTGGTCTTACTCACTCATGAACCTCCTCTGTGTTTCTTTTTTTATGTTCCAAATTCTTTTGTGTCTAGAAAGTTTTACTGCTGTAACATATTTGCCTTCAGGGAATAAATGCCAGAGTCGAGAGGAAAGGAGATTCAAAAGACACTAGGGATAAAAACAACATTAATATCTCTGTGATATGTTACTGGCCATACGGCAGTCAGGGCTTGGCATCGTGACCTGCTCCAACCTGTGCTCCGATCCACGGAGGCTCCCAAGTTCTCCTTCCAGTGGTCTACGTTTTTCAGTCCCCGCACCAAGTGAGATAGTTTGGGGCACTGTGTTATAAATGTTGAATGAGGTGAGGGGGAATATGGACATTTTGTGTTGGGGTCATTTAAGAAGCTCTTTCCAGGGGAGAGCCACATAAGTCTTTCTAGAAACGTAGGGTATCAACCTTGGGAGATGAGAGGGATGGTTGTAGTGGTAGGATGATGATGTAGGTGGAACAGAACCATGTGTCTCTATGAAAGGGGTTTAGGAAGTGACCCATCCTTCCAGGATGAAACAGAGGAGTTGAGGGGGTGAAGCAGCATTCCCTGTGGCCATGTTCCGATGGCAAATGAGTATGACATCCATGATCTCAGGCCCCACTGTCCCTCCCCATTACTGAACATGTAGACAGATGAGCGTGTGGATGAGTAAACGTACTGAAAATGGGGTGAAGTAGGCAAAGTCTGGAAAGGCTTATTCATAAGGAGAAATGAAGAAGAAAGACAGAATACAAAGGCTTGGGAGATCAACTTGCATGGAAGGCAGAGAGAATGGGAGTGACCAAACCCTGGAGCTGAAATTCTAATGCAATGACAACAGTAGAGACCTAACAAATTCCAGGGACTGCAAAGGGTCCCCCACTGTCATAATTCCATCTGCCTTCTGTTCTCGCCCTCTGAGGTGGGCCCTCCAACCCCATCATGGTTTCGGATCCCTCTAAAGATCAGGCTGGAAGAAAATGGCAGGACAGCAATTTCTAGGGTTATCCCCATGTTCTTTAAGATGCCCAACTATTTACAACAATGCATTTTTTTGTTATCCTCTTAAGTATTTTCACTTATGGGCATTTTAGGCAAGAAAAAGATAAACAGATTTAAAAAGGAAACACAATCACTTGTTATTTTCAACCTCACTACTAAGGGATGGCCATTGCTAATACAGTAAAACCTTGGGTTGTGAGTAACTCGTTCTGTGAGTGTTCCACAAGACGAGCAAACATTTCTAATACGTTTTAACTTGATAAACGAGCCACGTCTTGCAATACGAGTTGTATGTGATGCCCAACGTCACATGATTACAACTGAGCCAATGATTCTTCTCTCTCTCTCTCTCTTTCTCTCCCTCACTCGCTGCAGGATTGTGGGTAATCGTCTCCCATGCTCAGATGCTGCAAGATTGTGGGTAATCGTCTCCCATGCTCAGATGTTTAGTCTCAGCCTGCAGTGTTTGGCAGAAATCAGTAATCTTTCAGAATGTTGGAAGGAGCTCGCAACTGGCTAGCGTATTTTTTGTCACTTCAAAGCACCTCTGGACAGTCCTTTGCTTTTTCATACAAGAGTGAGCTTAGGAACGCTTTGCTTCATTCTCGGTCATTGGATAGGTTCCTTGTTAAAGTTGCACAGAATGAAAAGATTCCATTGAGCCAACAGGTAGCAGTGATTCCATCAGTGATAGTAAAAATCATCCTACATGATAACCCTCCTCTCTCTGGTCTCCTTCACACCAGCCAAGGATGGTTTTTACAGGTAAGTGCAGGTGAATTTGTTTATTTTTCTTTATAGTTTGTATTTTTTAAATTATTGTGTATTATACTACATTATCATAATCATTTTTGTATGAATATTTTTGGGTTGTGGAACGAATCATCTGAGTTTCCATTATTTCTTATGGGGGAATTCACTTTGATACACAAGCACTTTGAATTACAAGCGTGTTTCCAGGGTGAATTATGATCACAAACCAAAGTTTGACTGTGTATTGATGTACATATTTGCAAACTTCTTCCTATGATCATCTATACTTAGGTAAAGGAATACATATGTATGAATGTGTATGTATAATATATGTATATAGATAGAGTCAGAGAAAGAGAAGAGAAAAAGATTATATGCAAATCCTTAATGTTTAGTGATGCTGAACATCTTTTCAGATGCTTATAGTTATTTGTGCTTTTTTTCAGAGAGAGAGAAATGTCTCTTCAGGTTCTTTGCTCATTTTCTTGATTGAGTTATTTGGGTTTTCTTTGGTTTTTGTTGGATATAACTACCAACCGATATATGATTTGCAAATACTTTCTCTCACTCTGTGAGCTGTCTTTGCACTCTGTTGATGGTGTCCTTTGATGCACAAAAACTTTGAATTTTGACATAGTCCAATTTATCTGATTTTTCTTTTGTTGCCTGTGCTTGGGGGGAAGGGGATAGTCATATCCAAGAAGTCATTGCCGAATCCAATGTCATGAAGCTTTCTCTATGTTTTCTTCTCTTATTTTAAATATATAGTTCCAGCTTGAATGTGTAGGTCTTTGAATAATTTTGAGTTAATTTTTGCGAATGGTGCAAGGTAAGGATCCAAAGGCATCTTGGTGTGTTTTATCATGTTGTGCTTTTATTTTCATTTGTGTCAACATATTTTCTAACTTTCCTTGTGAGTTCTCCTTTGATCCATTGTTTGTTAAAGAGTGTGGTTTTAATTTACATACATTTACATACATACATCTAATTTACATGTATTTGTGGGTTTGGGATTTTCTAGTTTTTTCCTTTCCTATTGATTTCTAGCTTCACTCTCATGATCAGAAAAGATGCTTCGTATAACTCAGTGTTTTTAAATTTGTTCAGATTTGTTTTGTGGCTTTAGCTATGGCCTATCCTGGAGAATGTTTCATGTGAACTTGAGAAAAAAATGTGTTTTCCGCTGCTGCTGGGTAGAGTGTTCTGTATATTTCTGTTAGGTCCATTTGTGCTGTATTGTTGTTCAAGTTTTTTTTTTTTTATCTCTTTATTGACCTTTTGTATAGTTGTTTCCATTGTTATATCTTTAACAAATGTTTGAGAAAGAAACGTTAGGAACATACGAACTCTTACAGAAAATTTGCAGGGGATTATTTACTTCCTGACTTATTTTATGAGATCAGCATTACTATGATAATAGTATCATAGTATTCATAATAGGAATAGTATTCATAGGAATACTAAACAAAAACATAGGGAAATAAAATCTCAGTGCAGTTTGCTGTATTCTGAACTTGACTGGTAACACCAACAAAACCTACAGTTAGCATCACCCTTAATGGTGAAAGATGAAACATTTTTACCTTAAGATCAGAAATTATATCAGTGTGCCCACCATCTCCATCACACTGGAGATTTCAGCCAGTGCGATATGTCAAGGAAAGGAACAAAAAGGGGCAATCGGAATGAAAACGAAGAGGGAAAATGTCTCTAAGAATCCTAAAGATCTATGCTGTCATTACCCTGGAGGGTCCAGACAGAGGCTCCAAATACTCTCCTTGTCTTTCATGGACACAAGTACCCTTGGATCTGCTGGGTCACGTGGCCCAGGTGACAGAGAAGCTCTCACAGCAGCCTGGACACATTGTGGAACCTTCTCCTGGTATGAACACCGCTTGAAACCAGCAGCTTTGGGGTAACTTGCTCGATGGTCAGAGTAACACGCCCAAATGAGGAAGACGTTACCTGCAAAGCTTAATTTTGAATCATCAAAGACTGGAAACAGCCCAAATATCTATCAGCAAGATAATATGCTTCTAAATGGTGGTAGATTTCATTCTGTGGAACAAAAGGAGAAAGTAAACAACACTGAGGGCCAAGGCTGATCTGATCACTGTAATAGGGAGCATCCGCGGGACTTGCTGTGCGGAGATGTAGCAGTGACTGACGAATCACGGGGCATGAAGGGTGATGTCGATAAAAAATGACCAAGGCCTTGCTAAATGTGCATGAAAAAGTCAAAAGACTGTGATCAGAAAGCTTATGTTATGCTCTGCCATAGAAAATCAGGACCTTTCTGTCAGTTTGTAGATCTAAGCTGGAGCCTGAGCCCATCAAATACAAGAATGCCTGTGTTTCTTTGACAAAAAAGACCCTACGAAGCCATCTCAAGCATTTGAAGTAAATTTTCTCCCAGCCCTTTTACAAAGGGGCCAAGGCACTTTTCCAGGCTAACGATGCCTTGACAATGCTGACTTAGCAAAAGTTTTAAGAACAGATGAGTATGGGGCCCGAGCTAACATTAATCCAAGGGGCCCACCATGATCCCATGGCCAAGGAAGGACAGCATGAAGGCCGGGTGATACATAGCGCTCTAGAACAATTTAGAATAACGGTGAACCCACCATATTCTGAAGAATCTTGCCCTTGAGTGTATAATTAAGGTAAATGTACTTAACAATGGGTAAGACCTTCAGATTGTGTCCCTGAGCCCTCAGGTAAGAGCTATTAAAGAAGGCAGGTTTATTAGTTTGCTAGGATCACCAGGACAAATTATCACCAACTGGTTGGTTTAAAACTACAGAAATGTATTCTCTCACATTTCTGGAGGCCAGAAGTCTAAAATCAGAGCACAGCACGGTTGGTTCCTTTTGGAGGCTTTGAGGGGGAGGGGACTCTGCCCCAGGCTTCTCTCATTAGCTTCTGGTGGCTTCTGGCCATCCTTGACACCTGTTGGCTTGTAGATTCATTACCCCCAAACTCTGTCTCCCTTTTCACATGGCATTCTTCTTTCTGTGCCCTCCTGTCTTTATGTTCTCTGCTAATGAAGATGCCAGTCTTGGATTAGAGCCCACCCTAATCCACACGACCTCATCTTAACGGTATTAATCACATCTGCGGAGACCCTGGTTCCAAATAAAGCCACGTTCTGAGTGTTCTGGTGGACACAAATTTTGGGGGTACCCTCTTCCACCCACCACAGGGACCATGGGGGAAGTACCTGAAACTACTCAGCCTCACACAGCAAAAAGAGGGAATCAGTAGCGACAGCGTATCCCAGGACGGGCTGCAAGATTTGACAAACTATGTCCCATTGGACATAGTTTTGAAATAAAGTTTTATTGGAATAGTCATCTGTTTGTGGATTGTTTACGATTGCAGGGTTCGGCAGTGGGGCAGAGACCTTTGAGCCCCCAAAGCCGAAAATGCATCTGGCCCTCAACGGAAAACTTTGGCAGCTCAGAACTCCGAGGAAGCAAGATGGGTAATTGACATGCTATCTCACCCAATTCGCCTCTCTGACTCTTGCTAAAACCAGAGGAATTGTAACAGATTGTGGATGTAACTCAGTGGTATTGCTTTTTCTAATCACAGCCGCTGTGCCGATGTGGAAGTTTACTGAAGCAGATCAATACAGCTTCTGGCATTCACTATATAACCATTGATCTGCGAATGTGTAGTTCTTGATTCACATCATTAGGGTTGATCACAAGCAGTTTGACTTTATATGGGAAACTCAGTAGTACACATTCACTACCCACCTCAGGGCAGAATGCACTGTCCAGGACTCTGTCACCCGCTCGTCTCGAAGGATCTGGTTTTCTCGATATTCTGTAAAGCTCCATGTTCGTGCCTTACCCTAATGACATCACACTAACTGGCGAGTAAGAAGCAGTAAGTACCATTGACAACCTAGCGTGGAAAAGCACAAAAAGGAATCACTGATCTGCCCTGTTGTTGAAGTTTGGGGTTGCCATGGTCTGTGAAACGCCAAGACATCCCTCTATGGAAAGAAAGAAAGAAAGAAAGAAAGAAAGAAAGAAAGAAAGAAAAGAAAAAAAAAACAAATTTCATTTCACGCATAGAGAGAGTATCAGTGCAGATCCCTAATTTCTGGGAAAATGCCATGTCCTTGGCAGAAACTTAATCCAGGTTTTGTATTCTCAAACAATTCCTGCTCTGCTGCTGGATCCTGGAAAAGATGAAACGCTTAACCGTGGATCACCGCGCCTTTACGTTGCTAAAACTGACCCTGGAATTAGCAGATTCACCCAATCACATACTTAAATAGGTGTAGACAGAGCAATCCAAAATTATATGTGTTCACCTGTAAACACCAGCAATCCAAACTACACGATGAAATGGTATATTTGAAAGTGAATTTGAAATTGGGCACAGAATACACAAGGATGGCATGCGTAGACTTCTTTATCCCCCTCTTAATAATTAACCACCCTGTCTTTCTTAGAAGCAGTCAACTGACAAAAGAGGGTTGTTGCAATCGTACTCTGGGTCCCTCCCACCAGTGGGATTAGGAGGTGAGCTGTCCTGATCGTCACAGGGAGCCCGGGTTGCTATTACACACTAACGTCCAGACGAAATGTCAGGAAACCGGGGCATCCCCCGAGTGTCTCTTGCTGTCTCCCTGAGTGTCTCTTGCTATCTCCCCGAGTGTCTCTTGCTGTCTCCTTCTGAGTGACATCAGGAATGGTGCGTTAAAGCAGAAAGACCTCAAAGAAGGGAGACATCTGCGGATTCAGTGCCTCTGGGGTAAAGTCCAGACTGCGGCTCCATACGAGCAGCCCAGAGTAGCCAAAACACTTGGGCAAAGTAGGGTGAGGCATCAGATGGGTATTTCAGGGAGGCTATGATGACGATGCTTTGGGGCCCACGCACACGCGCAGCCGTGGGGACTGTCGCTCGTTTCGCTGACCTGTTTGCACTCAGTATTTGCAGACACTGTGGCCGGCCACCCCCTGCAGGCAGATGCTGCAGTGGATGAGACTTGTGCCTCTTCTTTTCCACCAGGCGACTAAGAGCATCGTCTTATTTATTTAGTGTTTTCACAATGCTGAGGCCAGAGCTGTGACGATGGAGGCCGGAGACCGGGGGTGGCGAGAGCCGCTCTGAGTGATACATGGGTGGACTGCGTCAGACACCCTTTCCACAACGCCTCAGATTGCCAGCCTCGCCCTGTCCCTTCTCCCCACCTCGGCCTCTGACACGAGCATTCCTGCCACCTGTTCTGGGGCTTTGTTGATGCCGTGGCGCGGAGAGCTATCACATTCCTCCCTGAGTCGGGCACACTCGTCTCTGAAATGCAGGTCAACGTGACGAGGGATAAAATAGAGACCGGGGACAGTGTCTAACTTGCAGTAGTTTAAACGGAGTAAACCATCAGTCACCCACCCACCCAAGGAGAGCTCTCAATCATATTCTTTTGCTTCGGAACAAGAGTTACCACCTTGGTAGCTCTTGGTCTTCTATGGATTTTTTTTTTCTCAAACTCCGTTGTTTCCCCATCTGTCACTCTTACTTCATGAGGCCATTATTTCCAGACTAAGTACCACATACAAGTCCTTTTTTGAAAACTCTGCTTTTTTCAGGGAGCACAGCATGATAACATGCCAGTGATGTACCGTAAAATTGAAACAAGCCAAACTTTTTAATATTACAGAATATATTTCAACTATGGAGAAATAGCAGCACAGAGAGAGAAAGAGAGAGAAAGAGAGAGAGAGATAGAGAGACAGAGACAGAGAGACACAGAGAGAGGAATACAGATAGGAGCAGAGAAATATATGTTCCCAGATTTTGTATTAAACTGTTATGCTTTTATCCAAGGACAGTAGGCTGGTTTATGGGGAATGTTAATTTTTTTTTTAATTTTTTAATGTTTATCTTTATTTTTGAGACAGAGAAAGACAGAGCATGAGCAGGGAAGGGGCAGAGAGAGAGGGAGACACAGAATCAGAAGCAGGCTCCAGGCTCCGAGCTGTCAGCACAGAGCCCGACGCGGGGCTTGAACTCACAAACCGTGAGATCATGACTTGAGCTGAAGTCGGATGCTCAGCCGACTGAGCCACCCAGGCGCCTCCAATGGGGAATGTTAAATTTTAAAACATTTCTGTGTAGTTAAAATACTTTGGTAAGGGGGGTGCCTGGGTGGCTCAGTCATATAAGCATCCGGCTCTTGATTTAGGCTCAGGTCATGATGTCACGATTCCTGAGTTTGAGCCCCACATCAGGCTCTGTGCTGACAGCATGGAGCCTGCTTAGGATTCTCTCCCTCCCTCTATTTTGGTCCCTCCCTTGCTCTTTCTTTCTCTCCCTCTTTCTCAAAATAAAAGTAAACATTAAAAAAAATTTAAAAAAAAGAATACCTTGGTAGAATGAGTTCATTTCTTGGGAAACCAGAATTAAGGGGGGGAACCTGTGGGTTAGGTTTCTAGGACAAAAACAAATGGAATGAGCTAGAGATTATCAACTAAAGGTACGCAATACATATCTGAATGTATGAATTGAACCATCCTTAACCCAGAGAGGAGTTCATGCGGAAAAGGATAGTTCTTGATCATATTCTTTTGCTTGGGAACTAAGCTAAATCATTCTTTTTTTTTTTTTAAATGTTTATTTATTTTTGGGAGACAGACAGAGACAGAGCACGAGTGGGGGAGGGGCAGAGGGAGAGGGAGAGACCATCCCGAGCAGGCTAGGTGCAGCCAGCCCAGAGCCCCAAGCGGGGCTCAAACTCGTGAACTGTGAGATCATGACCTGAGCCAAAGTCGGACGCCCAACCACAGGTGCCACCCGGGCGTCCCCTAAGCTAAATCATGGCTATTTAGTCTTTCAGTTTTGCCGCCCGATAACCCGTGGCATGTGTAACCCAAATCGGCAGAATGGAGCTTTCCATCCTATTGTGTCCGATGCTAAGTTCACGCCCTTAAAGCTTCAAGTCTCATCAGGCCAAGCCCGAGGGTGAAATGCCTAGAGCTTGGGTCGCGGGAACCGTGCAGTCAAAGAACTGTGTGAGCTAGCGTGAAAACCACGCTATCTGGGGACCCGAGAGCCACTTCGGGAATTAGGACATTTGCGGTGCGGTCCCCAGGGTTTTCTTAATTAGTTTTGTAACCTTGAGCAGTGCAGACACCACGTGAGTTGTTAGCTTCCTCACCTGTGAAATTAGGTGTTTGACCCAGATTTCCTAGAGTTGCAGACCCTCTGGCTGTAACATCATAGGATTCGGTGGATAAAAAGCAACAATATCTTACAGGATATGGGTGCATCGGTGGCAAAAACAACACATAAAAATAAAAAATAAATACTTGCGAGAATTCATCAGGGGTGGTTTAACTGTATTTAGCATACGATTCTTCCAAATTGATCAGGAAAGAAAGGTCACCACGAACGGGAAGCGTGCAGAAGGAAGTTCAAAGACTCGCCGACGATCAAACCAAATTAAATTGAGGTTACAAAACAGGCAGAAAAGTTCCTGGAGCTTTAGCCAAGATTAAGGGGAATGTTGAAAGAGGAAAGCCCCTGAGACAAGATACAACGATTTTGGACATTTTTTTTTTCACCAATGAGATTGTATTGTTTCCCTTCCCTGACAACCTTGAACTATTTTCTGCTCTCACATGCATCTGAAATTACCAATCAGAATAAAAATATCTCTTCAAAATCCTCTGGGAACAAATTAATTATTTTTTTCCCCTTCTGCTTTTGTATTTTTATGTGATGAGAACTATTCTTTGATTTTTCCTCAGGCGGTAATCCTCAGCGGGAGGTGTGTGTGAATAAACTGGGGAACGAAGCTTGCTTTCAGATAACTTCCCAGGTCCCGGTGGAGGGGACAGTTTGGCTCTCACGTGCTTTGTTCTTTGTGGGATTTTCCAGAGCCTCTCGCTCCTGGTCAGCACCTCCGAGCCCGTGGAGCCCATGAGACTCTTCCTCTGGAGAGTCTAAAGTTCAAAGAATTCGTCTCCCTTTCTAGCAGTTACCATACACATATTTTAAAGAGGGAACAGAACCTTTGAAAGATGCTACATTCAATTAGCAATGATTGATAGGGCACCGGAATCATGAAAACAGAAACGCTGGTTAATTAATACAACCAACGTGTTGGAATCTGCTATGTGCCAGGATCTGGGAAAATCCAACTTTTCCTCGTCCACAAACTCTCCGCTCTGGCCAAGGGAGCACAGACACAATTAACCACCGTAAAATGCGGTGAGAGACGGACATGGTTAAGGAGGTGGAAAGGTGTATGTGACTTTGCCCCTGGCTGAGATAGAGTTAAATTCTCCCACGTTCCAGAACAGAAGAGCATCCGGCATGGAAGTGCTATGGAAATAGCACCTGCAGAATAACCAGAATGCAGGAAGCTGGAGAAGAGTGGCTTTGGTGCCCAGAGGTCAGCACCGTCTGGTAAACCGAGCCTCGGTTGTGCAAATGTCCGGTTTGCCACCTCAAGTGGTCTGGTCTGCTCTGGAGGGCTCAGGGAGCCTTCTGTGTTTTCAGGTCGGGGAGCAGTTGTCATTTAACGCACTCTTGAAGATTACAAGTGATGTCAAGGAAACATTTAAACATAGATTGAAAGGAACAACGGCTTTGGAAAGCAGAAAACAAAAACAAAAACACCTGTGTTCAAATTTTACTTCCTCTAATTGTCTATGGGACCCCAAACACATGACACACAACCTGTCTGCAAATTAGCTTAATAAATCGGTGCCTTAATTTCTCATCTATAAAACATGGAAACACACACATGCAAACACGTAAAATCAGAGTATGTTTTATATTTTTAGTTTATTTAAAAAATTTTTTTTCAACGTTTTTTATTTATTTTTGGGAAAGAGAGAGACAGAGCATGAACGGGGGAGGGGCAGAGAAAGAGGGAGACACAGAATCGGAAACAGGCTCCAGGCTCCCAGCCATCAGCCCAGAGCCTGACGCGGGGCTCGAACTCACAGACCGCGAGATCGTGACCTGGCTGAAGTCGGACGCCTAACTGACTGCGCCACCCAGGTGCCCCTATTTTTAGTATATTTTAGAGAGAGAGAGGGAGACAGAGTGTGAGCGGGGGAGGGACAGAGAAAGAGGGAGACACAGAATCCGAAGCAGGCTCCAGTCTCCGAGCTGTCAGCACAGAGCCTCATGCGGGGCTCAAACTCACAAACCATGAGATCACGACCCGAGCCGCAGTCATGCTCAACTGACTGAGCCACCCAGGTGCTCCTGCATGTATTTTTTTTTAGACTCAGATAATGCATAGTAACATGGTTTGCCTTTGCATGACACATACTAGGTGCTCAGTAAGGGTGTGTGTGTGTGTGTGTGTGTGTGTTTCCTTTGACCTGTAGTTCAAGTAGAGAACAGCAAATCAGTTGATTGGAGAAGATTTAGGAACAGTGCTCTGCCGGTAACCACTGTCCAGGCCAGAGTGGCTGTGTGCAGTCCTTGCCTGAGAAGCTCCCTCCCGCTCAAGTGAAATCCCCTATGTTGGGCCAGCCTTTGTCCTTGCAGCTGGGATCCCCGCCAGGCACACGAACGCTGGGAGCATCCTCCCCTCGACTGGCTGAGCACTCATCCAGGAGAGGGTGGCTGTCCCCTGTGGCTCTGCCTCGTCTTATCTCATCACATTATGTAACCGTCCATGGCCATGAACACTGTCAGCGTCTGGCATGCACCTACCTCTCCTCTGGGCCCCTAGGCCATCCACCAGATGCCTGTAGCCATTATGTGGCATCCTGATTCTTGTCCCTTGCCTTCTGACACAGGAGAACATGCTCTCTGGCTCCTAGTTTGCACGTGGTCACGGAGTCATAAAACACCCAGCATTTGAGAGTTTATTGTTAATCAAACTGAGATCAAAGTCAACACTCAAACATGGGATGCTTGGGTGGCTCAGGTAGTTGAGCGTCCGACTTTGGCTCAGGTCATGATCTCACGGTTTGTGGGTTCGAGCCCCGGGTCGGGCTCTGTGCTGACAGCTCGGAGCCTGGAGCCTCCTTCGGATTCTGTGTCTCCCCCTCTCTCTCTGCCCCTCCCCCCTCTCACACTCTGTCTCTTTCTCTCTCAAAAATAAGTAAACATAAAAAAAGGAAGTCAACACTCACCCTTAAGGTCATTACGGACTAATAGGCAAGAAATACAGAGACATCATTTTTTTAATATTTTTAAAATGTTTTTACTTATTTTTGAAAGACAGTGAGCAAGGCAGGGGCAGAGGGAGAGACAGAGAATCCCAAGCACTACAGAGGTGTGAGCACAGAGCCCGATGCAGGGCTCGAACTCAGGAACGATGAGATCATGACCTGAGCCGAAGTCGGGCGCTCAGCCGATGGAGCCCCCCAGGCGCTCCGAGAGATAATTTCCATGGAGGACCAGATAGAAGAATGAGAAGCAGCAAGGGAGCCATGTCTTCTTTCTAAAGGAATCAGAGAAGACTTCACAGAGCCGCCACCCATGGGCGGAGCTAGGTACAAGGGATGGCGGTGTCCCTGGAGTGGTTTGTGCCGAGGGCAGAGCAAAGACAAAGATGGAAACTGCCCAACAAGAGAGACGCAAGCGAGACGGTTGAGCCGCACCGGAACGGGTTCTCACAAGGGCTAGTGGAGGATATTGGCAGACAGGTGCTTGGGGACCTGATAGGAACCTGCAGAATATTTCACAGCTAGAAAGTGCCAGCCCAAGTCTATTTGACTCTCAAGGGCTGCTTCCAATAACTGTATTGCTGCTATTCTATGTGGAGTCCCTGCCATGTCTTACTCTTTTGCATGTAAACGTGGCCCAGTCTTTATGTAGACTTTATCCAGTTTAAGTGTTGAGGAAAATGAGAGCAGAGGGTCAAGGGACTTGCCAAAGATCAGACAGAGGAGAATCAAAACAGGGAAGGGTGTGAGCTCCGTTTGCCTGGCAGGTGTGAGCTCCGTTTACCTGGCAGGTGTGAACTTCGCTTATCCGGACAAGACTGTGTTCTTTCCATCCCTCTGGTCAGCAACCTTCCTTTCCCAGCTAGCCTCCTGCCTCATTTTGGTAGATACCCCAAAGAGCTCAGATGTTGTCAGCTGTCAAGGCTAGATCCTGGGGCAGGGAGGATCGTCTCAGCACTCAGGTTTCTACAGGACAAACAAACAACAGAAGTAAAATTAAAACTGAGATTTATCTTCACGAGTGTGTGTTGCTGGGGTTCATATGGCTGGAAAAGAGTCCTAAGATTTATCTTAATGAACATATCAAGGAAGTTAAAGGAAAAAAAAAAAAAACAAGAGGAAAAAATCCTGAGTGTTTTAGGCGTAGAGCTCTAAACAAGTCCATAAAGTTGATTTATAAACCAATAAAAATGCTTAATGATTAGTCTACCTATCTAGTTAACTATGAAGCATTTGCCAGTGATTTACTGCTTCAACGAGTCACGTCTCCAGTAGCACAAATAAAAGTTTAATTTTAAGTAACCCTTGCATATCGCGCCCTGGATATGAATGCAGAATCAGTGCTCGACTTTCCACGGATGGAGCTTTGGCGTGTATCCAGGGGTGAAAATGGAGACCAGTTGTAAATTTAAGATCTGCCAGTTTACTGGATATTTAATCCAAAAATATTTCATATCTAACAAAAGAAAGCATGTGTCATCTTGAATAGTTGGACATTTACTGGTGGGGCTGTGGTGTGACTTGAGATTAGTAAAGACAATAGATCGAAGAATGAAACACAAGTTATTTTCAGCAGTAAAGCACTCTCGCATCCTGTTGTTTGGATAAGATTAAGTGCTATATGCTAGTGACAAATCCGCCTCCTGGATAAATTAACAAATTGCATTTTGTTATGGACTTGAAGGCATGACTTAGATTTTTGCATCTTCATCGTTTCACCACTTACTAGGGGCCACTGTTTGGCAAGTCAGTTAAGTCTTGGCTTTTCTCACAGAGAAAATCCAGATCCTAACGCTGACCTAGCATTGTGAGATCAAGCCTGCATCCGGCTCTGTGCTGACAACCAGAAGTCTGCTTGGGATTCTCCCTCTGCCTCTCCCTCTGCCCCTCCCCTGCTTGTGCTCTCTGTGTCTCTCTCAAAGTAAGTAAATACGACTTTTAAGAAAATGCTACAGAGATGAGATAACTCAACCAAGTTTACACGGGGAAAGTCAGAGCTAAGATGCAAATCCTAACGTGTCGGGCTGCAAAGTCCTGTCATGGCTTCACATCCTTCCCCTTTAGCGTTGAGCCTGCGAACCCCAAATATGTCGTATGTGCCGGAGCCGGGTTCTACATCCAAAATGGATTGTGCCAACAGGATGACTCTTCATTGGGCATGTCAACCTGTCATCACCTTTCCTTCTGTGTCCAACATAGTCCCTTACTTTGCAAATTTAAGTCGTACCTATTCTCCGTAATTACTTTGTCACATATAGCTTATTACAAGACTATAAACTTCATACGGATTTCTAACCATTGACGATCTTTAGTTTCAACCTTCCGTATATTATTCTATAGAAATATAGGAGATAAATACATATATATTTAAATCCTTTAGAAACTTTAGAAATTTAATCAGGGGACACACGCCATCTTATTACGTAAGTAGCAGCTAATTTAGACTGATTTTATCTGCTCTGCTGACATCTGCTGTCACCTGCTGTAACAGTTTGCTCACCGCTGTGAACATGGAATTCATCACTTATTCACATTCCATTCATATGAAACCAGAAAGAGACACGACGATCCCTTCCAATCGTGTCAAGAGCTGGAGAGAGAAAGAGATTTGCATCATCCACAGTTCAACATTGAAATCCGTATTTGACAGTCTTTTTTTTCCCTCTTTTTTTTTCTTTCCTTTTCTTCCTTATCTCCACTAATTATCTTCCCAGCAGCAGTTTTATCCTTCTAGGATTGCACTCTGGCTCTTTGAGGGCCTCTATTTTGCAGAACAATTAATTGCCAGCTTGATTCTTCCCCTAAGTTATGATGGTCACCCAGTTAAAGGGACCAACTTCCTTAGAAAGGTTTTTCCAGAGACACGTCAGTGACCATTGTTTCTTGCCTCGTATGCACCTTACAGCCTTACCCCTCATCAACAACTGATCTCTTTGCGTCCCATACCATTCTCTCCCCACATATCTATACTTTAGACAATAGTCTTCAAACTGTGTTTTCAAACCCACAGTGACAGGTTAATTACCTAAACCTGTGAAACAGCTAATCATATTCTATAAGATAATAAATGAGTCAAGCTGGAATAAGAAATATCAAGAAGAGAGATAAATGCTCATAAATTCAGAAACAATAGATAGTAGTGGCTTTTTTTTAACCTAGAGAAAATTCAAGAGTTCATTCTTAGATGTAGAAATCATTTCTAAAGAACATGTCGTCTATGGTTGTTTCTATGACGTAAGCCCCACGGGGACTCTCCGGGCTGGCAGTTGTCACTTGGACCCTTTCTAACGCTTTCTGAGTCATCCTTGCATCTAAACTGCCTCTTGGAGATGCTCATAAAACACAGACCCAATCACACTACTTATTTTAGTGTCTGGATCTTCAGTGTCTTCCTATCCTTGATATTACAATGAAAAGGCTTCTCAAAGTCTGGTTGAAACCTTTCTTTCCAGGTCCTTGTCCTTCCAAATTTCTTTCATGCCCTTTAATTGGAAAAGATTATACACTGTTTCCTTTCTTTTGGAATCTTTCTGCATCGTGGTCTTTGTAAATGTTCATGAGCTTTTCTAGCATGCCCTTTCTACCTTTCTCGTTCTATGGAGACTTCTTTTGACCCCAAGACCCAAATCTGTTGACCCTATTTTGTTCTATTAAGCTTCATTCCCATTCTTCCTTCTGCCACCAGGTCACGACTTGCCTGAGGGCCAGAAATTGTACATTGTGTTTTCCCCAGTCCCTAGAGAGAGTACATAAATATAAGAAGGGAGTAAAGTGAATCGATTTGTCATATTTCCATGCAACTGGCATTCTTTTGGGTGCTCATTTATCTTCTTATCTAGCTATCTATCATCTAGTTAGCTAGCTAGCTAAATAATAGATCAGACAACAGAGCCATGCTCAAGGAGATGTCACATAGGAGACAGTTGCTTATAAGCTATTAAAGGGGGATTAGCATTTAAATGATCAAAGTATTTGTCTACGCCAGACACGACTGAAGTGCTAAAAATGTTAAACACCAAGAAAGAACATCTCCACTGAGCACCAGCATAAGACGTTTATGGAAAAGATAGCAGTGGCGATGAGCCTTAAATGGTAGATAGATGACTTTGAAGTTCAGAATAGATGCTGAGCCATTCTAGGTGCTGAAAAGGCCACGGAAAACAGCAACCTGCAATTCACAGCACTATATGTGGAGACGGCCAGGCAATTCAGGGCAGGAGGAACGGAGCTTCAGCTCATAGATGTTAGGGCACATGGTCTCAGCTATGTGCCTTCCGTTACAAAGTCCACACACAGGAGGGCTGCCTCTTGACTCATCGACCTGCTTCAGCCAGGGCTGACCTAGTTTTCAGTTGTTGTGGTAAACATGATGCCAAGTCAAAATACGCAGCTTCTTTTCGGGATAGGGTCTCAACTTTATCAGGTCCATGACCCTTTTTGATTAAAATACGGCATACATCCCTTGCCCATCCTGAACTACAACGAATCTGCAGGCATGTTTTTAAAAGTCAACCTAAGACATAAAAGAAATGATATTGAGGGATTTTAATTTTTTTTAAATTTAAGCTTATTTGTTTAATTTCAGAGAGAGAGAGAACACAAGTGGCAGAGGGTCAGAAAGAAGGAGAGACAGAATCCCAAGCAGGCTCTGCTCCATCAGCACAGACGTGGGGCTCGATCCCATGAACTGTGAGATCGTGACCTGAGCTGAGATCAAAATTCCGATGCTTAACCAACTGAGCCACTCGGGCGCCCTCCAAAGGACTTTGAAATGAAGTCATAGACACACACGCGAACACATACATGAGGCTTCGACACAACTCACTGAAACATGTGATGTAGTGTCAGAAGCTTAGACTCTTGTAGAATTTCTGTAGAAAGACACCGTTCTAAATACTCACTGAGAGAGCTGTGTTCTGTCAGCAACTAAAGGCCAATCAGTGCCCTGACTGTTGGGGAGGGTATTTTCCACTATGTTGAATAGTCTCCACGAGGCTCTGCGTGTACAGGAGACTTCTCCCCTCAGTTGGCGGAAGCTGCGTTCGTGAAGAAATTAGTGCATGATAAATCAAGCAAAATGCACTTTGTCTTTATGGGGAGAGAGGATTAAGTTCTAGATCTCACAGGGTTTCAGGTGTATCAAGCCTCCATGGGATAGTCTATGCTGTAAAGAACATGAGACCTCGGCAAAACAGGATTCTTCCACTAAGTATACTGTTTTTAAGGTTCATTCACTCTGTGTGTGTTAGCAGTTGGTTCGTTGCCAAATAGTATTCCACTGAGTGAGCAAACACCGGTGTTTATTCAGGTTGCGGCTGACGTGCCTTTATCTGGCTTGTTTCCGGTGCTTGCCTACTATGAGTACAGCGTCTACCAACATTCATGCGCGCATCTTCCTGTGGGCAAGTGAGGTGCTGAGTCATACAAGGGTTTAAATTTATGGAAAACTCTCAGATTTGTGTCACACTTTACACTCACAGGAGCTCAGCTTTTCCACATCCTTACAAATACAGTAAAACCTTGAATTGAGAGTAACTTGTTCCACGACTGTTCCACAGATGAGCAAAGATTTCTAATAGATTTTGACGTGATGGACAAATGATCTCTTGCAATACGAGTAATACAGGACCACAAACATCACGTGATCACAACTGAGCCAATGGTTCTTGAAATTCGCGTTGAGAGATACAAGTGCTTTGGATGACAAGCATGTTAAATTATGGTCGAAAACCAAGGTTTTATTGTATTTGGTTTCATCGGTCTTGTTATTAATTTTATTAATGTTAGCACCTCTCGTGGTTGAGTCAGGATATTCCATTTCCACTGTAACTAGTGACCGGCACTTTTTCGTGTACTTCTAGATCATTTGTAAATCTTCTTCTATCCAGGAAGTGATGAAGTGTGTATGCAAGTGTTTTTGTCCATTTTTTAACTGATCATCTTTTTGCTAAGGAGTTGCATGAGTTTTTTGACATATTCCAGATACAACTATTCTGTCATATGTGTATTGTGAATCTAGCTGCCTGCAGATGGGTGGCCTATTTATGATTTATTCTGCTCTTTTGATGAACAAATTGCTTTCCCTGATAAAGTTCATTGTGTTACCTTGTTTTTTCTTTTACGGCTTAAATGCCTAAAGGATCCTAAGAAATTTTTGCCTGCCTCAAAGTTGAGAAGACATTGGTCTATATTTACTTCTGGAAGCCGTACATATTTATCCGTCACATGGTCGTCTATGATACATCGCAAAGTACTTCCTTTTTTAATGTTTGTTTATTTCTGAGAGAGAGAGAAAGAGACAGAGTGTGAGCAGGGGAGGGGCAGAGAGAGAAGGAGACACAGAATCCGAAGCAGGCTCCAGGCTCTGAGCTATCATCACAGAGCCCGATGCGGGGCCCAAACCCACGCACAGCAAGATCATGACCTGAGCCAAAGTCAGACACTTAACCGACTGAGCCACCCAGGAGTCCTGCAAAGTACTTCTTTAAATGATGTGAGGTATGTTATCAATATTCATTGCTTTTCCACGTAGGTGGTCAGTTTTCAGGGAACCACTTGTTGAATAGACCTCATTACTACTTGATCAGCTTTGCCCTATATATGTGTGTGTGTGTGTGTATATATATATATATATGTTAAGTTTATTTATTTATTTTTAAGAGAGAGAGAGAAGAGGAGGGGCAGAGAGAGAGAGAATCCCATGCAGGCTCCATACTATTAGCACTCGGGGGGCTGGAACCCACTAACCATGAGATCATAACCTTAGCCAAACTCAAGAGTCGGATGTTCAACTGACTAAGCCATCCAGGTGCCCCAGCACTATATTTTTAAAACAAGTTAATAAAAAAGTATGAATCTATTTCTTGGCTCTATTCTGTTCTATTGATTTTTTGGTTATCTTGAATAGTGTATCTTTGTAATAATTTTCCATATCATGTAGTGTAAATTCTCCAAATTTGTTCTTTTTTTTAAAGATATTTGGGTCCTTTACATCCCCAAACACATGATGGAATCAGAATGTCATTTTTCTAAAATTAATGGGGATTTCTACGGGACCACATTGAATGTACACATCAGTTTGGGGATATTACCACCTTAAGAGCGCTGGGTTGGCCAATCTACAAGTATGACTTTGTGTTCAAGTTTTTTAGGTTGCGTTCAATTTATTCCAGCGATGTTTTGGGCTTTTTAGAGCAGAGGTGCTACACATATTCCATGCAACTTATTCCTAGACATTTTATATTTTTGCTGCTGCTGTGAATGATAATGTTGTAAATTTTGCTTCCAAGTGCCCAGCGTTTGCTCTTGTATATTGACCTGTATCTTGCTGTTTCTCGAAAAGTTTATTTAAGATTGGTATTCATTCATCCTCAGTCACATGATAGAGTTGATCACAAAGGCTGTCTGGGCCTACAATTTCCTTTGTGGGAACTTCTTAATGGCCGATTGAGTTTCTCTAGTAGATGGAGGCAGAATCCCATTTGCCATGTCTCTATGTCGGTTTTGATCATTTGTTATGCAAATATTTGCGTGCTACATATTTATTGGCATGTATTTGTTCCCAATTTTCCTATCCTTTTTTTTTTCAACGTTTATTTATTTTTGGGACAGAGAGAGACAGAGCATGAACGGGGGAGGGGCAGAGAGAGAGGGGGACACAGAATCGGAAACAGGCTCCAGGCTCTGAGCCATCAGCCCAGAGCCCGACGCGGGGCTCGAACTCACGGACCGCGAGATCGTGACCTGGCTGAAGTCGGACGCTTAACCGACTGCGCCACCCAGGCGCCCCAATTTTCCTATCCTTTTAAGGTATGTAGGATCAGTGGTATACAATCCCTTTCTCTCCTGGTCTTGCTTAGCTGTGGTGGTTTCTTTTTCTCTTAATTAGTTTAGCATGGAGTTTATTGGTTTTATAAATATTTTAAAAGCACTAAATTTTGGTCTCGCTAATACTCTGTGGTAAGGTTCACCCTTCCCAGTTATTTGTTACTTCCTGCCTTAATTTTTCTTGTGGTTTATTTACCATCCTTTTTGTATCCTTTTCAGGTCAAAGCTCGATCATGGATTTTTAAAGTGTCAAACACAGAAATTGGAACTGTACGTTGTCCTGAAGCACTTTATCTTTGCTTTATCCTGCAGGCTTGGATGACTGTGCTTTTACTTTCCATGGCATTTTTTTTTTTTTTTACTTTAGAAAAGTTAAAAAGCGTTAAATTATTTTCCAAATACGTGTACATTTTCCAGACGTCTTTATGTGATGGTCAGAAATCACCCTCCTTCTTTTAAAGATGCCAAGACTTGTGAGGCTGACGCACATTTAGGACACTCTTTCCCGTGCATTGGTCACTTTCTCATTCCTAAACAGATCTTTTGGATCCAGAGGCCGGTCCTTTTCCTTGTTTTCTATGAATAGCCGCTCCGGACCCCTTATGATTAGTGCGTACATGGTTTGCATGACCCTTTTACTATGAACTTCCCGCGTCTATATTTACCACATGCAGGAGAACTGCACGTAGCTGGGTCTTTCCCTCGTGACCATTTCTGCGTTTTAATTGAAGTGTTTAGTTCATTTATATTTACTAGCATTTGCACTGTTGGATCTGAGGGGACCATCTGTGTTAATCATGCTTTTTTTTTTTTCCCCTGCCTTCCCGATGCCTTGACTTCTGAGGCCTGGCTGACACTTCCTCTTAGCAGAAAACAACTCCAGGGGGAGCTGGCCTTACATATGTAAACCATCCAGGGCGGAAGCCCACACCCCGCCCCCACTTCTAAGGAATCTCCCCCTCAGGGGCGCCATCCCCCTGCTCTGCTCACTCCAGAGCCAGGTACTGGACCACAAGGGACAGCCCCTATGTCCCAGAGCCCCCGGAACCATTCAAAGCAGCCAAACCTAGACCAGCCTGGCCCGCTGCACCTGTTCCCTTCCACAGAAACCACAATAAAGGCCCCTGCCCACATCTCCCCTCTGCGGACCTCCTGACCAGCCCTGTTGCTTGCCCATGGGGTACCCTGTGGGCGCCCCTACTTCTAGAGAATTAGGAGTCACATTACCTTCTTAAAAAAAACCATCTTGGTCGGCTGGTGGCGCTATATCTAAATCATCACAAAACCTGCATCCTGAAACCCCATCTTGTTCTAGCACCCTCTTTTCACCCTTTTCTGCTTTCTTTTGTACTCATCATCTTTTATTTCCTCTTTTTCACTTGAATCCCTTTATTCGCTTATGAAACACTGCTTTGTTTAATCTCAGCTCTTGTTCTGCGATTGGCAGTGTGCGTCTGAAACTCACCACAGAAAGCTTTAAGTAACTTCATTCTGTTTCACCTCTAGCGATGGAAACTTGCAACAGCAAACGCTTATTTTCCGCACACACATACTTTCTGCTCTTACTATTTCACATTTTATTTCTAACTATGTCATAAAGCACGAACTGCAATGTTATTTTATGTGCTTTACATCGTACATTGGTATTTAAAGAAATGAAATGTATAAGGAGGTACCCTTTCATTTTCTTTCAGTTTTTTTTAACCTTTATTTTTGAATGACAGCAAGAGACAGAGCGTGAGAGAGGGAGGGACAGAGAGAGAGGGAGACACAGAATCCAAAGCCGGCTCCAGGCTCTGAGCTGTCAGCACAGAGCCCGACGCGGGGCTGGAACCCACTAACTGTGAGATCATGACCGGAGCCAAAACCAAGAGTCTGATGCTTAACTGACAGAGCTACCCAGGCGCCCATCGTTCCTACTTTATTTTTAGGATTCTGTCTTTGCTCCCTGATTAGACTGATGTTTCTTTTAACATCTAAACATATTTTTCATAGTTGCTTTCAGGTATTTATCTGTTATTTCCACACGTCCATGAAATTTCTATTGACAGCCATTTTTTTTTCTTTCTGGTTATGGGTTAGATTTTTCTGCATCTTCACAACTACTTATTTTATTTTTTTTAGGCAGGGACTTGGGGTGTTATCTCGCTTGGTATTTTGGTTGCTATCCAAACACTGTCTGCAAATTGTTGTCTTTCAACTGGCAGCCAGTGTGCAGGATCCGTATCGGCTCTTTTCCTGTGAATATTGCCAGTAAGCTTTTACAAAAGGATTCAAAGTGGTCTTTACTATGGGGCAGTGGTAACATCACCCCAGATGTGGCCCCTCCAGGAAATCTTCTTAATGTTTAGCTGCTTGATTAGATCCCTCTTACCCCGCCCCCCCACCCCTGCCACACAGACTGGCTGGAACAGGATGTCCCCCAGCCCCGAGTGATCTCCAGCCCTTGCTGGGAACACAGCAGTTCAGAAGTGGTGTTTTCCCCACCTCTACTCTCTGGGTGGCCCTATAGCGTCCCTGTCCTACACATGCACAGCTCAGCATCTCTGTCCCCATCTTGCATATGCACGGTTCAGTGTCTCTGTCCCCACAGCTCAGTGTCTCTGTCCCTGTCCTACACATGCACAGCTCAATGTCCCCGTCCCCATCCTGCACACACACACCTCAGTGTCTCCGTCCCCGTCCTGCACACGCACAGCTCAGCAAGCAGATCCCTGGGCAAGTTTCTTCCTCACTTAGATCCTTTCTGTCTGTGACCCGCTCCCCAAATTCCAGCCTCCATGGGGGGCCCGAGCTCCCACCTCTCTGTCCTGGGTTCTGCAAGACCACCCTGCTGTGCCCCTCACACACCTGCTGTGTGCCATAAGAAGGAGTCTCCAGACCAAGTGTCTCGCCTCATTTGTTTCCCTTCCCTCTGGGACCATTTTTTCAGTCTCTTGTCCAGGCTCCTTAAACATGTATCTGTTCCGTCCTGTCTAGTTTTGTGCTGTTTGTGGCAACAGGGCTCATTTTGTGCTGATGGCTCCATTGTGGCTGAGGCACACAATTCTTGTATTTTTTTATAATTTTTTTTTAATTTACACCCAAGTTAGTTAGCGTACAGGGCAATAATGATTTCAGGAGTAGAACCCAGTGATTCATCCCCTATGTATAATGCCCAGTGGTCATCCCAACAAGTGTCCTCCTTAATGCCCCTTGCCCATGTAGCCCATCCTCCCACCCACCGCCCCTCCAGCAGCCCTCAGTTTGTTCTCTGTATTTAAGAGTCTCTTATGTTTTGTCCCCCTCCCTGTTTTTATATTGTTTTTCTTCTTTTTCCTTATGTGAATCTGTTTTCTATCTTAAATTCCACATATGAGTGAAGTCATATGATGTTTGTCTTTCACTGATAGACTTATTTCGCTTAGCATAATACACTTTAGTTCCATCCAGGTTGCTGCAAATGGCAAGATTTCATTCTTTTTGGTTGCCAAGTAATACTCCATTGTGTATATATACATACGTATATATGTGTATACACACACACACACACACACACACACACACAATGTGGTATATACACCACATCTTCTTTTAAATATTTTTTGAAGTTTTTTTTTTAAGGTTTATTCATTTTTAAGAAACCAAGACAGAAACAGAGCATGCATGGGGAGGGGCAGAAAGAGAGGGAGACACAGAATCCAAAGCAGGGTCCAGGTTCCAAGCACAGAGCCTGCTGAGGGGCTCGAACTCACAGACCACAAGATCATGACCTGAGCCGAAGTCAGACGCTCAACCGATTGAGCCACCCAGGCACCCCCATATATATATATCACATCTTCTTTATCCATTCATCAGGAGGTAGACATTTGGGCTCTTTTCGTACTTTGGCTACTGTTGATAGTGCTGCTATAAATTTTGGGGTGCGTGTGCCCCTTCGAAACAGCACACTTGTATTTTTTGGATAACTACCTAGTAGTGCAATTTCTGGGTCGTAGGGTAGTTCTATTTTTAGTTTTTTGAGGAATCTCCATACTATTTTCCAGAGTGGCTGCACCAATTTGCATTCCGATGACCAGCAGTGCAAAAGGGTTCCTCTTTCTTTGCATCCTCCCCAACATCTGTTGCCTGAGTTGTTCATTTTTAGCCATTCTAACAGGTGTGAGGTGGTATCTTGTTGTGGTTTTGGATCTCGTCAAGATAAAAAGCTTCTGCGCGGTGAAGGAAACAATCAGCAAAACTAAAAGGTAACCGATGCAATGGGAGAAAATATTTGCAAATGACATGTCTGATAAAGGGTTAGTATCCAGAATCTATAAAAAAAACCCTATGAAACTCAACACCCAAAAAGCAAAAATCCAGTTATGAAATGGGCAAAAGACATGAATAGACACTTTTCCAAAGAAGACATCCAGGCGGCTAACAGACACATGAAAAGATGCTCAGCGTCGCTCATCAGGGAGATACAAATCAAAACCACAGTGAGATACCACCTCACAGTTCTCGTGTTTTAATTTCTTTATCCCCTTTCCCCTTCACTTTGCTGTTTGCCGTCAGGAAGACCCAGTGTTTATTCTCAGACAAAGACCCAGAGATTTGGGCTGAACTGATGATGACTTCATTGGAGGATCCTCGTGGTCTGGCCTTTCTTACCCTTGGACTGGGGCATCTCACTTCACTTCCCACCCCACGGTCTACCAGCCTCCTCTCCCCAGCATCAAGCAACCGAAGTTGCTCAGGCTTTTAAATGTGCCACGTCTCACCCCTCCTTTGGGTAGTGTTCTTTCCAGAACCCCCACCCCCATCCCCCCACCTGCTTACATTTTACTCACCTTCCAGGTTTAGCAAAGACCTTATTCCTCAAGAATGTGTTTCCCAAATATTCAAAATATGGAGTCAAGATCGCTTTAATGATTCCATAGAGTGCTGCTTTCCTTAAGGTAAAACATACCATCCTATGAGATCGAGTTCACCTGTCCGTATACTTCCGTGGAAAACAGAACAGCTTAGGGCCATGGGTGTCTTTATATTGTTTTCCATCACATTTCCTGCACTTAGCATAATACAGTAAAACCTTGGTTTGCGAGCGTAATTCATTCCGGAAACACACTTGTAATCTAAAGCACTTCCATATCAAAGCAAAGTTCTCCATAAGAAATAATGGAAACTCAGATGATTCGTTCCACAACCCGAAAATACTCATATAAAAATGATTACAATACTGTACCATAATACAAAATAATAAAGACAATACGGACTATAAAGAAAAAGTAAACAAATTAACCTGCACTTCTCTTTGAAAACCTTCGTGCCTGGTGTGAGGGAGACGAGAGGAGGGTCATTGTGTAGGACGACTTTTGCTATCACTAATGCATGTTGACTACAGTACAGTATTAATAAACTCTTGTCATGCACTGTATTTACTGTAACTGACAATAAGGCAGCGGAGGAAAGGATCTCTGTCAGCAGGCAGCTTGACCTAGAATGAAGCAAAGTGTTCCTAAGCTCACTCTTGGACGGAAAAGCAAAGGACTGTCCACAGGTGCTTTGAAGTGACAGAAAAGACACCAGTGACAGTTGTGGGCACCTTCCAACGTGCTGAAAAATCACTGATTTCTGCCAAACACCATGGCCTAAGACCAAGCATCTGAGCATGGGAGACAATCACCCACAATCCCACAGAGAGAGAGACAGAGATGGAGAGAACCATTGGCTCAGTTGCAATCGTGTGACCTTCAGCATCATGTATGACTCATATTGCAAGACATCACTGGCTTATCAAGTTAGAATTTATTAGAAATGTTTGCTTCTCTTGCAGAACACTGTCAGAACAAGTTACTCACAATCCAAGGTTTTACTGTATTGGTTTTATGTGGTGGACGCCAATCCGGGTGTTGTGGAAAATATAAATGAGGTCCAGTTCTAACTCTTGAAAATCTTAAAATGATGCTGACAAAACTAGACCGAACACAAAAAGCGGAACACAAGCAAAAATGATCACAACCTTGGAGGTGTGAAACAACAACGTGCACTGTCACAGTTTTAGAAGCTAGAAGCCTGAACTCAAGGTGTTGGAGGGGCCATGCTCCCTCAGGAGGTTCTAGGGGGAAACCTGTTCTTTCCCTCTTCCACCTTCTGGGGGTTTCTGCATTTCTTAGCTCGTGGCTGCAACCCTTCCTTCCTGTCAACATGACCTTCTCCCGTGTGTGGTGGTGAATCTACCTTCCTCTCTCTCTTTTATGGAGGCACGTGATTGCATTTAGGCCCCACCTGGGTAATCCAGGATAACCCGTTCCCAACAAGTTCCTTAATATAATCACACCTTTTGCCATATAAGGTAACAGCCAAGGGTTCTGGTGATCGGGACATGGGACATATCCTTGGGGCCGCCATTCATCCCTCCACTGCAGGTTACAATATGTGAGTTATCCTAAGCTGAACACAAACCAGGACAACAGTAGTTCAGAAGAGTGCAAAGGATTTGGCATTAAAGACGAACTAACAAACACTCATGTTGACATTCACTAAGAGTTCTGTAAACAAGGCTATGAGGGGGGCAACCTGGTTCCAGACTATGAGACTGTTAAGATGACACACAGTGTGTTCTGATTGAGTTCTAGAACATGGAATGCAGGAAAGGGTATTTTGAGGCAGAAGACCAGAAGGATGGTTTGGATAAGAAAGCAGCTGGTCGTGGAAATAACCCTCCATATAGCTTGTATTAATACGCATTAATGTGTATTTAAAATAACAAGAAAATTCTGAGCAAGAGAATGACTCGGTTCTCAAAAATTATGTGAGCAGCTGTGAGCACAGCGATTTCGATGCGGGCGTCAATCTGTCCATTAGCCAATCCCATATTGAGACTTATTCATTTTCCCTTTGACGATAATGGCAGGAAGCCTCGTTATGAGTATGAAAAATACATAAATCCTAATGATGTCGTTAGGGACATGAAATCAAATGAATTAAACAAGTTCTCTGCAAAGAATAGAATTTCTAAAGAAATGTGGTAGCCGTTATAATTCCTAACGTGGTAAGATACATAAGAATTGAAAATAATCTAAGCATTTAGAAATGTGTTAAGATTGTGGATAAGCATCCGCTCGAAAGTTAAAACAAAATCCTGCCCCTGTCACCATAAGATTGCATTCGATTGTGTGCTTTGTTAGTATCGTTTTCGGGAAGAAAAGATTTGTTCAGGTGTTGGAGCAGTTCGCCAAGCAGATGTGACAGCGGCGGGATCTATGAGATGGACCCAGGTGATCAGAGGCTCTGCACCCCCTCCCTTGTCCTTGGGACATGCACCCCGCTTGCCTCCACTGTTCCCAGAAGCTGCCCCAAGGATACAGCCGCAAGAGAGCGACGTGGTGCTGAGACCCTCTGTACAGTGCACGTGACTGTGCCCCAGTAACGTCTCTACAGAAACTTCAAGACTTGGGGGTGGGGCAGAGATCTCCTCTTGTGGTGCCCAAGACAAGTCTTGGATGTAAGTTTCCTTGCTCATTACACCTGCCGCCTGCTCTTCCGGACTGGCTGCTTCTTTTTCCCGTCTCTATCTTCTGCCTATGGGGCTGGTTTCCTATCTCACCCCAGAAGCTCCCAAGGGTGTGAACCCACACTCAGTGAACAAGCCAGGACACTGAAGAGATGGGCCTGGGGAAGGAGGTGTCTGTGGGGAAATCCTGAGGTGGCAGGCGACTGCCGGCTGGGGAGGGACGGCCCATGTGGCAGATGCGCGGACCCCGTGTGGGTATGGAGACATCTGGAAAATTCCCGCTGCTTCAGATGCTCACTTGAAGGACTACAGGGAGTGCGCTGTGAGAGAGAAGTCCTGGGGAAGCGAGGACAGCAAAGAGGAGGTCATTGGGGTGCCCAACAGTGAAACAGGTGCATCCCTGAGCCCCCTCCCCAAACCCCAATACGGAGGAAAGCGAGAGCACAGCCACAGCAACCACAGCCAGTGAGGCAGCCCTAGTTCAGGACACGCTCAAGATGAGAGAACATACTCCCTCTGAGCTTATTGATACAGATGCCAAGTTCCAGCAAACCGCCAGGAGGGCATCCAGGCGTGGCTAGTGGGACACAGGGGTGATGGCATTTCTCTCACCAGGAAGGAAACAGAGAAAATGAGCAAGACCACCCACCCACTTGACCTCGGCAGCACCTGCAAGGCGCTCAGTGGGTTCACAGCACTCTCTTCCTTACGGATTAGGGCATTCTATCTGCCTGGTGTGGGGGGCTTCCTGGGCATGTGGGACCCTGCAAATAGATAGGGGAGGAACGGACAACAAATTCTTAGGAAGTTGGGAAAGAGAGAGACCCCTGGGTTTGAAGGCCCAGATGGGGCCACCTTCACTACAGGGATGGAAACCAACATTCTCCAGTTCTTGTGGCGCCTGAGTGGCTCAGTCACTTGAGCGTCGACTTCCGCTCAGGTCATGATCTCATGTGAGTTCGAGCCCCACGTCAGGTTTTCCGCTCTGAGCACAGAGTTCACTTCAGGTCCTCTGCCTTCCGCTCTCTCTATACTCCTCCCCTGCTTTTTCTCTCTTTCTCTCTCAAAAAGAAACATAAAAAAAGATCTTCTGGTTCTTTTGCCAGCACCTGGTATGGGGCGCCGATACCCATGCTGAGCCTACTCATGGGACAAGACATTTATGACGGTGGGCGATTCAGGGTTGATCTGGGGAAAGTGATAAATCCTGGGAATGGGTACAGGTTCTGAGAAAGACCCAAGAAAGAGAGGAAGCTCAGAAACCCAAAAGATGATTTCAATCAATTTTAAACAGTCAGTTAAAAATAACCCGGAAGAAATGAGCTTTGACCTCATGGCTGCAGGGACCCCACCTGAACATACAACCCAAGTCTTTGTTGGCCTTAAAACCTGAACAACAGCTCAGATCTGCTCCATCTCCCCCTACAACCCTGATGTACCCCCTGCTCCAGCAGAGGCCTCAGGGATACTGAAGAGTTAGGGATGGACGTCTCCCACATCCCGGGGACAGGATGCAGGCCAAGGCTGCGTCCAGGTGAGGATGGTTGGAGGTGACCAAAGGGCTCATGCTGAACTCACTGTAGTGGCTCCAGTGGATACTGGAGCTGGATGTCCTCTAATACGTGGTACCCCCTGAAGTTTTCTGGTCCCCTCAATGCCGTGGATGGTTACGGGGTCAAGCAGGTATGGTCAGGAAGGCCCTTTGACACTGCAGAGTGGGTTTTCTACCTTCTGAGAATGTAAGTGTGTAGTTTCTCCCACACCGGAGAACACACTGGGCACGGATGTCCTACAAGGTCAGACTCTGCAAACCTCTGTTGGTGAAGTTGGCCTCCAGCTGAGAGTAATCAAACCAGAGCTGAGGGTAAATGTCAGCTACGAACCAGTAAGCTTGGCCCTCCCCCCCACTCCACGCCCCCGTGAAGGGTGGTGATGTCAGATGATATAAATTGCCTGGGGGCATCAGGAGATAAGAGAAACTATCCTAGAATCGCCCAGAGTGACTACTGTATGTATGCCATGCCCACAATGCGTTCTACAGCCCCACATGGCCATTATATGGTCAGTAAACAAACAAACAAACAAACAAACAAAAAACAGATGGCTCATGGCAGGTGATCCCGGACTACTGAGAACTGAACAAGGCGATGCCCCAACCATGCAGCTGTGCCCGATATTGCCACCATCTTAGCTTACGACAGTTCTAGGAGGGTATCTCACTGGAATGGACTTGTACCCCTGGGCACTGAGTCCCAATATCAGTTTGCCTTCATGTGGGAGGGGACCTTGCAAGTGCTCCCCAAGGTCACCTGCACAGCCCCACCATACGTCAGGATGACAGCCCAGAACCTGCCCCTGTTTTCCTTCCCCACATCAGTAAAACGACCCCATCACATTGCTGATACAATGTTGACAAGTGAAGGCTTGTCCCTGCTTTGGAACACCCTGCAGGCTTTGCTGGAGCATCTCTGAGGGAAAGGATGGGCCACAAGCCCACCAGAAATTCAAGGCCGAGACACAACCATAAGGGTTTGGGAGTCGTTTGGTTGACTAAGACATTTATAACATGCAAGCCTATCCCACCTCTGAGAATGTGAAAAAGGTGCAAGCCTTTGTAGGGATTTTGGGGTTCGGGGGACTTCTATTCCCCACTGGGCAAACACTATCCCTAATAGGATCTGGGCACCTGTGTGACTGGGGACCAGAGCAGCAAGCTGTCTTTGAGAAGGTAAAAACACTAGGGAAGCCAATTAAAACTCTGGACATCTCCGAAGCAGGAATTTTATTCGAGTCGGATGCGTCTGTGGCTCTGGGAAGTGTGTGTCAGGCACCGTGGTGGAGACAAGAGAAGGAGACAGAATCCCTAGGACTTTGATCCCAGCTCTGGAAAGAGGCGGAAACCCAATACACCTGCACAAAGCAATACCTGGTGACTGTACATAGAGTCCTCCAGGCAGAGCATCTCACACAACAGCCAGTGGGCTAACCTCAGAGCAGTTCGGCTGGTGACCACTCATGAGCCTGAGCCATTAACCCTTTGCACTGACAGTTGGGCTTTTTTAAAGAAGTTAACCGCTTGAACAATGGGTAGCCAAGGAGCGGATGACCGTGAACAAGCCCTTGTGGGGCCAGGATGCACGTGGGAAGACATTCGGGTCAGCCTGCAGGAACCTGGGGCAGGACCCTTCAGTAGACACAGCCGATTGGGTGCTTAGAAGGAGTGGCCATCATTGCCCCAGATAGGGATGGCAAAATGCCAAGGATGCTAGATTGCCCTTGAAATACAAAGACTTGGTGAATGTAGTGACATCATATCCTTCCACATCAACTGCCCAAGGAGTCTGGGACCATCCACCAGGGTTCCCAACAAGTGAGGCTTTGGCAAACTTATGACACTGGCCCCCTTCCTCTCTGAGTGAGGGTGCTAACCAGGCCCTGGTTTGTGTGGACACGGCATCTGGCCTAACCCAAGCTTAGGTGCCATCTCTAGGGGTTAAAGAGGCCAAATATCGTGGATGAACACCCTCACCGAACAGACGGTGGTTGGGGTCACGTTGACAAGTCACGAGGATGCATAAGCCAGAGCAAAAGAACAAGACGTTGAACGGAGGAACCATCCGCCCTGTAACTCACAAGCAGCAAGGTTGGCAGAAAGGAGAAATGGAATAATAAAGCCACAGAGGATCTGTTTCCATGCTGGTCGAGCCGCCTTGCTGACCACTCAGGAAGCACTGAGGAAGAGGGGAATGTGTGAGATTGTAAAGGGCAAGTCAGGAGGGATGGAGTGTTGGGGGAGGTCACAGACAAGACATGACCCAAGTTGACCTGTGAGCTGGACCCAGGCCATCGGAGGCCTCCACCCCACCCTCATTCTTAAAAGGTGCAGGCTGCTTGCCTTCCCCTGAGGGAAAGATGTGCTGTTGAGACCATCTGAATGGTCCACGTGACAGAGCCCCCGTTAAGGCCTCTACGGAAATGTTTAAGATTTTGTTTTTAAGTTTTATTTATTTATTTTGAGAAAGAAAGAGAGAGTGTACGCAGGGAAGGAGCAGGAAGAGAGGGAGAGAGAGAATCCCAAACAGGCTCTGCACTGACAGCACAGAGCCCGACACGGGGCTCGAACTCAGGAGGCCATGAGATCATGACCTGAGCCTAAGCCTGATGCTTACCTGACCAAGCCACCCAGATGCCCCCAGAACTTTATGATTTTGCAGGCAGGTGCAGAGACTTCGTCTTGCAGCCTCTCAAGTCTGTAAGTTCCCTTGCCAATACGGAATGGCTGTCTCTTTAGTCTCTCCCTGCCCTCCATGCATAGGGGCCCGTTTCAGATCTCACCTGCCAAGCTCTCAAGGAAGTCATGACCCAACATTGTGACTTTGCTCTATTTGAAATTTCCACTTCTGTGCTGAAGTCCCAGAGCCTGGAGCCTGCTTTGGATTCTGTGTCTCCTTCTTTCTCTGCCCCTCCCCTATTGTATCTCTGTCTCTGTCTCTGTCTCTCTCAGAAATAAAAAATAAAGATTAAAAAATTTTACTATTTCCATTTCCTACGTGAAATTGATGTAACATTGTGTGTCAACTATACTCAAATTAAAACAAACAGAAAACATTTTTACATACATAAATAAAGAAAATAAAATTTCTACTTCCTCCCATGCCAATGATGTCTGGTGCACAGGATTGAGTACGGAGTAAATACAAAGTTTTATTTTCAAAGCTAAATAGATTTCACCGAGAAATAGCACATTTGCCAAGACATCCTTATGCATGCATTGGTAAAGTGAGTTCTAAAATTTTCATTATACTTTAGGACCATTCAGATGGCCGGTTCACTTACCCGAATGTTTCACTTCAATTATTGCTATGTGTTTACTTCTGTTTCAGTAATATGTGGATTCAAAATAGTATCAAGAACTATGATTTCCCCAGAAACGACATGAACTTTCAGAGCCTATGAACCAAAGAGCTAAAGAGATTCATTTCCCGAATCCACGCAAGGAGGCTACTGCTCTTGTGTAAAGGGACATTTACCAAATATATATGGGGGGTTTGGTTTGTTGTGGAGAAAACATATGTAAAACAAAGCTTTGACGTGATAAAAACAATTACATCTTCCTTTTTAGAACATCAGGGAGGTAACTGACTTCTAGCTTTCTTCTCACTGAAACGTCATCCTGTACTATTCCATCGACCTTCATTCAAAAGCCTACCTTCAGGAAATGGATGTTTGGGGAAATAACATGGCTTACCTAACATTCGTAAGCCCACCTATACCTATGCAGTACCTTCGCTAAAAAATCTCCAAGATCCATCCTGTGAAGACGTTAGAGTTAATTTGCACAGTAGAAGGAATTCAAAAAATAGAGGAACATATTAAATTCCTCCATGAGGACAGTTGACTAGGACCACTCTGTTCAAGTCCACACCACAAATGTATAAATGTATAGGATATATGCATAAATGCATAGAAGGTTATGCTTCCTGTTTTAAAAAAAAACAATTAGCACAAAAATCAGTGGGGAAACTAGATACCTTCTTATTTTTAAGAACATATTTTGTTGTGAAGTTTGGAAGTGAACTGAGTATTAGACATTAGTAAGGAATGACTTTTGTCAGCTATGATAATGGCATTGTAGGCGTATCAGAAAATGTCCTTGTTTGTCTAGATGTATATTGAATTATTTAAACTGAAGTATCATACGGCATGCACTTTACCTTAAAAAGGTTTTAGCTTGGGGGCGCCTGAGTGGCTCAATCGGTTGAGCGTCCGACTTCGGCTCAGGTCTTGATCTCGTGGTCTGTGAGTTCGAGCCCCGCATCAGGCTCTGTGCTGACAGCTCGGAGCTTGGAGCCTGCTTTGGATTCTGTGTCTCCCTCTCTCTCTCTCTCTGTCTGCCTCTCCCTCGCTCATGCTCTGTCTCTATCTCTCAAAAATAAATAAAAATTAAAAAAAGAAAGTTTTAGCTTGGAGCAACTGGGTGGGTCAGTCAGCTAAGCATCTGACTGTTGATTTCAGCTCAGGTCTTGATCTCATGGTTCGTGAGATTGAGCCCTGCATCGAGCTCTGCACTGACAGTGTGGAGCCTGCTTGGGATTCTCTCTCTCTCCCCCTCTCTATCTGCCCCTCCCCAGCTCGCTCATGTGCTCTCAAAAATAAATAAGCCTTGAAAAAAATTTTTTAATAAAAAGATGTTTTAGCAAGAACAAAAAACACAAAAGAAAGGATGAAGGACATATGCCAAAATTTTAACAACTATAAATCTAGATTATGAGTTCCCAGGGTTCATTATACCATTGGCTTTTTTAAAAAAACATGTTTGAAAATGTTTATAATAGGTATTAAAAAAAAAACTACTCATGAGTACTAAAGGATTTAGGATTCTAGGAAGTACATAGTGAAATATATATAAAGTGTACTGCAAACCATCAATAGTGAGAGTTACCTCCTCCATTTTTCCTGATAAAACATTAGCTTAAGAATATATAGATTATCATTAATTTTAAAGGGCAGGTTAAATTGTTTCAATATGGAGACCTTGGGAAGACATAGCTAAGGCAAAGAAGATAACAGAATTACATATGGCATGCCACATTTCACTAGCATTTACTTTTACTAAGGATTTGGAGACCTAATATATCAAAGTTTACGTGTGGTTCTGACTTCTAGAATGTTATCTCTTCTGGAGGCTGAAGATTTCAGTTTTCAAGTATTATGGAGTACCATTCAAAAATTGCATCACTAAGCTAGAAAACACACCATCTAAGCCATGGAACTTTCAGTGGAAGGTCATAAGAACCCTAGAAACTCAACAACCCACGAATCCATCATAAATGTTTTAAAGAAATGTGTTCTTTAAAAAAAAAAAGACTGTTTTATTTTGGTATCATATTATTTTTTTATCAATAAAACTCAGAATAGAAAGCTGATAACTCCCATCCTTTTTAATTATTATTATTTTTTCAATATTCCTATAAATCTAGTTGGAGTATATTCAAATTTCATGGAACGTCTATTACCAGCGATTGTAGGGTTTTTTGTTCTCTTTCTCTAATGCTTGGTTCTCTGTAAGAACCAAGACTGAACTACTCAAGTCAGATGGAAAATCGTTTCTTATGCAGCTGTTTTTCCATGATAGCCTTCTTCAAACCCTCAGAGAAGACGCCGTATCTCAAGGGGAAATATCTTCCGGCCACATCTTGCCACACCACCCACAAGAGCGGAAAGAGAGCTATCAAGAGAAGTAAGTACACTGACCTCTTTTACTCTGCATGATATGGGCGACATTTTGTCTTGCAGAGCCTTGGTTAACTTGAAAACTTCCATGCAAGGGTTTATACCTAAAGATAGATCATGGGTTCTGAAGGGAGAAAATCTATAATCAATACTAAATAGTCACAGGAAGAAAATGTTTTATAAATGAAGTTAATCATGGAAGAAAGAGCCATCATTTAAGTTCTTGGAGTAATGTTTGGTTTGAGGAGGCATAAACTCGTCAGATAGTAACTTGTCATTTCCACACTGTTGCTCTTTCTTCCTTCTAACGATAACCCATTCTATTCATGCAAATGTGTCCGCCTGAGGGCCCCTTCTGCTGCAGACAACCCTTCTCTTTCCCCCTCTTTGTTCTTCACTCTGTTGCCTAAGCTGAAAACTTAGATGATAATGATAATAGAAATACGATCATCACAAGGGCTATCGTTTCAAGACTCTGTCATGCCCTAGACATCATAAAGACAGATATAAACATGTAATTAACCCATAACACCTTGGGAAGTGGGTTTTAACATCTTCACTTTACATAAAATTAAACTGAACTTCAGTAAGATTAAGTAGCTTGGTCAAGATCACACAATTAGTAAGGCAGAAGCCCAGGGTTCAAACGCAGAGTTAACTGGCTCCAAAGCCCTTGCTGGACGCACCTTGTCTGCTTTCCCTGAAAGCATCACTGCACACTTTATAACATTCAATGGAATAGTTGGAAATAAAAGGATGCTAATAGGAGAAAGGATATGTAGTCAGCAACGTAACAGAATCAATGGGTTTTTAGCCCAGGGTCACAGGGAAGGAATTTCTGGTGGGAGGTGCCAATGATCAGGTCACAGGTGGCTCAACATGGCGTTGCTGGGGAAGCCAGTAGGATCTTATTCATAGCAGATTCTGGGACTGCAGAGAGATTTCAGAGTAAAATGAAGAAGATAGACAGCAAGAAAATAGTGAGGACCCAGGACGGAGGCAGATCAAGGGAAGGGAGTCGACAGGAATCCGGAATGGACACTCAAGGAAGGAGCAAATTTTGTGGAGCATCCCATCCCTCTCAGGCTGGTATGCACCATGGTAGAAGGGGGTGTGGACATGGCCACTAGATGGTGAGGGCTCTCGCCCAAGTGGCCCAGGTCAGAGATGGGAAGGAGGAAAAAATGCACTGGGAGTGAGTCCTCTGAGCCAATGCCACTGAAAAGCGAGAGTCATTGGGAAGCCACCTTGTGGGTGAAGGTGACCGTCACTGGGTGAACTGCAGGGGACCTGCTGGCAGGGACCATTGGAGCATGATGGAGAAGCCTCCAGAACAAAGAGGAACACAATGTAGGCTTCCTTGTGCGGTGTCCCTCCAGCGCCCTCCCGGGCAAAGCCTCACATTGTTCCAGAAGTGCTCACAGGGTCCCGCTCCCAAGCTCTGCGCGGGGACGAGAGGGAAGCCTAGAGCCAAGGGCAGAGAGTAGACTCCAGGTGCATGGTACCCAGATCCTAAGGGCTCCTCCTTCAATAAAGCAGTCCTGCTTCACGCCATTTAGGACTAAACACTTTATCGTCTTTTCCTCCACCTGTGTTTCCAAATTTATCTTCCTTGCTGATTTATCTGTCACTTTACTACGTGACGAGGCCTTTGAGAGCAGAACCCACGTTGTTTTAAGTTTTTGCAAATATGAAAAATAACCATGGTGTGCTGTATGTAGCAAGCACTTAAATATTTGTGAGTGCGGAGAACAGTGGAGAGCTGCCGGTTTCATGCATGCTCTTTAGTCCGTTTGTAATGCTTTTCTCCTCACCATGTAAATGGCAAAGGAGTGCCTGGGTGACTCTGTCGGTTAAGCATCCTGCTCTTGGTTTCGGATTAGGTCATGATCTCGCGGTTTGTGACAGCACAGAGCCTGCTTGGGATTCTCTCTCTCTTTCTCTGCCCCTTCTCTGCTTGCGCACTCTCTCTCTCTGAAAATACATAAATAAATTTTAAAAAACTGCAGAAAATATACACTAAAGCAAATGTGATTTAAAAAAAAATTTTTTTAACGTTTATTCACTTTTGAGAGACAGAGAGAGACAGAGCATGAGCGGGGAAGGGGCACAGAATCTGAGCAGGCTCCAGGCTCCAAGCTGTCAGCAGAGCCCAATGCGGGGCTCGAGCCCACAAACCACGAGATCACGACCTGAGCTGAAGTCGGACGCTCCACCGACTGAGCCACCCAGGCGCCCCCCCCAAACAAATGTGATTTTTTAAAGAGAATATTCCTGGGAAGATTTTTTTTAAACGTTTCAATTTCAGGGCGCCTGAGTGGCTCAGGCAGTTAAGCGTCTGACTCTGGCTCGGGTCATGATCTCGCGGTTGGTGGGTTCGAGCCCCACGTTGGGCTCTGTGCTGACAGCTCGGAGACTGGAGCCTGCTTCGGATTCTGTGTTTCCCTCTCTCTCTGCCCCTCCCCTCCTCCTACTCTGTCTCTCTCTCTCTCAAAAATAAACACACATTAAAAAAATGAAAGTTTCAATTTCAAGGCCAAACGTAATAAAAAGTTGTCACTCTTATTATTGTCCAGAAATTTAATAAACCAGAATCTAAAGGGATGGTTAGTGCCAACATAACAGCCTAAGACAAAGTCACTGAAGAGCTGGGTGGGACATGACAGTAAAGGTAAAATCTTGGTGTTATCTGTGCTCAGCAGCCCCTTCCTCGCCCACCAGAGACCCGCCAAGCCGAACACTGCCTTAATCTTCCAGCTTCGGTGCCCTCCCCCTGCCCACCGTGCCCTCTTGCTCTCTCCAGGTGTGACAGCACTGCAGCCCCCTGTCCTGGTGTTCCTCAGAGGGGCTGCTGCCCTCCCGGGAAATCCTGATGAATCCATCCATCATTCCCTAAATCTCTCTTACTTTTTTCACTGAATCAAGGTCCTCATATCTGCCTTCCCTTCTCAGCCCGCGTTCTTTGGAGGGCAAGGTACCCGGGTTGGGTATCACATAGCCAGAGCGGGACCTGCCAAGTTCATTGTCAGGGCCATGGAATAGCAATTAATGATAAAAACTGGCTTATCGATACTACAGAGCGTGAGGGGTGTCCCCTCTGCAATGATTACTCACAGCGCTCTTGGCGAATGTCTCTGGGAGCCCTGGCGTGGGAGGGGGTGACCATTGAGCATGATGGAGGACACCGTGGTTTAAGAACCAAACCTGATTGCATCTGAGGCTCAACCTCTTCATTTCAAATGGAGAGTCGTGTTAATTTCTCAGCCAGCTCCATCAAGTGTGTGTGAATATTAATTACCCAAGGAGTCATGTTCTGCAAATCCTGGGTTTTTAAAAAATTTCTTGGACAACCAAGATCCTGTTGGCTCTCGAGCACCCATTTGACTAATAGTGGAAACTTCATTTAGTCTAATCTGGTATACTTTGTCTGATTCTGTAATTCTTTCCTCAGATTCAAGGATCATTATCTCAATCACTGTCCAATTCAAATTTCCGTTCTCCTGATTTCTTCCCCTCCTCAAGCATTTCCTGTTTGCCTCCTCCTGGCACTGCTTCTCCATCACAGGGTCTTGTCTTCCAGGAGGAAAGGTGGCTGTCCACAAAGTCGGCTCCGGGGCAAGTGGCATTTTTGGTCTTTCCTGGGCTTCTCAGCTTAGCAGGTGATTGGGGCTTGACAGGGACAGGGACAGGGACCAGGCCGCATCCCTGCACTCGCCCTGAGTCAGTCTGACATCTGTGGTCTCTGCTGCCCCCAGGATGGTCTCCAGGCAGCGTTCGGCTGTTACTCTCAGGGGGCTTTTATAAGCTTCCCACCTTCAGACGGAGTTCACAAAGTCCATTCCTCGTCGTCAGAAAACACTTTCCAACCGCAGGCTTCCGCAGGAAGGATTGGGAGCTGAAGAAAGATCCACTCTCCAAATCTACCCCAAATTCTGCCATGAACCAAACAGGAACCACCATCCCCTCTCCACCCCCTCCCCACCTGCCTTCTTTCCAAACTGGTTTGTGCTTTATGTCTCATCCTCCAGCAAAGTACAATGAAACAGGATGGCCCAGGTTTTTGAGGTTTCCCAGTCATTTTCTGATTCTGAAGGTGGTTGGTGCAGGGTCCCAGTAGACCAAGTGAGACTCACGTGGCAGGAGAGAAAGGACAACAGAACCCTTCACGGCCACACCCATCACTCAGTTACCCCTGCAAATAATCAAACACAGTTTGGAAAAGGCAACAGTATACACACATAACAGTTGGAAGTTGTCCAATTAGAATGCTTACGATCAAGGATACACCCTACCAACTGTATCTTCATTACAAAAGAGTGGTTTGGAATTTCCTTGGAATTAGGATCACAGAAACCTTTACATCGTTGTTTTCGTGGAAGTTGACCCTTGAACCACGTGGGGGTTGGGACACTGACCTCCCGCACAGTCAAAAATCCATGTATAACGTTCGACTCCCCAAAAACTTAACTACTGACAGCCTACTGCTGACCAGAACCCTTACTGATAACATAAACAGTCGATTAACACATATTTCATATGTAATATATATTAAATCTGCTGTGTTCTTACAATAAGGTAAGCTGGAGGGGCACCTGTGTGGTTCTCTCGGCTAAGTGTTCGACTCTTGATTTCAACTCAGGTCATGATCTTGCAGTTTGTGAGATCGAGCCCCGCATCAGGGTCTGGGCTGACGGTACGGAGCCTGCTTGGGATTCTCTCCCCACCCCCCCCTTCCCTTCCCCTGCTCTCTCTCTCTCTCTCTCTCTCTCTCTCTCTCAAAATAAATAAATAAACAATTAAAGCACAATAAGGTAAGCTGGAGTAAAGAAAATGCTGTTAAGAAAATTGTAAGGAAGAGAAAATACATTTAAGTCAAGTGCTGTCTGGAATGTATCGAAAAATACGTGTGGATAGGTGGACCCAGACAGTTCAAACCCATGTTGTTCAAGAGTTGACCATATGCGCTTGTGAGGAGGAGTTTATGTATTTTCCTAACCCGGGGATGCAGCTGAGAAGAAGATACTAAATGTTCCAGAGCGGCCCTGAAGGTCTCAGTTCTGGTTCCAAAAACTAAAACGGAAAAGATAAAACAGCTCCATCCAAGGCAGATACCTTGAAATAAGGGAAGAAAGTCCCAATGGCAAGCTTACTTCTTCCACATAGGGTGATATAAGGCATAATAATGACAGAAGAAAATATCTTTTCTATTCTTTTTAGTGAATGGGCGATTGAACAAGTTTTGTGTGTGTGAATCACGCTAGAGATACCATAGCATTTTTTCTAAAAGTTTTATTTTTATTTGAGCAATCTCTACACCCAACGTGGGGCTTGAGCTCATGACCCCGAGACCAAGGGCCGCGTGCCCCTCCGACTGAGCCAGCCAGGCACCACCCCTCCTAGCATTTTTGATTGAGCAAACCATCCTAAGGTTAATAAAAATTCTTAAGATTCTTCTGAGCAGATTAGACTTTCCCTTACTTCAAGTACTCCAGGTCTCTAGGGTTTTCCTGCTGTGAGTGAGGGACCTTTCCCACGACAGTAAAAGTTTACAAACTCATGAACCATTGGAATGTAACTGAGGTTAGTCGTAAGCTGCCTTCAAAATGGCATCAGATCAGTGCTAACCTAAATATGGCTAAGCTGCCTTACCAGGAAGGTAGTAGATATTTTATGGAGTGAATAAATGTCTTGCACTTTCTAATGCCATGCATGTCATTTTTTTATAGAAAACAATATGCACATTTTGATTATACTCTGTCAGATTTAGGTGCTAATTAACACTGTTACGGGCTGCAGAAGTCCATCCAAGCCTGAATACATTAGTCATTCATTTCAGCAAGAAAGAGGGGGTAAGGAGTGCATAAAAAAGTAGTCTCGGAGATAATTCAGAAGACAGCTATTCACAGGGAACAGTTAATGCACTGGAAACTTCCATTTCATAATAAACTCCTCACCAATGAGAAACCGAAGTCAATTTGGCAAAACGAATTATCAGTTGAGCGTGGGCTTTAATGAAAAAATGACACGAAATCCATCACTATCAACAAGAAACTTATTCCAGAGCGCTTTGAGAGAGGGAGGCAACCTTGGAGAATGTGCCGATACGTGTATGACTCAGATGCCTGTCAAATGCATTCACTTGCTTTTAGTTTATCGGACTGACAAGTCATACGAAAATGGTTTTGACTTTAGGAAACAGTATTAATTGCTATAAAATCTCACTTTGAGAAATTCAACCCACAAAGCAGAGGTTTCTTGCACGTATGACTTATATAAAGCTAAATGTTCTCCATATTTCTTATTATTTTTTAGTGTTTTCAATACAGTATTTTGGCACATAGACAATAAAATTAAATAAAACCATTTTTTAATAATCATTCCATTGTAAAACTCAAAAGTTTTCATTCACGTGTATATTTTCACGGTTGTAATTATAGCTTATGCATACATTTGCATTTAAATTAATAACCTAGCAAAGATTTTAAATATGTTGCATGCAGAAAGTTATTGTTCTACTCCTTTTAATAATTTAATTATATTCCTTTCAATTAGGTTTCCTTTTTAAGAAATCTTTTCTTAATCTCTATTTATTTTTGAGAGAGAGAGAGAGAGAGATAACCAGTGGGGGAGGAACAGAGAGAGGGGGAGACACAAAATCTGAAGCAGGCTCCAGGCTCTGAGAGCTGTCAGCACAGAACCGGACACGGGGCTCAAACCCATGAATGGTGAGAACATGACCTGAGCCGAAGTTGGACGCTTAACCGACTGAGCCACCCAGGTGCCCCTAATTTGGTTTCCTTTTTAAACTTAATATTCACTCTGGGCCATGAGCTATGCTAAATGCCAAATCTAACGTAATAGGTAATCATCCCACGTTTCTTATTTTAGCTTGTTTTCTATGTGTGTTTTACTATTATAAATACCAACTTGATTAACATATTCATGCCTCAACACATTTTTCTTTGTCTCTTTTTGACCATTTTTCTTAGAACGAGTTCTTGAAAATGATAATGCAGTGAAGAAGAAGTCCTGAGTACATTCTGATGCATCATTTCATCTTTATACCAATTTAGCCAGAGGTACACTAATGTTCTCAAATCTAACCAGGGATGGAAATAATAATGATAATAACTATTATTATTATTTTAATGTTTATTTATTTTTGAGAGAGACAGAGTGTTCAAGCAAGGGAGGAGAGAGAGACAGACAGAAAGAGAGAGAGAGTGCGCAAGAGAGAATCCCGAGCAGGCTCCGCACTGATATGGGGCTTGACCTCACCAACCGTGAGATCATGACCTGAGCCGAAATCAAGAGTTGACTCTCGACTGACTGAGCCAGGAACCCTAGAAATTATTAAACTTAGAACATCCTTTAGAGAAAGTTGTACACCCAAGGTTCAGTGTTCCAATAAGATAAACCATTGAACTCTATAAACCTCTTTCTAATAACTCATCACAGAAAGATAAAGTGGCGTCATGGCCACTGGGGAGAAGCCTTTCGATGCTGTACATTTCTGATCCACACTCAGAAAAAGTATAAGTGCTTATTGATAGAAAAATGGGAAATTTTCCTTTAGCAGTTCATCAAATTCCTTACAGTAACTACTGGAAAGCAGAGGTAAGTAGCAGCAAAGGGTGAAGCAGGGTAAGAGACAAGGGAAGCTGACAGAAAGAAACACAATAGTAAAGACAAAATGGGAACCGAATCATCTAAGGTAGCAGTTGAGACGAAGGAATGCAGAGATGCAGTGGTAGATGGCACACTAGGAAAGAGAGGAAAACGTCACCATTCCCTTCACCCCCTTCCCAGGGTCCCTGCAGTCATGACCTGTATTTAGATCCCACAAGTCCTGATTGAGGACATGGGAGTGTAGCAGGTGGCGTCACTGACCCTGGGCCATGTCCTTCAAGTATACTCATGCACAAGGACATCGGATTCCATAGTTAGAGACAGAGAAAGGCAGAGTAGAGCCCTGTCGCAGGGGAGTACGAGCTTCAGGACGACCCGATGGCGACATGGCATTTGGGTTGGGTATTATAGGGAAGCTAGGGATAACGATTTTGTTGGTGGCCCCAAGTTCTTAAGTGAATCAAAATCCTCATCCATTCAGTTCTTTACTGGCAGGACAGGAGTGTCACTAGCACATGAGAAGCTTTCGGATGAGGCTTTCAACTATATTTAATTCCTTCCTTTGCTTCTGGCATCAAGGATATTGGGGAAGTTTAGGTAAAAGTTTGATAAGATCTATCTGAACTTTGACAGGTTCAGCGACAATCCTGTTGCCAGTGTAAGTGGAAATTTTAGCCCATGGTTGGGTGCAGTGTCGAGATCTTTATTTGGGGTAAGCATTCAATGCAGTGGAGGAGACAAAGGTGTGTCCAGGGCAGACACTACTTGACGATGAATGAGGAGTCTTTTGGGAGCTCAGGAACTAGTCCCTGTGGGGTATATTTAATATTGCAATTCCAGGGTGCCTGGGTGGCTCAGTCGGTTAAGTGTCCAACTCTTGGTTTCGGCTCAGGTCACGATCTCACAGCTTCATGGGTTCGAGCCCCACATCAGGCTCTTGCTGACAGCGTGGGGCCTGCTTGGGATTCTCTCTCTCTCTCCCCCTCTCTCTCTGCCCCTCCCCCACTCGTGCTATCTCGGTCTCTCCCCAAATAAATAAATGAAACTTTAAAAAAAGTACTCAATTCCGTGTGCAGAGTAAGCCTCTCCCTATTCAATTCGCAGAGGCGTATCACAGAGTAGATGTATAGTAGCTTGTTTGACAGTCAAGGGCCCAAGAATTACAACTGAGGGCTGAGAAAGGGGGGGATCTTCTGTGGGTTATTTGAAAGGCCATACCCCTGTGCGGTATGTTTACTCGGAGGAAAAGACTGAGCAATGGTGGGGGGGCGGGTGGGAACGCCCGACTGGTTTAGTAGGAAGAACATGCAACTCTTGATCTTGTGGTCATGACTTCGAGCCCCAGGTTGGGCGAAGAGATTACACTGAAATAAACAAACTAACTAACTTAAAAGAAAAAAAAGGTGGCAAGGCTAATGCCAAGGGAAGGTGTACCACCCATATGCTCTAGGCATGGTTAAGGATGACCATCTATATTTATGGCAAATTCATCCTGAGTGCTTACGGGGATCACAGGATACTGGCCACTCTTTCCTTCCTGAAAGCCCCCTCATTAATCTGAACCAAGGGATTTTTCTTTGTCTTATTTTTTCTTTCCCAAGAGGGAGCTTTCTGCTTTTCAGTGTCCCCTCCATTCACGCCTTCAAGTGGGTGGCTGGTGCCCGGGGCCACCTCGCTGTTTGATCTGCAGGACCACTCATTACTTCGGGTCCCGTCTCGTCTTTTGTTCTAAAGCCCCTTTTAGAAGGGTCTGCCAGGTGCTGTAGTTCAGCTAAAGGGACTGTTTCTCATTCCCATTTTTCTGCTTTCAAATTACATCTCCACTTACAGGTTTCACTCCAGTGACAGAACGAGAGGAGGCGTCTTCTGTTACCTTGGTCTTTTCTTTATCTCTCAAATGGTGTCTTGGCGGTATTTTCTGGTCTACCATGAAAATCTACGCTTTCATCCCTTTTTGTGGTTTGCATAACTGAATGACAACCCAAGCTATTTTTCCGGAAGATGTTTCGGGTGTGGCCATTTGGAGATTTTGATCTATACTCTTCTAGACCTTTCTGGTTTTGATGTTGACCCTCTGGTTGACTGTAGGGAAGGGATCCTGCCAGTCTCCCTGTATGTGAGTTCGGTCAGTTCTTATGCAGAAGCCATGTGCATGGGTCTGACCCTGATCAACATGTGTACAAGTTGACATAAGTCAGGCGGCCCTGGGCTATATATCCTCAAAAGGATTCTAGATTCTTCTATGATTATTTGCTGATCTTTGTTTGGATTTGGGGACAGCTTTGCTTATAGCTCGGAAGTTCAGGGCTGGGCCCAAGGTTTAAATGCTACAGTTGTGGCCGTGCGTCTGATGAGCATGGCTCACGAGAGGGATGGATCCTTGGGGGCAACTGGCATTTTGGCATTTTGGTCTTCTAGGAGAATTGCCAGGAAAAGGCAGAGGGTGTGGACAAGGAGAAGAGGAGGGACGGGGAGCAGAAGGCAAGAGAGCAGCATGAGAGGGAAATAGGAGCGCTGGATAGAGGGAGGCATTTACTTGGGAGATAACGCAAATCCGTTCTTGCTTACAGTTGTCAAATTGCTTATTAACTTCGGCCCCAGAATCTTCTAGTGAAGCAATTTTTAATTAAGAATTTCATTTAGAGTCCTCTGCATAACAATCAAGAAATGCTGCCCGTCAGACTTGTGAAATCTCATTCCTTTTATTTCCTAAGATACCTCTCAAATGAACAATGTTGCACAGATCAGACCGTTCCTGAGAGTCCCACGGAACGCAAAAGATCATCCTTGTTGAGCATGCGCCATTTAGAAAGGATCAGGAGTGTGTGGAGAGCACACATAAGAAGCGGGTTTTTCCCAGGTAGAGCAGGCTTGCAGGGCCCCCGGAGAGGGTGACTGTGGGTAGGAATGTAGCATGTGAGCACTTCCTGTCTCAGGCCTAGATGTGATGGTGCCGCACCCCCAAATGCAGACCCCACAATCTACATCGTGGCAGGTGGAAAGCCAGAGAGAATCCTGTCTCTGAATCAAAGTCAGGCTCTCAGGACACAAAATCAAGGCAGAAGGAGAAAGTCATCCAGTTTAATGGCAACCCACTGCCAAGTTTATCTAAGTGGATGGTGATCTCTTGATAGCTGCAAACCCACCAGCCTGTGGGGCCACCTCAAATAGGCTTGTGGGACCTCCATTCCACCGTATTCCACCCCGTGACTCTCCTTATGATGAACCACACGTTTAGACAGCATGACACATAACAGCAACACAGAAGAGCAAAAGGGAATGATAAGAAGTAAGCTGATCCCACCGGGGTTACCAAACAAAGAGGAACTAATAACAAAACCCAGTACCAAACTAAGAGCAAGTCGCTGAAGAATTCAAAGCAGGGAGACAGAGAGTTCACGCCCAAGTTCACTTGACAAGAGGTGAGCAGCAGAGCGCGGAGGGCCTCTGTGGGCACCATACTTGGTGGAAGACCAGGGCCCGTGATGATGGGTGGTGCAGTGCAGACCACACCCCAGTGGGGCCTCCATGATTAACCGGGGAGAGAATGGGAGAGCAACCCAATGCAAATAAGTGAAGTCCATTAATCTGGAGCCCGTTATAGCAAGAGGATGAGCCCACCTGTGTCCGTGCTCCTGGAGATGCTGAGGGTGGTTACTAGAAGTGGGAGGTCCCATGTGAGTGGTTAAGGGAACGTATTTGGCTCCCTGGTGGGTCCTCAATTGGAAGTAGAACCAAAAATTAAGGAAGCTGTCCGTTATCGATCATGTCCTGGCCATTCGGGGCCAACTGTTCTAGAAGGTATTGTTTAGCATCCTGGGCTATCACTAGAGATAGACATCTGGCATTCGTGATCCAGCAAGATGGCTTCCTGGGTTGTTTACTGTAAATAAGGAGGGTGGGGTTCCCTGGCAGGCTGCCTCAGGTGGTGGCTCAGAATTCTCTGGTTAAATAGGGTCTGGCCATTGTCTGCTTGTATATTCAATCTCTCATGCGTGGAGTGAGCGAGTTTCAGCAGCTACCTTGTCTTTCATCCTGACAAAGCTTATCTTTCCTTGAAAATTCAAAATAACTCCTTACCAAATTCCTTGTCATTCAGTGCAAACCTCAAAAATTGGAAAATCTAAATTAATAGTCCTGACATGTGGTGAGGCGGCCATGCCTCACTTTGCTGCAAGTTTTGCCCGGAGAAGGTGAGAGCTGGTGGGAGTTACAGAGACAGGCTTGTGTGTAAACGTCTTTTAATTCATTAGCTGGGAATGAACGAACAGAGGAATCCATCCTGTAAATGGAAGGTCAGTCAAAATCACCTCTCTTTAACTTCTATGGAGGAAAAAAAGGGAGAGCTCCCCCCTGCCTTTTTTTGTCTTTCTTTATGAACTTCAGGTGCAGATTCAAGTCTTGGGACTTCATGCTTTGCTGTAGTTCATCATGGCTGGTCTACACAGGCCCCAATTCTAGCCTTTGAGTTTCTTGTGGTGAGTGTCAGGGCTTTGCTCTGATTGGCCAGTGCCTTCTCCAAGACAGTCATTAAATATTTTTAATATCATTCTAGGGTGCCTGGGAGGCTCACTCAGTTAAGCATCTGACTCTTGGTTTTGGCTCAGGTCATGATGTCACAGTTCGTGGGTTCGACATACATGTCAGGCTCTGAGCTGACTGTGCAGAGCCTGCCTGGAATTCTCTCTCTCTCTCTCTCTCTCTCTCTCTCTCTCTCTCTGTGTCTCTCTACCTTTCCCCTACTCTCCCTCTCTCTCAAAATAAATAAACTTAAAAAAATATTTTGAAAATCAAAATCTCTCTGTACAAATGTCACGTTTAAGCTTTCTCATAAAAAAAAAAAAGCCTATGGTTTGGTATACAGGCATTTGTATTTTATGTGGGTGGCATTATGAATACAAACAGTTCTATTCTTTTCTCACTTAGCACGTGTTTTTAGGACCCGTCCATCTTACTAGGTGAACGCGTAACTTGCTTCCTCTAGCTGCCTAGTAGCAGACGCTGTCTGTTCCCTTTTGCCAGATGTGCTCAATGGGGCCAAAGCATTCATCCGGGGACTTTTAGGGATGGTGGCCGCTGAGTTCTCACACTTGTCCCTTTCTCCAAATCATGTCACTGTGGGAATATGGAATTATCACAGCCCGGGGCAGCTGCTGACAGACCCAGGTTCAAGTGTGGCCAGCCAAGTCTCTTGTCTCTGGTTAAGACAGACTGAACCGTAGTGTGATTTATGCCACAGAGCTCCCCATCGGGCGAGGCCAAGGTCATGCCTCTCTGGAAAGCTATGTTCGTCCAGCTTCTTCCTCTGCCACCCCCTGCTCGCCTCACTTTTCTGCAGGTCTCTCCTGAGAGCAACCAGCCAATAAATCACAATATAGGAGTCAACATCTCAAGATCTGCTTTGAGAAACTTCCATCCAACACAGGGAGCACTTCGAACTGTGTATCTACTATGCTTCACCCATTCATCCACACTGCCTTGCTGATGCCACAAACATCTCGCTAACTAATACACGTGGAAGTCCTAGGCAGTGGGGTAAGCTGCACCGTATGCGATAAAGTACTTTCAGCTTACAATACTTAAGAGCTCTGTAACTCTGTGGATTCCCACTCTGGGAAGTTTAAAATCCCTTCAATTATTGCGGACATTCTGTTTATATACGGGCTCATTTTCTGCTGTGAAGATCAATTAAAAAAAAAAAAAGAATGGGTGGTCCCTATATATCCAATCAGCAAATCGATTGGTTCTTATTTAAATCAAACTGCAGATATGTGGTATGTGGGTTTCAGAAATAGACGTTTTCCTTTTTTTTTTTTTTCTTTTTTCAAGTAGGCGTCATGTCCAGCGTGGAGCCCAATGCGGGGCTTGAACTCAAGAGTCTGAGATCAAGACATGAGACGTGATCAAGGATCTGATGTTTAATGGACAGAGCCAGGCAGGCGCCCCAGGATGTTTTCCTTGGTTGGGCACCACCCCCAGGGGAATTCCTTAACCTTTTATCTTCCTGTCCACATTTTGATCTTTAACACCTCTCCCCCCTCCCCACACACAAATGATCAGGGAAATATACCCATGACATTCAGATTTTCCCTTCATTCAAATGACAACTTTTTGAAGATTTCAATCCAACCAACCCCCGTTGTTGAGTACACACTGTGCGCCAGGCACTGGAGTGGGCTCTGGGGACACAACATTTTGTGTCCAATAGCAAAATGATAAGTTTAAGGATGACCATATCTGTAATCACATCAAATGGTAAGTCATTTAAATATGCCAATTGAAAGACAGAGATTGTCATGCGAAGACAGTGGCAATCAAGACCCAACTCTACACCACTTACAAGAAACTTACATTAAATTTAAAAACTTACATAAAAATGGTCCAAGTAAAAAAGAAAAAATTGGAAAAGAAACATCATCCTGTCCTCAGTAAAAATTATACTAAGGTGGCTAGTTCAATGACAGACAAAGGAGATTTCAAGTCATAAGTATTACCAGGAATAAAGAAGGCCATGTAATGACAAACGAACCAAATAATCAAGAGGACATAAAAATTCTAAATGTTTAAGCACCTCCTGACAATGTTAATTCGAGAATAGGGAAACTCACAATTATACTGAGAGATTTATTGAAATCTTTCAATAAACAATAGGAGAAGTAGATCCAAGATGCAAAAAAAAATAAGAAAGATGTGACCCACACCATCAACTACTGAGACCTAACTGACATTTCTGAATCTCAACATTGAAGACTACACATGATTTCCAAATCACACATCCCATCGATCAAGATATCGCATACTCAGAACAACCACAAAAACAGTAATTGTGAATTTTAAAGGATCCAGTGGAATTAATAGTAGAAATCAATAATAGAAGGTATTAGGACAATCACCAAGTGTTTGTATGTAAATAAAACTCCCAAACAACACATGAGTCCAAAAGAAATCAAAAGAGAAATAAGAAAGTTTTTTGAACTAAAGGTATGAAAACACGTTGGTGTCTGTGAGATGCCTCTAAACAGTGTTTAGAGTTTCCCTCTACAGTATATTTGCTGTTCTTATTTTCATACTAGAAGAGAAGACATCTCAAGTCACTGGCCTCAAAATCCACTTGTAAAGACAAAAAAAAAAAAAAGAAGAGCAAATGAAACAGAAAATAAATTGAAGAAGGAAACTAAAAAAGATCAGAGAGGAAATCAACCAAATAGAAAATCATAACACAACAGGCAAAATGAAACTGGAAGCTAAAATCATAAACTACTGGGTCACCTGGGTGGCTCAGTCAGTTAAGTGTCTCACTCTTGGTTTCGGCTCAGGTCATGACTTCAAGGTTCGTGAGTTCGAGCCCCACGTCGGACTCTGTGCTGACAGCTCAGAGCCTGGAGCCTGCTTGGGATTCTGTGTCTCCTTCTCTCTCTTCCCCTTCCCCACTCACGTCTCTCTCTCTCTATCTGTCTCTCCCTCTCTCCCTCTCTCCCTCCCTCTCCCAAAAGTACATAAACATTAAAAAAATTTAAAAAGGGGCGGGGGCACCTGAGTTGCTCAGTCGGTTAAGGGCTGACTTCAGCTCAGGTCATGATCTCACAGTTCGTGGGTTCCAGCTCCGCATCAAGCTCTGTGCTGTCAGCTCGGAGCCTAGGGCCTGCTTCAGATTCTGTGTCTCCCTCTCTCTCTCTCTCCCCCTCTCCCACTCATGCTCTGTCTCTGTCTCTCTCAAAAATAAATAAACATAAAAAAAATCATAAACCACTGGCTAGCCAGTTTGGGGCAGGGGTGGGGAATCTCAAATTACCAATATCCAGAAAGACAGAGGTAATATGATTACAGATTTTACTGTTACTAAATTGGTAATTAGTGTATATTATTAACAACGTTATGTCAATAAATTGGATAACTTGGGTAAACTGATATATTCCTTGGAAGATAGGCCCACTCAAGAGTAATAGATAATCTGGTAACTACATATCTCTTTAAAGAAATTGTATTTGTAAGTAAAACCTCTTTCCACAAAACAACAACAACAAACTATAGGTTTAGAGACATTCACTGATGAATTATATACAAGTGTTAGGAAGAAATAATACCAATTCTGCCAGAAACTCTCCCATAAAATTAAAAACTAGGGAATAACTTCCAACTCATTCTTTGAGGCCAGCATCACAGATACCAAAATAAGGCAAAGGTATCACAAGAAAAGAAAGCCATAGACCAAAATTCCTTGTAACTATAGAAGCAAAAACTATGAATATAATTTTTGCAAATAACATCTGAAAAATGTACAAAAAGATAATTTCATGACCAAGTGGGCTTCATTACTTCATTATTTCTTATAACTGTATAGGAATCTGTAATTATTTGAAAGCAAACTTTAGTTTTAAAAAATTCTGTGTAATGCCATTCACAAAAATAAGCACAAAATAGATTAAAGACCTAAATGTGAGACCTGAAACTGTAAAATTCTTAGAAGAAAATATAAGCAGTAATTTCTTTGACATCAATCATAGAAACATCTTTCCAGATACATCTCCTCTGGCAAAGGGAAACAAAACCACAGTTAAATTATTGGGACTACACCAAAATAAAAGCTTTTACTCAGTGAAGAAAACCATCAACAAAACCAAAAGGCAACCTACGGAATAGGAGAAGATATTTGCAAATCAAAAGGGTTATTATCCAAAACATAGAAAGAACTTATACAACTCAACACCAAAAAAACCCCCAAAAAATCCAATTAAAAAATGGGCAGAGGACATGAACAGACATTTTTTCCATGTACACATGTCCAACAGAGACAAGAAAAGATGCTCAACATCACCCATCATCAGGGAAATGGCAGAGTAAAACAACAATGAGATTTCACCTTATACACGTCAGAATGGCTAAAATCAAAAACACAAGAAATAAAGTGTGGGTAAGGATGTGGAGAAAAAGGAACTCTCCTGCACTGTTGGTGGGGATGCAAACTGGTACAGTAGGGAGACTCCTTAAAAAATTGAAAACAGAGCTACCCTGTGATCCAGTAATTCCACTACTGGGTATTTATCCAAAGAAAGTGAAATCACTAATTCCAAAAGATATATGTACCCCTGTGTTTACTGAAGCATTATTGACAATAGCCAAGCTATGGAAGCAGCCCAAGTGTCCATCCACAGTTGAATGGGTGAAAATATAATTTATATTTACAATGGAACATTCCTCAGCCATACAAAGGGATAAGATCTTACTATTCCCAACAACATGGATGAACCTGGACAGTATAATGCTAAGTGAAATACGTCAGGCAGAAAAAAAGACAAATACCGTATTGTTTCACACATATGTAGAATTTAAGACACAACACAAATGGACAAATAAAGGGGAAAAAAAAGGGACAAACAAAAAACAGACTCTTAAGTGTGGCTAAGGCTAAAGATAAGCGAAGAGATCAATGGACCCACAGTGAAAATCCAGAAATAGTTCGGTATGTTACATATGGACCTCTGATCTTTGATACATATATAATGCCAATTCAGTGGAAAATAAATAGTATTTTTCCACAACTGTTCCTGGAAATTTGGATATCCATTTGAAAACACACACACACACACACACACACACACACACACTTGAGTTTATACCTTGAACCACACACAAAAATGACCTCAAAATGTATCATAAACATAAACGTAAAACTTACAGCAATAAGACGTTTAGAAGAAAAAACGGAACAAAGCCCTTGTGAACCTTCCTTAAACAAGCATTTCTTCAGTTAAAAACCAGACACATGACCCATGAAAACATTGACAAATTAAATTTCTTCAAAATTAAGAACTTGTTGGGAAAATGAAAATAAAGGTCACAGGTGGGGAGAACAATCTTTGGAAAGATATATCTGATAAAGGTTGGTATCTATCTTACACAAAGAAATTTCAAAATTCAATCATATAAAGGAGAGGGAGAAAGGAATAGGTCAGTGGAAGTATTCTCTCGGATTGTAACCGTGGATACATGTCATTATACATTTGTCCAAACCCATGGAATGTACAACACCAAGAGTGAAATCTAAAGTAAACTGAGGACTTTGGTGGATAAAAATGGTTATAGGTTCATCACCTGTAGCAAATGTCGCACTCTCCTGGGGGCTATTGATAACGCAGGAGGCTGTCCACTTTGGGGGTGGGAAACTGAATATTTGGGAAATCTCTGTACTTTCCTCTCATTTTTCTTCCCCCTGTAAACCTACAGCTGCTGTAAGAAAATCAGTTCTTTTAAAAACTCCATAATGGGGCACCTGGGTGGCTCAGTCAGTTAAGCGTCCGACTCTTGATTTCCGCGCAGGTCACGATCTCAGGGTTTGTGGGATTCTCTTTCTCCCTTTTTCTCTGCCCCTCCCCCGCTCACACTGCCTCTGTCTCTCTCAAAATAAATAAATGAACTTAAAAAACTTAAAAATAATAATAAAAACTCAATAATAAACAAAAATAAATTACAAAATAGGAAAATGTTTCAACAGATATCTTGCCAAAGAAAATATATGCATGGCAAATAACCACATGAAACGATGCTTAACCTCATTAGTCGTTAGGAAAATGCAAATGAAAACCACACTGAGATGCCATTATACATCTGTTAAAACAGACCACAGGCACCGACTACTGGAAAGAATACGAACGAATACGTGGTAAGCTAGCATCGGTGGGAGTACTCACAGATACTGCTAGTAGGGTCATAAAATGGCGGAAACACTTTGGGAAACACCTTGGATTTTCTTCAAACTTGTTTGTACACATATCATGTGCTTCAACCATTATCTTACAGATAAATTACCCTAGGGAAAGAGAATAAACATTGTTATATCCGTATAAACATTTGTACATGAAGGTTCACAGCCGCTTTATCTATGCTAGTCCACTGCAGCCTAAAAACGAGCACACGAACAAACAACACAACAACAACAACAAAAACAACAACAAATACCCATGAACAGGTGAATGGATAAACAAACTTTGTGGAGCTACAAAATGGAACGCATGACTCGATTAATACCAAGTAATAAACTCTAAATACACACAGCAGGAGTCACGAGTCTTACAACAAATGTCAAAATAAACCAAATTCTCCTCTCCAAAACAAATGAAAAAACTGTGTCACTCAACTCGTAGAAAACTCTAAAATGTGCAAATTATTTAACAGTGAAATAACACATGTCATCAGTGGTTTGGGAAAGGAAAGGTCTAGAAGGAGGGGTCCCTAGGAGGCGTGAGCAGATTTTTGGGTTGGAGAATATATTCCACATCTTGTTTTTTAATGTTTATTTATTTTTGAGAGAGAGAGAGAGAGAGAGAGAGAGACAGCAGGGGAGAGGCAGAGAGAGAGAGGGGGACAGAGGATCCCAAGAAGGTTCCTCACTGATAGCAGGAAGCCCGATGTGGGTCTCAAACTCACAAACCTTGAGATCATGACCTGAGTCAAAGCCGGATGCTGAACCAACTGAACTACCCAGGCACCCCCTCATGGATAATTTAGACCTTATCAAAACTTAAAATTCCTGTTCGTGAAAATATACCATTGACAAAATGAAAAGGCAAGCCATGGGCTAGAAAAATATTCATAATACATATATCTGCCTAAGCCCTTATGTTTAGATAAGTAAACCGCTCAAATCAATAATCAAAGTCATGCAATAAAAATGGGCAAAAGACTTTGCTGGGGGAGGTCATCACGAAGATGTGACCACCCATGGGCCCATTAGCTGGCCCCGGGCACTTGGGGGCTCCTCGCCCCCTCCCCTGTCCTTGGAGTATGAAATCTCCTTCCCTTTCCTGCTCCCAGAGGAAGCTCCAAAAACAAGCCTTGACATGGTGACGTGATGTCGAGAACACCTACAGGGTGTATGTGACTGGACTCACTTAAGGCCTCTTTATAAACTTTTAAGGTCTGGCCGGCAGGTGCAAGGATCCATTCCTCTTGGTGCCAAACTACGCCCTGAATGCTACCAAGAGGGTCATGAGCCAACAGACTTGAACAGACACTTAACATAAGAAGAGATATAAGGTGCCGACAAACACATGACAAGGTGATCGGCATCGTCATTACCGAAATGCAAGTTAAAGCCACACTGGGATGCTAGCTCATGTCCCTCAGAAGAGATAAAAGGAAAATGACAACTGCATCTCCTACATGGCTAGAGGAATGTGCAACAGCCCAACCACGTTGGAGGTGTTTTGGTATGTTCCTATATAATTAAACACTCATCTACCCTACTTTCCAGTGATTCACTGTCAATGGGCCCTGAGTGTTGCCATGATAGTGCAGAGGACTGAGAGGACCGAGCTGTTAGCAAAGGAGGGAATAACCTGTTTATCATGGGAGGCAGTGGCTTCTGACAATGTCAGCAAAAGTGTGGGGCTAGTAAGTAGCTTGGACAACACTCACACCTGTTATGCTACTATGCCATTAACTTCCATCTTACAACCTTGGCATTCCCAGTGCCTTAATTCACTTCTGTCCGTGGCTAACATTCCTCTTCATCAACTCTCAGCTCTGTCATCTCCTCTCCTGGGAAGCTTTCCTGGATTCCCTAGTCTAAGTTCTAGAACTTTCCATGGTGTCTCACCAGCTCCTTGTACCTGTGCATAACACTTTCAGAGAATGCATTACTTTTCTTTCCCGATAGTGCTTTGGGTAAGCATGGATTGTGCCCCTTGGGTACGTGTTATTAAATCTTTCCCAGACCCTGGCATATACAGAATTTTTTATAACTGTTACTAGAATGAATAAAGACTTGACTGAGTCTATAAATCTAATATATTGGGGGCTCCTGGATGGCTCAGTGAGATGAGTGTCCAATTCTTGATTTTGGCTCAGGTCATGCTCTCCTGGTTGTGGGATGGAGCCCTCCATTGGGCTCTGCACTGAGTGTGGAGACTGCTTGGGATTCTTTCTCTCCCTCTCTCTCTGTCCCTGTCCATCCCTGGCTCGCTCTCTCTCTCTCTCTCTCTCTCTCTCAAAATAAATAAATAAATAAACATGTAAATCTAATATTTTGAATATTGAGAAAAGTTTTTACATATTAATATCCTAATTCCTTAAAAAAAATTTTTTTAATATTTTATTTTATTTTTGAGAGAGAGAGAGCGAGCATGAACGGGGTGAGGCAGAGAGAGAGAGAGAAAGATACAGAATCCACAGAATCTGAAGCAGGTTCCAGGCTCTGAGCTGTCAACACAGAGCCTGACACGAGGCTCAGACTCAGGAACCACCAGATCAAGACCCGAGCTGAAGTTGGACACTCAACCAACTAAGCCACACAGACACCCCCGTCCTAATTCTACTCATTACTAAGTTCTGCTTCTCCGTACCAAGTCAATATTATTAATTTTTCCTTACTGTGGAAGCAGGAATTATCAGTCATAATTCAGTATCAATCCTGGGCCATTAATTATATTTCAAATCTTGGATCACAATGATAAAGACTGATTTAAAATGAATATGAATAGCATTTTGATAGAGAAGTTCCAAACAAATTAGGACTCTGTTCTTAATCCCTTATAATTTAAGTAGTTAAATGCAGGTATTTACACAAGCTGAAATCATGACCTCCTTCTGGGGAAACAAGAATAGAGGCAAACATCACCAAGTGCTAGGAAGATCCTTCGTAAGTGCTGTTAATTGGTGAATTCCTGTCTCTTTGTAGAGCTCAGCACAAGCCACACAAATGCCTGAAATGCAGTATTGACAGGAACGTGTCACTTAATGGTTCATATTTGGTGAATTCCTTTAGCTGCCTCAGAATATTAGCAGCAATTAGGAAGATGAGTTCTCCCATCAAAAAGTTTTAATGGGGAACACCTGGGTGGCTCAGTTGGTTAAGTGTCCGACTTTGGCTCAGATCATGATCTTGCAGTTCACAAGTTTGTGAGTTCGAGCCCCCAATCAGGCTCTGTGCCGACAGCTCAGAGCCTGGAGCCTGCTTTGAGTTCTGTGTCTCCCTCTCTCTCTGCCCCTCCCCTGCTCATGCTCTGTTTCTCTCTCTCTCTCAAAAATAAATAAACATTAAAAAGATTTTTTTAAAGCCTTAATGGAGGTTGATATATAACTGGCCATTAGGTAAAGCCTACTTTTTAGAATAAAATAAACTTCTGCATTATTGCTTCCATATAATGCACTGATTTAAAACAAACTCTTTGTATAATTGAAGAAACATAACTATTTTGAGAAAAGATTCTCTCCAACTCAGTCCCATTCAGATACGGCATGATCCTTGCTTTGGACAAAGCGTTAAGACAGGTTCATGACTCAGAAGAACCTCTTCTTTGCCAGCTGGGTGTTTACTAGCTAAAGTAACAATTAGTAACTAACTCTAATTTAGCAAATGATAGGAAACATTTAATATTCTTTGACCACAGTTCACTCCCTGTCAAGATGCCTTTTACATGAGGCATCCTACAGGACACGTTAAACTTGATCTCTGGGCGGCAACCAACCGAGGAATCGTAACATGATTAGTGGGTGAATACGGTGGATGGTGGCCGACGGGTGCATTGGGAGCATAGAGAAATTGCCACCTGCTCTCACCCTCCACCACCTTACTACAGTAATCTACGTACCCCTCATTTTTGGAAGTCAAGAAGATGAATTTAGTCAAGAAGATGAATGTAGACGCCTAAATGGGAGCAAGGTCAAGCTTATCTGACCCAGACATGGGGACACTTGGCAGATCGGAAGTAAAGTTGAGATGCTTCTCTTTTCTAGGACATGTATCCAGTAGAAAGGAAGCTGGTAAAAATAAGATATTGCACAGTAATATCACACTGATCATTAAAAACCTGCCTGTATAAAATTGATCAGAAAGAGGAGATAGGAGTGAAAACATCGAGGTTGGAAAGCAACAATGAAAGCGGAAGAGACCCTAAAGAGGCCAGGCCTGGAGTCTGCAGTCTGCTGAGTCTGAGACAGCTTTGTGTGCAGGCACCTAGTAACATGAAACCAGAACCCTAGGCATGCACCGCATCACATGCCCTCACGGGTGTTTTGTGGCTCACGTCAAAGCCCCCGACAAACCATTAGGCAGCTAATATCCTCCCATCTCAAGCATGCAGACTCAAAGGATCAGCTAATTTGCTTAAGGTCACAAATAGAGCAGGTACAAGGGAAAGGGTTTGAATCTAAGCCAGAAGACTGTGCTGTCCCTTCAGCTTTGCAAGAATGCCATTCAGACAGGAGGGGGTCTTTCAATTCATCAGGCTCTGCTGTCTCCGTGGCTATTCTCTGAGTAAGTTTGATGTAGTTGCACCGTGTCCAGACAAGGATGTGTCAACTATATATATATATATCTTAATATATCTAAGCAACTAGATTGCTTACCTAGTTGCTTAAGATACATATTAATATATATAGTTGCTTAATATATATAGTTGCTTAATATATAGTTGCTTAATATATCTTAAGCAACTATAATATAATAACAAGCAACTTATCTTAAGTTATAATATATAACATATATATTATATATATATAATAATATATCTTAAGCAACTATAATATAATAATATCTTAAGCAACTTAATATATCTTAAGCAACTATATATATATAATAACTTAATATAATATAAGCAACTAGATATATATATATATATTATAACTTAAGATAAGTTACTTAAGATCTAAGGTCTAGTTGCTTAGATATATTAAGATATATATATATATATATATATCTAGTTGCTTAAGATATATATTAATATATTTAGTTGCTTAATATATATAGTTGCTTAATATATAGTTGCTTAATATATCTTAAGCAACTATAATATAATAATAAGCAACTTATCTTAAGTTATAATATATATATAATATGCATATATTATATATATAATAATATATCTTAAGATATATCTTAAGCAACTATAATATAATAATATCTTAAGCAACTTAATATATCTTAAGCAACTAGATATATATCTTAATATATCTTAAGATGATGCCCAGGGAAACTTGTACTGGGTTCTGATAGATTGCTGGAGAGCCTGGAGAGGTGACTTCTCTAGGAGAGCTCACTGGGCAGAAGGTCATATCATATTCATAATCGATCATATTCAGGAATCAATCTTTTACCTTCAGCGACTGATGTGGCCTGGAGTACGAGTTATACCTGTCTGAATTTAGATTAGCAGAAGGGCGTGGACGTAGAGTGAAACAGAAAAAAATATCTTGACTACCTCATACTTGAACGTGACCATCTTAGCTTTTCCAGAGATGTCTGTCCACCTTCTCCAAACCTAAATTCATACCGAATGGGCAATGCCCTTATCAAGAAAAACACTCCCTCAAGGCTCCAATGCATTCAGTTCCATTGACTCCACCTGAGCCACGAGATGTTCCATAGGAAGAAACTTAAAATTAGAATCCCATCAGCTAACAGGTATTTCTTCTCTCTTGTGCTGCTAAAACCCAGGGCAAAAGGTAGGGTTTGGAGTGTGTAATTAAATCATTCCAAGAAACAATTTCATTTGCCTTTCTCTTCCCCTTAATTGGTTTTTTATTTGCCTTTAAATTTTAATTGTCTTGATTTATGTGTATTTCACTTTATAATGTTTCTCAAATCCTTTGTGGAATAGGCTATAAAATACAAATCCTTTAAAAATCTCTTGTCCGATAACAAATATCTACGCAGCTACACGGAAGATCTGGAAGCGTGATGATAGAGCAGGCTTCCCCTATAAGTACCTAACCAATCTTGTAAAATGATTAAGTACATACACTCAGCTTCATTAGCCGACTTCTGGTACCAGACGCAAGATGCCAGAGATAATCCCTTCCAGCTACGACCACAGAAGGCATTTTTGGAAAGTCCCTAACAAAGCCTGAGTTGGCTTTTCAACTTCTTCCTCCCTCTACCTTGACCATCGGGTCATCGAGTAGAGTTTGATTTCATTTTGCACCAGGTCAATAGAAGATGGTCCCGAAGTTTCATGAAATTCTCATTGATTGTTTTGAAAATCAAATATCATCATATTGAAGGTCATCCCATCAGAATTAAAATATGTTTGTAGTGTGATTTAAAGTCATGTTTAGTGTGACAGAACTTAGACAGATACTTGTTCAATTTACTTTCAATTAAGTCATTATATAATTGAACCTCACTAGAATTATTGGATTATGTCGCAGTTGAACAAACTGGAAGGCCTTATGTTATCTTTTTGTTTAAAGTTGGGAGAAAACCAATCTAAATGAATTTCCCCATTGCTTCACTTTATTACTGAATATATGAGAAAATTATCCTGGCATGAAGAAACGTAAAAGATTCTTCACAGAAAGAGAGATGAAATTAATCTTTCTGTGACTGAAGCCATTCACATTATCCATCACTGCCTTAGTGCCCTTGTTAGAAGTTCAGTCAACCATCATCTGCCATCAAATAACCAGGTTCTAGGAGAATTTTGAATGCAAATGCTTAAGTAGATTTTATAGATGTCAAGACAGTGGTTGTTGACTTTGGTCATGGCATCTGGAGGATGGAGGGGTCAGTACAAGGATGATCCTTATTTGCACAGCCCAAGCTGAACGCTGGATCCATTTGTGCCCCTTAAAATTCCATAGTCAACAGACCTATTGGCACTTTCGTGTGCCAGACATTGTGTTTGGCATCAGAAATTAAAGGCTGACAATGCCAGGTGTCCCTTCTCAAGGAGCTTATACCACTGCACATGTAAAGGCGAGGAGGAGGAGTAATCACATATAATACAACATACAATGTCATGGAGGTATGGGTATGTTATGACTAACACACAGAGAAGATGAATGGAAATAGGAATGAAATGTCCAGGACATCTACTCAAAGAACTGCCTCTTCCGTGACTTGGAGAACGAGTGAAAATTATTCTGGCTGGTAAAGGCTGGAGAGTCCCTCCCACATGGGGGACAGCGAAAATGATCTTGTCTGGGGAAGGAAGTGGTTCCAAACTGTGGGAGCACATGGTTGTGGGGGGAGAACTGCACCTGCGGACATGAGGGAGAGACAGGCAGCAGAGTGCCTGGTCAGTCAGGACCATGGTCATCCACTTTTGCATGTAGTTAATGGGAAGGTAGTAAAGTCTTAGAAGCTAAGGAAGTGGCATTGTTGGGTAGTTCTATCTGGGAAGAGGAAAATGGGCTGAAGACCCAACACCTGATAGTCAATTATGGCAGTTATCTGGACAAGAGGTGGTGAAAGCTTTTAAAATAACAGAAACATAAAGGGAGAGCATGCATCATTGCAATTATGGCACTCTTCTTCTAACACGGTGACGGGTGGCTTTAAATTTTAAAAACAGAGGATTTTGTTTCTCGGCGACTGTTCACCCTACAGATGGATGCGACATTGACTCGTTCTATCACATCCTTCGTGCAGGTAGCTTGAAAACCAGCCTAATTAATGTATTTATTTGTAGAGTCATCAGAAGGTTTCGGTGAATTGTTCAAGCACAAAATTAGTTTTATATGAGGAGAATCTGTTATAGTGTTAAGCATGGAAAACAGTTGTGTTACTCAACAGCCTGGAAGGGAACAGATGGCCTGGTCAGAGGACTGACCAGAGAAAGTCTAATGAAGTGACCATTTACAGTGATGCATGAGGTGAAGAGACTCAGGAAGGGAGAGGGGACCCCAAGGACCAGCGATCTTTGTTCTCCCAGACCCAAGCGGGCAAGATAAGCGAATGGTACTCCCAGGCCCAGCAAGAGCCACAGCACTGGGAGGAGGCAGGAGGTGCTCCTGGTTGGGAGAGGGGGAAGATCTTATTTAAGGGAAAACCCAAGAGACAGAGAGTGGAGAACAGATACCAAAACCCCTCTCTCCTGCTGGTGTCACCACGGGACAAAGCAGACTGTCAGAAAGAAAGAAGGCAGCCAGGAGCCGGTGATGCTGTGCAGAAGAGCCACTATCTGGGACAAGGGATGGAGGATGGACAAAGTGGGTGGGGCTGAGCCAGGAGGATCATGGGTAACAGGTTAGGCAGCACTGGAGAGAGTCGCCTTTGATGCTTTGCAAATAGTCTGGCTAATTGAGCAGCCTGTTCCTCAGTTCTACATCCTCCAGAAGCCTGGGCCCCTCTTGCACATGGGGTCCCCTTTGCCTTGTTGACACCCTCATCCCTGCTTGGCCTTTCAGATTCCTGCCTTGGCCTTACTTCAGAGCCACATCGCCACTGAGACCATTTCCTACTTCTGAAAGGTTTTCCACCATGCTCTGTGCTTTGCTTATATGCCCAATTATGCTCCCTAATACACAAAAGTGGGCCTTTGGCATTTCTCTTCAGAAGCCTTAATGACTAAATTAAATAGGGAAGAAAAAAAACTAGCAAAGGCCCTGATAAATTATCCTAAGAAAGAGAAACCTCAGAAGCAAATTTCTCAGGAGCAAAGACAGTGGGCATCAGGGGAGGACCAAGGGGTTATTTGACCTTAACTCAGCTTCAGCCCTGTTTTGCTTTCCTTCCGGTCTTGTCAGTTAATCAATTACCAATGCACAGTCCTCATAAATGAGATCCCTTCTTGCAGGTCGACCAGAAGGCTGTCTGCATCACGGGGGCGGGCATCTAAAAGCATCATTACGTGGACTGCTAGCTGAAATAATATTTTGGTGCCTCAAGAATTCTTGCTTAATAGGTTTCTAGTGCATTAACTCAGCCAGTTTTATAGAATTATAGAATTGTTTCAAAACGAGACATCTGCTTATTATTCATCATCTTCCGAGGAATAGCTTAATGTGAAATAGCCCTTAAAATACACTCAGTAAATAGTAGTGCCTGTTCCCCAACTTTACCTGGAGACTCAAGGAGCCCATCTCCGAGGCTCTCCTCAAACACTCAGAACTTGCGCTGTTATTTTTCAGGCGCAGAGCTATTTAATCAGGTGCAAAGGCATGTTCCTCAGCCCCCAGAATTCAGGGTCCTAAACAACAAATAATGCAGAATCAAAAGAGCCAACCGATCCCCTAAGATTCATAACCCTTTCGCGGAGAAACCAAAAAGGAGCTTTCCCGGAGTCCTCCTCCAAAAGCCAACACTGTGGATCATGAAGAAAAAGCAATTTCCAGAGATGGGGGTCCTAGGGAGTCAGGACCCCAAGAACCCTGGATGCTTAATCCACAGCACTGTTTTGAGGATGAAAGTGACTCACAAACATGAACGTAATTTGTCAGTGGTGATGGCTTTCCAAACAGTATTTATGACATTAGGCATACTAATATATTTCTAAAACATCCCAGCACTTAGTTTATTGATTAGAGACCCATATTGCTATAGGAAGGAATTAGCATTTGCTCTTGAACAGTTAGTGTGTGAAAGAAAGAAAGCCAGATGCAGTCAGTTATTGTGCATGGGATTTGCATCGTGGGAAGCCCCACTGCTGATTCCCTGCAGACCTTACATATCTCCCCACAGTCTTGTCCCTAAACAGCGGGACTTGGCTGACAACAAGGGTCAAGAGTGCCTATCAGTTGTGAAACTTAGTCGTCGAGAGCCCGCCAAGCCTGTTGATTGTTTTCCTGGCGGATTCAGTCTTTCTCTTAATTACACAAAACACAGCCCCGGCTGCCTCCTGGACGTCTTCTGCTTCCTTTCTATCTCTTTCTGCGGAACAAAGCAAGGACCCTTTCTTAAATCGCTAGTATTTTGTCTCCTCTGACTACAGCGGCCCTAACTCAGGTTGCCATGATTCTGAGCCAATGCTACGTGTTAACTTCCTGCTTCGCCTTCTCTTTTTTCTCCTCCAAACTGTTTCTGCACTAAGTGATCACAGATGCCAAGCAACAGTCTGAAAGAGCTGAAGCTCCAGAACCCCACCTACTGCTTCTAGCTGCTCTGGAATCTGGCTTCCGCTACCCGTTCCAACCCACATTCCTGCCACTTTGACTTGGGCTTTCTTGGTCGCCGATAACCAATGGTGAGAGCGTCCAGCTCAAGAAAAGCCTCTGCTAACTGCAATTTTCTCTCCACTCCTCATCCTCCAGACCCAGGGAACAGATTTTCCCATGCCTCCACCCGTGCACACCAGGATACATGGTCTGTGTACCACACTCTGCTTCCTCTGCCATGGCTCTCATTCGGTGAAATGAAGTGATCTCTTTGTGACTTTCTTTTTTTCAGTACCCCATGGTCTATGTTCAGTTACAGCCTCTGTCTTCCTCATCCTTTTGACCCCAGTGCCACGTAAAATGGTCTGCATAGGCAGCAGGCACCATGCTCAAAAGTGAAATGTATCCTCCTTGAGCTTCACTTTCCAAACATGCAAGAAGTAGCCACAGAGATAAAGGTGACCTGGCCTGTGTCCCGTAGGACATCTACACACCAGGAGACTCTGTGTGGTCATCAGGAGTCACCCTGTCCACCTCTATGACACTCATTCCGACACTGAGCTACACTCTGGCATTTCTGTCAGTGCAGAATGGGGCAGGTGCCAATCCGCGGTAGACCTCCCGAGCAATTTTCCGTGTCGTATAATTCTTGCTCATCCCCTGGCATGCAGGCTTAAGCCACGAAGCTGATTATCATGCGAAATACATACTGCAGGAATTGGATCTACCTTTATTTCTTTTAGTCATTAAATGTTCAAAAGTGGATGATAAATTTTCTTGACTTCAATATATTTCCCTGACATAAAAAGCACTAAAAGGGAATTAAAGTTTCATAAAATCTCTAATATGCACTGTACATATTTCCCTGTCAGACAAGCTGTTTTTAGTAAAGACTTGCAGGATATTCGGTTTCAATCAGTGTAAATTTAAATAAATTCATTCTAATCCCCCACTTTCCCTTCCAGCTATAAATCTGGGGCGACCTGCAGAATTCATCTGATCTCTTTCTCAATGGAAGATCAATGGGAAAGACATTTTATTGCCATTAAACAGAAAATTACAATAGGTGGTTAGACTAAATCTCTGGATTGGAAGGTATAATAATAGAATTAAATCGAATTCTGTCACCTTAAATCAAAAATATTTAAATGTAAGCTCCTGTTGTCAGAGAAAGGTAAAGTGACTCCAAAGATAATTTTTAACGTACTGCAAAAAAAAAAGGAGGGGGGGACAAAAAGAAGAAAGAAAGGGAAAGAAAGAAAGGGAGGGAGAGAAAGAGCAGTCTAGAATATTCTAGTAAAGGGAAGGGGACTTTCCACACTACATACAGCCAACTTCACTTGTGAATGTAAATCCCCAAAGTTCATTTAATCCAAGACATAGAAGGTTGTTTCCCAAAAGTGCAAATCTTTCTTTATTTTTCTGTTAATTTAACAGCAAAGACTAGGCGGTGTAATACAAGAAATAATGATGGTCATCTCTCAGGGGTAAACTAAGTCTCCTCCAATACCCCTCCAGCCGTGACATTCCAAGATTGTCACTCTCCACACAGGGGGCATGGGACAAACTGAAAAATGGAAGAGAAATCGCGATTTGCAAATCTGTTCCATGACTTTCCAAACGAATCAACGGGATCAAGTCCAGCATGACCACAGACCAGCCGAAACTCTTGAAACTAAAGCATCTTTACAGCCATGTGTTGGAGATAAGACCCTCGTCAAAGCAGATCCAACCATAACATGTCATGGCTTCGTGTTCTAAATATAAGTTCGTGGCCAATCCAATGATTTGCCTCTTTTATTTTCTTTTTTCTTTTTTTATTTGAGTTCAAGTTACTTAACGTACAGTGTAGTCTTGGCTTCAGGAGTAGAACCCAGTGATTCATCTATTACATATAACACCCAGCGTTCACCCCAACAGGTGCCCTCCTTAAGGCCCATCCCCCGTATAGCCACCCGCTCCAGAAATCCTCACTTTGTTCTCTGTGTGTAAGAGTCTCTTATGGTTTGTCTCCTTCTCTGTTGTTATTTTAGTTTTCCTTCCCTCCCCCTACGTTCGTCTGTTGAGTTTCTCAAATTCCAAGTATGAGTGAAATCATATGATATCTGTCTTTCTCTGCCTGACTTCTTTCGCTTAGCCCAATACCCTCTAGCTTCCACATTGTTGCGAGTAGCAAGATTTCATCCTTTTTCATCTTCTTTCTCCATTCATCAGTCGATAGCCATTTGGGCTCTTCCCATGATCTGGCTATTGTCTGTCAGTAATGTTGCTATAAACATCGGGGTGCATGTGCCCCTGTGAATCAGCATTTTTGTATCCTTTGGATAAATACCTAGTAGTTCAATTGCTGGGTCGTAGGGTAGTTCTATCTTTAATTTTTTGAGGCACCTCCATACTGTTCTCCAGAGTGGCCGCACCAGTTTGCACTCCCACCAGCCATGCACAAAGGTTCCCCTTTCTCTGCCTCTAGTTTCTTAGGGTGTCCGTTCTCCTCTTCTGCAAATGCTGACAAACCTAAACCTGTTTGCCACTAGGTGTGCTGGAGGTCTGAGTTAGGGAAGCTTTGGGGTTTCTAAATCACAAGACTACTATAAAGATCGAATGAGCTTATGCACCTGGTACAAAATGAGTTGTAATAATGTGGGTATTGCTACTGGGCAGTTAATTCGTTGCCCCTGAACCCTCAATCGCCTGGCTTCGTGAGGCGGCAGCGGTCCCTGTCATCATTCTTTGTCGGTGGCTAGCACAATGGCACATGGGGCAACCTTTTGGTGTGCATTTCGGACTCTCCGTGAGTCCACAGTCCCCGGTTCTCTCCGCCTGGGGCTTGCAGTCACCCAACAGCAGCTTTTGCGCTCACAGGCCCAGCCAGCTGAGGCTGTCCTTCTCCCCAGCCTCACCCATGGTCTCACCAAGCCAACCGGCCGCCTCCGACCACTTCGGGGCCACAGCCACGTCCTGCCAGAAACTCTGAAACTCAGCTTTGGGGATAGAGCTTGTCTCCAGCCCTTCTCGGACCCTTTTGGCTCTGGAATCTTTTTCAAAATTCTCTTTCACTCCTTCTCTCCCTGGCAGGAAGGAAGCCTCTGGCAGGAATGCTGAAAAACCAGCTGGAGGGCAGTGCCATTGGGTTGTACCAACTACCAAGAGAAACAGCACCAGTTAATAATTTTTGATATTAAAATTCCCCTCTTTGGGTGTCTGGTTGGCTCAGTCGGTGAAGCGTCCGACTTCGGCTCAGGTCATGATCTCACGGTTTGTGAGTTCGAGCCCTGCATCTGGCTTGCTGTTGTCAGCATGGAGCAAGCTTCAGATTCTCTTCCACAACCCCCCCCCCCCCGCCACCCTCTCTCTGTCTCTCAAAAATAAAATAAAACAAAACATTAAATACATATATTTTTTAATTAAATTTTTTAAAAAAATTTAATTAAAATTTCCCTGTTCAAAGGACCAGTGTGTTTTCTGTCTCCTGACTGGACCCTGACTGATACAGCTCCTAAAATACCGCTTTTTCAAATGGAGCCTTATTTATATGGATTTATTTCCAGACTTATCTATGTATCTCTTACCTTTTCTTGGCCCCTTGACTCTGACCAACGAGACCTCGCCGCTTAACCTGATTTGGGGCTATTTGTAGACTGAATGACTTGTAATTCCTTAACTTATGATTCCTTGGCCAAGATAATGGTTTTGACCAACTGTCTCCCTTCTGCACTGGTTGGGGGACCCTCTGGTAAAATGCCAAGTGCTGCTTTGACCTCACTTTCAAGAAATGATGTTTGTATCATAATAACCTCCGGGTACTGACCACTTTGTTTCTTCCTCTCTGCCAGTCTACACTGATCTTGCCCTTCTTCCCAACAAAGGAACCGTTTAGGCAATGCTGACAACAAGAGTAATAATAACAGTAATTAATAATAACCATAGAGCTAGCCTTAATCGCACCCTTGATTTTTTTGTCAGGCACTATGATAAATATATTTTCATTTAATGTCTACAATAGTAGATATCTATCGATAAGAGTGATACTATTTTTTTTAATGTTTATTTATTTTAGAGGAGAGAGAGAGACAGAGACAGAGCATGAATGGGGGAGGGGAAGAAAGAGAGGGAGACACAGAATCCGAAGCAGGTTCCAGGCTCTGAGCTGTCAGCACAGAGCCCAACACGATGCTTGAACCCACGAACTATGAGATCGTGACCTGAGCTGAAGTCGGACGCTCAACCGACTGAGCCCCCCAGGCGCCCCAAGAGTGACACTGTTCTATGTCCATATTCTAAGTAGTGAAACTGAGGCTTGGAGAAATTTCACGACTTGGCCAAGATCAGGCAGCTAATCAGCGGCCAATCTGAGGTAACGTAAGCCATGGTTAATTATTCAAAATTAAATAATTATCATTTAGCCCATGTGATTCCAACAGTGGTCATCATTTCACTTCCGGTGGCTTTCAAAATCTGTTACATTTGCAATGAATGCTCTCTAACTTCCGAATATATTCCTACCTCCTGGTATTTAAATGAATGCCACCGTTTGAAAATCGCCGCTACTGTGACATTCGATTTAGTAATTATTACAGAGATGATAAAAATTACCCAAATGCCGGTGGAACTGATGTGATTGACTTATGTAATGTCAATGAGTGCAAGTATGTGGCCCCCATGGCCCGGGCGATGACATTTGGGTAACAGAAAGATCACTGACTATATTTTTGGTTCAATTTAATTAATTAAACTAGACTCCGCCCGTTAAAATGATGATTTATTCTTTGAAATGGAGTTCATAAGCTCATGCCTGGAGTATATTTAATCAATTTTAAAATTAACTGTTGCCGTTTGGGTAGATCAAATGAGTAAATCATTTAAAAATATAATTATGCAGGGCTACCATATAATTGAGAGGAATTGTGAGGCTAGTAACCAGAAAATAGACTAGAAAGGCAATTAATTAGCTTTTATTCACAAAGCATGCCGTTTACTTTCTCTTAGAGCAGGTAGTACCCCATGCTGGTTCACTGTCCTTCACAAGTCTGATTTAGAATAAATGAATATGCATGAATAATGAATATTCATGCATAATTTAGGAGAAGCCTCATGATGAAAAGCAGGGTCTGAGGAGGGCCACCTTCCCCATGAGGGCTTGAGATGACACTGCGAATGCACATTGAGGTGGGCGTTGCAGGCCGTGGTGAGTGTCCAATGAATGGTAGGAAGGGTGTGTGGGTGCAAATATAAAGCATCATACAAATATGGTTTGTCAGTAGTAAGATGCCTGCTGGAAATCTCCGGTCCCGTTCACTTTCTTCAATAAATATCTATCCCTTCTTGTTGGTTTTTATTTTTCTCGCCATGTCTAATTTTAATATATTCCAAAATCTTCAGCCCTCTTGACTTTTTCTAATAATTCAGAAGGCAAAAGCCCCTGTCCTTCACCTCTGTAGCTTCTATAATCAAGGACTCAGAGAGGAAACACTGGGAATCTTCCATAGGACACAAAGGGCTCTGGTACAATAATTTTGATGGCATTCAAAATATTTTCAATTTTTAGTTGATGTTTAGTAAATCTTGATTATGAAGTTTTGGAATTCTATATTTTTAACAGCTTTATTGAAGTATAACCGATACAGTATTACACATGTTTAATGTGTATACTATGATGAGTTTGGACCCTTGCAAACACCAGTGATAACCTCAATTGCAATCAAGATAATAGATACCCAACACTTCCCAAAGTTACCCTTTGGTTTAATTTGTTTTATGGTAAGAGCACACAACATAAGACAAGTGCGTGACGCCAGATTGTTAACACATCTTGGAGTGCACGGTACCATCCATATTAACTGGAGTGCATACCATGCGGCAGATCTCTAGAACTTATTCAGGAGCAAAACTGAAAATTAACCAGCGTAACTCCCCATTTCCCCGCTCCCCAGACCCTGGAAACCGTTACTGTATTCTCTGCTTCTGTACGTTTGACTGTTTTTGACGCCTTACCTAAGTGGAGTCCTACAGTATCGGTCCTTCTGTGACTGGCTCATCCATGTTAATGCAAATGGTGGCATTTCCTTCTTTTTCAAGGTTCAGGAATACTCTTTTGCATGGATAGACTACTTTTCTTTTTCTATCAATTTCCTGACAGACGCTTGAGTTGTTTCCGTACCTTGGTTATTGTGGAAATAACTGCAGTAAACTTGGGAGAGCACGTATCTCTTCTATATGCCTGGGACTCTGTACCCACCATCATCACAGATAGGTTTGGGATTGGTTTCATTACCACAATAATTCCCTTTGTTCTGACCCTTTCTCCTCTATATACGGCTTCTCGCCTTTAACTCCTGGCAATTACACATCTTCTGTCTGTCTCTACAGTTTGGGAAAATTCCAGAACATCATGTAAATGGAATCATACATTATGTAGCCTTTGGGGCCTGACTACTTTCACCTGGAATAGTGCAATTAAGACTTGGCATATATTTTCAGGTATCAGTAGAATGTTCCTTTTTATGTTCAAGGAGTATTTTATTGTATAGATTGATCAGATCGTATTCATTCATTCATCTACTGATGGGTTATTTCTAGTTTGGGGCAGCTATGAATAATGCTGCTATGAAAATTTTTGTGCTTCTGTGTGAACACATGTTTTTATTTATCTAGTATAAATACTTGTGAAGTGGGATTGCTAAGCTTAATGGTAAGTGTATGTTTTGCTTTATAAGCAACTATCCAACTGTTTTAAAAAGTAGATTTACCCTCTGCATTTCCTCAAGCAATGAATGAAATTTCCAGTTGATGGATGGCCTCATTATCCCTTGGCTATGTCAGTTCTTTTTTTTTAATCTTATTCATCTTTATATGAGAAATGGTATTTATTGTTTTAATTTGCATTTCTCAAGTGATAATGATGTTAAACATCTTCTTATGCAATTATTCTCCATTTATGTATCTTCTTTGGTGAAATGTCTTTCAATTTTGTTTGCTATTTTTGGGGGGGTGCCTGGGTGGCTCAATTGGTTAAGCATCTGACTCTTGATTTCTGCTCATTATGAACTCATGGTTTGTGAGATTGAGCCCCACGTTGGGCTCACATTGACAGTGTGTAACCTGCTTGAGAATCTCTGTCTCCCTCTTTTGCAGCCCCTAACCTGCTTGCTCGTGTTTTCTCTCTCTCTCTCTCTCTCTCTCTCTCTCTCAAAAATAAATAAATAAACTTTTTTTGCCATTTTTAATTGGGATATTTGTCTACTTATTGTTGAATTTTAAGAGATCTTTATATATTGTAGATACGAATCCTTTGTTGACTGTGGTATTTACACCCTTCCTCCCAGTCTGTATCTTGTCTTTTCATTTTCTTAATAGTACTTTTCATAGAGTGGCATTTTTTTGATGACATCAGTTTATCACTGATTTTTCTATCTAGTCACAGAATTTTTCTTATTTCCTTTTGAGACTTTAAATTTAGTTTCACATTTTACATTTAATTTTATGACCCAATTTGATTTAATTATTTAAAAAGTTTGAAATATAAATTTGCTTATATATAAGCAAGATACATATTTTACTTACATATAGCTGATTGTTCCAAGAAAACAATTGTTAAAAAGATTATACTTTGCTTCATTGAATCGTCTTTACACTTTGTCAAAAATCAATTGACATTAATATATATATATATATATATATATACACATTGTTGTTGTTTCATTAGCCTATTTCTCTAATCTTCTGTCAATAACATCTTTTCTTGGTTACTGTACTTTGCTAGTAAATCTTCTTTTTAAAGTTTGTTTATTTTGAGAAAGAGAGAGTGCATGTGTGGGGAGGGAGGGACGGAGAGAGGGAGAGAGAATCCCAAGCAGGCTCTGTGCTGTCAGTGCAAAGCCCGACACAGGGCTCAAACGTGGCTCGAACTCACAACCATGAGATCGTGACCTAAGCCAAAATCAAAAGTCAAACACTTTACCAACCAAACCACCCAGGCATCCCTATAGTAAGTCTTAAAGTAAGGTAGTATAAGTCCTTCCATTTTGTTTATTTCCACAATTATTTTGGCTGTCTTTACCAGTTTTAGGATCAGCTTGAACACATCCATAAAAAATAAATAAATAAATAAATAAATAAATAAACAAACAAACCTGTTGATGTTTTTATTGTGATCAAATTAAATCTATAGATCAATTTAAGGACAATGAACATCTCAACTGTGTTCAGTCTTCCAATCCATGACCATATGAGTCTTTCTACTTATTTCAATTTTTTATCTATTTTATTGACATTTTTTAGTTTTTGGCAAACAGACCCTGAACTTATTTCATTATGTGAAAATCTAAACATTTCTTTTATCACTGGTACACTTATATTGTCTGACGCTGTTTTGAATTTGGGTCTCCAATTGTTCCTGGCTTGAATATAGACACATAACTGCTTTATTATGTTGATTTTTGCCTCCTACAACCTTGCTAAACTCACTTACTTATTCCAGGAGATTTATTCTTTAGATTTCCTAGGTTTTTCTTTTAGACAGCTACGGCATCTGTGAATAGAGAGAGAAGTTTTATTTCTTTGTTTTCTAATCCTTATATCTTGTATTTCTTTTCTTCAGTGTGTGGCACCAGCCAGGACTTCCTTTATGCTGTGAAGAGAGATGAGAGTAAACATCTTTGCCTTGTTCCCAATATAGGAAAGAAAATGTTAACTCTTTCACCACTAAAGAAAATTTTAGCTATGTGTTTTTTCTTGTTTGTTTTGGTGGATACCCTTCATCAAGATAAGGAAATTCCTTTCTAAGTTTTGTGAGAGTTTTTATTATGAATAAATGTTAACTTTTATTAAATTTTGTTTTTCTTCTGCATCTATTGAAATTATCATGCATTTTCTCATCTGTAACATGGTGGTTTGATTGATTTTTCAAATGTTGGACCAAACTTGCTTTCCCAATATAAACTTCAATTGGTAAAGGGGAACCCTTTTGTACTATCGGTGGAAATGCACACTTGTGCAGCCACTCTGGAGAACAGTATGGAGGTTCCTCAAAAAACCTAAAAATAGAACAACCCTATGACCCAGCTATTGCACTATTAGGTATTTACCCCAAAGGGTAAAAAACTGCAGACTCCAAGGGGTACATTCATCCTAATGTTTATAGCAGCATTATCAACAATAGGAAAACTATAGAGAGAGCCCAAATGTCCATTGACTGATGGATGGATAAAGAAGATGTGGTACACACACACACACACACACACGATGGAATATTACTCAGCCATCAAAAAGAATGAAATCTTGCCATTTGCAACAACATGGTTGGAGCCAGAATGTATTATGCTATGTGAAATAAGTCAGTCTGAGAAGGATAAATACCATATGACGTCACTCATGTGGAATTTAAGAAACAAAACAGATGAAGACATGGAAAGAGAAGAAAAAAAGAGAAGAGAGGGAAACAAACCACAAGAGGTTCTTAATGATAGAGAACAAATTGAGGGTTGATGGAGGGAAGTGGGTAGGGGATGGGCGAGATGGGCCACAAACATTGGTTGTGATGAGCACTGGGTATTGTAAGTAAGTGATGAGTCACTGAATTCTACTTCTGAAACCAATATTGCACTGTATGTTAACTAAAATTTAAATTAAAATAAATAAAAATTAAAAAATTTACAATCAATTGACAATGATGGGGTTTCTTCTTTTTGCATGTTGACTATTTGGTTTGTCAATATTTTGTTGAGGATTTTTGTGTCTAACTTTCTAAGGGATATTGGTCTATGGTTTCATTTTTGTGAATTGTTTTTCTCTGATTTTGTCATCAAGATAGTGCTAGTCTCATGGAATGAATTGGGGGGTACTCCTATTTTCTGGAAGAGATTATGTACAATTTCCATTATTCTTTTCATTTGTGTTTGGTAGAATTTCCCAGTGAAACCAGTTCATCCTGCAGTTTTCTCCTTTGGAAGGTTTTTAACTACAAATTCCATTTCTTTGGTGGGCATAGGACTATTTTGGTTACCTATTTCTTTTTGAGTGACTTTAACGGTATTTCCTTTATGAGCATTTGGTTCATTTAATAGTGAATAAACTTGTTTGCACTATTCCTGTCTTGCCCTCTTAATAGCTGTGAGTTCTATGATGATGCCTCTCTTTAATTTCTTGTCTCTCTAATTTTCCTCTTCCAGCATTGTTTGAAGTTTATCAATTTTGTTTGTTTTTTAAAAGAAAAAATTTAGCTTTTGGTTTTCTGCATGGGTTTTCTCTCTTTTCTCTATTGGTTTTACTTTTTCAGTTTCATTGATTCAGTTTCAATTTATTTTCTTATATATTTTTTGTTTTATTTTTTTGTCTCCTTTTAAGTTTCTCAAGGTATATGGCTAGATTATGGGCTTGAGACCTCTGCTAGTTTATGAATTTAATGTTACAAGTTTCCCTCTAAACATTGTGTTAGTTGTGCCTCCCAAATTTTGATGTTATTTTTATTTTCATTCTGTTCAAAGTATTTCCTAATTTCCCTGGAGACTAGTCTGAGCCATGAATTATTTGAAAGTTTGTTATTTAATCTCCAGATACGTGGCAGGTTTTCTAGTTATTGTTTTATAATTTATATTGATTATATATGTTTTATAATTGCTACTTAATTTTCATTATGTCAAAGAATATATATTTTAAATTCAATTATTTTAAACTTGTTCACATTTGTTTTGTGACTGAGGATATGTCTAACTTAATAAATGTTCCATATGAACTGGAGACAGTATGCTTAGGCTATCATTGGGTGGAGAGCTTTAGGCAACCACCAGTCTTGTCCATTTGGTTCATGCTGTTGTTTATGTCTTCTATATCTCTGCTGATTTTTTTGTCTACTTGTTGTGTCACATAATGGGATATTGTCCATTTCTCCTTTCAATTCTGCCAGATTTTATATATTACAAAGCTCTGTTATATGCAGACATGCTATCCCTTCTTGGTGAACTGACACATTTAATGTTCCTTGTTATTGCTGATGATTTGTCTTGTTTGAGTCTACTCTGTCTGGAAGCAATATCCCCATCACAGCTTTCTGTTGATTAGTGTTTGCATGGTACCTTTGTCTGTTTGTCTGCCATCATCTCACTCTTATTGTATCTTTGATCCCAGTTAGTATCAAGCTACAAGTCTGACTTGTAGTTGTAATGTTTTCCAAACGTGTGCAATGATATCCAAATCTGTCCTGTGTGTGCTCTCTCCAGAGCCCAGTCTGCATCCTGGTTGTTGGTCTAAATCACAGTTCATTTCCCAGTTAATTGGGTATGTTGTTTCAGGCCAATTCTGTACATGTATAGTGCTAGGTTGGGCCAGAATTTCATACACAGTTTTGTAGGATCTCTGTATTTTTTTTAATGTTTATTCATTTTAGAGAGAGAGAGAGAGAGCAGGGTAGGGGCAGAGAAGGAGACATAGAACTCAAAGCAGGCTCCAGGCTCCGAGCTGTCAGCACAGAGCCCAACGTGGGACTTGAACCCACAAACCGTGAGATCATGACCTGAGCCTAAGTTGGACACTTAACCGACTGAGCCACCCAGGCACCCCATATAGCATCTCTGTCTTGAGCCCCCTCCTCTCTATGATTTCTTCTATTCTCTAACACCCAGTGGCTTCTCTTTCTGGGTCTACTCACTGTAAAATTGTGGATTTGTCTATTCAAATAGTCCCACGCTATCACATACTACCTGAAACTGGACCTACATCTCAACAAAGCAGCAAGAGGACAGAGAGAAATGTAGCAAGAAACCTCCATTGTTCAGACAGCAGAGGACGCTGTCCCAGACCATTTGGTCAGGAAGGACAGTTTTCTCTCTAAGCGTTAGGTGCCTTAGCAACAACTGGTACCACCAACTCCACAGAAGGATACTTCTGGGATTGAGACCTGTTTAGAGGCTGGGCTGGGAGAAAACTAAAATAAAATATAATGAAGAAACAGACAAAATAGGAGATTTCCTTCTCTCTCTCTCTCTCTCTATTCCTTTGGAAACCCAGTCCTTGAAACAAAAAAGAAGGCTTATCTTGGAGCTTTTCTGTTTCTGCCTATTGAACAGTCAGGGAGTCTAATTTAAGAGATTTGGGAGGGAAAACACGCACATATCACACACCACACTACACATACCCTATATATGTATACACATGTACACAATACACTACAGACACATACATACATACCACACATGCACATGTACCACACACGTACCACAAGCCAACCACACACGCACCACATATACACACAATACAACACATACATACATGGCCACACAATACACGGCACACATAAACATATCACACACATACATATACCACATACCAACATACATATACACACAAACATGCATTGCATATATGCCACACATCACATCACACACACATAACACATACAAACATAAAACATATACACATATCACACACATACATACATATCACACACAAATATGCATATGTACACAGCCACACGCCACACAAACATACATGCATGCAAACACATATACACACACCGTGCACATAGAGATGCACATACACACCAGCACACACACATACTTATATGCACAAATACAGCACACACATACACACACAACCACACATCATACGCACCACACACACACACACACACACACACACACCATCACATGAATCACATGAAATATACTGCCCTCAGATTATTTTCTTATGCTTTCCATCCAGAACTTTTGGTTGAAATCAGCTGAAAAGATAATGTGAAATCTCCTTCCTCCATCTTTAGAAAAACCAAGCCATTCTTTTTTGTTCTTGACCTCATCACTTTTGTAAGACTAAGTGTATGCAACCCTTTAGGGTGTGCCCAGCACTTCCTCCTGGAAACTTTGGGTTCTGTAAATACCACCCTCATCCCTGACTTCCAATTCATTATATCCCAAAGGGTTCAGCAAATAGCCATGCTGCAAAGAGAAAAGCATTTTAATGAGACTAGAGTGTTAACTCAGATCTAAAGACCACATGCAATGCAACATTGGCCCATAGATGCTGCCTTTCCAATCCAACCGGGTGAGCTAGGTGAAGAATGATCAGAAGGACCGCTCCCTGCCCTCTCTTACTTGACAAGGTAAGTTGAGTCAAAAGACTCAAGAGTCTTGACCAGTCAAGAGACTGGTGCCTTCCTCCAGAGAGTTTGGGATGAACAACTAACCCTCTCAAGAGCCTTGAGGAGAAGTGGTTTCTGTCTTGCTCTGTCTCTGGATTCTAACCAGGCAACTGAAGCTTCCATGAGGTCTTGTCTTGCTCACTAGGGTTTTGTATGGGACTTCTCCACTCATTGGTTATTGTCTTTTGTGAATATACCCCCTTCAGGCACCTGTGAAGCATAGCTCTCCAGCACAGTATTCCAGTTTCTTAGATCCCAATCTTCAACTTAACCTTACATCCGGTTTTAATGTGATTTCAGTAATTGCTAAAGATGACTGCTGTTTTCTGCATGCCTCCTCACCCAGCCGCAGAACCTGGTCACAGTGGAACTCTTGTGTGGTCCCCACACTGTGCAGAGCTCCTCCTGATTGTGGTCAAGGAGATGCACCACCCTTGTCTCACCAAGGGTGTAATCCACCAGACTTGGAACCCAATCGTGGCTCCCCTGAGCTTGAAGGATGCCACGTAAGCTCCTCGAGCTTTCTCCCTCACCTGCGTGTAAAGAAAACAGTGTGCATTATATCACTGATTTGGGTACCTTACATGAGCCAATGCGTAGAAACCACCAAACACCCAGAGTTGGCACCAAATTGATCCTCAAAGAAAGATAATTTACCTCCTCTTCCCTAAATTCTTGTTTCTATGTTGGAATTTTCCAGAGTGCTCCCTAGAACACTCATCCTGTGAAATGACAGTCTGGGGGCCGGGGAGGAGACAGAATTCTATGGTCAAAAAATCTTGGCAATGTTAGATATCTGAACTTGTGCCCAAAGGCTCACAACTCTTGTTGACATACTGAGGGCTCTAGAAAGTCTCAGGCGACAAAATCACAATCACTCTATTTATTCCTAAGAACCATGACCAATTGGGAGTTGGAACTTTTTTTTCCTCAGCTAATTTTCCTTAGATTCGGGTAAAAGTATGTGCCACGTCCTCTCTCTTGAGTCCTTACGTGGAGGGCTAAGAGGGTCAGTCTTAGCGCCCTCTTAACTCACAGAGCACCTGGCCCTCACAAATCCTGCTAAGCAAGACGCCAAAATCCTGTGTTTCCTCTCCTCTGCCAGCCCGTGCACCGGGCATCTCTCAAACCCTGCTTTTGAGCCAGTCTGCTTTCCGACTGCACCAGCCCGCTGCTAATCTCCACTAATCTGCAAGGTGTTAGTGATTAGCTCAGTAATTATCACAGCGACAGGATGACAGCCGGAAAGCATCTGAGCTTCCAAGCTGTTTTTATGAAAATTTTGCCTGGAAAGGTGACGAGGGAGAAGCACAAGGAAAGCATTACTGGGCCAAAAGTTTAACACATGCCTTCCCAAACGCCATCTGGCTTTGTTCAGTCATTACACAATGCTGGATGATCAGCCATGGATGAGTCTCTCTGGTTAACGAGACTTCCCCTTACTTTCCACTCTCTCTCTGTGGGTTTTTTCACCCCACTTCCCAAATTGAGCAAATACTTAATGAGTCATATGGAAGGGATTATAGAGAATAGAGAAGGAATAACATTTTTTTGGTCCTTCACAACTCAAATTTTAACAGCCATCGTGGGCTTATATGTTGGTAAAATCAAAGGGTGGCTTTGCTAAACGTCATTAGCAGAGCCACAGGGAAGGAGCTAGGAGGGTGACAAGCAGCCGGACAGACAGAAAGGCAGATACGGCCTCTCCAGGAGGCATGTGAAGAGACTTCCTACAAAGCAACGGGATGTGGCCAAGATTGAAGGGAATTCTTTGTTAGATTAACCACAGCAAGTGAACTTCTTGCTGGAGTTTCTCCAGCTCATGGCACAATGCCTGGGAACACTGAGGCATCCTAAAAAGTTTTTGGGTTTTGTTATGAAATGCCCAGGATCTTGAAGATTAAATTTGCTAGCGTGGAGGAACATGGAATTCTGGGCAGAGAGCAAATCTTAAATAGATGTAAGGAGACGGTAGTGTTCCAGATGGCTTCAGGGATCAGGTAATGACCTATCTCCTGGGAAGAGTTGCAGATCTGGGTCTGAATCCCTACTTTGCACATTCAAACTCTGTATGCATGGTTGGGATGTATCATCTCCCTACACCTCTGTTTCCTCAAATAGAAGGTGGAGATAATAATACAGATATATTCGGCTGTTTGCAACCAAAGTTCCCTGGATCCAAACTCTGTGAAGACCACTCCAGATGCGAAGGGGCTTTAGAGCTGAGCATATGCACGTTTGATTCCAACTCTACTCATCTGAGACGTCGTTGGGCTTTGTTAGTGGTGGTGTTGGTGGTGGTGGTGGTGATGGAGACAGCTGGCTGTTTTCCTCATCCGCAGAAGTGAAAATGATAGTATTTTCTTTGAGGGGGATTATCTTGCTAATTAAATCTGATAGTAAATGTGAGAGTCTAAAAGAACTTTAGTTCCTTAACAAAGTTGGTTCCTTCCTGGCATGATTTTCCTCCATTGCTGAGTTAAAGGTAGCTGTTTCTCATCATATGGTATTGCTTCCAGGGAGAGTGATGGGTTGTTTAATTTTGGAGGCAAGTGAAGTGTAAAGGAAAGGCTTGAGATACAAACTTGTGTTCCAACCCCAGCTCCCAAAATGTTCGTTTTTACCAATTACGTGATCTGGGGCAAGTTAATCCATTTTATGTAATTCTTTTTCCCAACCCTGGGAAGAAATAGCTTCAGAACTGTTCTAATTAACAAATAACTGTTAAGCAAGACTCCCTTACACCTTCGAGCACACGTAGCAGGTGTCACAACATTGTGTTCCTTCTCCGTCTCATGCCTTCCTTCAGGAACTTTCTATCAGGGCATCATCTGCCTCTGAACTTTAGTAAACTGAACTGGCCACCAACATCCAGTTCATTCATATAGAGATACAGCTTCTCCCTGAGTGTCTACCCAGGACAAAATTGAGTATCTCCTAATTAGTATTGAAAAATACACTGGAGCACTCCAACGGCACCATCTGAAGCAGAGCGTGAGAATTTAAGCCTAAAACTGTCCCTGCAGGTTCCTTCCAGTACCACTGGAAAGCATCATCTTACTAGCTAGGTGAAGACACATTATGTCCTTTTCTTTGATTCTCTAGAGTCGTTTCGTAATTACACTTCCTTCCCTTCCAACAGAAAATAATAAGCTTTGGCAATTTTTAACATGAAAAAGATGATCTTAATAAAAAAAAAGGGAGAGGAAAAGTATCCTGCTAGATACATCTCTGGTTAATTCATTCACATAAAGCGAACGTGAACAGAGCTTTTTTCAGGATATGAAAAGGTTTTTCATGAGAACCAAGAGTAGGAGAAATTTTAATTGAAAACTAGGTCATGCGCTCCACATTAGGTACTGTTGAGCAAGAGTTCCGAGAATCAGAGGACGTGTGTTTCTTGAGTGGTCGTGTCTCCAATTTCTGCATGGGGGGGGGGGGGTTGACACTGAACACCGGGAGACTCTGGTCTGAAGTCACACCACAAGGTCACATCAGGAGAACCAGCTGTTTTCCTCTCAGGTTCTGGTGCCAAATTAGACATTCGTGAAACTGACGCCGGGGACGTCATGGCAGCCTGCGCCCAATGCACTCTCCTCACCGCGCCCCAGACAGAAGGCCGCTTATCAAATATGCACCAGTTTTTCTTTAACTTATACGAAACGCCGAAGGAATTGCCCTGTTCAACAAGACCCATTTTAATACAAAGTGGCTATATTTTTGCTTGATCGTGGCCACATTTACACTGGATGTCCAAGTGCCCAAATGAGGCCCGCCATTTTCTCACTTCTGACCAGGTTAATTCAATTCCCCTCTCCATCCCTTCTGCTCACCTGCTGCCATCCTGACTCCCCTGGCATTGCCACGGCCTTCTTTCAGACCTCCTATTCCTACTGCAAGCTGCCACAAGAGAAATCTTTCCTTGCAATAATATATCTAACTCCACCGCTGCTAAGTGGCCTCCATCAACATCTTCAGGATGAAAGGCAAGTGCCTTAGCCAACGTAATGTTGCTGAAGATCTTCAAGGCATACCCCCAACTCGCATTCTAGCCGTGTTCTTGACATTTTTAACTGAACACATCACCCAAAATGAAAATGATCGTGTCTAAATATCCTTATTCAAGTCTTTGTGCCTCTGGTTTGCCTGGAACACCACGCCCAGGTTTACCCCCTGGCAGTGCTGATCGATGACTCAAAATCTGTGTGAGGTGCAAAAGTGCGTCTTGCCAGAGCAACCACAGTGGACTGGAAGAACACTGAGCCTTTCTAGAGTCGTCTGCACAGCTGGGGGTCGGCACATTTCCTGGCACATGGAAGACACACTGGCGCCAGTGAAGGAGGGAGGGGACAAAGCTGTCAGCCTGGCGTCAGCACGGTGAATGCCTGTGACCCCGTGGATAACGTGGACATCGGAATGCTCTTCCTGCATTGTCACCCCACAGTGATCTCCTTCACCGCAATCGTTCTCCAGAAATACGTCATGTTTCAAATCCTTTTTAAAAAAATTTTTAATGTGTATTTATTTTTGAGAGAGAGAGAGACAGAGACAGAGTGTGAGCGGGGGAGGGGCATAGAGAGAGGGAAACACAGAATCCGAAGCAGGCCCCAGGCTCCGAGCCGTCAGCACAGAGCCCCATGCAGGGCTTGAACCCATGAACCATGAGATCATGACCTGAGCCGAAGCCAGAGGCTTAAGCAACTGAGCACCCATGTGCCCCCAGAAATGTACCATTTTTAAAGTGGGTTATTTCATGCGGGGGTGAGGGGGGGAATGAAACACGAAATGGTCACAGGCCTGTAGCCGTTACATGTACCAACCTCTAAAACTGTCTCAGAAGGGAAGAGGAAGGAGTCTGAAGTTCTCTTAAGAAGATGTGTATGTGGGCGCCTGGGTTGCGCAGTCGGTTGAGCATCCGACTTCAGCCAGGTCACAATCTCGCGGTCCGTGAGTTTGAGCCCCGCGTCGGGCTCTGTGCTGACGGCTCAGAGCCTGGAGCCTGCTTCTGATTCTGTGTCTCCCTCTCTCTCTGCCTCTCCCCCGTTCATGCTCTGTCTCTCTCTGTCCCAAAAATAAAAAAAAATAAATAAAAAAAAAACGTTGAAAAAAAGAGGTGTGTGTATGTGAGTGTGAGCGTGTGCGCTCATGTGTTTGTATGCATTGTGCATACACATGTGTGAGGGTGTGGGTGTGTGTGCACATGTGTGTGGGAGTGTATTGTGTGTGTGCAAGGACATGTGACTTTGTGTGTGTGTGCGCGCACACACGTGGGGGGCCTGGGCACATGTGTGTGAGGGTGCACGTGTGTGGGTGGCTGCACATGTGTGCATGTGTCAGAGTGAGCACATATGTGTGGCTGTAAGTGTGTGCATGTGTGCGAGGGTGAGTGTGGGCACATGGGTGTGAGTGCACATGTGTGAACATGTGTGCACGTGGGTGAGGGTGTGATTTTGTGCACGTGTGTGCATGCATGTGTGATAGTGTGTATGCACATGAGTTTCTGTGTGTGTGTGTGTGTGTGTGTGCACTGAGTGTGGGCAGGTGTGAGCGTATTGTGTGAGTGTGTGTGCGCACTGGGTGCTTGCACGCGTATGAGTGTGGGCACGTGTGAGGGTGTGTCTGTGTGTGTGTGTTTCATAACAAAAAATTCTGTAGACTTTTGGTTGACACGGCACACAGTTCCCCTGAGATTTATTAATAAGGCCTTGTGGATCGAAAGCTGAAGAGAGTAAGTAAATGAACTGCGAGGAAATATTAAATCTGTAACAACCTCATTTGTAGAACATATGCTTTATTCTAAATTCTAGTAACATCTCATTTTTGTCAGAAAGCTGATGCTACTGTAAGAGCAAATACAAATCTTAAAAGAAATTTAAAAATGTCCCTGGTGAACAGAGGAAAGAGACCGCCCCTGTGTTCTTCCCGAAGTATTTCCTTTAGAAAATGTAATTGCAAATACTTTCTGTGTCCCTTTGAGATGTGTGTAAACCTTTTAGAAGCTAAATAAGCTTCTCTCCAGTCTGACAATCAAGAAATGTTTTTCTTAAAGGCCCGGGAGCCATCTCTTTGAAATGTAAACATCAAAAAGTTAGCGCCCCTGTCTCTCCACTTCTTGTGAAAGGCGAGAATTTAGCAGAAGCTTAGCTCAGGCGCCTGGCTCCCAGTTGCAAACCAGCCTGCTTGGCACACGGGCATGAGTTCTTTTTCTTCTGGATGAGGGCAATTAACGGATACAGGTGGCCACCTTAATTACCAGAACATACGATGGGCTATGCGTGACAATTGGTGCTATCATCGTCTCTTTCCTGAGGACTAGTTCTTTTGTATCCTGAGAAAATGCGTGCATTGGGTTGTATCTGCCGGTCTTTCTGTCTGCGTCTGTGATCTCTCTAGGGAAGGGTCTGTGATGTGCACCAGTCTGGGGCACCTCCTGATGACACTGCTTTCCTCTCCACTTGCAAAGAGGTTTCCAGAGTTGGCAGGAGATTTTTCCTTTAATTATTTCCCAACATTATCACAAACTCTTATTTTCCTGTATTTTAATAATCTAGAAATTTGGGGAAATAATCATCGTTGTTTATTAGGAAAGATAAGCAGCCACAAAAATAAAAAGAAATAATGATTTTCCTGGGAATTCGGTAGAAGACGAACCTTAGAATTTCCACGGTGCTATAAGCATTAGTATGTTTCTTTTCTGGATGAAATTGATGAAATGCATTTATACATATATGTATAGATGTAGATATAGGCATTTGTATATATCTATATGTATAGATCCATGTATCTATACATATACAGCAAAACCTTGGTTTGTGACTAACTTGGTCCATGAGTGTTCTGCAAGATGAGCAAATATTTCTAATAAATTTTAACTTGAGAAATGAGAGATGTCTTGCAATATGAGTGTCGCGTGATCACAACTGAGCCAATGGTTCTTGAAATTCACTTTGATATGCAAGTGTGTTGGATTATAAGCATGTTTCCCAAACGAATTATGCTCACAAACCAAGGTTTTACTAGATAGATGACAGGTAGGTAGGTAGATAGATAGATAGATAGATGATATAGATGATATAGAGATATAGATAGAAATAGAGATAGATATAGATATAGATAGATACAGATAGATATCCGCAAATCAGTTGGGGTGTGGCTTTGCACAAAAGTTTATGAGGCAGACAATTACATACTTTTTGTTCATACGACCAATTTTCAAAGCATCTACTCTGCGTCAGAAACTAGGCTGGAAAATACCTGACCTCTTTTTCTTTTTCTTGTAGCAAATGTGAACATTTTCGAAATAGAAAATATTTGAAATACATTTTGAATTTTCTTCACAATATTCAGCATGGTCAAATGTCCATTTGATTGACAACCATTCTGATTGACAATTAGAACCTAGTTTTTACGAGTGTGTCACGTATTCCCTCTGACCAACTCAAGAAGCTTTTGAATCTGCAGTGAAGTTTGAGTCCCTTGATATCACGTGACTAATAAGTGAGTGGATCCGCTATTCGATACAGTGATGAATAGAATCAATGAGACCATCTGTCACAGCGCTACAGTAGGGGGCACAAAGCAAAGGAATCAGGGCGCTTAACCAGGAACAGGATTTACTAATAACTTCAGAAATGTGGTCACAAAGTTCAGACAGAGCACCGAGAGCGTTGGGGCGACCCGCGTGGCTCCCCGCAGCCCTCCTTCTGACCTCGGACACACACCGTCTGACTCAGGCTGAAATGAGGGCTCACCTCGCACAGTGGTGAGTATTCGCATAAAGAAATATCTCCATTTTACAGATCTAGAGAACTACGTGTCTACAACATTCTCCGGACAGCCGGCCCTCAAATAGTTGCAAATTATTGGTTTGCTTTCCATATGTGATCTCAAGCCAGAGACACCAACTATTAGCATTCCATAGGTAAGGGTTTTCCTTTGACCAATATCGTTCTTCTGAACGTCAAAGGGTCAAATTACCAAGTCTTTTTTTTTTTTTTTACAAGGAGATCAAATCAGGTCACTTGTCTGCTGGTGAATGACAAGCCAACGGCTTTAACTCCTTCCTCTGCAGAGGAAGAGAGACGAGATGAGTAATCTGGGCCCCACCGTCTAGCAGCTGTCTGAGCTGACCTGTCTTCTTGGAATCTTAGTCTTTACCTTTCTGGACCTCTCTTGATGTGAGTCGTGACAACTACAACCAGAACCAGGATAACCAAGTCCTCAAAACAAGTCCTCATGCTTACCATCACCTACACATAAAGTTCCCCAATTTCCTCTGTGGTCACCTGCACCAAATCACCTACAGTTTGTTTCGTTTTAATGAAATATGGGGCCGTATCCCCAATCTACTCAATTGGAACCTTTGGTGATCGAACTAGCCAGGAAACTGCATTTTTACATTTCCCAGGGTGATGTTTTTATGCACAGCAAAGTCTGAGACACCCGCACTACCCTGGGGTTACAGGGGCCCAGAGTCAGTGGAAATTACAGAGAATACGCATGAAATGTGCAGCACTCAGCACCTGATACGCCCTGAATAAATGACTTTAGTGGTAAGAGGCTCAACCCGTCCCCCTTGCTCTGCTCGCTGTGCTCAGATACTTAAGACTCCGCCAGTGGGATCAGGAACCATAATTTCTGTAGGTTAAAATGCAGGTGACAAAGATAAAACAAAAGAAAAATAGTTTGGCCCAAGGAAACCTGGAATCACTTTTCTAGTAATGCACGCTCAGCAGAAATTCATCAGGACCCGGGAGCTGCATACATTTCGATGATGCTTTATCACCAAAGCCAGAGTTAGATGAACTATCTCACTGGGATGCGGTCTTTTACTCTCTTAGGGGCTGCGTGGGCACGCCCTGGAAGCCAGAACACTGAGCAAAATAATCACCTTGCCTATTCCTTTAGGTCTAGATTCCAGGCTAAAACACAAGGAAAGAGGACAGGTCATAAATCTGAACTCGGGTCTCCATGCCTCGGCGAAGCTTCCTTCCTTTTATCTTTCTGAAAATTATCCTTCCAATGGAGCTCAAAACCAACATAAGGAAATATACGTGAAAACACCTAGCACAAGTGCCCGATGGAATAAGCAACTCACGAAAAACGCTTTCCATGTCCTGTTTTATGTTTAGATTCAGAAAAATATCATTCAATAGTGCACAGTTTTGTCAAAAGCTCTTCTCACTTGCTCAGATTTTAAAATGTAGGGAAAGCCCAAGTGACAGACTTGTTCGGTTTGGTCTTGAAATCTGAGTTTTGTCCCTTTTGTCCCTGAGTTTTTGTCCAGTTGACTCTTGGCTCAATGTGCCCCCCTTTTTACCACTATACTGTGTGTTTGTTCTTGACTCTGATATTTTGCTCCGTAACCGATCACGGCCTTGCTCACGCATCAGGCATAGGGCGTCCTGAGCAACTGCCATCCACCTGTTGCGGGTGAGGTCCTGAACCGGGAGCTGCCTTCTTAACTGCCTTGCTTCCCCTGTGCCCCGGATAGTGTTGCTTCAGGGGAATACACGGTTCTCCTGAACTCTGCTGTCTCCTGAGTTCCTCGGCTTTTGCCCGACTAAAGAGATTATCTTTCTATCTATCTATCTATCTATCTATCTATCATCTATCTATCATCTCTCCATCTTTCTATCATCTATCTATCATCTATCCATCTTTCCATCTATTATCTATCTATCTATCTATCTATCTATCTATCTATCTTCTATCCATTTTTCTATCATCTATCCATCTTTCTATCTATCATCTCTCTATCTATCATCTATTTATCTATCATCGATCAATCTATCAATCTATCATCTATCTATCTATCTGTCTATTTATCTATCTATCGTCTATCTAGCACCTATCTATCATCTATCTGTGTCTCTATGCTTAATGGTATAACATTATCTATAGATGATTTGGTTATTTGAAAGCCTTTCTGTGCATTTTTGAATTTCTGCTGATGCACATTTTATTTACTTTTAAAGATAAATGCATTCTTCAAATCTATTCATGTTTTATTTCAAGTATTTTCTTTAAAAACCTCTATTTCCAGCATGTTAAAATTTTAGTGCTTAAACACTGTTAAATTTTGATAAAATTTGGCAGTCATTGATGTTAAATGATGCAATTGGTGTTTTTTAATTGTGTAAAAACTATAGAGAGGTACATTTGTGGTTATTTGATTTTTGACAGAGATTCTATGGCAATTCAGTGGGTAAAGGATAGTGTTGTTGTTGTTTTCAATAAATGATGCCAGAAAAAGTGGTTATCCAGGAGCAAAATAATGTACTTAGAGCTCTACTTGACACATTCCACTAAAAGTAACTGAAATGAAAATTAACTCAAAATGGATCATGAAAACAAAGGTAAGAACTAAATCATTAAACCTTTAGAGAAAATCTCCATAACTCTGGATTGATCAAAAAGTTCTTAGACATAACACCAAACAGATGATACACAAAAGAACAAATTGAAAAATTGAATTCATCCCCTAAATTAAAACTCTGTGGTTCTAAAGACACCATGAAGAAAATGGAAACAAGTCACAAACTAGCAGGAAACCCTTGCAAATCCTGTATTTAGTAGAGGGATGGTAAACGACTCTTGATTTTTCAATAATAACAAAGCAGCTCAATTTAAAAACAGGCAAACGATTTGAATAGACATTTCATCAGAAATGATAAACAGATGGCAAGGAAACATACAAAAAGAGACTCAGCATCGTTAGTCACTAGGAACGTGCAGATGTGAACACCGAATCCAAAAACACTGACAACCATTGGAAAAACTAATATTAAAAAGGAAAGACAAAACCCAGTGCTGGTGGAGATGCAGAGAAATGAGATTCCCACGCACACTGCTGATGGGAATGTAAAGCAACACGCAGCCACTTGGAAAATATTTTGGCATTTTCTTAAAATGGGGAACATCAACTTATTACCCAGAAGTTGTGCTGCTGGTAATCCATCGGAGAAAAATAGAAATGTAGGTCTATGTGAAGATGGGCACATAAATGTCCATGTCCGCATCCTCCATCATCGCCAAAACCTTGAAACCATTCAAATGTCCACCAACTAACTGGTGAATAACAGATGAACAAAATGGTGGCACAGCCATTTAAGTGAATACTATTTGGCATTTAAAAAGACACGTACCGGGGCGCCTGGGTGGCTCAGTTGATTAAGCGTCCGACTTCGGCTCAGGTCATGATCTCACGGTTCATGAGTTTGAGCCCAGCGTCGGGCTCTGTGCTGACAGCTCAGAGCCTGGAGCCTGCTCCAGATTCTGTGCCTCCTTCTGTCCTGCCTCTCCCCTGCTTGCACCTGTATGTCTGCCTTTCTCAAAAATAGATAAACATTACCAAGAAAAAAACCTTTTTAAAGACATGTATCACACCCTGGATGAACCTAAACACACGTTACGCGGTGTAAACCAGCCAGACGCAAACACTGCATGTGATATGATTCCATTTATATAAAATGTCTACCATGGGCAACTTTTTGAGGACAGAAAACTTTTTGAGATTGATGGTGGTGGTGTTGAGATCAAAGATTAACTGTAAACAGACATAAGAAAAATGTTTGAGACGGTGAAAATATTCTACAGCTGGATTTCAGAGATGGCTGTACAACGCTTGACAGTGCACTAAAATCATTGAATTATGAACAGACAATAAGGCAATTTTATGTTATGTAAATTATACTTCAGGAAAGATGTTTAATTTTTTTTTTTTTTTACAGAAACTTTTCGGAAGATGCTTGCCTTCAGGGAATTCTACAGACTTTCTCTTCTCCCCCAGCTGCTGTGTCTTTTTCTTTGCTGGGTGTCTCTGTCAGTAGTATTTGAACATATCCCAATCTCTCCATCTTAAAAACACCCTTCCCTTTCCCACAGGCGTCTACCTCTTCTCATCTGATTCCAAATACAGTAAAACCTTGGATCACGAGTAACTTGTTCTGCGAGTGTTCCGCAAGACAAGCAAACATTTCTAATAAGCTGTAACTTGATAAACGAGTGACGTCTTGCAATCCAAGTCCTACGTGACACCGAATGTCACGTGATCACAACTGAGCCAATGGTTCTTGAAATTCACTTTGGGATACAAGTGCTCTGGATTACAAGTGTGTTTCCAGAACATGTTATGCTCACAAAGCAAGGCTTTACTGTATATTCCAGTCTGCCTTCTGCCTACACCAATTTGCCATTTGCATGTGTGTGTGTGTGTGTGTGTGTGAAGTCACTAGTGGCTTTCTTGGCATTGAACTAAAGGATTTTTTTTTTAATTTTTTTTTTTCAACGTTTATTTTATTTTTGGGACAGAGAGAGACAGAGCATGAACGGGGGAGGGGCATAGAGAGAGGGAGACACAGAATCAGAAACAGGCTCCAGGCTCTGAGCCATCAGCCCAGAGCCCGATGCGGGGCTCGAACTCACGGACCGTGAGATCGTGACCTGGCTGAAGTCGGACGCCCAACCGACTGCGCCACCCAGGTGCCCCAGGATTTTTTTTAATAAGTCTTCAATTTCTGTGAACTGTGTGTATTTTCTAACACCACTGACTCTTCTCCTTTGTATACAACTTCTTCACTCTTGGGTTTCTTGGTACCGGACCTCTTCTCCTCCATTTCTAACAAATGGAGTAACTGAATGCTCATCTTGGGGTCATTTTTTCCACGTTGGGTGAGTCTGTGTCCAAGGCCGCCTCTCTAAACTCCACCTTCTTTTCCATGAATGGCCCCATTGGCTGTGCAGGTTCCCAAACCAGAAATATGATCTCATCTGAGATTTTTCTTCTCCCTCATGGCTCCACATCTAATGAGTCATGGAATCCTAAGTGCCTACTTTATTTTCTTACTTCTCCTTGTCCTAACAACCACTAGCCTCTTCAGGAGACCGCTACTAGCAGGAAGAGAACCCCTCACAGGTGTCTACCTGGAACCTACACCCAAGTCAGCATAACTGGCCTCACATCTGGGATAAAGACCCCTTCTCTGGGGCTCCAGTGTTCCCCACACTGTTGCCATCAGGTTATTCCTCATGAAGCCACACTGTTGAGCTAACTGAATGTCTTACACCCTAGACTGTAAAATCTCTGAGAGCCGGGTCTGTACTCACCAAATTCCCCAGGGGGTCTCCAGGGGCTCCTAGAAGGCACTGTTTTAGGGAACAAATAAAGGCATGGATTTTAAGAATAAGTGCTTTAGCTGTCGGCCCAATATTATTCATCAGAGTGATACAATTTTAAAAATCCTCACTGTGGGGGGCGCCTGGGTGGCTCAGTCGATTAAACATCTGATTCTTGGTTTCGTCTCAGGTCGTGATCTCACAGTTCCTGGGTTCCAGCCCCAGGTCAGGCTCTGTGCTGACAGTGCAGAGCCTGCTTGGGGTTCTCCCTCTCCCTCTCTCTCTGCCCCTGTCAGGCACACGCTCTCTCTCTCTCTTTCTCTCCCTCAAAAAATAAATAAACTTAAAAAAAATAAATTAAATAAATAAAAATAAAAAATAAAAATCCTCATGGTGATCCTCAGCTATCCGGAAAACACACCTCTAGAATAGGCACTAGTCCTGACCTGCACTTGGCAATACTCGGCCTAATTGGAGGGTCCCGTCAGTAACAAGCAACCTTCGCCAGGATCGACACTGGCCAGTGGACTCCGCACTCCATGAAAAGAAGGCTCAGTGGGAATAGAAACATCACAAAAGAATTTGAAGGCTGTAATATAGATAATACTTTTCCTTTTCCACAAGGTCTCTGATAAAGACCATCTCAGGAAAGGTAAGGGTATATTGGTTTCAGCTTGGGAAGAATTTTGTATCAGAAAAGAGGACCAAAGACAGAACAGGATGGTTTTGTCCTGCAGTCACTGAAAGTGTTCAAAACGATCAGGGAGACGGGCTACAGCTTGGCCCGATGCTGGTAAACATGGAAGCATTACATGGAAGTGTTAATTTGGGTGACTAATAACCTTTCTTTGGGTCAAGAGAATCATAGTGAAGCAAGAAATTGCACCTAAGTGCAGATCAATAGTCATTTAATGAGGCAATCAGAGGTATGATCTATTAACAAAGTTCCGACCCGCCTTAAAGAGTTAAACTTAACCTAAAATAGACTTTCCGGTCGAGCAAACAATAAAAGGCACGTTGTAAATGCCAATGCATGAGACTTATGTGGGTGATTTATAATTTAACGGGAGTCAGAGATGGATTCATTACCTTGGAGAATTAACGCAACTAAAATACAGATTTAGGGAAGAGACAATGCGGTGCGTCAGACAGAAGCAAGCCTGTCCCGCCTAGTGAAAATTTAATGATGACAAAACCAACAAAGCCTATTGTGCAGGTCCCTAGGGTGCTACGGGTTGAGCAGGGGAGAGAATACAACACTTATGCAAGGTGCGAAGCAAGAAAAAATTGCTGAAAGCCCAAGCAGTGCGGTGCACAGAGAATTTAGGAGAGAAAAATCCCTCCCCTTGAAGGGAACCGGGTCCTAACACCTACTAAGGGGTGCCACCCAACCCCCGCCTCTTGGACGTCTAGGGCTGCAAGTGGGGGTGGAAGTGGTCGCTTACACCCAGAGGTAACCGAGAACACAGCACCTGAGTCTTGGACGCAAAATATGCTAAATCTTCCATTCTGGCCCTTCGTTGTGTCTGGGTATCGAAGCAGGAGGAAGGAAGGAAGGAAGGAAGGAAGGAAGGAAGGAAGGAAGGAGGAAGGAAGGAAAAGAAAGAAAGAAAGAAAGAAAGAAAGAAACAAAGAAACAAAGAAACAAAGAAAGAAGGAGGAAGGAAGGAAAAGAAAGAAAGAAAGAAAGAAAGAAAGAAAGAAGAAAGAAAAAGAGAGGAAGGAAGGAAGGAAGGAAGGAAGAAAGGAAGGAAAAGAAAGAAAGAAAGAAAGAAAGAAAGAAAGAAAGAAAGAAAGAGGAAGGAAGGAAGGAAGGAAGGAAGGAAGAGAGAAGAGCGTGAGGGTTAATCATGTTTATGTGAAGTCTGGGGCTGGCTGGGCTCATCCAGGCTTTGTGTCAGAGAGAATTCCAGAAAAGGAACCGTTAAGGCTCTTCCGGTTTCTGTTTTGAACAAGGGTTTGGCCAATTACTGTTGACAAGCTCATGAATGTGACAACCGGCCCAGCCTCCAGCTTCCTTTCACTGCCTCCTGGATGTGTCTTCAGGACGAATCCATCTCCCGGCCTCCCTCTTCCGAGGCCCTAAGCCCTGTTTCCTGGAACATTAAATTTCGGAGATGCCCATACTCACCCCCGCTGCTCATAACTCTTCTCGATAGCCCCTCAACACCTGGTCATTTTTATCTGCTGCTCACACTCGCCACTCAGTCTGCACACACTTATTCACTCCCCCCTACAATTTATTAGCTCCGTCATGGGCACGGACATAAAGCGTTTGGATGGGATTCCAGAATTCTCTGTTCCCTTCGAGATTTATTTGAGGGCACTCGGTGACCCTGTAACTTTGAGAGGCACCGTATAAAAGCGGGTTTATTGGTAGAGCCACCCCAGGCAGGCTGCCTTTTATCACAGGTCTCCCAGCAGCTCTGCGAACACTTCTCTTTCTAGTTCCTCCTGTGGACTGGACCTCAGGTGAAGTGTAACTAATGCAAATTCAAGCAAACAGGGTGTTGGGGTTGGTAAAATGCCATTCCAGGAGTCTGTTGGCGGGCCGGGGAATAACAAGCCTTTAAAAGAATGAAGCGTGACAGGGCCCTGGTAGCTACATTATTCTTTTAGATGTTAAAATAAAATAGCTATAACTTCCTATCAGTATAGGAAAAAGGTGAGTGAGGGATGGATGGAAATGATGGAGACAGATTATTCATGATGGAAGAGCAGAGCCTGAACTTTGGGGGCTGTTTAGAATTTCCTTTGCTCTTGTGAACACATCAGCTTTGGGCTGATAGTAGGCAGGGGACCGTCAGATTAGACCTCAGCTGTTGCCTCACACCTGCGATGCCCACCCACGTGGTGCAGGACACAACAGCGACGCTTGAACTTCATTATCGAAGTTCAGTTCCCGAGAGGGTGGCCACCTTTGCCAAAGACATCAGATGTCAGCTGAATGCTGTGTCCCTGATGCTGAGACTATGCACCCTTCTCTGTTTACTGTGGGAATCCAGCTTTCTTTCGCGGAGACAGCAGCGAAGACACCCATTAGTGAATCAGCCCAGGGGAACAGAATAAAATTAAAACAAAGGAAAACTCATTGACCCATCCACCTGCTTTGAATATAAAGGCATTTATTGGCAGAGACATTTGTGATTGAGGCAGGAACCATACGTGGGCCTCCAGCTTGACATTGCATCGAATCATTAACTGTCCTAAACCCCTCTCAGACAAGAGAATGACTTTGCACTCCGAAGATTCCATTAAGATGTTGAAGGAGAAGATAATCTGCTCCTCGGCTCAGGCCTCTCAAGGAATCAGGAGGCCCCAGGACCACCGCTGATCTCCGTGTCGGGTCTCCAGAAACACCTTGAATTCATGCTTCTTGGTGTATCTCCTTCAATACACGATGTCCAACGTGTTAAAAATTACTGAAATCCATAGACAGCATCTCAAGACTTGCGAGTTGCCCATAAGAGTTGTTTCACTTTGTGTTTCCATTTTGAAAAGGATAACAAAACAAGACTTCAAATAAAACAATACTTCAAAGCATGTTAATACCACCATTATAAGTGTGTCATCAGGACAATGCCTGTTATATAATTACGTCCCTCACATTTCCGTGTGTTTGTGATCAAATGCCTCGCAATGATTATTTTAATTTTGGGGCACCTGGGTGGCTCAGTCAGTTAAGTGACTGACCCTTGATTTGGGCTCAGGTCGTGATCTCATGTTTCTTGACATGGAGCTCCGAGTCGGGCTCTTTGCTGTTGGCACAGAGCCTGCTTGCGATTCTCTCTCTCTCTCTCTCTCTCCCTCTCTCTCTGCCCTTCCCCTGCTGGTGCGTGCACGCACGCTCTCTCTCTCTTGCTCTCAAGATACATAAAGACACTTTGAGAAATAATTATTTTAATTTTAATGTAGTCATTAGTGAAGAATGAATGCAGATTTAACGTGTACCTTGTGTCTTTGTGTCAAATTACTCTGGTGTAAGCGGTTCAAATAAATGTCTCACTTTTCTTAATTCAGCAAACATTTCTAGACCGAGTTCTCTGCATTAGGCACTCCTTTGTCCCTAGCCCCAGACAAATCGTCTTGAATGAGAAAACAGACTCTCAGCAATATGCATCCTCATGAATCAGAGGGGAAGCCAACGAATTGACACAAACACATCCATTCATCCATTAGAAAGCTAGAATATCACGATATGCACTGAGAAAGGAATACTGTGCACCAGACACGCCTGGCCAATGAGCTGAAGCTGTCTGGTCAGAAAGGCATCTCTGATCTGAACGGGAAGAAGGAAATTGTAGGGTGCGTGTCATTGGACAGTGGATCCCAGCCTGGGAACACCGCCTGCGGTGGAGCCCCGATGTCAGAAACACACAATTCTACACACACACAAGCCCCTGTTCTGGAGAATAGGTAGCTAGCCCACAGTCGGTGGGAGAAGCACCCGTGGCAGACAGATCACGTGGATGTGCGTAAGCCGGGGCAGAGAGAGAGGATTTATACTGAGCGCGACGGGAAGCATTTGGATGGCTGTGTATATATTTTATTTATTAGCTTTCTAAGCTTTATTGAGGCATCACTGACAAATTGTAAGATATGGGATGTGTACAGCACAATGTTTTGATACATGTATACATTGTGAAAGGGTCCCCCCCCCCACCTAGTTAATTACCACATCCATCAAATTTCAAGTCCACAATGTGGCGTTATTAACTAGAGTCACCGCGTTATACATTCGATCCTCAGACCTTATTCATCTTTCAGTTGAAAGATGCAACCTCCTCTTAATTCCCTGACCCTCCAGCCCCTATAGCATCCATTTTTCCACTCTCCATTTCTAGGGCCTTGACTTCTTTTAGACTCTATATATAAATGTTACCATTCAGGCTTCTCTTTCTCTGTCTGAATTTTCTCATTTAGCATAACATCCTCAAGATGCATCCATGCTGTCACAAATGGCTGGATTTCCTTCTTTCTCAGGGCTGAATAATATCACATAATATATATAACATGTGGGTAATCCCATTATATTCCTATGTTATTCATATATTTCCATATATGGAAACATTGTGTGTATATATTATATATACATGACATCTTCTTTTTCCGTTCATCGATTGACAGACCTTTAGGCTGTTTTCATATCTTGGCTATAACACTGCAAGGACCATGGAAGTACAGATATCTCTTCCATATCTGGTTTTTATTTCATTCAGATGTATACCCCGGAGTGAGATTGCTGGATCATATGGTAATTCTATTTTTAACTCCACAGTGTTTTCCCCAGTGTCTGCACCAATTTATATCCCCACCAACAGTGCACATCCTCCCCCCGACACTTGTGTTCTCATATCTTTTTACGATATCTCATTAAAAAGCATGTAAGGAATACGGTGCAAGGTGGGTTTGATGGGCATTTCTCCAGTGATGAGCGATGCTGAGGATGGCCTCAGTACCTGCTGGCCATCTGTATGAGAAGACTGGGGAGATAGGAAGTTTGGGGGGAAAGGAATCAAAAGTTCCGTTTTGCCCATATTCATTTTAAGATGCCAATTAGGCACCCAAGTGGCCATGTCAAGAAGATGACAGAGTATGAGTCTGTGGATGCCAAGACTTATGAAATGTACAGGTCATGTGAAAATCCATGGGATTAGGTAACATGACACAAGGAGAGAAAGAATAAGAAAATGGCCCATGACAGAGCCCTGGAGCACTCTTGCATTTTTAAGTCAGGCTGCCAAGGAGGAGATATTGATTACGAATGATGAAAAAGGAGAAGCCAGGCATGTGGAAAAGAAATTATTCAAATTCCCATGTCCCTGAAGTCAACGATACTAAGTGCTTCCAGAAGTACAGGGAGGGTTGAGTGCGATAAGAATGTGTGAACATTGGATGTGGCAACACCAATGTCTTCCACAGCCTTCCTAGGAACCGTGTTAGAGGGGACACAACTACAAATGAGGAGGCTGAAGATCCAGGATGATAGGTGATAAGGTGGAGACAGAAAATGTAAGTAGTTGTTAAGAAGTTTTCTTGTGGGAAAGGTGAGGGGAGGCACTGGCCAGACAGGGAAGGACGTGGATTGAAAAGGGGTTTTCCTTTCAAACTGCGAGGTATGAAACAAGTAGGGACCTGGATGGGATGGTCGAGAAATTCCTGCTGCACGACAGAAATTGAAGAAGCCAAATCTTGACTAGGTGAGAGGATTTGAAATCCAGACCCAAGTAAAAGGGTTGACTTTTGGGGTTTTTTTTGGTTTGTTTGTTTGTTTGTTTTTGTTTTTGTTTTTCAACGTTTATTTTTCGGACAGAGAGAGACAGAGCATGAACGGGGGAGGGGCAGAGAGAGAGGGAGACACAGAATCGGAAACAGGCTCCAGGCTCTGAGCCATCAGCCCAGAGCCCGACGCGGGGCTCAAACTCACAGACCGCGAGATCGTGACCTGGCTGAAGTCGGACACCTAACCGACTGCGCCACCCAGGCGCCCCAGGGGTTGACTTTTGATAGGAACTGAGACATTTCATCCCGCTCATTTATGCTGAAAAACCACAGCATGTGGAAACAGACGCGTGCCAAGTGGTAGTCATTGTTGTCAAAAGACAAAGAACCTTCACGTGTGGTTCTTACATCTCCACAATGTGTGAACAGGACAAGGGAGAACATCAGTGTGTGCGCTCATGTGTGCTTGCTGGTGACTGGGCGGCATTGCAGACGAGGTTGGGAAGAGAGGAGGTAGTGTGAAATGGAAGTTCTGGAAAATAGAAAAACTCATATATGAAGAGCATGTAGTAGGAGATGGTGTTTCATCCCTTCTGAGATTTTGAGCATGGATTTAAAGTAAAATCTGGCAGCAAGTGTGTGTGTTTTACCTCCGGGGAGGTCAGCTCAAGGTGGAGTGAGAGGGGAGAGTGGAGAGATGGAAAAAGCTAAGTGGTTGGGTTGAACAAGACTTCGGTCAAGTACATCCAAGGAAAAGGATGGCCATAGTTCAAATGAGTAAATAGGGGTGCGCATGAGGTCATGCTGTGTGTCAGATACACAAAACTCAGAAAGCCCAGCCCAAAGGAAGTTCACATTCCCACCACAATCAACAGTTTAGACTCAGAAAATCATAACACACTGTATGTAATTAACATTTCTTTCAGTTTAAATTCAATTGGCCGATGCATTTTGACTTTGTAGGTCTATGAATTCTGGAAGTATAAGCAGTTTACACACAGGTTTCCATCTAAATATGTTGAGTGTGTTATTACTCATTTAAGACAACCTTGGTTCTGTCCTCTGTTGAGGAGAGTCCTTTATTTTCAAAGTGTATGAAAATCTCACCGAAGGTGATGCCTCCGACGTTAACCAGGTGGACCACAAAGTCAGCGTTGCCATGCAGTGTGAAAACTGTAATTGTTAAATTAATGTCTGTGCCTGATGCACTCTCTCTGTATGTACACGCATGATGGGAGATGGTGAATTAAAAGCAAGCATTTGAGGGGTGCCTGGGTGGCTCAGTCAGTTAGGCGTCTGACTTCAGCTCAGGTCATGATCTCACGGTTCCTGAGTTTGAGCCCCGCATCGGGCTCTGTGCTAGTATCTCAGAGCCTGGAGGCTGCTTTGGATTCTGTGTCTCCTTCTCTCTCTGCCCCTCCTGCACTCACTCTGTCTCTCTTTCTCTCTCTCTCAAAAATAAATAAACATTAAAAAAAATCGAGCATTTGAGGGCGCCTGGGCTAAGCATCCAACTTCAACTCAGGTCATGAACTCACAGTCTCTGGGTTTGAGCCCCGTGTCAGGCTCTGTGCTGACAGCTCAGAGCCTGGAGCTTGCCTCTGATTCTGTTTCCCTTGCTCTCTGACCTTCCCCCATTCACGTTCTGTCGCTCTCTCTCTTTCTCTCAAAAATGAATAAATATTTTTAAAAATGTCTTAATTGAAAAAATCTTAAAAAGCAAGAATTTGATTAAAGAGTGTGAAACTGGGAGCTCACACTGGTGGCTCAGTGGGTTGGCGTCTGACTTTTGATTTTGCCTCAAGTCATAATCTCGTGGTTCATGAGATCAAGCCCTGTGTCCGGCTCTGTGCTGATGGTGCAGAACTCTTGGGATTCTCTCTCTCCCTTCTCTCCCTGCCACTCCCCCACTGTGTGCTCTCCAAATAAATAAACATTAAAAAAAAACACCTTAAAAAGAGCGTGAAATCAAAGTAAGAGGGTCCATGCCTTCTCGGGCAGATGTCAGGCTCATTGAGGCCATCTGCATAATCGAGGCTGAGCCTCCCAGAGCCTTCTCGCCCCCTTCAGCTGGTCTGGACCTCTCTTTTTAACTTGCAGAGACACTGTGCCATATTTTTCTTCTGCAATTCACCTTCTTTCCCTTCCCCACATTCCATGCATGCCCCGGTTATTAAGGAGAATTAGATGATTTTTCCAAATTTGCTATTTCCTAAGTGTAAGAACCAGAATGTTGTCTCATCCCTTGTCTTTGTGATTCATATCCTGCAATAATGCAGAGACTCATCACTACAGGAAAGGGGAGGAAAACGTCTTTTTTTGAGGAGCATTTGTCCCAGGCAGGGGCAAAGTACCGTCTCATCCCATGATCATACTTTCACCTTACGGGTTTTTCCAAGAGCTGCCAAGGCCCATCATCAACCCGGGGAGGTTGCCCCCAGAACATCTGGACAATCTCAATCTCTGGGCCAAAGGGATTTTGTTACGTTGCACATCTGCTCTTTCTCAGCCACCGATCACCCAGATTTAGTGAATTCTAAACCTCTGCCCTCGGGAGTCTAATCACACCCAAGAATCCAAGGAGATTTTAAATGGTCTCAGGTTGAGAGTAAAACGAAATCAAATAAAATTAAAAGGTTAAAGAATGAGGCTTTTATAACTGTTCGTTTGTCGAGAGTATTGAACGTATTTGATTTGTTACAAATGAATACATTTCGCTCAAGACCCGTAAGACTCTTTCCTATGATGATTCTTTTTGCCAAAGTTGGATTAACCGGGATCAGTCAAACGTGATGGTTTGCTTGCTCTTTATGTTTGATGCATTTGTTTTGTGGAAAATAAGAAATATTAGAACAGTGTGGGGTTGAAGAAAGTGTATTAGGACACAGAACCTTGCTTTCTAAGCTGCGCATGCTGTAGTGCCCGTGGCTTGAACTGGAAGGCAGACTTTGGTCAGTGAATCGTTTTCTGGCTTTGTGACTTCTAACTGATACTCCTTGGTCACCTCATCCCTAACATGAAGGTAATAGCTGCTCAGGACTCAGCATGGTGCCTGATACATTATTATATATGATATATGATACATTATGTATTATATATTATGTATATATTATATATTATGTATTATATATGATACATATTATATATTATGTATTATGTATATTATGTATTATGTATATATTATGTATTATGTATATATTATGTATTATGTATTATATATTATATACATATGGCATCTTATATATATTATATTTTATATGTATATAATATATATATGACATATCATAGTATACACTGTATTTTTTTTAGCTTGTCATCTTTGGGTCCGTAAAGGTGGTTTGAAAACACCAGAAGACGTGGGTTCAAATCCTGTGTCTACCTCTTATTTATGTATATACGATGGTCCAAATTCTTTACATATAGGATGCTTCAGAGATTTCATGAAGACATGTTCTATGTCAACATATATTGACAAAAGATGGCTGTCTACCGGACATCGTGTGTGCTAGGAATCTCCTATGTCTCACATCAGCAACTCAGCAAATTCCATGAGGTGGGGATTGTGAACCCCATTCCACCCAAGTGGCAAATGGCAGAGCGGTGATTACACATAGGTTATATGAAATCCAAAATCCTCCAAATTATAGAAATAAAACAATGCATGTAGGACATGCTTACTCATCCTTTAGGGGCAAATACAGACTTAGTAAGGAGCATGTGGTCAAAGACAAAGGGTTTAAAAAAATGAGATTCTGGGACTGTATATTTCTCAAAAACTTGCAGATCCACAGTGGGGAATTAACTAGAAACCATCTTTTGTGATAAAGCAAAGAGGTAACTTCCTTTGTTTCTAAGCTGTAAAGGTACCCAACTCCCACACACTCATCAGAGATGTCAAGAAAGAAACGGATTGACAGCTTACAATTTCACTTATTCCTACCTTTTACTGTTTCCTGCCATGTCTGCTCATGTTACCATCCATACATGCTAAAGATGCTCTCACAAGGAAAGAAGGTAAAAACACTGAATCTCTGAAATTCCACGTAGCTGCGTCTGTGCTAGACTGGACTGAGGTAGACCAGGGTGGCGGTGGCCTGGGGCTGGTGTCTGTGCCCTCGACTAGACAGCCTATCTTCAGGGTCCTCTCGGCTTACTTTCCTTGCAGATGAGAATCAATACAATGAAATGCAACAAAGTGACATAGAAACAAACAAAACAGAGCATGGACCACCACTCTGCTGAGAAGAACGCAGTTGATGGTACTACCACATCAGTTAAGACACTCTCTTCCCCCACTCCCAACCCCCAAAATAAAATCTTGTTAATTCTGCCAGAAGGCGTCCTGGGGAAATTAACCAGAGTTTATAAAAACACAAATGAGAGCTAACTGAGGCAACTTTGCCACAACACGAAGGGAGAACTGAAAAACGTTTCCCAGAGTGACTTCCGAGGACATCAGGATAAGACACCAAGTCCTGGTAAGTGGAATTTAGCTACTGAATTAAATTTCCAGTTTCGGGGAGATTTGATCTCAGCCTGTTTCAGGTTGAGACACTGTTCATTAAGGGGGGATCTTTTTGTGAGGCCTGAAAAATCCAAGAAAATGTTACCTTTGGACATCAGGCACCCCATAGATTAAACTACGTGAAAATTGATGTGTCTGGATTCGTAATCACAGCCAACTTCCTATTTCAGCTGGGTCACACCATAAATAAGGCTCCATCAGCTGACTTCAGCCTCTAAATAGAAATCTTCTGTTTAGGCTAAAAATAGTTAATTCACACACAGTGCAAAAATTCTGGATCCTGAAGTTTATTTTGAAATTTCCCTATTCTGAGTGGAAAAGGCTGATCTGTGATTTGTTCCTTTTTCTGTAGGGGTGGGGAATGTACAAGAAAACTATTCATTTTTTTTAATGTTTATTTTTGAGAGAGATACACAGAAAGAGCATGAGCGGGGGAGGGGCAGAGAGAGGGAGACTCAGAATCCGAAGCAGGCTCCAGGCTCCAAGCTGTCAGCACAGAGCCCGACGCGGGACTGGAACCCACAAACCACGAGATCATGACCTGAGCCCAAGTCGGACACTCAACCTACTGAGCCAACCAGGGGCCCTGAAAGCTATTCATTTTTAATGAAAATGCCATATAAATGAAACTAGCATCCTTCAAAAATTGCAAAGAAAATGTATTCTCTGTATTTTGAATGAAGCCTCATACAAAAGAATGAAAAATCCACAAAGGTATCGATCGGGCTTTACTGTATGGGTTCATTCTTCAGAGTAATCATCCACCAATTTAGTGTTTACGTGCCTCCGTGACCGGTGCCTTCGAATAGTAAATGCATTTGATGATTCTGGCTCGCCGAAGTGAAACGCAGAGCTGGAGTTTAGAGACCATTTGTATTTTTAATGGCCTCCTCGAAGAGTGTTCTCTAGGGGCCCCCGGCCCTTTGAGCAGCTGTTACCTGGAAATGAGGCTTTTTCCCTTTGGACACCAACTCACTGCTGCAGCTTTGTGGCGTCTCCAGGCCCTGAGTCATAAGCAGTAGGATCTGACTCGGTTCAAGTGCAGTATTTTGAATGGTTTTAAAAGATGCTGTGCTTGGAGTTTAAAAAGTGTGGTGGAATGATCTGAAGAATTGGTGGGTGGTTTGCAAACGCAGGGAAGCCAGCACCCACTCTGTCCTGTATCAAGTCTCCTTTGGGGCACCTGGATGTCACAGATCCTGCTACACACCCCACGGTGCTGCTCGTACACTGCAATCACATTTGCCCGCTGCTGACCTGCTTGGTAGACCAGCGTTCCCAGGATGTCATGGACGAGGGCCCCAAGCAAGGGACTGGGGGCCAGCTGTAGACAGCTGGTTGCTTTGGGTCACCCAAACCTGGACAGTCTGTTCTCTGCGGAAGGCTCACCACCCAATGGGGCATCCCCGGGAACCGGACGCTCAGCCTTAAGTAGGAGGAATGTCACATTCACATCAATGTTCCATGTGACTAGACCACAAGGTGCCCAGATAGATTCTGGCTGTGTGTGGGAGGGTGTTTCCAGCTGACGTGAGGATTTGTTGTTGCTGTTGTTATGTCAAAGTTTGTTTTTATTGATTTTGAGAGCGGTAGAGAGCAAGCAGGGGAGGGACAGAGGGAGAGGGAGACAGAATCCCAAGCAGGCTCCACACTGTCAGCGCAGAGCCTGACAAGGGGCTCAAGTTCACAAAGCCACGAGATCATGACTGGAGCCAAAGTCAAGAGTTGGACACTTAACCGGCTGAGCCACCCAGGAGCCCCTGGGTTAGGATTTGAATCTACAGACTGAATGAAGCAATGGTCCTTCCTAGTGTGGGTGGCCTCAGCCCATCCATTAAGGATCCAAATAGAACAAAAAGGTGGAGAAAGGAAGAATTTTGCTCTCTTTACCTGCTTGGGCTGTGCCCTCAATCTTCTTCTGCTTATACCCTTGGCTCCCTAGCTCTTGACCTTTCACACTCTGTAGCCATTCCACTGGCTCTACTGGGTCCCCCGTTTGCCGACTTGGGGCTTCTCAGCTTCCGTCCACAGTCCTGTGAGCCAGCCCCGTGCAAATATGGAACCTGTTTGTTCTGTTTCTCTGGGGGACCAAGATTCATTCAGGACCCACCAGGAAGCTGAATGAGCTGAGTGCCCAGTGCATGTGTGGGACAGACACTGATTGCTGAGTGAGCAAACCCGAGAGACCTCAAGTCCATCCAGCCCAGTGTCTGGGTCCCACAGAGATAGACCTTTGGGTGCAGAGAAGGAGTGACTGAACTGCCCAAAGTCACTTTGATTTTAAAAACTCAAAGTCAGGGTGCCTGGGAGGTTCAGTCAGTTAAGTGTCCGACTTCGGCTCAGGTCATGATCTCGAAGCTGGTGAGTTTGAGCCCCGCATCGGGCTCTGTGCTGACAGCTCGGAGCCTGGAGCCTGCTTCGGATTCTATGTCTCCCTCTCTCTCTGCCCCTCGCTCACTTATGCACATTCTCTCTCTGTCTCTCAAAAATAAATAAACATTACAAAAAAAAAAAAGTCCAGGTCATTGCATTCAGTGGTCTGGTCACGTGTTTGCTTGCTTCACTCATTCATTCATTCATTCCTGAGACATGGGATTGATTCCCTCCCTCAATACCAGATGAGATACATCTCTCCCTTCAAACAGCTGAGGAAACAGTTTAAAGAACGTCTGAGGAGGCTGAAGAAAGAGAAATATACCCTGTCCAGGTGAATCATCTTTTGTCCACAAACAAATTTTATTCAGTCCCTGCAAGCGGGGGTCCGCTCCACCTGAAATAGCGAGGAAGGACAGACGATGGGTGTCATCACAATGAGAGCCTCCCTCACGGTCAGTGAATCCTAACCCAACTAAACGAAGCCACCCAGAACATGTACGACTGTGTGCTTCAAACAGTCACCCTGGCTTCCCTCTTGGGAAATCAATGAGTCAATCAATCAATCTCACATCCCGTGAGGTACCAGCTTGAATGCGACAGTCTTAGCAATGAGAAAAATCATGTTTTCTGTTTCAAAACCCTCCGCTCTGTATTCTTTAGCAGGTGAAAAAAGGGAGAGCGGCTATCGCATGAGAACTACCACAAGCGAGGGAACCTCGCTCTCAGACGGAAAACGTGGTTATCGGATTTTCGAGAACAGAATCCATGGCCTTGAACAGAAAGGACATTGAACACACCGTTGGGAGGAGACTCCCCTCAACTTGAAAGGAAAATGGACGAGCAGATGAAGACTTTTGAGGGGGGAGAAGAAGAGCTGGGAGCGACAGATCTAGGAGGAAGAGAAAGAGAAACGGCCCCAGGTGGGGGGGGTGCACCTGTGCGCACGCGTGTGCGGCCATCAGGCAAGGTCACGGGGTTCGCAAAGAAACATTGTCCGAATGCGAAGGAAGTTCTCAAAGGAGAAATAAAACAACGAACGGAGCCGGATCTCCAGACACGCCTTGGCAAATTTTCTGATTTTTCCAAAATAAAGGGAACCGATATAAAAATATAAAATACAAAAATAAAGCTAGAAGGGGAGTTGGATAATGATCATCTGCAAAGGAGAACAAGAGACAGAATGCTGGCATTAGGGCTTCTCTTCCATAATAGTAAATGTGGGAAGATGATAAAGCCCACAGAGAATTGTGTTGAGAACAAAGCAAACCCGTGTCAGCAGGTGCCCACGTGGGGTGAGGACGAGGCCCTGAGTCAGGGTCCCGGGAGACGCGATCTGTCCTGTGCCAGGCCACTCCTTACGTCCTCTCCCTGGGCCGCTTGGGGTGTGGGCTGCGGGCGGCACCCAGCTTTGCAGCCTGGAAACGCTGGGGGCGTTTCAAAGGCAATTTTATTCCATGGAGATGGGTTGGCTAATTCGGGTTTTTTTTTTATTGTTTTGTGTTTTTTGGGTGTTTGGTGTTTTCTTTGTTTTTGCCCGTGTTTTACCTTGTTTCCTCCACAGCTCCCTTAGAAAATCCTGCTCTGCCGTCCGTTGTGAGAGTCATCATTATTTTATTTACCGCTAAGAAAACGAAACCAACAAAATAACCCAACGAGGGCCTGGCATCTTTGCCTTGATGGATGACACAATGTGAAGAAGGAGAAGGAGGAGAAGGAGAAGAAAAAAGAATGGTTTTAGAATTTGGGGGATGCACTCTTTTCCAGGCAGTTCTGTGTCAGGAACCCTGCCCGAAATTCTTTTTGAGGTCATTCTCGAGTTTTCTCTATTCCTTTGATGTCTGGCTTCCAGGCTGTTCTCTGAGCCCAAGCCGGGCTACCCTGAAGCGACCCGGAACCAGACGGGGGGCGGTCGGTCTCCCTCCCTGGGATTTTGCCTCAGTTTCTTGTAACCGAAGAGAGGTTGGACTGGGTCTGTGTCCTTCCAGGCCTTTCCTCAGACCCTGTGTCAGTACGGGGCTTCCCAGCAGTTGGCCGTTTTCACCTGTAAAACCACCCATTTTGGAACCTCTCTGTCCCTGTTCATTTCTGCTGGAAAATCAGTTCATCTTTCCTGAAACGTTGCTTCTCCCTGTCTCTCTGTCTCTGTCTCTCTCTCTCCCCACGTCTCTGCAATACCTTCCTAAATAGAGCAGGTAGCAACCGAAACACAGTAAAAGTGTTCAATTATTCAGTCGCCTCCAATACAGCTACGAATTCATCTGCCCATTTCCGAGCTACCGTGGAGGCTAGGGAGAGAATTAAGAGACATCTAAACGTCTACACGGTGTGGTCTGTGTCCAGTATCACTTGTGCAGCATGACTTCTGTCCGCTTGTATCAGCTGGAAACTTGGGGCAAGTTTCTGGAACACGGATTCCCCGTCTGTAGAAATGAGTGGCCCCGTAGAGTAAATAATTGGGCGTTTGTGAAGCCCTAAGAGCAACGCCTGAGACAAAATATCGCATAAACGTGACTCCAGAGCGATCGCCCGCCCTGGGTGGCTTGTGTGTGGCTCAGGTGTCCCGGTTGTGGAGGGTGGACCCTGCAGCCCAAGTTTCTGTCCAGTGGGTTCATACAGACGGCAGGGCACTGCACTGGCCTTAGCAGCCTCCTAGAATAAAATGCACATTTGTGTGAACCATTATGCCACAAATGGACAAATTCTAGCATCTATTATGGAGGCCTGAGATAAAGAAACGCACCAGGCTGAGAAAAGCGGCTTCTTTATCTTTAAATTGTTTATTTTTGAGACAAACACATAATAGTGTTGCCTTTGTTCTGCAAACAACATAGGACTTTTAGCGAGACAATTGATTTTGATCTTTGGTGCTAAGAATAGAACATAGCCAACTGCTGGGCTGGGGCGCCTGGGTGGCTCTGTCAGTTAAGCCTCCGACTCTTGATTTTGGCTCAGTTCTTGATCTCATGGTTCACGGGTTCGAGCCCCGACTGGGCTCTGTGCTGACAGCAAGGAGCTGCTTGGGGTTCTCCCTCTCTCCCTCTGTCTGTCCCTCCCCTGCTCACATGTACACACTGTCTATTTCTCCCTTTCTCAAAATAAATAAATAAGCATTTTTAAAAAAAAAATTAAAATTCTGAGGCACCTGGGTGGCTCAGTCGGTTAAGCGTCAGATTCTGGGTATCTGCTCAGGTCGTGATCTCAGGGCTTCGTGGGTTTGTGTCCCGCATCAGCCTCTGGATTCTCCTTCTCTCTCTCTCTCTCTCTCTCTCTGTCTGTCTCTCTCTCTGCCCCTCCCCCACTTGTGCTGTCTCTGTCTCTCTCAAAGTAAATAAACTTTAAAACATTAAATTAAATTAAATTAAATTAAATTAAATTAAATTAAAAAATAAAATAATAAGATAATTGTCCCATGCTGAGATTCACCCCCACCCCAATCTGGTTCAAACCCTTACACGCCACCTGCTTTCATTGCGGTGGCTCTGCTCCCACCAATCAGGTTCCCACGCCAGATTTCTAACCCATGGCCTTTTCCCGATGAATATTATGCTTAACTAAGAGGCTCATTCAGGTGGTGCAGGGGTAAAGGGAGGGCTGAGGCGTGGAGGGGAGGAAGGTGTCACAGGTCAAAGGTGTTTTAAAGTCTTGGCATCACAGAAATAGTAAAAGAGCCCATTTTTCTAAACACCATGACCCAGAAATCCCAAACCCAGAAACTGGACCCTAACGAGGACATATTCCCAGGGAACCTGCCAGTTGTGTCCTAGGACCCTCAGAGAAGGGCTTCTCCATTTTCTGAAGCCCATATAAGAAAATCCCATGTCAGCGTCCCCTTTTATTTTAAAATTTGATTGATTCGTTTTCAAATATTTAATCAACCCTTGAGTTTTAGTGCATAACACATTCTAAATTATGGAAGTAATTCAAGCATTACAATGTCATACAGGATAAAATCCATAAAATCCCAAGTGAAATCCTTCCAGCCCCCCTCCCACTGTGGAAGGAACCACTGTTAACATAATTTCCCAGACACTTTCTGTGCCTTTACAAGTTGCTTTGTTAACTTGTACTTTTAAAGAAGTGGGATTGGGGCACCCGGGTGGCTCAGTCAATTAAGTGGCCAACTCTTGATTTTGGCTCAGGTCACAATCTCACGGTTTGTGAGTTCGAGTTCCGCGTCAGGCTCTACGCTGAATGTGCGGAGCCTGCTTGGGATTCTCTCTCTTCCTCTCTGTCAGCCCCTCCGTGAAAATAAATAAATAAAGTGTAATAAAAAAAAAGAAACGGGGTCATACTGTACATCACATCCTACAAAATGTTTCACCTTCCAGTAGTAGATAAAAGCGGAGAGAAATCAGGAAATAGAGGCACATCATCTTTAGGACAAGAGCGGACCCTGCAGCCGCCCAGAGCGCAGGGAGACCTGCAAACCCACCAGGCAATTGCAGGGACCCTCAGAGACAAAACCCACACCCACACGCAGGCTTTTCACAGGCCCACGTCTCTGGCTCTGGGAGGAAATCTCTCTCCACTTGGCCAGCGCCTACACGGACAGGTAAACATGTCCTGGGACACCGGGTGGTGCGTGAAACCAAGGATCCTGCAGGGCTTAGCTTCTTGGTCTGGTCTCAGCCTCTTGCACGGGTCTCTGCTCGGGCTTGTGTGCTGGGAGATTCTGGCATGTTCAGTTAGCTCAGGTTGCACGGCTCGACCCAACGGAGGCTGGTTTCTGGATGCACTTTGAAACGGCTGAGTTGGAGAAGTCCCTCTTTCCCCGGGGTGGCCTCTGGGCCCAGGGAACCTCCAAAACCCCCCGCTACCCTCTCCTCTTCCAGGGCCCTTCTGCCTGGGGGTTTCCCTACTCTGACGACCCTCACAACCCAGTCACATAACTGAGGAGGCCTCAAAAGTGCTCTCAGGAAGAGAATAGCACCGTCGAAAGCCCCTGGGGGTGGTGACCAGAAGACAGAAGTCCAAATTCAAGATCCACTATCTGCCAGCCCCTGGGCTCGGAAAGCCGGCTTTTGCCCCGCCTTGGCTTCTGTTTCACCAGCTGTAAAATGGGGTAGCGTTGCCCTGCTCTGAGTTCCGATGAGAAAAACGCCCTACTCTGTTATTTTTGTGTTGTAGCTGCCGACCACGGGTGAGTCACAGCCTGGAAGCCTCTCCCCCAGGTTCGTACCTGCCGGGGTCCCCTGGGCCGGCAGCAGGGATTGGAATCAACCCCTGGGAAGTAGCTTCAGCCTGCAGCTCTGTTTCTCCACCACCACCGTCTCTTTGTGAGTTGTGGGGGCTGATCAAGCCTCCAAGAGTCCCTAAGGCCCCTTTCCTACAAACTGCCTCCTGAACTCCACCGCCCCCTGCATTTCGTACTGAGGGGCATTTTTCTCTGCTTTTGTATCTTTTTTTTTTTTTTTTTTTGCCCTGGTGTTGAGTGTCCACAGATTGAAAGGGACAGTGAAGCACACAGTGTTTTTGTTTTCCCAAAAAGAGCACACACGTGGGGACTTTCACTTGGTTGTGGTCCCTCCCCCGGTGCTTGCTCTGACCCAGGCTCCCAGGCTGTGGTGACAGCAGGTCTCAGGTGGACTTTCCTGTTGACGGGGGTGAGGATGTGGCCCGCCCAAGGTCCTTAGCACTCCCGGGAAGGAAAGTCTGCACCCACAGACTCTCCCGGGCTGGAAGCGTTGTGGGGGGGCCCTTCGCAGTCACTCAGTGCGGTTTCTCTGGGGGCGGGTGGACCACGTCCTCCTGTAGATGGAGATGCCAGCCACTTGGCTCGTTGTTTATTTTTCAAATGACAACAGCTTGTTCTTTTTTTTTTTTTAATGTTTATTTTTGAGAGAGACAGAATGTGAGTGGGGGAAAGGCAGAGAGATGGGGAGACCCAGAATCAGAAGCAGGCTCCAGGCTCCGAGCTGTCGGCACAGAGCCCCACGCGGGCCTCGAACCCACGAACCGTGAGATCATGACCTGAGCCGAAGCCGGACGCTTAACTGACCAAGCCACCCGGGCGCCCCGAGAGGCCGTCTTCCTCCAGGTCCCCCACCAGCAGCCCATGGAAGGACACCATTCATTCTGTGTCCCTTGTTCCTGTTCCGCATGTACTATTCCTTCTGTCTGTCCCTCGCTCTCCCTGCAGGAAATGGCCTCCATTCTTCAGGACACACAGGACACCTCCCCTGTGTAGCCTTCCCAGATTCTAATGTCCACGCACACCATTCAACCCACTGCCCCAAAACTATTCCTTTCTGAGAACACTCAGGACACACAATAATCCCTGAGTGTAAGTGGGACCGGGGCGGGGGATGGGGAAGAAGTCGGGGAAGGGTCACGGCCCCGCGGCTTGGTGAGATCTTCAACTACAGGACCAGGTGTCCCAGAGTCTAGCAGAATAACCTCCACTTAATAAGCAAGCCCGACCCCACAAACGTCTTCGGAAGGAATAGAAGAAATATGGAAAGTGTTTGTACATGCAGTAGTGAGCCCGGAAGCCTTGTACATACTTTAAATCCAACAGCCCAAGGGCGCCTGGGGGCTCAGTCAGTTAAGCGTCCGACTTCAACTCGGGTCACGATCTCATGGTTCGTGGGTTCGGGCCCCGCGTGGGGCTCTGGGCTGACAGCTTAGAGCTCAGAGCCTGGAGCCTGCTTCGGATTCTGTGTCTCCCTCTCTGCCTCTCCTCCACTTGTCTGCATTTTTTCTCTCTCTCAAAAATAAATAAACATTAAAAATTTTAAAAAAAATCAAATAGTCCAATGGTGTGATCAGTTGCTCCTCCTTACGGTTCATTATTCCTGATCAGTCTGCCTCACTGATCGCCAGGGCTCTCTGGAGGCCAGATTGCCCATTTTGCTTCTGTTTGATAATTTGGCAAGGTAATGCAAGATTTATTTCTTAAGAGATGATCTTGTTGAACGGAAGACCGTGCAATTTAGCAAATACTTCAAATGTCAGCATCCGTGAGAAAAGTACATAATGTTACCGTGGAATTTTAATCAATAGTTTCCTTGGAAAATATAAAAATATACACTCAATTATTAGATTAACCCCACCCTCTGGGGTTCATTAACAGCCTTGCATAATTAAATAGCCATGGCTCAGTGGCTTGAAAAATCAAATGTTCTTGAAATTAAAAAAAGATACTTAAACCATAATGTTTATTTATGGTAAATATTGAACACTGTATTATGAAATTACTGTAGTTTTAAGCTATATATTATTTTGAAATTGAATTTCAGACTCTCAATTAGTGGGAAAAAATGAAGTCTGAATTGAATTTCTGGACCAAATAAAGTGATGTATGTCTCAATCCATCATTTTTAATTATTAAAATTTTAGCTTAGAGATTTTAAAAATGATGCTGTTTATTTAAAACTAAAGGCTATGGTCTTCAAAGAAGTTAAATACAATAGAGTTCTAATATTTGAGGGGAGTTTTTTACAAAGAATTTTTTAAAAAATATTGACCAAAGATAAAGTTACAGAACCACGGCATGTAAGGATGAGCCAAATAGAATCGGCATTGTTGCGTCAAAAAATGGTGGAATAGCAACGTTTACAAATGGACATGACCTAAAAATATGTAAATTCAAATAGTCTAGACGCTATGAACACTGTGGAAAGCACATGATTCATTGACCAGCGGTGTTCTCTGTGGACTCAGGGGAAGGGAATCTAGACCATAGTCCCCAGGTGTGACCACTGCTGAGCGACAGCTCTCCGGGACCTCGGTTCTCCAACAGGGAAATTGCTAATTCTCCAATTCTTGTTTCAGCTCTGAAGTTCTGTAATTCAATTCACACATTTCCCCCTGCCATTAAAGATATTTACACCGGGGTGTCCCTAAAACTCTTATTTTGTTACATTTACTGTCGTAACTGACAAATCACCTTCATTCATTAGTGCGCGAGATGTTCTGTTCACTGAGTGCTTGCTGCTGTTCCAGGCACTTTGCAGACGCCTAAACTACACAAAAGTCCTTCCCTCCCGGAGCTCCGTTCTCGTGGGTGAGGAAGGTAATAAACTAAGAAGTATTAAATGCAGTGCGGTGGACCGCAGGAAGGGGGCGCTGGAAGTGCCCAGGTGGGGTGCCCTTTAAATGGGGCGAAGGGGAAATTACCATCACAACATCACAAATACTTCCAGTGCAAAAACCTGGTCAGCAGTGACTTGGACAAAGAGGGGTTTGTTTTTCTAACCTGATAAATAGCCAAGAAGTAGATTCTCCCCAACACAGATCCAGCTACTCAAACGCGCCGCCGGGTACTCCAGCTTACCTTCGCGCTACCGTCCTGTCTTGGGCATTCACCGTTCCTCCTGACACTTGTGACCTCATGGTCACAGGATGGCTGCTGCTGTTCCAGACCACCAGTGGGGGAGTAGCAGCAGACAACTATCCCCTCTCCCTTCTGAGCCTTACTCCCAGAGCAGTAGTCTCTCCAACCCCCACAGCAGTCTTCCCCTTGCACAACCAACCGCATTGACATCTTTTGTTTTCTTTTTTTTTCTTTTTTAAGTTTATCTATTTATTTTGAGAGAGAGAGAGAGAGAGAAGAGAGAATGAGTGGGGGAAGGGCAGAAGAGAGGGGGACAGAGGATCTGAAGCAGGCTCTGTGCTGACAGCAGAGAGCCCCATGCGGGGCTCGATCTCACAAACCATGAGATCATGACCTGAACTGAAGCTGGATGCTTAACCAACTGAGCCATCCAGGTGCCCCTGTTTTCTGTATTTTGATGCTTTAACATCTGGGCCTCACTGACTAAGTCTGGAAGGACTGTTCCTTCCAGGGTAGGACAATTGTTAGTGCCTTTCTTTTTTCTTTTTTAAATTTTATTTTTATTCATTTATTTTTTTAATATAATTTATTGTCAAATTAGCTAACATTCAAATGCAAGCCAACAGGGGCGCCTGGGTGGCTCAGGCTCAGGTCGTGATCTCACAACCCACTCAGGCTCAGGTCGTGATCTCACGGTTGGTAGGTTCAAGTCCCACATCGGGCTCTGTGCGGACAGCTCAGAGCCTGGAGCCTGCTTCGGATTCTGTGTCTCCCTCTCTCTCTCTGCCCCTCCCCTGCTCATGCTCTGTCTCTGAAAAATAAATAAACGTTAAAAAAAATTACAAATAATAATAGTGGTCTGTCACAGATGATGAGATCACGTTCAACAGTTCTTCTTTAAACATTCTATACTTGCCAAATATCATAGAATTAACATGCCACTTTTAAAAATCAGAAAACAGATTTGAATATACATGAGCATATGTGTGTGTGTATAATGTCAGGCAAGCGTGGAAAGACTGTCAAGATTAAGTAACTAGATGTGCTGTTAAGTAAGCACTGAAAATGATGCTGTTTTTTTTTTTTAATTGGGGAAAATGTTCACGAAGTAGGCAAATATAAAGTTAGAATATGAGATCGTAAATTGGATGTGTTCTGAGCTTTACTTAGCAAACGAATAAAATATATGTAGAGGAAAATAATTTAAGGAACCATAGAAGGTGATTGGGGTTCTCATTGGATACACCTTTCTACTTTGGCAGTGTTTTCTGCCTTGATTTCAATGAGTGGAGACGGGTTCTAGCTTCGGATGTAAATATCACAAGGCAGGGAGGTGATGGTGTCATTACAGCCGTGGCAATGGCTGTGTCCCCAGGACACACACATCCTCTCACATTATGGTGAAGAATGGTGCACACTCGCAGCAGGACTTATCAACACGCTTGCAAATGCTCTTTCCATGAGCTGGCCGACCTGTACCGCCTCTGGCTTCCTCTGGATGGTTAAAAATTGTAATAAAGGGGCGCCTGGGTGGCGCAGTCGGTTAAGCGTCCAACTTCAGCCGGGTCACGATCTCGCGGTCCATGGGTTCGAGCCCCGCGTCGGGCTCTGGGCTGATGGCTCAGAGCCTGGAGCCTGTTTCCGATTCTGTGTCTCCCTCTCTCTCTGCCCCTCCCCCGTTCATGCTCTGTGTCTCTCTGTCCCCAAAAAAATAAATAAACTTTGAAAAAAAAATTTAAAAAAAATTGTAATAAAATATCCTTAAAATATATGAGTCCCTTGTGATTGTCTGGAGCGCTCGCCATTACCAAATGTTCAAACAAAACATTTTTTTTGTTTTATATATATATGTGTATATATATATATATACACACACACACACACACATATATACACATTTATATATATATTTATATATATACATTTAATGTATATATATTTGTCATATATTTGTTTCTTTTTCCTCTCATCAGCTTGGTCTTCCAAAATAACCTGTATGTTGGTGTGGTTTGGAAATTTTGCTTTTTGATTCAGTTTACTTCGTTGCTTCTGAAAAGGAAAAAATCATAGAAACACTCTCAAGATAGGTACACCTCCTGAAAATACGGTGGGCCTAGCGAAATCCACTAAATAATAAAAGTTTCTGCATTACTCCTCCTCCCCCTTTTCCCCCCGGGGATTTTCTTCGACATTCCACTTTATCAAACCGAAAGGAGCTGTAACAATCCCGGGTTTGGGGAGGCTGGTGGGCACTCCAGTGAGAGCAGAGATAGGAGAGTCCCTCCCACGAAAGTCTGCATCTAGCCCATGCACTGTTTTGGGGGGAAGTTGTTTTGTTTGGAGCTATTCCAATCTTCAGATGCAAATATCACGAGGCAGGGTGATTAAAGGTGACAAAAGACGATCACTGTTCTCTCCCGACCACTAGTTTCCATGCAGTTGTTGGTACAAATAACTGAATCACCTCTGTAACAACCCCCGCCCTCCCTGTGGAATGAAATTCTGACTGTCACTGCAGACTCATCATTGACGAATATTTCTGGGACTAAAGCTTCCCTCCGTCCAAGTGGAGTGTGTTAGGAAGCAGGATTTCAAGCGACTGGAGACATGTATATTTATTCCCAAGTCTCTAATCGTTTTCTGCCTTCCTGCAAGTCTCAGGGGCCAGAGTGTTGGAGGAAAAATCAGTGCAGATTAAAAGTCAGCGCAGGCAGGGCTCCAAAGGGAGAAGCCGGTTTCCCGTTTCAAGGGGAGAGAGAACAGAACAGAGACAAAGAAACTAGGTGTATTTCACCTGTTTGCAGAAGGAGGCTTCTGGATGTATCTGGAGGTGTATCCATCTGGCAGTGGGTGCCTGGTTAAACCCTTTGTGGCAGAGGCAGGTGGCTGGCTGGTTATAGAACAGGACAGAAGAGCCAAGGGGAGGTGACAGTGGCTATTTTGGGACCATCCACAGGAATGAGTGGCAGGAAGGAGACCGCCAGTGAGGGAGACATCAAATAAATGTGATTTTCATATTTGCAAAAGCCCATTTCTTGCAAAACTGAGCTTGTGTTATGGACGGCAGGTGAAAATCCTCCGATCATCGGGGACAGTCGGGCAAGCCCGACGTTCTGCATTTTCATGAGCCAGTTTTTCCTACACAAGCGTTTTTCAGAAGATAGCAACTGGGTCTAAAGGCAGACGAGATTGGCAGTGAATTACACGGTTGTCCCTTGTGTCTCTTTTTTACTTCATTCTAACTTGCCCCCGACTATAAAGAGGACATCCTTCTTTATCTTGTTAGAAAAGATTACAGATTTTTGTCTCGTCCATATTCAAGAACAACAAAAACACATGAGGATGAAGCAGAGCTTGGGGTAGACGGTCCAGGCCCCCCGGGAGACTTCTGTCCTGGGGGAGCCACGGGGCCGGGCCGCAAGGTGGGTGTTGATGCCACGCCAGCCACGGAACGAAGTGCAAGGTGATGGCAAAAGTTGGCGTGTTGTGCCCTGATCTCAAGGTTTACGTGCCGAGATACCCCCCATTAGCCAATCATTTGCCAAATCATCAGGTCTTTGTTGAGCACTACTTTGCTCTAAGTGTGCCTTAAAGACAGGTGAAAACCACTATATTTTGCTATGTCTAGAGATCTGTCTATACACTTCTATTGATCTATTTGTCTAACCACCCATATGCAGACAAACTGATTGAGAGTTCTAAGTGTGTGTGTGTGTGTGTGTGTGTGTGTCAATCTATTTCTATACCTGCCTATATCTGGAGTTCTCCGTCTCCCCACCGCAGGGGAGGAAAATCTCCCTCCTGGCTCTCCGGTTCTGTGGCTGGCCTCAGAATTAAACCCACAGAAGACAGGCTAAGAGGAGACAAGCCTACACACTTATTTACCATTTTTACCTGGATGAGGAATCTCCAGAAGGAAAACGCAGACCGGAAGGGGCCTGCTAGGCGCAAAAGCTTCCATTTGTTTTTATACAAAGTACAATCAGTCTTGGGGCTGTGACGGGACGCGGGGCTGGGGCGGCGGGAGACCGCGGGCCGGGGCCTGGGACATACACGGAGGGGGCAGGGTATCGGAAGGGCAGCCTTGGTTCTGGAGGTTTGTCTGTCCAGCTCCATTGCAGCATCAGAGTCCCGTCTCTGGAGAAAAGAATATTCTTCTCTTCCTGGTGCAGGGAAGGCACGGGAGATCTTAAGACTCACTTTCAGGTGGGAAGGGGGAGATGACAGAGCCCCTCTCAATCTGTTTCTCAAATGCCTGCGGCTTAAAGTAATCAATATGACAAAGCGGTGTATTTGGGGGGGCTTGTTCTAACCCCCTCAGTATCATCTATCTGTTATCTATTTATCTATCTATCTATCTATCTATCATCTATCATCTGTCTATCAACTACTTATGAGGCTATCATCTATCTATCTATCTACTTATCTATCATTTATCTATCAATCATCTATCTATGTATCTATCTATGTCTCCAACCATCCATCCATCTGTCTACCTACCTATCATCTATCTGTCTATCTATCTCTAGCTATCATCTGTCTATCTGTCTATGCATCTATCTATGTCACATGCACGGAAAGTCTCTGTGTGACAGCGCTCGGGCCCTGACAACGAAGTCCCTGCCTAGGGGCAGTCAGGGTCCTGTTTGGCAACTTCCCTGGGAGCCAGCTCCACTCACCCATTGCTTCCCTACCCCCCAGATGGCTGGGTCCCTCTGGCGCCCGCCTACCGTGTTGTCTTTGCTGGGAACGATATGTACCTCACCTCCCGCCCCCAGAACAGGCGGTGTTTTTCTCAGAGCCAACGACAACCGTCACCATCTATCAAAATTTTTGGTTTCACTGTCCTTTCCTCACATGTGACCACTAGTGCATTTTCATCAGAACCCTCCGAGGGCCTGGCACAAGACCGGCTCTCGATGCACGTGAAGTCATCACCATGGTTTGGGCGTGACCTCCACTGTGCAGAGCCCCAGTGAGCACGGGCAGGGCAAGAAATAATCAGAGGTCAGCAAGCAAAGCTGTCCCCCCACCCACAAGGCCTCTGGATGTGAACTCCTTGCAGTGCAAAACACTGGGGGGGCATTGGGGGTCATCAGGGTTATGTATTTGCTGAGCTTCTCTTAGATTCACTAATTAGTTAACTGCATTCATCCCATTCACGGGGGCTCCGCCCTCAAGACTTAAGCATCTCCCAAGACCCCACCGCCTGGCACGGTCACCCTGGGCACTAGGTGCCAACATACGGCAGAGGAGAGGGACACTCAGCCAATAACAATCTGGAGATAAAAGCTCCCCCGAGTGAGGGGCTCACGCATGTTGCGGTAAAATCGTTGCTGTCCGGAGGCAGCGGAGGATGTTCATGCAGGATGGGTTGCAGCATCTCCACGATCAGCCGCTGAGACCTTGAAGGGTCCTCCCTGCTGGCAGGTGCAAATGCTTTGCACAGAGCCTCCCTGAGAGAGCCCCTCGGGCCTCGCAGACAGAAAAGGCCCATTAAATCTGTTTGGCTCTCCGAGGGCCCTTTACCAGGAAGTGAGCCCTGGGGGAGAAGCCCCGCCTAAGGCTCCCCTGCCCCCGCCCCGTCTTGGTGGCTGGTCTGAGTCCCCACTCTTTAGGCTGATGTGGAGCTAAGACCTAGTTTGCTGCCATGTGCAGGAGACCCAGAGATGCCAAAGATGCCTCCATTTATGTAGGGCAGAGCAGGCTTATAGCTGCCAGCGAACATTGGAGAAATTCTTAACTGTGGTAGAATGCTCTGGCATTTGGATTAGTTGCCCAGACACATCCTCTGTGTCCAGAAACCCAATGGCAAGGAATTTGAGACAATTTAACTTATTTGCAGCGTGAGTGTAAGACGTGATTAGAACATCTGGTGGTTGGGGCGGCTGGGGGGCTCCGTCGGTTAAGTGTCCAACTCTTGATCTCGACTCAGGTCATGATCTCATGGTTTATAGTTCAAGCCTCGCATCGGCGCTCTGTGCCGACAGCTCGGAGCCTGGGACCTGTTTCTGGCTCTGCGTCTCCCTCTCTCTGCCCCTCCCCTGTTCACTCTCTGTCTCCCTCTCTCTTTCTCAAAAATAAACAAAACATTTAAAAAACACACACACAAAGGGTTAAACCCTTCTACTGTTAAAATCCCGAGAGAGAGAGGTCCCTGGGTGGCTCAGGTGGCTGAGTGTCCAACTCTTGGTTTTGGCTCAGGTCGTGATCTTGTAGGTTGTGAGTTTGAGCCCCGCATCAGGCTCTGCGTGGAGCCTGCTTGGGATTCTGTGTCTCCCTCTCTTTCTGCCCCCCTCTGCTCATTCCCTCTTCTCTCTCTCTTTCTCTCTAAATAAATACATAAATAAATAAATAAATAAATAAATAAATAATAGATACTTTTAAATCCCAAGACAGCTACTCAACAGGAGTAGAAGAATTCTCCCTCTACACCCAGAGGAAGAAAAACTCTGGCATTAGAGGTGTGTAAGCTGGTGCCTGGTGGAGGCCAGCAGCTCCAAAGAGGGTCTCCGTTATGCTAAGTGAAATAAGTCAGGCAGAGGAAGACAAATACCATATGTTTTCACTCATATGTGGATCCTGAGAAACGTAACAGAAGACCATGGGGGAGGGGAAAGGGGGGGAAAAAGTTACAGAGAGGGAGGGAGGCAAACCATAAGAGACTCTTTAATACTGAGGACAGATTGAGAGTTGATGGGGTGGGGGAGAGGGGAAAGTGGGTGATGGGCATTGAGGAGGGCACCTGTTGGGATGAGCACTGGGTGTTGGATGGAAACCAATTTGACAATAAATTATATGTAATGAAAAAAAAAAAAGCAGGGTCTCCAGCATCACGGACGTTGGCATGTTAATTATTAAGAAAGATCCCAGACAAGGCTGTGTGCCAGAGGGCCTGTTAACAGTGTTAACCATCACTGAACGTGACTACCACCATTCCAGAATACATGTAGAGAAGTGATTAATTTTACTTCTAATAAAGATGCTTCTAAAACTGCTACTTGCAAGCTGTGCTCGGTAGCTCGTAGCTCGGAAGCGATCCTACTGTGTAATGTACGTGGTGAGGTGTTTACAAACACTCAGGATAATAACGGTAACAAATAGATCACTGCCAAGCTGTGCTGAGAACTTTGTTGTTCCTAATGAAAGTGAAACCCATTTGCTAACGAAGGGAATAAGATTAAGTTCCCTTTTCATAATGGTGTTTCTGATAAAGGAAGGAAGGAAGGAAGGAAGGAAGGAAGGAAGGAAGGAAGGAAGAAGGAAAGAAGAGAGGGAGGTAGGGAAGAAAGAAAGAAAGAAAGAAAGAGGGAGGGAAAAGGGAGGGAGGCAGGAGGAAAAAAAGAGTACGGGAAAGATCCCGATTGCTACACACAAAGGCTGAGAGAGAACGTCAAGAGCCCTTAAGGAGTTGGGGACATACCAGTGAACACAGGTGACAAAGTGCCTTCAAGGAGCTGACATTCTGCCAAAGGAGAGACAAAACAAGCAAACATATACGTGCTAGAATGTCTGGCAGGCGAGACACAGGCCAGAGGGCGCTACTGCCGATGGGACCCTTGGGGAAGGCTGACCTTGGTCCAATCTGAGACTCGGGCCGTGTAACGGAGACCCACGTAATGCATTTACGTTGTAGGGAATTTAGAGCAAATTTTCACTCTATTTTGAAGAAGTTCCATTGCATGGAAAGCGTTCTTGCTCTGGTAGTTTAAACGACAGCTACACTTCCAAAACACGCATGTCACGGGAGGCGTCAAGCAATCTGAAGAAATGTAGTAGAAGTCATCAGTTACTCATCGAAAGGGGGTTAAAATATTTAGGGCAAATTCAGCTAATACCACAGCGATGGTCAGATGGGAAATCGCTTTCATTTTATAGTTTATTAATTTAGGACAGTCTGCAGGGCTCTATTGCTTTGGGGGTTGCAAAAACATTGCATCATTGTCTGAGCCTATCACCGAAGACCCTGTTATTTAACACGTACTTATCGAGTCCTTACAAGATGCCTGGAACTTCCCCAGAGGCTTTCCTAGTGCCTTCAGCCCCTCAGATAGAGAAGTGGGTCTCGAGTGCCATGCTCTGTGATGTGAGGTGTTCAGAGCTGGTGGCCCAAGAGAAGGGGAAGGAGCCAGCAGACATGCTGGGTGCCGGACGAAGGCAGGGCTGGGAGGGGTCTTGTGCTGGGAAACCTGGATGGTCGGCCTCTGTGGACACCCCCGGAGTCTTCGGAAGGGTTTTCACGAGCGCCCTCTCCCACCGATCAGGTAGGAGGACACTTCCTGTTGTCCAGCACCCTCATCAACTTTTAGGAGACTCTTGAATCTTTTGCCAAGCGGGTGACGTAGGCTGAGCTTTCACTATTCCCTCCTCCCCGTGCCCCCCTTCCGCACTGGGGTACCTGTGCCCAGCATCCTGCCCTGCGATGTTCTCCCTCTCAGAACCTGCTCCCCATTCCCTCTGAGTAGGAAAGAGTCTGGTGACCACCTCTCTTTAAAACAGTCACAACCGGGGATGCCTGGGTGGCTCAGTCGGCTAAGCATCCGACTCCAGCTCGGGTCATGATCTCGCGGTTTGTGGGTTCAAGCCCCGCGTTGGGATCTGTGCTGACAGCTCGGAGCCTGGAGCTGACTTCGGATTCTGTTGTCTCCCTCACTCTCTGCCCCTCCCCCGCTCACGCTCTGTCTCTCTCTGTCTCTCAAAAATAAATAAACATTAAAAAAAAACAAAACACTTTAAAACAGTCACAACCAGAGGCACCTGTCTGGCTCAGTCAGCCGGCGCGTGCGACGCTTGATCTCAGGGTCGTGAGATCAAGCCCCACATTGGGTGTGTGGAGCCTGCTGAGAAACAAATAAAATTAATTAATTAATTAGTCACAACTGAAAATTGCTTCATGAGCTGTTTTTCATCTTCCGTGTAACTGACGCTGCCCCTCCAAGTATGGATGAAGTCAGATGCCAGGCTGGCCCATGTGAATGTCGAATGTTACGTGCCCACCGCTCCACAGATGAGAGCTCTCTTTCTGCCTTGTCTTTTTCATACTGTACTCGCTGAGCTCACGATGTTTTTCTTTTCCTCTCAGTGGTAATGAGGGATTATTGTTCTTAGCCTTCACACTGTAGTCCTTCTAAAGGCTAGACACGAACGGAGAAAAATATCGGTGAGAAGAATAAAGATGTGTCTATTTCCCTGCAGCTAAAGAGAGGCATATATATATTCCTTGGCATCCAGAACCACCCACACAAGCATTTGTGGGGGTTTTTTTCCTTTTTTTTTTTTTTAAAGAAAAGAATCTTATTGCAATCTCTGCATTAGACTCGGCTACTAAGTTCTGTGAAAGGAAATCGACCTGTAGCAAATCTGCTATTTTATTGAAGAATCTTGGTCCTGGTAATGCTGGTAAGTTTTTGCTTCTCGGTTCCAAATATAAAAAATGCATTTGTTCAGCTTTTGTTACTTAATTTTTTTTTCATTTTCCTTTAGCTCTCCTACGCGTCTCTCAGATTTCTTATTTAAAGAAACAGTTCTTTTTTTTTTTTTTTTAAGAAACAGGGGCGCCTGGGTGGCTCAGTTGGTTAAGCATCTGACTTTGGCTCAGGTCATGATCTCACGGTCCTTGAGTTTGAGCCCCGCGCTCAAACTGACGCTCTGTGCTGACAGTGCAGGACGCTCTCTCCTCTGTCTGTCCCTCCTCCACTCATGCTTTCCCTCTCTCTCAAAAATACATACATACATACATACATACATACATAAAAAGTTTAGGGGTGTTGCCTACTCAGTTTAACACCAGTGACTTCCTGTGATAAAGAGGTATTAATAAAAACGCTGTAGTAGCAGTCATAACATTGTAATCAAAATTGAAAGCAAGAAGCAAATTGGAATAGTATTTGTGTGCTCTATGGCAAATGATTACAGTCATTGGTTGATGAAACTATCTTAGAGCTCAGGAAGAGGAAAAGTCCTATAGGAAAAAAAATGAAGACAGATTTGAAAAGACAATTAAAAAAAATAAAAAAGGATAGCTAATCTGAAAAACTCTCAGGCAAGTAGTAATCAAAGAAACTCAAAGAGCAGTGAGAATACGTTTTTAACACATCTACCATTTTGGGGGTGCCCGGCTGGCTCAGAGCGTGTGACTCTTGATCCCGGGGTTGTGAGTTCGAGCCCCACGTTGGGTGTAGAGATTACTTAGATACAAAATCTTTTTAAATTTTTTATCATTTTAGAAAACATTAAATAAAATTAAAGCAGTATTGACCACAATCAAGTGGAGAACCAGGTATTCAGGAAAGAGGTGTTGATGAACAGTGTGGATGAAATGCAAATCCTCACCCGCTGACCAGAGAAAGGAGTTTGGAATGTGCCTTCGTTCATCGCCCTCTGGAACTACTCTCTTTGCCCTGTGATATTGGACAGGGTGATACCTTGTCATTTGGGGGAAAGTCTGACTCCCAGTGACCCCCGCCCTGGCAGAAATACTCAAGGAAGGAGAGTTTCATGAACCAAGCCACCCCAGCTTGTTTTCGTATAACAGCTTTATTGAGATATATTTAATTCAGACACCGTCAAATTCGTGCTTTTATAGTAGGCAACCTCGTGGCTTCAGCACATCCTCAGAGCCATACAGCCAGCACCGCTGTGCAATGTCAGAGCCCTTTCACTCCCCAGAAAGAACCCCCGGTAACATGGCAGTCACCCCAGGACGCCCAAGGTGCTGGCGCCAGAAAAAAGGAAAATGCAAGCCCTCTCTAGAGAAGCACACCCTGAATGCAGGCCCTAGGGGTTCCCAAAGATTTAAAGAGTGAAAAATTGACCCCAAAATAAAAAACAAGTAAGACAAAGTATACCAGCAGACAGCAAGCCACCACGGGAGGGAGTCAAATAAGACAATCAGCAATCAGAGTTGCAGAACCCCGAAGAATGTGGCTAATTTGGATCACCGGAAACAGAACAGAAAAGGCATGTGTCCAAAATGTTCAAAACATAACTCAGAAAACTACTGGAATGAATGAGAGGCCACTACAAATATTACAGGTATTTAAAAAAAAATAAAATTTTAATTTTTTCATTGTTTATTCATTTTTGAGAGAGAGAGAGAAAGAAAGAGAGAGAGAGAGAGAGAGAGAGAACATGAGCAGGGGAGGGGCAGAGACAGAGGAGACACAGAATCCGAAGCTGGCTCCAGGCTCTGAGCTGTCAGCACAGAGCCCGACGCGGGACTTGAACCCACAAACCATGAGATCATGAGAGTATGACTGAGCCAAAGTAGGAAGCTTAACCAACTGAGCCACCCATGCACCCCCCAAAAAATAAAATTTTAGAAATGAAATTATAAACATCGAAACGAAGCTATGTCTGATTAAAAAGCCAATGAGACATAACGGAAAAGATCATTTATAAACTAAAATATACCTTAGGAGAATTGTAATACAAAGGACAAAATTTAAACATGCGAAGGAGAAGCCAGGATCCAAAGACAGCAAATGAGCTGATCTGACAAACATCCTCCCCGGATTTCAGGGGAATGAACCCCAACAATGGGAAAGACATGATTGTCAAGTCTCTGAAATCGAGCAGGATTTGAACCTTGAGATGTGAGCCTCCAAAAACTGTAGACGAGGTAAAGGGACAATTGTCACTTTGAGATTTCAGGAGCCAAGCATCTTAAGTGTGATACACAAACAAGGAACCCATGGGCACACAGGTCACGGTGAAGCCACCAAACACCAACGTGGCTGAACAAGAACAGTCCGGCTGTGCGGGCACGGTTGAGCACATTAACAGCACTGGCGAAAACCAGAACCTCATAAAATAGCATCCTCAGAACGGTGTGAGAAAGCCGTCAACCTATAATCCTGTACCCAACCAAGCTTGCGCTCAAGTTTCTACAAATAAAATGGAGTTTGATCATTTAGTTGGAGCCCAGACATTTTGCTGAGCATAAAACAAGTTTCAGAGCATTGCAAACAGTAAGTATATCCCTCTTTCAATAGGAAACAGGGGTGCCTGGATGGCTCAGTCAGCAGAGCATGCAAGTCTTCATCTTGGGGTTGTGAGTTCGAGCCCCTTGTTAGGTGCAGAGAGAGAATAAAATCTTAGGGGTGCCTGGGTGGCTCAGCCTGTTAAGTCTTTGACTCTCAATTGTGGCTCAGGTCATGAGTTTCGGATCAGGTGTGTGAGTTCGAGCCCCACATCGGGCTCTGCGCTGACAGTGTGGAGCCTGCTTAGGATTCTCTCTCTCTCCCCCTCTCTCTTCTGCACCTTGCTTGCACTCTTTCTCTCTCTCTCAAAAATAAATAAATATACATTTAAGAAAAAAACAAAAAAATAATGGATCAATGAGTGAATGAATGAATAAATAAATACAAATATTGAACATTCTTTACAAAATATATATATTGAATGCCCTGAAAAATTTCTGAAAAATAAAAGCAAAATTGATGATTAGCGGTTACCTCAGGGGAAAGAAAAGAAAACCAGATGAAACTAAGGAGTACTTTAGACTTTCCTGCTGTGTTCTTATTTTCTTATGAATATAAAATACACAAATATGACTCGTGTGCCTCTTTTCAAAGAAAAAAAAGAAAAGAAAAGACTGACATAGTGGTGAGGTTTTGAAGTGAGGAAACAAATAAAAGTTAACAACAGCAGAAGTCTGGACCTTTCCTTGCCCACTGCTAGCTCAGTGATCTGACACCTGTTTCTTATCTTCACAAAGAAGCAAGGACTGGGTTGCATTTGCATTGCGTCCCTTACTCCTTGGCATGTAACATACAGCCAGGCATACAGCAGGCAGGCAATAAATGCTTCTTGGGTGCACAAATCTCAAACTTTCAGTTACCTGCTGAGAGGGTTAATTACACCCTCTCAGTAGGCACCTCCCAAACGAGACGAATTCGGATGAATTTCTTCTTTTTTTCCAATATTTTTAATTTATTTTTGAGAGAGAGAGAGAGAGAAAGAGACAGAGCACGAGCAGGGGAGGGGCAGAGAGAGAGGGAGACACAGAATCCCAAGCAGGCTCCAGCCAGAGCCTGATGCGGCGCTCAGACTCACAACCTACAAGATCATGACCTGAGCCAAAACCAAGAGTTGGACACTCAGCCAACTGAGACACCCAGGCGCCCCTCTCTCGGGATTTTAACAGTAGAAGGGTTTAACCCTTTGTGTTTTTTTAAAAAATGTTTTATTTATTTTTGAGAAAGAGAGAGGGAGACAGAGAGTGGACAGGGGAGGGGCGGAGAGAGGGAGACGCAGAACCAGAAACAGGCTCCAGGCTCTGAGCTGTCGGCACAGAGCCCGACGCGGGGCTCGAACTCATGAACCACGACATCACGAGCTGAGCTGAAGTCGGACGCTTAACCGACTGAGCCACCCAGGCGCCCTCAGATGAAGTCTCAAATCACTGTGTAGCTGTTCTCTCATTTGTCCCTTCCAAGGGGCTTCCTAGTCTCCTTCCTGGTTTTCCCGCAGGGTCATGGTCTCCACCATGTCAACCCCTAGACGTAAAAATGTCAGGGTCGTCCGGATGTCCTCCACTCCTCTTCCAGATCATTTATAGTGGGTTGCCCTGTTGGGCAGATTTGATTTCTCAAATGTTTCTCAAACCCTGTGTAGGTCCAGGGAGGACCCCACAAAGTCTCTTACTGGATGCCTGCAGCTCTCAGCAGGTGCTTCTGCTGCTGGTATCCAACGGCAGGCTCAGGGTCATTTTTCTCAATCACGTGATGTCACACACACGACATTCTTTCAAAACACACTAGGCATCTTCATAGACAGGGCACAAGGCAGTGCAACCATTCGGTATGACGCCGTACTGGTGGATGCGTGTCGTTATATATTCGTCCAAGCCCATTAACAGTACAACGTCAAGAGTGAACCTTAATGTCAACTATGAATTTGGAGTAGTAGTAATGTGTCAGTGTAGATTCAACAGTTGTGACAAATGTACCACTCTGCTGGGGGATCCTGACAGTGGAGGAGGCTGTGCATGTATGGGGTCATACATGGGAACTCTCTACTTTATGCTCAATTTCACAGACATCGAAACTAAAATTACTCTGAAAAATAAGGTCTATCTTTTAAAAATTAAAAGAATCAATCTCCGAAGAAGGCTTCTGCATGAGGGAACAGAGATGACAGTGGAGGAGACTGAGCACAGAGAGACTCCTGAGCGGATTCTAAGCCCTTCTGGGTACTTTCAGCGATTTGAGGCTGATATACCCAGCAAATTGTCAAATGAACAAAACACATACGAGTGAATAAAAGTAGGTAGGAATAATTGGCCTTCATAGACAAAAAAAAGTAAGACCCAGAAAGGCAACAAAACCTTTCCGTGTTCAGACCCAGCAATCAGCAGAGCAGAAATTCAAAGCCCACCTGCTTCACTCCACATCCCGCACTCACCTCGGAACCTGACTGTCTTCCCAGAGGAAAAGCCCAGGAAAGTGGGAAACATTCACTAGACCAAACCTCGTGGCACTGTTTCTGGAACACTGACATAATTGATGAACTGTTGGCGAATGTCAGTCAAGTGGGATTTAGGAAATTGAAACAACAAATTACCTTTTAAAATCATGAAAGTTGGTCATATTTTGGGTCCATAATACTTAATTTAAAAATTAAGAATGTAGGGGCACCTGGGTGGCTCAGTCAGTTAAGGTCCGACTTCAGCTCAGGTCATGATCTCATGGTTCACAGGTTCTAGCTCTGCATTGGGCTCTTTGCTGATGGCTTAGAGCCTGGAGCCTGCTTGGGATTCTCTCTCCTTTCTCTTTGACCCTCCCCTGCTCCTGCTATGTCTCTCTGTCTCTCTCTGTCTCAAAAATAAATAAAGGGGCACCTGGGTGGCTCAGTCAGTTGAGAGTCCAACTTTGGCTCAGGTCATGATCTCATGGCTCATGAGTTCAAGCCTTGTGTCGGGCTCTGTGCTGACAGCTCAGAGCCTGGATCCTGCTTAGGATTCTGTGTCTCCCTCTCTCTCTCTCTCTTCCCTTATCTACTTGTGCTCTGTCTCTGTCTCTCTGTCTCAAAAATAAATAAACATTTTTTAAAAACTTAATAAAGAAAAACACTAAAAATTGTGAAAAAATAAAATAAATTAAGAATATAAAAAAGAATGTAACCTATAAAAAAATAACCATATAAGAGTAAAAAAAATACTAGGCATCTTAGTAAATATGCAGCTGATATTCTCTCCTATTGATACAGCGCATTTTTGGTTGTTTTTAGTTTTTCATCATTGAGATTTTACTTCCAATGAAGAACTTTACAAGTATTTGATAACAATTCAGTTTTCCTAGGATAGTCTTGATAGTAGATGGAGTCTTAGTACCAGAATTATAAGGTCAAAAAGGTATGAATATGTTTGAGACTCCACATGCCAAAGTACTTCTAGAATGTTCCTAGCAACTTACACACCCTCTCACAGTAGGTTTGAGTATACTGATCTTTCCAAACCATTGCTAGCACTAAAAATTACCATAAATATTGTTTTCATTTGCCTTCTTTTACTCAAAAAGCAACATCAAACCAAACAAAACCAAAAACACGTATGTTTGTTATCCCTTTGAATATTCTCTTTTGTGGAATATCTCTGTTTCTTCTTTGTCTCTTTTGTTTCTGGACATTGATATGTTCTTATTGACTACACAAAATCTTTGTATTTTTAGAATAAGTCCCCATGGCTTTTACCCTCTTCTGTCTATAAATTTTAATTGTTCATTTTTTTATGTGCAATTTCTTTTTTTTTTTTTTTAATTTTTTTTTTCAACGTTTATTTATTTTTGGGCCAGAGAGAGACAGAGCATGAACAGGGGAGGGGCAGAGAGAGAGGGAGACACAGAATCGGAAACAGGCTCCAGGCTCTGAGCCATCAGCCCAGAGCCCGACGCGGGGCTCGAACTCACGGACCGCGATATCGTGACCTGGCTGAAGTCGGACACTTAACCAACTGCACCACCCAGGCGCCCCTATGTGCAATTTCTTAATGTTACTTGGTTGAACCCATCCTTATCCCTTGCCATTCCTTTCATATTATTTTAATTTATTTATTTTGAGAGGGAGAAAGAGCATGAGCAAGGGAAGGACACGCACAGAAAGAGAGAGAGAGAGAGAGAGAGAGAGAGAGAGAATCCCAAGCAGGTTTTGCGCTGTCAGCACAGAGCCCGACATGGGGCTTAAACTCACGAACCCTGAGACCATGACCTGAGCCGAAATCAAGAGTCAGGGGCTTAACCGACTGAGCCACCCAGGCATCCCTCTTTTTTTTTTTTTTTTTTTTTAAGATAGTCATTCAAACAGGTGTAAGGTGATATCTCATTGTGGTTGTGATGTGCAGTTCCACAATAATTAATGACGTTGAGCTCCATTTCGTGTACCTGTAGGCCATATGTATTTCGTCTTTTGGAAAAATATCTATTCAGGGTCTCCATTTGTTTTCTTGTTGTTAGGATGCATGGATTCCCTATATATTTTAGGTATTAATCCTTTATCAGGTACATGGCTTGCAAACATTTTTCCCTGTTCTGTAGATTGCCTTTTTATTTAGATGATCGTTTCTTTTGCTGTGCAGAAGCTTTCTAATTCGAGGCAATCCCATTTCCTTTCTGGTTTGGTTGCCTTGGCTTTTGCCATCAAATCCAAAACGGTCATAGCCAGGGAATTTTTTCCCTATGTTTTCTTTTAGAGGTTTTATGCTTTCAGGTCCTAGGTTTAAGTCCTTAATCAATGTCAAGTTGATTTTGGGGAGTGATGTAAGATAGGTCTCCACTTTCATTCTTCTGCAGGTGGATGTCCAATTTTCCTAGTAGCATGTACTGAAAAGACTATCCTTTCCCACTGAATCTTCTTAGCTCCCTTCTCAAGTATTATTTAACCATATATTCATGGGTTTATTTCTGGGCCCTCAATTCCGTTCCATCATACGTGTCTTTTTTACGTCAGTATCATATTCTTTTGATCACCAAAGCTTTGCAATATAGTTTGAAATCAGGAAATATGATGCCTCCAGCTTTGTTTTTCTTCCTCAAGATTGTTTTGGCTATTTAGGGTCTTTACAATTTTTTTAAAGAGAGGGAGGGGCAGAGAGAGAGAAAGAGAGAGAGAGAGAGAGAGAGAGAGAGAGAGAGAGAGAGAGAATCCTAAGCAGGATGCATGTTTGGCACAGAGATCAATGTGGGACTAGATCCTCCAACCCTTGGAGATAAACCCAGGATTTGACCTGAGCCGAAGTCAAGAGTCAGATGCTTCATCAAATGCTTCATCACCTATGCAGCCCTAGGGGGTTTACAAATTTTAAGGCTGATTATCTGTGACAGATGTTATTGAAATTTTGTTAAGGAATTCCGTTGCGTCTATGGATGGATTTGGGTGTTATGGATATTTTAACAATATTAACTTGTCCAATCCACTAACACAGGATATCTTTCCATTTATTTGTGACTTCCATCATTTCTTTGATCAAGGCCTGATAGTTTTTAGTGTGTAAATCTTTCACTTCATTGGTTCAATTTATTTCTAAGTGTTATGTTTTCGATGTTACTGTGAATGAGATTATCTTTATTTCTTTGTCAAATAGTTCATTGACAGTGGATAAAAATGCAACTGATTTTTATATATTGATTGTTTATCCTGAAACTTTACCAAATTCATGATGTTCAACAGGGTTTTGTTTGTGTGTGTGTGTGTGTGTGTGTGTGTGTGTGCATGCGCGCACGCGTTTGCTGGATTCTTTAGAATTTTCTGTGTATGAGGTCGTGTTATGTGCAGAGACAATTTTCCTTCTCCCTTTCTGGTTTGCGTACCTTTTCTTTCTTTTTCTTACCTAAATACTCTGTGTAGGACTCCTACTACTGTGCTGAATAGGAGTGGTTGAGAGCGGGCACTCTTGTTTTGTTCCTGATCTGAGAGGAAAATCTCTCAACTTTTAACAATTGAAGAAGATGTTAGCTATGGGTTCATCATATATGGTCTTAGTCACGTTGAGGTGTTTTTCTCTTACAGCCAATTTTCGAGAGTATTTCAGGATGAAGCGATGTTGAATTTTGTCAGATGCTTTTCCTACTGAACCTGTTGAGATCCTTTTTGTCTTCCGTGCTAGTAACATGGTGTGTCACATCTTTTGACTTACATACAGTGAACCATCCTTGCATCTTGGAGATAAGCCAAATGTAATCATGATGTATGATACTTTCACTGTATGCGGAATTCAGTTTCTTAATATTTTGTTGAGAATTTTCACACCTAGATTTATCAAGGATATTGGCCTAATTTTATTTTACTGGAGTACTCTCATCTCGCTTTGGCATCCGGGTAACACTAAACTTGTAAAGTGAGTTTGGAAGTGTCCCCTCTTCATCAGTGTTTTGGAAGAGTTTGAGAACAATTGGCTTACGTTCCTTAAGTGCTTGGCAGAACTCACTCGTGAAACCATATGGTGCTGGGCTTTTCTCTGGAGGTTTTTTGATTACTGAGTCGATGTTCTTACTTATCACTGGTCTGCTCAGATTTTCTATTTCTTCCTGACTCAGACTTGGTAGAATGCATGTTTGTAGGGATGTATCCATTTCTTCCATTTTGTCCTATTTATTGGCGTATAATTTTTCGTAGTGGCTCTAATGAACCTTTGTATTCTGTGGTAGCCGTTGTAATATCTCCTCTTTCATTTAAAATTCCATTTGTTTAGCCCTCTCCCTTTGTTCCATGGTAAGTACAGTTAAAGGTTCGTCGGTTTTGTCTATTGTTAAAAAATAAAAATAAAAAAACAGCTCTTGGTTTTGTTCATCTTGTCTCTTGCTTTTCTGGGCTCTGTTCTGTTTATTTCTGCCCTGATCTATGTCATTTCCTTATTCCTATTAATTTTGGGCTTGGTTTGCTCTGGTTTCCCTAGCTCCTTGGGGTATAAAGTCAGGTTTCCTGGAGATCTTTATTTTTTTCTTCCTGTAGTAATTTATCACCGTAAGTTTCCCTCAGCCTTTCTTCTTTCACAGGGTCTTATCAGTGTTGGCATGTTTTGTTTTCATTTTCATTTGCTTTAAGATATTTTTTCAATTTCTTTTTATTTCATCTCTAGAACTAATTGGTTGTTCAAAACTGTGTTATCTAATCTCCACCTATTTGTGAATTTTCCGTTTTCTAGAGTATTGATTTCTAGTCGCACATCATTGTGGGAAATCATGCCTGGAATGCTTTCAGTCTTCTAAAATTCGCTGAGACTTGTTGTGTGAGAATGTTTTGCATGCATTCGAGAAGACTATGTACCCCTGCTGCTGTTGGATGGCATGTCTGGACGCAGTTATGCAGTCCTGCGTAGGTGCCTGTGTATTCAAAGACGCAGTCAGCTCTTCCAGACGGACTTTGGTGAGAGAACACCTTCACCTGTGGGTGGGGGCATGCCGGAACACCCTGAAACCCCAGGCCTGCAGGCGCATGGGGGGCCTTTGGTGGCTCCTGGTTCATGGAAATGTGATATCTCTTTGGATCTGGCTGCTGGCATCCACAGCTTTGGCAACCGGTCAGTGCTGCAGGTGCAAAGGTTCTTGGGGCTCTTCAGCAGTACCCCCAGATCCAGCAGCTAGGGGTGAGGGCTGTTAGCAGTAACGGACACAGCTGGTGGTGTGCACACAATCAACTACGGGGGCTAGCTGCGGGTGTCTGTGCAAGTGGCAGGGGCCAGTTGTAAGCAGACAAATAGCAGTGGAGGCCAGAGCAAGCAGAAAGAGGCCAGCCAACTGTGGGTGTGCGGGTAGTTACCGGGACCCTGTTAGTCGCTTTACTGTGACATCTGAGTCTCATCATAGGAGCATGGCAGTAGAGGCCAGTGTGCAGGGACACAGCTGGAAGGGCTAGCTATGGGGAGGCCTGGTGATGCAGGCCAGTAACAGGAGACAAGGCTGGCATTGGGTCCATTAGCATTTGTGGTGGGGGGTGGTCTTAGCTGTTGACGTGCGTCTTTGTGGTTGCAAGATGTTTCCATGAAGGTACACACGGCAATGGAGGCCAGTGATGATGGCCGGTGGGGCTGGAGGGGCCGACCTGGAGAGCGCACATGGGGTAAGGGTCAGCTGTAGCCACAAAGTCCTGGGCTGGTCACTGATGTGGGTCCCAAGCTCCAGTGGGGGCACAAGGGGACTAAGGAAGGACTCAAGTAGCTGGTGTCAGAAACTGGAGAAATCTGCAGGGGATTCACAGTAGTTGCGTTGGCTGTTTGTTATTTCAGGGGTGAAAGCTGCTAGGAGTCATTCGCAGAGGTCACTGAGAACCATGGTGTCTCCCCCCTGCTTGGCATTTTGTCCTGGTTCCTGACCATCTTTATGTATCACAGATTCACTGGTGAAGGTGGGGTGAAACCAAAGCGGGTTCTTCACCTGCTGCCCCCAAAGCCTGGGGAAGCTGGTTGTTCACCCTCTTCTCCTTGTCCTGGTGTGGGGGACTCTTTTTAGCCGGTGACTTCCCTCTGGGTACTCAGCAGTTCTGCCAGCGGGGGGCCAGGAATGGGATGATGCAGGCAAAATGAAGCCATCTTCCTTCTCTTCTTGTGTGGTTATTCCCAAATATTTGGTTCCACTGTGTTGCTGACATTTCTTAACAGGACTCCAGAGCTTTCGAGGAGCTGTTTTTGTTCACGGATTGCTGTGTACTTGTGGCTCTTTGTGGTGGGGACAGAGGCTGGGCCTTCCACTCCGCCATCTTGCTCGTTCACCGGATTCTCAAAAATCCCTGTTGATTTTTATTCCGGTAAATATTCATTTTGATGGCAAATAGCCAGCTTTTCCTGATGGACAACTTCCCCAACTAGTTTATTAAATAGTTCACCACTGATGGAGGATCTCCATTTATCCGTTATTGACTTTTGTGCGTGTGAAGTTTGCTTTCTGGGCTTCAGATGCCGAGCTCTTGATCTATTTATCTCTTTCTGTGAAACAACCTCAGTCCTGTGACTCCGCTTATGATTTGATTACATTTCACTGTCTTGTAAGCCAAGTTCTCTAGTCAACTTTTTTGTATCAAGGATTTCTTAGCTTTAAAAAAAAGGTTTATTAGCTAGTGTGCGTGTGTGTGCGTGTGTGTGTGTGTGCGCGTGCGTGCGCGCATGTGAAGACTAAAATACATGGAAAGAGAAAAGAAGAGAGTTGTTAGCAAACAAGACAAGAAGTTGTTGGAGCATTAAAGAAGATGTAATATTCTAAGGCACACTCTGAACTCCAGCGCTGGCTCTTTCTGACCTACTTCCTAGGGCTGTGGAGCCATGCCAGATCAGTTATAATTCTGAGGCTGTCAAGCATCACCCTTCTGCTCTGATCTGTAGCTGAAGCTCAAAGCTGTGTTTCATCTCTGCCACCTCGCTCTGTGCATGCAAAAGAGAAGGTTGCTCCTGAGAATCGGCAACTCACCCAAGGGCAAAGAGATGCTTTGTGGAAGTTTCCAGCCCCGTGCAGATTTTGCAATTACAGAGCTCGACTCAAGATAGAAGATAGATTTTTTTTTTCTCCCTCCAAATCTTACTTAGAGATCTAGGTAATACTATGCAAATTGCTTAGGATAAAAGGCAACTTGAGAGCCAGAGGATTGGGGAAGGGCAGAGTCATGGAGAGCGCTGATATTTAGACAGGATGACTGAGTAGGGCAAGGCTCCAGAAGTATTCTGAGGCAGTCAGAACCGCAGCCCTTCAGATACTCTCCAACACTTACCATGGAAGCCTATCTTCCGTGCAGTAGTTTTTTTAATGATCATTTATTTTTGAGAGGAACAAGGTGAGCAGGGAAGGGGCAGAGAGAAGGGGAGACAGAGCATCTGAAGTGGGCTCTGTGCTGACGCAGAGAGCCCGGTGTGGGGCTCGAACTCATGAACCGTGAGATCTTGACCTTAAGCCAAAGCGGGATGCTTTCTGTGGGAAAGTCACTAATTTTATCGCCCGCGTTAGGGACTGAGGCATCCACTGTAAAAGGTTAATCAAACTGAAGTGACCACATGAACGACAAAGTCACTTGGAGACGGTGACGGATGTGTAAAGTGTAAGTCCGTGACTATTGCTACCTTTCACCCCAGCAACAAAACTCACTCTTTCCTTTGTCACTAAACCCCAGCACACAATGCATCCTTTATAGCACACCACGATTCTCTTCCGGGTGCCTCTGTGAGTCTCCCTCCGCTTCTCCCTCCCACAGAAACGCAGGTTGGATTGTCACCGTTAATAGTGACTATTGTTTCTAGGTTTTTCTAGAGCTGAACAAACTGCCTGATGGAGGCAATCGAAATGTTACCTGGATGATGAAATGGCAGGGCAGCCGTCAGCACTAATTCCTTACTTTATCACCTTAGTTTTTGAAAACCGAGGTGCCATTGGGACCTCTGGATGGCTCAGCTGGTTAAGCGTCTGGCACTCGGTTTCGGCTCAGGTCGTGATCTCACGGTTCGCGAGTTCGAGCCCCGCCTCGGGGTCTGTGCTGCCAGCTCAGAGTCTGCTTGGGATTCCCTCTCCCTCTCTGTCTGTCCCTCCCCTGCTCGCATGTTCTCCCTCTCAAAATAAATACATAAACTTAAAAAAAAAATTAAAGATTTCCTCATCTCTTGTGCCCTCGTTCCTTTGAAACATGCTTGTGTTGAACACTGCAGTGAGCATGGGAGTGTAGATAGGTCTTCAAGATACCGATTTAATTTCCTCTGAGTAGATGCCCCAAAGAGGGATTGCTGGATCATGTGGGATTTCTATGTTTAATTTTCTGAGGAGCCTCCATACTGTTTTTGCACAGTGTGCATTCCCATCAACGGTGCACGTGGGTTCCGTTTGCTCCACACTCTCGTTGTCATTATCTGCAATATCTCCCTCTCCCGGCATGCCTTAGACTGGCAGCGTCCTTCTAGTTGCCAGTCCTGGCTCTCCAGTGTAGATAAACCTTCCAAAACTCAGCTGAGGCCCGAGTTTCTTCTTACCCTCTCCAAAGGCAATCCCGCCCCCCCCCATCTCCATCTTGGTTTGGTCCTTTTTCTGCACTCTTGCTTCCCCGTAAGGAGACAGGCCCTGCCTTGCAAAGCATCATCTTTCATCCTCTGGGAACACTGTTGACTTTGCATATCAAAGAACCATTTGATGAAGTACATCATGATTTTATTACCAGAATAGTTTCTGATTGTGTTCTGTCCACACATCATTAGTCCTGGTATTAGGACAGCTAGAACCATTCATTTCCAAGATGAATGGAAGTCCCTACCTGGGGCATTGAGAGATAAAGCATGCATATTCATAAGGAAAACTGCTTTCTTCCAAATACTTAACTGATTTTTGTTATGCTTTTGTAATAAAAACAATCAGAAGTTTGGGGAGTAAGTTCAGGCCCTGGATCACTGTCATTGCTGGGTATGAAAACACAGATCTTTGGTATCTCTTTCATCCACAGTGTGGCCAGCTATTATCGCTAATTCCAGAATATGAATAGACGCGTAATAGTCGCTGGAAAGACAAGAGAATATCACCTACGTGTGATTATTTCATGCTGGGCACTGTAAGCTGATGTATGGTCATTACTTGATATACAATTTCTTTTTTCCTAAGGTGGCTCATCTCACCTGGTGCTTGTGTCATAAAGTTGGAGAAAATGAATTTAAATCATTTGATTTTTTTCTTATATGAAGGGTTTAAGCGTTATGTTCTATGTAAGTCATGGTAAGAAATATTCTCTGGGTAAGGAGGCTTGAAAAGTCCACCGAAGAAGATCCCCTTTTAGCTGTCAATTCCTACAGATACTCTCATGAATCCTTACGTCCACACCCAACCCACCTTGGTCAGGAGCGTGGATAGGAGAAGGCCAGCCTCAGCCATTTCATCATGTGTTTCATATTCTGACTTCTCTTTACTTATTTATTTATTTTGAGTGAGAGAGAGAAGGAGTGTGAGTGGCGGAGGGGCAGAGAGAGAGGGAGACAGAGAATCCCAAGCAGGCTCCGTGCTGTCAGCACAGAGCCCAACGTGGGGCTCGAACTCACGCTGTGAGATCATGACCTTAGATGAAATCAAGAGTCGGACGCTCACCCGGCTGAGCCACCCCGGCGCCCCCACATTTTGATTTCTAAGAGCGTTCACTCCTTCCTCATTTCGATTAAAATATTGCCGTCCAAATGAAGCAGTGTACTATATCCAATTTCGTAATGTGCCGATATTTTGCAATCGTACGCAACATTGGTGTTCATGCTGCATTTGTAAACCTACCTCTGTGTGCTCTGCTTACAAATTACAAAAGGTGAGCTTGGAAACAGGACATCAAATCTGGGGACTGAATATGTGCGATTATGTCTGATTTAGTTGGTTTCTCTTGCAAATAAGTTACTTTTAAGCAGAAACCCAGGAGATCTGTGATAAGAGCCTGCAGAGGTAAATGTCCAGTCCCTCTCTGTGTCCCCGAGCTCCGTCCCCCTGCCATGTGGGGCATGCATTCCTACAGACATCTATCCACAAGGACTCGAATGAGCGAGGGCATAAAAAAAGGTGATGAAGAAGGTTCAGCTGGACATGCTTGGTCCCCCAAATCAAAGCTGCAGAAAAAAAGCTGTTAGATTTGGAAGCATGAGGCCTGGTTTTCAACACCAGGCCAAAAATGTCCTTTTTTTTTTTTTTTATGTTTATTTATTTATTTTGAGAGAGAGAGAGAGAGAAAGCACAAGTTGGGGAGGGGCAGAGAGAAGAGAGTGAGAATCAAGCAGGCTCCACACTGTCAGCGCAGAGCCCGACGCGGGGCTCAAACTCATGAGCCGTGAGATCGTGGCCTGAGCCGAAACCAAGAGTGGGACCCTTAACCGACTGAACCAGCCAGGCGTCCCCAGAGATGTCCATTCTTAAACATAGTAGTTAGAATAGGTCAGATTGCCTCTGGACAAAAGTCTCTGTGGACTTTCTACGGCTCTCCTTTCTTGACATAAATAAAGACCCAGCAAGTTATTCTTCATTGCTTCTCAAAACAAGGAGGTGACGGGAAGAGTAGGTAAGTATCCCAGAGAACAGAGCCAGCCTCGTGCTGGTGTCTTTTCTTCCTGCCCCGCATGCCACCTGCTCACTTCCCTCCTCCTTTCCTGCTCCTGTGACTGTCAACCCTGCCGGCCTGAAGCCAGGGACCTCTCAAGGAAGGGGGCGGTTTCACAAGAACATGCGCCTGGGTCCCTCGTGGTCTCACAACGCACTCTGGGAGCATCCCGCCAGAACGCCACAGAAGTTCTCTGTACCCCCAAGGAAGTGGGTGAAGAACGGACAAAGGCCGTCATGCCCTCACACAGTGGAATGTGATGTAGAAACGGAAAGAATGGAATGTGCCTCGACACAGATAAATCTCATACACATTCTGCTGGGAGAAGTGGGCCAGACCCTGAAAAGCTCGTGGCGCACGAGTCTATGCACGTGAAGCTCAAGAGCAGCTAAAACGCATTCTGACAGAAGTCATGGGAGAGGGTACCTCTGTGGTAGAGATCAACTAGAGAAAAAACCACGGAAGACCTTTCTGGGGTGGTGGGAACATTCTACGTCTTTATCCCGCCGGCTGGCACTGGCCTACAGGTGCACGGAGATGTACGCTTAAGATCTTTACATTTTATGGCATGTAAATGATACATCAATACTTCAAAACCAAAGAGCAGAAGGCAGTTCAGCAGTGGGCTAAACTCTAGAGATTTTCCTGGCCTTACGAAAAACACACAGTTTTTAACTTAGAAACCCAAGAGATGGTACACAACATCGCCAAAATAACTCTTTAAAAACGAGACAAGTACAGGGGCGCCTGGGTGGCTCAGTCGGTTGGGTGGCCGACTTCGGCTCAGGTCACGATCTCGCAGTCCGTGAGTTCGAGCCCCGTGTCGGGCTCTGGGCTGATGGCTCGGAGCCTGGAGCCTGCTTCCGATTCTGTGTCTTCCTCTCTCTCTGCCCCTCCCCTGTTCATGCTCTGTCTCTCTTTGTCTCAAACATAAATAAAACGTTAAAAAAAAAATTTAAAGACAAGTACAAAATATTAGCCCTGATTTTTGTCTGTGCCAGGTCCTCTCACTTTTCTCGTTCCTACTGGAGACGAGCAAAATTTTTTTCCAGGTTAAAATGCTTCCAAGGTGCCAACGACGTCCCAGTCGCTGTGTGTCGGTGCTACAGCAGTGACCAAAACACAGATGTGACAGTAAGAACGTCATCACCTAAAAGGAAGGGCTGGCCTCTTTATAATAGTAATTCACACTTCCTGGGTGCTGTTTATTTACACCATGCCCTGAAGGGTTCTGAGCGCTTTATTTATATTAGCTAATTCAGCACACCCACCGCCAACAGCGGTCAGGTTAAATAACTTGCCCCAAATCACAGGATGGCGTGAGACAGAATTTAAAAGTTCCCACCTGGCTGGACCTCCGTGGGACCTCGTTATTCATATCTTCATTTTGTGCTTTTTTTTATTATTCTCCTTCTCTCCTGTGTGTGTCAGTCTCCCTGCTGGTTCGCTTTAACCTGCCGGCTCCACGAATGTCAGTATCCGCGGGCTGTTTCCTTGTCATTTTTCTTTAAACTCTTGAGTCCTTCCTGAAGATATCATGTATCCCCAGGTTCCACCACCGAGTAGCCTGCTCTCTGCTCGATGCGCCCACCTGAATTTTCTAGAGGCATTTCTACCATCCCTGGTCCATAATTTAATGCCGTATCTTTCTCCCAAACCTCGCTTGTCCACCTGTGAAAGTGGGACCTTCTACTGAATTGCAGTCTGCAGGCACCTGTGACCCCCCTCCACCTGTGTCCACTGCAGCTAATGCATAAGGACTTCTGTGTCTCCGCTCACCCCTCACTCAGCCCCACGGATGTCGCTCGGCTCAGGTCCCATCACCTCTTGCCTGAAGTTCCGGAACAACCGGACAACCCCCAACATCACCACCAAGATCCCCTCTCGGACCATGGACTTTCTAAACTTCAAGTCCCATTATTTTCGTCGCCTGCTTAAAGAGCCACACTGGCTACAGGACGAAGTCTACACTGGTGAGCCTGGCATACAAGACTCCGCCCATTGAGCCTGGACCTCTGACTCTGAACTCGGCAGCACCGGAGGAGACCAAGGCTCTCCCAGGTGGGTGTGCAGATGAGGAAATGGGATCGGGAGCAGCACTGGTAATGAGACTAGGATCCGTAGGGAAAGGAGGCACAGAGGTCATCACGGAAGTTGATGGGATAACACCGACACCTTTGAAACGTTCGCTGGCTTCCTTCACTATTCCCAGGAGGAAGGCAAGATTGCCAGCTTGGTTCCAAACCAGATTCCCAGCGACTCCCAGCCCCCAGGCGTACCCACACGCTCTCCTCTCTTCCTTGACAGAAGAACAAGAGGCAAGAAAGGTCAGGTGCCCCGGTCGCTTTCCAGGTGCCCATCTTCTCCAGGGATGCTCTGCTTTCCTGCCAGTCCTCGTGGGACACCACTCCCTTCCCTCTGCCTCCTTTCTGGCTCTAGGGTTGGCTTGGGGAATTCTATGGTACAGACAGGAAAGCTAAACATTCCTTTGGCCTGATCTTCGGAGCCGCTCCTGCTGGCCACGGACCCCAGATCGGGGCCGCCCTGCACAGCGGAGCCGTGCCGCCCTGTCTTCCCCCTTGCACGTGGGGGTGCTGGAGCGTCACAGCAGGACAGCTGGCCGCATGGCTGCAGAGGAACCCACATATGGAAGAGGCGAGGGAGGGAATGGAAGTGAAATAGCTACACTAGCCACAGGCTTTCCGGGATGTGGCTCCCTAAAGTCCCATCTGCTTGCGGTACAGTTAGGGGGGGGTCTCCACTCCATGCGTCATCACCCATATGGTCTTGCCCATCACCAAGGGATGAGGTGAGCGTAGGCATCCTTCACAGGCACCTGCAGCATGGACAAGCTAGGAACTGCATCTTTGCAGTTCGAGCCCTTCTGGATGAAACTAAGGAGGTGCCTTTCCCTTCTAGGGTCCCGCCTGCTGCGGACCCCTGCAGTTGTCCGCTTTGCTTTTGGAGACTGGAATGCCGAGGCGCACAGCGTCTTCGTCCCTTGGCTGCCTCTTTCTCCAGCCCGGGTAGATACCCAATCACTCTGGCCAACCTGGCCAACCGGTAAGAAGCCTAGCTCACTCTCGTGGTGCAAGGAGCCGTCTTGGACACTCGTGGGAAATCTCGCATCCTTAAATACAGTGCGCACAGTTAGAGAGCTTTCTCCACCCTCACGGGTTCTTCTGGATACTATTTCTGAGCTATCGCAGCTCCATCGGCCATGCCTCTCAAGATACGCCTCTCACCCTAAATTTGCAAAAGTATTTAAAGAAAGAGGCAGAAATTACAGAGCCAGAGATGCCAGTAATAATCGTCGAAGGCTATAAGGGATTGGGGGCCACACTGAGGAATGGGGCACAATTCTCTGACGCACATTTGGAATTCAGCAACCCCATGTTCCTACATAAAGCAGCCGGAGGCTTCCGTGCAGACACGCCATTAAAAAAGGACCTGTCACCTGTGCCGATCCGCCATCCTTTGTCCCCTCTCTGTCCTCACTCATCTATCTTTTTTGACTCCGGCTTTGATTCCTGTCTCCCCAAGTCCCCACTTCATGCCCGTCCCGGTCTTATTCTCTGACGTGAGCTCTCGCCCCTGCTGCTGACCATCTGGGTTCACCCCCAGGGCTCACGCCAAACTCCTCTCCCCTTTCCCTACGTGTTTTTGCTGAATATTTGGCAGATATTTTCGTGGTTATTTATTTATTTTGTTTTACCTTCCAACACTTAGAGAACCACACCATGCCTCTGTCTCGTTGCCCGCATGATGGCTGATGAGGAGACCGCCGTCCTTCTTATCCTGTGCCTCCGTAGCTAACATGTGTTCTGTTTGCGTTCAAGATTCGTCTTTGGCTTCGGCTTTCAGCAACTTGAAAGTTATGTGTTAAGTGTGCATGTGTGCCTGTGTGTGTGTGTATCTGCGTGTGTGTGGTATTAGCCCCAGGTGGTGTTCTAGGGACTCCTTAGATCTGTGGTTTGGCTTGGTGGTTTGGGAAGGTTCTCAGACATCATTTCTTCAAACCTTTGGTTCCGTCCCCTCCTCTCTTCCTGACATTCTGTGTACAGGACACTATTTGGTACTGCCCACAGTTCTTAAATGCTCTGTTCTTTTTTTTCCTTTTATTTCTTTTCATTCTCTTTTTCCTCTCTGCATTCCAGTTCAGGAAATTTCCACTGATCTGTATTCAAGTCCACTGACTCTTTCCTCAGCTGTGTTGAGTCTAATGATGAGCCCATCAAAGTAATTTGTTGTTTCTGTCGCTGTATTTTTGTTTGATTTTGTTTTTATTTTAGAGACAGACAGAGAGAGAGAGAGAGCATTCATGAGCAGGGGAGGGGCAGACGGAAAGAGAGAGAGAATCTTAAGCAGGCTCTCCACTGAGTGTGGAGCCCTACTCTGGGCTCAAACCCATGACCCTGGCATCATGATCTGAGCCAAACTCGAGTTGTACGCTCAATTGACTGAACCACCCAGGCACCCCTCTGTTGCTGTGCTTTTTTTTCTACCTCAGTCAGTTGAGAGTCTGACTCTTGATTTGGGCTCAGGTCATAATCCCAGGGTCATGGGATCAAGCCCCATATCGGGCTCCACACTGAACACGGAGCCCACTTAAGATTCTCTTTCTTCCTCTGTCCCTCTCCCCCAGGGACATGTGCTCTCTCTCTCAAAATAAAAATTTTAAAAATAATAATAAAATAAAATAACCATTAGCACTCTCAACATGTTTAATTTGAAGCTTAAAATATGCATTAGTATTGTTTGTAGTTGAAAGGGCGTCAATCGTGACAAATAAAAGGTAAACACAGTTGTGTGCTGTTGGGCATACATTCTACCATCATGGTGTTTCACCATCTTCTGGGGGTGGAAGAGGCATAGAAACAGAAGCCAAGAGAATATCAAGGGAATGCTAAACTCAGGCGTATGATAGAACATATCCGCTGAAAAGCCCCATACTGAAATTAAGGAATTGTGACAGACGAGGGCATCCCATCTGGCCCAGGTCATTTGGGAGGGATCACACAAAAGGACCCACTCTTGCCTGTAGCCCCGGAAAAGGATTTTCTTCCTGGGGAACCAAAAATTTAAAAAAAAGCAATCTAACTATCTGCCTTTAAGGCATCAGGAAATATATTTGTGTCATTCAAAAAGGGCATCATCAAAACTGGAATTGCATAAGTGGCCTGTAGTACAGGACTTCCCAGTTAGCTCTCCTGGCTGCCCCAAGCCTCCTTTCCCTTATCTGCAGCCTCCACGCAGACCCTACCCGGTCTGGATCCGGGAGGTCCCAGAGGAGCCTGAGAAAGGAATGTGGCCAGCTCCTCGTGTAGCAGAAGACCGCAAACTTCCTCCCTATGTGCTGTGCAGTGCTGAGCGACGGCTGCCCAACACGGCTGTCCTCTTGAGCACAGAGCACCGCGGCTCATCCTCGGTGGAATTCAGGCAGCATCCAACAGGGCAAAGTGAAGGACCGGCTCTTTGACAGTTTCCAGAATTCTCGTTAATGCCACATTTTAATACCATATGATACCAGGCTGAACTCACTCGATAGCTAGGGATGTTCAGCTAGCTACAGAGAGCCCTGGAAGAAAAATACAGCCCGGTTTCAGGGACACATTTATTGGAGTAACATTCAAATTATAAAACACGATGGGCCTTTGGAAGAGAAAACGTCACATACATATGGGTCTGTGTGTGTTTGGTCTGTGCGTGTGTGCGTTGGTATTGGGGAAGCATTGGAGAATCCTAATGGTAATTTCGGTTCTCAAACTATTTTACTGAAAATGGAAGTCTCGGTCCAATGATCTTTGGTGGGTCTGCCATTTTTAATCCCTAATCTAAAGCCTTTGTCTACCTGGCTTCCCCTTTCATTAATGACACTGAAGCAAATCCCACTGGCGGTACCCTTTCAAAGGAAATACACACTAAGCACACCCGTCACCTGTGGCCTAAGTATCTGCTAGAGGCACATGGTTCCAAGGTCCTTCATGTGCCCTTGACCAGGAGAAAGAGACCTGCACGTGACACGTTATAGTGTGTAAAGCGGTCTGTCCTTGTATATCTTTCATGTCAAAAAACTCTATAATGGGTCTGAGTGTATTTATTATTCTATGGAAAAAAACCACACCATGGAACATTCAGCCATTGTTGATATTTACTGTCTCTCTTTTATTTTTGTAAAACATAAACAAGGTGTTCCCAAGTGTGAGTTTTTTAGACATCTATTGATCTGTGAGCACATTTCTGAAAGGCCATAGGAGAACCTTGGTACTAGAATTTCTAAAGCCTTTAGAATCTTCCACTTTGCCAGGAATGAAATCTTAGCTTTTCACACCAGGCCTCATAACCCAGCAACATTACATACAGGGCAGTGACTTGAGAAATGATGTTTAATGAGCACTAACCACTGCCATTCCACGATGTAATGCTCAGGGTGACTCTATCACATAGGATACTATTTCTAATTTCAAACGGAGAAAGGACATAATTTCAAGTAGACCCAGCACATTGAAGTCACTTGGGTACAGCAGAGATTCTGTGCAATTTGAGTGGAAGGTCCATTGAATTGAGAGCCCACACATGTGAAGTGCATTATATTGTGTTAAACTGTTAAAGGGGTTAATGGCAACAGCCGGGAAAAGTTGGACGGGAGCAAAAATTCCTAATGGCTCCTATTTTCATTGGTAAAGTATCTGACTTTCATGCTAGACCTACCCACGATTGCTGGGCACTTCAGAGGCGAAGGAAGACAAGCCCTGTGTGTTCTGCCCCTCTTCCAGAACTTTCCTCACCTGTCTCTTCTGTATCTCTTTGCTGACCATCCCAGGGCTCACACACCTCACACATACACTGCATCTTCTGCTGCAGAGCGATGCCCTTGGGAAGGCTATTCTTTTCCCTGAAGGTGTCTCCACCCACTCTTCTCTTGGAAAATTCCCACTCAAGCCTAACACCTTGATAAAACCTCACCTTTTTCCAGAAAACAGTGGGTCTTCTTTCTGCATTCTCACAGAGACATTTTAAATATGTATTTTAGTCAATTGTGCCTACTTAACATTCGTGGTTGTGACTGTCCGTTGCATATCTTCCCAGCCCGGCACCCAGCTCAGAGCCCAGAACACAAAAGGAGTCTGGGAAGGCTCCAGGAGACCAGAAGTCAGACGCTGACCCCACAGACCTTGACAGCGGCCTCCATGTGCCGCAACGTCCATTCATCAAGAACTCACTTTGCTATTATTTTCTTCTCTTAATTCCCCACGTGTTAATGAGAAACACTTCAGGTAGGTGCTCCATAAACAAGCGTTTACTAAAAAGGCATTTAAAGGTCTGCTCCATTATTGTCTCTGATATCAAACGATCTAGCAAGAGGTATCGATAGAACCCCAACATTTGTCGATCATGGCAGGCTACTTGAGATTATTCCACAATAAGGACACTCCCTGTCTAGCGGTTGCACTCTTTACTAATTGGTTTGGGAGTAACAGATGAAACATTCATACAAAACACTTTCTCCGAGAGCTAACTGACACCAACAAGGAAGCCACACAGCACTGGATTGGCTCATTTTACCAGGTGCCTCGGTCTGTTTATACTTGGGTTTGCTCATTTGTTCAAAGTCACGTATAGAAAACAGTAGTGTTTGGATGCCAGTGGACCTTGGAGGGACCTTCTTCTCATCACGATTGGCTCAAATCTCCCACTCAGATCATCCATTAATCCCAAAGGAAGCCCCCGGCCCTCTGTGGTTAAGCCCTGCCCCCTGCTGTCCAGTGAGACTCTTGAACTACATTCTTCACAGCCCACTGGAACCTGGTGACACCACAGTTTGCCCTCCAGGACCCTGGGTGAGCTCTGGGCACCTTTCAACCCCAGTCACCATGGCTCTTCCCCCCCCCCCCCCCCCAGCTCTCAGGAGGGTATTGTAGAGACTGGACCTAGAAGTCACAGACGGGGACTCCAGCCTGGCCCTGTGACTTACCAGCTATTTTCTGGAAGGGAAAATGTACATTTACTGGATTGTATTTATCAAGAAAATCTGCATATAAGTGCACCTGTGCAGTTCAAACCTGTGTTGTTCAAGGGACAGCTGCATTTCTCTGAAAAATTCTGTGGACCTTCTGCTAATCTTTTGGGAGTTCCCTCCTTAGACAAAAGGCACACTCACAAATATCTTTGAAATAAGCCACTGTCTACACTGGAGCGAAGTCCATCCAGGTTTGATCCCTCCAGAGTGCTTTTACTCAGCTGAACAGTATTCTCAGGTCCCACCTTAGATTTTCCCTGACACCGTAACCAAACCAAACATTTCATATCGCACTTTTGGTTTCATCTTTGGACCCCCTTTACCCGGCACCATCCAGGAATTTTGTTTGGGAGCCATTGTTTCATTTGGAGATTATTTCTTAAATGTTTGCAAATGAGACCATGTGAGAGGAGGCAGGTCAAGATGTCGACACTGGATGGTTTCAAGCATTCTCAGCCTCTCCAAAAAGCGCACCGGTTACCCCAAACTTAGCTCTTCCCTCTTTTATATGCTCGTTTCCGTGTCAGACGTCTCGAATTGGTCTTTTAATTTCTCTATTCCTTCTTCCTTCTGTCCGTTTACTCTTTCAGAAAATTCCCAATTCACCTTTCCCTGAGTTTTCCACCCTGGCAATTCCATCTTCCACCCCAAGCCTCCTTCTGTTCTCCAAATATAACCTACCCCACAGGCCAGGTGGCAAAACCATGGCCTAGGGGTCAAATTTGACCCACAAGCTGATTTGTAAGTAAAATTTCGTTGGCACACGTCCGCACTCACTTCCGTTCACAAGGCAGGGCTGGGATGCTGGCCCAAGGCTTGAATACGGACTCTCTGGCTCTTTCCAGGAAAAGTGTGATGGCTTCACTAAGAACATTGATAATATGTTAGCGCCTTCTTCTCTCTGCTTTGCCTCTATTTCCTCCAAGTTGCTTTCCTTTGCTTTATTTTTGCTTGTGTACTGATTTCGGTTCCTATATTCCATGTAAGAGAATCTTCTCAGATATCTGTGGATCTCTTCAGCCACCACTGCCTGTCTGCTCAGACCTGAGAACACACTGGGTGAAAGCAGGTACCACATCAGTGAGGTCCCGACACCCCCAGGCCAGACGGTGTCTCCTTCACTGTCATTTGCATCTGCTGAGAGGCAGATATCTCTTTCAATTACACTAATGGAAACTGGAGTTGCTACAGTATGAATTTTGTGGATTTAATAAATACGTTTGCAGAAAAATTAGCTAGAAAAGTCTCACGGCCAATCGAGATATCATGTGAATAAAGGAGTGGTATCCGTGAATTATATAAAATTATTACACAAAGATACTATTTTCTGTGATCACTAAGGGCATATCGTTATTTTTATGTCACTCTTAGGTTCACAGCCTCCTGGGAGCTTTCCTGGTGGAATCTGAAACCGGCCCCTTTCCCAGAGGGCCACACACAGAGAAGAAAGAGGCTGGGTGACTCCAGGTTGGCAGGTGGTAGTTTTAACAATAGCAAAGGGAACTTACATACTAAGCTTGTCTTGGGCAGCAGCAAAATGGATGCATCCCTGCACCCACCCCCAAGTCTTGAAAGGTCATAAAGATGCCCTAACTGCACTCAGTCGTGTGTACCGAGCAGGTGTTTTCAATATCATATCACCATCTGAAGGCTGTGTCCTTGGAGCAGCCTCTGGGAGCAAGAAAGGCAAGCGGACCCCACATTCCAAGGACAGAGGAACAGGTGGGGAGCCTCCGGGTGGCTGAGGCCCATCTCATGGGTCAGTCTGCAGTCACCTCTTTTTGATCATGTTCCCCAACGTTATACCCCACCTGACCTGCTCTTACAACCCCAAGATGCCACCCTCTTCTGCGGTGTGCCCTGAGCCCTCCACGAGGGGCGTCACTAGCATGGAGGGGGTCTCGTGGCACCTGTTTGACTGCAATGGATGTAGACATCACAGCAACAATACATATTAGGATGCAAGAGAAAACATAGATTAGGACAATTTCTCAAATCGGCGATAACTCTTTCCACCAAGAGCCCCAGGATCCAAACCATTGACTTATTAAATTCCCTAGGCCAGAGGTTGGATCATTCAGGGCATTTGCTTGTGTCCTCATATGATTTAATAAAGACGACACATTAACAGCCTCATTTTATTTGGTTAATGATACAGGAGCCTCCTTGGGAGGCAGTATTAATGTCCAAGGCCATCCTATTCGGAGGACAGTTTTTCTCATTAGAGACATTTCCATGGTCAGGAAGAACAGGTTTTGCCCGCTATTGTTCAAGGCTTGCTAGGTGAATTTATAATGTCCTCCAGGCCAGTAGAGGGGACAAAGGCAGTGGCCAAGTGCTCACACCAGTGAAAAACAATGCCTTGAGGAGAGGGAGGTCTTAAGGACTTGACCTGGTTGTGCATATCATACATGTTGGCTGGGAAAGGCAGAATTGTCAGGCATGAGGAGATGCACTGGGGCGCGGGGTGGAATATTCCAGACCAGGACCTCCACATTCTTCTCTCTCTTTCAGGGTAGACGTTTTCAGGCACAGGCCTTTCAACTGGTGCAGCTGGTAGCAGAACAATGAGATCCCAGTGGAGACTGGGGTGGTTCCTCCTCGCCCAGGGGCACAAAGTAGGTCACCAACCCTGGCGGGACACCTCATTGCAAATTCCTGTAGATAATTCCTTTCCCAGGTGTGACAGGGCTTGGTGTTCTCAGTAGCACAGAGCACTGATCCTTGGTGACAGTTGGGGCAATGGTTGTTTCCCACGACTTCCACACCTTTTTGGTGTTGGGTGTCTTTGCAGAGTCCCCAGGCCCGCATGTAAGGCAACAGGTCTTACTGGTTGATCATTTAAATGTATCAAAGCCTGGCCCACACTTCAGTCACCTGGTCAAGGTGGTTTAACCTGTTAACAATTTAAAGAATTTAATATTTTTTTTCTTATCTACCTTGTTTCAGGTGGATTATAGGGGAGTTGAAACCTTTATTTCATACCATGTGTCTTTTTTTTGTCTGTTTTGGTCCCGTCTTGCAGACCATGACCTTTCAAATGTGACCCGCAATTACTATTGGACGAGGTTGTCCGTCCGTAGCACTTAATTTTTCCAGTACCCTAATGGTGACCACCTGGTTTGCCTGGCAGTAAAAGAAAGCCTCGGCTAGGCCAAGCACAGCATCCACATAAACAAGAGCACATTTAGAACCCTCCCTCAGAGGGCCAATGTAATCAACTTGCCAACCCCTCACCATTTGGGATCTCCAGTAAATGGCCCCAGATTCCTTTGGCAGTTGCCTCGGACTGCCTTTAGAACACACGAGAGAGGCTGTTACTATATTAACAAGTCAGTGTATTTCAAGGGCAAGATGGCGCCCTTGGCAACGTGCCATCCTACTCAAGCGATGCGATGGCCACTCTTTCTGTGCACCCAATCTGTTGTATCTACCTAAGGGTCGGTAGCTGAAGCTCATATCCAAGCTAGGACATCAGCTTCCCGAGTGCCAGGGGGCGTCAGTGCCTTATGAGCTGGGAATTAAAAAACAGCGAGGGCTGCCTCAGGCTTTTGCGGATGGACCCAACTGCAAGACACGTAAAACAAAATTGTCTTCTTGCAATTTTGACCTCATAGGGGTTTATTTATCATCACCCACCTTCAGCTTTCCATCGTCTGAGCCAAAAGGTTAATTTTCTTAGAACCACAGCCCAGCTGTCAGTGTGAAGGGTTAATGGCCAGGGCTCAGGAGTGATCACCCACCGAACTACTCCGAGCTCAGCCCGCTGGCCGCTGCACCCGCTGCTGTGTGACAGGCTGTCTACCACAGTGCCTGTTCCTACTTTCCGGAGTCACCGACACATATAACTCAAATGGGAACCCTGCTCAGAAGATACCCGAGGCTTTAATCTGCTCTACCAGTATTTTTGCCTCCTCAAAGGCAGCTTTGCTTCCTTGATTCCCAGACCCATATGTGCCCCCTTTCTTTTTAACCTGGTGACATAAGGGGTGAAGGCACTGTGCCAGGTGAGGTTTAAAAGACCTCCAAACCCCCAAATCACGAACCTGTCATCACATACCTGTACTTGCCATAGTCTCTCCCATGAATGTCCTAGAGGATAAAGAAAGCACTTTGGGAGAAACACATCCTGCCAAAGCATCAGGGTAAAACAATAACTCTCTAAATAACAAAAGACTTGAAAATGACCATAGATAAAGAGCTGTGAGAGTTTCTTAGACCCTCGGTAAAGGCAAAACGTAGAAACTTTGTTTTCCAGGGCAGCTAAAGAAAAACCTTTGTTCCTAATCTCTTATCAGGGGCCGACCGACAATCCAAGACAATTTTGTCTTTTCAAGAGAGAGAGAGAGAAGAAAACAAAATTTAATCTTTACCAGCGTATTTGCAAATCCATTCATTCAGGTTTTAGTCCCGAGCATGCATAAAACTCTTTCCCAAAGACTCCCCTTCGCACACTTTCTAAGGCTTTCCTTTTTCATTTAGATCTTGTCCTAAATGTTCCCTCTCTCAACAGCCAGTCTCCTTTCAGGACAAAATGATTTTCTTCTCCCCTCAACAAAAGTGTATTCTCATTCCTTATGCCTTTCTTACACATCTCCTATTTTCCCTACAGACCGAATTGCTTTCCTTATCATTTTTGGAAGTCTGTATCTTAAAGAGCCTTCCCGCTTTTCTCTTGTCTTCAATCTTTGAGGGCAATGTTGTGGTTATCTGCTGGGGTGTTTACATTTTAAAGACATGCTATGATTCACAGCTTCAAGGGAGATAGGACACGAGGTTTTTTCCTAGGAATTTTGGGAATAATTTCTATTTAAAATTTTCCTTTGTGTTAAGAATCCAAACACGTGGGATATTTAATCTCTTTCCTCATCAATTACTATATTTAAAAAAACCAAAACACTTTTTTAGAGATTCCATTGCTCAGTTTCCTAAACAGGCCTTGTCATGAGTGCCCTGACCTTGACCTGTGACAGCTTGTGCCCTCCTAGCTTTGGAAAATGGCAGGCTGAGGTCTCTGACTCACTTTCCTGATCTCCCACCTTATCTGCCAGCCCCGAAACCATGAGGCTGGTGGCCATTTTCATCTTCTAATCCCAGCTCACCCTTGAACTTCCAGACATGTGCTTTCGTCTCCAGCCGGGCCTCGGTGGCCAGGGGATCAGTGGCCCACAGTAGAGGCCAGCCCACTTCGGCTACCACGAACTTACCTTCCTTACCTGAACCTTAGACCCACTGGGCACCCCCGCACTTACATGGCAGTCTAGAAGTATCTGACATATGGGCCACCCCTCCCCACATGGAGGTTGATGGCCAACTCAGGATCTTCCCACTGGATGCCTCTTTCCCAAGACCCATTTCTTTGGTCTCCTGCCTGGCTCTTCCATTATAAGTTCACAGCCCTCTCGGGAACTTTGCTGGTACAATCTGCATTGTACCAGGAAACTCCATTTGCAGAAGGTGGGGAGAGAGCAAAGAAAGAGGTGGCTGCCCCAGGACAAGAGGTGGCAATTTAATAATTGAGAAAGGAACTTAGTTACGAGGCTTGTCTTGGGCAGCATCAAGATGAATGGATCCCTGCATCCACCCCCAAATCTTATTTTCTTTTTTTTAATATGAAATTTATTGTCAAATTGGTTTCCATACAACACCCAGTACTTTTCCAAACAGGTGTCCTCCTCAGTGCCCTTCACCCACCCTCCCCTCCCTCCCACCCCCGATAAACCTTCAGTTTATTCTCAGTTTTTAAGTCTCCAAATATTATTTTCTCAAATGTTTTTTTTTAATTTTTTTTCAACGTTTTTATTTATTTTTGGGACAGAGAGAGACAGAGCATGAACGGGGGAGGGGCAGAGAGAGAGGGAGACACAGAATCTGAAACAGGCTCCAGGCTCCGAGCCATCAGCCCAGAGCCTGACGCGGGGCTCGAACTCCCGGACCGCGAGATCGTGACCTGGCTGAAGTCGGACGCTTAACCGACTGCGCCACCCAGGCGCCCCTCAAATGTTTTATTTATTAATTTTGAGGGGGTAGGAGGGGGCAGAGAGAGAGAGAGAGAGAGAGAGATTGAGAGAATCTTAAGCAGGCTTCTCACTGTCAGCTCAGAGCCCAAAACCATCAATTTCGTGAAATGCGAGATCATGACCTGAGACAAAACCAAGAGTTGGAAGCTTAACCGAGCCACCCAGGCACCCCTGCCCCTAATCTTAAAAGCTCATAAAGGCACCCTAGCTCAGCTCAGTCACAGATACCATGCAAGTTCTTTCAACATCACATCATCTCAAGGCTGTGTCCTTGGAGCAACCTCTGGGAGCAGGAAAGGCAGTGGACCCCACATTCCAAGGACAGGGGACCCTGTGAGGAGCCACCAAGTGTCCAGGTCCAGCTTACCACTCAATCGGTGGCCATGCCTGTTTGGTTATGTTCCCCAACCCTATTGTCCTTATTATGTTTTATAAAAATATAATATAATTAACTGAAAAAAAGATTCATATCTGAGTAGCTTCATGTGCAGATTTTCCCCCTAACTTTTATTCTACACTGAGCCCCAAGAATTATATGAGCAATTCTGGAAAAGCATTTTGAACAGTATCACTTTCTCAGTAAAGGGTCAAGGACTACTGCTTCTCTCTTCCTCTCAAAAAAACCAGGACATTGTATGTAAAAGAAAACAATTCAGGGGCACCTGGGGGGCTCAGTCTGTTGAACATCCAACTTCAGCTCAGGTCACGATCTAGCAGTCCATGAGTTTGAGCCCCGAGTCGGGCTCTGTGCTGACAGCTTGGAGCCTGGAACCTGCTTCGGATTCTGTGTCTCCCACTTTCTCTGCTCCTCCCCCACTCACACTTGGTCTGTCTCTCTCAAAAATCAATAAACATTAAAAAAAATTTTTAAAGAAAACAGCTCAAAACATGGTGAGGAGAAGGCAGGCTAGCCAGTGAGCTTGGAACCTGGGGAAAGACGTGGTGGTGAGTTCCTTGAGTTTGACTTTTGCCTTGTATACACCAGGCATGTTGCCAATGGAGCTAACTAGGCAGAAATGCCAACGTGTGCAGACAAAAAGGCCCCAACAGAAGCCTACTCTCTCCAGCCAAAAGACCAGGAAAAAGAGCAACCCTAAGAAGAGCAAGACCTTTTATAAACTAACCACTCCTCTTTAACCCAACACCACAGATACCATGGCAGCCCCACCCCCACCCATGTCATCCAGGGCTGAGGGAGCAGCCTTGACGTCCACCATGCAAAGCTGTAAGAGTGTCTAACATCCCACTGGATGAGAAGAAAGCTAACTCAGGAGTGAGGAATTTCATCACTACTGATCAGTGACGAGACACCCGTGCCCCATGGCATTAGTGGAAACAGCATGACGAATGGAGACTCCCCCCCCCCCCCCAGCGGTAACAAGAGGTGGTCCCTTGGGTGGACCTGGATGTAAAGCTCCATTGCTGGTAACGAGGTGACATCATCTCCCTTCCCCTGCTGGAGATGTGTTGGAGAAAGCTGATTAAATCAGAACATTGAAATATCACCCAGAATTCTCATAGCATAATGTGAAAATGTCTAGTTTCCAGTCAAAAATCACTTGTCATCAGAAGAAACTGGAAGATCTCAAACTGAATGAAAAAAGGCAATCGATATATGTCAACTCCCGAATGCCAGAGATGTTAACATTATCTAACAAAAGATTTTATTTTATGTTATCTAAGTTTATTTATTGAGAGAGAGAGAGAGAGAGAGAGAGACCTCTCAAGCAAGTGCAGGGGAGGGGCAGAGAGAGAGACAGAGATTCCCAAGCAAACTCCCTGCTGTCAGCGCAGAGAGTCTGATGTGGGGCTTGAACTCATGAACCATGAGATCATGACCTGAGCCAAAACTAAAACCAAGAGTCAGATGTTTAATGGACTGAGCCACCCAGGGACCCCGTGTAACAAAAGATTTTAAAGCAGCCATGGTAAAAATGTTTAAACAAGCAATTACTGACATTCTCTCTCTCTCTCTCTCTTTCTCTCTCTCTTTAATTACAGACATTCTTGACACAAATAAAACAATGGAATGTCTCAGCAAAGAAATAAAAGAAATGAAGATTTTGAGATAAAAGAGGGAGAAGCTGGGGACAGATGTTCTATTGCTATGAGCAGAGTTTTGAGGGAATAGGTCACTTAAAATTTTTATTTTCTGGTCGTATTTGTTTGCTAGGGCTCCAGTAACCCAGTACCACAAAGCAGGCACCATAAAATTCTACAGGCTAGAAGTGTGAAAGCAAAGTTTGGGCAGGGCTGGCTCCCTCTGAAGCTGTGAAGGAGTTGTCCCAGGCTCTCTGCTTAGAGTGTAGATGGCCGCCTTCCCTCTGTCCGTCTTCACACCGTCTTCCTTCTGTGCACATCTGTCTCCTAACTCTCATATAGGGACCCCCCCGCATACTGGATTAGGGACCCACACTGCTCCAGTGTGGCCTTATTTTAACTAATACAACTTCAAGCACACTATTTGCCAGTAAGGTCACATTCTGAGGCAGTGGGAGGCAGAACTTCAACCTAGGAATTTCTAGGGGACACAATCCCACACGTAACAGCAGCATAAATGCATCACCCTTTCTGCATGACATTTAGAGCTTCCAGGAAGCCGTCCAGTTTCTCAGCTGAGTGAATGAAGTTTCCTGTGTCTGTGACGAGAAGTTGCTTGACCACAAACTGGAATTTACAGGGACGAGTCCACCCATTGGAATTTACAGGGACGAGTCCACCCGTTGTCCTCCCATTGTCTTGTCCTTTCTCCTCCAGTGTGGTACCGAGAGCCAGAAGGGAATGGCAGTTTGTGACGAAGAGTAAATAGTATAAGGATGTTCAAATGCTTTTATTTTAGATGCTGAATCTCTACTGAAATCAATCTGAAAATACTTCATTAATAATGAACCAGATGAAGAAAATAACCCACATGTTGAGGGCATACCACTTTACCCAGCTCCTCTGCTTCTGTCTCCCCCCTGCTCCCATAAAGAATAAGGCCAGTCTGAAGACTGGACATGAGCTGACCATCAGCACATATCAATTGATAAACATTCTCAGAGGTAATAGTCGCAGGCTCAGCAATTAAGAAAAAGCAAGAAAACCAAAAGTAGTGACATTGTTTTATGTGTTATATATATTAACTTGGCACTTTTTAAAGGTACACCTTTCTAATTAGCTGGAAAATTTCAGACTATATTAGCAAGTCAAATGTTTTTAGAATCCAAGTTACAGTGTTTTTATTATAATTGGATCTCATGGATGCAAACAGAAATGTATTTGGAAGAGGTGCGTATCAGTTCTGACCTTGTTAGACTATTACGTCCTATTAGACCAGAAAATGTACATGCAATACTAAAGCCAGTGTCAGGGAAAGGAGAATGTTTGCACAGCGCTGTGACCCCACTCAATTTTCATGATTTTTCTAGCAGCTTTGATGCCTTGAAAACATTTTTTTAATTTTAATTTTCACCACTAGATCATTTAAATTGGAGCTGGCATTACATTGTCTGTTTTCTCGATGCTTCCTGATAGTTCTTAGTCATTACTCGTCATTGACATGAAGGGCACACATCTGAGTGAAGCCATTAAGAAACCTTGAAAATCTCATTTTCTATTATTATATGGTGGGGGAGGGGACCTAGTATTTTAAGTCTTGCCTTAATTTAAAGACTTCTAGGATCTTATGCATTTTGTGAGTATTTTGACTGGTTCCTAAGCATGAATGTCTCGAACTGTGCGATGCAATAAGAAAAAAACAGGAGAAGCCAGGGTGAAGCCCTCATATTAAAAACTGTATTTCATCACACCATCTTGATTGTATTTACCTATTTTCTTTCATGGTAAATAATTTCTAGTTTGAAAACAGATTAAAGGGGCACCTGGGTGGGTCAGTCAGCTGAGCATCTGACTGTTGATTTTAGCTCAGATCGTCATCTCACAGTTCATCATTTCGAGCCCTGTGTTAGGCTCTGTGCTGAGAGCTCAGGCTCCCATCTCCCTCTTTCTCTTTCCCTCTCCCTCCTGCTATCTATCTTGCTGTCTCAAATAAGTAAACATTTTTAAAAAATAATAAAAGGATAAAAAATAATTTAAGAAATTAAAAACATTAAAAACCAAAAAAACCATTTAATGTTATATCATTTTTCATCGCGGTCAACCATTTCACAATTTTTGTATTTTTAAAGTCAGTATTCCTCATTCCTTTATTCTTAAGTTATTTACACTCTACATCCATACAAAAGGCAGTATGAGATAAGCGGAGGAGATGGTAAATTGAACTTATTTCTAGAAATTCTTTTTTTATGCAGAACATACAACGTAAATGTGCAAGTAAAGTGACAAATAATAATAATAAAGTAAAATGCAGGTTCTCAGGAGCCATCAATGTTGAACACATGCTTGTAAACAACAGGATGAGGAACGTTGGGATGAGATCTATCGTGGGCAGAGGGAACAGAATAACTATAGGTCCCAAGGAAAGTGCAATTTGGGGGGCAAGTTTGTGTGGAGCTCAGGGGAAAGAGAAGGGGGAAAGTCAGGCTGCAGACGGGGAACCTCAGGACAGCTGCTGTCACTCTGACTCACCAGCAGCAGAAACAGGCAATGGGAGCAGGGGCAACGGAGGGCAAGGGTGATCTCTCCACCATAAAGAAGCAGCAAAGACAAGTAGACCCAGCCACATGTTTAGGGAGTAGAGTGACCAAGGCTAGGAGTCAGGATGCAGGAAAGACTCAAAGAACGGAGACCAAGGGAAGCAAGCGAAATGAGAAGGAGCTCACATTGGACAACCGGACCGCCTAAAGAACAGCTGTCTAGAGCATCCATGCTTATGATGAGTGACGACCCAAGTCTGATCCAAGTCCCTCCACTCTGTAAAGTTTTGATAATCCCTTATATATTGAATAGATTGCTTTGTAAACCTTCTATATATGTTGTCTACATGCACTGGCTCCAGCAGAAATGGTGGTCAGATTGAGAATTAGCCTGGAATGGGGAGTAAAACTTTCTTCACGTTCGACACCCTCTCTACAGACTGAACAGTAAAGGTAGTAGGTGCAAAAGGGATTCAACATGGAACAGAAAGAATCTGTTTGGGAAAAGCAGAGCTCTGTGGTTTCCCTCCATGGAGAGGAAGCCATACATTCTCCTTGGTCAAAAGAGCCTATTTGTCAGTTATCTGAATGACAAAGACCCAGGCCAGGATCATTGTTTTTCAGGCACAGGACTCTCTCAAACTAGCCAATCCAATAATAGGGGGGTTGGGGGGAGAGAGGATTGCAAGACTATCTCCAGAATTTAAGGACAGGAAGACCTCTCAAGAGGCAGGTGCTAATAACTGGCCTGGAACCACCTTGAGATACAAGCATGGAAGACTCTCCCCATGCTATCTATCTGGCACCACATGGCCATTGTTGTGGTTTCTAAGATATCTGCTTCATTCTTTTCCCTTCCCTGCTGTCCAGGATTCATCTAGCTGCCTCTGTTCAACTCACCTCTGTCTCAGATATGACTCCCAGATCAAGTTGACACGATCATTCCACGCAGGGGTCTGACAGAGGGTAGCACAGGGCTCTGAGATTCACCTCCATGTCATAGGGGTGGGAAACCAATCGGCCCCGTTGGGCTAAGTGCCCAAACCATCTCCAACCGCTGTAATCAGGATTTGGTTATAAACAAAACCATAAGGGCTGGAAGAGTGGTAACTACACGAGCAACCACCCAAAGCAGGACCAACTTGTAACCCTTGGCAAGATACAAGTGTAGTGCAAATACTCAGTAAAATGTTTCTGAATCAGTTGACAAATGATCATGAAACGCAGGGAAAAAATCAATCTCCCCTGTATGTGCTGACGAAAGCAGTGTGTTTCCTACAGGAGAAGGGTGTGTTTGGACAGAAATGGGGCAAGTAAAGCACATGCACTTGCTGGAGAAGCCGTTGAAAGGAGGCAGGCATTGGGACAATGGTGACAAGGTGATGTTATGTCCCCATCGGTCAAAGTACAGTAAAACCTTGGGTTATGAGAAACTTGTTCTGCAAGTGTTCCGCAAGACCAGCAAACATTTCTAATGAATTTGAACTTGATAATCGAGTGATGTCTTGCAATACAAGTCATTCAAGACACCAAATGTCACTTGATCACAACCATTGGGTTCTCTCTCTCTCTCTCTCTCTCTACGGATTGTGGGTGATTGTCTCCCATGCTCAGATGCTCGGTCTCAGACCGTGGTGTTTGACAGAAATCAGTGATTTTTCAGCATGTTGGAAGGTGCCCACAACTGGCACTAGTGTATTTTTGTCACTCCAAAGCACCGGTGGACAGTCCTTTGCTTTTCCGTACAAGAGTGAGCTTAGGAACGCTTTGCTTCATTCTAGGTCAGGCTGCCTGCGGATAGAGACCCTTTCCTCCGCTGCCTTATTGCCAGTTACAGTGTATGACAATCACTGTATGACAATCATTATGTCACACAGCATGTCATTCAGTATCCAATGTAATCATTTTATATGAATATTTTTGGGTTGTGGAACAAATCATCTGAGTTTCCACTAGTCCTTACGGGGAAATTCACTTTGATATACACGTGCTTTGGATGACAAGCATGTTTCCGGAATGAATGACGCTTGCAAACTAAGCTTTGACTGTCATTGAGGGAAGGTCAGAAGCTTGACTTCTTGGAGGCCAAACGGGAATCTTCACCTGTCTCCTTCCTCTTCCCACCTGTTTTTCCTCATCTCATTCCCAGCCCTGCATTTACTTTTAACGATTTCATGAAGTCTAACTAATCTGGGAGCTTACGTACCTTCCCTCCGCAGTGGACACCAGCAAGACGTCAGTGCTTAAGAGCAGTTCTACCAAACAGGAGAGATCAGAAGCTCTGCTCACGCTTTGTGCCCTTGTGAACAACCCATTGCTTTCCTCCTCCATCCAGAACTCAAGGAAACAGCTCTCGTGGGTCACCAGGGGAGCCGCCTGTTCTGTTCAAAAGGAGGGCCCAGCAGCATTTCAGCTTTGGGGTAACACCAGCTGGGTGGAAAATCCCGCACCTGCCACTTACCCACGTATAACCTCCTATGGCATATCATTTGGCCCTTCCAAGCCTTTGCTTTGGAAAGCCCACACAGAATAGGCCAAAAAAAATGCCATCTATTTAGCCATTATGTGTTCCCATTTTATATAGTTTCTAGGCTTGAGGTACCGGGGGAGTTAGTGGAAGAACAAAATTTCCACCCTGACTCATCCCCCGGCGGGAATGGCTTTCAGTACCAAATGGGCGCGGTTTCCACTACCAGATGCATCCTGAATGGGCTTTTCAGGAAGACTTCTGGCAATAAAGTCGCGCTCAGAGTTGCCTGTTGTTCAACTGACTTTCCAAAGACAGGGAAGTTTCAGATCCCGGTGGCCACTGTAACAGGAGCGTCATGACTTATTTATCCCATGCTCTGTGGCCATCAATACAACCCAGCTCTTCAGCATCTGGTTGGAAGAAGGGAAGGGAAAAGGAGCAAAGTCTTGGCAAATACACCAATAATAAAATCATGGTGAGGTTGGAAGACGCATCCATTCTCACTTAGCACCTTTGAAATCCTCGCAGTAGACACCTGCCCCCGCTACCAGCTTCTCCACTGCAAGTGATCTCCCTCAGGAGGCCTCTTGAATCCAGACTACCACATGGGGCGCAGCGACAGGAACGCTGGGTGGAGTCACCTGCATGGATGTGATGGAGGAAAGAGACATTCCTGAAGTACCGACAGGGTTGAGAGGGTGCGTCTAGTGCATCGCCTGGTGAACAGTGTGTGCTTCATAAACAGAGGTGAGTGGAAAACCAACACCACGATGCCCTGTTCCAAGTCTCAAAAGATTTTGAGTGCTTTAGTGAGGTGTTGGGGGAAAGAGACAATGTAGGTTTCCAAAGCCCAAGCCCAGCAGAGGAGTAAATAGTGTATATCGAACCCAGCTTTGATTTGGATTGTGTTGGTCACAAGCAACAGAACCTTCAAATAAAATGGCTTATGTTTCCCCTCAGAGGGAAAGACTGTGAGGAGGCGGCTGTCTGTGCTCTGGGTTGGCATTTGGTTGATTTGGGAGCATTGACAGTTGACAAATCCTGTCGCAACTCCAGGCTCCACGTCCCCAGGCACATTTGAAGTCAGGAAGCTGGAAACAGCACAGTTTTCCTTGGACTCCTCTTTGTTAAACTGTATTTGGACAGATTCTACCAGGAAGAAGAATTCACCCTACATCACTGTGGGCCCTCTGTCCCACCAGTCCTGGGAGGTTGGGGGTCTGGCTTTGTGAGCATCTGTGCAGGAAGACGGCTACAGAAGGGGGCCACAAATGCTGTGGCCACAACCTCAGCCACAGACTGGTTAACAGAAACTGCAGAGGCTTACATTTCAACTCAATCTAGAAGTTTCCAGGACTCACGGGAACTGCATAACTTCTGGTAAACTCCTGCTTCATTGGTATTCACAGAGGCTACCTACTCTGTGGCAGGTGCTGAATTATGCACTAAGATTATAAAATCAAAAAGATCAGTGTGTGTCTAGCAAAAGTCTAGGACCCCAGTGGTTCCAGAAGAATGCCAACTAGGAACCCAAACGGTGCTCTGTCCTCCCCTCCACCCAACCATGCCATCCTGCGGAGGACAGCCTTTGGAAGTCTTCATCGTAGGACCTCGTCACACACAGAGGCAGCTCTGTTCCTCCTCTCGCACAAGACACGTGGGCTCAGACACAGCCACTTCCCTAATTCAATTCCCTACAATGCCTCTCCTGTGCTACCAGTCACCCCAAATGCCTCGCTGTTGGTCTTTAGTTAACATTCCATCTCTCCTCCATGCTGATAGGACGTTTCTGGAATGCAGAGGTGGTGGCTCCCATAAGCTGTATATATATTAACTGTGCATCCTTGACTTTGCTCCGGCCTGGGGTGAAAGCCTACGTGTGTATTTCATTGGGTTGGGATGGTGTTGCATGAAAGACAGAAGGAGATTTTAAGGGTTTAAGAAGAGATCTGGGGGCGCCTGGGTGGCTCAGTAGGTTGAACGTCCAACTCTTGGTTTCAGCTCAGGTCATGATCTCACGGTTCGTGGGTTCAGGCCCCTCGTCAAGCTCCGTGCTGACAGCATGGAACCTGCTTGGGATTCTCTCTCTCCCAATCTCTACCCCTCCCCTGCTTGCATGTGCATATACCTTTTAAACATTTTTTTAAAAAAGGAGATCTGAAAGGGGGAAATAATCGCACAATCGCATTTGGTCAAGCGCATCTAGATTGAATAAATTTTTAAAAAGTACATAGTGAGAAAAACAAGAGGAGCGTAGTGGTTTACAGTAGAGGAAAAGGGATTTTTCTGAAGGTACACCCATCTACCCTGGCATTTCACATTGAAGAGATAAGGTGTCAACACCAAAGACAAGCGTATATATTTGAAGGCAATTCAGTGAAGAACCACAGGAAGAATAGGGTAGGTCAATTACATCTAGGCTCCGGGGAGGCAAAAGATCATCCAAGTGTACCAGGTGGATGGAGAAGCACACCACGCGAGCAGAGAAGTACCCACGCAAGTGTCCCCTTGTGCCCAACCAACTACAGTTTCAAAGCATGTCCGCAAGACGGGACCCAGCGGGAGCCCAGAATTATGTCGGCACCCCCACGCGGTATTATTTGGTGCCTCAGGGATTGTTACTTCTTACTTCCTATTGATTAAGTTTCTGCTTGGACAGTTTTGTGGTAAGAGTCCTGGCAGGAATTTAACAGATGTACTTTACCCACATCTCTGTGTTCCCAAAGCATCGAGAAGAATCTGCCAACAAAGATAAACAGCAACATAACTCTTTCACCCGAGAAACTTGTACCTAAGCGCAGCTGAGCACCTGACACCCCAGCACAAAGTTATTTAATCGTTTCTTACAATATCACAGGCCTGCCAGAATGTTCTGTCGACTTTTTCCGAATCTTAAAAACAGTGCCCGATTTTCGTAGTGTTGGGGAAAAGAAAGGAATATCTAAAGAGGAAGGTAACAACTGTCATGACACTCCAGCCTCTGACAGTATATCCTTGCTTTTTACTTGACCATAACATAAATATTTCTCATGTCACAGTTTTGTAAGAGCTTCAAACTTTTTTCATACGGATGTGCGATAGTTCAGTTCACCATTCCACAACTTTTGCACACCTGCAACTTTCATGCTTCCATTTTTTGGATGTGCCACTAATTTCCCCAGGAGAAATTCCAAGCAGTGGAATTGATGATCGACAAGTATGAATATTTTTATTACGTTAATATTTATCATGCTTAATATATGTTGGAATTTATCTGTACAGAGTGTTTATCTATTTCACCACATTTTTTCCAAAAGTGGGCATTATCATTTCTTTTATTATTTCTTCTTATGATTTATTTTTATTATTATATATCTTTTAAAATATCATGAGGGTAAAAATACATGCTGTATATTTTTAAAAGTATCATGAAGGTAAAAATACATGATGTGGCTATAATTTTAATCATTTGAATATTAGTGAATTTGGATTTTACTATGTTTATTAATCACTTTTTTAAGTTTATTCATTTGCAGAGAGAGAGAGAGAGAGCACGAGCAGGGGAGGGGCAGAGAGAGAAGGAGAGAGAGAATCCCAAGCAGGCTCTGTGTCATCAGCACGGAGCCTAATGTGGGGCTCGAACTCACAAACCATGAGATCACAACCTGGGCAAAAATCAAGAGTCAGACACTTAACTGACTGAGGCACCCAGGCGACCTAATCACTTTTATTTTATTTTATTTTATTTTATTTTTTTTGTCTTATGTCCTACCTTTTGATATACACGACTTTGCCTGGGTTATACATTTTACTTACTGATATCAATCTTGCTGTATTTATTAACGTAATAGTTCAAGAAAGTTAAGTGGTGGATAACCATGGTGGTAGAGACCTGGCAGTCAGACTCTGCACAGACGATGCAGATACTGACATTATTTTGTACAAGACCTGCTATGAGTCCCCGGCTTGGAGTTACTGTTGCCAAGACTCGCTTATTTGTGTCTCCGTATATTTCCATCACCAAGGGAATTCTGAATATGTCCCATTTAAAACCTTGATGAGTCCAGTACATGGAGGGTCCAGGGCATGGAAAACAGAAGGGCCCCCACGGGTAGGATTGCACGAAAGGTTTACAATGGCCTGGGGGAGCTCCGAGAAAGAGCAGAGGGCACTGGACATTGTCAACGACGCTATTTTCCCAGGATAGGCCATGGTGCTTTGTTTTACAGAAAGAATGATCTTGTTCAACGAACAAGAATAATTTGACTTGCCAGAAGTTAAAATTTTTTTAAACGTTTATTCATCTTCGAGAGACAGAGACAGAGCATGAGTGGGGAAGGGGCAGAGAGAGGGAGACGCAGAATCTGAAGTAGGCTCCAGGTTCCGAGCTGTCAACACAGAGCCTCACGCGGGGCTCGAACTCACGAACTGCGAGATCGTGACCTGAGCCGAAGTCGGACGCTCAACTGACTGAGCCACCCAGGTGCCCCATGACTTACCAGAAGTTAAATAAGATATTAGAAAACACTTTTGGATACATCTGGGGTTTTTTTTAAGTTTATTTATTTATTTTGAAAGAGAGAGAGAAAGAGCACAAGCAGGGGAGGGGCAGAGAGAAGGAGAGACAGAATCCCAAGCAGGTTCTGCCCCATCAGTGGGGAGCCCAGTGCAAGGCTTGAACTCACCAGCCATGAAATCATGACCTGAGCCAAGATCAAGAGTCCGACGCTTAAATGACTGTGTCGCCCAGTCACCCCCATGTTTGGTTTTATCTCCAACCGAATGCCTAGGACCCATGAAGTTCTTCCTCCTCTCCACTCAGCATTAACATCAGTATGCTGTGTGGTTCTCCTGTTGTGTGGGTGCGGGTACTGAGAGCACGCCAGTCTAAGAATGTGGAGATTCAACATCTCTGGCCTCAACTTTGAAAGGCAAGGAGGGCACATCTTCCCTGCCTGGTTCCCAGGGCTAGCTGGTCTCTGAGGACCCTCAAAGGTCCTTCCGGGATGCGCTAGACCCTTGTGTGAACATTCAGAGCAAGGAGGCAGGGGTTAGACAGCACATGGGCATCCCTTTCCCTGACCAGCACTCAGTCCCTTACAAATTCTGCCCCACTGATACTTCCCCATCTGCCCATTTACTTCTTAGTAAAGTAGACCTACAACTGGCTTTGGAAATATGGTCTCTGTAGATGTAATTAGTTAAAACGAGGTCACACTGGGGTTATCCATTACTGCAAGACCACACATCTTCCTGCTTTATGGAAAGATATGGAAATACCTCTGTGATTCTGTATTGGGTGGGGGCCGGAAAGAGTGTTCTGCCCTAAACTGTGTTATGAACCAAGAGCCTCCAAACAGGCTCCGAGCCAGTCTCCGCGCTTGGTCCACACACCCTCAAGTTTCCTCTCTCATCTGCTTGTGGGAGGTATGTCCAAGGCAAAGATGAGGAGAAGTGCTGGAATCCAGAGCCCTGGAGTGGGTCACCCTTACAGGGTAAGAATTACTGTACGTAATTTACCTGTGAAAAACTAGGGTTCAAGCCTCTAAGGACCTGAGCCCGAATCCTTGACTCGTACATGGTGGAGCTGAGACTGAACAAGCCTGAGACTCCAGTTTGTCAAGATGAAAAATGTTATGCAGCCTGAATTTTTGTTAGCTGATCACTAGTCTTATTACAGTTAAAAAAAATAGATCAAAAAATACAATTTCTTCCAAGGTTGGCGTCCCTGCGGTAACCTAAAAATATCTTGAGGAAAATTAGGTTATCTTTGAACATACGAATACCTGTCTTACTGTACTTTTCTTACGAATTCTTAGGATTATCCTCATTAATCTTTTCAAAGTCCTCAGTGGATTGTTAGGGAATCTAGGGCTTTGTAGCTGAGATTCCTGCTCGACCATGGGGCTTCAGAGCATTTTAGAACCAGGAGCAGACCCCGTGTCTCCAAGACCTTGATCCTGAGTTTCAAAATCTGATGCCCAACCCAATATGAGGAAGTGCTACACTTCACACAGAGGGCATCTTGCTCAAAAGATTGTCGAGTGGAAAGAGATTAAGTTGTCACCTTGGGAAACACAGTGTGGCCAAAGGGAAGGAGACCTTCCAAGAAAATCTTTCCAGGAGTGTTCCTTAGGAGACTGCTCTCTTCTCCTGCTGTTCAGATACTTTTGCCATGTGTTATCAAGAAGAATTCAACTTGGACCTTCAGCTTGGCATGCCCTTGCTTATTATGGCACTTAGACATTTTTTAAACACCTTCAGATATAGGAAACCACACCACAGAATGACCCGAAACTGTTAGAAAGCAGGTTATTTGGCTGGAGGGGTGTTACTAATAATATGGTTTTGTCTTCCCCTTGGATTTAAATCATTTTAATAATAATGTCATCTATGAATAATGAAGTGCCCCTTGCCCAACACCAGGTCAACATTTCTTATTTTATTACTTTTATTCATTTACAGGCATACTCATTGCTAAAATCAATAGAATTTTTAATCCCAGCTCGACTACAGTTTTTACAAAAATTATTCTTTCTCGAAGTTCTCATTTTCCTTGACCTTCAAGAAAAAACATACTTTTGATTTTTTAAATAAATTTTGGTTACCATTTCTCAGCATCCTTTGTAGATTTCTTTTTCTTTTTCTAAATAATACATAAATATCAGGGTCTCCAGAGTCACACGTTTCTTTTTACCATAACAACTGTCCTTGGTTATTTTCATTTACTCCCATGTACTGATTACTGTCTTTAATGATAATCATTTCTAAATATTAGCTCTTGACCAAACCTCACCTTTGAGCTTCTTGGATTCTACTCAACTTTCTCCTGGGAAGCTCCTACTGGGTGTTTAGAGCCACCTCAAATCCTATAGCGGAACTTGCTCCATTTTCTTCAGAGAGTCTTCTCCATCGCCATTGTAGGTAATAGAGAATATATATTGGTCTCTTCCCCCTATTCCTGACACAGTGTTTCTAATGCCCTTGTAATTTCTTAAATGATAAGAACCCTAAAAGCATCTTTTATTCCAATGAGGTGACTCTGAGTGGACTCCTGGGTAACCCCGGATGGGGAATCTCACCAGAAAGACCAAAGATCGAGCCATGATTAGAAGCTTGGCATTTTCAGCCCTGTCCCCCATCCTTCAGAGAGGGGAGAGGGACTGGACATAGAGTTCAGGGTGGATTGTGTCTAATAAGGGAGTCTCCATAAAGTCCCAAGAGGAGGGGATTCAGAGATCGTCCAGGTTGGTGAACATACCCATGTGCCGGGAGGGTGACACACCCCAGCTCTATGCAGACAGATGGTCCTGTTCTCCAGACCCATCCAGACCTACAAATGTAAGTGTTTCCCTGAGTTTATAAGCCACTGGAGCAAATTAATCAAAACTGAAGAGGGGACTGTGGGAGCCTCCAATTTATATCCAAATCAGATAGAAGTTGTGGCTGACCTGGGGATCTACTACTCGTGGTCAGCATCTGAAGTGTGTGTGTGTGTGTGTGTGTGTGTGTGTGTGTGTAGGTGGTAATCTTATGGGACTGAGCACTTAACCTATGAGGGATCTGACACTCTCCACCTGGATAGTGTCAGAGTTGAGTTAAATTGGGGAACACCCAACTGGTGTTCCAGAGAATTGCTTGGTGTGGAGAAAAAAGCCACACATCTGGTGTCCAGAAGTATCAGAGTGAAGTGTCCCGTGTGGGAGTAAAAGAGACCCACAGAAGAGAAATACAGGAGGTGGACCGAACAGGCTTTTCCTAGTAAACCGCACATCCAGGATCCTAAGACAGAAACTTGGAACCTGTTCTGTTCTCTCCTCTCGCTTTACCATTACCCCCAAACTAGTCACCAATCTGAGTCAATTTTTTCCTTCAAATTTCCCTTGATTCTGTTCTCATTAAAAATGTCCATGGTATAGAACATCATCATTCTCCCTAGCCTACCATCAAGCTATTAACTTGGCTGCTTGTCTCCATAATTATCTCATTTCCAGAAATTATACACAGTAAGCCCAGATTACTTTTCTAAAACCAGATCTGAATATGCCATCATTCCTGTTTTAAATGCCTTGTTAAATTCCTATTGGTTGGAAGACAACATCCAGACCTTGTACTGTGCCCTGTGAGGGTCTTCATGATCTAACCACAGATAAGCTTCCCACCCCCTCTCCTTCCCTTCATGCCCCAAACTCTTCCAAGTCTGCAGATGCGCCATTACTCCCCTCTTTCCCTGGGCATTGGCATAAGACACTTGGAGTCATTGCCTGGAAGTTCCAACTCAGTCTTCAGATAGCAGCTTAAATATCACCTCATCAGGAAGGTCTTTCTTGGCTGCTAAATAGGGTTAGTCCTTGCCATTTTCTTATATTATCAGATAAGTGCACATCACATTTTACTGCAGTGACTAGTTTAATTGTTGTCTTTCCTGTTACCATATAAGTGCTTCAAGGGCAGAAGCCACTCCTCTGACTTTCACATAGTAAAATGGTACATACCTAACACATTTTTTGTTGAAGGAATAAATGAGTGAATTTCCTAGATCCTCGAATTTTTGTGATAAGTTTAGTTGTCATGGAGAAAGAAAGTGAACTTACCATAGAAATTATCTATTCACTGCATAACAAATCACCCCAAGACTTGGTTCCTTAAAGCAATAATTTATTACCTCCTGGTTTCCATGGGTCAGGAACTCAGGAGCGTATTATCTGGGTATCTCCATCTCAAGGTCACTTACAAGGCTGCAATCAAGGTGTTGACAGGGGCTGCGGTCTCATCTGAAGGCACTCACGGGGAAGATGTGCTTCTGAGTTTACATAGCGATGGTCAGCAGGACTCAGTTTCTTGACAGTTGTGGGCCAGAGTGTTCTAGTTCCTTGCCATATGGGCCTCCCCAGGGCAGTTCACATCATGACAGCAGGTGTCCATCAACTGAGCATATAACAGAAAAGCCTCCTAAGACAGAAGCCACAGTCTTTTTGTAACCTAATTGGAAAAGTGAAAGCTCATCTCTTCTACTGTATTTTTATTCATTTGAAGTGAGTCACTAAATTTAGCCCAGATTCAAGGGGTGGACATTCCACAAGGCGTTAACACCAGAAGGTAAGGATCATAACGAGCTTTTTGCTCACCAAATGTGCTGTTGCATCATGTTGGAAATTTTATTATACAGAATTTTCACATATAAATTTTCAGTGTGAATAATCTAACTTTTATTTTTGTACTATCATGTCCAGTTTTTGCTATCGAGATTTTTGCTGTTATTATAAAACTGTTGAATTCTCTCTCTCTCTCTACACCTCCCTCCTCTGTCTCTCTCTCAATACCACTTTCTTTTTCAGGATTCGTATTGTTATTATTATAAGAAATAATTGGTGGGGCGCCTGGGTGGCGCAGTTGGTTAAGCGTCCGACTTCAGCCAGGTCACGATCTCGTGGTCCGTGAGTTCGAGCCCCGTGTCAGGCTCTGGGCTGATGGCTCGGAGCCTGGAGCCTGTTTCCGATGCTGTGTCTCCCTCTCTCTCTGCCCCTCCCCCGTTCATGCTCTGTTTCTCTCTGTCCCAAAAATAAATTAAAAAACGTTGAAAAAAAATTTAAAAAAAAAGAAAAAGAAATAATTGGTAATTTAAAAATGACAGTAAAGGGGTGCCTGGGTGGCTCAGTTAGTAAAGTATGTGACTCTTGATTTCAGCTCAAGTCATGATCTCACAGGTCCTGGGATCGAGCCCCTGCACTGGGGGCCCTGCACTGACAGCAGGGAACCTGCTTGGGATTCTCTGTCTCCCTCTTTCTCTGCCCCAACCCACTTGTTCTCTCTCTCTCTCTCTCTCTCTCTCTTTTTCTCAATTAAAGAAATAAACTTAAAAAAAATAAAAATGAAAGTAATTGTGTTTTTCTTATTGCTATAGCCCTTTTGGACTTTGTTATATAAGGCTTTTCCAGACTTCAGAAGTTTTTAGAGGTGGTAGATGAGGGTTTCCTGTCCAAACGGCCCAAAGTTTATTTAGTGCCATTTCCCTAGTTAGTCTGACAGTCACTTCACTCCAAAGGCATCCTGGACCTCTGAAATAGCAATGAAGCAGGAGGAGAATGTGTCCATGCACATAAGACTGGAGGCAGGTGATCAAGTCAGCTCGGTCCCCAGCCTGCCCAGGCCAGGGGGCTGTGTGATGGGGTGAGGCAGGACAGGTGTCTCAGCACTGGGCGTCTCGGGAATCCCTTCCGTGGTCACATTCCAATGAGAAATACGACATGCGTCCTATCAGCGTGTAGACACAGGACGCTGCCCATAAGACTAGAGCTCAGAATTCTCAGATTAGAAAGCCCCCATACAGGTACAGGACTCCAGGGTGGCTCAGTCTGTTCGGTGTCTGACTTTGGCTCACGGTTTGTGGGTTCGGTCCCCATGTTAGGCTCTCTGCTGACAGCTCAGAGCCTGGAGTCTGCTTCAGATTCTGTGTCGTCCTCTCTCTCTGTGCCTCTCCCACTCCCATTCTCTCTCTCTCTCCCAAAAATAAACATTAAAAAAAGAAAGCCTATAGGTGCAAATAAACAGGAGAATTAATATAAGTAGCTAGCACTTGGCGGAGGCTGTTTTGTGCAACCAAACACCTCCAGATACGAACAGAGAAAGACAGTATCTAAGATGGGACACGTCCTCATGTGGGGACTGGAGAGTGGGTTCTGAAATGCACACACATACACACACACTGAGCCAGACACACACATACCCACACAAGTGCACACACACCCCTACACACGCCAACACAGATACACACACAGACCCCTAACACGCACACACACCAATCCACACACACACACAGACGCAAATCCCGACACAGAGTAGCACAGATACCCAGATGCAAAGACACACTCACAGAGAGACCCAGACCCAGATACATGCACACACAGACACAGATGCACACATATTGCCAGATTCATGGACTCGAGGATAACGTGGGCCACTCAGGCGACTGGCTGGGAGAGTGACACATCCTGTTGCTGAGGCCCCTGCCGCCCCGCCTCCTTGCAGAGCATCCCCACCCCCCACCCCCAGAGGCCTTGTCACCAGCTCCATATGAGGAAGGCCTGAATCCCATGAATGAAATGACTCTGTTCTCTGTGGTTGGTGCGCATATTACCCTCAAGGCGACAGTTCCATAAAAACGAATGCAGCCACCACCGGGTGTGAGCTCACTGGCTCCGGAGTTCCCAGCTGTGAATGTCGCCCACGCTCCGGGGACCCCGTGGGACCCCCCGTTTCCCACAGGTCGGTGAGCAAGGGCACCCCAGCCCCGCGGTCAGGGCGCTCTGTTCTGGGAGGGTCGGATGGACTGGGCAATCTTTCCAGAGAAAGCTTTCCCTCCCCTGCGCTCTGGGCCCGTGCCTGCCACCCGCCACACGTGCCCACCCGTGACCTGCCACCTGCTGGCTACATCCGCAGCCCATCTTGAGGTGTAATTTCACGCGTTCCCCCTTAGTTAAAATTACCGGCCTGCATTCTCAGAATTAATGAATAACGGTTGCATTCGAAATAAATGCGACTAAGGTGACGTGCTTACAGATCATTCCATTTCCACCTGCATCTCTGATATGCAATGTGACCCAGCGAGACAGAAAATGAAACAAGATTGCTTAGAAACTGGTTGTGGTCTCCTGGTTAGATAAATTAGCGGGACTACAGTCTGACGGTTTCATTTCAGTTCCCTGGTGTAATTTTGATTACAATACCACGCCGTGGAAATTTTTATTTTCGTGGAAGAGAAACACAGCGCTCTGGAAATCATTCTGTGGCGGCCTTACTTCTTATTTTATTAAAGATTTGCACCTACTATTCCCCTGCTTTAATTTCTGCGTCCTCCCTCTAAAAGCCGTTCGCATAGTTTTACAACAGCGGAGCACTGAATTTTTCTCACTGGTCTTTCTCTTTTTCTTAAGCGAGGAGATGATCCCACAACACAGTGTGCTTGGGTCTGGCCGGCACTAAAAGGGGAGCCCAGGGACGGTCCCCTGCAGTGTTGTCTGTTGTGACAGCAAAACAAGATCCCATCTCCCCCCACCCCCACCCCAGTGCCCCACCAGGTGGCTCAGTCAGTTGAGCATCCAGCTCTTGACTTCAGCTCAGGTCATGATCTCACGGTTCCCGGTTCAAGCCCCATGTCAGGCCCTGTGCTGGCAGCGTGAATCCTGCTTGGGAATTTGGGAATTCTGTCTCCCTCTCTTTCTTTGCCTTTCCCCTGCTCGTGCTCTCTCTCTCTCTCTCTCTCTCTCAAAATAAATAAACTTAAAAAAAAAGATCCCTTCCCCCTGCCCCATTATTTCTCTTGTTGTGCACATGGCTCTGTGACAAGTCCTCATGAAGAAAGATAAATCCCTTCCACTCGCAAACTGGGCGATACGGATGATTGGCAATATTGTGCGCAGACTATATCTAACATGGGGAGTTCAGCTGGGGGCACATTGGCGGAAAATCTGGAAGCAATCCTGACCCGGGCAATGCTGCGCACTGTGTGAGTCTAGCAGGAAAGGAGTGCGCAGAATATTCTAGAAGCTGGTCTTGGGCTGCCGGGCTGATGAGTGTGTGCCGTTTCTGGAGTCTCAGAGAAGGGAGAGGAGGGGGGAATGCAGCTTCTGGTTCGGCCCTCCTGCTAACTCTGCCTTCCTTCTTTTCTTCTCTTCCATCCTTCCCAGGCTTCACCCGTCTGGGGATGATTCTTCCTTCTTCGTGTTCTGTTACGCAAACTGTCCAGACCGGCTTGGAATCTCCACTCCCGTGAAGCCCTGTGGCATAAACAGCCATAGTGTGGCTCGCAGAATCTCAGGATCAGCTTCCTCTTGGGTTTTCATTCCAATTCGAATTTTCATTCAAATGCCCCAGCATTTTCCGCCCAAGGAGCCTCTTGGGTTCCTTCTAACATTTCACTGTGGCCTCTGTCCCGGAGCTTCTTGCTGCCACACTGCAGATGCCCAGGACAGTTCAGCGGAAAGGCTGTCTCCTCCCCAAGAAAATGCTTGTCCCCGTAAACCAGTTTCATGGTTTCTGTTCATGGCGGCGCGGTGGAGGCCCCGCTTCTCTCCGTTCCCCTTTTCCCCTCTGGTGGATTTCCACGCGATACCATCAAAGTTTTCACTTTTATTTATTTTTAATACTTTTTCATTTTCAGTCACCACCATCCCCCCACGAACGCATCTCAGAGCCTCCTCTCTCCAGCCTGCCTGTGGATCTCATTTCCCAGGGGCATTACGATTTCTCTACTTGGCCACCGGGGCCGTATGCATTATTCATTGATGGGCACTTGTTCGACAAGAAAAACATCAGTATGTCTACAGCCTAACGTGGAAGTCTCCGATGTGTCTGAAGATTGAGACTCCTATTCCTGATTCAGTAATCCCACATCAAAGAACTTGTCTCCAACGATCGGGGACACAACCAAATATGTACATGACTGCTCAACACAGCCTATGGAAACCGGTGAGAAATGTGTAACAATTTTAATGTCCCAGGGGAGTGTTTAGAATCCTTCAGCTTTTAACAAGTCTTTTCATGGGTAAGTGTGAAATTTCTTGGAATAGACAATGAAGTTCAAATGCAGACTTCAGAATCATAAACGATTACAGGGTAGAAATGCCATTCGTAGGAAAAAGTACAATAACTTTGGGCTGGTATTTGCGGTCATAATACTTATTTTTTAACTATGGAGACGCATTAATTTCTTGGCTAACGTGTTCAAATCACCTGAACCTGCAGGTTGGAAGGTCACGAAGAGATGAGATATCCTCGAGATAAAACTGCCCATTTCTCCAGAAAATCTGTCAGTGTGAGAAGTCCTTTAATTGAAAAATCTATCCACCTTTATAGAAAATCTTGGGGAGAAAATGGAATGAGAGCAAAACCCACGTCTGGAATTATGCTTGCCCAAAACATCGGCCCAAAACATAGGCACCCCAAACCGGCTTTGTTCAGAAGCAAGAACTGTAGTTGTATGCAAAGCTCTAGGGGTTTCAAACCCTGATGGTAAGTGAGGAAAACAAGGGTGAGGAGCATGACGTAATTTGTGTAAACAAACAAGCAAAGTGTATGTTTGTATGTATTCACATGTCTATGTTTATATGTATTTTGTTGGATATATATTGAATATTTCCATCTAGTCATTATTTCCGTATATTCTCTATATATTCAGCAAATGCCTATGCACATCAAAGTGGATCTGTAGTTACAGGACGGAGAAAAGCAATCTATGGTCAGTGCTTCCTTTGAACACAAGGCTTGGGTGTGGGATTGGGGCGAGAATTTCACATTTCTTGTTTATCTTTCTATATTCTTTGCATTTCCTTATTTTATACTTGGTCATTTCCTTCGCTTCAGTTTGTATATGTTTATTTATTTATTTTGACAGAGAGAGAGCAAGCACGAGCAGAGCAGGGGCAGAGAGAGAGGGAGAGAGAATCACAGGCAGGCTCCACACTGTCAACGCAGAGCCCAACACAGAGCTGGATCTCACAAACTGTGAGATCATGACCTGAGCTGAAAACAGGAGTTGGATGCTTAACCGACTGAGCCACCCAAGAGCCCCCCCCCTTTCTTTTACTTGAAATACATGTGTCATTGAGGGCTATTGGGAAGTGAGATTGAAGACTGTACTTTGTGTTAATGTCTCTGTGCTTGTCTTCTGTATCAAAAAGACCGACTGAATAATATAATTGAGAAATCCTGTTCCCCTGTGATCAACTGGAAACCGGCTTGCTTTCAGTGATTTCCTGGGATGATAAGTTTAATGGCAGCATATTAAGGATAAATCACAGAAGGGTGTTTGGATGGTATTGTAGTGGCTGGTGCTAGCTGATTCGTATTTAGCCGCCATATTTAGATAGATAATAGTACTCTCGACCCTAACCTGACCACATCATTTAATAGGTTCCACAGTGGAGTGGGAATATAGATTTCAGATCTGAATCATTCTCCGTGACTCTACATCCCCTCATCTGTAGAATGAGATCATCTCTATGATTGTTTCCGGCTCGAACATCCAAAGGTTTTGCAAAGTGTAAGTGAAACATCGATTCATTTTGTTGTCAGGATATGGTCAAAATTATGACGACCTCATAAAATGAGTTCAGTAAAACTTAGTTTAGACTCCAGAAGAGATGTTTATCTTTGGTGGGTAGCTGATTGTGAGTTTAATTTCTTTAATCAGTATAGATTAGAAACTTCGAATTTTCCATTTTTCTCTGTCCATTTGGGTAAAGAATGCTTTCCTATGAGTGTCCATACCATCTAAACTTCAAGGTTTGCTGCTACAGATGTGTGCAAATTCATCCTCTTATGTTTTGAATGTGTATCATATCCTAGTGATGGACCTTTGATCATTCATGGTATTGATTATCTAATCCCTCTCGCGCACACTCTCTCTTCTTTCTATTCTAGGCTTCTTTTCTGTGTCATTATTTCCTTTCTATTATTGCCTTTTTTTTTGCTGCCTTTGTGTTCATTAACTGTTCTTTTGTTTCTTTAGATGGATCTTCGGAAAATAGATCTCTAGCCTTTGTCTTTTCCAAGATACGTGCTTATGACTGCCACGGTCCCTCCGGCCATGGCTTAGCTATATCACTCGTGTTTAATTTTGAGTATCTTTACTATTACTCAAACATTTCCTAATTGCTACTGATTTCTTCTTTGATATATGGGTTATTACAAGTGGATTTCTTAATTTCTTGTAACGTGGGCATTGTCCAGTGTTATTTTGCCCATGAATTTCTTGCTTACTACTACTGTCACCACAGAATATTCTATGTGTTTTGAAAAGAATAGCTTGAACTTATTTAGTATAATACTCTATATATGTAAATAATATCAAGTTTGTTAATGTTTTTAAAAATCCATGCCCTTGATCTATTAGTATTAAAACATCCATTGCTATACATGGGAATTTTTTGTTCTTTCTTATTTAAGTCACTTTGTCTTCATATATTTTATAAATAAATTATTAGAATAAAATCTAATTTTATTAAATTTATTTATTCTAATAAAGTACTTAAAGTTTTTGGCATAACATTAGATAGCTACTGTAGCTGTTTTTTTAGTTATAGTTTACATCATATACCTTCTTACACCCTTTTCCTTTCTCCCCCTCCAAACATGTCTCTTATGAGAAATGTATAGTTAGATTTTGTTATCATTTTTCCTATCTGAAAATATATGTCTTTGAGTATTGAATCCATTTATATTTAAAGAACATTAAAGAATATCATATTCTGATAGATTTGCGTTTTAGTCTCTTATTTTATTATTGGTTTCAATACACCCTGAGTTTTCGATGTTCTTTTTCATCTATCTTCTTGTGTTTGGTTTATTTAATTAGTTGTGTATATTTTTACATTATTTGCTGTATATTTGCTTGATGGGTATATATTCCTTGACATTTTCTTTTTTGGTTTTCTTTAAGAAAACACATACAACAACAACTTATAGTATGCATGTGCATGTGTGCACACACACACACACACACACATACACACACACCTGAGGGACACTGCAAAGACCTTAGAATATAGTAAATCTATTTACCTTCTTTCGATACTATTACCTTCTTGGATATTATTGTTATCTTGTATATTAATTTTCTTGATTTTAATCATATTACAGATTATATAAATGCATATTACACTTGACCCTTGAGCAATGCAGGTTTGAACTGTGCAGGTTCACCCATAGGGAGATATTTTTGGATAAATACAGTGCAGAACTGTAAACCTATTCCCCTTTCTTACAATTTTCTTAATGGCATTTTGTCTTCTCTGGCTTACTTTATTGTAAGTATGCAGGATATGATATATGTTACATATAAAATATGTGTTAATGGACTCTTTGTGTGATTGGTAAGGCTTCTGGTCAACGGTAGATTCTTAGTAGTTAGGTTTGGGGAAAGTCATAAGTTAGAGGTGAATTTATGACTGCACAGAGGTCAGTACCGTAACCCCGTGTTGTTCAAAGGTCAACTGTATATATAAACATATAAACATTTGGGTCTGTCAATGACATTTATAAAACATAACATGAATAGTAATTTAGTCACAGACGTAATACTTGGTTATCAACGAATTTCTCTTTTAATGAGATCACTTCCTCCTGAATGAAAGGTATCTTTAGTTTTCCTACTGAAGATCTGTTGGTGGCAAATGTTGTCAGGTTTTGTTTGTCTAAAGTGTACGTATGTTCGGGATGCCTGAGTGGTTTAGTTGGTTAAGCATCTGACTTCATCGTGGGTCAGGATCTCACAGCTTGTGAATTCTGTGCTGATAGCTCAGGGCCTGGAGCCTGCTTCAGAGTCTGTGTCTCTCTCTCTCTGCTCCTCCCCCACTCACACTCTGTCTCTCTCTCTCAAAAATAAATATTTTAAAAAAACCAGTCTTTAAATAAATAAATAAATAAATAAATAAATAAATAAAGTGTATGTATTTCCATTGGGTCATTTGTAGATGCATTTTCTTGGAGACTGATGCTTCTGCATGATGTTTTCTTTCTCTTGCCAGAATTTTTCGGCATCTTCACACTGTTTTCTAATTTCCATTGACCTTTGCAGAAGTCCTTAATGGAGTCTTTAAGAAGTCTTTAAGCTCCCTCTGAGGCTCCTTGGAACTTGACCTTGTTTTCTGTCTCTTCCTTGAAGTTGTTCTAGTCTTTGCTTTTCGACTTTGTAAAATCGTATTTCCGGGTGTCTTTTTGGAAGGTACCCTTAAGCCTCTCAGTGCCTCTGAAATCTGTAGCTTGACCACTTTAAACATTTTTGGAAAATTTGCAACCATAACCTCTTCAAGTACTACTTCTGTCATTGTTATTCTCCTTCTGGGATCCCAATTACACGTGATCGTTTTTCCTGCACCTGACATAGCTCATGGCTTTTTCTTCTGAGTGTTTTGTCCTTTTGTCTCTTGAAGTCTGGCTATTGTCTTCTGATTCATCTAGTTCACTAACTTTTTGGTCAACTACTTATAATCTGGTCTTATATACCAGATTTCTCCATGTGTATGTTTCACTGAGTGCATACTCTGGTTTGTTGACATATAGTCTCGTCTTTTCCAATTACTGATTATTTCTGTTGAGCATTCGATATTGTATATGAATGTTGCACAGGTGACCCAAGGCTTATAGGAAGCCGCCTTCCTCCAGGACCAGTTGGGATTCCAGGTCAACTTAATCCAATCAGATATCAAAATGATTCCCAGCTAAGCCTCAGTCCCTGTGAGGCATGGTCTATTCGGTGTTAACCTTTACTCTTAGGTTGTAGCTTTGTGGAGTCCAACACAAAGCCCGGGACTAAGCAGGGCCCCTCCCAACCCTTGGTCCCTGAACCCTGGTTTTTGTCTGCTTGTTTTTCTGACTCTTTGACAGCTCTGTTTGCTTCTTGGCGCCTCGTCAAACTGATGAAATCCACAAAGACTTCTCAGTCAAAAGAGGCCCAGAATGGCACACTTAACCCTTGGTTTATTTCTCCCAGATTTTGATTCCCAAATTCTCAGTGCCTTGAAGGTTCTCAAATGCCTTTATTTATATGTTAATTTTGTGTTGTGTGGCCTGACTTTTTGATTTGATCTCGGTGTTAGTATTTATCTGAACATCCTTATTCAAAATTGACATTAGCAGAAGTCCCCAGAATTATATCTGATGCTCTCATTCAGAAATATGGCATCAGATTCTGGAGTACCTAGAATTCACATGTGTTAAAAGAGCTTCTTGTAGAATTTTACATCACTCTTGATGAAATACTGACAGTGGAAACAATTAAAATTGTGTGGAGTTAAAATTCCACTTAACAATTATCTTATGAAGATCAAAATTATTTTAAAAATGCAAGTGACAAGAAATGTAAATAGCACTGGAAGCAAAGAAATCACAACAAACTGCATTTAAGTATTTGATATTTCTTCCCCCTACCCCCACCCCCAGGGTAAATTTTATATCTTTATGTCTCTGGTGGCCAAGATGACAGGATAAAAGTACCTTTCTATGTGCTTTTCTGGAACAGCATGGTGGTGATTGTTCTGGCAGGAGAAGAACAGAATGTTGTATATCATGTCAAATGCATTGGCATGAGGAATTTTTTACATGAGACAATGGATAAGAAAGCATTATTAATTTTAAACATCACGAATTTTTCATGCGTCTTCGTGAAGTTTATAAATGCAGGGACACCACCACAGAGCTGTTTTAGCACAAGGTTTCAGACCAGGAGAAAGCTGATGCTCTAAGGTTGATGTGGAAGGAAAGGGAACGCGCCTCTGACCCAGCACCGTTCAGTTTGATGGGTGACAAATTGTCTCAGTAATCCTCTAAGGAAGTAACTGTTTTCTGACTTTTTTTTATCTAAGGACCACAGAGCTCAGAGAGTTTGTGTGACTTGTCCAAGGGACCCCAAGTAAGTATGGTGGAACAGGAACTAGCCTGTTTTCCTCCCTGGTACCTAGCACATCCTCCTTCACTGCCAGCTTTTTTCTACCACATTCCCTAGGACAGTGGCTCTCCCTCCCCTCCTGCCCCCACAGTATTTGGGGGACAAGTGTAGAATGCCCAGGCAGCCCACATGCTCCCATGCTGGTTTTGTTGCACACCCATGGTCCTCTGCAACCCTCCATGATTACAACTTATGAAGAATGATTAGTTTCATCATATTGCAGCCCCATGTTGTCAAACTCTTGTTTGTCTCTCACTTTATTGTGATCTGATCGCATATGGAAGAATGGAAACCAATGGGGCAGAGCCTTCCTCACTTGGAATTGGGTTACATTCCCTTAAGGAAGAACATGCTTTCCCCCATGGTTTTCCAAGTTCACTGTATTTATGTTGGGGAACTCCTTTCCTTTTACCTGCCTACTTTTTCTTACCTCAAAGAGAACATTCTTTTCTGCTATAATGTATTTCTGAAACTTCACAAGGGATCGTGAGTCATTGCTCTTAGGGCAGTTGGGGCATTTGTAGCAGACATCCATAGCTTTCTATCCTGTTTAATGTTTAGGGGCTGTTGATGGGAGAATGGTCGAAGTCACAAATGTTGTGCTGAGCGTTTAGGACTGTGTTGGGTATATTTTGTTGAGAGAGATACAGGCTCCACTGAAGAGCTCCATGTAACCCCCCAAGTCCCTGTGGTACCAAGTGCTGTGACTAGCGCTATCCCTCCAAAGTTCCAAATCACCCTCCCGCTGCAAGTAAACCATGCCGGACTAACAAGTAATATTTATTATTTGATAAATAAACCCACAGTTGCACCCCCTGCCCCCGCCCCAGAATCACTCTGACGTGAAGCTGGTATTTGTACGGACACGGGGAAGGGTTCATTCTTCAGAAAGGCGTAACATCACTGCAGAATGTATTCGGCAAACCAGCGGAATCGCTCAGCGGAGCCTGGGAGAAAAGGTCAAGACGATAAAATAAATTTGAGGAGAATATGGAAGTACTCATCAAGTCGCACTTGGGATGTCTTGTTGACCTTTATGTGCTAGGCAGCATTGTTTCTAACATTTCAAAGCAGTGCTATTTTTTTAATTTTATGTTTATTAAAAAAAAAAAAAAAACCAGGAGTGTGGTCTGCTGTGTGCAGTGTCCGATATGTGGTTTAGAATTTGGAATATAACCTGAGTACTGCCAATTTCTGTATCCTCCTCTGCCTTTTAATAGTAGAAACAGTCCATGGGCATCACTCATGTGTGAGGTGCTCTCTGTGACCCTTTATGCAGACACACAATCCCCCCTCTTACCTGCCCTACAAAGTAGGGTTTATCGTCCACCACACCCATTTGACAGATAAGTGGACACAGTAAAGGAAACTCAATTATAATAAACTTTATGGGTCATCAGACATGATTGAATTATCATAAATTGACTTGTAAAGAGTGTTTTAAAAATTATAACAGACCTTGGGCACCCGGGTGGCTCAGTCGGTTAAGCATCTGACTCTTGATTTCGGCTCAGGTCATGATCTCACAGTTCGTGAGTTCGTGCCCCATTTGGGCTCTGACCACATGGAGCCTGCTTGGGATTCTCTCTCTCCTGCTCTCTCTGCCCCTCCCTTGCTCTCTCTCTCTCTCTCTCAAAATAAATAACTTTTTTAATCCCAAAAGGATTTCTAAAGTGATTGTAGCAAATTTCTCTCCCAGGAGCACTGTATATCCTATACAGTTTCTCTTGCTTTACACGTTGTCAGCATCTAAAGTGCAACCTTTATTAATTTTTCCCAGACACGTGCATGTGTGTGTGTGTGTGTGTGTGTGTGTGTGAAATGCTGTCCCACAGCTTCAATTTGCAATTCCAAAAGAATTGTAAATGCAAACACTAAATCTGTAATTAAGAGCGAGAAGAGTTGTGTCCTATGTTACTTGTTGTGGCGGCTTTGACTACAACCAGCTCGGTGTTCACACCTTGATGGCTCCCAAACGGGAGAGCCACGAGAGCTGGCTGGAAGGCGGAAGTAGAGTAGCAGTCGACGCGGGCCATCCAGCATCACCATTTCTCATCCATGGTCAGAGGAAGCATGAGATACTGTCAAAAACATCACACATCGTAAAAAAATTTAAGAGTGAAAGACGAAGCATCGTTTTTCTGTCCTGGATGAAAATTCTTCAGGAACATAAATCACAGCCAGAGGCTGGATGGGAGTGGTGACAGTAAGTAAAGCCTTGGATTGTGACTAACGTTGTTCTGCGAGTGTTCCACAGGACGAGCAAACATTTCTAATACATTTTAACTTGATAAACGAGCAGTGTCTCGCAATACGAGTCGTACTTGATGCCGAACGTCACATGGTCACAATCGGTCCACAACCGATCACAGCTGAGCCAATGGTTCTTGAAATTCGCTTTGAGATACGCGTGCTTTGGATGACAGGCACGTTTCCGGAACAAATTATGCTCACTGTATTTACCACAAGTACAAAAGGGGAAATATGATGGGTTTTAGGCTCATTTAGCATCCAGATTGATTATTCTGTAACTTTAGTCGTAACAGATTTCTTAATAACTCCGTTGGGGTAGCTGATAAATGACACACAGGCAGTAAACAGGAGGCTTAACTGGGTATGAAAATGTTCGCAGTTGTGATTGCATGACAGAAAGTCGGTAACAAACAGGATGTACCAAATAACCCCAATTCTGTGAAAAGGAACTCGTAAGAATGAAAACACATTAATGGATTTCTAGAGGTAAACATCGCAGCATTCTTGAGAGATAGATGCCATTTCCGAATTATGGAATTATTATGATTTTTCTTTGCTTATTTGTGTTTTGGTCTTTATAGCTCCCCAGAATGGACACATATGACTCTAATAACATAAATTGCCTAAAAAGACCCATGAATCACCGAGTCCAGCAAGGGAGCTGCTGTCCTCTGCCAGCAGCCCAATTCCCCCCAGTTCCCAGATTGTATCTAGGATGTTGGGGAGAGTTTTAGGGCGCGACAAAAACGTGAACAAAATAGAGCACTTGCAGTGATGTAGGGCTGCGTGTGTGTGCATACCCATCTGCATGTGCATATGTGTGTGCATGTGAGTGTTTGTGTGCAAGTGTGTGCACGTATGCACGTATATGTGTGCATGTTTGTGTGTGCACATGTGTGTATGTGTGAGTGTTTATGTTCATGTGTGCATACGTGTGTTTGTATGTGTACATATACACATGTGTGTGCATGCATGTTTGTGAGTGTGCACACATGTTTGTGTGTGCATATGTGTGTACGTGTGTGTGCGTGTGCATGCGTGTGTTTGTGTGTGCACACATGTGTGTGCATGCATGTGTGTGTGCACGTGTGCATGTGTGTTGGCCTGTGTGTGCGTATTGCATGTGTGTGTGTGTGTGCGTTTTTGTGCACGTGTGTAAAAGGGTAATGATTATGGAAGGAGGTGAGTTTATGGGTGATTGGTGTCTTGCAATGCTTCTGTTTTAAGAGCTCCCCTCCCTCCACAGATTTGGTCACCATGCACACGGGGTAGCATACTTTTTGTTGTTGTTACAATTTACACAGTCTTGGAAATTATCGACGCAGCATGGTCTGAGGAGCGTTTCAAAAACCCTCAATACCAGCAATAGCCAATGCACCCATCAAAGGGCATCAAAGGCCAATCATTAAAATCACCAGAATTATCTAACCAGCTATGCAAGAATCTGTCTCATTTATAGGTTAAAAAGGGCAAGGAGCATTCTGATACTCAAGAAGCTAGGTGTGAAGCCTATAATAAATAATAATAAATTAAAAATATATTAGATGTGTAGCCGGCAAAAGATAAATATGTAAAGATTCTTAACTTGTTTGTTTGTTTAACAAATGATGCATATTTAGTATATTCCAGACACAATTCTGGGTTTTGATGATACAGCAAAGAACCCAGTAAGCAAATATCCTGCCTTCTGAAAATTGCATGTTAGTAGATACAGATAAACAGTGAAACAAACAGGTAAATTGTATAGCGTGACAGAAGGTGATAAATACTGTAGAGAAATATAAAGCTTGGAAAGAGAAACAGAAAAGGGGACAGGAGCTGGCAATTTTGAGCAGAGTAATCAGGAAAGGCTTTATGGAGAAAGTGGTATTTGGGCAAATACTTGAGGGAGGAAAAGAATGAACCAAACGGATTCTTGGAATAGAGCAGTGAAGTTAGAGGGAATAGCATGTACGAAGGCCCTGAGGCAGGAAGGAACACGGCTGACATATAGCTGGGGGGCAAGGGGAATTGGTAGCAGGGTGCTGTGGAACATTCTGTAGGTTCTGATAGGCCGTTGGCAAGACTCTGGATCATGAATAATATGGGAGGACATTTTGCATAGATTGTTGTACAGGTGGGAAGAAAAACACAAAGCAAGCTCTATCATCATGTGCTCCATATTTTGCTCAAAGCATATGCAAAATGTTGGCGTTTTCCATCTTCTTCCCACAGGGGACATCTGGGGCTTTGAGATGCCTCCATTACGACACTCCGTCATCCTACTGGCAGCTTCCATGTCCACACGACCACTTGAGCAACTGTCAGTGTTGGAAGATTCTTGGTGTTTGCAAATGCACTTTTGCCTCCAAATTGGTTCAGGTTCCTCTGTTAGGGTGCAATCTGCTTCTTTCCACACACTACCCAGAACCATCCCAGCTCTGAGCTTAGCCCTCATTACGGTGTTTATGTAATAACCACAGGGACCCAGCAGAGCACCGACGTGGCGTGGTCTCTGAAGAGCGTAAAGATGGGACCATCTACACAGCGAGCAGAAGTGGGGGTAGAGATGTGCGTGTGTGTCAGGATGTGGGGTCGAGAGCTTAGCTGGCCCAGGGTGGCAAGGAAGACAGGGAGCTGGCCTTGGGGGTCGGGAACATCCTCCAGGGACCCCGGAAATGCAAAAAGATTGGTGTCTGTGGATGCCTGGTTTTCAAAAGATTCAGGCTTGTTTTGATAAAAAAAAAAAAAAAGTCCAGGAATATCGCCGCAGGGGAGTCACGGGAGAATAGGGATAATGCTGACTTTTCCCACATGTAGGGAGGAAAGAAAGGGAAGAAGGACAGAAGCATCCATCAGGAGGAATGCAACAAGCTCAAGTATCCAAGTTTCTGACGTTTTTTGAAAGAATCAGCAACCAGCGTTGATAAAGCCTGCAAAACCCTTAGCACAGAGCGTGGCACATTCCGGCAATTAAATCGGTGTAAACTGGGCCCGTGCCGAGGTCGGGGAGGTGCTAACAGCCCCCCTCCAAAGACCAAGGATTCAGATTCTGTTTGGTATGGGTCCCACCACATTCTAGATGATGACCCCCCTCCAGGGTCTGTCTTCCCACCCGTAAAACTGAGACCCTCCCTGCATTCACTCTTTGGCAAATGCATATGCTCAAGGAGGTGATGCGCGTAAAATAACTTTGCCAAGCACGAAGCATGCTGTGAATATTTGACAGCCGTGAGCTATTAGTATTTGTCTAATCCATGCCAGCCAACCGTGAAAAGAGTCCACTTTCAGACCTCTGTTCCTGACCTTTGGTGCCCTTGAACACCCACACGTGCCATGAGAAGGATGATACGCATGGGCGACGGCAAATGTAGCACCGTTTCAACGGTGCCATTGACTTCAGGAAAGCGATTTCCTTAATAAACTCGGGACTGGTGAGGTATTTAGCACGGAAGATGCGTCCCCAGCTTTGAACACTTTAATGAAAGCATCGTCACATATCGGCCGGTGCCGGATTCATCTCTAAAGGGCAAAGCGGAGGTGATCACTGCCACTGAGAACACGGTTCGGGGCTGAGAAACCCCTGTATTATGCATCACTGCGGTTACATCAGATGCCAAGTTGGATGACCTTCTCACGTTGTGACTCTCTTAGGAAGAGCAATCAGAGTGTTACCAGCTTTGTAGAAAAGGGGAAACTTTGGATGAACGTGGCCAAGCGGTTTCTGCTCCGATCGCCTCACCCTCTTCTACCTAGATCTGCCTGGTGTGGATCAATAACACGGCTCACTGTTTCTGCCCCTGTGAAAGGAAACTCTCTCCCTTAATTTGCTCCTTCGATTCTATTCGTTGATTCATTCATTCATTCATTCATTCAATCATTTGTTCATTCAGCAGGTATACTGAGCAGGACACTTGGCCCGAAGCTTGCAGTTGTGCAGCCTTGATGAGTTAATAAAAAAACATTAAGGTAGAACTGGATGGGGGGAGGCTTTATGGCAGGGGAGGTCTCTGAATTCAGGGCTGGCAGTGAGATGTCAGCATCAGTGAGTGGGCGGGTCATTTCAGGCAAAGACACTGAAGCAGTAACGCAGAGGCTTATTAAAAGAATAGTCGATGGTCTTTGGTTTTTCATCCCCGGTGCGATGCAGGGGGCAGTCGGCGGTGAGGATGTACATCCCAGCTGGAACTGAACAACCAGGACCAAGAAAGTGTAATTGCTAAAAGTCACAGTTTCTAATAATCGGGTGCGATTCTGATAGGATATTTTACAGGGGTTAGAGAAATGTCTCACTGCTCATTTATTGCTCTGTTCTTTTCTGTGAATCGCCTAACAGAAAGAGCATTCAAAGACAGCTGGCATGACTGTTTACATGAGGACTTCTGAGCTGGAATCATAATACCGACGCCTCTCCAGGGAGGCAGGCAAGATCGTCTGCGGCTTGTTTCTCTCTGCTGGTGTCAGGGCCACCTTGCATGAGCAGGGTCTGTAAGAGTGACCATAAAGCGACTGTGTTTTACTTGCACTGCTCTTACATCCACTGAGTGGCACAGGGGTTCTCAGATGAACTTTGTGTAGCTCCTAGCTGTCTGCCGTCTCTCAGGGAGCACCCAGTTTCCTGGTCACGTCGGGCAAATGTTCCGTGGTTAGTTTTTTGGCTCTTCGTCTCACAGGTGCTGAGAATATCTCCCTTGCCATGGGTGAAACCCACCTGTTCCAGCTGGTTGTTTATGTATTATTAGCGTGCCATAAATCCACCTCTGTCTTATTTATACAGAGGGAGCAGACAATCTGGTCTTTCTTAGGATCTTGGGAGGAACTTTCAGTCTTTCCTCAGGTATCGTGCTTGCTCTAGGATTTTCCTAGATGCCCTTTACGCCGTTCAAGGAATCCCCTCCAAGTATTTTGCGGAGAAATTTTCAAGAGTGGGTGTTGGATTGCACCAAAATTTTCCACTCCTGGTGAGATGACTGTATGTTTTTTTTTCTTTTTTAAGGTGTTTATATAGGAAATTACAGTAATTACTTATTTATTGTGGGTAAATTCATATTATATGCAACTCACCATTACAGTGCCCGATTTGGTGGCCTTTAGTGCATTGACCATGCTGTAACCCACCACTTTTCTTCACTCTTCCTATGTTTCATCACCTGAAAGTAATTATTCCCCATTTCTCCCTCCCTCCATCCCCCTGGCGACCACTCATTTGCTTCCTATGTCTATGGATTTGCCCATCCTGCATAAATCATATATATAAGGACTCATATCATTGTGTGATATTTTGGGCTGGATTCTTCTGATTAGCATACTATTTGATATTCAAGATAATATTATTCGGAAATAGTCAAGAGTCATCCAAGTTGGCATATGGATCAGTACCTTATTTTTTTCTGGCTGAATAATATTCCACAGCACATGTTTACTACAATTTGTGCATCTATCCTTCCATTGACGGACACTGGGTTGTTTCCACCTTTTGGCTCTTGGGAACCATGCCGCTATGAACATTGGGATACAAGTTTCTAGGTGGGCATACAAACTTGGCACGTGTTCTTATTTCTTTTGGGTACATGCCTGGGAGCAGAATTGCAGAGTCATATGGTAATTGTAACTTGTTTTCTAAGTCCTGACCATCAATTTAATAATCATTATCATCACAACAGTAACAGTTAGATGAGGAAGAAAAGCAAACTCCCATACAGCACATACTATGTGCTGGCACTATTTTTTTTTCTTTAAATTTAAGTTAAACATACAGCATTGTCATGGCTTCAGGGGGAGAACCCAGCGATCCATCACTCACGTACGACACCCAGCGCTCATCCCAACAAGCGCCCTCCTTAACTCCCATTACCCATGTAGCCCATCACCCCCACCTCCCCTCCAGCAGCCCTCAGTTTGTTCTCTGTGTTTATTCATCTCTTATGGTTTGTCTCCCTCTCTGTCGTTATTTTATTTTTCCTTCCTTCCCCTGTGTCCATCTGTTGAGTTTCTCAAATTCCTCATATGAGTGAGAGCATATGATATTTGTCTTTCTCTGGCTGACCTATGTCTCTTAGCACAATACACTCTAGCTTCATCCATGTTGTTGCAGATGGGAAGATTTCATGCTTTTTCATCACCGAGTAATATTCCAGTGTGTGTGTGTGTGTGTGTGTGTGTGTGTGTGTGTGTGTATACACCACATCTTCTTTATCCATTTATCAGTCGATAAATTTGGGCTGTTTCCATAATTTGGCTATTATCATTAGTGCCGTTGTAAGCATTGAGGTGCATGTGCCCCTTAAAATCAGCATTTTTTTATCCTTTGGATAAAAAGTAGTGCAGGGGCACCTGGGTGGCTCAGTCACTTGAGCGTCCAACTTCGGCTCGGGTCATGATCTCAAGAACCGTGGGTTCGAGTCCCATGTCGGGCTCTGTGCTGACAGCTCAGAGCCTGGAGCCTGCTTCGGATTCTGTGTCTCCCTCTCTCTCTCTGCCCTTCCCCTGCTTGTGCTCTGTCTCTCTCTCTCTCTCAAAAAATAAATAAACATTAAAAATTAAAAAAGGGGCGCCTGGGTGGCGCAGTCGGTTAAGCGTCCGACTTCAGCCAGGTCACGATCTCGCGGTCCGTGAGTTCGAGCCCCGCGTCAGGCTCTGGGCTGATGGCTCAGAGCCTGGAGCCTGTTTCCGATTCTGTGTCTCCCTCTCTCTCTGCCCCTCCCCCGTTCATGCTCTGTCTCTCTCTGTCCCAAAAATAAATAAACGTGAAAAAAAAAATTTTTTTTTAAATTAAAAAAAAAAAAAACCTAGTAGTGCAATTGCTGGGTCGTAGAGTAGTTGTATTTTTAATTTTTTGAGCCACCTCCATACTGTTTTCCAGAGTGGCTGCACCAGCTTGCCTTCCCACCAACGATGCAAAACAGATCCTCTTTCTCCGTATCCTCGCCAACACCTGTTGTTGCCTGAGTTGTTAATGTGAGCCATTCTGACAGGTGTGAGGTGGCATCTCAACGTGGTTTCGATTTGCATTTCCCCGATGATGAGCGATGTTGAGCGTTTTTTCATGCGGTAATTGTATTTTTAACTTTTAGAGTCACAGCTTGCACTCCTTTCACATCCCCATAGGCAACATATGACCGCTCCTGTGTCTCCACGTCCTGGCCAACACTTGTTAATTCCATTTTATTAAAAAAAAATTTAACCATGCTGTGCGTGTGATGTGACATCTTTTTATGTTGTCAGTTTGCATTTACTTAATGACGGATGATGCTGAACCTTTCTCGTGTGTTTGCTGGCTATCTGTATGCTTTTGTTTGCGGACAGATCCATTTGAGGCCGCTGTCCATTGTTATAGCTGGATTGTTTGTCATTTTGTTGTTGAGTTGTGAGTGTTCTTCACGTATTCTGGGTACTACGCTCTTATCTGATGCCTGATTTGCAAATGTTTTCTTCCATGAGGTAGACTATCTTTATACTCTCTTGATAATGCTTTGATGTGCAAATGTTTTTAATTTTAATGAAGTCTATTCTAAACTGTGAAGTGGGGGCGCCTGGGTGGCTCAGTCGGTTAAGCATCCGACTTCGACTCAGGTCATGATTTCACGGTCCGTGAGTTCGAGCCCTGCGTCGGGCTCTGTGCCGACAGCTCAGAGCCTGGAGCTTGTTTCAGATTCTGTGTCTCCCTCTCTCTCTGCCCCTCCCCTGTTCATGCTCTGTCTCTCTCTGTCTCAAAAATAAATAAACATTAAAAAAAATTTTAACTGTGAGGTGTATCTACTTTTTTTTCCTTTTGTCGCTTGTCATTTTGGTGTCAAATGCAAGAATCCGTTAAGAATCAAGGTCATAAAGAATTATCCCTGTGCTTCCCTCTAATAATTTTAGAGTGTTATCTGTTATTGGAAGGCCATTTTGAGTCTCTGCAGGCTGTTCCCAAGATGAAAGGGATCATCACTGTGCCTCACATACAGAGAAAGCTTATAAAGCGCCTCGTTTTGGTGTTATTATCAGGATGCAAAGTTCTAACTTCATACTTTGCAAAGTGAGCAAATAGAAGCCCTTCAATTTGAATAGATTTCTTCAAGATCACAAAGGGGGGGAAAAAACTATTTTTAGTTTTTGACTGCTGCTAGTGCAGATGGAAAGTCCCAAGGTGTCACTATGTGTCCAACCTTGAAGTCGGGCATCCTCTGTCCTGGCAAATATTCCCCCTGTGAGCAAACTAAAGAGCTTCTGAAGAGCCCGGTGCTTGTCCTCAGGATATGGCCAATGTTGACTTGGAAACACGGATCCCATGAGGAAGCCCTGCAGCCCAGGAGCCATCAGAGTCTCCCTTTCAAATGGACCTTCTCTGGAGGGTCAAGTAGATTGGACATAAAAAGTGAGGAAGAGATAAGCCCAAGTAGTGACATTATTGAGGGAGGTAAGAGAGAGAAAGAATTAAAAATATGGCATTGCAAATTTTACAGAAACATGTATTTGTGCAAACAGATTGCTGGAAGCATTCCAAGGCCTGAGAAGAGATCTGTACCATTGAAACCAAACTTCATTAGCTGCCCAGTGGATCCTGTTTGGGTTAAAAAAAAACATCTGTTGACGGGGGTGCCTCGGGGGCTTAGCCGGTTAAGCATCCAGTCATGATCTCATGGTTCGTGGGTTCACGCCCCACATCAGGCTCTGTGCTGACAGCATAGAGCCTGGGGCCTTGCTTTGGATTCTGTGCCTCTCTCTCTCTCTCTCTCTCTCTCTCTCTCTCTCTCTCCTTCCCTCAAAAATAAACATTAAATTTTTTTTTAAATATCTGTTGACTAACTCTCTGACTCCCCACCAACTATGTGGTGTAGCTTCTCCAATAATTTTTATTTTAAAATCCCAATCAAATGGTTAAGCAGGTTCTACCTGATCAGAATGGAATAACCACAGTGTTTCAACGTTGGATTCCAGCACTTTCCTCTCTCGTATGCCTCAAGCAAGCAGACTGCCTTGACCCAAGTGGGGCGCCGCGATGGCTCAGGCCCCATCTCCGAGACTCCCACGTGCAGTCGTGGATTCTGCCTTCTCTGGTGCCTGGCTGTCTATATTCAGATCTTGTCTGATTCCAACTGGAGGTGCAGATAATCACTCCAGCAGTCAGTTTAGAACTGTGTCACCTTTCAGTTTTAGTGGATGGTAAGACACCGAGGGAGCTTAGCAAGGGTATTGATGCGCTTAGAAAATACCGAGCAGACGTTAGGTACATTCAATTGTGCTGAGTGCCAGATACACACAGCTATGGAAGAAAAATATGGTTTCTAGTCCAGTAAACAAAGTGGAAAATAAGTCAATAATTGACTCTGTCTATTAATTAATGCTGTGAAATGAAAGAAGGCAGGGCTTTGTTGAAAGAAGGTGGTGAGAGATACAGAACACTTGTTGAATCCCCGCTATAATTCTGGTGAGCTGTGGACACTTAAATGTTCTACCCAAAGTGTAACGATCACTGGTTCCATTTTATTTATTTTTAATTTTTTTAATGTTTATTTATTTATTTTGAGAGAAAGAGATAGAGCGCAAGCAGGGGACGAGCAGAGAAGGAGGGGGACACAGAATCCCAAGCAAGTTCCAGGCTCCGAGCTGTCAGCACAGAGCCTGACGCGGGGCTCACACCCGTGAACCATGAGATCATGACCGGAGCCAGATCGGATGCTTAACCGACTGAGCCACCCAGGCACACTAGTTCTATCTTATATGAAGAAACAGGCTTATGTATTTTGTCCAAACTAACAACAACAACAACAAAAAGCTACTGTGCATTAGAACCACAGAAGGTCTGGGGGCCTGGGTGGCTCAGTCGGTTAAGTGGCCGACTTCAGCTCAGGTCACGATCTCACGTTCCGTGAGTTCGAGGCTCGCGTCAGGCTCTGGGCTGATGGCTCAGAGCCTGGAGCCTGCTTCCGGTTCTGTGTCTCCCTCTCTCTCTGCCCCTCCCCCGTTCATGCTCTGTCTCTCTCTGTCTCAAAATAAATAAACGTTAAAAAAAAATTAAAAAAAAAAAGAACCACAGAAGGTCTGGTTCTAAAAGCCCTACTGCGCATGTGACCCAGAGTGATGCTTGTCCTGTTCACAGCCATTAGACTATGTGACAGTCACACAGTGTGGCCACCCTGGCCAGGAAGAAACAACTCCATGGTTCCTTAATGAGAGTGGAAAGACGCGAGTTATTGGATGATGGGTTTCCCTCCTCTGTCCCGGGCCCTTTGTCGGTGACCTGATGGCTACACTTCTTGGGATGGAGACAGCGAGACCTGGTTTTAATGGCAGGCGGGGAGCCCAGCACAAAGGCTGTGAGCTCATCAAACACACAAGGGCAGACCGAGAAGTCAGGAGTTCTCCGGGAAAACCAATGTCATTTGCTTTGCGCAAACTTACGCTGAATACACCATTTTTTTTCACCAGAAGGCATAAAGTTGTTACCTTACAAAAGCCGGCATCGAGTATCAACTTACTGATTCATAGGGTCCCAGTGTGTCACCCCAAACCCACGTCAAGTCCCACACCTTAGGTCTTAAACTCTCAAGACTGAGCTCCAACTAACTGCCGCTAAAGTCTGAGTCCTGACACGCACGTGGCCCTTGAATTGGGTGAGGAAATGGGGATTTGAATCACAGCCTCTGGAAGACCCATGCTGTTCCTGAAATGCCAAAATGCCAGGATTTAAAACATCCCCTGTGTTGGTCACAGAGGCAAGAGCAGAGCACATCAAAACATAAACTTATTACCGTCTGAATTTTCTCCTGTGGGTTTGCCTTGCAAACTGTTCCTTCTGCTTCTTAGATATTAAAATATTTATTCCAACCACAAAAAAGTCTATTTTTAAGTAATGTTTATTTATTTATTTTGAGAGAGAGAGACAGAGACAGAGCATGAACAGGGGATGGGCAGAGAGAGAGGGACAGAGAGAATCCCAAGCAGGCTCCCCGCTGTCAGTGCATAGCCAGACACGGGGCTCTGAACCGTGAGATCATGACCTGAACTGAACTCAAGAGTCAGATGCTTAACCGACTGAGCCACCCAGGTGCCCCCCAAAAGCTTATTTTTTAACTGTATGAATGTAGGAGGCAGAAAAATGCCCCCCCTCCCTGAAGATGTCTACGTCCTAATCTTTGGGTCTTGTGAATGGGTTGCCACACATGGGAAGAGAACTGTGGAGAAATGATCAGAGATGCCACATCTCTGGCTTTGCAGATGGACAAATGGAACCATGAGATAAAGAACGCCAAGAGCTTCTAGAAGAGAGAAAATACAATGAAACAGACACCCCCGCCTCCCCCAGGTTCCAGAAAGGAGCCCAGCCTCACTCCCACCTGCATTGTAGATGCTGGGACTCACCGTGAACTTCTGAACTGCAGAACCACAAGATAATAAATCTGCACTGTGTAAGTCACTAGGGTCATGGTAATTTCTTAGAGCAGTAATAGGGAATCAACACCATAATGGGGTTTCTCTTTTGTGACTAACCACAACCTCATTTCTATGTGACTTCCTTGTAAGTATAAAATGAATACTTTTTTTTTTTTTGAAGATAAGTCCACTGGGGCGCCTGAGTGACTCAGTCGGTTGAATGTCCGACTTCGGCTCAGGTCATGATCTCACAGCTCATGGGTTCGAGCCCTGCGTGGGGCTCTGTGCTGACAGCTCAGAGCCTGGAGCCTGCTTCAGAGTCTGTGTGTCCCTCTCTCTCTGCCCCTAACCCACTCGCATTCTGTCTCTGTCGCTCTCAAAAATAAATAAACATTAAAAAACATTTTTAAGGTAAGTCCACTAACAAAATCTTCCAATTAAGAGCGTTTGGTATATGTCAGAGGTTCACTCTCACTGTAATCTGTGGAAGAATATACCCACTGTAAACAGAGACCATGTCAGATAACTGTATTTTTCTCTGGAGGAGCCAGCGTCCGACCAAGGGGCAGAATGCAAGAGGAAGAACATGGCAGCTGATTCTGCCATGGCGGCCACGATGGGGTCTTTTCTGTGTAGATTAGTAAGTAAAACTATGTGAGGAGCACTGACAGCAAGATTCAAGAGACAAGAACAGCTTTAATGTTAAAAAAGAAAAAAAAAGAATAAATTTATGAATATTGAAGGTTTAGGGGATTGGGTTTGGAAATTAGTATATTAACACATAAATTTTCAGAGGTAATGTCAAAAGCTAACATGAAAAGATGTTCAACCACATTAATAATATTTTAGTGAAATATTTTTATTAGGAAAACTTATGTTTCAAATTAATGATCCCCAGGATTTCTGATGGTATGCGAATCGGGGAATCTAGTGTACTCCTACCGTGAGTATAAATTGATAACATTTCTCTGCAAAGCCTTCAAGCCATATTTTAAAATCATATCCAAACTAATAAGAAGCAAATTTTAACATGAAGAAGTATCACTTCCAGGAATGTATCTCAAAGAAATAAACAAAGCTCACAGAGATATATACACAAAGACATCCACTATAGTCATTTTTAGTAGACTTTATTTTCAATTTTTTTTTGGTTTTTTTTAATGTTTATTTATTTTTGAAAGAGAGAGAGAGAGACAGAGTGTGAGCAGGAGAGGGACAGAGAGAGAAGGAGACACAGAACCCGAACCAGGCTCCAGGCTCCGAGCTGTCAGCACAAAACCCTATGTGGGACTCAAACCCTCGAACCGCGAGATCACGACTTGAGATGAAGTCAGACACTTAATTGACTGAGCCACCCAGCTGCCCCTAGAACTTTATTTTTTAGGTCTGTGTTATGTTTATGGAAAAATAGGGAAAACAGTACAGAGTTCCCATCTTAACTCAGTATTGTAAAGTTTTTTGCAATCAATGATTTTTTTGCAATTAATGAAATTGAACTCATGACAGTCCACAGTTTACTTAGATTTTCCGAGTTTTTGCCTAATGCCCAATTTTCTGTTCCAGAACCTCATCTCAGATCCCACACTCCATTTGATTGTCCTTAGGGTCCTCTTGGCTTGTGGCCTTTTCTCGGACTTCCCTTGCTTTTAGGTTTTTATTTCTTCTTCCAATGACCTTGACCCATTTTGAGGACTAAAATGTGTCTGATAACTTTCTCACGATGAGACCAGGTGAGGGGCTATTAGGAAGAAGACCACAGCGGTAGACCGCCATTTCTGTGACGCCATATTGGGTTCACAGTGTCAATGTAATTCATGGCTGTTGCTGCCTCTCTTGGTCACCTGGCACATGTTTGTCAGGTTTCTCCACTGAAAAGTTACTCTTGTCCCCATTCGCAGTCAGCACACTTTGTGCTGTGTGCCTTAGGGAGCGGGTGACAGTGCTCCCCAACTTGAGGGTGGTGGGTCTAAGCGAGGATTTGGAATTCTTCTTCATGGGACCATTGTCTATTCGCCTCAGCTTATGAATTTCCACTGAAAAGTTACTCTTGTCCCCATTCGCAGTCAGCACACCTCTGTGCAGTGTGCCTTAGGGAGCGGGTGACAGTGCTCCCCAACTTGAGGGTGGTGGGTCTAAGCGAGGATTTGGAATTCTTCTTCATGGGACCATTGTCTATTCGCCTCAGCTTATGAATTTTTCAATCACTTCTTTATACTAGCATGGACTCAAATATGTTTATTTTATACTTGGAGTTATAACCCCAAACTATTTTATATATTTTAATGCTGAAATTGTTCAGCCAGTTGGTGTGGCCATTTGACACACCCCCAACAATGTATGAGTGCGGGCGCACGTGTGAGGGTGGGTGCATAGCACACATGCACGTGTGGTGTGCGTGTGGTGTGTGTGTGTGTATGTGTGTGTGTGCATGTGCATGCCTACATGTGTGCACCTGAGCATGGCTATGTGCGTGTGTGTGCAGTGTGAGTGTATGGGTGTTCATGTATGTTTGCATGCACATACGTGTGCTTGTGTGCATATCGATGTGTGTGCTGTATGTGTGAATGGGCGTACATGTATGTGTACACGTGTGTGGCTATGTGTGGTCTGTGTGCATGCGTGTGCGCACATTTGAAGGCTCCCTTTCTTTTTCACAAGGTGCTGCAGGCTTATCTTGACTGTTTCCTTCACAAACCAGTCACTTCTCCAAGGAGCCCTGATTCCTTTTATTGGCGAATGATGCCAGATACCAACATTTGAATCCTAGGTGTCCTTGTCACTGGGATGTTTTTTCTTTCACATCCCCTCAACGGCCAGAGCAAAAACTACCCACATTTATATGGGCTTTTCTATATACTGCACATCTACAAATGTTCAGCTGTGCAACCATCCATACCTACGTGAGGGTAAGGAGATCTCACGCTGGCTTTCCCTAACTTTAAGCCATCAGCACATGGCCCACCCCACCCTCTTTCCCTTATTTATCTGTAAACCCCCACCCCAGAAGCGAGAGCTCTGGCTCGCGCCATGGCCATCCATTTACTGGAATGTTCCATTTCAGCACCTGTGTGGCAGTCTCGAGTGGCTAAGCCACACGCCCACGAGACTCATGCTATCAAGTGCAGTGAGTACCATGCGGACACGCGCATCCTTCTGCCCCTGGTGTCACGGACTCCAATCACTTCCAAGGTCACTTACATCAGCACCCACTCCCCATGCCCTTCCCTGAGGCCCTTTCATGCATGTGTAACTCAATTAGACCCGCTTCTGCCAGGCTGCACTCTTCTTGGGCTCCCAGCCTCCTACCTGACTTGTTTTTTTTAACATTCATATTCAGGTTCACTCTGTATGCCATAAAGTCTCTGGTTTTCATCAAATGCCTAACATCTTTGCAGTTCCGCATGGAATGGTTTTGCCTCCCCAAAATTCCCCGATGCTCCTCCCCCTCCTCCCAGACTCTCAGAATCAGTAAGCATTTTACCGCATCCACAGTTTTGCCTTTCCCAGAATATTATACAGCTGGAATCGTACAGTGCATAACACTCTTACCCTGGCATTTTTCACTTAGCAATAGACGTTTCCTCCATGGCTTTTCGTGGCTTCATAGCTCATTTCTTCTCAATGCTGAATAATAATACCCCACTGTATCAATGTACCAAGTGTGTTTATGCAGGCACATCCTGAAGGGCATCTTGGGAGCCTCTGGTTTGGGCAATCATAGCTAAAACTGCTATAAACTTTTGTACAGGTTTTTGTGTGAACACCAATTTTCAGATGGATTCATCGGGATTGACCGGCCAGTCAATCAATTGCTGAATCATAGCATGAGACTGTGCCTGGCTTTGCATGAATTTCCCAGACTGCCTTGCAAAGGCACTGCGGCAATTTACAAGGCCCACCAGGGGGTGACTAAGGGTCCCTGTTGTTCCACATCCTCACCAGTGCTGGGCGTTGTCAGAGTTCCGGATTTCAGTCCTTCTAAGAGGACACAGAGTTATCTTGTCTACAATTCTTTGACAGCAAATGATATTGAGGATATTTACATATGCTAATTTGCCATATGTATATCTGCTTCCATGCGGTCCCTGGTTTTTGCCCATTTTTTAATCGGGTGGGTTTTTTTTTCCTTATTGTCAAGTTTCTACAGTTCCTTGCATATTTTGGAAACATGGTCTTTACAGATACATATGCTGCAAAAATTTTCTCGCCTGTGTTTTAATCTCTCAACAAGGTCTTGCAAAGAGCAGACTTTCTAATTTTCACATAGTCTAGTGGATTACTGCCTTCCTTCATCCCCCATGCTTTGGAGATCCTATTAAAAACTCATCGCCAAAACCAAGGTCATGTGGAATTTCTGTTTTTGCCTTGCTACACTATCGCATTTTTTTGTTTAGCTGTATGACCCTTTGGAGTTAACTCAGGTGAGGTATAAAGTCTGACTATACATATTATTTCTCCATACGGACATCCAATTCTGCCAACACCATCTGTTGAAAAAACTCTTTTCACCATTGAATTGCCTTGTTCCTTTATCAAAGATGAGCTGAGGACATTTCTGGGTTCTCTCTGGATCCATTAATTTATGTGTCTTTAGATTCCACTGGTACTAAGCTGTCTTGATTACTGTAGTCTATACTAACTCTTGAAATGGGATATTGTCAGCCCTTCAATTGGGTTCTAGCTCAGTATCACATTGGCTTTTCTGGGGCTTTCACCGTATAGACATTAGAATTAATTTGTCAATATCTACACAATAGCTTGCTGAGACTTCAGTTGGGGTTGCGTTCAATCTCTCGATAAAGGTGAGGAGAATCGACGTCTTCTGTTTCAGAGTCCCCAGTCCGTGAACACAGCATGTCTCTCCATTTGTTTCGACCTTCTTGGATTTCTTTCCTCACAGTTTTATAACTTCCCTTATAGAAATCCTGTACCTTTTTATCAAAGTTATTTAAAGTGTCTGTCTGATGATTCCAAATTGTGTATCATATCAGTCGCTTTCTCCTTTCAGACTGGGTCTTGTCTTTTAGTACGCCTTGCAATTTTGAAAGTCAGAGGTGATGGATCAGGGAAGAAGTGAGGTACATAGATCTGTAGTGTGAGGTTTACATTCATCTGGCCATGAGCTGAGCTGTATTGACTGTCTGTGTAAGAGGCCTCGATTTCCTCGAGTATCCTTCTTTCTACACCCCTGTTATCTTCGGGTTTCCTTCAAAATTCCTCCTGAAATGGGTCTGAGCCCTGCGGTTTTTCCAGCCCGGACAGCCGTTACCCTACTGGAGCTTGCTGGTGGAGAGGCAGGGATTCGGGGAGGGGGCATGCTACCTCTTGATGATTGAATCTCAGTCTTTATGATCTTCAGAAATGTTTTTCGCCTTTTTTGCAGACCCTGGTTGAGACAGGAAGGCTGGAGAGGGAGGGAGTTGGGAAATTTCCCTTCCCTCAGGTCAGATAAGGCCCAGGAGAAGACCTCCCTGCCGGGGGTGTGTGGAGAAGGCTCTGGGAATATTCCAAAATGGTTACATACGCCCTTCGCGCCCCCCTCCACTGGAGAGAGGAGGGTGTTTCTCGGTTCTTCCCTGTGAGAACTTATGGGGTCCCCAGAGGTAGAAGAAGGGCAAGTGTGGACCCCCCCCCCCAGATACGCAGGCTCAAGAATTTCTCCATCCCCCGTCGGACTGTACTCTGCCTCTAGGAAAGGGTCAGAGGCGTCCTTCAAGTGCTCCTGCTGATTCTCACCTTCGGCGCCCACTCGTGAAGATCATCATGCATGTGGTCCTCTGCGCTTGACTCTTTCCAGATTATCAGATGACAGTTTGCTCTGGGACCTCGCTTCTCCAATGGAAATTTTTTATTTTTTTATTTTTTTTTAAAGTTTATTTATTTATTTGAAGAGTGAGAGAGAGAGAGCATGAGTGGAGGAGGGGCAGAGAGATAGGGAAAGAATCCCAAGCAGGCTCAGCATTGTCAGCACAGAGCCCGACGTGGGGCTCGAAATCACACACCGTGAGATCGTGACCTGAGCTGAAATCCAGAGTCAGACACTTAACTGACTGAGCCCCCCAGGCACCCTGAAAAGTTGACAATTTTTAGTTTATTCCTTTTTTTTTTCCTTGCTCTAAGACCAGTGACAACTTCTAAGCTCTTTACGTGTGGGAACTAAAACTAGAAGTTCCCACGGTCCTGTCTCAATAGCAACCATTAGAAAGAATACTGTTGTCCAAAATAGAATTCACTGGAGCACTGTGCAGGCTCTGAATGACAGAGAGCTCCCATGATTTCCTTGGTAAATATGTCTGAAACATATGGTTAAATGTATCATACCACATAAGATCGCGGAATATGTGCGTATAAGCAACGGAGTAAGGGGTGAAGCAGAAGACTGGCAGTCGGTGGTCAGAAAATAAAAAGGTTCCTAGTTATTCATACTTTCATTTTTTTTAATTTTTTAATCTTTATTTACTTTGGAGAGAGAGAGAGAGAGAGCACAAGCAGGAAAAGGGCAGAGAGAGAGAGAGAGAGAGAGAGACAGAATCTAAAGCAGGGTGCAGGCTCTGAGCTGTCAGCACAGAGCCCGATGCGGGCCTTGAACTCATGAACCACGAATTCGTGACCTGAGCCAAAGTCAGACGTTTCACGACTGAGCCACCCAGGCTCCCCCCGCCCCTTCATTTAATTTTTTTTTAATCTTTAGTTACTTATGAGACAGAGAGAGATTCATACATTCATTTAACTAACATGTATGTTGGGGGGTAGGGGACAGAAAACAAACAAAAACTGAAACCAGATATGTGTTAATTCCCCAAATCCTCAAACTGTGATGTGATTTCCAGTGACCCATGGCGCTTCGGACGCTAAACGTTCAGCTGAAACTCCACCAAGTGCGCACGGTAATAAGGGACAAACTTAGCCCAGTGCCTGTTACTCAGCTGAATATACGTTACCACTCTGTCTTCTGCTGTGTTCATAAGAAAAAGACAAAAAAGGTGGGATAATAGGTAGATCACCTGGCAGGAAATAAAAATACGGTCAGGAGTACGGACCCTGTTGATTGCTGTCCCGAAATTCTACCAAAGGTGTAGAATTGACCCCAAATAAATACATTCCAAATTCTTAAACAGACCGAGAGATACACAGTGAATTTTCACGACTACTGCAAAGTAGCATCAAACCTTTGTGGTGTAAAGAAAGGTGTAAAGGTAAAAAGAGGCACGCTGTGTATCCACCTCTCTGTCCCGTGGAGGATGTACATGCGGGGTATATTTTATCGGGAGTGCAACTGTTTTCCAGGGCTTGTGACTGCAGATTCTCAATGGTTGCTTCTCACTTTCAGGCGCTGGCTCTTCCTGCTTTGCAGCCTCTGTTAAGCTCTGCCCAGAGAAGATACTTGAAGAGACTGTGGCCAGAGAAGTGGCAGACTCCTTCCTGTACTATCCCTTTGACATCCTGCATCCCCGGGACAATACGCCCTCACTCCAACCGCAGCCACTCTGGAGGGCAGGTTGCACCTTCCCTGGGCTCAGAGACAAAGCACCAGCTGACCAGCCCTCCCTCCTCGGAGGACGGGGCTCCGTCTCTGCCACCCCCACCCCCCACTCCTTCCTGTGGACCCCACGTCCCTGATAGCCTAGTGCCCACTCTCCACCTGCCGTGGTTAACATTTTATACCTACCTACCGATTGTTCATATTCAGTTCTAGCTGCACAAGTAACCGGAAGTGTTTCTGCCTTTGACTGATAGATCAATAAAATGGTACACATATTTGATTGTACAAAGTGATTAAACATCTATGCAATTAAAAGAATATCTGAAACACAGGCCAAGGATAGCTGGAACACCTTATATGTAACAATGTGAAAAGCCCCAGGAAACAGGGTGCCTGGGTGGCTCAGTGAGTGAAGCGTCTGACTTTGGCTCAGGTCATGATCTCAGGGTCTGTGGGTTCAAGACCCATGTCAGGCTCTGTGCTGACAGCTCGGAGCCTGGAACCTCCTTCAGATTCTGTGCCTCCCTCTCTCTCTGTTCCTTCCCTGCTCATGCTCTGTCTCTCACTCTCAAAAATAAATAAACATTAAAAACAAAGCCCCAGGAAATAAAGGTCACCAGGGAACACATCACCTGTATATTTCACACTATTACTATTGCCAATAGGAACAATAATGACAATATCAAAAAATACCTTCAAGAATAGAAAAAAATGTTTAAAGCCAAAAGTATTAAAATGCAGCAGCAAAATTTTTTTTTAATTTTTTAATGTTTATTTTTGAGAGAGAGACAGAGCACAAGCAGGGGAGGGACAGAGAGAGAGGGAGACACAGAATCTGAAGCAGGCTCCAGGTTCCAAGCTGTCAGCACAGAGCCTGACACGAGGCTCGAGCCCACGGACCGTGAGATCATGACCTGAGCCGAAGTGGGACGCTCAACCGACTGAGCCACCCAGGAGCCCCCAAAATTTTCAATATTGATAATTGATGATGGCTTAATACACACATTCTAATACGTAACTTGGATCTGTAAATTGAAAAAATCTGTCTCTTAAAAGCAGTTTGTCAATAGATTTCAAGAGCCCAAGAAAGCGTTCAGACCCAGTAATGTCACTCCTGGGAATTTATGAGACTAGTATTTTCCCAAAAATTGAAATGAAAAGAAAAGAAAAGAAAAGAAAAGAAAAGAAAAGAAAAGAAAAGAAAAGAAAAGAAAAGAAAAAAAGAAAAGAAAAGAAAAAAAGAAAAGAAAGAAAAAAAAGAAAAGAAAAGAAAAGAAAAGAAAACCTATAAAAATAAAAATAATTATTTTTAGGGACACCTGGGTGGCTCAGTTGGTTACATGGCTGACTCTTGATTTCGGCTCAGTTCATGATCTCATGGTTCTGACATCGAGCCCCATGTTGGGCTCTGTACTGACAGCACAGAGTCTGCTTGGGATTCTCTCTCTCTCTCTCTCTCTCTCTGTCCCTTCCACACTCGTGCTCTCTCTCTCTCTCTCTCTCTCTCTCTCAAAATAAATAAAGAAACTTTTAAAAGCCAGTTATTTTATTTGGTATTATGTATTAATGAAAAGCTGGAAATCAGTCAAGTCTTTGAAACTAGGGTACTATTTAATTATACAAGTGGATTGTGGTTTACTGATCTGATAGAACAGAGTGTAGCTGTTAATGATTTTAAAGACTACGCATTAGCGTGAGAAAATAATTATATTAATATAAAGTAACCAAAGGAGAGTACAAAATGGTAACTTTGCTATAAATATGTAAAACTCATGTATGCATGCAGGGAAAAAAAAGAGAAGAGAGCAAAAACACAGAGATAAGGGGATTATGAAGTAACTTTTGTCTTAAAAGCTGGAATTATATTGCTTTTAATATTGATGAAACAAATTAAATATTTCAGAACTTCGGTATAATTTTTAAAGCTTTATTTTCCTCAAGAGATTTTGTAAATGCTCATCTTAATGAGTGATACAATTTGAATTTGAAAGATTTCAAACAACAGTGATATTTCATGTCAATATTGTAGAAACTAAAGGTAGGATTTCTGTTTGTTGGAAAGAGGAGAGGGAAATGCTTTACTAAGTGTCACAAAACAAATGGTGGCTTTTAACACATGTGGTTACCGAGAAATTTAGCCTGGACTATTCATCAAATACATAACATTTTGGAAAGTGCCAATGCAGCCCCGAAAATATTAGGTAACTGTCAATTTTATATAATTTTTTATGTATCATTTTTTCCAGGGACTAAAGATTAACTTAAAAAGATAGTTTTAAGAGATTTACTAAAATAGTCAAGCCATCAAATAACAAATGTTGTTCTGTGCTGCGGAGCAGGAAGGCAAGAACTAAACACTGAAAGGAAATTGGACGTAAATACATAACGACAGAAATCTGCTTTCTGGATTCTATTTACACCCTGACGCTGCGGTGCTCCAGATCTGGTTTTCTTGTGCCTGAGTCCCCAGCTGTCAAATGAACAGACGTCTGATACAGGTCATGCAACAACAATCGTTTTTCTGAGTTGTGTCCAGTCCTGGAATACCTCATGTTACTCACTGAGTGCCAATGCCCGGGACAACTCACCGGGGATATTTAATATTAAAGATTAAATGATTGGGGGGCCTGGGTGGTTCAGTCAGCTGAGCGTCCCACGGTGGCTCAGGTCATGAACTCACGGTTGGTGGGTTCGAGCTCCTCCTCGGCTCTATGCTGACAGCTCGGAGCCTGGAGCCTGCTTCGGGTCCTGTGTCTCCCTCTCTCTCTGCCCCTCCCCTGCTCACAAACTGTCTCTCGAAAATAAATAAACGTTAACATTTTTCTGTAAATAATACTATGTAGCTGGACATTGAATGCTACCCTAAAATGCAAACGGGTTATTATACCTCAGAGCAGTGGGAAAGCTCAGTGGTTGTGCGGGATTGTATGATTGTTCAGATGAGTCGTTTCCTCTCCATGGGGATGATGTGACTTTGGGGGCTCAGCCATCTGAATTGGTCTGCCCAGTAAAATAGTATGGGTAGTCACATGAGCCACCTCGAAACAGAACCTCTAAGAGACACTGTTCTATTTCCTCTATGGGACAAGCAGGGACCTGGAGCAGGGCTGCGTGCTCACTTAGGGTCCCAGAAATGGAGTAGGGGAGCTGTAGCTGACCCCCAGCTTTACGTAAAACATAAAAGTAAAAACCAGACACAATCTTTTTCTTTTTTTATTTGGTATTAAAATTTTTTTATGCTTATTTATTTCTAAGAAAGAGAGAGACAGAGCGCAAGCAGGGGAGGGGCAGAGAGCGAGAGAGACACAGCATCCGAAGCGGGCTCCAGGCTCCGAGCTGTCGGCACAGAGCCCGATGCGGGGCTCGAACTCATGATCCTCGAGATTGTGACCTGAGCCGAAGTTGGACGCTTACCCGACTGAGCCACCCAGGCACCCTGAAAGCTGGACACAATCTTAACACTCATAGAGCATTTACACAAATCATGATATGCTTAAACATTGCAATCATTTTAAGAAAAGCACACGAAGGCATATATTTATAGAGCACTGTGCAACAAAAAGGAAACAGAAAATCAACTAATCTGAAAGCACTCTTATGTAAAATGATTACAGTTGAATCTGGTCTGGAAACACAACTAAACGCATAGGAGCTATGTTACACGTCCCTTTTTTTTATTTTTACTATCTTTAAGTGAATCAAGGAAAGGTATATTAAAGATGACAGCATCAGCAAGCTGACTTTTTCTAGCGATAGTTGATTCTAGCCACACACACACACGCACACACACACTCACACACCATATTTACAGAGCTTTGTCGGTTGTTTTCCGGAGATTTAGCGAGTTGAAGAATAAACTCTGGTGTCTTCCATACCTACTTGGTTACAAAGGGCCCCGGGGCCAGACACCGTAGGGACTCAGATTCGTCCAAAAGTGTTGGAAAAGCAGCAGCGAGCAAAACAGATTCCTGTAACTATAAATCAGAGACATCGCACGTATGCCGCCCTCCCAGATGCCTCACGATGACACCGCCCTCGGCTGCTTTCACTCTAAGGCTGCTCTCACGCTAAGACTTTCAGAGAAAGTCCTGGATATTGCTACCTGTTACACGTCCACTTGAAATGTCTGCTCCATGGGCCTCCACATGCTGGACCGCTCGAATGTTTTCCGAATGCTTCAAGATCTTTGGGAATCGTAACATTTGATTTACGGGAAAGGGGACTCTCTTATAACTATTTGGACCGAAGCCAGAGCTAATCAAGGAGTCTGTCTAGATGATTTGCATCTCTAAACACCACGCATGCATTTTAATGCACTCAAATAAGAAAATAATCTCTGTGCGGCTCTCTGAGTTTGACATAATGCACTGCGAACAGTGCCTGTCTTTAAGGGTGCTCGGGATAAAGCACACAGTGAAAGGACAACGTTTTTATGTGCCATGAGATCATTTCACTTGAAAACAGCTTTTTGCTTAATATTTAAAAGAACAGAAAGCCAAACATCTTTCTATCACACCATGTCCCCTGCACGAGGCCACCTGGCAGAAACTCCTCAGGTCTCCATTTCAGGAAATCAGGGCTTCTGGACAACTAGTTTGCTCTCTTGGATACAAGACTCCGGAAACTACGCATGTCTTTCCTCTGACGTCGGGTATTAGGGCTTAGGAACAGACTCACAGTGACTTCTAGAAATGCCCCCGTGAGTCTAGGCTCTGCGATGTACACTCCCTCATGGTCCTGCCGGTAATTTTTATTGTGATTTGACCTTCAGTTGATTTCTTCCACTTTTGCGTTGGTTCCATATTGTCTATGTATTTCTCTTAATTACCTTAAATGGAAGTAAGGGAACGTAGGATACCTGAATTGCTTTCCTTAAAAAATAAACAGTAGAGGCAAGCCTGGGTGGCTCAGTGGGTTGAGTGTCCAACTTCGGCTCGGGTCACGAGCTCACGGTTCGTGAGTTCGAGCCCCGCGTTGGGCTCTGTGCTGACAGCTCGGAGCCTGGAGCCCGCTTCGGATTCTGTGTCTCCCTCTCTCTCTCTCTGCCCCTTCCCAGCTTGTGTTCCCTGTCTCAAAAATAAATAAATCTTCTAAATAAATAAATAAACAAACAAACAGTAGCTTAGACAAGTTTTCTGGACATGGTGACCGGATCTGCGCTTGACCAGGCACAGATCCAAACCCCTTCAGAGTGTGAGCTCTGCAAAGTCCTCCAGGAATTTGTCCCTGACTCTAGAAGCTACAGGAAACTGATTCCCTGTTGGTGGCCTGCCCAGCGTGCCAGGGGCAAAATTAACCTTCCCTGGCCCTACTCCCAGGCTAACCACCTTGGTTACCTACTTTTCTTCTCAAATCTCTTATTGTTCTGAGGGCTCAAGCAATTAATCTTTTCCATTTCTTTTCTGTTTAATATAGGCTCCGTGCTGAGCGTGGAACTCAAGACCCTGAGATCATGACCTGAGCTGAGATCAAGAGCCAGTGGCTTAATCGACTCAGCCACCCAGGTGCCCCTCACCTTTTCCTTTCTTAGTGAGCAAAATCGTCTTGCAGAGAAAGTGTTATTACTTGTCAGCATCTTATAAGGGTGATTCTCATAATTAAAATTTAATTAGGGCGCCTGGGTGGCTCAGTCGGTTGAACGTCTGACTCTCGGTTTCGGCTCAGGTCATGATCTCACGGTTCATAAGTCGAGCCCCACACCACGCTCCGCAGTGAGCAGCACGGAGTCTGCTTGCGATCCTCTCTCTCCCATGTTCTCTGCCCCTCCCCTGCTCGTGCTGTCTCTGTTGCTCTCAAAATAAATGAAAAAACTCAAAAAAAATTAATCAGTCAACAATGCAGTTCCTTAGAACCAGCAAAGTCAACCATGGAAATAGGGGCTATAAAGCATCTGTCCCCAGAGCTGCGTCGCCCATCCTTGATCCCCTGACCCCGTGTTGGCCCCCTGGGCTGGGCTGGGGTCACCAGATCTCCATGCTTGTCTCCGGTCAGGAAGCTTGGCTCTTTACGGCATAAAGCCAGGTCTCCAATGTGCAGATTTAATTGCCTTTTATTGTGTCTCTTCAAGAGAGACGAAGCCGGAAGTTTCTGCCAAATTGGCCTGTGCTCAGGCCACCCTTTGCTCTTTCTCTTCCCGTTCTTTGCCAGGATCCCAGACAAAAGCAACATACCAACACGCCAGCAGGTGATGTGCGGACACAGGACTCCTGACCCTCCCACCCTCCCCCTACATCTCAGACACGGGTTTTGACCACACAGCAAGATTCGTGAGGCTTGAGTTCCCCAGGCCTGGGCCCTGGGCAAAAACATAGGGTCACCTGCCTCTTCGTACCAAAATTACCACAGCTCCCAGCTTCCCCCTAATGCATTCTGTCTGTTCCTCGGGTGTGTGCCTCAAATAAGCCTGAGAATTGTTTCCAAGGTGATGCCGCTCAGTTAATGTCCCAGGGCTCCCAGCGGGTGAATTACTTGTTATGGGTTCCACACCTACACAAACGCAAACATCTGAGACAAAGTGTATGGAAGCTCGTAGAGTCATTTCACAGACTAATAGTATGGACATTGATTAGTAAATCTTGAGGGCTTATAGTATGATTTTGTTTGTTTTTAAAATTGTTTCTAGTGTTTCATCTTTATTTTACTGTTTTAAAAGTGTTGATCCATGAGGACTCAGTGGGTGGGGTAAGCATCCGACTTCGTCTCAGGTCATGATCTCCAGGTTTGTGAATTGGGAGTCCCGCATGGGGCTCTCTGCTGACATCTCAGAGCCTAGAGTCTGTTTCGGATTCTGTGCCTCCCTCTCTCTCTCTCTGCCCTTCCCCCACTCACGTTCTGTCTCTCAAAAAATAAATGTTTAAAAAAAAAGCGTTGTTCCATCCTAGGCTGAGAAATAAAACAAGGAACAGGGTCCTTCACTGCAGAGCACTGGAGAAGCCCCATGCTGGGCTGGCCACCCACTGCTGTGTAGGCGGTTCTCACTTGCCTGGTCTCCGCGGGGAAAGCAGAAATGGCGCGATGCCCAGAGGTCTGTCATCACATAGCGCCTTCCTAACGATCCTGCTCTAGTCTAAATTTGTAAATGTGCAAACTCCATGTTTAACCTGTAGCATTTAATGAATGATGAACACCACCAGCAATAACACCACCCCACGCTCCCGCCTTCATCGAACAAACATTCTTATGCACATGTCACTGACATTTACATGGCCCTGCTATCTTCCTATGCTGAAATACACATTTTGGGGTGGTGCCTGGGTGGCTCAGTTGGTTTAGCATCCAACTCTTGATGTTGGCTCAGGTCATGATCTTGCAGTTCATAAGTTCAGGGTCTGCACAGACAGCGTGAAGCCTCCTTAGGATTCTCTCTCTCCCTCTCTCCCTCTGCCCCTCCTCTGTTTGTGCTTTCCCTCTCTAAATAAAGAAATAAATAACTGTTAAAAATACACATTTTTGCAAAGTTATCTCAAAGCTACTCTGGGGCATAGATCTTACTCTTATCTCAAAATTACAAAAAGGAAGGGGGGGGTCAACAGATCTAAGTAATCTGTTCAGATTGTGGGAATGGCAAAGCCAAGATCTGAACCCATGGTATTGGATGTACAATACCACGCTCTCCCAAAGCCCCAAGGACGTCTCTCCATGTAAGCATCTTCCTGCGATATCTTCATTTCAATGGGGAATGATGGGCATTTCAAACTCCATGTGTCTGGTACAAATTTGTAACACTTCCCCAACCTCCGAAATCCCCACTGCCTCCAGCAATCCCCATTCATCCCTACCCCACTGACCCCCCACTGACGGCCCCCCGCCCCTACTGATGGTGCCCCACCCCCACCACCCCTCACCCCAACCAACCCTCACCCATCCCACACACCTCCACCCACCCCTACCCACCCCCATCCACCACCACTGTCACAACTGTTATCAGGGAATTATGTCATTGACTTCCCTTCTGCTCATGCTCAAATATGGGAACCAAGCTTGCTTTCAGTATCTCGGCAATATCTGTGGTTTTGATCCCCAGATCTCTTAAATATATCATCTTCCTCTGCATGAATGTAACCATTCGTTTCAGCCAGGCAATGGAACCAGCAGTCTGTGCACAGGCGTGTAGAGAGAAACACAGAATTGGCTCCTGTGATTGGGGGGTCACACCCACATCTGCAGGGCAGAGCAGAAGGCTGCAGAGCCACGAAAGAGCTAATAGTGCAGCCTGAGTCTGGAGGCAGAGATCCCCCTTGGAAGACCTCAATCTTTTCTCCTAAATACGCCACCTGATTGGACAAGACCCACCCATGTTGTGGAGGGCCATCTGCTTTACTCCAAGCCCACTGATTGACATGTTAATCTCCTCTGAAAAAGAAAACACCTTCTACGGAAACATCTAGAATAATGCCTGACCGAACACCTGGTCTAGCCTGGTGACGCATGAAATTGCCCATCAGCCCAGTTAGTCCAGCCCAAATCACCATGGTCACTCACCCATGCACTGCTGTAACCCCATTAGTACCCCCTACAAAACCTCTTCCCCCCAGAGGGATCTTTTCAAGTGCAAGGAGGACCCCAGATTTTAAAAGTTCCTCATCTCCCCATTTCTCTTGGACCCTCTTTTCCTAGGCATCCCTCAGCTGCCATCCTTCCTCATGGCGCCCAGGCTGCCCATGACGGTATCCGTCCTTCCTGTTCCTCGAACCACTGGCCTCCCTGCTTAAACCGTCCTTTCTCTCCAACGCCCTGGTTTTCCCACGGCTGCTTCCAGTTTATCATTTAGCCTGAGTTCAGGTGTCGCCTGCTCAGAAAAGCTCCCATCTTTTCCATGGGCAGAGAAGATATTTCATACACACCTGTGACACAAATGAGTGATTGCATGCGTTCCCACATTTGTTGCCGTGTCACCTGGCACAGGTCCGGGCTCTCAGCGGATGGTGCCATGGTGTTAGGAAATGGTTAAATTCTTTCCTCCTCTGATTTGAACATTCCGAGGCTGTAGTTTTTCACGCACGCCTGGCAGAGTTATGGCATGGGAGCCTGGCGGCCAGGAGTGAGTTAGGTACCAAATGGGTACTTGAAATGTAGAAACCTATCAGTCAAAGTGTGCTGGAGGCATCTCTTGATTCCAGAAAATGAAAAGTTTATGAGCGTCATGTCATAGAATCTTTAAAGACCTTAGGGTGTTTTTTGAATTACGGCTTTAAAAGAGCAGAACCATTTTAACTCACTGATTAAGTCAGGGATGTTGCAAATATAACCATGTTACCTGTACCCTCCCTATTGATTAAAACACAAACTCAAACCTTATTTCAGCTCATCAAACTGTAGACTTTTAACTGCTATTGCTTATCGAGTGAACTCTCCTTTGCCACAGGCTGTTGCAAGCACTCCTGAGCTTTGAAGGGGGAATGACACCACAAAACAGAAGGAGTAAATCAAAAAAGACTTATTATGAGAAAAAGGTTTGACACCTGCTAAACGAATAGGGGGAAAATTATGATACTTCAGTGGAAAAAGGACTCAGGTACTTTTCCTTTTCAAGGACATCCATCTAGTTTTCACACCCATGCCACAAAGCAAGACTGTTTCCTCAATAATATTGACACGCTTCACTCTATTCTTAAAGGCTTGCAAAAATAGTATTAACATCTCCCAAGCGCACAATTATGTGCAAATGAAAGGTAGTCTCGGGTTTCAGACACTTGTCTTCTTTATAGGACTAATTATAGATGTGAAATAAATCTCAAAGCTTGGACCCTTAACTGATGACAAGTAAGCTGTGAGGGTCAGAGACGTTTCAAAAGATGGGATGTGTAGAGAGCGACAGCTCTGTGCTGTACGGTGAGGAAGAATCTGCTTCCGGCACAAAGTTACACTGGCATTAGCCAGGAAAAGGGATTACATTCCCTTTGAATGATCGTAGAAATGATTTCCTGTGAGCCTCCTGGGAAATGTTTGATGACTCTTCTCTCCTTTCTCCTTTGTTTCTCTGCATCACTTTCTGTACACACTTGTGGAATGCCCACAAAGTCCCAGGAATTGTCCTTGATCCCGAAGCAAACATGAATAGGACGTGGTGTCTATGACAGACCATAGACTCAGTGGGTCCAGTAAATGAAAAACACATCATTTAGACTTGCCTGCACTTCAGGTAATGGTAGACCGGGTGATTTGGATCTGCTGCTCCGATGAGGACTTTCAAAACTACCGGCAAACATATGTCTCGACAAATTTACCAAAAGCACTGGAATACTGAGAAGTCACTTAAGTGCAGGAGAAGGAGCAGCCCAGGATTTTCAGCCCTACATTTGGAGTTGTTTCTCCCTGTACCATCGTGAAGTCTGAGAAGAAAAGTGGCTCGTGGTGATTTCACAGTTGTGAATGCCCAGGGGGAGAGCGTGAGCAGCTGAGGATCTCCAATGGAGCACTGGTGAGAGCATCTTACCCTCTGAATGGGAGCCAGAGGGTACATATCCTCCCAAGATGAGAAACTAGCCTCAAACTGGCTAGTCTGGCTTCCATGAAAATAGGCTACAGTGGCCAGATCACCATTTTGTCACCTACCTGGCAAAAGCAAAGCAAACTCTTTCCAAAGAAAGATAGCATTTTCCTAGGCTGGAAATTATGTTTCACAAATAATTTTTCAAATTCACACTTTATGGAACAGAGTTAAAAATAACCAGAAACACTCAAGTGAGACTCAAAGGAAACAAACTACAGAAAAGTTAATATAAGAACTCATAAGTAAGAGTTATTAGCTAAAGATTTTAAAATAGCCAAGAGTGATTGAATTCACAGATTAAACAAACACAAAGAAAAAATCGGCAAACTACTTGATAGATCAAAAGAAAATATTCAGAAAGAAGTATAGAAAGACAAAAGTAGGGAAAATACATAAAAGAAAGTAAGAGACCTAGAGAATTCCATGAGCAAAACTATGAGCATTTGAAAAGATAAAGAATAAGAACTTTCTAGAACTTATGAACTTTAGTAATCCAAAACTCAAAAATCTCTAAGAAAGTATACTGAAGGGTGTGTGGGGGATGTGGGGGTTTGCCAGTATTCTAGGTTGATCATAAAAATACTAAAAACAAAGGCAAACATAAATTATAGAAGGAGTCAGAAAACAAAAGTAAAAATTGGGCTGACAGTTGATTTTCTCAGAAACATTGGAATCCTTAAGAAAAAAATAATGGAATCATATCTTAACAGGGCTGAGAAAATGTAACTACCAGTTTAGAATTCCATATCTAGTGAAAATCAGTTTTAAAAATAAACATGAAGTAGAACATCTTCAGTCACAAATTGAGAGAACTTGTCACTGGATCTGCAGGAAAACAATTCATTAAGGGCAGAATATTTTAAATGTAAAAAGGAAATGCTGAGTGATGCAACAACTTTTAAAGAAGAGTTCCTTCAGACAACAAAATGAAATCAAAGACATCAAAATTGGCAAAGATGAAGTCAAACTTTCACTTTTCGCAGATGACATGATACTCTACATGGAAAACCCAACAGACTCCACCAAAAATCTGCTAGAACTGATACATAAATTCATCAAAGTTGCAGGGTACAAAATCAATGTACAGAGATCACCTGCATTCTTATACACCAATAATGAAGCAACATAAAGAGAAATAAAGAAACCGATCCCATTCACAATTGCACCAAGAACCATAAAATACCTAGGAATACACTTAATCAAAGATATAAAAGATCTGTATGCTGAAAACTATAGAAAGCTTATGAAGGAAACTGAAGAAGACACAAAGAAATGGAAAACATTCTGTGCTCATGGATTGGAAGAATAAATATTGTTAAAAGGTCAATACTACCCAAAGCCATCTACACATTCAATGCAATCCCAACCAAAACTTCACCGGCATTCTTCTCAAAGCTATAACAAACAATCCTAAAATTTGTACGGAACCACAAAAGACCCCAAATAGCCAAAGTAATATTGAAGAAGAAAACCAAAGCAGGAGGCATCACAATCCCAGACTTTAGCCTCTACTACAAAGCTGTAATCATCAGGACAGCATGGTACTGGCACAAAAACAGACACATATATCAATGGAACAGAATAGAGACCCCAGAATTGGACCCATAAATGTATGGCCAACTAATCTTGGATGAAGCAGGAAAGAACATCCAATGGAAAAAAAACAGTCTCATTAACAAATGGTGCTGGGAGAACTGGACAGCAACATGCAGAAGAATGAAACTAGACCACTTAGTTAAATCACACACAAAAATAAACTCAAAATAGATGAAGAACCTGAATGTGAGACAGGAAACCATCAAAACCCTAGAGGAGAAAGCAGGAAAAAAACTCTTTGACCTCAGCCGCAGCAATTTCTTAATACATCTCCAAAGGCAAGGGAAACAAAAGCCAAAATGAACTACTGGGACCTCATCAAGATGAAAAGCTTCTGCACAGCAAAGGAAACAATCAACAAAACTAAAAGGCAACCGATGGAATGGGAAAAGACATTTACAAATGACATATTGGATAAAGGGCTAGTATCAAAAATCTATAAAGAACTCACCAACCCCCACACCCAAAAAACAAATAATCCAGTGAAGAAATGGGCAGAAGACATGAATAGACACTTTTCCAAAGAAGACATCCAGATGGCCAACAGACACATGAAAAGATGCTCAACTTCACTCATCATCAGGGAAATACAAATCAAAGCCACACTGAGATGCCACCTTATGCCAGTCAGAGTGGCTGAAATTAACAAATCAGGAGACTATAGATGCTGGAGAGGATGTGGAGAAACGGGAACCCTCTTGTACTATTGGTGGGAATGCAAACTGGTACAGCCGCTCTGGAAAACAGTGTGGATGTTCCTCAAAAAATTAAAAATAGATCTACCCTATGACCCAGCAATAGCACTGCTAGGAATTTACCCAAGGGATACAGACGTGCTGATGCATAGGGGCACTTGTACCCCAATGTTTATAGCAGCACTTTCAGCAATAGCCAAATTATGGAAAGAGCCTAAATGTCCATCGACTGACGAATGGATAAAGAAGATGTGGTTTATATATACAGTGGAATACTACTTGGCAATGAGAAAGAATGAAATCCTGCCATTTGCAGCAATGTAGATGGACCTGGAAGGAATTATGCAAAGTGAAATAAGTCAGAGAAAGACAGATACTATTTGTTTTCACTCATATGTGGAACCTGAGAAACTTAACAGAAGACCATGGAGGAGGGCGGGGCGGGGGGGTGAGTAATAGAGAGGGAGGGAGGCAAACCATAAGAGGCTCTTAAATACTGAGAACAAACTGTGAGTTGATAAGGCTGGGGGAGATGGGAAAGTGGGTGATGGGCTTTGAGGAGGGCACCTGTTAGGATGACCACTGGGTGTTGTATGGAAACCAATTTGACAATAAATAATATTAAAAAAAACCAAAACAAAGCAAATCTGTACATTCAGCACAGCCAATGTCAGAAGTGGGCTGCTAGACAAGATTTTTTTAAGGCCTTAGAAAGCTCATCTAGGCTTACTAATAAAATAGGTGGTGGTGAGTGCACAGCCATGGAGTCTGGGGGCTTATGTTTAAATGTGGGGCCTTATTGGGGTGCCTGGGTGGCTCAGTCAGTTGAGCGTCCGATTTCAGCTCAGGTCTTGATCTCACAATTCATAGGTTCAAGTCCTGAGTGGGGCTGTGTGCAGACAGCTCAGAGCCTAAAACCTGCTTCGGATTTTCTCTCTCTCTCTCTCTCTGCCCTTCCCCACTCTCACTCTGTCTCAAAAATAAATGAACATTAAAAAATTTAAAAAAAAGAGTTCCTTTATATTAACGTAATAATTTCTTGCCCCATTTATTATTATGTAACATACATTAAATAATAATATAACAATACATTATGTAACATGCATAATTAAAATACCTAACAAGTAAGGCAGGAATCCAACGAACTATTCTGGGAAAAGGATTTAAATGTCAAATAACATAAATATGATGAACAGATGGTACACACTTGATCTCAGAGTAATTATTAAGGAATACTAACAGAGTGGTGAATAGACAAGCTAATGCAGGAGAAAATAGAATTAAAGCAAGTGGTCCAAAAGAATGGAAGAAAAAAAGGGGGAAAGAAAGATAGCAGGGATGGGTCAAACAGAAAGCTAAATTATAGATTTAAACCCCCAACATATCAGTGGTTTTAATCAATGATTATTAATCAGTATATTAATAAATACACCAAGCACTCTAGAGACAATTATTTTATTTTATTTTATTTTATTTTATTTTATTTTATTGTATCTTATCTTATCTTATCTTATCTTATCTTATCTTATTTTGTATTTTATTTTTTTATTTTGACAACGATGTTAGAGTTGGACTTTAAAGCACCAAGCTATTTGCTGTTTTGAGAAACACTTGTGGGGTGCCTGAGTGGCTCAGTTGGTTGAGCGTCTGACTTCAGCTCAGGGCATGATCTCAAGGTCTGTGAGTTCAAGCCCTGTGTCGAGCTCTGTGCTGACAGCTCAGAGCCTGGAGCCTGCTTCAGATTCTGTGTCTCCCTCTCTCTCTGCCCCTCCCCCACTCACACTCTGTCTCTCTCTCAAAAATAAATAAAGTTTTAAAAAATTTAAAAGAAAGAAACACTTGTAAAACATAAGAATATGAACAACGTATCACACAAACACCAGCACCAGGGGAGCTCATGTAAGTATTGTATAGAGGAGACTGTAGGACAGAAGTATCCCAGGAATTAGTGCTATCTCTTCTATCCATAAAAACCATGAAGCTATTGGAAATTTAAAATAATGTTAAATTTGTATGCACTTAACACAGAGCTTAATACTGGACAAGGCAGAAACTGACATAATCAAAATGGGAGACATACACAATCATACTGAGAGCTTTTAACACACCTTCCTCAGTAAACTTTACACAAAAAATCCTACAAACATTGTACTCTATGATAAACTACTAAAAACTTTCTTCAGATATGGGAAGTGATCTCAGGAGCCCTCAGCCCAGGCAGAAGGGCAGGGGTTGGGATAGTATACATATTGTATACAGAGGGATGCCTCAGTCAGTTAAGCAGCCAACTCTTGATTTTGGCTCAGGTCATGATCTCACAGTTCATGAGATCGAGCCCCACGTCGGGCTCTGTGCTGACAGCACAGAGCCTGCTTGGGATTCTCTCTTTCCCTCTGTCCTTCTCCCCTGCTCGCTCTCTCTCTCTCTCTCTCTCTCTCTCAAAATAAACAAACAAAAAAGTGTATATGGAGAAACAAAAGTGTGTCATTCATAGACAATATGGTAGCTTAGGTAAAAAGAGTCAAAAGAAACTACTACTAATGAATGGACATGATCGATTGCTAGATCTTACACCATAGAGCAAGCATTGCCCTTTTACAATGTACGGAACCAAGATAGGATTCGTAAGAAAGGGACTCTTTGCAGACTCTTCAACAGCATCAGCTAAATTTTACAGCAGGCACACCCACGACCTCCAAACCCCATTCTCAGTTATACACCCAGCAGAAATGTCTGTCACCAAGGACCACATGCAAGAATGCTCATAGCAGTGTACTCCAGCTCTAAGAGCCAAGAGCTATGAACAATATAGATGCCCATCAACAACAGAGAGGACAAACTGTGCTTTATGTAAGCAATGGAAGATACAATAGCAGTGACACTTAAGGAACTCCAGCTATACATAACACCACAGACGAATCCCAGGATGTAATGCTGAGACAACCAGTAACACCAGGAAGCTCTTACAAGGTGGGGGACGTGACATGGTTTCCCTGGAGGTGAGGAAAGGAGGAGGGAAGCAGTCACAGCTAGAACTTTCCAGTGAGGCCAGGAAGAGTCCATGCCTCCCCTTGGCTGAGCCTACCAAGGGAGGCAGGGAGAGTCCCCCGATCAGAAAGTAAGATGGGCAAGGGCAGAGAACAGCACCAGGGGAGGGAGGCATGTGCAGAACATTTCCACAACCCACCCTTCAGCCTACTCTGTCCATTCTTGCATGCCACTCAAGTCAAGGAATCTTCCTGTCCAACACAGAGCATAATGCAAATGTCCATCAGGGCCACATGCATTTCTTATCATGGGAAGAGGGACAAAACATCAACTGACCTAAGATGTAGTTGCTACATTCCCTGCAGGAAGACATGTGGCCAAGGATGCCCACCAGAGCTTGCTTCTCCCACCAGCCATCATGCCCCCATCTTGTTATGCTAGCACAGCGGTGGCATTTTCATGGAGAGGGCATCCAATCCTTCCTTCCCCCAGAATCCCAGGACTTTATTGCACTGGCGAATCTCCCATTGATCATGAATTATGGATTGGAAGGACCATGAAGCATGACAGAGAATCCTCTGAGTCCCATACCTTAGAGTCCTCACTGGTGACATCTTGCGAGCAGCTACCCAATGTCCCCTTGAGATCTGGAATTGCTGATCTCGGAATAGGAACTCTGTCAATTTTGTGGAATGAGACTCCTCCCCCCACCAAAAAAAAGGGCCAGGGCAGTCTCAAGTTTCATGATAACAGGACTGACTGTAACTCTCGATGGAAGAATTCTTTTCTAATTAGCTATGGCTTCCCAAGCCCCAAGGTCAAGTATATGCGAATGGTAAGTAAGAGCTGAATATGTGAGTGAGCAAGGCCACTTGCTTCTATTCCTTGGGGCCCCCAGACCTGTGCATTCTGGTTACAGGGAAAGAAATTCTCCCACCTGTTACTCTCCGACCCTGCTCTCAACAGAAATAGAGATAGGCGGAGTTCATGGGGGTCCACATTCTGGGGTAAAGGTGAAGAGAGGAGAGGTACTGGTCAAGTGAGAGGAGTAAACAGAAAGGGGGAGCTTTTCAGGAGGACAAGACACCTGATCTAGCTCTGAATGGCGAAGTCACCATCATTTCTCCGATTCCTACCTACCTTTCATCCTGGGCTGGACCATTTCCTGACTCTGGCTCCAGAGCCTCACTGGGTGAACAATGAGTGGGAAAAACCCATATTGGACTCCGCCTGTCCCCTCACTCCCAGGGCAGACTTCCCAGAGTCCAAGAGTGGGCTCCATGGGCTTGGTTCCAGATCAGAGGTGTGAATAAGAAGAAAAAAGAAATGAACGTGGGGTTCCAAGTCAAACTACTGAGCAGAAAGCCCCTGGACCCCTTCCTGCCCCAGCCCGTTCCGTAACACAGCTAGAGATGTTGTCTTTTTACAACTTCCAACTACTGTAAGTGTCCTATGAAATATCCTTTAGTCAGAGTGAATCAGGAACCAAACATGGGGGTAATGTGAGGAACTTGTTTCCCTCTTGAGCAGGAAATACCGGTTGAGTTCCTCTGATATTGAACGAAGCAGATGGAATTCAGCTCTGTTAATCTGAAATGAAATAACACATACAGAGGTGTCACACGTGATATTTTCTGAGAAGGGCATAGCTTGTGGCAGGAATTAGAAGCTCGGTGTCCCCGGGGCTCCTGGGTGGCTCAGTCGGTTGAGCATCTGACTTCGGCTCAGGTCATGATCTCGCGGTGCGTGGGTTCAAGCCCCACGTGTGGCTCTGTGCTGACAGCTCGGAGCCTGGAACCTACTTCCAATTCTGTGTCTCCCTCTCTCTCTGTCCCTCGTCCACTTGCACTCTGTCTCTCTCAAAAATAAATAAAAATAAAAATAAAACGTCCCTGTTTCTCTTAAGATGTTGCAAACTCTCTCTGGACTTCTTCTTGTAGCCAGGTCTTGTGACAACTTCCCTGTCACCTTGGACAGTGTCACCTTGAGGCTTCTTTGTTCCATTGTCTCTGTTCAACCCGACCTGTTGCCGACGATCCAGTTGCTAAGAGTCAAAGTCGGGCTCAGGTCAACCTCTCAAAACTCACGTACCTAATTCACTTAATGTTTAAAGTCTTCTTGCCCAAACCGTGTGTGCAAAGCCATCTCTTGGACTTTCTTAGGGTAGGCACACCTACTGAGAACAGAGCATGACGGTATTTTTTTAATCTGGCCAAGCTGGGGAAAGTGAAATGTTGGTTCTAGGCAGGCCAACCTCTCTGCAGTCTTTCTGCTCAGTAAACAGAATTCTCCTGTGGGACAGTCAATTTCCAAGGACCCAGAAAACCTTGCTTGGAGCTCTGCTTTCTAAACCACCTACTGGGTGGTGGTTTTTCCCTTGGGTTTTGCAATGGTTAATGCCATGTGTCGACAGCATGGGGCCATGAAGTGCTCAGACCTTTGGTCAAACATGATTCTGGGTGTAGACACAGAGAGTGTTTCTAAATGAGATTCTAAACATTTGAATAAGTAGATTGAGTAAAGCAGACAGCCCTCCCCTGTGTGGGTGGGCCTCACCCAATCGATTGAAGATGTGACAGAACAAAATTGTTGCGTAAGAGGGAAATGCCCCTGCCTGACTGACTGAGCTGAGGCGTCTCTCTCTTTACTGTCCTCAGACTCGAACTGAAACATAGGAGACTATTCCCGGGTCTTGATGTTTCCTGACTTTCAGACTGGAGCTACACGTCAGCTCTCCCATAACTCCAGCTTGCTATGGATATACCCCATCAGTTCTATTTCTCTGGAAAACCCTAACTAGCATCTAATAATAACATATTATTAGATGAATTCTAAGGACCTCATCACCTGAGATACTGCATTTTGCTTTGAAGGAAAAAGAAAAAAAATCTTAGCATAGCAGAGCACATCCTTACTTCTGGAAATAAATTTTGAGGAGATAGAATGATTCGCAAGTATGTATTTACTTGTAATGAGAACAAATTAGCATGTTAGACAAGCAGTCCCTGATGTCAGAGAGCTGACCCAGCAATATCATCTAGTGGTTTTCCTTTTTTTTTTATGTTTATTTATTTATGTTGAGAGAGAGAGAAAGAGAACATGAGCAGAGGGACAGAGGGACAGAGGGAGAGAGAGACAGAATCCCAAGCAGACTTCGCACTGTCAGCACAGAGCCTAACGTGGGGCTCAGCTTCCTGACCTCAAGATCATGACCTGAGTGGAAATCAAGAGTTGGATGCTTAACTGGTGGAGTACCACCCCCCCACACACACCTGGTGCCCCTCCAATGTGTAGATTTAACTGTCTTTTTTCATGTCCTTAAAGAGCGTGGGAAGATGGAAGGGCCGGCCACGTTGCACTGTCATGGGAAACAAAGACAATTTGACCTGTTGTAAGTAGTCTTCAGTTTCCTTCTGTTCTTGGCCAGACTCCCAGGCAGAAGTGACAAGGTAATGTGGTGACACACTGTAGCAGGAGCAAAGTGCAGCCACAGGACACCTGTCCCTGCCCACGCTTGCCCTACTTCTCAGTCAAATGCTTTGATTACGTAACAAGACTAAAAAGACCCCAGTGTTCTAGATCTCACTCCCACACACACAAATAAATAACAAAGGAGTCACATGTCTCAGTCTTATTGTAAATTCTATCTGCTCCCTGGGGCTCCCCCTTCAATATTTCTGAGAGGATTTCCTAGGTGATGTAGCTCGAATTATGGTCAAGAGCTCATAGTCCGTGAAGGTCCATGCCTACACAAATGCAAAAATTGAGACAGAGTGCAAAGATTCGATTCAAAGTCATGGCCAATGTGGCTGTACGTGCCTTTGGAACACGAGCCAGATTTTCTGAAAGGCATCTTTGGGAATCACCCTGCAACCGAGCACATGAAAATAGCTCTTCATCTCCATTTCCTATATCAGCACTGACAGAAATGTCGCCGGTTCAACAGAAATCTCTAGATTTTATTTATTCATTGAAAATGGCGTTACTCATTGATACGTGTAAAATGCCGGATCTTGGTAGGTCATTATTCAGTGCGGCGATTACCTTTGACACAGTGGGAGAATGTGGTTCAGGCAATGCAGTGACCCCACCTGAACGAGACGGCAGAGTAGTTCTGGGCTAGTGGGCTAGGATGATGGTTCTCAGAGTGTCCTCCCCGGACCAGCAACGTGGGAACTTGTAGAAATGCAAATTCTCATGCCTCATCCCAGATCTACTAAGCCAGACATTTTTTAATGCTTATATATGGAGACAGGAGTATAGTTGAAACACAGTTTTACAAATGGTTAGAGAGGGAGGGAGCCAAAACATAAGAGACTCCTAAACACTGAGAACAAACTGAGGGTTTATGGGGGGGTGGGAGGGAGGGGTGGGTGGGTGATGGGTATTGAGGAGGGCACCTGTTGGGATGAGCACTGGGTGTTGTATGGAAACCAATTTGACAATAAATTTCATAATGAAAAAAAGAATCATATCAAAAAAAAAAGAAACACAGTGTTACATTAGTCTCAGATATACAACGTAGTGATTCAACAACTGTTATGCGTTACCCTGTGCTCAGCACAAGAGTGGCTGCTATCACCTTACAAGGCGATTACAATACTCTTGACTATATACCTTATATTCTTGACTGTATACCTTACTCTGTACCTCTCATCCCCGTGACTTATTCATTCCTTAAATGGAAGCCTGTGCCTCCCTCTCCCCTTCATCCATTTTGCCCATGGTCCCCTCTGGCACCCATCGCGTTGTTCTCTGTATTCGTAGGTCTGATCCTGCTTTTTCTTTGTTTATTTGTTTTGTTTTCTTAGATTCGACATTTAACAGAAATCACAGAGTATTTGTCTTTCTCTGTCTGACTAATTTCACTTAGCATAATACCCTCCAGGGCCATCATGTTGCCACAAATGGCCAGATCTCATCCTTTTTCATGGCTGAGTAACATATATATATATATATATATATATACACACACACACACACCACATCGTCTTTATTCACACATCATGGGCACTTGGGCTGCTTCCATGTCTTAGAAAAAACTCTGCTGGAAACATCAGGGTGCATATATCCCTTTAAATTAGTGTTTTCTATTCTTTGGGTTAATACCCACTGGGGCAATTGATGGATCGGAAGGTAGTTCTATATTTAACTTTTTGAGGACCCTCCCTACTGGTTCCCACAACTGCTGCACCAGTTTGCGTTCCGCCAAGCGTGCACGAGGCTTCCTTTTTCTCCGCCCTCTCACCAACGCTTGTTACAGAAATGGGTTTTTCACTAACCCTTCGGGGCTCCCGAGCCACGCCAACGTCGAAGAGCCACTCATCTAGCGATGACGACGCTCTCCGGCTCGGAAAGCAAAAACCATTTTTCTCCGAACGCTGAGAACTCGTCACGTGATCTATTCCCAGTCACCGTTGATGAAGCAAACTGATGAATTCCACGTCCATAACATAAAAGTGATGCGTTGCCTTTTGTTGCCCCACCCCTCAAGCCAATAGCTCGAAAAAATAAACATCAGTGGAAAGCTTACCATAGGACACTGGGGAAGGATGAAAATTCAAAAAAGAAAGTGGCCTCTGATGTTAAGGTATAAATGCCATGACCCAGTGTGTTAATAAGGGGATGAAACCCTTGTGATAGCAGCTGCCTATGGGGTAGTGAACAGGGTGCATTAATTCCTTTCTGGACCATTTCTTGGAAGAGAAACTGTACTGATAATGCAGAGCTTACTTGGGATTCCCTGTCTCCCCTCTCTCTCTCCCTCCCTCTCTCTGTCTTTTAAAATAAATTTTAGGGGCGCCTGGATGGCTCAGTCGGTTGAGCGTCCAACTTCGGCCCAGGTCATGATCTTGTGGTTCACGCGTTCGAACCCCCCGTCGGGCTCTGTGCTGACAGCTCGGAGCCTGGAGCCTGCTTTGGATTCTGTGTCCCCCTCTCTCTCTGCCCCTCTCCCACTCATGCTCTGTCTCTCTCTGTCTCGGAAATAAAAAAAAAAAACATTAAAAAAATTTTTAATAAATAAATTTTAAAAAATCAAATCAAATCCATCAAGTGCTGCGATATTGGAGGCTGGCAGTTTTTTGTCACCCAGGGGAGGCCGCCACCGTAGTTGCACAGAGGAGGCAGGTGAGGAAAGAAGCCACAATCTGGGAGATAATTCAAGTGAGCATGTGGCAGGGAGGCAGAGACTAAAAGCGTTGTTCTAGAGATAAAGCAGGACATAGTGAGATACGGAGCCGGAAAATGACAGCGCAGACCAAGCAGTGATGTTCAAGCAGGTGCTTGGGGGCTGGTTCCCATGGCAATGGAAGGCGGCGGAGTCAGGCTTATTCCCAGTGTCCAGCGTGCACAGAGCAGTCTGGGAAGTGGGTGGTGAGGGGAGAGTTGCTGGTGGTGAATAGGAAGTGCCCTGCAGAGACCTCAGGGTGAATTCCCACAAGTGCATTTCGGGGGTGGGATTAGTACAATTCCATTGTACAGATGGGGAAAGCTGAGGCTTAGAGAGCATGCTAACCCGTCTGAGCTCACACAGCTAGGAGGTAAGGTGAGCCAAGCACCAAACCCAGACTCAAGATATGATGATTTAACCAGGACCCATGACATTTCAGAAAAAGCATGTTTTTGTTTTTTTCCTGCCCAGTGGTGCAGAGACCTGTTAAACATGACCCCTGTGTGCATGGATTCAGTAGACTGGAAGCTGATGGAGAGGGAGAGGGGGCTGACTGCACAGTCAGGACACGACCTCAGAAATATGGGCTGATTTTTAGGTGATCGGGGGGGAGGGGCAGAATGTAAGGAAGTCAGGTGGCTGGGGGCTCACAACACCTTTTGGATGCATAAGCTCTGAGTGCGTTAGTGGCTAAAGAGGGGGTAGGAGGGACAAAAAGTGTGACTGTGCTCAGCATTGAGAGGGTGGGAGTGTCCCCATGTTTACCAGAAGACGCACATCTTAAATTCGAGGGAGAAGCATGGATGGGCTTTCTCTGCCAAGCTCCCTTGGGCACAGAGGACACCAGTAACGGTCCATACAGACAGGAACGCCTGAGTGTGGGCAGGGCGTTTGCATCAACTTATCCACCGAGGGAAGTCTGTTGGGCTCCAGGGTCCCAGGCACGAGGGCCCACGTCGGAGCCACTCGGTGGGCGGGCATAGGCACGGGGCAGGCAACCACAGGTTGGGGATCCCATGGGACGCCGGTGCCCTGTGCAGTAGCCTCCAGGTTGCCTCAAGCTGTGCCAGGATGTGATGTCTGCCTGACCTGAAAGTGAGCCCTGCTCAGAGCCACAGAGGAGAAAGCAGAGTGTCCAGGTCTGGGCCCTCCCTGCACCGTTGTGGGCGAGCTCCGGGACCACAGGAGGTGATGGCCAAGGCCATCTGAGCACAAGGCCAGCTCAGGGAGCAGGGAGGGGGAGGCCTCCACTGTCTCTTCCTAACGCGCGGGTCTGCTGGCAAGTCACCAACTTTCGGGAACTTTAGTGACACTTGACGAGCCCACTGTGACATTTGCTGTAACCAGCTCACGGTGATTCTAATATAACCTTTGAGAAAATTCAATCTGATGCCAGCGACTTGAAGGCTCTCATTTTGTCAAATTGCTCAACGTTTCTGGAAATCAGGCAGGAGGCTGTACGCAGAAGGGGCCAGGGCCATAGCGTCCGTGGAAGTAGGTTCATTCCAGGCGACTTGATTCTACCCCCCACAGCTTTGCCACCCTCCCTGAAGACACCTCCCCCCCAATCCACCTGTTGTTCCAATTTCTTCCCCACACCAGGGTCTCGTCCGCTGACCAGAGAAACACAGCATGAGCTCCTGCACCTACGGCTGCACTTAAAATCTTTCTTTGCTCCATAGAACATTCTCTTCCTTCCTCCAGCGTCTCTCCTGTCACTTTCGATCTTTGTTTCATCCTTGAAATTAAAACCATTCTCTTTAGGAAGAGCCAGGAAACGGAGCTTGGCCTTTTTATTTTATGTTACATTCTATTGTATTTTATATATGATATTAATTATAGCATATAAAATTATATTATGTGAAAAATTAATAGATTTCATTTAAAAAATGTCAACTTGGATAAGGTACTTAACCTCCCTGAGCCCCAGTTATCCAGTCATTCAAGCAGTGGACCAACATTTGTACTGGTACAAATGTCATGAGGACTGGGTAATAATAACATGTAAACCGTGGTCTGGTTCCTTGTAACAGACAACAGCCTTGAGCGTCACCTGCTCCATTTCCGTCCTTCTGTGTGCTCCCAACATAAGAGGACTAGTTCTTTTCTTTTCTTTTTTTTTTTTAGAAGCACATGGTAATTTTATTTGTTTTAATTTTTTTAAGTTTATGTATTTATTTTGAGAGAGACAGAGATAGCATGAGTGGGGGATGGGCAGAGAGAGGATTTCAATCAGACTTCTCGTTGCCAGTACAGAGCCCAATGGGGGCTTGAACCCATGAACCCTTGAGATCATGACCTGAGCTGAATCCAAGAGTCGGATGCTGAACCGACTGAGCCACCCAGGCGCCCCCAAGAGGAACAAATTCTGTGCCATCATATGTAGCATACGCAGCCAACTCAGGAGACGTGGGGTCTACAAGGCAAATAAATGACAAATAATTTCGGAGCCAAATCCCAGGCAGACACACGGTGTCTGTGCATGTGTCCTGTTCCCAATTGCGCCTTTGTGTTGCTGCACCAGTTACAGAGCCTGTGAGAGTTGTTCTCATTCAGTGTCTATTGATGAATGAATGAATGAATGAATGAAGAAAAGGACAAACAAGGAACAGTGAGATAATTTACGTGACCTGAGCGGTCAGGTGTGGTCGCCATATCATCTACCAAGAGGCAATAGAGCCCACCCCAACAGCGCCCGCTCCGTCCCAAGTGTCTCCCTCCCCAGCTGAAGTCCTGGTGGATGGAGAACTGTCGCTTTGAGCCCTGGGCTTGGACTCTGAGCCCATGACAGCTCTTCTAAGGGGCCCGGGTTTCTCGTTAGCTGTCTTCCCATGGGAAGAGTGTGTGCATGATGCGCCATCGGTGCCTCCAGAGATAACGTGTGCACCTCTCAGCAGCACTGGAAAGAGCAAATGAGATGCTACTTTGGAGGCACTGTTGCTGACCTTGAAGGCCCTCTTACACCCCAATGCGATCGCCTCTTGGACTTCTTCATCAGAATACCTACCACGCAGTGTGTTTGAGTCTAAACTCCTGAACATTTTCTTTGCCCGGTGTCCCCCAAATGGTGGGAAGCAGGACCTGTGGGGTCTTCCAAAAGGCTCCCACTGAGGACAGGTGCCTCGGTGACTCTGGGGCCTGAATCAGACCAGGCAGCAAAGCCTGTCGATTTCATCTCTTTGAGCCCCGACTGCAGATCCTTCCTGCCCATCCCCCCCTTTTTTAAATCTCTGTACCACCATTCCCAAGCACAGGGCTGGTCACATTCTTATATGGACGTACTTGGTATCTAACATGATCACACCTACCTGTGATGGGTAGACCTGCAGAAGCCGTCCATACCCACGAGCAGAAACCGAGAACAAAAGCAGAGGAGGAAAGAAGCAGATGGAAAGAGGTCTTACTGAGCCAATGAAGGAACCAGCACTGGGACCACCGCTCTGTACTTCTTCCCTGAGGGAGCCCCTGCCCCTTATTTCTTTAATAGCAGTTGAGCATGAGTCTTCCTGAAACCTATATTCCAAGAGTTGCCCAAGAGTTAATATACAAAAGTGCATATGATACTATGTAGGGAGATTGCTTCCTGTGAACTACATCCCTGGTTAAAGCAATGATGTAAATATAATTGTTATGAAGTGTCTCTCCTCCCAAAACCAGCCATCATGCAGAAAGAAAGAGCATCTTACCATACTAAGACAGAGACCAGCCATCAGAAAGAGAAGTTTCTCCCGCGGGCAAAAGTTTACATGTTTGTGTTTCTTTAAAGCCCCAAATGTCCAAGGGCGCCTGGGTGGTTCAGTTGGTTAAGCGTTCAACTCTTGGTTTTCGGCTCCAGTCATGATCTCACTGTTCGTGAGATTGAGCTCCTTGTCGGGCTCTGTGCTGACAGTGTGGAGGCTGCTTAAGATTCTCTCTCTCTCTCTCTCTCTCTCTCTCTCTCTCTGCTCATGCTCTCTCTCTCTCTTTCCAAATAAACTTAAATAAAAGAAAACCTCAAACGTTTAGGAAAACCACTTCCTCAGGGACCAGCGTGGTGATGGGAGGTCGGCTTAGCTACCCGGTGATTTGCACTGACTCCACGAATAATGTTCAGACGCTTAGATTCTAGCAGATGGAACAGGGTGTATATCTCATAGCCCATGAATAAGGCTTCTCCCAGACAAATGGATAGCGGCCAGTCTGGCCAGAACAGAAGCATCCTTCATTTATTCTGTGCTGCTCTGGGGGTCTGGTAGACAGTAGGTGCTCAATATATAAGTTGAAATTTTATTTTTTAAAGCTTATTTATTTATTTTGAGAGGGAGACAGAGACAGCACGAACCAGGGAGGAGCGGGGGGTGGGGAGAGAGAATCCCAAGCAGGCTTTGCACTGCCAGTGCGAGACCGACGTGGGACTTGAATTCACGAAACAGAGAGATCATGACCTGAGCTGAAACTGAGTCGTAGGCTCAACCGACTGAGCCACCCAGGTGCCCCTGTAAGTTGAAATTGTATGGTGAAGAGTCCACTGATCTATGAGATATTCATTTGAATAAGTGATTCTCAGTCATCCTACAGAGTTCTTCTGTTCGAGTGTACTTCCTTTGTGTTAATCCTCTAAACAGACCAGGTGAAGCCAGGTGAAGCCAGGTGAAGAGAGGCTTCCCATAGCTGAACGCCTCCAGAGGACAACTCCAGAACCTATCTTCACTAAACTTTCTCGATTCACAATTCCTGTCTGGGTGCTACCTGTCTGTCCTACAAGACTTACCCACCTGTCACAGGCGGGACTCACCAGCCAGCATCCTTTTCCCGCTTCCTGACCCAGCTCAACGCTCAGCTCTGTTGGTCAATAAATGTTTGTTGAGACAATTAATAAAACATAGAAGGAAACTCATGTTCTTAATTGATTTTTAAAAATAGGGATAGAGGGGCGCCTGGGTGGCGCAGTCGGTTAAGCGTCCGACATCAGCCAGGTCACGATCTCGCGGTCCGTGAGTTCGAGCCCCGCGTCAGGCTCTGGGCTGATGGCTCGGAGCCTGGAGCCTGTTTCCAATTCTGTGTCTCCCTCTCTCTCTGACCCTCCCCGTTCATGCTCTGTCTCTGTCTCAAAAATAAATAAACATTAAAAAAAAATTTTTTTTTTAAATAAATAAATAAATAAAAATAGGGATAGATATGGGACACCTGGGTGGGTCAGTGGGTCAAGCGTCTGACTCTTGATTTCGGCTCAGGTCATGTTCTTACGGTCATGAGACCTGGCTCTGTGCCGAGCATGGAGCCTGTTTAAGATTTTCTCTCTCTCCCTCTGCCCCCACCTCAAAAAAAAAAAAAAAGGATAGATAATAAGACCACTAAGTGATTAAGAGTGGAGGCGAAGGTCCCAATTCTTCCGCTCTCCTTGGTGTGGCCCAAGGACCTACAGAGATTTTAGGTTAAGCATCCCTGCACTCTGATAGATTTCTTCTATTCCAGAAAATAGAAAGCTTTCTCCATTTGCCCCCAAGTCAACGCTCAGGATATCGACTGTGTTTCCAGTTTGAAGACCTAACTGGAGACAAGCATTCATTCTAATATCAGCTTTCACCACTATGTTTCACAGTGACATTGGTGACATAGTGACAGCAGCAATGGCCACCGAGGTGGCCTGGCACTCCACACCCCATGCCCATCCCTCCAGCTACCAGGTGAGGTGGCCATCATGACTGTCATCTCTCAGGTGACATCCCACCGGTGCTACAGGGGCATCCAGGACCTCAATCCGAATGATGCCGAGTCCAAAGCGATGTCCCTCTGCTCTCATGGCATTCTTCACAACACCTCTGTCCCATCTTCAAGCAGTTTTAAATGTATATCTTTTAAAATAAATAATCTCCGTTTGCCTGCTGGCCCTGATACCTCCGGCCATAACCATTCTAAGACTGTCACATTAGTAGAATTATTTCAGGTTTTGTCAGTGGTAGTGTCTCTCCAGCATCCACACCTCTGGTCTTTGGTGCGCTGTTGGCTCCAAAGCCAACGTATGTTCCCGGGAGCCAGCCTGACCCGGGAGCCATTTGATCCCCTCAGGCCACACCCACATCCAGGCTGAGGCACTTGCTCAAAAAAGGAGCTGAAACCACAAAGGGCAGAATATTCAATTCCTCCCAGGAGAAAATTGCAAATTGTGTAAGGACTTTGGTCCCCAGGTCAAAGAATTCATGTTTTCTTCCTATCTATAAAAAAGAAAGAAAGAAAGAAAGAAAGAAAGAAAGAACCAGAAAACTATTCCTCCTAAAATCCAGAGTCCATGCCTGAAGCTCACAGTGGGGGTGGGGGTGGTGAGGGATGGTGGCCACGGGTTGGGGATGGTGGCCACGTGATGTGCTGCAATTGTGAAGCCGAGAAAAGGATAAAAGCTGCAATTAGGTGAACTCTCTCCTACCAATTTTAGCAAAAACATCTCAGAGATAGCTATAAATTTTCTGTTTAATATATGTAACTATTGCAGTGAAATCGCCTGTGTTCACTGGGGAAAAATCGGTACAAAGACAATGCTCATTAGGTGAATTTTATACTCACCTTAATTGGGCAATCCAGTATTTTCTTAATTCCAAAGTAGCACTAATTTTTCAATATGGATAATTAGGGTACCCAAATATTGCCATGTTTATCATCCCTATGTAACATTTGTGAGCCTCAGACCCCTAGAAATTACCGCGAAAATAAAGAATTAAAGTGATACTCATAATGCCTTAAATTATAATAATAATGAGCCCAACATGCAAAGCATCTCATGCAATAAAGCAGTTCTACATAGCTTTTCTCAATTAAATGTCACGGCAACCCTGTACGAAGTGTATAGGGCAAGGATAGCGTCTCCCCTTTATAATAAAGAAACAGAATCTACGTTTCCAAAAAGTCAGGTGAATCACCCTAACTTGAACTTCTTTCTTTTCACCTGTGAGTGTTGGTATCACATCAAGTTTTTTGTTTTGCTTTTTTCTAGTGGAGAAACCTCTTCTTTTATAACGCGACACAGTGTTCAAATTCTTTGCAGGAGAGCAATGCATTCTGAGGCGACTGCTATAGGGCAAATAACCCCGTATGGTTCTTGTAGTACCTCGGTGGGAACAGTGGCCGAGTGCCACAGAGAGGAACACCCGGACGAAGGAGCTGAGCACGTGGCTCAGGTCCCCCTGGCCTCACATCGATATCAGTGATTCGCTGGCTTTCTGAAACTTTGCTCCTTCTTATTCACAATTGGGATAGTTATTCTGGCTCATGCGTTTGTTGTGCAAAGTAAATGAAATAAAACTCATAGGAACGGATGCATGGCAGGTCCCCTCACAACCAAGAGCACTGCAGCTGCAGGGGAGGGATCTGTCCCAACAAAATCAGATCGTGGGGCTGCGAACCTTTTCTACAAGTGATGTGTTAGTGTCTCATTACAGCAGTAACACAGGGTTTCACAAACACAAGACAGATTTATTCTCTTATAGACGTGAAAGACAGAAATCCAAAACATATTTTGCTGAGCTAAAATGAAGATGTTGGCCGGGCTGAGATGCTTTTGGAGGTTCCAGGGGAGAATCGCTACCCTTGTCTTTTCCCACTTCTAGATGCTACCTCCCTCTTTCACTTATGAGAACCTTGGACCCACCGAGATGTTCGAGATGATCTCTCCGTCTCAAGATCCTTACTCAATCACCCCATCTCAAAATCCTTACTCAATCACATCTGCAATGTTCCTTTCACCATCTGAGGAACCATACTCACGAGTTCCAGAGATGAGGAGATGGGCATCTTTGAAGACCACTATTATTTTGTAGTAACTAAAAGCCAGCATTAAATGTACTGGTACATAACTACCATGTCTCCTTAGAAAGAGATATCTTGGGAAAGATTGCAAATCGTTTGGGTGTGGATTGTTATATGTGAACTCAGAATATAAAATGACAGCCGGCTCTCAGCCGGCTTTAGTTGGACAGGGCTTTAGTTGCAAAGGTCCCAGGACCCACCTGTACCTTTGACTCTGTTCAGCATTTGCATCATCATTTTGGATAGAAGACCATCGTTGGTTTGTTAGTTATTGTGAAGTTTGGAAGGAGCATAAATCTCTGCTCATAGGAGGATTTAGGAAGTTCTTCAAAGGCTTAAGTAATAGGATTAACCTAGTGGGATAGAATTCAATATACATTAATGTGAAACCTCACGTGTGGATCTGAAAGAGAATGAAATGTCCACAGGGTGACGGAGATACGCTTCTGCAGCAATGATATCTAAATACAGCACTCATACAAACATATCCCCTCAGGCTTGGTCTCCCTCTCTCTCCCTTTCTCTCTAACAAGAATTTCGATGTAATTCAAGACTGGAAACAGTTTTTTAGAACTGGGCATATACCTCTCCTAGTTTTTACAAATTAACTTAATTCTCACAGAAACATTGTGTGTTAAACTTCATTCTCTTCATTTTGCAGGTAACCAATTTGCGACTCAGAAATGTAGAGTAAGTTGACATGTCAGGTACCTATCAATTCCTGAACATAACTTGAACTCAGACCTTTCTGACTCCAATGCCCTTCTCCTTCCAAACACGTTTGCTCTGAGCAGTGACTGCTAAAATATCTGTTGCAAATGTATAGTACACAATCAGAAGTATTCAAGTTTTATCCATAGGAAAGTATTCCATTACAGGTAAGAAAGTTACCTTTTGGGAATTCAATAGAAGAGTTTTTACAGCCTGGGTATCTGGTAGAATTTTCCATTATGATAGAAATACGCTCTACCATTGCTACTCAATATAGCACCCACCTGACATGTATCTAGAGTGAGATATAAAGTCTATTTTGAAGATTCCCTTAATCTATTCTGTAATTCTGTAAGTTCAGGCCACTAGAGGGTGATAGCTGAGGGGAGAAGTGTATGTTAAGGTTCCCTTTCACCAAAAGGAAATCTAGTAAAAACTGGAGCCTGTTGGAGGATGGTTATTTTTTTTAATTGTGACAGCAGAAGACCATCTCCATCTCTGAGTAAAAAGAGAGAAGCATAAGTAGATAGAGGGCTCAGAAAATGTAGCTCATGGGGTAACAGAGGGTTCCTCTTTTGTTGTTGTCGTTGGTGGTGGTGGTCAATCTCCCGTAATAATCATTCAGGTGGAGTGATTCACCGCAAGTTAACTATCGAAAGAAATTGACTCCAAATCATGACAAATCCCAGGCAATTGGAACTATCCATGCAATGATAGTTTGGCCGTATCAGTGTCAAGAGCACTGGGTAAGGTCCCTTTCAATGGGATTCAGAGACTGTCTTCCTAAGATAACATTTCCGAGACACCCAGTGGCCAGGATCCAGACTCTGAAAACAGGATCCTTTGAATTGGGATCTGAGGGCATCTCTAACCTGTTGAAGATAAGCTTGAGCATAAGACATCAAGGACTTACAGGAGCCGGTCATACTAGCCTGAGATAAGGGATCAATGGAAGGTTGTATACCAATAGACATTGGTCTGGTGGTGACTGTCTCGTGTGGAGTGACTTTATGTTTCCCAAAGTGGGCACTGTGAACAGTCGGCAAGACCAAGGTCAACATCTTAGGCCAAGAGAATCCAGTGGTTTCAGCAAGTTTAGAAATTATAAGTTTGAGAATCCCGGGGTGCCTGGGTGGCTCCGTCAGTTAAGCGTCCGGCTTCGGGTCAGGTCACGATCTCACGGTTTGTGAGTTTGAGCCCCGTGTGGGGCTCTGTGCTGACAGCTCGGAGCCTGGAGCCTGCTTCAGATACTGTTTCTCCCCGTCTCTCAGCCTCTCCCCTGCTCATGCTCTGTCTCTCTCTGCCTCTCAATAATAAATAAATGTTAAAAAAAATAGAATTTTGAGAATCCCATTAGTTCTCTCAGTCTTGCTAAATGATTGAGGGTGACAGGGACAGTGAGAAGTCCAGGAAGTTTGCAAGGCTTTCATTAAGGCTTGTATGGTTTGCCCAGTGAAGTGGGTGCCTCGATCACTGGAGATTGCAGAAGGTACCCCAAGTGAGAAACACATTCTCCAACAATTTCTTTGTCACCATGAGGGCCTCCACCTTGTGACAGGGGATGGCTTCAACCCACCTGGAAAACACATCTACAACAGCAAGAACATGTTAACCCATGCTAGGTGGCAGTTGAGTGAAATCAAGCTGAGGTGCTCAAAATGTCCGGAAAGAGGCCTGAGGGCTCTGGGGACAAAAATAATTTTCCAGAATTATGGGTCTGATAAATCAGAAATTGCTAGTAGACTGTTTTTACAATTTTGTAGAAATCTCCCCACCAATGTCTATCCATAAATTTGAGTCATCTTAATTGCACCATGGTGGGTGAAGGGATGGAAAAAACAAAAAAGTTGGGTTTGCCAGGGAGCCAGGAAGAACCAAGTGAGTGGCCATCTTGGGGTTCCCAGAGCCCTGATTATTCATTTAATTTCCAGCCATTGTTTTCCCTCCTTAATTTCTCTGATTCAGGAGCAGACTGTCACCATGTTGCAAGGACATCAGGATGGCAAAAGTCTGGCCACGAGGGGTCAGAGGCGAATGGACTTCATCCACAGCTGCTACAATCTTTATAGATTCCGTCACTGCTGCCTGTGCGTCAAGGTCAGCCAGGGCGGTTCCCTGATGCTCAGGTTGTCTTTCTAGTGTGATCCTCAGTTTTGATGACAGCAACATCAGAAGGTAAGGGAATGTCAGTAAGAGCATTGCTTACTTGTAGTGCATTTTTTATTGCACAGAGTTTATATTGGGGTCAGAGAGGATGCAAAAAAAAAAACCCTTATGTTATGTTTCCATAACATCACCAAATCACGGACGATCCCAAAGGCGTACTGGCTGTCAGATAAATGTTAACGGTTTGTCCTGATAACTGGCCTGTCCTGCTAGGGCCCGAAGCTCCTCTTGTTGGGCCGATTTAGCTTATGGGAGATTTCTTTTCTGAGGTAGTTCAGATTGGGTATAACAGCATCACTGGCTTGAAAATTCGTCTTTTCATTTTTATAGTATAATCCATCAATGAACAGAATTAGATCAAGATGAGTCAAAGGTGGGGGTCTTATAAATTAGGAAACAGTGTCATGAAATCAGGCATTATTACCTCACGATCATGGGGCTCACCTTCGCTAGGTAGGGGTAGTAACATAGCAGGATCCAGAACATTGCAATGTTTAAGGTGCAGATTAGATGGGGAATGCAGAAGGATCTCATAGGAGGCTAGTTGGCTTGCAGAGAAATTGAGTGGATTCAGAGTTAAGGCTTCAGACAGAGTATAAAGCTTGGGAATAAATGTCATGTCCTGGGGTCCAATCTGTTGAGGCTTCCACGACTCTGAAGCTGCAGCTGCATCTGTAGCCTTAAGGCAGTTGGGGTGGACATGAGCCACAGAGTCAAGCCATATGCAGGAGCAGGCAATAGGTGAATGTCTACTGCCACGTTCCTGACTGAGCCAGCGCTCCGAGGGCTTGGTTATCTCTTTCATGCACAAGCAAGGTGAAAGGTTCGAACAGTTAGATGGCTCTGCAGCAGGTGGCTCTTGTAGCGCTTGCTTTATTCTTGTTTACTCATGTTTGTCTTTCCAAGGAAAGGATTTGGGATTGAAAATTTTAGTAGGTTCATGGAGGAAAATTAGGAACCCATTGTCTGCCATCCCCAGCCAGTCCTAGGAATCCATGAGGCTGTTGCTTAGTTGTGGGCCCAGGGAATTCTTGGATTAGCCTAATTCTTTTTGGAGATGGCTGGATTCCTCCAGGGCTTAGACTATGACCCAGCTAATGAACAGTGTCTGGAGATAATTGTAATTTTTCTTAGAGACTTCATGTCCTTCTTCAGATGACTATTGCAGCAAAGAAGAAAATTATTTTATGGATGCCTCTGGAGTAACGGACCACAGCAAGAGGTCATGTATACATCAGGGAGGGTCAATTTCCCGGAGAATTAGAGGCGCTTCACTCTTGGCAAAGCACCTGGGAAGAATAAGAAGGGGTGTCAGTGAACCCCCGAGGCGTGACTGTCTGGAACAGTGCTGATTGATCCAAGTCAAACAAACAGATATTGGCTGTTGGGGTCCACAGGGTTGCTGGAGATGGCTGAATATAGGTCTCTAACAGTGACTGTGATTCTGGAAAAACCTGTAACAGAAGGATGTCTAGGTTTGGAACAACTGGGAAACAGGGAATCATTGTGTGGTCTTCTTAATGGATCCCAATCCTGGACAAATCTCCAACCTGCCCATTAGCTTTCCAGCCTGCGAGATTGGCCTGTTCCAGGGTGTGGTTCAGGCAGGGGTTAGGCCCCTGGGCATTGCAACCTACCGCTGTGGCATGAGGGCTGGTATGGCCTCAGGCTTAATGTACATCGAGGTGATCTAGGTGGAGGCTTACTTGTGGCCACTTGGCATTTTTATAGGCTTTGCACTTTGTATTCTCCCAATGTCTGTTTTGGAGAAATCTCTCAGATTGATGGCACCTCGATTAAATCAGGGCTCTTTTGTTGAACTTCTTCCTGTTCTATGTCTAGGACAAACTGCAAGGAACATAAAAGATGAGGTTCAGAAATTCCACGGACAGGTCTGCACTGGAAGCAAAACAGATTAGCTCTTTTATTTTATTTTATTTTTTTAATTCAAGTTAGTTAACATACCACACAGTATTGGTTTCAGGAGTAGAACCCAGTGATTCATCTCTTATATATGACACCCAGTGCTCATTCCAACAAGTGCCCTCCTTAATGCCATCACCTATTTAGCCCATCCCCCACCCACCTCCCCTCCAGCAGCCTTCAGTTTGTTCTCCGTATTTAGGAATCTTTTATGGTGGAGCGTCTGGGTGCCTCAGTTGGTTGGGCATTGGACTTTTGATTTTGGCTCAGGTCGTGATCTCATGGTTTCGTAAGTTCGAGCCCCATGATGGGCTCTGTGCTGACAGTGTGGAGCCTGCTGGGGATTGTCTCTCTCTCTCTCCCTCCCTCCCTCTCTCTCTCTCTGTTTGCCCCCTCCTCTCTCTCTCTCTCTCAAAAACAAATAAGTAAACTTAAAAAAAAGAAGAGTCTCTTATGGTTTGTCCCCTTCTGTTTTGATTAGCTCTTTTAATTCAGGGAAGGAGCTCTCTGCCAGACTGATTGAGTAGGGCTGTATCACACAGCAGAAAGGGCTGTTTTACAGCAATGAGTCCCAGAGTCCTCACGCTGGCTGAGATAAAAATGATCTCTGAACTTCATCAGATGTACCCAGGGTGGAAACCTTTTTCCTCTGAGAAATGTATCGTTCCACGAGGGGGTGGATAGAAAGCATAGCTCCCGTATCAACTAGCGTTTGGTGAGGTTTTCCATCACGATTAATTTTAGTCTCCCTTTGGCTGTTGAGGGGCATTACTGGCAATAGTTTGGCAGAGAAACCCTCGGATCCCTGTCAGCTGTGGGAGGGGCCCGCCTGGGGACCCTTCCTGAAGGTAAATGTGAGGACGCTCCAGAAGAATCCGCATGGGACCCTTGAGGGCAGCCTCTCTCCCAGTGTCCCAGTTGATTAGAGCTCTGACATTGATCTTTGGAGCAGTATTTTTTTGCAGCCGGCCCCCCTGGCGTTTGCGCTGTGGCAGGCCTAGATGATATTTTGGGTCTCTGGCCTGGGGGTTGTCGGAGCTCTAAAGCTACGGGCTTAGCAGACTTGTGTTCGCATTCTTGCTCAAGGATCCTTTCAAAATGCTCAGCTCTGGTCCCAGATTCAGTCAGGCTGTGGCCTCCCATCCTATTTTCTGCCTTTTGTTCAAGCCACTGCTCTCAGGAGCTAATCCATTTACAAAGAAGGCAGCCAGGGCAGGCCAGGCGACCTTTATTATTGTGTAGCACCCTGAACGCTGCAGAAAGAGAGTTTCCGAGCGGGCTCCAAAGTCGGCCAGGGGTTCATCTCTCTTCTGTGGGTGCATTCAGGGAATAGACCAGTCATGGGGAAGACTTGAGCAATGGCTCGGGAAAGGTCAGTTGCATTTTCAAGCCCTTCCAGGTCAAGGATCTTGAGTATTCTTTGGGGGGCTTGGCCATTTTGCTTCCTGCACAGGCTTCCCCACATCCTACCAACCTGTGCCACAGCAGATAAAGACCCAGCACCCCAGGGTCAGAGGCCCCGACAACGACCCTAAATTCTTCAGAGTCACTTCTGGGGTCCTTCCTTGGTTTAGGAAATTCTTTATAACTATTTTTAGACCAAGTGGCGAAGGATACCTGAGGGGGATGGTGTACAACCTCAGGAGGTTTTATTTTACACAGTGATTGTCAGCCTCTTCAGAGTGAAAAGGCAGTTCAGACGGAAAATTAGTGGACCATGAGTGCTTAGGAGGTAAAGGATGGGGGGCTGCAGGGCAAGAGTCACGTCCCTCCCACCGTCTCTTGTTTTAGGTTCATTTTGCGTCTTTAATTTCTCATTAGCATTTGTAACGAGTAGTTTAATGAAGCTATTTTGGAATCTGGAAGCCTTCTGGAAGCTCCTGTATGCCAATTAGAGGCAGCATTCCTTTCTGTCCGTCCAATTTGGGATCGCTTGCTCTCCAGCATATTTCTTACGTGAACCGTCTTGTGTAATTGGAACGTTCCCCACAATGGTCATTGTAATCGAGGTTATTCTTCGTAAAACCCTGCCATCTTAAATGGCCACAACTTCCAGGACTAGAGGTGTTAAACGTAAAATAAGCAGGTGTGCCGGAAGGTGGCACGCTCGCCTCCCAGGACATAAAAGACCGTTTCTTCTAGGAGGCCTTTGGGTTTCCCAGAGCCACATTAATGATCGGGGTGGGGATGGGGTGCGGAGAAAGGACCAAACCCGCAAGCCCCAAGGGATGGGGACGGCAGACAGACTCCAAAGAGGATGGAGCCCTGTCCCTAACCTGTTAGGGTTAGCCCTAACCCTAACAGTTCTGAGGGTGGAGCCCAGGGTCAGAGCTAAGGGCAGGGGTTCTGCACCCCGCGAATCACGGTTCAAAAGGCGAGGGGCTCAGCTCTGAGCAGAACTTCCTGCCAGCTGCCTTGGCTCTGAGCAGAATCCACCCCCCAGCTCAAGCTGCAGCTTGTTAAGGAAAGGCAGCTAGACCCAGGGCTCACACTCAAAAGGAACTCTGCAGTGGCCCTCAGACCCTGAGGCCGTCGGCTCCAAGCACGGGGGGGGGGGGGGGGGGGGGGGGGGGGGGGGGGGGGGGGGGGGGGGGGGGGGGGGGGGGGGGGGGGGGGGGGGGGGGGGGGGGGGGGGGGGGGAACAAGCCCGCGTACCTCATCATCTCCAAATGCCCACTTTGATCCCACTGCTGCCACCGGCATGCTAAAAACCGAAATCCAAGGGAAAATTCAAAATTCAAAGTTTGGCAGATCTCTTTGGCTTGATCAAATGCTTCATGAATCAGGCAGCATCTCATCCAGCACATGCAGAGATACTCCGAGGACCCACATAAAGTAGAAGGCGTTTACATACAGGAAGGTGGGGCGAGGAAGTCATTAGCAAAGGAAACAAGAAAGATCCTGGGGGAAAGTAAGAGTTCAGGTGTATGTGGCGGGAGAGAGGAGGGGGGCGCTTCTCACTGGCTGAGCTGCGGCGCTTCCCATTGGCTGGACTTGTTGCCAGGCAACAAGAAATTCTCCCTTCCTCCTGCCCTCCTGCTCTACTGCCCAGCAGGGAGATATGCAAGGTGCCTTTCTTTCCTTTTGGGATAATCCATGACTAGTGGGAGGTGTGGGTCCCTCTACAGGCCTTCCCGACTCCAATCTCACCTGGGGTGCCCCTTATCAATTTTTACAAAATCAAATGAAAGAAAATGAACTGTTGCTATACACACAAAACTGAATGGATAGGAAAGACGCTAGGTGTGTAAAATTGTCAAAATGACAGGGGCGCCTGGGTGGCGCAGTTGGTTAAGCGTCCGACTTCAGCCAGGTCACGATCTCGCGGTCCGTGAGTTCGAGCCCAGCGTCGGGCTCTGGGCTGATGGCTCGGAGCCTGGAGCCTGTTTCCGATTCTGTGTCTCCCTCTCTCTCTGCCCCTCCTCCGTTCATGCTCTGTCTCTCTCTGTCCCAAAAATAAATAAACGTTGAAAAAAAAAATTAAAAAAAAATTGTCAAAATGACAAAATTATAGTAATGGCAAACTGGTTAGTGGTCGCCAGGGTTCGGAGGGAGACACAGGATGCCCCACTTTTACGCTCCCACTAACATTATGAGAAACGGCCTAGGGGATATTTGTAGGGTCGATGGACCCATTCTGTGCCCTGATTGTGTTGATAGCTACACATACCAATACTGTGGTTAAACTCATGGAAGTATATACCAAACTGGAGGCAAATGATAGAATTTAAAAACTGGTGAAATCTGAATAAGATCTACAGTTACTCAACAGTACTGTCAGTGTCTTCGTTTTAATTATTATACTACAGTTATAGAAAATATTAACATTAGGGGAAGCTAGAGTCTGGGAACCACCTGTACTAAGTTGGACACTTTTTTTTTCGTCTAAAAGTACTTCAAAATGCAAGGAAACGCTTTTAAATTATAGTAGCTCTTTGATGTTTAAGCAAAATCTCGATATAACAATCAAAGAAGTGAGAAATGCCTCATACCAATGAAAACCTTCAAATAAGTTTTGGAAAAATATTTCTATTCGGTTTCTATCACCTGGTGTCTATGAAAATAACTGTAATCAAAATAAGCCATCACCTGTGAATTTTCCTCTGCATATAACCTGTTCAAAGGTGGACACAGTATTCAGGGTGAATTATTTTTTTAAGAATTTTCTCATGAAAATCTGAAAATATACAAAAAAAAATTGAGACAACAAGACAACGAACACTCAGACACCCCAGCACCTAGATTCTATAATTAATAATTGCATGATTTTGCTTTAATATGATAACTGTTCATCCATTCAGCCCCCTCATCCATTACTATGTCATTTTAAACGTATGTCAACATAACTTCTAGTCATTAGTATACTTTGTTCCTGAAAGCTTCAACATGCATATCATTAGCTAGACTTCAATATTTGTTACTTGTAGAGTTTCTTTGAGGTAAATTTAGAAACCGTGGGATGCAGAGCACTTGGGTGGCTCAGTCGGTTAAGCATCTGACTCTATATTTTAGCTCAGGCTGTGATCTCATGGCTTGTGAGTTTGAGCCCCACATAGGGCTACATGCTGTCAGTGTGGAGCATGCTTGGGATTCTCTTTCTCTCTCTCTCTCTCTCTCTCTGCCCATCCCCACCTCTCTCTCTCTCTCTCACTCTCTGTCAAAGTAAATTAAAAAAAAAAACTTAAAATATATAATAAACAGTGGGATGCAAAAAACAAAGTATATCATCCACAAGTTTTAACAAAATGCATTTACTGCGGAGCTCATATCTCTATCAAGGTGAATATTGCCCTCCCCTCGCAGTTTCTTGAATATTTTGGACAAGTCTGTGTGGGTAGATGCTTTCATTTCTTATAAACACCCAACAGTAGAATTGCTGGGTCATAATAAGACTATGCTAGAACTTTAAGTGGCTTCACCATTTTTATGCTACTACCACATTTATGAGATTTCCAGTGACGTCTTGTCCATGCTAATGTTGGCTTTTTTTTCTTTATTTTATTTTGTTTTATTTTATTTTATTTCATTTCATTTTATTTTATTGTTTATTTTATTTTATTTTGTTTTGTTTATTTTACTTTATTTTGTTTTGTTGTTTATTTTATTTTGTTTATTTTATTTTATTTTATTTTATTTTATTTTATTTTATTTTATTTTATTTTATTTTTATCGTGGAAAGGAACACTTGCTATGAGATTTACCCCCTTCAATGTTCACATACAATACATTATTGTTGCCTGTACGTACCACATTGTACGGAAGATCTCTGGAACTTTCCACCTTACCTCACTGAAATGTATGCCTGTTGATGATCAACTCCCCGACTTCTCCTCCCCACAGCCTTGACAATCATCACTCCACTCTTTGATTCTATGAACTTCACTGTTTTTGATTCCTCGTGTAAGTCGAATCATGCAGTATTGGTTCTTCTGGGACTAGCTTATTTCACGTCTGCTAATGTCCTCAGCATTCATTCAGATTGTCGCGTGGTTACAGAACTTCCTTCCTTTTTAGATCTGATAGTGTTCTACTTCAGGCAAGATACATGTTTCTTTTTCCATTCATCCGTAGATCAATATTTAGATTGTTCCCACATTTTGGTTATTGTGAAGAGTACTGCACGAACACATAGGGCTAATACTACCTGGAGACCCTGTTTTCACTTCTTTCGGATAAATACCCAGAAGTGGAATGGCTGGATCTTCTGGTAGGTTCTCTTTTTGAGGCCCCTCTAAACTGTCTTCCACAGCAGCTGCACCATTTTGTATTTCCAACAGTGTTCGATTTCCAATTTCTCCTCCTCAGCCACACTTGCTTTTGGATTTTTGACAACAGCCATCCTGGCAGGTGCGAAATGGTATCTCATGTGGTTTTTGATTTGCATTTCCCTGATGAGTGACACTGAACATTTTTTTCAAATGCCCATTGGCCACTGGATGCCTTCTTTGAGTAATGTTTTGAACATTAGCTATTGTAGGAGCTATTGAATGAAATCCCATTGAGTTTTTTTTTTTTAATATGAAATTTATTGTCAAAGTGGTCTCCATACAACACCCAGCGCTCATCCCAACAGGTGCCCTCCTCAATGCCCATCACCTACCCTCCCCGCCCTCCCACCCCCCCATCAACCCCCAGTTTATTCTCAGTTTTGAAGAGTCTCTTATGGTTTGCCTCCCTCCCTCTCTAACTTTTTTTTCCTTCCCCTTCCCCATGGTCTTCTGTTAAGTTTCTCAGGATCCACATAAGAGTGAAAACATATGGTATCTGTCTCTCTCTCTATGACTTATTTCACTTAGCATAACACTCTCCAGTTCCATCCACGGTGCTACAAAAGGTCAGATTTCATTCTTTCTCATTGCCAAGTAGCATTCCATTATATATATACAAACCACAACTTGAAATCCCATTGAGTTTTACCCTGCATTTCACTGGTAATTCATAACGGTGAGCATTTTCATGTGCTTATTGGCTATTTGTACCTCTTACTTTGTGATGTGTCAGTTCAAATATTTTGCCCATTTTTATTACAGTTGTTTGCTATTTTGTACTTGAGTTTTAGGACATGGCATTTTCCACATTATATATGATGAATGACCATTTTTTCTCTGTTTTTAATAGAGTGAGGTGCTGTTTCTTTGAAACACTGTAAGACTCCTGAAGAAACTGGGCAACCTATCTTGTCAAATCTCTCCAAGAATCTTCTGATGCTTTTTGGACTGTTGACAGTCTTAAAAAATAGATTATCTGGGGGCATTTGGATGGCTCAGTTGGTTAAGAATCCAACTCTTGATTTTGGCTCAGGTCATGATCTCAACGGTTCATGAGATTGAGCCCCGTGTTGGGCTCTGCACTCACAGAGAGGAGCTGCTTGGGGTTCTCTTTCTCCCACTTCCTCTGTTTCAAAATAAGTAAATAAGTAAATAGTTAAAAAAACAGATTACCTGAAATTCACAGTTTTTTTTTTTTTTTTTTTGCGGAAACTAAAGATAAGAAAAACTACAATACACACAACAAAGATGCAGATCAGGAGGAAATAATAGGGACATCTTGGAGCTTTCTATTCAAACAAAATGAAAGACAGGAAAATAATTCATATGGTGTAAGGAGGAAGCAGGAATGCCCCCTGGAATTGGTATTCCCAAGCTGGCAAACACGTATGCCAGCATTCCATCCTATTCACTGTGATCACCCCATTTTACAAAAGAGAAAACTGAGGCACTGAGAGGCCCAGTGACTCACCCAAATTTTAATAATGAAGAAGTGGCCAAGTCAGGATTTGGTGCCTGGCTTGTTCCCAGTTCCGCGCCCTTACCACCAACCCTGGCCACATATCCTTGGTTTTCCCAGTACGTATTCTCTTTTTCTGGCAACAACACTGAAGATTTTCTCTAAGGAATAATCTTTGTCTCTACTTTCCAAGAAAGTATCCTGCTGGGGGCCTGGAGGAACTGAGAGCCTGGCCTCACTTCCAAGAACGCTTGTCTCCCTGACCACATTGACTTATTCTGCCATGATTGCATCACACGGCTAAGCAAAGGGGCCAGTGACACACTATGGGTGTTTGTTGTATTGGCTGAAGCGAAAGCTCACACCTTTCATTGGGATTGTAGCTGTGACAACTAAGTTCTGGAGTCGCTAGGACCCCATGGAGGAGAAGAGAGAGCTTCAAATGAAGCCAACACTAAGGAAAGAAGAAATACACAGTGAACAACACATTTCTAAGCACCTGGGCCCATGTGGGTCTGGAGCCATTACCCCTGGCCTTTTCAGTATCATGAGCCTGTAAGTTCTGTTTCTCATAAACCGGTTTGAGTTGATTTTCTCTCACTTTCTGTCACCAGTACTGCCTATTCCACACCTGTGACACCAAGACTGTTCGTATGAGTCACAAACTTTGATAACCTCATTTTTTCTCTTTACCCATGAAGATCAGTGTCATGGAGAACTCTGGAGAACACAGTCCAGCATCCCTGAGAGTAGTCCCAGCCAATGGCGGACGCATTACATCTCGGGTCCAAATTCACTCGATATCCAGGCTGCGATTGTGGGTGGAGTTCCTTTGAGACTTTCTTCTCTGCCAAGAGCAGCATAGACCTAAGGGTCCTCAGCAGAGGGCTCCACAGGAACCACTGCAGGGGGAAGGGGCTTGTCTCATGTCACAGGGCTCTACGGCTGCTTGGTGGCATGGCTGTGAAGACATCCACCAGTGCTTTGCTCTGGTCACACATGAGGATTGTGTGGTCCTTCAGCAACTGTGTAGCTCCAGCCCAGCCATGTCGTCACCCACCTGTGGCCTGTCCACACGGACACCGTGGTCCAGCCCTCCTGCCTGCAAGGGTGTCCCGTGCCCTCTGCACACTCACACACACACACACCTGTCTCTGTGCCCCAGGCATGCTTCCCGCTTCTCAGTGACTACAGATCAACTCTGACCCCAGGAAACCCCTGATGGCTGCCATCCGGCAGGTGCAACGGTAACTTGTCCAGTGAGCTCGGCATCCCAGCCTTGGGGCAGGGTCCTCTGTCGAGTCTGTCTGCCTTGCATGCTCTCCCTCCACCCTAAAGTGCCTTCCAGAGTTTCGTATCTTACAGTTACTTTTTGGTCGTATTTTAATAATTAAACTTCAACTGTTTGAATCACCGTGTGCTTTCAGTCTCGTGATGGTAACAGGACTGACACGCGGGGCAGATGACTGGCTGAGGGCTGCTCTCAGGGTGGTAAGGGGCTCCCAGCCGGCATTCAAACTGGGTTTAGGCATTTTCCCTCAGGAGTCATTGCTTGAGATCGTGCCTGCCACGGTGTGCTGGAGGGACAGCTGCAGAGGTTCTGCTCCTTTGGCCTTGAGCCTGGGCCGCCTCCATGGACACAGGAGGTTTGGGTTGTGGTTGGTAAAAGGTGGGGTTGGAGGGCAGGGCGGACAAGGAAAGCAAAGGGTCAGGAGAGCCATGCTAACAAGTTCATCCATCGCTGCTTTGCTGCCCCGCCCTCAGGGCCAAATGAGGAACGCGCATACCAGGACGAGGGTCCTAGAGCCAGGTGATGAAGTGAATCTTCTAGAACGCAGGGTTCTTCTGATTGTCCTGTGCCTCTGGGGTGGAGTTGAACAGGGGAAACCAAGCCCACGGGGCAAGGCTGGCCTTGAATTGTGGGCCCACACTTGGGAGCGTGCGGTAGTGAGCCAGCCCTTCCGGACGCCCCTGTTCTGTAAGATAGAAGTGGGCATCCCAGAGCCATGACTCATTCTTCATTGAGAGAGGATGAACAGAACCCAGAGGAGGGGCTAGATGAAGACAAAATGCCTCTCTGTCACCACGGTTGTCTCAATTCCCCAAGAAGGGGCCGGATGTGGGTGTGGACCCTACCCAGAAGCACCTGTAGTTGTCTGGAACCCAGCCTATGTGCACCAACAGGTAACGTGGACACAATGCTATTTGAGATTCTGATTTCAGTCACGTAGGAAACTATTTTTGCCCTTTTCAAAAATGTGCACTTTAGAGAACCTGGCCATGCTACTCGCATTGTGAATTGGACAGATTATTCCAGACCCTTAGAATCTAGATCTTAATATGAGAATGGAAAACAAAGAAAGCAACTTGTTTTTCCCAAAATGCTCTATTAAAGAAGGCTATTTCTATTCAGGGGCTCTGTCCATTGACATCGGAATGCATCATGTGCCGTATCAGGGCCGTGTTGGTTTGCATTCAGCAAACAGTGACCACACACGTGTCTTGTGCCTCATACTGTGTGAGGCCCTGGGATGCATAAGGGAATAAGCCTCCTTGTCTGGCCTGAAAATCATCTCTTCCAGTCAAAGAGGTGCACAGAATGCATTGAGACCATTCCAGACATCAATAAGAGAATGCAAAGGGTATAGGGAAGGTGGAGTTGTGAATTCTATACCTAATTGCAATAGATTGGCAGAAAAAGAAAATTTCAGGTAAGCATTTAAAAAATACAATTTCAAAATAAAATTAAATTAAAAATTGAAAATTAAATTAAATTAAATTAAATTAAAAATAAATAAAAAATACAAATTTCTGGGGTGCTTGGGTGGCTCAGTCAGTTAAGTGTCCAACTTCAACCCAGGTCATGATCTCACAGTTTCATAAGTTCAAACCCTGCCCCGGGCCCTGTGCTGACAGCACAGAGCCTGCCTCCGATTCTGTCTCCCTCTCTCTCTGCCTCTCTCTCTCCCCAAAATAAATAAACATTTAAAAATAAAAAATAAAAAATAAAAATTTTTGCAACTCAACATCAAAAGACAAATAACCCAGAGGAGCTGAACAGACATTTTTCCAAAAAAGACATCCAGATGGCCAACAGACACATGAAAAGAGGCTCCACATCACTCATCATCAGGGAGATGAGAATCAAAACCACAGTGAGATACCACCTCCCACCTGTCAGAGTGTCTAAAATCAACAACACAAGAAATAACAAATGCTGGTGAGGATGTGGAGAAAAAAGAACTCTCATGAACTGTTGGTGGGAATGCAAACTGGTGCAGCCGCTTTGGAAACCAGAATAGCGCCTCCTCAAAAAGTTAAAAATAGAACTACCCTACAATCCACGAATACCACTACTGGGTATTTACCCAAAGAAAACAAAAACACTAATTCAAAACAGTATACGCACCCCCATGTTTATGGCAACTATTATTTACAATAACCAAGATATGGAAACGACTCAATAGGTAAATGGATAAAGAAGAAGGGGCACACGCACACACTCACACACATGCACACACATGCACACGCACACACACCCACACATGCACACACACACACTGGAATATTACTCAGCCATAGAAAAGAATGAGATCTTTCCATTTGCAATTGGAAATTCCATTTCCAATGGCCTGGGAATAGATTATACTAAATGAAATGAAATAAGTCAAACAAAGGCAAATACCATGTGATTTCAGTTACATGTGGGATCTAAAAAGACACACAAATGAACAAACAAAACGCAGAAACAGGGGCACCTGGTAGCTCAGTCTGTGAAGCGTCCCACTCTTAATTTTGGACTCAGGTCATGATTTCATGGTTCATGAGTTCGAGCCCCATGTTAGGCTCTGCACTGACAGCCAGAGCCTGCTTGGGATTCTCTCTCTCCCTCTGTCTCTTTACCCCTTCTCTCTCCCTTGTGTGCTCTCTCTCTCTCTCTCAAAATAAAGAAATAAACTTTAAAAACAAAAAGCAGAAATAGACCCATAAACACAGAGGACAAACTGATGGGCCCAGCGGCGAGCAGGGGATCGGCAAAATGGGTGAAAGGGAGTGAGACACCAAGGCTTCCGGTCTGGGCGTGAACAAGTCACGGGGATGAAAAGCACAGCGTAGGGAATGTCGTCAATGGCATTTTAAAAGTGATGTAAGGTGACGGACCAGCTACAGCCGTGGCGAGCACAGCATAACACAAGGACTCGTCAAATCACTGTGTCGTGCACCTGAAACTAACGTGACACTGTGTGTCCACTGGCCTTCAATAACAAAGTGTGAATTTCTGCTACTGTACATCCTGCTGGTTAACTTTATGTGGCAATTGGGAGCACATGTTTGGATGATGCTATCATTGGACTCGGTGAACTCAGAGTGAGGAGATCGCCCTGTGTGATGTGGGTGGGCCTCACCAGTCAGCTGAACGTCAGGATAGAACAAAAAGACCAACCTCTCTCGGGAAAGAGGGAATTCTTTTTTTTTTTAATTTTTTATGCTAATTTATTTATTTGGCGGGGGGGAAATGCATGAGCAGGGGAGGGGCAGAGAGAGAGAGAGGGAGAGAGAGAATCCCAAGCAGGCTCCACACTGTCAGCACAGAGCCCGACGTCGGACTTGAACCCACGAACCGTGAGATCATGACCTGAGCCAAAATCCAGAGTTGGACGCTTAACGGACTGAGCCCCCCAAGTGCCCCAGAGAGAGAGGGAATTTTGCCAGCAGACAAGCTGCACACTTTATCTGCATGATGAGCTGTCCTGGCTCTTGAGCCTCCTGGCCAAACTACAGATGAGGATTTGCCAGACTCCATAATCACATGAGCCAATTCCTGATAATAAATCCCTTTATGTTATATACGAGCAGACACACACCCTCTCCGTCTCTATTGGCTCTGTCTCCAGAGAACTCTGACTAACACTCATCAGGAAGTGACCAAGGTTCACCTGACGCCTCCCTCCCTTATCCGCAGCTCCGCTTTCCACGGTTGGAGTTACCCGCAGTCGACCACGGTCTGATCCGTCCACCACAGATGGTCCTCCTTCTGACTTGCCCTCAGGAGGTCACCAGGCTACATCACAACGCCTACATCCCTCATCCTAATCATTTCATGCACGATGTGGGCAGTCTATCGTCTCACACCATCACAAGAAGAGCAGGCACAGAACCTTAAGATATTTTGAGAGAGAGACCGAGACCACATTCACGTAACCTTATTACAGGGTGTTGCTATGATGGTTCTATTTTGTTGTTAGTTATTGCTAATCTCCTGCTGACCCATATGTGCCTGACCCATAAATTAAACTTCATCATAGGTGTGTTTGCATAGGAAAAATCACAGTACGTATGGGGTTGTGGTACAGTCCATGGTCCCAGGCATCTCCTGGGGGTCTCAGCAGATCCCTTGGGGACACGGGGAGCCTGTTTGTTCATAATATGAAACGTGTCTTGTGTTTCCCAGTCTGAAACAATTCTGGTACAGAACAAGTCTCATACAGCAATCCAGGAAAGAAAAAAAATAAATGAATAAATGGGTACTCGCGTCTCACGGTGCATTCACACAGTGGCTGCCTGCATGCGTTACTGTCGTGTTTAATCCGTTAAAGGCAATATCCAGCCTCTGTATGAAAATATAAATTACCCGAAGGTAGTCCTTTGCCAACATAGCATGAGTAAATGGTGAGCAATACGGGTAGAAAAGCGGGAGACAAAAAGGCGCATTTTAAAGTGCAGTTTATTCTAATGCGGTACATCTTTACAAAGATGCTCCTTCACAGGAAACTCCAAGTGATTACAGTGGGGATGTCCTTTTAAGACCAGAAACATTGCAGCGTTTGGTAGGAAAAAGATCCGGCAGCCTTAGCGCCGTCACCATCCTGCGGATCACATGTTCATTGACCACAAATCGCAGAGAGCCGTGCGCGGAGGGGTATGGTCTGGAATCTAGCGTTCAGGTTGGGCTCAACCACATTCCATCTCTGGATGTGGTCTAGGGTACTTACTTCATTTCTTTTACCCATGATTCTCCCCTATCGGTACATAAAGGCAATAACAGATATTTTGTTATATGAGGTCTTAAAAGGATTCAGCGTGAGCATGCCTTTCAAAACTATAGTGGAAAGAAAGACAGCATGCAAATTTTAATCATTATTGTCACGAGGTACCTTCGAAGGTCCAACAGTGAGTGTTTGGAATATAAATAGGGGTTATAGTTGAAAGTACCAGAGTAGATGTACTGTTTTGGTTTGTCCAGTAAAATCAAATGAGTAATTCATTCATATGAATGAATGATCGTGCAGAGTGGATTGTGGAGGCTGAGAAGTCCCACCTCGACAGGCAGCAAGCCGGAGACCCAACAGGGGTGATGGTATGGCTCCAGTCCAAATGTGAGACAAAGGCAGGATGCCCCAGATCAAACCCAGTCAGGCAGAGACTCTACCTTTTGTTCTCTTCGGGCCCTCAGCTGATTAGATGAGGCCCACCACACTGGAGCAGGCATTTGCTTTACTCAGTCTATTGATTCAGACATTAACCTCATCCAGGAACATCCTTGCAGATATACCCTGAATCATGTTTCTCCAATGTCTAGGCAGCCCGTGATCCAATCAAAGTGACATGTAAAGTTAACCATCCCAGGGGGTTAGTGCTCTGAGACATACAGACTCCCAGGGATATCTTGAAGTCAACGTATCTGCAGAGACAGTTAAGCTCTGTCTTCCTTGACTTGTAGTAGATGCCCTGCCTGTCCTTCCTCTTCTGTCCCATCAGTCTCTGTTTCTTTGCATATGGATAATACTCAGCCCTTCTAATAATCCAGGCCCCAGTTGAGGCTATGCTATATGTTGGCCATAGAAACACAAGTCCCTGAATCCTGTTTTCAGAGGGACATGTCTGTGCAAAAAGGTCATTTTGAGAGCCAAGGATAATTTGTAAAATAAGAAGTATGTTTAAAACTACAAAATAGGGGCGCCTGGGTGACTCAGTCGTTTAAGTATCCGACTTCAGCTCAGATCATGACCTCACAGTTCATGAGTTCGAGCCCTGCGTCAGTCTCTGTGCTGACAGCTCAGAGCCTGGAGGCTGCTTCACATTCTGTGGCTCCCTCTCTCTCTGCCCCTCCCCCACTCATGCTCTGTCCCTCTCTCTCTCTCTCTCTCTCTCTCTCTCTCTCTCTCAACAATAAAAAAAAACATTTGAAAATTTTCATAAAAAATAAAACAAATAAAATAAAAGTATAAAATAAAGCAAAAGGAATAATAATAAAGGATACGATAAAAATAACTAAAATTTTAACATGTTAAAAAAAAAAAACCTTTAAAGCTCTGATCCAGTGAAAATCCCAGCAAGTTATTTTACAGATATTGACAAGCTGATTCTAAAGTTTACATGCAGGCAAAAGATCCGGGATAGCCAGCACAATATTGACAAAGAAAAGCGAAATGGGAAGACTGGCATTGCCTGACTTCGAGACTTACTGTAAAATTACAGTAATCAACACAGTGTGATATTGGTGAAAGAATAGGGAAATAGATCAGTGGCATAGAATAGACCACCCAAAAGTAGATGCCTTCCCACCCCAGGAAATACAGCCAACTGGTCTTTGAAAAAGACAACACAACTTTGAAAAGACAACACAATGGAGCAAAGATGGTCTTTTCTGCAAATGGTCCTGGAACAACGGGACATCTACATGCAAACAAATAAATCTAGACACAGATCCTACACCCTTCACAAGAAAGAATTCAAAATGGGTCACAGACCTAAGTGTAAAACACGAAACTCAAAAATGCCCAGAAGTTAACATAACAGAAGCCTAAAGAGCCTTGGGAAGGGCAATGGTTCTTTATCTAAAACATCAAAGATATTATCCACGAAAGAAATCGTTGATAAGCTGGACCTTATTAACATTTAAAAATTCTGCTCTGTGAAAGACAATATCAAGAAAAATAGAAGATAGTCCACAAACTCGTAGAAAATATTTGCAAAAGACATGTTACAAAAGACTGTTATCCAACATATACAAAGAACTCTTACAACTAAACAACAAGAAAATGAATAAGAGCATTTTTAAAATGGGCCAAGACCCATAACAGAAATCTCACCAAAGAAGGTATACAGATGGCAAATACAGATGTGGAAAGATGTTCAACATCATTTGTCAGGAGGGAAATGTAAATTAAGACCACAATGAGATATGACTCCATACCTATTAGAATGGCTGAAATCCAGAACACTCACAACACCCAATGCTGGCAAGGATAGGGAGCAACAGAAACTCTCAGTCGTTGCTGGTGGGAATTCAAGATGGTCCACCACACTGGAAGCCAGTTTGGTGGTCTCCTACAAAACTAATAATACTCTTATCATAGAATCCAGCAAACTCCCTGGTATTTGCTCAAAGGACTGGAAAACTTATGTCTACAAAAAACCTGCACATGAATATTTATAGAAACTTTATTCATAACTGCCAAAACTTGGTAGCAACTAAAATGTTCTTCAGTAGCTGAGTGGGTAAATAAACTGGAACATCCAAACAGTGGAATGTCACTTAGTGCTAAAAAAAGAGAGAGAGAAAAAATAAGCTATCAAGCCATCAAAAGATATGAAAGAATCTTAAGTGTATGTTACTAAGTAAAACAAGCCAATGTGAAAAGGCTACATATTATATGACTTCAACTCTACAACATTCTGGAAAATGGAAAAAATTATGGACATTAGAAAGCTCAGTGGTTGCTGCAAGGGGTAGCGTAGGGAGAAGTGAATAGTCAGAGAGGCTTTTTAGGGCAGTGAAAATACTCTGTATGATATTGTAATGATGGATACATGTCATTATGCTTTTGCCCAAACTCCTAGAATGTACAACACAAGATTGAGCTCTAAGACAAACTCTGGACTCTGGGTGATCACAATGTGTCAGTGCAGGTTCCACAATCATAACAAATGTACCCCTCCCATGGGGGATGTTCACGGTGGGGGAGGCTGTGCATGTGTGGGGTCAAGGAGTATATGGGAAATCTCTGGACCTTCCCCTCAGTTTTGCGCTCAAAAATAAAATAAGTACAATAAAACTGCTCTAAAAATAAAATATTACCAAAAAAAACCAAAAACCTAAAAGCTCTGTAAAAAATAACACACAAGTAATGCTTAATGCATATCTTACACTTTTGAAATTGTCTATCATCCCCAAGGCACGTGACCCTAATGAGTAAACACAACGAGTTTACCACACTGAGCAAACAACAGCTACACACAACCCAGCGAACAGATTTGTCATTGAGCTAATCAGTCCACTCAAAGGAGCAAATTACCATTTTGCTTCATGTTGCTAATTTTTATGTTGTAGCTCCGAATTAATCCATAACGCCAACAGTAAAGAGGAAACTTTGCCTTAGAATTTTGTTAGACCTAGAAGAATCTACTTCAGCCTCCTAAGGAAGAGTCTTGGTCCCAGACAAATTATTAAGATATTCACAGCAGTTCAGGTGAGGACCACAGCCAATCAGCACACACCATGCTCACTGTGCCATTCCTGCATCTGTCTGTGAACGTACCAAGAATGCTTTGGATTAACCTAGTTATCTGGATTCTCAAACCATTTCTCTCTTCTTTCAAATTGGAAGCTTCTCTGATTAAAGATGACCTGTCAGAACTGGTGCTCTCTCCTTGCCATCTCCAAGCACTTACTCTCTTCACGGTCCCTTGAGTCACCTTGAAGACATCTGTGGCTCCAGAATCTAAGTGTGAATCCCTTGTTCAAGGCCAGTCAAGGTGTCTAAGGAGACATAAATGGAAGGATGGAGGACAGAAAGATGGAGGATGGAATGACAATAAGATGGATGGATGGGTGGATGGATGGATGGATGGATGGGTGGATAGGTGGGTGGATGGATGGATGGATGGATGGATAGGTAGGTGGATGGATGGATAGGTAGGTGGATGGATGGATAGGTGGGTAGATGGAGGGGAGATAAAGCTATGGTTTGTGAGACTGTAGTTTTGGGGAACCATGGTAGCTCCTGCAAGCATGGCGTTGACCACTTGTAAGGACCAATTACATACAGGGTGATTGTGCTGAGCACCTTTTATTTATTATCTTAAGGAATCGTCACAGGAATCCCATAAAAGAGTTACAATTATTTTCCCTAGACTTCAAAAAGCACAGCCTTTTTGGTTATTAAAGGATCTGGACCTTGTATCCTTGTCTGTCTAGCCAGAAAGCTGTGGTCTTGACCTCATCCCTCTGCAGCCATACAGGATAGATAGAGCCCGTTGGTTACGAGTCAGTTTTTATCTAAGGGCATAAAGCTTTTCTCATCTCTGATTAGTCTACTGTTACTGCCTCGCAAAGGGAGGTTTGTTTTCTCCCCACATTCGCCCTGGAAAATCCTTCTTTAAACGATGTTTTCACTCAATCTCTTGCTGAGGCTACTTCCCTAGGCTCTGGTGCCAGAGGCTCTGTTGTTTGTAAGTAGTTCTCACTTATGATGAGCCAGATTCTGGGCTGTACAAGCATTAGGCTCATTCGATTCTTCCACCACCTTGATTAGATCGGTGTTATTACCCCCCTCCGTTTACTGAGTGAACAAACAGAGGCTCACATGAGGTTTCTGTCCACAGCATGCACAACTGACGTATCCAAGATTTGATCCCAGGGTTTGTCTTTCCCTAGAAATTATTCCATCAACCCCTGTGCTTGGAAAGAGAGTGGCGGGTCTAGCTGAGGAGTAGATAAATGTTGCCCCCTGCCAAGAACTGGTCAATTTTTTTGTCTCCAGCACTGGCACATGGAGACAACCCATCCCATTTCTAATGTATGGTAAACTGTCAGAGTTACTAAGACAAGCCATTAGAATCATCCAGCATATGTTTTTTTTTCCCCCCAGACCAGGCTCATGGAACCATCTTTGTTTCTGGTTGGAATGCCATTTAGATGTTCCCACAGGACAAGAACACGTGGCCTGGAAAGAATAGGACACAAATGTTCCAGAAATGTTCCAAATTAAACACTGTGGTAGGAACGTCAGCAGAAGAAAAAATCAGTTTCTTCCACTGTCTCTGATGTTCCTTCCACTGAACACCTTCTTGAAAATATTGCCTCATAAAGAGCCAAGTATGACTTTGTCTTTCTCCTGAAAACCAGTGGAAATATCTGAGCTACAGACTGGCCATGGGCAATAGGACCTCTCCAATCATTCAATCCCATTATATCCTGCTAACCTTTGGAAGATAATGCTCCAAATATATTTATGTCCTGTCCGTGTTCTCTACACAGAGTGCACGTTGAATAAGGCTTCCAAAACTTTCCAAATCTTACATTTTCATTTCTTACTGTTCCTGTGGTCTCTCTGTCAGGGAGTTGTAATGACAGTGGATGATAAAACGCCAGAGGTAAACGATAAAGCAAATAGGCTTTTAATTTGCATTTTTTGGAAGATCACACACAACACACCCAGCGTCCGTGCATCCCAAAATCATCACTGATGGTCTGAATGTGCCAATAATTTATCACCTGCACAGCTCTGCTGCAAAATCTATAAGAGAAATGGAAAATGTATTTTTCTGCTCTGGTAGCAAGAAAATCAATCTATGGCTGCTTGACAGATTCTGATCTTATGATTTAGGTGTCCTTAATCAGAGAAGGCTCATGAAGGGAGAGCAAAGTGCATTGGAATAATAAGGAAGAAACCTGGGGCCACAGAAAAGTTGCTCCAAGCCAAGTTGCCCAGCGCCATCTCTCAGAGCCACCGGGGAGGAAAAAGAGCGGCTACCTTCAACCCTGAGAACCTGGGGACCAGTCCTCACTCGGGCACCTGTGTCCTCAGCAGGTGACTGCGAGTGCATTGACCACACGCAGTTTCCACGTTGTCTATAAACTCTTGATATTGATTATGACCTCACAGGGCTTTCTGGTGATGACACAAACACGTTGTAAGTGATTCAGCAATATAAACGCATTCGAGTTTGTGAACGCATCGCAATTAGTACACGGCAGCTTCTACATTCCCTCCGCGCCTCAAGGCTTTTCCAGCAATGCTGGCTTCCAGAGCGAACTCCTTCCCTTTGCCTAAGAACACGTTTTTGCTAACCTGGAAACACGGGAGCTGGTCAGTCACCTGCTCTGGAGATATTTGCTCTATTTAGTCTCTATCTGCTGGCTGCTTCTTCCAATTTTCCCTAAGCTGTGCCGAGTGCTTAAGCCATAAACACAGAAAGAAGTGAGAAACTTTGTTCCCATAACACTTTTTTCTATTTAAATTCAATAGAATTTAAATAGACCTATGACACCCAGTGCTCATCGTGACAAGTGTCCTCCCTTAATGCCCATCCCCCATTTAACCCATCCCCCCACCCCCCTCCCCTCCAGCAGCCCTCAGTTTGCTCTCTGCATTTAGGAGTCGCTCATGGTTCTATGCTCTGGTCGCATGTTGTGGTGGGCAGAGAAACCCAATCGTGGTGTCGCGGAGAAAACCAGGACACCCTGGCCACACCAAGCACACGCCTTCACCCCTTCACCTCATGTCTGACCTTTCTCCTGCAGCCCGAGCTTGAGATGCAGTACAAAATTCATCAAGTTATTTATAAGGTAAGAACGAGATAAGACAGTCAAGCATTGCGTGTACATGCTGCACACAGCTGTGCAAATATTAACAAAGGAGCTTTCTGAATCTAACTCAATGCAGAAATTGTAATGTTCATCCTTGAATGAGTGAGCACCAGGGAGGTCCCTAAGTACCCTCTTTCCCCGCAAAAGGTGGGGAAAAGCACTTGTATAAAGAAGATATTTGCATATTGTCCACACTGAGGGATAGCTGTGACTGTCAGAATGGCAATAATACTTGGATATTTGCAAAGAGGAATGAAAAATAGATGAAGGCAGAGAAGTATTTTCTCCTTTAAAGAGAAACTTTTTCCGGTAGCTGAAGGCAATGACGGGGAAGGCTCTTTTCAATCTGTGCGTTACCTCTGCTGAGAAGATTATCAACCGCCTATCAGAATTGACCAGAAAAAAAAAAAAATCAAACCAGGTTCTCTTTGCCTTCAGGGACTGGGCAGAAAGGTGAACTGCACAAAAGGAGATGCGGTTCAAGAAGTGAGGTCTGTGCAGACACTAGAGGCACAGCCCCGTCCACCGGGCCCCTTTTGGATGGAGTCCAAGGGCCACCAAAGCTGCCCGTCTCTTTGCAAGGAAAGCGAGAAACTTTGATGAATAATATTTCATGGCCGGTTGGAACTTAAACACACAAACAATATATTTAAATGTCAATGTAAACCTTAAAAAATAAAACATGAGAGGGGCGCCTGGGAGGCTCAGTCGGTTGAGCGCCCGACTTCGGCTCAGGTCATGATCTCACGGTTTGTGGGTTCGAGCCCTGCATCGGGCTCTGTGCTGATGGCTCAGAGCCCGGAGCCTGCTTCCGATTCTGTGTCTCCCTCTCTCTCTGCCCCTCCCCTACTCGTGCTCTGTCTCTCTCTCTCTGTCTCAAAAATAAAACAGGAGAGCAAAACCGATGCATCTGAGGGCCATATTTATTCTCTGTCTAAACCCTAATGAAGGTAGAGTGTTCAAGGACTCCCGACTTGGAGCTCCACCATTACCTACGCAAGAGAGCAGTAATGACTACGCTGAAGACCAGTCAGCTAATGCAACTTGTATGTGTCTGTAAAGGTATCTACACTTAATCACTTGGCTAATAGCTATTGCACAGTGCATTCGGTTCTTTCCAATGGGTCATTGTGTTGGCTATTCTCTTAAACACGAGTTACTCAACTTCTTCAGTGTAAGGAAAGGGAAGCTTACCAGCATCCCTGGGAACTGAGAGTGGTGTGCCCTGTTTGAACTACCAAGGAGAAGGCACAAACGAATGCCTGCATTGTGTGAAGCAGAACTTCCCAGCCACAGAGCGTGTCCACACCACGTACCACGTTCTGAATCAGGCCGGGCTTGTCCTATGGCCATGAGGAGCCGTGCTGACATTAGTGCAAATCCTCCCTTTACACCAGCAGAATTTCCCATGTTACGTAGGTATTGTAGGTACGGTGGTTTGGACCTACGCTCTCCCACATGGTAGGTACCAGCCACTACCGTTGTGACAATGCCTACTGAGCATTTGCAACGTGTGCCATCCAAATTGAGATGCTCTGTAGTGTTAAATGTACCTCGGATTTCAGGGGCACCAGCGGCGGTGGGGGGGTGGGGCTCAGTCAGTGCAGCATCTGACTCCTGCTTTCGGCTCAGGTCATGATCTCATGATTCATGGATTTGAGCCCCGCACCTGACTCTGTGCTGACAGCACTGAGCCCGCTTGGGATTCTCTCTCTTCCTCTCTCTTTGCCCCTCCCCTGTTTGCTCTCTCTTTCTGTCTCTCTCAATATAAACAAAAGAACGCTTTTAAAAAAGTACACCATATTTCTAAGTCTCAGGGTGAGAAAAGAATGTAAAGTAACTTATTAATACTTTTTATATTGATTATATAATAAAATGATAATATTTTGTAAAACATTCTTTAAATTTACCTGTTTCTCTTTTGTTTTTTTTTTTTAATTTTTTTAACGTTTATTTTTTGAGAGACAGAGACAGAGTCTGAGCTGCAGAGGGGACGGGGGGGGGGGAGTCACAGATTTTGAAGCAGGCTCCAGTCTCCAAGCTGTCAGCACAGACCCCGACATGGGGCTCGAACTCATGAACCATGAGATCATGACCTGAGCCGAAGTCAGACGCCTAACCGACTGAGCCACCCAGGCGCCCCTCTCTTTTGTTTTTTAACAAGGCTATGAGCAAATTTAATATGAGTAATGGTCTCTTTATATTTTTATTGGACATGTCTGGTTACACCAAAGACTAGAAACACAAAGCAATTGCAGTGCTGACAATCAGAGTAGCAAGCTACAACGGTCATTGCCAACTGCTCCTAAAGGTGAGTACACACTAATGAGACCATCAAAAAGAAATAACGCAGCAGATTAAATGGAGAAGCATGGTTCTGAGCAGGTACCTGAAGACCAACATTTCATGTAATGATCTAAATGTGTGTGCATCAGAGCAGTCATAGATAAATAAGGGGCACCTGGGTGGCTTAGTCAGTTGAGCATCTGACTCTTGATCTCGGCTCAGGTTGTGATATCACGGTTCATGAGATCGAGCCCCACATATGGCTCAGCCTGCTTGGGATTCTCGCTCCCTCGCTCTCTGCCCCTCCCTTAATCGTGCTGTATCTTTCTCTCTCTCTCTCTCTGTCTCAAAGTAAATAAACTTTTTTTAAAAAAATAGACGAGCAAATCTCAGTAAGAGTAACACAATCAACCTACCAATTAAACTTTTACTGAATTTGTTAGGACATATTTGACTGTTGTTAACAATAACGAATCTTAATTCAACCAGGCTTTCGCGATAAAGACGTTCATTCTGTGTCTTACAGTACGAAGTCCAGAAGGATTGTGTCTGCACTCCGCCATAGTCCTCAGGGTTCTTTGGCTCTGTTTGTCCAGGCTATCGGCACAGTCACATCCGACCACGAAAGAAACCTCCAGCTCATACTCCATGGCCAAGGTTTGTTCCTATACCAAACATTTCAAGAGGCTCTGAGTGAAATTATCATGCCTGGCTTACAGCAGACATTTGACCTGTAATAGATTTCCGGGAGTCAAACACCCTTTCGCCACTGAGAACCTGAGAAAACGGACCACGTGGTAAATGACCACTGCATTCTATTGTGACCAGGAGGGCCGTGGACAGGGCAAGACGCAGGACGGGTACGAAACACTGAAACCAAGGAGCACAGACACTATGTGAGCTTCCTGGATTTTGTCTGAGACCGTAAAAGTACAACCTGTCGCTGAAATTAAATCCTGCACAATGTCACCACAGAGTTGTCACTCTGGGTGGTTGCGAAGGAGTTTGTAAATAGAATGAGTGTGTGTGTGTGCATGCACGGGTGCATGCCACTATAGATGTCTACAGAAAACACTTTGCAAGTGATACACGTTCTGAAAATGGATGGTTTGTCTTCATCAGCCTTCCCTAGGGGTCCTATTTTAAAAGATACTGCTTGCTTCTGTTTCCCAAAAAGTACATTTGATGTTGGCAACTTGAGCGTTTGCTATCATATACTGGAATCACAATCATATATATATATATGTATATATATATATATATATATATACATATATATATATACATATATATATATAAAGTTTTATATCACATGTTAAAATATATTTGTACACACACTTGTGTTTGAAACTAATTTTACTCTTTCCCATTTCTGGTTGCTTCTGTTACTCAATTCTGCTTGATCTTCAGCTGTGAAGATTTGACATTGAAAACTGACTTCTTTTCTTCTTATGTAATTTATGTAGGTGGTGAAGATATATACTAAGTATTATAGTTTTTATAACAGACAGTTAATCTTTTGTGCCCCCAAATTTCCTGAATTTTCAGATTAAAAGATGACAAAGCATTCCAACCAGGATTTTTAAAAAAATAATGGAAATAAATTTTTAAAACCTAAAATGAAAGGGGTGCCTCGGTGGCTGACTCCTGATTTCGGCTCAGGTCATGATCTCATGGTTCATGAGTTCGAGCCCCACATCGGGCTCTGTGCTGACAACGCTGAGCCTGCTTGGGATTCTCTCTCTCTCTCTCTCTCTCTCTCTCTGCCCCTTGCTTGTGTGCCCTCTCTCTTACTCTCTCTCTTGCTCTCAAAAATAAATAAATAAACATTTAGAAAAAAACTAAAATGTTGTTTAAAAATCTGTAATGATAAACTTGCTATAAAAAGAGGATGCAACCGAAGTCAACTGCAAAAACTTTTTAGTTCATCAAAGGCTATGCCTAATTAACCTCTGTCACGCAGACTGTCAGAAACAGAATTTGATCGCATTTATTCATTGAAAGGCCAGAATTCACCGGCTGCACACCTGATTTCCCTTCCAGGAGTGGGATTCACGTCAGGCGTTCCCAGAGGGTAAGTTCCCGACAGAATCGTCAGAGTTCTCCAATCAGAGACTCAATCCTGTCTCAATACACAAACGCTATTTTTTATCACTGGGAGTCCATAAAGCCTCCAGGCAACGCTAAATATAATTAGAAAACGTCCAACAGATTAGCACGTAGATGATTTGTGTGTCAAACTCGACACCATCATGATGAATGCAAAATTACCAACCGGAACATCTGAGAGCTTATTCATAATAGCAATGAAACCTAAAGTCCTCCAGAATAAACTATGGACAAGATGCGTGAACTGCAAGAAAACACTATGAAAATGTACAGATGGACACAAACAATGATTTGAGTCACTAGAGACAAAAAGCCTTTTCCTGAATGAAGCCAACAGGCATTGACGTGTATCTAAGTCAAGGCAGAGATTTTAATGAAATACCAGTCAAAAATCCAAAGGAAAAGCGTAGGTAACCTAGCAAACTGATTGTAAAACTCACCCTGGAAGAATAAATAATGACATCATCGAAGATGTCCACTTTAAGGTCACCTGAAGTGACTCATCCAACTACATCTCTAGCCACACACACGTGGAACGTAAACCGTGGTAGGCCACCGTTACACGCTAATGAAATGTTGAGTATCTTGCGCATTCGTATACTTGGTTGTGAACACAATTAACAGTCACATGCGGCTACGATATATCAGCGAACGGATCCAGTGGGGAAATCGGGAGAGATGAACAAATGTTTGGCTGAGATTAATTACTCCAAGGGAAGCCGTGTTGCCTTTCGTGTGTGATCCCAGTAGCTATGGCTTCCCGCATGTGTCCTATAATCAGCTATAATAATGGTGAGGTCTCTGATTCATTTTAAGTCTTTCCATTATGACCATATTTAGAACGTGCATTCAATATGTGTAACTCCCTTCTCTATTATAGGCTGAAGCGTATTTTACCCATCTGGCTTGTCTTATGCTCTTTCCCATGGTGGCGGGTGCCAGGCATCCTGTCCTGTCACATATAGTCGGTCCAGCTGAGGACGTGTCCCATGTTATGGGTTCTGTAAATTCTGTGCGCTTCGCCCCTTCTGACTCCAGTGCCGTCCAGTGTCCGCCATGCCTGTGAGACGTGCTTGACTCACGTTCTTTTCAGTGTTAGAGCATCTTCCTCCTGCGCTGGTGAGATAGCAGTGATTACCAAGTCTGTGCCCAAACTCTGAGAGTGTAGCCGTGTTCATTCCTTACCCATTTGTTAAGGACAAAAAAATCCAATATGAAACACAGACAAGTCCATTAATGTTTTTAATGTCTGCATTAAATTTATTTTTAACAAGTTTCCTAATTTTTTTTTGGTTGGGTGGGGAGAGCAGCAGAGACAGAGGAAGAAAGAGGATCCCAGGCAGGCTCCAGACTGTCAGCACAGAGTCAAACGTGGAGCTCGAACTCACGAACCTGTGAGATCACAACCTGAGCCAAAACCAAGAGTCAGACACTTAACTGACCGAGCCACCCAGGCACCCCTGTCTGCATGAATTTTACATGCTGAAGACCTCACGTTTTAGAAACTCTAAGGTAATTTAAAAAGTTTAAAATTTAAAAAGTTTAAAAGTTGGGTAGGGGCGCCCAGGTGGCTCAGTCGGTTAAGCATCCGACTTCGGCTCAGGTTGTGATCTCGCAGTCCATGAGTTCAAGCCCCGCATCGGGCTCTGTGCTGACAGCTCAGAGCCTGGAGCCTGCTTCGGATTCTGTGTCTCGCTCTCTCTCTGCCCCTCCCTCACCCACACTCTGTCTCTCTCAAAAATAAATAAACATTAATTTTTTAAAAAATATTGGGTAGGTCATTGCCTAAGAACACACCAGATAATTACTAAAGTTTCTCTCCTCTCAATGAAACAGGTATTAATTAACAGATGTGATGTGGATGGTAGGCATGCTCATTCGATCCCTCATTACACTGTTCTCACGTGTACACATCAGCTGATTCTTAGGAAATCTTATCTCCATCACAATCACTGCTGTGTCACAACTGTCTGCAAGAATGCCAGGCACATAGCCATGTTCTTGTCAGTATTTGTTGGAGAAATAAATGAGTGACCTTTTGAAAGTCCTAAGTGTTCTCACCGAAGCCAGTCCCTTACTCATGTGATTTGTTTTCATGATGTCGACCAAACTATCATTCTTGGAAACAGCAACACAGGGGCGCCTGGCTGGCTCAGTCGGTTAAGCATCTGGCTCTTGATTTTGGCTCCGGTCATGATCTCTAAGAAATCACTCCACCTTGTGCTACAGAAGGGGGTCTGGAGATGAGACCACCTGACGAGACGCACCAACCTCAGAGGTGGTGAGAAATGTGTAATCTCAGACCCGCGCTAGACCCGTGGAATCAGCATCAGGGTTTCACAAGATCCGCAAGTGCTCTGTGTGCACATTGAAGTTTGCATGCTCTGCTCTAGGTGACCAAGATGTGGCTGAAGGAAGGGAGAAACGTATCCTTGTTTAAATAGCGAATAAGGAACTGCGGAGTTAATTTTAAGATTTCCATTTAATTTACATGATTAGGAGGGGATAAAGTGGCCGTCAGAATATAAGGATGTAATAGAGGTACAAACTTCCAGATGTAAAATAAGTAAGTCATGGAGATAAAGAGTCGAGTGTAGGGAATATGGTCAGTGATGTAGCCACAACTTGTATGGTGACAGATGGTGACCGCACTATCTTAATGAGCCCCGAGTCAGGTACAGAATTGGCCAATCACTACGCTGTGCACCTGAAACTAACGTAACTTTGTATGTCAACCAGACTTCAATAATAAATGTTTAAAAACATAACAGGAGGGGCACCCGGGTGGCTCAGTCAGTTAAACATCCAACTCTTGATTTCAGCTCAGGTCATGAGCTCACGGTTGTGAGCCCCCCCGCATCGGGCTCTGCGCTGACAGTGCAGAGCCTGCTTGGGATTCTCTCTCTCTCTCTCTCTCTGCCCCTTGCATTCTCTCTCTCTCTCTCCAAATAAATAAATAAACATTAAAAAAAATAACAGTAATCACCTTATTTAAAAGTGTATTAGTAACAATTAAATAAACAATAAAATAAAATAAAGCCAAAGCTTTAGAGAGAAAGAAAAAAAAGCAATAACATTAAAACATCCCACCTTGTGGGAAGTATTGTGTGACCTTAGATATCTTTATTCTCACTCCAGCTGAAGACATAGAACATCAAGTATGTTGTGAAACCATCAGAGGCTAAATGAGTTTTCAACTCATTGGAGTTTTCAAAACTGGAGTTTTCAAACCCATGGGGAGCATCATGAAAATTTGAGCCAGAGGGTATGAAACAGGAAATACAAATGGTGAGGATACACACCTCACGTGGGAAAGGGCGTGCATCACACCTGTTTCATGCTGTTCATACGATACATATGGATAAAGCCGAATGATACAAAATGGTGACAAATGAAAAGATGGCCCAGGGGCACCTGGGTGGCTCAGTCGGTTGAGCCTCCGACTTCAGCTCAGGTCAGGATCTCACAGTTTGTGAGTTCGAGCCCCGCGACGGGCCCTGCGCTGACAGCTCAGAGCCTGGAGCCTGCTTCCGATTCTGTGTCTCCTCCCTCTTTCTCTGCCCCTCCCCTGCTTGCGCTCTGTCTCTCTCAAAAATAAGTAAAAATATTTTTTTTTAAAAAGGTGGCCAAGAGCATTAAAATAAAAAGCAAAAGTGTATTAACCAAGTAAAAGAACAGGAGTACTGTTTATTTATAGACGATTGGTACAAACCTGTGAGCTAAGTTCTTCATTCTTACAGCCATTCCAGAAGTTGTCCATTCCAAACCTGCACCCCTGCAGCTGACCGTGGCTCCCACATCCCCTCGCACTGCCTGGTGATAACGTTCCCTGGTCAACCCACCCTTCCAGCCCCCAGGACTGCTAGCTCATGACTGTCGCTTCAGATCTCCCACATTCCCTGAGCCCAGCCTCACTCTCTGCTCAGGATGTTGGTCTTCACCTCCCTGGGAAAACAGAAACATTCCAAAGCAAAGCCATGCTACCTTCTGCCTCCAGCCCCTCAAACCATGCCACCATCTTCCTTCACTGGGCTCAACATTAACGGCCAGTGATTCCATCTCAGGCTCAAACGTACACACCACCTCTCTGCCCACCAGTCAAGGGCATCTCCTGAAACCTTCCTCTCTAGTTCCAGAATCATCAGTTTTCCAATGCCACTGGCTCCCTCACATCAGTGTGCCGTGTATGTCTTTAATCCATGCTTTAAAACAATGCCATCCTTCCACGTGCTAACCACTTCTATGCATTTACCGCCAGCTCAGGCTCTCCTCTGACCTCCAGAATCACATGGCCAATGTCAGAGTCAACATCTTACACAGATAGGTAAAAGATGCCTCAAATTTCACACGCCTACAAGTGATCATCTCAATTGATGGCAACTCCCTCCTCCTGGGGGTCCAAGACAAACACCTTGTGGCCATAATTTTCTTCCCTATTAATTTATACCAAAAAATACACAGTATCAAAAAACATCTAGAACCGAGTTACCCTTCAGCATGCCAGTAGCATATGTCACCTGGAATAATACACTCGTCTCCGGAATCATGTCCCTCATGCTTCCCTCACTCACTTCCTCCGGCCCCAAACCACACTCTTTGTCAGCAGCAATGCGGCAAAAAACATCATGAAAGACGATGTCACATTACATTAAAATTCCACACAAAACTGCCAGTAGATACCCATTTCTGACCAAGTCTAAACCAAATTATCTGTTTTTATTGAGATGCAGTTGATATGTAACATTATATCGGGTTTAGGGGCACAACGTCATGAGTTCATACTGGTATATATGGTGAAACGATCACCACAATAAATCTAATTAACATCCGTCACCACAGATAGTTCACTTTCTCTTGTGATAAGAATTTTAAGATGTACTCTCTTAGCACCTTATTTTTAAAAAGCTAAGTTACTTATCAAATTCTCCCAGGTCCCTGATGTCTTTGCCTCTCTGCTTCCCCGTGGCCATGCTACCTACCGGTTCTTGGCCTTCCTCTCTGCTCCAGTCCCGATGCTTCTGGATGGGATATGCCAGGCAGGTGCCCAAGCCCAGGCTCTCACTCTTGCCTTTCACCTAGATCTGCTCATAGCTCACCCTCCAAATATATAATAAAACATATTTCCCCAATGAACCCATACTGGTCATCTTGCTAAATGCTAAGCCCATGCTCCTGGGATTCTCCACTCTCAGTTGCTGGTTTGGTGGCCCTTGTTCCATAGGACACATCACCTTCAAACCATTCATGCCATTTATTTCTCTATTTTGTTAATTACCTTTTATTGCCATGGGAGAATGTAAATCGATTGCAGGCAGAGACTTTTATCTTTTTTATTCGCTTCTGAAGCCCCAGCATTTTCAGATAAAAACAGAGATCTTGGTGCCAGCACATTCCCACAATGGCAGAGCATGTCCATCTCCCAGACCATGTAGGAAACGTGTACTTCCCGCCTTCCTGGCACATAGCTGGGTCGTCTCATTGGGTTCTGATCCATGAAATTTGGGCACAAGTGGTGGGTGTGGCTTCCAGACAGACCTGGTCACAGCACCTGACAGATAATAACCGGTGTTCTCTTCTCCCTTATGGAGGTGAATGTTCATGGTATGTGATGAGGGCAGCAGGGGAGCCCAGGTCCCTGGGACACAACACAGGGAGTGCAGCCCAGGTGGGCCCCATGACCGTGTCAGACAGGACACAGGTTTGAAAAAAGGTAATGATGTGATGCCACTGATACCTACATGTGACTTATAACAAATCTCAGTTTAGTACCTCCTGGCTAGTGCACTGCCTCTGGGTATTTATAATCTAGAGAACACGCATCAGCAGAAGGAAAGCGATCACAGATGAATTACCTTGAAGGCAAAACGTGATAAGCAGCAAAGAAAGTAAGAAATATGTGGGAAAATCCAAGTGAATATTGAGGTATAAAATTGAAAAAAAATAATGCTGGAGAATGAAATAAATACTTAAACACTCATAAGATACAATTAAGAGAATAACCTATAATGTGAGGTGCTTTGACAATCTAGGAAGAGCATGAAGGTATCTAAAGCTATTACTAGGTATGAATATTTCATTTCTAAGGTAACCACCAAAGAATAGTAATGAGGTACACAATGTCCGTTTCTAGAAGGGACACGAAATGATTAAAAATAATAGATCTACAAGAAATCAAACTATAGCTAAAAAGAAGCAAAAGGATCAATTAATAAGTGTAAATCAATATATATCAACATGTAATCATACAAAAGAATTGATCAATAATTTGAATAACTATAAATAGACTAAGTGTTCCAGTTAAAAGATGAAGACTGTCAGGCTAGAGTGACAATAAAATACAACTATGTACAGCTTTCAAGAGATCCGTCCAATATGTGACAGTAGTAATTATGATAACAGGAAACCAAAGAAGCTAATGAAGATACTTTTACTTACTCATCTTCAGTGGGTGAAAGAGATTGTTTTTAAAAAGAAGATGATGCCATGTCTCTCTCAAGCCAGCCCAACTGTTCAATCTCAAATAACATATGAGAATAAAGGTAAAAATAAAATGATGGACAAGAATACAGTCTGCTGCCCAACCATATACATTTTAATGCCAGAAAAAGCATGACTAGTGGAAAAATGACCACATCCTACTGATAACATCCAATTTGCTAGAAATTGGGTATATATATGTGTATATATATATATATATATATATACACACATATGTGTATATATATGTATATATACATATATATGATTGTTACATATATACATATATATGCATATACGTATATACATATGTATATGTTACATATATACATATACATGTATATGTTGCATATATACATATATGTATATGTTACATGCATGTTATGTGTACATTCATGTGTACATATAACATGTGCACATGTATACATATATACATATGTTATATATACATATTTTATATGTATATGTATACATATATACATACATATGTATATTGTTACATATATACATATTGTTACTTATATATGTATATATGTATATGTTACATATACATATATATGTACATGTTATATATATATGTATATGTTACATATATACATATATGTATATGTATATGTTACATTATACATATGTATATATTGCATATATGTATTGTTACATATATACATATGTATATATTACATATATGTATATGTTACATATATACATATATATGTATAATATATACACATATATATTACATATATATATATATGATTGTTTTTAAAACACCCTTCTAAGGATCTGATATAACAAGTGGACAGAAAGGAAAGATTTTGATGTTTGGAACAAACTTGACCAAGCATCATAAAAAAATAAGTTCAATTATCACAAAATACACATTTTTTTTTTCAAACACACATAAAAAAACATGACTGGACAGAAGGCTACACATTTTCTAATTAGATTTCACAGAATTACATACTATAGAATATATCTCCACACAATGCAACTGAAAATCAATAAAAGAAATAACTTGAAGTTCTTATATATGTTTAAAAAACAAAGGTGGCTCAGTTAAGTATCTGACTCTCAGTTTGGGCTCAGATCATGATCTCATGGCTCATGAGTTCAAGCCCTGTGTCGGGCTCTGTGCTGACAGAGCAGAGGCTGCTCCGGATTCTCTCCCTCCCTCTCTCTCTTCCCCTCCCCCCCCCCCACACATGCATGAACACGCTTCCTCTCTCTATCTCTCAAAATAAATAAACGCTTAAAAAAAACAGAAGAAAAGAGTAAGACCACACTTCTGGGCAACACAGAGTCAAAGAAGAAACCATGATGGACATTGTAAATAGTCGCGAATTAAATAGTAGTAAAAATGGTGCATCTCAAAACTGAGTTTACAGCTCATGCTCCAATTAGAAGGCAATTAATAATTTTATGGGACTTCATTAGAAATAATTTTATGGGACTTCATTAGAAAAAATTAAAGAAAAAATTCTATAAATCTTTGAGCTAAGCATCCCTCAAAGAATGTAGGGAAACAAGCACGTCTTAAAAATAACAAAACACAGGGGCGCCTGGGTGGCTCAGTCGGTTAAGCGTCCGACTTCAGCCAGGTCACGATCTCGCGGTCCGTGAGTTCGAGCCCCGCGTCGGGCTCTGGGCTGATGGCTCGGAGCCTGGAGCCTGTTTCCGATTCTGCGTCTCCCTCTCTCTCTGCCCCTCCCCCGTTCATGCTCTGTCTCTCTCTGTCCCAAAAATAAATAAACGTTGAAAAAATAAATAAATAAATAAATAAATAAAAATAAATAACAAAACACAGCTAACTAAACAAGGAAGGCATTGTTACAGAGAAGATATTAAGGAAACAGAAAACCAGCATGAAGAGATGATAAATAAAGGCAAAATTGGGCTCTCTGAAAAGAGTGTTAACATGCTCTTCTCAGGTTGAGCAGGAAAATGAAAGAGAAGGCAAAAATAGCCAATATAAAGAATGGAAACAAGAAAATCACTGTTTGTCTGCAGATATTACATAGATATTAAAAGGATATTATGACTAATCGTATGCCAGACACTTAAAATTTTATGTGTAATGGAAAAAATGAAAACCGATTCGAGGGGAAACAAGTAACTTGAAAAGGCTTCTAACTGTCAAAGAAATCTAATCAGTAATCAAACATCTTCCCACAAAGAAACTGCCTGGTGTCATTGGCAATTAGTACCAGATGTTCAGGAAAGAAATATCCCAACCAATGCCAACTGTTGAAGAAATTTTCTTTATTTTTTAATGTTTATTTATTGAGAGAGACAGAGAGAGAGAGAAACACAAGTGGTGGAGGGGCCGGAGAGAGGGGGACAGAGGCTCTGAAGCAGGCTCTGTACTGACAGCACAGAGACTGATGTGGGGTTCGAACTCATGAACCATGAGATCATGACCTGAGCCAAAGTCTGACACTTAACTGACGGAGCCACACAGGTGCCCCTGGAGAATTTTTTTTAAGTAGTTATTTCCCAACAAAAGTGAACTTCAAACTTATCTCATTCAGAAAGATGCATACATTCCAAAAAAAAAAACATTAGGAAACTAAATTCAGCAAAACAAAACAAAAACAAAAACAAAGAAATGGCAAACATAAATGACCAAGTTGTATTTGTTTTGGAGAGACAAGCTTCAGCCAACATCAGGAAATTATTTAATCTCACGGATCTTTTTTTTTTTTAATTTTTTTTCAACGTTTTTTATTTATTTTTGGGACAGAGAGAGACAGAGCATGAACGGGGAGGGGCAGAGAGAGAGGGAGACGCAGAATCGGAAACAGGCTCCAGGCTCCGAGCCATCAGCCCAGAGCCTGACGTGGGGCTCGAACTCACGGACCGCGAGATCGTGACCTGGCTGAAGTCGGATGCTGAACCAACTGCGCCACCCAGGCGCCCCTAATCTCACAGATCTTAAGACACAGAGACATCCTAAGAGACAGAAAGCATTTGATGAAATTTAATTTCCATTCATAATAAAAATTCTTAGCCAACTAGAAATTGAAGAGTTGCTTCTAAAAAAAGAAAAAGAAAAAAATGCTGAGTCTAGTAACTAACCACCCAACAGAATACAGACCAGGATGGAGCAGCTTACGAGAGGGTCTCAGAAGCTCTTTGCTGCCAGAGGAGGAGTGAGGGGAGTGTGTTGGATAATGCAGCCCAGTAGGGATTGAAAAGTAGCCCTCTGCAGAAGACAGAGCAGTCATTCATTTGCACACCATCAGTCTGAAAGAATTTCCATTATGAACTTGTCGGTAGGTCCATCATGTCCTGCATACTTGAGTCCCTCACAGTTTATGGTTTTTAAGCAGCTGCAGCTGGAAAGAGAGTGCCGGTAAAACAGCTTTCCAGTTTTGCATCTCTGAGACAACTCGTGCTGCACAGTTTTCGTTTTACGTCCCGGTTCTTTGTGGTGAAAGCTTTGCTTCCGGGGTCTGCAAAAAGACAAGGAAGACTCTGGTCACCACTCCTGACAGCCAGGTACAATGGTTGTTAGCAAGCGGGGCACAAAAAAAAAAGAGAAAGGGAAAAAGGCTTGGAAAGGAAACACATTTTTGCAGATACACGATTGTAGAATTAGAAAAGTAGTTAGCAAGTTTGCCAAACAGTCCATATAAACAAATCAATGTGGGGGACACCTGAGTGTCTGAGGTTGGTTAAGCGTCTGACTTCAGCTCAGGTCATGATCTTGTGGTTCATGGGTTCGAGCCCTGCACTAGGCTCTGTACTGACAGCTCGGAGGCTGGAGCCTGCTTCAGATTCTGTGTCTCCCTCTCTCTCTGCCCCTCCCCTTCTCATGCTCTGTCTCTCTCTGTCTCAAAAATAAATAAAAACATTAAAAAAATTTTTTTTAAGTATTTATTGAGGGGCGCCTAGGTGGCTCAGTTGGTTAAGCCTCCGACTTTGGCTCAGGTCATGATCTCGCAGTTTATGAGTTCGAGCCCCACATCAGGGTCTGTGCTGACAGCTCAGAGCCTGAAGCCTGCTTTGGATTCTATGTCTCCCTCTCTCTCTGCCCCTCACCTGATCACGTTCTGTGTCTCTCTGTCTCTCAATAATAAATAAATATTTAAAAAATTTTTAAAGTATTTATTGGTATGACTGAGGTACAAAAAACTACATGTATTTAATGCATACAACTTGATGAGTTTCAAGATAAATATGAGTGACCTTGAACAACACAGGTTTGAACTATGTAGATCTACTTATGTGTGGATAGTTTTTAATAAATACGGTACAGAATTATAAATGTGTTTTCCCTTCCTTGTGGTTTTCTTCATAACATTTCCTTTTCTCTAGTTTACTTTATCACATGAGTATACCATGTAATAGGTATAACATACAAAACGTGTGTTCATCGACTGTTTATGTCATTGGTGAGGCTTCCGGCCAACAGCAGGCTATTAGTAGTTAAGTTTTGGGGGGAGTCAAAAGTCATATACAGGTTTTTGACTGCACAGGGATTGGCGCCCCCAGCCCCCACATTGTTCAAGGGCCAACCACATATGCACATAAGACTATCACCACCATCCAAAGGCATTTCTTCACACCTATGAAATTACTTTGAAAAATTAAATAACAGCAGCACCAGAAAAGATGGCATATGCAAGAATAACTCTCATGAGTCCTCTACAGAAAAATCATAAACTACTGAGTGATATTCAAAAAGATGCAAATAAGGGTGCCTGGGTGGCTCAGCTGGTTGAGCGTCCAACTTCAGCTCAGGTCACGATCTCACAGTTTGTGAGTGTGAGACCCACATCAGAATCTCTGCTGTCAGCTCAGAACCTGGAGCCTGCTTCAGGTCCTCTGTCTTCTCTCTCTGCCCCTCCCCTGCTAATTCTCTCTGTCTCTTTCTCAAAAATAAATATACATTTAAGTAAATAAAGCAAAAATAAGAGACATAAATCATTGGAGAGAAAAGCCACACTCATCAGTTGGAGAACCGATGTGTAAAAATGTCCTTTCTCCAGACTTGACTGTGGATTCAGCGCCTGGCCGGTCAGAGCGAGAACACGCCTGAACGAGCAGGTGGCAGGCACGGCAGGGACACACATCAGGGACGTGGAAGTGACAGTCTCCACCATGGCAGCACTTGCTGGAGGCTACCTGGGAAAACCTCTGACCTGCACGTCTCAGCATCCTCATCAGGACACTGGGTAAGGATAACTCCAGGGAATATTTTGAGGATTAAACCAGTTAACGCACGTAAAACACTTAATGATAGGCAATAGAATAAAACATAAAAGCAGGTCCAAGTGTACATTTGAAGGGAGTGGACAAAAATCAAATTAAAAGTGACTTCTCCCGAAACAAGCTTAAGACCCAGAGGGGGTGCAGGATGCCCAAGTCAGTTACCAGCGGACGGAGTCTCCAAGGTGGGCTGCCCAGGGAGCGGCTTATTCTTTGCACAACATGAAGCGTCGAAGCGAGCCAGGGTCAGAACGGCCCTGGGAGCAAATTGGCTGATGCGGGGTCTGCATGCGGGATGGGTGGTCCCGACCTTCGTTGGATGCTTCTGCTGCTTGAGGCAAGAGGTAGGGGAGACCAGGGTTCCTTGACAGGGCAGCACTATTTGGAAAACTTTGGGATATTAAAAAAAGAGAGAGAGAGAAAGAAAAAAAGGAAACCGTAAAGGGACAGGTATGTTTTTTGTAAAACCTGTGACTTCCAGCCTGCGTCCTGAGAGCCACCAAACCCACCGCTGTGTCCCCCTTGCTGTGACTGCAAGTGGTGTCAGCACGCGGCTGTGACTTCGCCTCCTCTGACAGCTGGGCTCACCTCCAGAATGGCTCTTTTTTTTTTTTTTCAGTGTTTATTTATTTTTGAGAGAGAGACAGAGACAGAACTTGAGCAGGGACGGGCAGAGAGAGAAGGAGACAGGATCCAAAGCAGGCCCTGCACTGAGTGAAGAGCCAGACGTGGGGCTCAAACTCACCCACTGTGAGATCAACCTGAGCTGAAGTCGGATGCTTAACCGACCGAGCCACCCAAGGGCCCCCAGAGAAGCTCTTAAACTGAGGAGCTGGGACGTCCCCCAGGTCTGTACATTTCAGCTCAACCTGGATGTCACTGATCTTGGCGCCAGTGACCCTTACTGTGGCAGCGATGGGGGCGCCTGCCTGCGAGGCCCACACGAGATGCTCGTGAGTGTTCTCACTGCTGTCGTGATCATGGAGTGTGGCTGAGAACGGAGACCTCACAGGGGCAGACTCAACTGGGGGGTCAGTTCATGGTCATGTCCCCGGAGCCATTTCCGGATGTGCTACCCAGTCCCTAGAATGGGGCCAGGTCAGGCGTGGACTCCCTTGGAGGCCACTCTGCTTTCACGGTGTTATAAAGTCACTGCCACCCAGCTCGCTCGTCTGCATCCACATCCTGATCAAATGGCACTGCTGTTACCCTGTGTCATAACGCCCGGAGCAAAGAGGGGCCGCCAGCCTCTCACGCACACGCAGTCCTCAAAGTTGTAGAAAACACACCAGGACCCGCGCTGGCCAGGTCACGGACTCGGAGATTCAGCCTGCTGTCTGAACACAGACCTGTCCTATGCGATCGGGGCAGGCGCTCTCGGAAGCAGGTTTCAGGGCTGACCTTTACACTCGCTTTTAGCAGCTGGCTCTCATGAAGCTTTGTCAGGACCACTGCCTCCTTCGTGCTGTGTCAATACCTCAATGCGATCGCTGAACTGAGAAAACACAAGGGAGAAAAGACACAGTTAATTCAGCCCCGTGTTGCCTCCATTATTAGCGTGCTCTCGGAGAACAGGCGATTTGGAGGCCGATGTGCCTGTGCTCTCCTTCACATCCACTGCCTCATCCTGCCCCCGGGTCTCCTCTGACCTCACCTTGTGTTAAAGATCTGAGTCCTTGTCTTTGACTCTTTTCAGAAGGAGACAGTATGTTCTGCGCTCGCAGGACCTGCACAGCCTCCGGCACACGGAAGATGCTCGGTTAATGTTATTTGAAAGGGTAAGTGACAAGGACGAGCTGACACACACATCAGAGAAGAGGAGATCTTTCTGAAGGAGCTGTCTGCCCAGAGCCACGCTCTCCCTGAGGCACCTGCCGGTTCTGGACAGAAGAGGGTCACACGCGAGCAGGGCAGAGAGGCCCGGGGAGGGAGAGGGGAGTGGAAACCAGCGAAGACGGAGCAGTCCCTGGAGGCTGGAGGGCGACACCGACACTCCGTGGGGCTCACACACTGACCCCCCCCCCAAAAGATATCTGCTGAGCTCTGGGCGGAGCTAGAGGTGGGCATCTGAGCAGAAAGCACTGACTTAGTGAAATCTGTGGGCACATCGTTGCGCTCAGGAAAAGCTAAGGGGATGCCCTTCAGACATCGCTATGTTTCCCTAAGGAAATTTAAATTAAAACATACAGAAGTACACGCAAATTTGTTTATCATGGAATTTTTTCTTCTATAAAAAGCCTGGGTAATGTGGAAATACCCAATAATGGTTACATTAAGATATATCTAAAACATTCCGCAGCTATTACCCAAAAATATGGAATATGTAAAACACTCTAGACGGAGAAATACTAAACGAGCATTAAAGGAAACTAATGATTGATTCCATTTTCAGAAAATAAAGGCAATCTTCATTTGGAATAAAATGTAAGCTAAACCTTCAGTCCTAGAGAAGAGGGAAATGAAGAGCCTAAAGACGTTTACATTCAGGGAGTCCAAAGAAAACAGAAGAGAACAGAAGAGTTAAAGTACACCAGCAAGTAAGCTTTTCAGCACAAAATATAATCGAGATGAAAGAGAGAGAACCCACCATTGGAAACACGGGCCAGGAGGAGATTTGAAAAAAGGAAACCAGACAGAACCCTGTACAAAGACATCACCCTGTACAAGGATGATTTCCTGTATAATGACATCACCCCGTACGAGGACATCACCCTGTACAAAGACATCACTCTGTATAAGAACATCATTCTGTGCAAGGAGAACTTCCTATACAATGAAATCATCCTGTACAACGATATCGCCCTGTACAAAGACATCACCCCATACCATAGAAGGACATCACCCTATAGGAGGACATCACCTCGTACAAGCACATTAACCCATATGAGGACATCACCCCGTACAAAGATGACTTCCTGTACAGTGAAATCATCCTGCATAATTATATCACCCTATACAATGACCTCACCCCACATGAGGACATCACCCTATACAAAGACATCATCCTGTACAAGGATATCACTCTGTACAAGAATTTCATCCTGTGCAAGGAGAACTTCCTATACAATGAAATCATCCTGTACAACAATATCACCCTGTACAAGGACATCACCCCATACAAGAACTACACTCTGTATAAGGTAGCAATATCCCCAAATTGATGTATACATTCAATGTGGTCCCATTGAAATCCTTAATTTTAGAAAAATGGCATTCTGATTTCATCATGTGTTTAGGGATGTAAATGACCTAACAATCTTTTTTTAAAAAACAAGAATAAATTTGGAGAACTTACACTGCATGATATCGAGAATTATTACAAAATATTTTAAGAAGCAGCTTTCAAGAGTTGTCCACTTATATTGGCTTTATAGGGAATTTTTTTAAGTTTATTTATTTATTTTGAGACAGAGTCAACATGAGCAGGGGAAGGGGCAGAGAGAGGGAGAGAGAAAATCCCAAGCAGGCTCCCCGCTGCCAGTGCAGAGCCTGACGCGGGGCTCAATCACACAAACCATGAGATCATGACCTGAGCTGAAATCAAGAGTCAGATGCTTAACCAACTGAGCCACTCAGGCACCCCAGGAATTGTGTTTTATATATAACAAAAATGATCATTTTCCTGCTATATAAAAAGTTTTAGACCAAAGAAAAAGAAAGCAGTCTCAATAAATGCCCTGCCCTAACATCAATATTGGACAACACATTCACAAAAAAGGTTATTCACATGGTAGGTCAGTCTTACTTATGGGTGTAATTACTATGACAGAAAGAAAAATACTCCCCTCCAAAATTTCCCCTTCTTATTCCCAGGGCCTGTGAATGATGTCACCTTGCATGACAAGGGCCACTTGCGGGTATGTGGTTCAGTTGGGGATCTTGAGCTCCACAGATCATCCTGGGTCATCCAGGTGGGTGGTCAGCGTCTTTAGGAAGGAAGCCGAGGGCAGAAGACATGTGATCAGGGAGGCTGCGGGCACCGAGGTAGCTGAAAAAGGCCAGGAAACCTATCTTTGCCCAGAGCCTTCCTGGAGGAGCTTAGCAGGGGGACCTGTGTACCACCAAACTCTAGGAGAATAAATCTGCGTTGCCCTCATCCACTAAGTAATTTGTTACAGCAACGACAGGAAAGAACACATAGGCTAAAATCAAAATTAAATGCGGGCAAATCAAATCTCATAGACTATTTAAGGTCAGCTCCCCAGAAGCAAACAGTCATACGCAGATTGCAGATTCTGAGGCAGCTGATTTCTTCAGAAAATTCTCCCTGGGAAAACAGGTGAGAGAGGAGAGCAGGGGAGGGACATGACGCAGACAGTCCCAGGGGCTGGGGCTTCCCCTGATCCTGGAGGGAGACCCCAGAGCTGGATGCTTTGCTCTTTAGGCGCCCACCGCCAGCCGCTCTGGGAAATGTCGCATCGCAGGCACTCTGTTCTCCGTGGATCTGCAAAGTGGCTCCAGGAGGTTCAAGCAGCCCGGAGTAAGTCCTGCATGTAGGCTGTTCAGAAGCAGGCGGAGAGTGAACAGAGCCTGAAACGGAGACGTCCCGGGGGATCCGGACAGAGCACGGGCAGGGGGTTCAGGTGCACCTGATATACAGCACGCATGATCATTTAGGGCATAACTCCGGCATTCCCTGACAGTTTTCAATTAAGAAATCTATTGATATAATCCCATGAATCAAGAGGCAAAGAGAAAGAGCACAAGCATCTCATGGACACTGGAAAGGCGGGCATTCGTTCCTGCTCAAACTTCTTAAGGAGGCACATCCATTTCAAAACTCACGTTCGAGTTTAACGCTTCTGCTTGGTACCCTAGTCCTACCTGCCATCACCCAGACTGCACGTGCAGGCACCCTTGCAGCCACGCATTTTTAGAAGGGCGGCGTAGATTCACCAAAGGAAATTTAGAATAGCGATAACACAACTTCCTTTGCTGGTCAGGATTTTTTTTTTACACTGAAATAAATGGCAGAAATTCTTTTGGGCAAACCTGCAAGAAGCAAATTGGTTTTTACTCCACCGAGAGAGCCTTGCCCATTACTTTCAAGACCAACATGAGGAGCGCCTGGGTGGCTCAGTCGGTTAAGCATCTGACCTTGGCTCGGGTCACAATCTCGCGGTTCATGAGTTCGAGCCCCACCTCTCAGTGCAGAGCCCGCTTCGGATCCTCTGTCCCCCCTTCTCTCTGCCTTTCCCACGCACTCACTCTCTTCCCTGCACCTTCGTTTCTTCTTTGGCAAAGTCATTGTGTAGGTTCATTTGTGGAACAAATGTATCCTCGGATGCTTACTGTAAGCTTGGTCCTAAAAGAGGTGAGAGGGTCCACAGACACGTGAACTGCACACGACCTTGAACCTCTCACAGGTCTGACACCATCACTGTCGTGAAACATGCTGCTTCTGAGCGCCTAGCTGTTATCTTCTGTTGGATGCCACTGACTTGATTTCTCCCTCCCAGTGCTGAACCTTTTCTAGATCTAGGTGATCAAACAAGTATTCTGCAGCTGTGCACAGAAAGCACTATTGTGATCGTCACTGATGCAGCTGGAGTTCACAATGGGCATGTGTGCGTGCACACACGTGCGTGTGTGCATGTGTGTATGTGTGTGTGTGTGTGTGTGTGAGATCTGAGGCACCAGTTTGAGAAGGAGACCTTGGAAAAGATCTCTAGAGCTTTGCCACACCATTAAATGAAAAGAAGAAATCTTGTAAAATACAATTTTTGTTCACTGTTGTGGATTGTGATTTAGGTCCGCAATGTTTCTTTCAAAGCAGATGTGAGGAAAGACGTTCCATTTTGTTGCAAATATTGGAGATAAATACCTCCTAAAGTAACAGTCCATCCCCATGTCCTATTGTCTTAAAAGGGCCACCTTGCTGTGTTTTTTTCCTTTTTGTTTTTTTAGTTTATTTGTATTTATTTTGAGAGAGACAGAGACAGTGTGAATGGGGGAGGGACAGAGAGAGAGAGACAGGGAGAGAGAAAATCCCAAGCAGACTCCACACTGTCAACACAGAACCCAACGTGGGGTTCAAACCCACAAAACCATGAGATCGTGACCCGAACCAAAACCAAGAGTCGGAGGCTTAACCAACTGAGCGCCCAGGTGCCCCTCTTCGCTGTGGCCCTGTGCGCAGATGCGAGGGAGGGAGCCAGCATTGTGGGGTTGGTCCCGGGGGTTGTTTTCTGCTCTCTGCTGGTCTGCAGTATGGCCCAACTTGGAAAAACCTAGAACCTCTTAGTTGATTGAAATGCAAACTGCTCTCAGTTGGATATGCAATGGAAAGCACGATTTTCTGGCTGTATTTAAAAATTGTTTGACTAGGGGCACCTGGGTGGCGCAGTCGGTTAAGCGTCCGACTTCAGCCAGGTCACGATCTCGCGGTCCGGGAGTTCGAGCCCCGCGTCAGGCTCTGGGCTGATGGCTCGGAGCCTGGAGCCTGTTTCCGATTCTGTGTCTCCCTCTCTCTCTGCCCCTCCCCCGTTCATGCTCTGTCTCTCTCTGTCCCAAAAATAAATAAACATTGAAAAAAAATTAAAAAAAAATTAAAAATTGTTTGACTATACAGACCACTTGAAACAGGGATGGTCAACACAGGCTTTTGACTGCCTGGAAGTTACCTAAGCTCACAGTGTGTCAGCCTCCTTCTCCTCCCCTAAGATGGAAATCATACTAGCAAGGACCTCAGGGGGCCACCGTGAGAATTAAATTAAACTCGTACCTGTAAAGGGCTTGGAACAATGCCAGGCACATGGAAAATTCCACAGATGTGTGTGTTTAATTAAAAAGTGATAAATATCCTAACCAGTAAATTAAAGGACCATAAATTAATAATCAATAAAACATTCATTTCAAAGTAACACATATCCTATTTTTTTATCTTTATCATTTTTTTTTAATTCTCAAGTTGGTTAACGTACAGTGTAGCCTTGACTTCAGGAGTAGAACCCAGGGATTCATCTCTTACACAGGATACCCAGTGCTCATCCCATAAAGTGCCCTGCTTAATTTCCATCCCCCATTTAACCCACCCCGCCACCCCCTACCCCCATCAACCCTCAGTTTGCTCTGTGTTTAAGAGTCGCTTATGGTTTGTCTCCCTCTCTGTTTGTATCTTATTTTTCCTTCCCTTCTCTTATGTTCATCTGTTGTGTTCTCAAATTCAACATGTGAGTGAAATCCTATGGTATCTGCCTTTCTCTGACTTATTTCACTTAGCGTAATACCCTCTAGTTCCCTCCATGTAGTTGCAAATGGCAAGATTTCATTCTTTTCCATCACCAAATAGGATTCCATTGTATAGATAAATACCACATCTTCTTTATCCAATCATCAGTCGATGGATATTTGGGCTGTTTCCATAATTTAGCTATTGTCGACCATGCTGCTATAAATATTGGAGTCGATGTGCCCCTTTGAATCAGCACTCCTGTATCCTTTCGATAAATTCCTAGTAGTGCAACCGCCTATTTTTTAAAGTTCTCTATTACTGAAAGCATATGGTTTACAGGACAGAGGAGAAATGACTTTACGTTGTGTCTGGCATAATTAAATTCAGGGTAAATATTAATATCTCCATTCAGTTAGTCATTTTAGCCATTATCAATACAATAAGGTCCCAGACTCAAGGAGACTGTGGTCACCCAGGAGGACGGCACCCCAGAACTGGAAGTGGTCTCTGGTTGTACAAGTGACAATAAATGTAGAACCTGGCTTTGACGTCAGAGGAAGGAGAGGTCGAGAATATTTCACAGATCTGAACTCTCCAGGCTTTCGCGTTACGGGAGAAAGAATTTATCAGATCAAGAAGCTGAGAATTGGTTTTTGAGTCAGAATCAGAGAAGAGGTGACAGAGAAGAGAATTATAAAATAAGGCAGGGCTCCCATTTCTTTGGCAGGAGGGGGCAAGAAAAGGAAAAGCTCCAAAGCCACACTCAAGTTTCTGCTTTATCACATGAAAACAGGAAGGGCCATTTACGTTCCAACCAGTCAGCGGAGGTCTTTAGTTCTGTGCTCTTTGTGTTTTTATCTTATTCCAAGCTGACAACACTCCATTGAATTGAAATTCCCTCTTTTCAAAATAAGAACCAAGGATTCTGAATTCTAAGTCACCAAACAATGTTTCTATGACACTGTTTTAGACACGTAGGATGTTGGCGCCTCAGACTCTGGAATTAGTTCACTCACTGAGCAAGCAGTTGACCCAAGGAGATAAAGGACATTGCTTAGATACACCCAGCCACACATGGCAGAGGCAGGGCCAGACATATGCCCTTTAACAACATCCATTACACTACACGACCTTCCAAAATGGGGATCCCCACTATTCCTTCCCCAGGCTTGTATATGCATGATTCGAGGGATGAATGCATCCTCCATCAGTTCTGTAAAGACACCCCAGAGTCACATCTCACTTTGCTGACTTCACTCATTAATCATAGGAAACCAATGTGGTATACTCCCGGGACATATTTCTTACAGTCTGGCCATTTCATTCATCACCAAGGAATTTAGAATAAAATGAGGCAGTGTGCTCCGCAAGTATGGGCCCCTGCTCATTGGCTCTGAGCCCCGGAACCAGAAGTTGCCATTGTAATAAAGGCATCAGTGCCAGTGGACAGAACAGTGAAGACGTTCAGGGGCAGCAGTCTTTGAGAGATTGCTTATATAAAGAGGAAAAAGATAAAGGTTATACAAAGGCTACCTGTGGCCTGGAGAATTCTAAGACAGTCCCTAAAATTCCTGCCCCCATCCTCTATACATTCTTTATAATCTCCTCATCTTGAGTGTGGGCAAGACCTTCAAATATGATGGAATCCAGGTTGCATTATATGGCAAAGGTGAAAAGATTTTGCAGATGTAATCGAGGTCCCAAACCAGTTGATCTTTAGTTGATCAAGTGGGATCAGTGGGAGACCACTCTGGATGGATCTGTGGGCAAGACCTTCAAATATGATGGAATCCAGGTTCATTATATGGCAAAGGTGAAGAGATTTTGTAGATGTAATCGAGGTCCCAAATCAGTTGATGAGTGGGAGACCACTTTGAGTGGATCTGACTCGCTCAGATGAAAGTCCCTAAAAGAGATACCGCGTTATTCCTAAAAGGAGAAAACCTCTCCCGCTGGCCTTGACGAAGCAAGACACCAGGCGTTCTGCAGCTGCAAGAAAGTGAATCCTACCAATCATCCGGCAAAGCTCAGGAGAGGATCTGTCTCCAGTCGAGCTCCTGATGTGAACACGGCCCAGCCCACCATGACTGCAGCTTTGTTAGAAGCTGAATGGAAGACCCAGCTTGGTTGGGCCTGGATTCCGGCCCTGCCACAACCGTGATACAGTGAGTGCATGTTCTTTCAAGCCCTTAGCTTGTGGCCCAGCTGTACAAAATGAATGCAGTGCCCACAAAGGTGCATACTGGGGAGGACATTGGCCTGGAGTAGACAGCACCCCTGCATGGCATCAGTCCCTCCTCTACATTCTGCAAGTTTAATGGGGAAAACGTGAAATGTGGTGGCCATTTGGTGTACCACTTCAATCCCCAGCCCCCATTTCTACCATTCCCATTTTGCAATTTACGGACTTGAGCCCTAAAATTACATTTCCCAAGCTCCGTTTTCCACTGGCTTTCAGGCAGGTTTCATCAATGGAGACTGGGATGGGAGTCCATGGGGGCAAGAGTAGCAGAGAGTCAAGTCTGTTGCTACCCTCCCCCAGGTACCTCTGCAGCTCTTCTGTGGTTTAATCTCTTCCTGGAATGTCTCTCCTGACACTGTCTCCTTTCCTCCAGACAGCCTTCCTTGAACCCCAGCTCCCACAAAGCATCCCTACCCCTCAAGCTTCCCTCAGTTGGCCCCAGCCCCTGAAGTCTCATACAACTGCTTCTTTATGTGACCCTCCAGCCCTAGGGGTGGTAATAGTTTCGTGTTATTGTTTGTAAATGGTTAATCTGTTCAACTGTTCATCTCTGGGCTTCCCTGTTTCCCATTTTTATCTTTTTAACTTGCTAAACAGCTCCTTATATTAGGTACCCTCTCTTAGAACTCCTGGCATGGATTCACTGTCCTCGCTAGACCTTGGCTAACATAGTCCGGACACTGGGAGTCATCTCAGGAAAGAGACCTTGAAGATGAGATTTTGAGATTTGGTGGCTTCATAGTTGTAACTAGTGATGACCTCATCGCTGGAAAATGAGATGCTAGAAATCGGTGGTATCACAATTATTCAAACAATTAACCATGCAAGCTTGAGATAAAGTACCAGTCAACACCAAGGCTTTGGGAATCAGGTGGCTTACTTCATTTCAATAATTAGGTAGCTGTAATGACACCATGAAGACTAAGGGTATAGACTGATTTCTTCCCACTGCGCTGGAGAGGTTTCGTTTTAAAAAAATAATAAGCTCAGGATTTTAAACTCTTAGTTCTAATCACCATCAGAAGAACAAGATCTCCCATGGTGGCCTTCAAAGAATCACAGTATTTTCCAAGTGTCAGAATAAACTGAGGCATTTGGGGGAAACAAGTGGTAACATGAGAAATGGATGGGCAATTGGGATGGCATTGGGTGGATCGGAGAGTCCCGAGCCCCCAAATGTCCCTGGGCCACCTTGCCGATGGGAGCAACCTCACCTCCTTTGTCCAGAGACTGGCTTGCTTTTGCTTATAATGTTCAGGTAACAACATCCCCTGAGGAAATTGCCTCCCAAGGATGTCCTTATTCTCCTCCTCATTTACCCTCACCATGTCTCATATCCCCAACTCGCAACGAGAATTAGACACCAGCATGCTTCAGGGGACATGTATGAAGTCTAATAAGGAAGGAGATGGGTAAGGCCATGTGGGACACTCTAAGGGCATGGGACAGAGAATCATGTGAACTCTAGATCTGGCTGAATTGGTCAATACGGATACCCTTTCTCAAGACTCAGAATCTAACGTGCTAGTTGAGATTAGAAGTATGATAAAACCTTAGATTGTGAGTAACCTGTTCTGCGAGTGTTCCACAAGACCGGCAAACCTTCTAGTAAATTTTAACTTGATAAATAAGCGAAGTCTTGCAATACGAGTCGTATGTGATGCCAAACGTCATGTGATCACAATGGAGCCAATGGTTCTTGAAATTCGCTTTGATATACGAGTGCTTTGAATGACAAGCGCGTTTCCAGAACGAATTATGCTCTCACGCCAAGGTTTTACTGTATTTCTAAGAGTTTGCTTGGTTAGTTAACTGAACACTTGGCACAACGATAGCTTATACTCAGTAAAGTAGCAACATCAGAAATTCTGTGGGACAGCGTCTAGGAAGAATCGAAAAGGTTTGTGGATATTGGAATGTCAGGCTGCATAAAGTGTGAATATCACCTATGTCCCTGGGGTACCCGGGGATATGCCCTTTACAGGAGCATTGTGAGACCCTTCAGTGGGGGTACACTGCACGCTTCAGCCTCCTGCAAGGGAAGTTCTCAGTACGAAGGACAGTGGGAGAGTATTAACTGCGTCTTTTAATATCTGTATTGGGATGCTTTGGCTTCCGCGGCCTTGCTGACCTTGGAGGGACCGCCCCTCCTGGGGTTAGCCACTTCCTAGAGATAAACACTCCAGGCCACTTACACCTGCCCTGATCACCCCAGGGCCATGTCAGACAACTGGAGTCAGCCCTAGAAACAGTCTACTGTTTCTCCCAGCGGCAACCACGGTATGAAGGTCCATGTCCACAGTTCACTTCCCCCTCTGCCTCCTGACAGACCCCAGTGTTTCCCTGTGCCCCTGACCACGGCATGCCACGCACCCTCCTCTTGGGAATTGTGAGCAGTAAACTGTGTCCACGATAGCAATCACCTCCTGATCTGTTGGCCTGACTAGAAGTCAGATGCTAGGGGCGCCTGGCTGGCTCAGTCCGCGAGGCATCCAACTCTCGGTTTGGGTTCAGGCCATGATCTCACACTTCTTGGGTTCGTGCCCCACATCAGGCTCTGTGTTGATGGTGCAGAGCCTGCTTGGGATTTTCCTCTCCTCTCTCTGCCCCTCCTGCACATGCCCTCTCTCTCTCTCTCTCTCTCTCTCTCTCTAAAAATAAAAAACCAAAAACTAGAAGTCAGATGCTATTTTCATGTGCTTTATGAAAACAGAGAGGCTGTCACAGTACCGCGCTCTTTGACTTAAAGCTAATGGTAGAAAAATAAAATAAAATAAAAAAAAGCTAACAGTAGGATGTTAGCCTTGCAAGGCCAGGTGGCAGTATTTAGCCACCTGAGGCAAAGTGGGCACTATTTCCAGAATAAGCAGCAGGAATGAGGAAGCAGTGAAGGCAGTTTGGGTCACAGGACTCTGTCTGGGAGCCCGTTGTCCACTGCGGTCCCCATGATGAAATGTGCGGACAGCCCACTGCCGTTTACCGGATGTCTGTGACGGAGGAAACGAGAAAACCTCTACATTCAATGGGCAATGAGCACCCTAAAAGGGCCTACGTCTCCACAGCGGAAGCTGAGCTCGGCGTCTTTTCCACCTCACAGACCCGAGTCAGTTGCCAAACCCGGAGCTCCTTGATCCAGATGGAGACCAGTCGTCCTTGAGGAATGTCCCCGCAGCACTGTCATAGACACAGCATGTGAGTATCCCTCTGTTCTTTCCACCAGGTGACCTGAAACCGTGTACCAGGGTGACAGTGCTCAGGAGGGAAGGAGCAGTACTGGAGTTTCAGAAGGTTTTGAGATAGAGGCTTCTGGTTAATGCTGATACCTGGGGTCCAGAAATATCCCATCCACTCTTGGCGTGTATGACGGCACAGGAGTTCAGAAGATGAGTGGATTTGCGACCCAAGACTCTCTTACAAAGGCCCAATGCCAGTGAATACACACACACACACACACAAATATATACACATGCAAACACATACACATGCATATATGCACATGCACACATATGCATACACACGAATCTATATACATGCAAATACACATACATACACATATATACACAGACATATACACACGCAAACACATATACACACATGCACCCATGTGCATACACCCACATATATACACATGCATACAGACACACACACACAGAGGCTTATTACGACGAACTGACTTTTGCAATTGTGAAATTACGAGACTGGCTAAGAGTCCAAAGTCTGTGGGCTGAGCGATTGGGAAGGGGAGACTGAAAGCTGATGGCATTCTTTAAAAAAATATTTTTAATGTTTATTTATTTTTGAGAGAGAGAGAGAGAGAGAAACAGAGTGCAAGCAGGGGAGGGGCAGAGAGAGGAGACAAGAATCCGAAGCAGGCTCCAGGCTCTGAGCTGTCAGCACAGAGACCGACGTGGGGCTCGAACTCATGAGCCAAGATCATGACCTAAGCCAAAGTCAGACACTTTACCAACTGAGCCACCCAGGCGCCCCTCCTCATTTTCAAACGATACAAAAAAGGACTGTAAACCACGAATTCTGGATCCAGTGAAACTATCCTTAAGGAATAAGGAAGAAAAAAAAACCATCTCAGATGAAGGAAAACAAAAAAACTTGCCCCCAGGAGACCTACCTTTAGACACTAGGCTAAAGGAATTTCTTCAAACAGAAAGAAAATAAATTTTTTAAGAAAAGATCTTGGAGATCAGGAAGGAAGAAAGAACTAAAAAAGCAAAACCATGAGTACATACAATCTATTATCTTTTTGAGTTTTGTAGAACAGATTTGCTGACTGAAACAGAAATCACAGCATTAGCTGATACACTCCAGATGATGATAGGTACAAGTAAAGAAGATACAGAGACCCACCTAGAAGGAAGGTTCTTCCAGCCATTCAAAGTAAGACAACAGGGGCGCCTGGGTGGCTCTATCAGTTAAGCGTCCGACTTCCGCTCAGGTCATGATCTCATGGTTCTTGAGTTCGAGCCCTGCATTGGGCTCTATGCTGACAGTGCTGAGCCCGGAGCCTGCTTCGGATTCTGTGTCTCCCTCTCTCTCTGCCCCTCTCCCACTCACCTCTGTCTCTCTCTCAAAAATAAATAAACATTAAAAAATATTCACAAAACAAAACAAAAACAAAGTGATACCACTTGGTCGCCAGTAGGCTGTGGTCAGTCCCATGTGGAAGACCTCTTCCTAGAACGATGCTAAGACTATAAAAGAGATACATTTCAAAGCACTGTAAATAAATCAGGATGGAATAAAGAAAATAATGCTCAAGGCAATTCACAAGAAGGCAGGGAAAGGGAAACGAGGAAATGTGAAATAAAGGGAACCAACAAAAATCAAATGAAAGGGCAGACCTACGCTTTCCAGTAGCAACCATTACCTTAAAGGTAGATGATCTGAATACATCCATTAATACCGATTTTCAGAGCACATACACAAATTGATTTCAACCATCCGCTATTTACAAGAGATTCACTTCAAAGTCAAGACGGAAGTAGACCGAAAGTGCGAGAATAGGAAAATACACTATGCAAACATAATCCACAAAATACCAATTGCCTTAATTGTATTTGAGCTTTTTCACGTTGAAATCCCTCTGTGGTGTGTGTAATTTAAATGTGTCCTAAGAGATTGTCTTTGCAACTGTCGACTGAAAAATGCCACGTCTCTGCCTTTCCTGGAGCTGTTAAGAGGCGGAGAAAATTATACACCTACTAACTCAACCAACTTTGTTAAGTTTAAAAGTGTCAAGAATGATGTGGAGGGCACTCTCACAAGACACTGAAGCTTTCTCAGGGCTCCCAGTGCTGGTTTACGACTTTCAGTGCCCTGTGCTGGAGAAATCCGCCCAGGGAGATGATCAGCTTTCCAGGAGGAACACTGAGGTTTGATTGCTTCAGGAAGAAATAAATATAATTGCCACATTATTTGTACAATGTTTGAGCCGTTAGATCTTTCTAACGACTAGGGAAACTACTGCATTATTGGGGGGAAGGCTGATAAAAATGCAGGACGAGTAGAGAAAGCTCTGATCATAACTGCAGACTTAAAAAGCATCCTCAGGGGCGCCTGGGTGGCTCACTCAGTTAATCATCGGACTTTGATTTTGGCTCTAGTCATCATCTTATCTGTGCTGGCAGCACAGACTCAGATCCTCTGTCCCCCTCTCTTTCCACCCCTTCCCCGTTTGCTCACTCTCTCTCAAACATAAATAAACATGAAAAAATAAGGGTTTCTTCATGTTTATTTTTTATTTTTGAGAGACAGAAAGAGAGAGACAGCACTCAGGTGGGGGAGGGGCAGAAAGAGACGGAGACACAGAATCTGATGCAGGCCCCAGGCTCTGAGCTGTCAGCACAGAGCCCGACTCAGGGCTCGAACCCACGAACCGTGAGATCATGACCTGAGCCAAAGTCGGATGCTTAACCGACTGAGCCATCCAGGCACCCCAAGCATGAAAGAAAATTTTAATAAAAATAAAATAACAAACATCCTCAGTAAGCAAAGAGACAAGCAAATAACATCAGAAATAATGCCAAATATTGGAATGAGATTAATAAGCTGAAATAATTAATATACCTAAAACTCGTCCACAAACCAAGAGAGGGCAGATTTCCCATGTGCACACTTACTAAAACTGACCAAATATTGAACCATAAAGAAAGTCTCAGAAAGGTGTGCCTGGGTGGCTCAGTCAGTTAAGCATCTGACTTGGGTCCAGGTCATGATCTCATAGCTCGTGAGTTCGAGCCCCACATCGGGCTCTGTGCTGACCGCTCAGAGCCTGGATTCTGTGTCTCCCTCTCTTTCTGCCCTTCCCCTGCTCTCTCTCTCTCTCTCTCTCTCTCTTTCTCTCTCTCTTTCTTTCTCTCTTTCTCTCAAAAATAAATAAACATTAGCAAAATGTTTCTGAGACAAAAAAAAGTCTCAGTAAATTCAGAAGTTTAGGTCTGATCAGAGGGAAATTAAAATATGGTTTAAACCAGTGATTACTATTTAAAAATGGTAATCATAATGAAGGTAAACCTGATTCATCAAATAATTAGAAAAAGTCCAGATGTTTGGAACTGAATCCCTGCACTACTAAATATTCCATGAGTCAAAGAAGAAATCATAAGAGAATTTGCCTTAAACTTAATGACAGTTGAGAACATGACATATCAAAAAGTGTGGAATGGATCTAGACTCCAATGAATATATTTTTTAAAAAGACGAAAAATGAAAATCGGAGATCTAAAATTCCACTCAGGGATCTATGTGATGGACTGATTTCTGGAAAACGTGATGTAGTCTGTGGGTCATCTGTATCAACAACAGCGCCAGGGCAACTGGATGTCCCCCCAGAAAAACATCTAACCTTTCGCACCGACCTCAACCATACACACGCCAGTCACCTCACACCACACTCATGCGCAAATCTGTTCTAGACGCATCAAGGACTAAATGAGAACATTAAACCAATAAGGCGTCTAGATAGTAACGTAAAATGGCTCCATTGCCTTGGAGTAAGTGAAGATTTCTTAAATAACACCTAAAAAGCCCCATCTGTAAAGCAAACAACTGATACACTGGACATCAGTAAATCAATAAGTACTCTTCACCAGAAGATTCCACCAACAGAGTGAATCTGGAAGCCACACAGCAGGAAAAGATTTGGAAATGTGTGTGTCTTACAGAGGATTCGTATCCCACATACATAGCATACTCCTGCAAACCAATCAGGAAAAGAGAGGCAAATAAAACATGGGGGTAGAACACAATCATTTTGGAAAAGAGACTACCAAATGGCTATTTTAAGCATATTACCCTGGATGAGGTATCAGGCGACTGGACACAGGTTGAGAGAAAGAAACCGAAAAGAGCTTTATGATTTTGTTAAACTCACAATCTCATGGGGAGAACACAGCACGCCCTGCCACACAGAGATATCAGGGGGCGTGGGGTTGGTCCGGGGAAAGTGTGGTTTCTGCAGGAATGGGGGGGGGGAGGCTAAGCAGGGTAAACAGGCAGGGTAAAATTGGCTAATTTGGAGAATTTCAACAGCTCGGGGCAAAGGGGCTGTGTCTGGAAGTCCAGTCATGGCCCTGAAGCTAACACAGCAGGTGCATAGTGGTTTAGAGTTTGAAAGACAGATGGGGAGGTGTTGGGGTGTGGGTTTCCTCAGCTGCTTGAGCAGGGAAACTGACCCACCTCTACCCAAGGGCTCAAAACTTGGTCAAGACAGAATTTTTTTTTAAATCTAGTTAAAGTGGTCAGTACACATTTGTAAAGTTACTCACTGTCATTACCCGTCAAACCACAATGTGATAGCATTACACAGCCGCCATTTTTACAAATGGCTGTATCAAGTGTCAAGAGAAGGTGAGAGATTGAAACTCACAGGTGCTGCTGGTTAGTCTCTACATCAAACTGCATAACTATCTACTGGGCGCCGAATGGGTGGATGAACTGTGACCCTGCAGCGTCACCCAACATGAATGCAGGTGTTCACGTGCACAGTGACCACAGCCATTCCCAAATACCAACAGGAATGCCATTTATAACAGTAGAACTGTGGAAACAACCCGAATGCCCATCGACAGTTGAAGGGATAAGGCTAGCCCGGTCTCTTTACACCATGGGATGCCATACGGCGAAGACAGGATTAAACTGTGGCTCTGTGCAGTGGCCTGAGAAATTTCACAGCCATGCTGTTAAGGAAAAAAGATAAAAACAAGAGAAGAAAATCCAGGTGCAAAAAAATATTGACAGCATCATTCAATGTATAGCCAATGCAAAAACAGGAAAAAAAACTAATTTGTAATGAGAGATATCAAAACGATAATTATCTTAAAAAAAGAAAGAAAAAAGTGTACTTTAGATAACGATGTCATGGATAATCCAGAAGGGGCCTGGAAGAAGCTGTCTTCGTCATGACAATATGTGAAATCATGCCCATCTTCAAATAATAATTTGGTACCTGGAAAAGACTAATTATCTTTGGGGACATAATGAGAGGTCATGATACGTTCTGGGGTGCTGACGATATGCATACTTTGACCTGGATCATAGTTACATGGGTATGTTCCATTTGTAAAATGAATTGATGAGGTGTATCATTGAGATTTGCTAACTTGATCGTGTATATGTTAACGAATGTTAAAAAAAAAGGGATTGGGGTGCCTGGGTGGCTCAGTCGGTTGACCATCTGGCTTCGGCTCAGGTCATGATCTCGCGGTTTGTGGGTTCGAGCCCCGTGTCGGGCTCTGTGCTGACAGCTCAGAGCCTGGAGCCTGCTTCGGATTCTGTGTCTCCCTCTCTCTCTGACCCCACCCCTACTCACACTCTGTCTCTCTCTCCTTCAAAAAAATAAGTAAACATTAAAAAGAATTAAAAAAAAAGAAAAGAAAAGGGAACACAGCTCACTCTTGGCATATCCAGTACAAGGAACTAACTGCCTATGTTCCTGAACATAGCAGAGGAAGGGTTATCTTGATAACATCTGAGCTTAAAGGGAACCCCAAGATATCACTAAGGAAAAGGATAAAGCTGTGCTAAAAATGGTAATTCTCCATAGTGAATACCAAGTATTTTGAAGACATGATTTTATGTGCTTCTTGCAATAATTCTAGGAGATACTTACAACGATTCCCGTAACACATGGGAGACTCAACAGTCTGAGATAAATAAATAGCCCCTCCACGCATATACAGCTGGTCAGAAATAAATGTGAATTAGGCATGCTTTATTCCGAGACCTGTGCTCTCACACAGTAATGTCTCCTCTCCAATAATTGCCCCAAACTGACGAGTATTCCATCCCGTTGGAGAAAGCCTGGAATTCAGAGTATAGAACACACTCAAGGCAAAGGACAGGGCTTCGGTTGCCAAAGAAAATGTGGGATGTCCAGTTACACTTGAATTTCAGATAAAGAGTGAGTAATTTTTAGCACAAGTACGCCCTCACGCCATATCTGGGACCCATTAAGTATATAATCATTCCATGCAAGTAGACATGCATGTGCTAAAAAAAAAAAAAATTATTGTTTATCTAAAATACAAATGTAACTGGGCAGCCTGTATTTTTATTTGCTAAATATGGGAACACTAGTGGGGGCAGAGTTTCTCCACGGTGGCGATATTGACATTATGGACTGGATAATTCTTTGTTTCGTTGGGGGGGGGGGGGTGTCGTCCTGTGCTATATGGCACGGTTGTGACAACCAAAAAACCGCACAGACATCGCCAATGGCCATTTGGTTGGGGGGAGAAAGTCTCCTACTAAAGTTGAGAACTGCTGGGGTAGGAAAAGTCAGGGCACAGTCTGCTGGCCCTGACGTCACTGGTTGCAAGAGTCACATCAACAGCAGATGCAAAGGTGATACCAAAGGTCCGTTGCAAATGAGCACCCACAAACTCCTGCTACTGCGGGGTACCACCTTCGCTTCGGAGCATACCTTCGAGGCATTCCGGGCCTTTCCATCTCCTCCTTTAATGTCCAGGGTTGGTAAAGCTGTTCATGACACAGGGAGACCCTCACATCGAATCTGAGTGGGACGTCAGATGATGACGCCATTCAAGATCCTGGTTCCGAAAGCGAAAGAAATAAGAAACAGTTGCTCTCCTAGAGTGTGCCCTCGCCAGCCCCCGGAGCTTTAACACACTCACTCGGCACATTTTTTGAGTAGCTGCTACACATCCCCGGTGAATTTTCGTCGGGTCACGCCATTCAAAAATTAAGTCAGAGTCAGTATAATCCAAACCCATCGGTAATTCTTTCAAACACTGAGGGGAGGGACTCAGAAACCCCCAAGTGGGTCTAAGAATTCAAGGTGTATTTAGGACCCGGCAGTCCACACAGTACTCAGACCTCCTGGATCCTGGATTCCTCCACGGCTGGCCGGTTTGTATCCTGTGGAAGGTGCTGTAGGGTGGTTCCTTCCTGAGGCATTTCTGGAAGAGGTGGCCCCCTTCTCCCCGAGAACACCAGACACCTCACCCCTCTGGACAGCTCTCGGCCGCCACATTTCTCCCAAGAAGCTCCAGACATTCAATGACCAATCTCTGCAGGTGGCTGACAGAGGAATCAATGTTTGCAAGCAGACTAGTTAAATATCAGGTGTTCTATCCCCAGAGCTGCACAGTCACTAGAACTATTTCCCAGCCTGTCCCATGCCTCCCTCACGCACAGCAAAGCTCATGAACACAACACACTTGCGATAAATCATCTTTCGGCCCCAAACTTCTCCTCACCTCCCAAAAGGGCCAGGAGTCACCGTTCCCTGTCAGTGAGACAGAGCCGTGGGCGTCACTTAGAAACTGGCTTCCAGATTTGGGAGAGCCGCTAATGAGTTTGTCTGACAATCGTTGGTCTTTAAACCTCAAGGGCAATCCCAGAGGAGTGTGACTAGGCACGGGACAGCCGGGCCGAGTGGTCAGTGCCACGGCCAGGGCGTGGGGGCGCTGATGTGGATCCCAGTCGTCAGTGAGGCCAGGTCCTGGATCGTTCTGTGCCCCCGGCTCCGCTTCTGTCATAGGATCGGGCTGCCTGGAGCTCCCGATGGTATGCCAGGTGGCTGAAGATCGTCTGGTGTATTCGGTGTGTCTTCACCGGCACGAAGAGCCAGCCTGTCCCCATCTGCCATCGCCAGCACCGCCAACAACAGCCTGAACCTCAGACTTCAGTTGGTCTTCACCAGGTTCCCAGTGGTTTCAGACTCTAAGACGTGCTGCTGTATTCTTGGTATCCAGATCTCCTGACGGGAGGACCCCATGTCCACCATTGAAGACTTGTCTTCACCTCAGTTTGGTGGCATAGTCCCGCATAAAGACAAAGGCTTTGCGGGGATACCCGCCCGTCACCCCCTTCCCCCCTGCTCTTTTCTAGGCACATGACTTTGGGCAAGTTTCTTCACCCCTACAAACTCCCTCTTTGTTCCCCTACGATCTCGTCTGATAACTGCTACCTCTTAGAGATTGGATGAGGTAACCTAACTGCCTTTTTCTGACTCTTCCCCCGCTCCCCAGAGTTTGCAGTCCCCTGGGCAGTGAGCCTCTGCACAGAAGTCTATTCTGCTGGGTCTCTGACCACCTGTCCTGTCTCTGTGGGGGCTGAACATGCCTCCTGTACCCACAGCTCCTGGCTCCAGTCTGTCTTTACAGCCAATGAATCTTACACCCAGAGGGTCAAACCAAGAGCGCGCTTGAGTCTGTGAGAGTCTCAGGGCCAGAAACCCAGCTGTTGGAAGGCTCTCCCGCTGCCCCTCCGAGTTCATGACCATGATCCCTGTTCTGACTTTTGATCTGGACAAGCAGGGCCCACACAGAAAACGTCGCTGGACCTTGGGGTCCAGCCCCGTGACTGGGTTAGCTCCCCTCCCCCACAACCGATTTATCCCAAGCTTCATTTTCAGGCCCTGGTTCTCGTCCCTGAAGTAGACCCTTTGTGCCACAAGGGCCACTTTGACCAAAGTTTAAGACCCAGGGAGCATCTGCGTGAGAACGTCAGCCTCCAGCATCCTTTGCAGGGGGCTCTGCCTTGGAAGATAAGTCTTTGGGGGACCCTTTGGAGCACAGAGCCTGACCTCAGCACAGGGACTGTCTGCCGTGTCACAGTCCCAGCAGGTGGAAATGTAGAAGTCACTTTGGCACTCGCAGTGGGCATGTATGCGCCAGCCAGGGAGGTGTAAAGGCGGACGATATCTGGATGACCCACGGAAAGGAGAGACACCTGCACCCACATTTGCTGCTTATGTACCCTCCTTTGAAAACAAACGCGGTGATTCACGCATCCGAAGGTATATAATCCGCCAGGAGGCTTCGACGCGAGGGGGGCAACCGGGAACAGCAAATAGACGGCAAAGGCAGAGAATCATTTCGAAGAAAACGCATGAATCACAGATTTTGAAACCTTCAATAAATAGCTCTTTCCCCTTCTAATTTTACGAGCTGGGCTATTCATTTCCCCCCCAGACTTTCATCAGCCTTAGCAAGCACGTGCTGTGCAAGCCTCAATTCTTGTCATAAGTGCTATTCAGTGAACATCTGCGTGGAGCGGTTCTTTCTCTGTTTCCAAGCGGAGCCGCGGCGCGCGCTGAATGGGAGTTGCCATGCGGTGCGCCACGTTCTCCAGGCTCAATCAGGCCAACGCTCTGCGGCGTGGAAGGCGCACGTTTTCTGTGCAAAGCAAACGCTTTCATCCTTTAAGTCTAAATTACCCTGAGAGGTTGAGGAATGGGTCTTAGGCGGAGCCAAAACAGGAAGCTTTGCTCTAGGTTTCAAATGCTGCTAAGATCTGGCATTTGCTTGTGCGGAACAGAACGCGATGGGAGAAAGAATGATGATGAATTGCCTTAAATCCCAACCAAAGCCAAGGGGGTGGGGGTGGGGAGGGGGGTGCCAAGGAAAGAGCTCCTAACTGGTTTTCTGTTGAATGGCGCTGTGTGGTGGAGTGTGCATGGCTGGCTAGGCTCTGGCCGCTCCCAAGGGTCTGTGTCAAGGGGAGAAACCATGGGGCAGAACCCGTGTGGAGGGCGTCGCACAGCGTTGTGCGCCTGACTTGGCTGTCAGGGGCGGGGTGGCTGGTGCGGTCCGCCCACGCCTCGGGATGAAATTGAACGTGATTCTTAACCAGCTTGTTGTGGCGCACAGATTCCCTTCGCGGCTTATTGTTATTACTAATAATAGTATCACCGTTATCTGAAAGCTGGCTAGACTCTAAGAGTATGTCCTGGATGGAGCCTGACGGACCGTGCAGATCTGGTTCCCGTCCACAAACACATTACCGCTCGCACCCAGATGAAGTAAGGACATTATTGTTGAAAGCATACTGTGAAGTACCCAGTCCAAGTTAGGTGCTCAGAAAGAGTGCCTGTGTGATTGTTGCTGCTTTTATTGTTTTCTGTGAAAGTTTGGGGATGGTCACTTTACCCACCACCCGTACCCAGCGATGCATCCCTCCTCTTAGACCTTCTTACATTGTTCTGAGAGGCCTGAGAAAATTGAAACTTAAAAGCTTAAGTTATGGGAAACTGAAACCTAACCAAGCTTAACCAGCTTGTTCCGCTTCTGTACAATTGCTTGGCGCGCCCATGTATTCCTGATCAATCATTATTGCCTGGCACATCCGTATATTCTTGATCAACCATTGTTACTTGGCACATCCGTGTACTCCTGATCAATCATTGTTGCTTGGCACATCCGTGTATTCCTGATCAATCATTGTGATACCCGTACCCCCGGTTGTGGTCTGACCTGAAGGCAGGAACCAATCGAATACTGTTAAGTGTCCAACTTTAAACACCAACCAATCGCAGCTCTGTAACTGTGGAAAATTCCTGATTTCCCCATGACTTGTTTGTACCTGTCTATAAAAGGGGTGTAAAAACCTCTCTCAGGGCCTCTTGGCGTCACCGGCAACGGGGGCGCAGAGGTCCAGGTTCGAACCTGCAATAAATGACCCTTGCTGCTTAGCTTTGACTCTGGACTCTGGTGGTTCGTTTTGGGGGTCTCTTAGACTCTGGGCGTTTCAGTTCCCCTACAGCATCCTCCACGGAAGAGTAAACTCCACTTCTTTTCTTTTTTTTTTTTTTTAATTTTTTTTTTCAACATTTATTCATTTCTGCGACAGAGAGAGACAGAGCATGAACGGGGGAGGGGCAGAGAGAGAGGGAGACACAGAATCGGAAACAGGCTCCAGGCTCTGAGCCATCAGCCCAGAGCCCGACGCGGGGCTCGAACTCCCGGACCGCGAGATCGTGACCTGGCTGAAGTCGGACGCCCAACCGACTGCGCCACCCAGGCGCCCCTCCACTTATTTTCTTAAAGTTTATTTATTTATTTGTGTGTGTGTGTGTGTGTGAGAGAGAGAGAGAGAGAGAGACAGACAGAGAGAGAAACAGAGAGAGACAGACAGAGATACAGAGCAGATGAAGGGCAGACAAAAAGGGAGAGAGAAAATCCCAAGCAAGCTCTGCACCGTCAACTCAGAGCCCAATTCGAGGCTCGAACTTATGAACCACAAGATCGTGACCTGAGCCAAAATCAGGAGTCAGACAATTAACCAGCTGAGCCACCCAGGCACCCCTGTAAACTGCTTTTAAAGTCAGAGATATTCTCTATGACAAATTTACTCACCGTCCCGCAGGGCCTAAAAATGTGCATTATACCAGCATTCATTTAAAAAAATATCAAATAGGGGAGCCTGGGTGGCCCAGCCAGTTAAGTGTCCAGCTTCAGCTCAGGTCACTATCTCGAGGTTTTTGAGTTCGAGCCCTGCATCGGTTTCTGTGCTGACATCTCAGAGCCTGGAGCCTGCTTCAGATTCTGTGTCTCCCTCTCTCTCTCTCTTCTCCTCCCCTGCTTGCTCACTCTCTCTCTGTCTCTCTCAAAATAAATAACCATTAAAAAATATTTTTAAAAATATCAACTAAACGATTGGTAGATAGACAGACACACAGATACAGATGTCGATCATGTATTTTAGAGGGCATTAAGTCAGAGGCACCAGGGGCACTACAAGGTTCTTCTGCTCCAAGTTTCCAGGCTGACATTCTTACCTCTTTCACGACTTGGTGTCCGGGAGCACCTCTCTCCTTCGTCCTCTCAGTGTACAGGACATCAAGCCTGGTGTGTGTCACTCTCTGGGCTGTACTGTGTCCTCTTATCCACGAGGCCCCTCATCACTGCATGGGGTGCAGCCCGAGTGGGCATACAAGTGAACGCCTTCTGGAATCCTCTTATCTCAATTAAACGTCTGCATTTAGGTACCCCCCCAGCCTGCTGAACTCCCTCCCAGTAGACAGAGGGTGCGCCCTCATGACATATGACGCTATGAGAGGTCAGTCATGTCCCTGCACCAGCTAAGCCGATCAACATGTTGTGAAGAGGACAGTACCATCTCACACCGAGTGCCTTCAGACTCTGCTCTGGCCCGCTCCCCAGTGCGAACAGTTCCCACTGAGATTTGGAGGTCCACTGTCCTTCCTCTTCTCCAATAGCCATCAACCAAATAATTATGGTGTCCCTTCCTCCAGTGACTCTTTCCACTGGTTCACAAACACGGCCACAGACCGTGGTGCCTGTCTGCTCTCACTCAGACCTGTGTGCTCGCCCTTCACTGCTCACCCACTCGGTAGAGCAGTGATCACGAAGTCTCTGTCCAGCCACCCATCAAGGGGACCGTCCCCTGAGGAGACCAGCAATGGCTCCCAACTTCTATTCCCAGTGAAATACTTGATGATGCGGTGACTGATACACACAGGATTTCCATTTCACACATATAAATTAGAAACAAAACTAAAATGAAAACTTGTGAACCCACGACCCATCTAAGAACAAAAGTAATTAGAAATGTTTTCACCATAACTCCTACAACTATGTATCTCCAGCCCTACCACATGTTATCTTCCTTTTCTGATATATAGTTTTATGACATACACATGTGTCTCTAAAGAACGTATGGGTGGGGAGCCTGGGTGGCTCAGTCGGTTAAGCGTCCCACTTCGGCTCATGTCATGATCTCATGGTTTGTGAGTTCGAGCCCCGCGTTGGACTCTGTGCGGACAGCTTAGAGCCTGGAGCCTGCTTCTGATTCTGTGTCTCCCTCTCTCTCTGCCCCTCCCCCACTCGTGCTCGGTCTCTCTTTCTCTCTCTCAACAATAAATAAAAATGTTAAAAAAAAAAAGAATATATGGGTCCATTTTACTTAATTGGAGCTTTACAAAAATTATTTCCTTCTGTAGAACTGCACACACACATACCCACAGGAGAGCATGTGCAAATGGTAACAACTGAACGGAGTCCGCAATCCAGCTAACATGCACCAGTGTCAGTTTCCTTGTTTGATATTAACAAGAGTGATGTGGGACTCGGCATCCGCGTCTCCAGAGTCACGTTTAATCTCAATGGCTGAGTTTTCTCTAATTACGTACACAAAACTGGGACCAAAAACTCGTTTACAAATTGAAGGAAACTGCCATTATTTGACTGAAAGAAACTCAGTTGTTCAAAATAAGTTTTAAAATGTACTAGATAACTTTTCTCTGTAGAGTTGTGTTTCTTTTTGCTCCCAATATTGTGTATCTGTGATTTATTTTCTTGTGGTTTATTAATCCTCCTGGATATTTATCTAGTCCATTAGTTTTATTTCTTTCCTAACAACAAACGTTTAGCAATATTGGCCTTTCTAGAATGTTTTCTGTTTCGTAACTTTCCACTATTGCCTTGATGATTATTTCCCTCCCTCTATTTTCTTTGGGGTTATGTTGCCGGACTATAGTTACTTAGCTGCTTAGTTTTCAGCCTCTTGTTTTGCTAAACGTTCCTCTAAATCTTTCTTTAAATCTTCCCTTCACTGCATCTCCTAAATTTCTATACATAATATTTTCATTATCTCTTACCTCTGAGTATTTCTTTAAACCTTTATGTGGTTTCATCTTTGAGGCATAGTTATTTAGAACTATATATACATATATATTTAAATTTCTATTTTATGTGTATTTTAGCAACTATCTTTGTTATTATAATTTAACTGCGCTGCATCTGAGATTATAAATGGCATGGAGCAGCTTCCTTAAATGTGCTGGAGTTTACTTTATTGGTTAGAATGTAGTTGTGGCAAATGTTACCGCTGGCCCAGCCTTACGCACTCCTCCTTACGGCTTCAGGGATGGTGCCCTCTTCCCAGCTGCTAACACCTGGATTTCTTCATCCATAGGCTTGCTTCCTTGCTCCTGTGGTCATGGCCCGGGCTATCACCTACCTGTGCTGCGACCCTCTGGGGCAGTAGATGTGCCAGAATGAAACAGGGCAGCCCTCAACCACTGTCGATGGTCTACGACACTCTGGCTCCCTTGTCCCAATGGGAGAACTCGCGTGTACCTTTTCAGTACTGGCTCCAATGCTTTCTCAGCAGGACTAGCTCCATTTGCCCACACTGACAACAACCTCAAACCATGCCCTTGGCTTTTCCCCGTCTCTCTCTGCATTTCTCTATTAGGGTTTCCTGCCCTTATGAGTAAGCGCCTCACACTCAAACGTTTGTCTCAAGTTCTGCTTCTGAAGAAATGCAAGATAAAGGCAATGATGAGCTGGAGGTTGCATGCACTCTTTGAGAAGAGCCCAAGTTCTCTGTTTGTCTGGTGGGAAAAGAGGTCTGAGTGATTTATGTTGTATAAATTGTGTATTTAAATGTTATGCTATTTAGGGGCGCCTGAGCGGTTCAATCATTTAGGCATCCAACTTCAGCTCAGGTCATGATCTCACGGTTCGGGGGTTCAAGCCCCACGTCGGGCTGTGAGCTGTCAGCACAGCTGACCTGCTTCCAATTCTGTGTCTCCTTCTCTCTCTGCCCATCTCCTACTCTGGCTCTCTCAAAAATAAAAACATTAAAAAAATAATGCTTATCTTAAAAAATGTTATGCTATTTAAATGCATGCTAAAATTCAAGGGAATTGTGTTCTAATCCCTATATTTGATAGTATGCTTTACAGTTTTCTTTGTAATTATATCATTTTTATATACATCAATAGGAGTTCATTGGACGCCTTAAAGATTACTAGTTACGTTTCCCTGCTGCATTGAAACTTTTCTTGTGTTTTATTCTTTTTATGCCTACAAAGGCTTTTGTAATTAATGTCCATTTTGTCTAATAATATCGTATCATACAAGGTCCTTGGGTGAGCATTTTCCAGGTGTACCCCTTTACTTGCAAGCATCCTTGAGTTACAGGTAAGTCATTCTTATATACATTGTAAGTGGGAGTTTCTGGGGAAGCATGTGGGGAAGGATTTACTGGTTTTCTTTTAATTGGTATTTTAGGCCATTTATATTTATTGATTTGTGATGTATGTCACCTTCTCTCCACCATAATACATCCGCTTCTATTGTTCTTTTCCTTTTTCTTCTCAGTCTTGCCCTATTTTGAGGGAGAGTGTTGGTTTGAACGCAAGTATTTGTTTCCACCCCTTCTCTCATACACAAAGATGTTTCTACCATTTTTTGGTAATGCGTATCTTGCACAGTGATTCCATTTTGGATTACTCTTGTGCTCCCACCATGCTTATCCAAAGTCCGAAATGAACAGCTGCCCCCCACCCCGAACACCAAGAGAGCCCAGCTCCTTAGTCTGAGGTACGCTGTTCGTTCTCCTGTGGTTTACCCTCTTTTTTTTTTTTTTGTAAGTCCTTCGGTGAAAGATAGACTGAAAAGTGTTCATCTGAAAGGCAGTTTGGGAGGTGAACCCAATCTGGCAATAACTGTAATGAATTCAAGCTGTTTGAGTTTTGGGGGGGCGTCCAGGCAGGGCACGGACAAACTGCCACCAGGGAGATTGAAGCAAGAGGAGTAACTGTGAGCAGCACAGGTACACCAGTGACATCTGGAGCTGGTAACGAGAGAGACAAGGAAAGTGATACAAAGACAGAACCTGGAAAGCTCTAACCTTCATCTGAGTCATGCATGGTGTCACATGCAGAGGAAGAATCCAGATTTCGAGCTTGGTGTTCCCACCCCCAGCTTTAACTTTTAATCTGCCCTCATCCATCTTTTATTTCCGATGTAAAACAAAATGTGTTGCCAGAACCTTCCATCTCTCCCTCCCTACTTGTTTTAGAGCCACCTCTCTGAGAAGGGGGAACAAGAACCGTGTAAACAGGGTTATAAAGCCCGAATCTGCACTGCACCAACAGACAAACCTTCCGAAGGCAACAACAGGGATGGAGAATCGGTGAGACACAGAAGCGATGGAACGTGGCCCCCAGGTGGAGGGTGCTGGGTGCCAGAGAAAGACATACTGGACAGTAAATGGCAAAACTGATTCACCAAGAAGGTGACTGTGCTCCAAAATCATTTAGATAGACTCCAATTGACGCGAAGAAAAGAATGGCTGGAGATTGGCCTGGTATATGGTGGCCAGTACGGTAACACTACAGATGAAAATTAGGCAACATGGAATTGAGTCTGGAGAGATTTGCTGCAAAATACATCGCTCGAGAAGAAGCCAGAGGCTTTGAAGGCTTTTCTTTTCCCAAATGAAATAGGGAGTCAGTAAAATGAAAATAAAGGATACCTAGTCCGAGATGGATCAGTGTTAGAAGGACAACATCAATACAAGATGCAGAGCTGGTGTGGAGGGGATGACCACACACTTTTTTATTCACCCCCCCCCTTTTTTTGAGATTTCGCTCTGTGAGGCCTGGGAAAGCACAGACGGATAGAACAGAACTCCCACCCTCAGAGGCAGGGACGTTGGAGCGCCAAGAAGAATGCCACCATACCGTGGCCCAGCTCAGAGGAAAACCAGAGCTGTGTACAACCAGGGCTCAGCACGTCTTGACGGCAGCCATCCAGCACAGACCGTCTTGGCCTCGTCTAAGACGTGTCTCAGCCTCACAGAGCCTCACCAATGACAAAACACAAGTTCAAATAGAGAATTCTCAGGCAAATATTTACAAAAGCCCTATCTGGCTGTTTATAGGAGAAAAAAACGAAACAAAAAAAACCTAGTTGTTTGCCCGAAACCAAATATTTTCTGAACTCAACCTCTCTTATTTATGCATGAACACAACAAAGGGATTACCAAATAAAAATACATGTTAAATGGAAACAAAAACCTATATTCTTGATATCTTATCCTTGCAAATAAACAGAGCTGAAGGTAACACTACTTTGATGGTAGGGTTCATGGTCTTGTTTGCTCTCCCAGCCTGCTATTTGCATTGAAATATAATCAACAGGTTCATTTACATCCTGCACAAATCCATGAAGAATTGTAGACAAGTGCCTACACCACCAGTAAATGAATAAGTAAGTTAATTAATTAATTTTTGAAAGATCAGGGAACAAATGTAAGAAATTAAGTTTCCTTCAAGGGAAAGATCCGTGGCAAATTATATCCCATGAGATCTCCTGCCTTGTGCTATGTCTGGAGGACGGACACGGTGGGGGCTTCTGGGCATCCAGAAACAAGAGAGGAGTCTCCTCAATGAAACACCCAATCTCACTGCCCAGATAAAGCAGGTGCACGGGTTTTGTTGTTACCAAAGACCAACTCGACTTCCTCAACAAATCGAGCCCCAGTGCCTTCATTTTGAGGCACTCAGTCCTGCCCCTGTGGCATCCAGGGCTGCAAGCCCAGTCTGCAAGAAAGACTGCTCACTTCCCACCACAAAATAACAGGATCCACTGGCTTCTCGAGCTGTGGTCAGGCGGGTGCCATTAAGCATCTGGGCTCAGAACTTCCTTCCTCACATTCCTACCCTTGGGCACCAACTCCTGGCTCAGCATCTCAATTACCAGAGATTCCAATTACAAGAAAAAAAAAAGTCCTGGTGGGAAGAGCTGTTACCCCTCTAAGGTGTGTTCTTATGACAACCACCAGAAGGCAAAGTGGCCATTGACCATGGTAGAGCCTTCTCCATCATGCCCGCATGACAGGTTCTCTGGGCATCAGTATGGCTCAGTAGCTACACCTGGACCACTGCTAACATCTCCGCGTGGACTTTACAGGCAGTGCGATAACGTAATGAGGAAAAAGTAAATCGTTTAAGGGAAGCAGCTTTGGGGATGGATTACCATAGCGACTGGAAGATTTAATGGATTCACAAGGAAAGGAAAGTTCCCTCTACTGCTACTGTTGAATTTCAAATGATTTCATGGAATGGATCATAGAGCATGCCTATTTTTTTTTTCAGAGAGAAACAGAGTGTGAGCAGGGGAGGAGCACAGGGAAAGAGAGAGAGAATCCCAAGCAGTCTCCATGCTCAGTGCAGAGCCTGACTTGGGGCTCGATCCCACAGACCACGAGATCACGACCTGAGCCCAAATCAAGAGTCAGACACTTAACCTACTGAGCCACCCAGGGGTCCTGATCTCTTTTAAAGAGCCCAGAATTTCTTTAAAAAATAGCAAATAAAAATGATGAGGATGCTTTTAAACCATATGATGAATTAACACATGCTTTTAAAAAAATTTCTTCCGGGGCGCCTGGGTGGCGCAGTCGGTTAAGCGTCCAACTTCAGCCAGGTCACGATCTCGCGGTCCGGGAGTTCGAGCCCCGCGTCGGGCTCTGGGCTGATGGCTCAGAGCCTGGAGCCTGTTTCCGATTCTGTGTCTCCCTCTCTCTCTGCCCCTCCCCCGTTCACGCTCTGTCTCTATCTGTCCCAAAAATAAATAAAAAACGTTGAAAAAAAAATTTCTTCCTGTATAAACTCCTCTTCTTCTAATTAACGTCCCCACATTTGCTTTCCTTTCAAGAGGTCTGTTAATACCTAAATCAAATCCCTCCTCCTCTCAAATCTTATGCATGAAATTACTAGTAGTTGCCTTACAGAGACATCAGTCATTGGATTCAGGTGCTGTCATGGTGCCAGAATAATGGAATATCATTGTCCTTCTGTGTTTCAGGTTTTGAGTGAAGCATTTTTTTATGTGGCTGAGTTTTGATAAATGATTCTGGGGGCGCCTGGGTGGCTCAGTCGGTTGAGCATCCAACTCTTGATATTGGGTCAGGTCACCATCTTGAGGTCGTGGGATCGAGCCCCACATCGGGCTCTGGACTGAGCATGGAGTCTGCTTGGGATTTTTCTCTCAGCTTCTCTCTCTGCCCCTCCCTAGCCCTCTGTGTGTGTGTGTGTGCGTGTGTGTGTGTGTGTCTCAAAAAGAAACATTAAAAAAAAGGATTCTGGAATTCCCTATGTAATCCCTGTGCAGTAGAGACAGCATGAAGAGAAGGCAGAATCACTGATTTCTTCGCAGTTGGGCGTGAAGCTTAGCTCTCTCCGTCATGGAGTGCATGGACTGGGACAAGTCAGTGAGCCGTTCTGACTTTTCCTGTCATAATAACGGAGCAAGAAGACGTATCTTCCGAGATCAGACTTCTGACCAGACTGAGACGAGGCAGAGGCAGCTAATGCTGTTGGTCTTGGGCGTGTTCCTCGTGGCCCAGCAGTCCCACGGGACTGAGCCACCCTCACAGTGTGTTCCACGCTAGGTTCCCCTCTTGCTGGCTTCCTCCCTCCATGATCTTCATTGTCTCCCACACACATCTCCGGCCACAGAAGCTACTTGCGCCCAAATACTTATCTCAGAACTGCTCATCTCGCCTCTGCTGTTGGGAGAGCACAAACCAAGATGACCGATGGAGGCCCTCACCTGATGGAGGTGCTCCCTGGTGCACCCCTTCGCCTCCAGCGGCGTCTCCAGTCAGCATGTGGTGGAGGGGATTCCTACATTTCTTTAAGTAAGTTTACAGACCCAAGCTATGTGAATTTTAATGACTTTTCTCCTCAGGAATTGCTGAAAAGTAAGGAACCAACCCCATAGCAATTTTATAAATGAGGTTCACCATGGCTACTTGTCCAAACACAAGGTCTCTGTTACCCAGACAAGTCTAAAGCAGCCCCCCAGGGGCACCTCTGTGGCTTGACCGGTTGAGTGCCTGACTCTTGATTTTGGCTCAGGTCATGATCCCAGGGTCGTGAGATTGAGCCCCGCGTCAGGCTCCGCAACGAGTGTGGAGCCCGCTTGAGATTCTCTCTCTCCCTCTTCCTCTGCCCCTCCTCCACCTGCTGTCTCTCTTTAAAATATATATATATATATAAACAAAAATAAAAACAAAGCAGGCCCCACGACCGACCTCTCGAGTTTTGTTTACCTGGGGATGGAAGTTCTAATCTGTGGCACTGACAAGTGCACTTGTGTTAAGCCATAGCTTCCTCTGTGTAACTGAGGAAAACACTGCTACTGAGATAAAAAATCAGTCTGGGGAAAGGAAAAGACAATTCAGACCAGAGCGCTTCTGCAGCCTGTCCTGCTAGCTCACGGGACGCTGGATATTCAAACTTGCTGTACCGCTGGCAGTTAACTTCCATTCAGGAAAATATACTGAGCATCCACCACGCGTCGGACAGTCTGTTACAAACAAGAGGAAGGAAACACGACTGGCTCGTCACTCCCAGCAAAGCGCTAAGCAGGCCATTCAAATGCAAGGTGTTTGTGCTGTGGCCAAGTGGACACAAAGCCGTGGCCGTGATCTGTGCCTTCACGCAGTCTCCATGCAGGCTCCCCACTGCCCGAATCACTGCTCTGGCTGGGACCAAGGAGAGATGCAGGGTATCAGCTGTTGGGTGAACGGATACCATTTTTGCGTAAACACCTTAAACCTAGGACGCGTTTTGAGTCTAACTAAAGACAGATCCTTATTGGATCACAACTGATCCAAACTGGTTCAAAAACAGACCAGAAATGTTAAATGCAGCCATGTTTACCGCACCATCCATGAGTATAAGTTTTACTTAAAAAGCTCAAAGTTAAGTGCTTTGTATAGCTTTTTGCTCTTGTACAATTTATAGAGATGCTGTACGGATCCATATTCTTTTGTGTGTGTTTATTTATTTTTGAGAGACAGAGAGTGAGTGGGGCAGAGGCAGAGAGAGAGAGGGAGACAGAGAATCTGAAGCAGGCTCCAGGCTCTGAGCTGTCGGCACAGAGCCTGACACGGGAGTCGAACCCACGAACCGTGAGATCATGACCTGAGCTGAAGTCAGACACTTAACCGACTGCGCTTCCCAGGCACTCCGGATCCATTCTTTTTTTATGCACTGAATATATTCAGGGTAGCATCTGAGCAACTGATTAAAATGCCCTTGTTATAACATGTGTGGAGGGATGTGTTGTGGACCACAGCACAATATGCTCCTGGTACAACACTTTCCTATTAAATGTAATCGGGAACCTTTTGCAATTCGAAGTCAGGCGAGTATCTTTGTGGGGCTGTGTGGCAGCTTAAAAGCACGAGGACACAGCGAGAGTAACTGATGGTGATGTTTGCTTCCACAAGTGTACCTGCTCTTGTGATTTCCAAGACGGCATGAGGAACAAAAGACTCAGTTCACAGCACCAGCATCAGAGACAATGGTCTCTGGTGGCACATGCTGACATTCATCAAATCTATTGTATTTCTAGAATATGAAATAATGCATGACGCCTTTCTCAGTGAAATGTCGGGATCTGTTCTTTTTAATGTTTTCATGGCCATTCCAGATTCCACCCCCTGATCTACAAGTGTATGAATACGTTACTTGACGTTCTTTTTGTAAATTAACAGAAAAGAAATATAAGCAAGCAACAAGCAAAACAACCAAATGGATCCATAAGTCTACATGACATGTGAATATGATAGATTTCCTTTATCATAGAAATGTCTCCTTATCAGGGCGCCTGGGTGGCTCTGTCAGTTAAGCGTCCAACTCTTGATTTCGGCTCAGGTGATGATCTCACAGTTCGTGGGTTTGAGCCCCGTGTTGGGCTCTGCACGGACAGTGCTGAGCCAGCTTGGGATTCTCTCTCTCTCTCTCAAAATAAATAAATAAATAAATAAATAAATAAATATTTTTTTAAAAAAGAAATGTCCTTTACCTAAGAATTTTTTTTGCCACTTTCCCGTGTTATCAGATCTCAGAATGATCAACAGTAATCATTTCATTTGCTTTTTGTTATTTATGAGTTCAACTTCCTTGAGCAAAACATATTATCAGGGGATGTGAGGGTTCCCTGAAAGCGGTTCCAGCAGTGGGTGTCTCCTGTGTTGTTCTTGTTCCAAATGAAGCTGGGGCAGAATGGGAGACCTGGAGATCAGAGAGCTTAATAAATTTGCTGAAGATCCCAACCGGGGGAAATTATTGTCCAAAGTGTCAACGCTTCACTGCGTCTGACTCCTTCTGGCCTCCCTGCCTGAAACACACCTCCTAGCACTTCTCTTATTGAAGGATCTTAGGGGAAAACAAAGCAAAACAAAAGTAGGCACTGTTACTCAAGATCTTCACATAAAGTCTCCAATGAACCATGAACCCCATAAAGTACGGAACATATAATTTCACTCTAGACCAGGCTGCCTTGGGAACGCCGTGATACGGAGGGCAAGGTTCGTGGGCAGAGAGAACTCAGGTCACGTTCTTTTCTGGCAACGAGCATGACCCCCAGAAATTCACTAGCCTCTCTGAAGTTCACCAGTATCACTGTAGTGGTTTGTGGCTTCTGCCTATTATCATACCGAATAATTAAAGGAAAAACACACAGAATTTGAAGATAAATATTAAGCATAAAAAAGACACTAAAATGTCTGCCTAAAAGTAAAGCAAAACAGCAGAGAAGTTAAGAGAATGGAATTAGGAAACCCACTGCCATGTTCACATTTACAAGGCAAGCTCCCGGCTGCGTGATCCTTGAAACGTTTCCTCTCTGATCCTCAGTTGTCACATTGGTAAAATGGGTACATTCTTGTCTGTCCAGCAGGCACGTCATAACATGGAAAGAAATAATATATGGACAGCACAGCACACACCTGGATCATAGCAAGTTTCACAAAATGATGGTAATTAGGATAAAACATTCTTCTGTAGTATTTTGTAACAAGTCTTGCTCCCAGAGAAAGGAATCTATTTCTTTTTTGTTGTTGTTGTTTTTATCCATTTATTTTGAGAAAGAGAGAGAGAGAGAAAATGAGCAGGGGAGAGGCGCAGAGAGAGAGAGAGAGAGAGGGGAAATCCCAAGCAGGTTCTCTGCTGTCAGCACAGAGCCCAACTCAGGGCTCAAACTCACCAACCGTGAGGTCATGACCTGAGCCAAAACGAAGAGTCGGACGCTTGACCAACTGAGCCAGCGGGTGCCCCAGGAATCTCTTTCTAATGCAGACTCCACATCTCACCTTCTCCACCCTAAGTTTTATATATGTATCTATTTTATGTCATACACTAGAGACAGGAGCCACATCCCTCTGAAGTTTAGGGCGCTCCGTCCACCTTCCGTACCACACTCAGGAATGCCTACACTCCTGTTACTTGTTGCAACAGGTCAGACTGTCCAATGCCCACCGAAGGGTCCCCCACCTCATCACATAGCCGAGTCCAGCCTGCCTCTGGACCGCTTGGGCATGGGCGTAGAAAGGTGTGTAGAGGCCCCCACACCAGTGAGCATTAGTTTAGAATTCACGAAGAGGGTACAGTGTCAGCATTTTCTGAGGTTTGGCCTCAACCCCCTCCCCGGCCAAATGGCAAGAAAAAAAACAAAACGGCTGGTCTTTACCAACAGGTAAGATGCTTTAAATCGGAAAGTGCGGCATCCCAGCTTGACAACCGTGCCTGACAGAGGCGTCACAAACCCAACATCAAACATCCAGACAGAACAAAGTCGCTCAAAACACAGCACACGCCAACAAAACCCACAATGTTCTTTCCTGCTGCCTTCATAGTAAAGGGTGACAAGACAGAGAAATGAATTTCGGTGATCTTACTATGCAGGCATCGTAACTTTTCTGGTGAAACTTCGCAAAAAAAAAACCCATAACTTTTTTGGACAAACTCCTAAATGTGTGCACATTGACAACCTGTTAGTTGCAATAGAGGTAAATGTAGTAAATGTGTGCTCCAAGCACTTATTATTCATTAAGAGCTGACCTTCAAGCCACTGTATTCCAAAGACCCGGGTAAGCTGACCTTTTGGTGGTGATCTTGCCAGGCTCAGACCCCTCCAGGAGCAGCGTGCCCTCAGCGGGGCTGTCCCCAGGGTGGGCACGGGACTGCTTGAATCCCGAGCTCTTCAGGAAGTCTGGCCTCCTCTCTTGAATCCATGAGGCAACTTCTCTCCCTGAGAAAAATCGCATGGGGATGAATGTGCATCTTCTCGGACACAGTTTTCATTCCAGCAAGTGGATCGAGCTGCTTTATGGTTACCGCACGGTTACCGATCAGCAACTGAGCGGTATTCAAGTTTCAGCGAGGCGTTTTGGCTTTCGTCTCTAAAACAAAATCCCAGGGAAAGATGAAGCCTCTGAAAATTCATTTCACCGAAAATGGCAGCACCTCGTCACTTTCATGCATTTTTCTAACACTATTGATTATATTAGACTTTTGGCAGACACACTTTTCATCTGCGAGGACATTTTCCTACCTAAAAACAACGCTGAAAGTTCTATCTGATGAAATTTTAATTAGCTCTTGCAATTTTTATAGAAGGTAATTATCCCTGAAATTATTGCAAGAGCTATCACAGGACCCTCCCTCCCAGAACTGAATGAATGCACGTATACACAGAACTACCGGCCATCTGATGACAGCAATGTAAATTTCCTCTTTTGTGTATGACAATCCCCTTGGCAAAAAAAGTGAATCTGTTTCAAAATTACTCAAAGGAATCTCAAAATGGTAATTCTATTAAAATCTTCAATCTTAGAAATTATGTGCAGTGCATGTAATAATCAGGATAATTAAGCCTTAGATGGGTCATATACCTTAAATTAGATGTCTCTACTTGGTAGACTTTAGTAAAATTAAAAGAAGGTTAATTACTGAATCAGTAGGATGGAGATATAGATAGAGCTGTATATAGAGACATAAACATATATTCTTAATAAAGTAGGATAACCTGAGGAGCCTGGGTGGCTCAGTCAGTTAAGCACCCAACTCTCGATCTCAGCTCAGGTCATGATCTCATGGTCATGAGATCGAGCCCCACATTGGGCTCTGTGCTGAGAGCATGCAGCCTGTTTCTGATTCTCTCTCTCCTTTTCTGCCCCTTCCCTGCTCTCTCTCTCTCTTTCTCTCTCTCCCTCAAAATAAATAATAAAATAATCTTTAAAAAAAATAATAAAGTTCAATAATCCTTCGAGGTTCACAGGGATGCGCATCCTCCAGAAAGACATTCAGATGGCGGGCTCACGCAAGGACCACGCACAAGCCTTAAAACACAAGCACGTGCCAGTTTGCACCCCATTTGCAAATGTGTCTTTGGCTGAAACGAGCTACATAGCCAAGCCCAGAATTAAAGGCATGGACACAGTAAGGTTGGAACCAGTTGGACTTGTTTCTTCAATCAAGGGGCCATGATCAGAGCTTCATGGACCTTGATACCCTTGAAGGAAGAGCCCGAGATACACATCGCAGGGGCGCCTGGGTGGCTCAGTCGGTTAAGCGTCCGACTTCAGCTCAGGTCATGATCTCATGGTTCATGAGTTCGAGCTCTGCGTCGGGCTGTGCTGACAGCCCAGGGCCTGGATCCTGCTTCCGATTCTGTGTCTCCCCTTCTCTGTCCCTCTCCCCATCACAGTCTGTCTCTTTCTCTCAAAAAAAAAAATAAAATAAACATTTAAATAAAAGATACATATCACAGAGCATTCACTCAGTCTTTCAGTCAACATGTGATTGGTACATGTTTGTTACACTGCAGTGGTTTGAATAAATGTCCCCCACCAAATTTATGTCGCCCTGGGACCTCAAATGCACTTATTTGGGAATAGGGTCAGCACACTTAATAGATGTAACTAGGTTAAGATAAGGTTATATTGGATGAGTGTGGGCTCTAAATCCAATGACTGATGTCCTTATAGGAACGGGAGAGGATGCAAACGCACAGACACACAGGGGGAGATGCCATACGATCATAAAGGCAGAGGTTGGACTGATGTAGCTACGAGCCAAGGAACAGTGAAGATTTCCGGGGCCCCCAGAAGCTAGGAAGAGACAGGAAGAACCCTAGACCCTTCAGAGAGAGCATGGTGTTGCCTCAAACTTCACTTTGGACTCCAGTAAGAGACTAAATGTCTGTTGTTTTAAGTCATCCTGTCCGTGATGACTTTTTACAGCAACCCTAGGAAGCCAATGCCCACACAACACATGTGATTCTGAAGTGTGGTCGTGGGGGAGTTTAGCAAGGTGGTGTTTAAACAATGACTTGTGGCAGGTAAGGGTGGTGGCCTTGAGTGTGTCTGAGAAAAGAACTTCCCAGGAAGACAAGGCAGTGAATCAAAGGGCCTAAGGTAAGAATGTGCCTGGAGGAGTGAAGGAAGCCTATGTGGCCAGGTGGGCAGGTGGGTAGGTGGGCAGGTGGACATGGTACGCCCTATGAAAAGAGAGGCCAAGGACAGCAGATATGGCCCATTTTATCCCTATTCATTTTTGCACTTTGCTTTCTTCTTCAGGCAGTTTGAAGGCACTAATTTAGGAGAGAAATCTTGAGAAAGGGCGAAAAAATGTCACCGTGTTAGAATCAAATCGCTTTTGGTTTGAGCTGCGGCCCCGCTATTTCCTCAGTAATTTTCCAAGCGTCATTTTCTTTCCCATCACATCCTCGGTGAAATGGACATATTGACACCTCCCGGACAGCATTGTGGGGGAGACTGGACCAGGGAAGGCACATAAAAGGGCTGGCCGTAGAGCCAGCGTGTAACAAAAGAGAACTTGCATTGCAATCATTACGATCAGTCGCGGTTCCCTAGGTAGACTTCCAGCAGGTGGGAGTCACAACTGATTCACCTTCATGCTTCCATTCCTTCAGTCCTCAGCTCTTTGCCCGGCACGTGCCAGCACGGTACAAATGTTTGTGGATTATAAGGCAGGCGTGAGTGAGTGAACGAACAAGTCCGTGGATATGTATCCTGGTCTCCAGTCTAAATAGGATGACCCGCCTCTACGCTCTCCTAGGAACCTCCGTTCACCTTTCCTACTAGTTGTCTGTCTTATTCACCAGACCGCGAACCCCTTGAGATGTTTTTTATACTCCCTTGTTAATAGTGCCACTAATTAAATTGAATCCAATAGGCAAAACAGGGAGTCCAAATGACAGTGCATGAGCACTGCTAGACTTATCTCAAACCCTCACAAACTCTCCCTTCCTCAGTTCAGGAGATGCTGGAATATTGCCAGACAATCTTTTAAAACTGGTTAAGGTTTAAAAAGGAAAGGAAGGAGTTGGTGGTAGCACGGTACAAATTGGGAGTTTCTTAAAAGCAGTCAGGTACATAATTGAAAACTAATTGAATGTTCTCATCCATATGCATGAAAAACAATTTGCATGCCTTCATTATTTAAAAGCAGGGTAAAGATGTGGCGGTGGAAGGAATCTACCTGAGGAATGTTCTTCCGAGAACCTTCCCGCAAAATGAAGCTTAACTCTTCAGATCTTGGAAATGTGTTTTGGAAATACCTACACACGGCAAATAACCTGTGTTTTGATATTGATTTCCGATTCATAAAAATTGTATTGGAGCTAGTTATATCCACATTCTGCTTCGTAACAGAATCGCATTCTTAAGACTGTTTCCCTCAGACAAAGAAAGGAAAAGACAACTCAGTGCTCCAACTAGGTCGCGTTGAAACCTCTGTGACTTTATGCTTAGCAATTCAAGAACAATTGTGGGTTCAGAAAGATACGTGGACTTCAATGAAGGAAACGCACAGAATTGTAGAACATCACCACGGCTCACTACCACAATGCCGTTCATCTGGGGCAAACCCTGGGCTGGACGCTTTGACATTAAGTGTTGCTACTTAATTTAGATGCAGTTCAAATATTGGTACTTTCCCCAGATAGTCTGGTTTATGCTAAAACGTCCCATCAGAGGGACACCTTGGTCTTGGCTCAGGTCATGATCTCATGGTTCTTGGGTTCGAGACTCACATCCAGCTCCATGGTAAGAATGCAGAGCCTGCTTGGGATTCTCTCCCCCTCTCTCTGCCCCTCCCCTACTCATGCCCTCTCGGTTGCTTTCTCTCTCTCTCTCTTTCTCTCTCTCTCTCTCTCTCTCCTTCTCTCTCAAAATAAATAAATACATTTAAAAAAACTAAAACATCCCATTGGAACTACAAAGTGGGATTTTCTACACTTTTTTGTTTGGAAAGCCCTGGTATTCTTACTATCTGGTTTTCGTTGTCCTCAATCAGCATGATATTTACCGAAAGACTTATGTTTCTGATAAGGTGGAGTGACCAGGAAGCACATTTGCCCTCACTTTAAACAAACTAAAGAAAATGAGGGGAAATATATGAAACAATGGTTTCCAGACCTTAGGGCTCCATGAGAGAAGGAAAGTATGTGGTTAGAGCACCTGCATCCTGCCTGGAAGGGGATCCCGGGTCATGGCAACTGGAGGATGCATGCAGGTGGAGCCTGATGACTGTCCTGTCGTCAGGACAGGGAGTCCTGGCGAGAACAAGAATGACAGAGACCATCTCCGTGGACACAAGAGCGGCCTGGCACATGATCCCCATAGTCCACGGGGAAACCCAGGAGCAGAATAACTGGCTAGTGCATGCATGTAAGGAAAATACCTAGAGCTTGGGAGAGAACCACCCAGAAAGAGCGGGTGGAACCATCAATCATCAGAGCTCACACAAGGCTGGGATGGTTTCTGTTTCTGCCAAACAAAGTGGAAAATTATCATACTACAGAGAAGATTGGGAAGGGTAAACCCACAGGAGGCTTTTGCTTCAATGGTGGGGAAAATACGTCCCACACTAAATGCTGATCTGGTTCAGTTTAACAAAGCTTAAAAGCAAGTCTAAAAATATTACTGTACTGTTTCAAAGTAACTTAATTGAATGAAAATAAAGACCTGTCCACAGTAAAAGGAGATACAGAACCCAAAAAGGTAAAACCACGGTGTCCTCGGGGATCTTGTTAAAAATCTCCAGACAGGAAAAGTAGCACAAAGAGGAAAATCAATCAGAAAATGGTCCTGACGACAGAATAATAGTGTAAAAGGCATTCATATGCTTATGACAACTTTATCTGATAAACTCAAGGAAATAGATCACAGCCTAAGTACAAGAGACAGAAGATATAAAAAAAAAAAACCCTAAACTGAATTGCTAGAAATGAAACCACGTCTGGGTAGAAAAATAACTGGAGGGCAGTGACAGCAGATATGACACAGAAAGGAATAAATCAGTAAACGTGAAGATGTGGCAACACAAATATCCAAAGCCAACCACGCAAAAATTGAAAGCATCAGAGAGTCAACAAGCAGACACAGGCTCTCTGCAGAGTTGGGGTATTTCCTATAGCATGACTGATGTTGGGGGTAACAAGATGCAAATAACTTAAATCTCTCTAGTGGGAAATACATGCATAATGAACATAATGCTCAGCAAATACAGAGGGGAAAGCATTTTCGGGAAGAGAGGAAAGGCTGACAAATTAGACTGATATCCGTGTAGGACATAATAACGAAGCAATGATCCTAGGGCTTTGGACTGAACGCTTGTCTCAATGTGAGGTACTCTAAAAGTAAATTAAATGTGCGGATCAAAATTCCTGTGTTGAAGCCCTAACCCTCAGTGTGGACTGTATTTGGAGACAGGGCCATTACAGAAGGAATTAAGGTTCCCTGAGGCCACAGGGTAGGGCCCCGATCTGAAGGGACTTTGTGCCTTCATCAGAAGAAACACTAGCGAGCTCATTCTCTCCCTGTCTCAGAGAAGGAAAGGCCGTGTGAGCCCACAGCAAGATGACAGCCCCTGCAAGAATCAACAGCAGCGGGATGGCAGACTTTCTACGTCCAGAACCGGGAGGCATAGCTGTCTGCTGCTTAAGCTTCACAGGCTGTGAGATGTTGTTATGGCCACCCAACTTGACTAATACAAGTAATAATAATGATGACACTTCATATCTATTAAGTGTTCTCCACATGGCACTTTTTCAAAAAAAATCTTTTAATGTTTATTTTATTTTTGAGAGACAGAGCACGAGTGAGGGAGGGGCAGAGAGAGAGGGAGACACAGAATCCGAAGCAGGCTCCACGTTCCGAGCCGTCAGCACAGAGCCCGACACAGGCCTCGAACTCATGGACCGCGAGATCATGACCTGAGCCGAAGTCAGACGCTTAACCAACTGAGCCAAAGAATTGGCAACCCCCCACATGCCAATTTTTTACGCCTTGTCTCATCTGATTCCCATAAGAACCCTTACCATCCTGACATTCTAGGTAAACACTGAATCACAATTTCAGTCTTCTTTGAGGTCAGACCGTTCGTATGTACAGCAAAGCCCAGATTATGAGCACAATCCAAGCTCCAGATAACAGCCGTGACGATATAGCAGCTCATATTCACTAACCATCAACTCCCTGCTGGATATTAGTGATAAGAGCTTTGCCTTAATTGTCTAATTGATCCTCAGGACAAACCTCCGAGCTGGAGACGCTGCCCATTTGCATCAAGAAGATGAGCAACCCTGGCAAAGAGAGATGAAGAGCTTTTCAAATGGAAGAACCGCCGAGAAAATATTCAGATGTGTGAAAGGTCAAAGCCCATCATAGGCGTGATCACCCAGGCAAGTTCAGTGAGTGTGGGAAAAGGCATCTTTGAGGGTGGGCAGGCCCCAAACCATGGCTGGCCTTGAATGCCGAGCCCAGTCACCTGCACAAGTTCTGTGAACACCATGAGGTCTTGCATGCAAAACAGAGGATGTTCAGACATTTTGAAAGCATCTTGAATAGAACCAGGCCAAGTACAAAGCCCCACTCCTCCCCATTCCCTTTCTAGAATCACCCAGATGCAATAAAGTATAGCTAGTAATTCAGGGCATCATCATTTTTGTTTTAAATCATAAGTCTGCATAAGCCTGGTGGCTCAGTCGGTCGGGCGTCCGACTTCAGCTCAGGTCACGATCTTGCGGTCCGTGAGTTTGAGCCCCGCGCCAGGCTCTGTGCTGATGGCTCAGAGCCTGGAGCCTGCTTCAGATTCTGTGTCTCCCTCTCTCTCTGCCCCTCCCCTGCTCGTGCTCTGTCTCTCTCTCTGTCAAAAATAAATAAACATTAAAAAATTAATAAATTATAAGTCTGCAAATTTTTAGTGTCAAGATGCTCACATCTGTCTATTTCTCCTGCTCATCCGCAAACCCATGGCAGGGCTCATCCATAATACCGCGTGGTGGGCGTTCTTGAATCCGGGAACTTATAGAATGAAGCACAACCCATGGTCCACCTTGCGTGTATCATGAAAGGAAAGGACCTGTCTGTTGTGTCCAGTCCTCTGTCTCATACCATCCTGTTCCTCCTGGCTTGTTGCTCTAGATCCTGACAAACCACCTGACTTCTTCACGGGTCCAATGCAGAATTTCCCAGCACCCTCCAGTCTGGAAATCCAAACTATCCACCTGCAGCGTTTCCTTAGGCCTCCCAGTGAGATGAGTCCTACCCGCACCAGGTTCTCAGGACCCGGTTCATGGGGAACAACCCACTCAGGCCAGTTCTTAGAGCCCAAGTTCACATCTTGCTTTTCTACACATACTCATGTGTCTCACATAACTTGCCTACCCCTTCCCGCTCCTGTCTCAGTTTTCTCTTCCAGTCTAAAGATGGTTTGTCCTTTCACCCTCCCCAAGGTTAAAACATGTGCACCTTCCAGGCAGCCTGTCTGTCCTTCAGTCCACACCCCGGTCGCTCACCCTGAAGAGAGTGCTGAGGACACTTGGACCCTCATGTCCACCCATACACATGAGGCCCACCTTCCCAGCTCAGACACACAACATCCACCTTTCCTCTGAACTTTGGGAAGCCAAAAATCCATAAAATTACCTTTGTCTCCTGGTGCCTCCATCGTATTGATTTAATTCTCCAATGTGACCATTGCATGTCCAATCTTTTGAGTTCCAGAAAGGTCAGTGATGGTTATTTCCTTCTCTTTGAACATATGGAAATTTGAGACTACTCAGGAATCTATACAGAGGTCTGCACTGGTTTAATTTTTAAATTTTTTTTGTCTTGAGGTCATTGCAGAACGCCATAAAAATTTCAAGAATGGTACAAATAGGATTTTCCTGAACCGTTTTGGAATAACCTACACAACCACGGGACAAGCCAGGACAATCAGGGACTTAGACTAACCCGTCAATACTGCCTGAACTCCAGAGCCCCTTCACATTCTACCGATTGTCCCCAAATACGGTGGGGGAAGAATCCAGAGCAGAGCCACACATGACATCTCTACAGTCAGCTTCAGTAGCCACTGTTCCTCAGACTTTCCTGGTCTCCTGTATTGTCAACTCTTTGGAAAGATAAAGGAAAGATAAAGATTTTGTAGAAAGTCCTTCAATGTGTGTTCTCCTGACATTTCCTAAGGATTAGATTCAGGCTCTGCGTCTTTGGCAAGGATATCACAGAAGGAATGCGGTGTTCTCCTCATTGCATTTTATCAGGTAACATATGGCGTCAATTTGTCCTTTCATTGATGACAGACAGTCACTTGACTGAGGTGGGGTCGGTCAGGCCTGTCCTCTAGAAAGTCACCCTTGTCCCCTTTGTAATTAATAAGTATTTTATGGGGACATACTTTGAAACTACCTGAATATCTCCTTCCTCATTAAACTTCTAATTTATTCATTCTTTTTTCAATCTCTGTCAATATGGACTCATGGACTCTGATTGTATTCAGTGGATTATCATCCCCTGTCATTATTAACGATGCTCAAATTTGTCTCATATTTGGCCAGAAAGAGCCCCCTGGACTGATTATCATGCTTCTTTGTGCTTTTTCTTCTTTTTGGTGAAAAAGAAAAGATTTGTCAGGCTCATCTTGTAATTTCTCTCTTCCTTCTCTGGAATCAGCTGTTTCTTCAAGGAACTCTGGTTGCTTTTAGAGATGTTAAATGCTCTTTACTTATTTATTATTTTCAGAGAGAGACAGAGAGCATGGGCAGAGAAAGAGGGAGAGAGAGGATCCCAAGTAGGCTCTGCTCAGTCAGTGCAGAGCCCAGCATGGGGCTCAATCTTACAAACCGTGAGATCATGACCTGAACCAAAATCAAGAGTTGGACACTTAACCAACAGAGCCACTCAGGCGTCCCATAAAGATATTTAAATACAACACCTGTGCGTCACTGATTCATGGTAGGCTTCACTAAGGCATATACATGGATATACATGTATTTATATACAGGCACTGAATCTATATTTATTCTATATCTAGCATAGATATTTTAAAAATTACTTTATACAGATACCTCCAATTCCAACATAATACAATCAGGTTTATTTGAATTCTTCCCCTTTCAAAATACCCAACCCTCCTTGTCAGCAGTGAGAAGGCTGGCTGTGATTCTCACGTGATTATCTATTTTATCTGTCCCCTTATATGTGACTGACTTATCCTCACCACATACCCCTCTCCCTCCCAGATATTTTCTTGTCCTACTTGATGGTGTTGTCTTCCCTTCCCATAGCTGATCCTTCTAGGTCTCTGACATCCAAGCCAGGCCTCTGCTTCCTGTCTATTACTGCACAGAATTCAACCTTGCTGAGACCCATCTGGTGACTTCAGGTCTTAATTGTTCAGGAAAAAAGGAAGAAGAACAAGAAGAACAAGAAGAACAAGAACAAGAACAAGAACAAGAGGAGGAGAGGAAGAGGAGGAGGAAGGGAAGAAGAAGAAGAAGAAGAAGAAAGAAAGAAGAAAGAGGAGGAGAAGGAGGAGGAAAAGGAGGAGGAGAAGGAAAGGAGAATGGGGAGAAGGAGGAGGAGGGGGAGGGAGGAAGGGAAAAGAAGAGGAAGAATAAGAAGGGCTCTAATGTGGTTTTAACTCTGCAGCTGCTCAATGATGTTACCACGGTGGTTATCTTGAGTACATATAGAGCTATATGCAGAGTATACACTTGCTACTACTGATTTATTTCCTCCAAAGAATCAGCCACTGAAAGGCAACAGGAAGCCAGGGCAGTATCACAGACTGGGGGAAGTACCAGGTTTCCTAGTTAGCTCAAGTCAAAGTGCACTTCTGAATGGGTCTCCTATAATATCCCAGCTAGAGAATAATACCTGCTCAGAGAGCTCACCATTACTTATCACTCACACAGTGGCCCATCCATCTTGGTCTCTGCACATACAGGGATTGTTTAGGGACTGACAGTGGACACTTTGCATTATCTTTTAATGTTTTTATGATGGGGGAGTTTGCTTCTGTGCTTCTGAGCAACTATCAGAAAATCTAGAATTTGGCACCCACCTAAACCTTAATAGCACTGGTTCATGCAGCCAACAAAGGTCAGAATCTCACTGGCTAAAGACTTCTCCAACTGAGTCACTGACTGACCTGGTATATCTTTCTGGGAAATATCAGAATCTACCGAACTATTAAAAAAGTGCGAAGATGGTAACAATTACTTCTGGTGCATTTAGTTTTCTCATTGATGGAGGACCTAGTGAGATTCCAGTACACAGGAAAACACTGGGTAACCCCCCTGCTTGTCTCCCTACCATGAACACAGTCAGAAATGATGAACTTGAAGTGTTTCCTCCACTATTTCTGCATCTATTCTCACTCTTCCTTCTTGAAATCTTGAAATCATTGATATATCTGTACTTCAATATTTTATATCCTACTGTAAATGTAATTTGGAAGCAAGGATTCCAGTATTTTTTTATTTTAGAGAGAGAGCAATGAGCATGGGAGGGGGTAGATGAAGAGGGGGGTGAGGGAGAGAGAGAGAGAGAGAGAGAGAGAGAGAGAGAGAGAGAGAGAGAGAATCTTAAGAAGGCTCCATGCCCAGTGCAGAGCCCAATGGGGGGCTTGATCTCATGACAGTGAGATCATGACCTGAGCTGCAATCAAGAGATGGGCACTCAATTGACTGAGCCACCCAGGCACCCTTCCAGGAAATTTTTAGAAGATATTCTATTCACATTGTTGGTGGTGGTGGTGGCAGTGACAGTGGTGGTGACAGTCATGGTGGTGATGGTGGCAGTGGTGACATAAATGTGGCCTTTGACTCTCCCTTGAGTTCCAAGTTTCCAGGCAAGTTGACATTTCAGTCATTACCTTTCACTTTTATAAATCTCCTATTTATTCTTTAACACTGGCTCGGATGGGCTTTCTCAGATTCCTCAGGTGGTCTCCTCTCTCTCTGGGCACTGTACTTCCTGGGTCAGGCATCATCACGGTGTGTTATCATCCATCATCCGTACAGTCTCTGCTTCCCCAGTAGACTCAGGGCACCTTGAGATCTGTGACTTGTTCAGCCCGTTTCTGAGCACGAAGCCTGGCACATGACAAGCACCCAGTAAATACCTGTTAAAAATGAAAGAAGCCTAGATAAGAGCACCAGCCAGTGATGCATCAGCTGGACTTACGCCTCCTACTCAAGCTCCACCAGCGGTTTCAGATCCAAATGACAGTGATATTCATCAGCTTTGAATGCAGAACATTTTCACGTCGGTGGCCGGGAAAAGTATGCCAGAAATAACAGCCTCAACAAAACAACAATGTCCTCCTGCAGCTGTATGCTCCTCAAAGTGCTGTGGGTAAGAATGTGCTTCTGGACTTGGGCCAACCATTGAACTTTCCCCAGCTTCAGTTTGCTGTGGACCGCATGCATGCTGGTCCTGCACAGGGCAACCCCAGGCTTCTCTCTTGCAGGCACTGCTTGAAACATAACAATGCTGTTTAAGCTTCTCACATCAGCCGCTGCTTGAAACAGTTCCCTCTCAGTTGATGCTGCTGATAAATCCTCAATGTCCAAGTCTCAGCATCCCTCCCTTCTCCAGGCAGCCTACCTCCTCACCTACTTAACCTACTTTAGCCCCGCCCCTCGTGGTACCTGCCACTTGTCTTTCAAAAGAGTCATGTGCCTACTCCTTAAATGGATACAACCCTATATGTCAATTACATCTCAATAAAACTGAAAGTAAAGGGGCGCCTGGGTGGCTCAGTCAGTTAAGCATCGATTTCGGCTCCAGTCTGATTTCACGGTTCGTGGGTTCGTGAGTTCAAGCCACATGTCACACTCTGTGCTGTCAGCTCAGAGCTCAGATTCTGTGTCACCCTCTCTCCCTGCCCCTCCCCCGCTCTCTCTTTCTCTCTCTCTCTCTCTCTCTCTCAAAAACAAATTAAAAAAAACATTAAAAACAAAAGTAAACTGAAAGTAAAAATGGCCTATTTGTTGCTTATATCTAAGATATGTCTTTTTTTTAATGTTTTTATTTATTTTTGAGACAGAGAGAGAGCACAAGTAGGGGAGGGGCAGAGAGAGAGGGAGACACAGAATCCAAAGCAGGCTCCAGGCTCTGAGCTGTCAGCACAGAGCCTGACATGGGGCTCGAACTCAAGAACCATGACATCATTCATGACCTGAGCTGAGATCAAGAGTCATAGGCAGTTAACTTAGCCACCCAGGTGGCTTTGTATCTGTGTTTTTCATCTATGTTTCTCACTATTCTGTTTCAAATCTCTAGTCCGTGTATCTATCTCATACCAGCTGTCATGAGTGAAATCAGATTTTATATCACGTGTCACATTGCCTACCGTACAGTAGGACTCAAGAAATACCAAATTCTTCAAATGATCCCCAAAACAGGCCATCGGAGATGGTGAAATAAGAGTTACTCATGAAGTTGCATATTCGATGTCCATTTACATCAGAGGCTCCATTAACTTGGCTTTGATAGAGTCTTGCATCCAAATTGGGGACCTCCGCGCCCCCGAGGTGTATGCAACTGGAGATTGGTGCTCTCTGCAGGTACCACGCACACGGCTACACGGAGGTGTTTGCACATCATCCGCCAGGGGTGGGCAGTGGAAGGCCCCCTACACCATCACAGCAGTTGTAACTATGTGCTCATGGCTGTAGCATACGCATCAGTTAAGATCAGCGTGAAGTGACCACAGTGTACAATCTGGGCACTGACTCCAAGTACATTATACTATCTAACTGCCTTGCGAAGACTCCTAGAGGACAGTTCGAGAACATCTCTCCTTATTGAGGGCATGGAGTTCAGAAAAAGTTAAATGCCTCACCTCGGGAGGCTCACAACGCGGGTTAATACTCGACGAATGGTCCAAGCCAAGACTCAGCTGATGCCAAAGCCCCTGTCGCTAACTTTGGCGCTCCGTGACTTCACCTGCTCTGAGGAGACCACAGAGCATTGCCAGAGGAACGCTTCCTGAGTAATTGTAAGGACTCTCTGGCCCTTCGGCTTTTTCGACATTTTTGCTTTTGACATCGAATCTTGGAAAGAAACACAGCACGCATCAAAATGCAAACTAGAGGTGGCTAATGGCACAGCCACATAAAGCCCTTCCAGGCTCCTGTTGCTGGCGGAGGTGAACGGATCACCTGGGCCAGGTGCTTGCATCTTCAGTCTGCCCCGCTCCTCCCCTACAGACCAGCCGTCTGGTTTACATGCTCCCCCACCCCAGCGTGTTACTGGCACGAAGCTCGCTTCCTTCTCTCCGCGCCCTTGGACACGCCTCACCTCGGATGGAACGCCTTTTTCTACCGTCGCAGAATTTACCCGGGCTAACAAATTAGAGATCCCCTTCTTCAAACATGTATTGACATAATTTCTGCAAAACGAACCCCTCTCTGAATTCAGGCACTAAACGCGGAAGGAGGGGTCGAGGGAGAATAGCCAAGGGAGGTCGTCAGCATGTTCTCGTCGTGCTTCTGTCTGGCTTCAGACTTGTGGCCCAGGGGTAGGAAGTTCTCCTGATTGGCCCCTCTCCCGATGCATGGACACATTTGGCAGTAGACCACTGCCCCCCACTGTTGTGCATGCGTCTAGTCCTTACTGGTTCAACCACCCTCCCCCAGCCATCTAGGCTGTTAATATTTGGTACGTCAGTGTTCTGTGTTTCCTCTCCCGATTCATTCTTCGCTCTCCTCCGTCCTGGCCCTGGAGGTTGGTGCTTGCAAACTGCATCATCCAAAGGCATCTGCCAGAGGGCTTCTGGTTGGGTTCACCTACTGGGAAACCCAACAGAGAGCAGAGGACGGGACCAGAGCAAGGTCAGGGCACCTCTTTGCGTCTGGTATAGCACCGCACCTCTGCAAGTGTCTTTGCCCCCACCCCCTCCCTGACCACCGCTCTGAAAAAACAGCTCCACTGGCCCTGTTTCTCAGGCTCTAGGGGTCCTGACGGCTTTCTGTCGCCGCTCATCTTTGAGGGTGTTTGTTTCTAACCACAGCCTCCCCCCCACCTCCAGGAAGTATTCTTATTGAAGTCCTTCTGGTTGAATCCTATAGGATGAATTCTCTTTTCTAGAGGGAACCAGATAATACAGCCAGAAACAGAACATTCATTATTCCCATCCAATTGTACAAAGCAGAACAAAATGTTCTCTAATCCATTGTATGTTTCATGGCAAAGAGTTTCATCATCTGAATCTGCGTGATACTTTATATTTTATGTTTGGATAGACCGTTTTATTATTAAGCCACCATCAGATTAATTTAAGTAACTAAGCCCCTCTTGTTGGATACTGAGATTGTTTTGAATGTTCTGCTACATATGTAACAAGTAGAATGGTAAATGTCTTTGCACATGCATTAACTTTCGATTAATTAATTTAATTCACTCATTGGCATCAATTGGCTGAACCAAAGGATAAGTGATATTTTTAACTCTTTAAGCCAATCCTTTTCAAGAGCTTTCAGGATTTCTTTTTTTTTTTTAACTTTTTAATATTTATTTTTGAGAGAGAGAGAGAGCACGAGTAGAGGAAGGGCAAAGAGAGAGGGAGACACAGAATCTGAAGCAGGCTCCAGGCTCTGAGCTACGAGCACAGAGCCCAATGTGGGGCTCAAACTCACGGGCCTCGAGACCATGACCTGACCTGAAGTCAGAGGCTTAACCGACTGAGCCACCCAGGCGCCTCGAGCTTTCAGGATTTCTGATTTCTCCCCAGAAACATAGGAAGGTGTAGCCTCCTGCTTTCTGAGCACAGAGATCCACTCAGAGTGTGACCTCTTTGAAAGTGGGGCACAGGGGTGCCTGACTGGCTCAGTAAGTTGGGCATCTGACTCTTGATTTCCACTTGGGTCACGATCTCACGGTTGGTGACTTCCAGCCTCCCCGCGGGCTCTGCCCTGACAGTGCGGAGCCTGCTTGGGATCCTCTATCTGCCTCTCTCTCTGTTCCTCCCGCCCTGTGCTCTCTTCTCTCTCAAAATAAATAAATAAACGTAATAAAAAAATAGTATTAAAAAAAGTGTGACGCAAACACTGGGTGACAATGAGCTGTCACCCTACTTACTCACGACAGTTTGTGTGTTAGCTTCAGTCCTGGATTGTCCCCACTGTCGCCTGCATCTTAGAAAAACTGGCATTGGTTACAAGGCAGGAAGGAGCCGGGCGACCACCGCACCGGCAGCACAGTTTCCAGGCTGCCTTGAGTTCATCTCCCTGAGGACCGCGTGGCCCCCGTTCTGTGGCTTCAAATGCTCATGGCCCCACACAAGGATGGCAACATCCGAGGAGCTACCAGGGCCCGTGAGCGTTTGAAGCCATCTCCCGTTTTTGAGAAGAAAACTTGCTTCACACCTCGTCTTCCATCTTCCCCGCTTGTTGATTTTCCATTTGTCTTTTGACTCAACGCGGCGGGAAGGAATTAAAGATTACTTTATGCTGTTATTTACATCTGATTAGAAACTCATTCCATTTTCTTTGATCCGTCTGGCTTTATCTGCCTGAATTAATTTGCTTTCCTGAGTCACAGGGGTTTGGGACACGGCTTTGAGAACGTACCGCTACAGGGAAAAGCACAGTGAAACGCTAACGTCCTTGCTTCCTGGCCTGAATCATCAAGGACTTCACCGTCTCGAAATGCCCAGCAGGGTGGATGGAGATCACTGGGGAAGAGAAGTCTACCGTTAACCTCAGGAAACGATGCTGCAAGTTGATGCAGGCCGGCCCTTTCATCCCGGCTGGGCAGAAACGTCCTGGGTGTGGAATCATTTCAGAGCCCGAGATGCCACCAGGCCACAGAAGCAGTCACGGTGTAGCAGCAATGTGACCTGCACAGACTGGGCACCACGGTGGGACAGGTCACTCTGAGGAGGCACCTGCCACACCCAGCATGGCAGGAAGCCTCCTCCATTCACCTCTGAAATGGCTCTCATCACCTCCTCCTTACTTCTGTCTCCACTGCCATCACTGCGGTCCCCGTCCATGGCTTCATGTTGCACCTGCCTGCACCTGGCCTTTATACCTAGACACGATGGCAGGCAGACCAGGGGGTCCTGGCCCAACTCCTGGGAACCTGGGAGGGTGTCATCTTGAATGGCAAAAGGGACTTACTGGATGTGACAAATTAAGGACCTTGAGATGGTGAGATAGTCCCGGCTTATCCAGCTGGACTCAATGCGATCACATGGGTGCATATGAGGGAAAGAGGGAAGGCACACCGAGAGGAGGGGTGTGGACAGCGACGGAGAGGGCATGACGGGCTTGGAAAGGCGGGGGGAAGGGGCCATGAGCCAGGGGATGCTGGTCACATCCTGAAGCTGAAAGGGACAGGAAACGGGCTCTCCCCTGCAGCCTCCGCAGGGAGCAGAGCCCTGCCCACATCTTGAACAAGGTTTGGCAAGAAGTATACTAATTAGGTTTTGGTTTTATTGAGACTGAAGACCGTGGGGCCATTCAAAGGGGATTGCATGGGGTACTTGCATTGACAAATGTAGGGCTCAAAAGAAGTTTATTCACAATGTGAGGGTTTTAAAAAATTTTTTAACGTTTATTTATTTTTGAGAGACAGAGTATGAGTGGGGGAGGGGCAGAGAGAGAGGGAGACACAGAATCCCAAGCAGGCTCCAGGCTCCGAGCTGTCAGCCCAGAGCCCGACGCGGGGATCGATCCCACAAACCTTGAGATGATGGCCTGAGCTGACATCAAGAGTCAGACGCTCAATCAACTGAGCCACTCGGGCGCCCCAATTCACAATGGAAGTTTGAGCCATGGATGCTTCCGCTGTGGCCTGCATCCCCATGGCAGCATGAGGAAGAGCAGGAAGGAGAGACCAAGCACTGATGTGCTCTTTGTGGGTGGAAAGGAGACACCAATGGAGCAGACGTGACTAAGGACAGGTCATTAGGGTGAATGTCTGTATAGACGAGGGGATACGGGGCATCCTCACCACACCTACGGTATTGCTGACTCTATTCCCTGGGCTGTACCTTTCACCCCATGACTTACCCTCAACTGGAAGCCAGTAGCTCTCACTGCCCTTCAAACCCCCTCCCCCCACCCCAGCCCTGAGCATCTGTCATCTTCTTTTCTGTATTTATGGGTCTGTTTCTGCTTTTTGTTTGTTTTTAGATTCGACACATAAGTGAAGTCATATGAGGTTTGTCTTTCTCTGAATTATTTCACGTAGCATTACACTCCCCAGGTCCATGTGAAATTTCTGTTCTTTTAAATCACTTAATTGGTAGTACTTCTGTTACAGAAGCCCTAAGACTAAGATATTTTTCTTTTTCGTTTTCCTGCTTCGGTGCGAGGCTTACAGGGTATAGTCCTCGGGGAGGCTTTCACTGACTGTGATTACTTTTTAAAACTATTTTATTTTATTTTATTATTTTTTTAACATTTATTTATTTTTTGGAGCGTGCAAGTGGGGGAGGAGCAAAGAGAAAGGGAGGCACAGAATCCGAGGCAGGCTCCAGGCTCCGAGCTGTCAGCACAGAGCCCGACGTGGGGCGCGAACTCACCAACCGCGAGATCATGACCTGAGCTGACGTCGGACACTCAACCAACTGAGCCACTATTTTTATTTTAAAATAAAATTTATTTTATAATTTCATCACGATAAGTGACCGTGATAAGCCTAGTAGTGGAATTGCTGGGTCATAGGTAGTTTTAAAGTTTTGAGGAACCTCCATACCGTTGTTCAGAGTGGCTGCACCAGTTTGCATTCCCACCAACAGTATAAGAGGGTCCCCTTTCTCCCCATCCTCACCAACACATGTTGTTTCTTGTTTTAGCCATTCTAACAGTTGTGAGGTGGTATCTCCATGTGCTTTTAATTTACATTTCCCTGATGAGTGATGTGAGCATCTTTTCACGCGTCTGATGGCCACCTGGATGTCTCCTACGGAAAAGTGTCTGTTCATGTCTCTGCCCATTTTTATCTTTTTAAGTTTTTGCTTTAATTCCCGTTAGTTAACACACAGTGTAATATCAATTTCAGGTGTACAATATAGTGTCTCACCACTTCCATACAACACCCGGTGCTCATCACAGCAAGTGCACTCCTTAATCCGCATCCTGTTCCCCCCAGGTCCCCCGCCCCACACACCTCCCCTCCAGTAACCATCAATTTGTCCTCTATTGTTAAGAGTGTGTTTCTTGGTTGCCTCTCTCTCTCTTTTTCCCTATGCTTCTTTTGTTTCTTTAATTCCACATATGATTGAAATCATATGGTATTTGTCTTTAACATATTTCACTTAGATAATACTCTCTTGCTCCATCTATCATAGGAAATGTCATAGCTATGTAATATTCCGTTGTGTGTGTGTGTGTGTATATGTGTATATTGTTGATATATACATTGTGTGATATATATATTGTGTATATATACATTGTTGATAATGTTTGTTCTGCCTACTTAAAAAAAATCTTTATTTATTTATTTAGGAGGGGGAGGTGGGAGGTAGAGGGAAAGAGAGAACCCCGAGCAGGCTCCATTCTGTCAGCACAGAGCCCTACGTGGTCTCACGAACCATTAGATCATGACCTGGGCCAAAATCAAGAGTTGGGACGCTTAAGGGACTGAGCCACCCAGGTGCCCCGTTCTGCCTACGTTTTAATTGGATTATCTGAGTTTTGGGTACTGAGTTGTATCAGTTCTTTATATATTTTATATAGAGGGGATTATCCGTGTTTTGGGTATCGAGTTGTATCAGTTGTTTATACATTTTATATAGAGAGGTTCTATATACACATATATGTATATATGTATATGTATATGTATATATATGTATATTGTATATGTATATACATATATATGTATATGTATATTTATGTATAAGGGTTATATATTAACCCGTTATCTGATATATCTCTTAAAAATATCTTCTCCCATTCTGTAGGTTGCCTTCTAGTTTTGTTGATGGTTCCCTTTGCTGTGCAGAAACCTTTTATTTGAGGGAGCACCAATTATTTATTTACTTATCTATTTAATTTTCTTTCCAAATGTTTATTTAAACTCTAATTTGTTAACATACAGTGTAGTAGAATTCAGTGATTCATCACATACATACAACACCCAGGGCTCATCACAAGTGCCCTCCTGAGTGCCCATCCCCCATGTCGCCCATCCCCCACCCACCTCCTTCCATCAACCCTCAGTTTATTGTATGTCATTAAGAGTCTCTTCTGGTTTGTTTCCGTCTCTCATTTTTTCCCCTTCCCATATGTTCATCTGTTTTGTTTCTTAAATTCCACACAGGAGTGAAGTCATATGGTATTTGTCTCTCTCCGACGGACTTATTTCACCTAGCATCATACCTTCTAGTTCCATCCACGTCGTTACAAATGGCCAGATTTCATTCTTTTTGATGGTTGAGTACTGTTGCCATATGTATATACACCACATCTTCTTTTCCATTCATCAGTCTATGGACATTTGGACTTTTCTTTCCCTTGCCTCAGGAGACTGATCTAGAAAGAAGTCGCTATGGCTGATGTCAGGGAAATTACTGCCTGTGTTCTTTAGGATTTTTATGGTTTCGGGTCTCATATTTAGGTCTTTAATCCACTTTGAGTTTATTTTTGTGTATGGTGTAAGAAAGGGGTCCGGGTTCGTTATTTTGCATGTGTGTATCTGAAAACCTTACTCTTCTACTCTGCATTCCCCCTTCTGAGGCGGTATTCTTCTGTACATTTGTTTGGATGGCTACTCCCAGTAAAGGCATTCTGCCCTCATTAAGGGTCTCTCCAATGCCTGAAGACAATGGGATGAGGCACCGGAGGCAGCCTCTGGCTCCTGTTCCAAGGGGGTGGCTGCACAAACCACACTGGGAATCGCTCGTCCTTCCAGGTCACGGCCCTTCCGTGCTCACCCGCAACACGAGATAACAGCTGCATGGGTTGTGACCCATGTTCTCTAAGCTGAAGACTGGAGAGAAGCTAAGAGAGCTGGAAAACTGGAAAGGAGACCCATAAGCATCTGGAGGGCAACAGCCGGGTGGAGCAAAAAATAAAAGTTGAGATTTAAGAAGAAAGATCCAGGGACAAAACTTGCCTTAGAAAGGCCCACCGGGCACGCAGCACCTGTGCCTTTGTTCTGCTGCTGTCAGAAATTCTTTGTTCTCATAGGTCCTCCCAAGACCCAGGCCCTCATCCCCCCAACCCTGGACCTGACTCAGGCTCCAGCTGGGGGACTCTGGGGTGAGAGTTGTCTCAGATGGAGCTGTGCTTGCACCCGGCTGGGCTTCCTGGAGCTGCCGGGGCACCATCATGCCTCTCGTACCCCCACCGTGTGGACCTCTGGCTGTGGAGACACGCCTCTGTCCCGCCCCAGCAGCCACCCTCGCTCCGGGCCTGGAGCACACCTCTCCCAGGACGCACTAGGCCTGGTCCCAGGTCCGTCCACATCTTGTGTGTCTGTGTGATAATCATCCTTAAAATGCCGGTACTGAGCGTCTGTTTTCCACAAACACGGGACACATTATTGTCGTCAGTATTAATGGCATTTTCTGCTTATATCTGACGGACGACGCATCCTTTCCCCAAAGGTGCCAAGTTCTTATTAAGATCTTTGTTACCAGCGTGCTTGAAGGAGATTAAATGAACTTGGGGTGTGGTTAATGTGTCCCGGGGACCCCATTAACAACCGCGACATGCCTGGGGCCTGGGGCCTGGAACCTGGCCATTTTCTTCCCCTTGTGGGCACCACAGCTACGCGGGACCCGGGAGGGGCGGGGGCGGGTCATTCTACACTTCTCGCTTCCGATGAATTGCAGGAAAACGTATCCACTTCACAGGCGGCCTCCCCACGGCCAGGGAAGCCGCTGCCAAGCCACTGCCGTCTGTACGTCTGTGCAGGGGAGCCCTAGCGGACACAGCGGAGGACCCGCAGAGCCCTCGGGAAGCTAAGGCAGGTCCTGCCCTGAGTGATCTCGTTCACTCATGGCTGAGTTTCCCGCGCTGCCGGCTCACAGCGATGACGCACTTTGAAGGGTAATGTGGGTCCTGTGTGTCAGAACACTCACCCCGGATCCAACACCAGGACCACCACGGTGCAGCTGGTTCTGAAACTGATTGTGCAAACAGCACTATATGCAAGGAGAATGATATAAAGACATGTGTTGAACCATGAGACGCCACCTCGCGTGCAGCAGAACGGCTAAAATGAACAACTCGGGAAACAACAGATGTTGGCGAGGACGCAGGCAAACGGGAGCCCTCTTGGGAAGAGGGTGGGAAGGCAAACTGGTGCAGCCGCTCTGGAACACAGTGTGGAGGTTCCTCAGAAAGCTAAAAATACAATTACCCTAAGACCCAGCAATAGCACTGTTAGGTATTTATCCAAAGGGTACAGAAGTGCTGATTTCAAGGGACACGTGCACCCCAATGTTTACAGCAGCGCTACTGACAATAGCCAGAGAATGGAAAGAACCCTGATGTGCATTGACAGACGAATGGATAAAGAAGATGTCATATATATATGTGTGTGTGTGTGTGTGTGTGTGTGTGTGTGGACTATTACTTGGCCATCAAAAAGAATGAAATCTTGAAATCTGCGATGATGTGGATGGAACTAGAGTGTATTATGCTAAGCAAAATAGTCAGAGAAGGACAAGTATCATATGATTTCACTCATATGTGGAATTTAAGAAACATGACAGATGAACAGAGGGGAAGGGAAGGAAGAATAAGAAAAAAACAGAGAGGGAGGCAAACGATAAGAGACTCTTACGTACAGAGAACACACTGAAGGTTGCCACTGGGTGTGGCATGGAAGTGATGAACCACGAAATTTTACCCCTGAAACCATTATCATACTGTAAGTTAACTAACTCAGATCCAAAAAAAAAAAAAAAAAAGAATAAAAATGTGTCCAGGAATCCAGACATTCAGAAGTGGGCACAATGGACTCTGAACTTCTAGTTCAAAGAAGAATGAAGACAGGAAGGATGATGAAGGTGTCCTGAAAAGCCAGTTCTGGAAGGCAGGAGAATAAGCGATGGGGCCTCACACAGGTGTGCCAGAGCAGCCCTTGGGGACGTGGCTGGAGGAGGCCTGGAGGCAGAGGAAGCGTTCCCTGGATGGGGAAGCGGAAGCAGAGGGCCTGGGAGGATCAGCAGAGGATGAGGAGGAGAGTGGCCATCGTGGGCCAGAATGATTCTGGAAAACCCAAACAGCGTAGCAGGGAGGGCCCTGGCCGTGGCAGGACTGGTGTGGCGTCCAGTTCGGGCTCCCTCCATGACGCAAGCAGGGGATCACGGCTGGGAGGGCGGCCGGGCAGGCTCTCATCCTGCATGACACACCTAGCAGGGCATGCCCCTGCCTCCAGCCACCGAGTCTGCCTGGAATCATGGGGGCCGTGCTCGGCCCCCAGGCACAGGCTGGCTGCCAGGGCCCCAGCCCGCCACCTTCACCTCTTGATCCACCTGTTGCCTCAGGGGCACGCGGGCTGGGTGCAGTCTCACCTCCGTGCCCTTCTCGGCAGCACTGAGCCCCGGCTCGGGATGTGGTCGTCTGCCAAGACCAGCTTCCTCGTCAGCTCCAAGGCCGCTTTCCCGGTGTTTCTTCACCTTTCTCTGATGGCTTTGCCTTTGCAGTAGACACGGCCCTGGAGGCCTAGAGCAGCCTGGTTATTCTACAGGGGAATCGATAGCCGTTCACTCATTCATGGATTCCTTTGCTCAACAACTGTCTAGTGATCACCGATTTGGTGCCAGGCATCAGGCATGAAATGGAGAAAGGACACACACACACACAATACTGTCACTGGCCTGGTGGCAATCACAACTTAGTGGGGGAGATACACAGTAAAACTCTGGATTGTGAGTAACTTGTTCTGCGAGGGTTCCGCAAGAGAAGCAAGCATTCCTTGTAAATGTTAACTTGATAAATGAGCGCACGTAACGCCAAACGACCCATGATCACGACCGAGCCAATGGCCCTTGGAATTCGCTGTGATATATGAGCGCTTTGGGAGACAAGCATGTTTCCGGAATGGATTATGCTCACAAACCAAGGTTTTGCTGCACTTGGTCGAATAACTGCTCACAAGTAACATTATCACCATGGCGCCTGTTAGGAAGGGGATTGTGCATTGAGATGGGAGGGTTGTGGAGGGAGGGACTCGGCAGCGTGCAGGGAAATATCCAGGAGGGGCAACGCTCATGCGGGCACGCGGAGGGGACATGTTACACGTCAGTTCAGTACGAGGGCGTGGACAGAGGATACAGTAGAGGGAAGCACGTGTACACATCCACTGTAGCAAGAGGCCTGGTTTATTTCAAGCTTGCAAGGGAGGCGAGTGCAGCTGGAGGAGGGGGGTGCACAGGGCAGGTCAGTGGCTCCCAGGCATCCTTGCCAAGGCTCTTCTTTATTCTGACAGCATGGACATTTCACCCAGAGGGTGGTGTTTTAGCCTACATGTGAAAAAAATATCACCCACCATAAATGTAGAAAGCAGAGGGCTGGCATCAAGATCAGACAGGGGCAGGTAGTAAGGTGGGAGCACCATAGCACAAACGCGGTCCAGGGGGAAACCGGCAAGAGATGTCAAGGGCAGACTACACCGTGGGACGGAGAGGGCCCAGAGCTCGGCTCGACACCCCCACAGTTCACAGAGCTGAGGAGGAACATTTGCCTAAAAGAAGAAACCGAGGGGAAGAAACGCCAGGGAACTGTTGAATCGAGGAATCCAGGGGATAAAAATCATTGCAAAGGAGAGGTCAGTCTGTTGGACTGAGTAGGTGGAGACTCTTGTTGGTCTCAGCCAGAGCAGTTCTGGTGGCTCTAGGGAGCCGTGTCCTGAGTGCACTCTCCCCGAGGGCAGTGGGAAGAGGGCGCTGAGCATCCGCGGGGCAGGAAAGGCTCCAGAGACTCTGGCCCGCAGGCCAGGAGGAGGCGGATGGTGGGTAGCAGGCACTGACAATGAGACAGAGCATCCCACATGCTGAAGAAGAGGACCCAGTTCCAAGAGACATGAAGAAGACCAAAAACATAAGTAGGGAAAAGTCCCCGAGAGAGGGATAGTGTATTTACACAGAGCAACACAATTCAGCTTTGAACATTTTAGACGCACACTTGAGCAGATTGTGGAAAATCACTTGCAATGTTAAATTCATTTTCTAATATATTTTATCATACATTTCATGAAATATTTTGTATGCATTTCAGACACTTCACATTCTTCCCTTTGAACTCAGTGGGTTGTGTTGTTTCTGCTTAAACCACCATTGCAATCCCTAGATAAATCGCATTGATAATAAAACCCATTATACACACTACTGAGGTCCATTTACCAGGATTTCTGTATCTGTGTTCATACGTGAAGGTGTTCTACACTTGCTTTACCTCTACTGTTGGAGAACATTTTTGTGCCAAGTTTACATGGGCATCATAAAATGGGATTGGTAGCAATTCCTTCTATATTTTCTAAAATAGTCGTATAACAGAGTTTATCTCCTTCGGTATGACTCATAAAGCCATCTGGGTCCCTGTCTTGGGGTAAGTTAATATTGGGGGTGACGACCCGTGGCTACCCATTCATTTTCTAGTCTGGTTATTGTTTTCTTGAGGCAATCTCGATCATTAATGGTTTACAAAAAATATTGTCTATTTCACCTGTCTGAAAATAAGCTACGCAAAGTATTTCATAGTATTCTCTTATACCCCATTTCTATCCGTAGATCTGCTCCGTTTTCTTGGCTAATATTGCATATTCAGGCACTCTCTGTGGAGGCTTGCTGATTTCACTAGGCTGCTTAGAGATCTCGTCTGGATCGTAAAAGTGAAGAAAACAGAAGCTCACGATACAGCGGAAAAGACCCCACTTGAGTGGGAAGTCAAGCCGGGTCTCCTGATGCTCCCTGGACTGCTAGCTTGCCCCCGTCTGTAACACTAATTCAATTCAACCCATGCGGGGCCAATGAAGTTTTCACATGACTATGTTTGGACAGAGCAAGCCCCAGTGTGAACGCGGGACAAGTTCGGTAACCGAGGACTCACCGTCACCATGATGCCCCATGAAGGTTGATCTGAAGCCTTGTTACCAATTTCTCAAGGACAAAAATCACACACCAAATAATATACCATCACAATTTGGAAACGGGTGAAATTCAGCAAGACAAAACCATACGTGTGAGGCATAAATGCCATGGCAGCTGTGTTATTCTCAACATTCCCTTATTTAAAAGAAAGTCATGCTCCTGATTGTTCTAGATGTGTCTTTTAAGCAATGAATTTTGCAAGGTTTGAGATGTACATTCAACTCAGTGGACCCCACTTTTCCTTAAAACACTCAAATGTAAAGAAAAATGTGGTAGAGTCACTGACAAAGTAGTGAAATGTCTCCTTTACAATGAGAAGCAAAAGCAAAGAAGAAAAATAACGCTTCTGACTTGTTTCAGCGAGTTGAAACCCTTTCCAGCAGGAAAAAAAAAGATCTACTAAAACTCTTATAGGAATACTCACTGTAAGTGACAAGACGATTTATTAAGTCCAAACAGAAAATGTCCATACACTTCTTTCTTCTCCTTATCTACTGGATACCACTTGACAATATCCTTATATTTATAAATGGCATCTGACCTAGAGATCTTAATATGCTACTTTAATTCTGAAAATAGTAATGATCTTAAGAACCCAGACTGCTCAAAGATAGTCACGTAATTTTGACATTACTTAGTTTACTTAACAGGTCCAAAATGGAATTCATTCTATTCTCATGCAAATGGCACAAAACTCGTTATGTGTTCCTAGAGGAGAGACTGCTGGCTATCTATCCAGTATCCATTTTCTTATATAGAATCAGAATTCTCACTTCATTTTAGGGACTCAGCTAAAACTGTAACATGATATCATATAAGCCTGAGTACGTGGGTTAGACTGCCAGGAGATCTCTTTAAATGGTGTGCTTTTTTATTCCCCCTTAATCGAATCTGTTTTTCTGCTTTGGATGTTGTGATAGCTGGTACTCCAGCAGCCATTTTGGGATATAAGGGAAATTCTAAAGATGGCAGAGCTGGGTTTTGAGGTCTGTGGAGCCACTGTGTCAGCGTCTACCAGAATAACAGGCAAATAGCCATTGCCCATTGAATATCGTTGATATGCTCCGATGCTTCCTCATCCTCACAGACCTTATCCCACTTCTCCATCTGTGATGGCCCAGCCACGTGGTAACTACTCCATGAAGTTGGTTCCTGCACCCTGGTTAGAAGGAAGCACTCCGTGTGGCCCTAGGGCAGGAGTGCTTGTTGCCGGCAGACCTCACCTTGCCTTCCCCGCATCACCGTGTGCTTCTCAAGGTCACGGACCATGTGGGTTTTTTACTTGCTGGCCTACCAACCTCACGTTTACTGTACCCACCATGTATTTATGGACACAGAACAGGCTCAATAGTATGGATCGAAAGAATGAATGTGTGTGTGAGCGCATGTGTATGTGTGTATGTGTGTGTGTGTGTGTGTGCGCGCACGCGTGCACGTAAAGGGCTCTGAATTACTCAAGTGTGTGAAACTGACTTGTAACGTACCAGCGGCATCCTGCAGCAAAACCACCACCGGGCTGAAATATTGCAACACACTGAAGGAAAGTCAGAGAGGAAAGGAAAGTCAGAGAGGAAAACACACCCAAACCAGTCTGAAAATGTCAAGTGTCTCTATCCCCCACTTAGGAGGGGGGAGTTTGTGATTAAGCTGAAGTCTTTATGTCATATTCATGAATGCCAAATAGTGGGGGAGGGTGGGTGCAGCAGCGGGGGGGGGGTGGCGGCGGGGGACGATATTTCACGAAAGGTTTTAGAATGATCGTGTTCTGCTGTTTTTCAGTTCGACATCCACTACACCAAGCCAACTATAACAGTCAGTCCCCCACTGTTTACTCTTTTAAAAATATACTCCTTGTTTGCTTTCTCCAATCCTGATTTTGGGTGAGGGTTTTTATCTATCCTGTGTTCAAATATCCGGGTGAAGATAAGCCACACGATAAAAGATAGGTTGCTGGAACCGGGGTAATCACTACGATCTCTGCCTTATGAAGTACCATCCTCAGAATGCTTCCAAAAGAAGGAAGTTGGTTTAAAAGTCTCAGTTGTGTGACCGTAAGCCCAAAGGTCTTAAGACAAATGTCTAGCTGCGAAGGTGTAAAATATCCGCATGACTTATACATGCGGTGACATTTTCAACACTAACATAAGATCTGACCTTTTGTGTCCAGTCTTCTGGGGTATGGAGCTCGCACATACAAGTTTCTTTTCTCTTCCTGTTGACTGTTCGAAGGCCTACTGGGAAGCACCACCTCCAAGAAAACGGCAGCTCAAAGAATCCCCGAGAGCGGAACGTTGCAGACTCAATCAAATGTTAACCTTTTCAAGCTTTAAAAGATCTAGAGTGGATGCATTTCCCCCTTAGCTTTTTAAACTGGATCCCCTAACATGCAAAGAAATACACAACTTCGTTCCAAGAATCGGGCGACGCAAAAGCGCACCTCATTTATTCACTACAGTAGAACCATGTTCCCGGGTCTTGGGCTTTATTGATCAATTCAACAACACTCATAACAAAGGATTACATCCTACACTTTGACAATGAGACTGTGTTAGAACGGGGGGGGGGGGGGTGGCATCCTAAAACCCTAAATTGCAACTTCTTTAGGAAAGCGTGATTCATGTGATTCATGTGAAACTGAAATCATTCGAACAAAAACTCTCTGTGATTGGCTGAATCCTGACAAGTTAAAAAGATCTCTAGTAGCGAATGGTATCAGGAAAAGACAGATTTTAGTGAAATCCTGCGTCTGGAAAGAAAAGGGACAGGAATCTCACAAGCTTTGGGCCCCAAGCTACTATTACTCAAAACTTTAATTGGATAAGGTCAAACTTTCAAATGAAATGAATGCAGCTGTCCATGGAGATTTGAGAAAAAATGTTATTCAAAGAAGGTTGAGAAACATCTCAAAACTCAGAAACGCCTGGCAAGAAACCATTTTCAGGGACGGACACACTCACTTCACGCTTGTTGCCATCAGATGCAGAATGTCAACCCACCGTGGCCCTCTGGAGCCACTTCGCGGGACTTTGTATCTGAAGAGACTAGGGCAGTAACTCCGAGAATGGCTTAGTTGGTAGAAAATTTTCAAGTGTTTGGAAGGTAATGTTTATTTATTACGTATCGTACTAATTTTCCTGGCAAAATGAGAAGGTAACTAGACAGTGTGCGTCATTGATTTTAAAACTGAGAGAATGCCAGGAGGTATTAAGAAAATTAAGAAATTAAGAAAAACAGAATACATCCACATTATATTGCTTTCCGTACCTCCCTATATTTAAAATCTGCACAACTCTGGTAAAACTGTTATAAATGGCAGAGAGTACCCAGTTCAATTTACTCAATTTTGCTAAAGGGCTCACTAAAAAGCTCCTGAATTCTGATGTCTTTTAAAAAAAGCAGCTTTTGTATGGAAAAAAAATGGCAATTTTCACATGTCCTACCATAGAACATCCAGTATTACAAAAAAAAATGGTATTTAAATCCTTGAATTTTTATTTAGACACATGTCAGCGTATCTAGTAAAATGGGGCAAAAATGGAAAATAGCCTGAGCTACTATTTCCTAAACAAATCAGTCGGGAAAGTTACTAGCCTTGGCCGCCTCAGTTTCCTTAAAGGTACAGTGAAATGTTCGGAACGGCTGATCTCTGGCAGAGCCTTTCCAGCTCCAAGATGTCTCAGTCGGGACTCGAGGGTCCCTCGTGCCCCCGTCACCAAGAAGCCGGCCCCTCCTTGGCTTGACAAACCATGCAGGGGGATGCCCTAAAAGTCTACAGAAACCAATCTTTGAGGTGGCTGGTTATCAGTTAGTTTCAAAAAGGAAATGAGAAAGTATGGATTTGACCAGCAGGAGCCAGACTCCCAGCACCTCCGGGGCGCTCAGGCTCCTGTGATCCTCCAGGATGACTTGTTAACCAAAGACAAGGTATTATTCCTCTTAGAAACGTCTCCTTTCATGCTTAGATAGGCAGGTGATCGGGCTGGTGACAGCCGGTGGATGGAGCCCGGGTACACGGTGAAGCTTTCTGTTGCTCGGTAACAAAATTAATAAATACCTGACAAAAGGATGAAAACCATCGTTAACGTGTAAGAACACTAGACCTTCTCTTCTCAACTATTAGACGAAGGGGCACCTTAAAGCACAGCCCCACTTGCCCCCCAAACCACAAGCCACTCATTCATACCACCCGCCTAGAAACCACCATAAGCAGGTAAGTCCTTTGAGGACAATTATTAGATGGCCTGGAAATTCTGGATGCCTCAAGCGCGGCTTGAGAAAGAAGCTGTGATTTAATTCTACATGCTGGCACTCAGTAAAGCAAGCACTTTGCTTCCCAAAGTCCACTAAGGATCACTTACAGCAGAGTCCCCTTAGACGTTCGGGGGGGGGGGGGCAAGCAAAACGAAGAAGGGAAGGTTAGCAGGGCACGATCTCCCCAGTGAACACCCACTCTGCTTGTCTACAAACCGGAGCCCTGCTAAATACGTACCTTTTTTTTTTTTTAAGTTTATTTATTTTGAGAGGAGAGACAGAGACAACACAAGTGGGGGAGGGGCAGAGAGAGAGGGAGAGAGAGGAACTCAGGCTGGCTCAGCACTGTCAGGGCAGAGCCTGATGTGGGGCTCCAACCCAGCAAGCCGTGAGATCATGACCTGAGCTGAAGTTGGATGCTCAACCGACTGAGCACCCCCCCCAGGGGCCCCCTAAATATGTACCTAAGTGGACAGCTGACAAGAAACAAACCATCCTGTGTTGTAAAACCAGTGAGTAATTTAAAGAAAGAATGACCTCAAGAAGTAATCTGGCTACTTTTAAAATCAGCTGCAGGGGTAGGGGTGGGGGGTGCCTGGGTGGCTCATAAGCATCTGACTTCGGCTCAGGTCACGATCTCGAGGTTTGTGAGTTCGAGCCCTGCGTCGGGCTCTGTGCTGACAGCGCAGACCCTGGAGCCTGTTTTGGATTCTGTGTCTCCCTCTCTCCGCCCCTGCCCCACTCGTGCTCTGTCGTCTTTCTCTCTCAAAAATAAATAAATGTTAAAAAAAAATAATTAAAATCAGCTGGGAAGGCCTCAAGCAGGTACCAAAATGCAACCCGCCGATGCGTTCAAGATACAATACCTGTTCCAAAGTGGTTTGGTTGATGGAGTAACGTTGGATGCTCAGGAAGGTCTTATTGCCTTCCAGAACCCTGAACAGGTCGGCCAAGCACTCCCACTGCTTCGGCACGTGGTATTCCAGTAGGTTAAGACGCTGCCCCTAAAAGCCAAAAGCAAACCGCAAACCATATCACACGACTGGCCGCCGTCACACAAAGTCGATCACAGGATATTTAACTGCTAAGTAAATGACATTTTTTTTAAACCACACACCCAAATACCGGCTGGGGTGTGGGTCCGTTCCGGGTCCCCAGTGCGTGCGTACTGACGACTGATTCTGAGGCAGAGCAAGTGGGTGGTCCCCCTCAAGACTGAGTCGCCGATCTGCCCCTTATATGCCCCCCCAACATGACATAAGGGGGGGAAGAGCGCTCCAGAGGTGAGGGGGTACGGAGCACTAGCTGAGAAGGAGGACGTAACTGTTGAGTAAGGAGATGCACGGAGGACCTGAACTTGGCTGGGACGTGAGGAGAGATCCCTGTGGCCCTCACCATTAGCTGGAGGAGCAGCTCTTGGTAGGAGAGCAAACCTTCCGACCCCTGTCGGCACACGTGCAGAGCAGGGTAACAGCACATGTGTCCTCGGGCTTTTGGGGCCATTCGTGAGCACGAACCACCGGCCTTGTACAGCATGCTTATTGATGGATTTCGCTCGGTGGCTCTTGTGGAAATAGACGGGTGACAGCTATTTTATAGACCAGAACCTATTAGAATTTATGACAAACAAGGACCACACAGCTATCCAAGGTATTCTACACACACGGCGCTTCTAAATTGCTACTGTGCGTAGGAATCACCGGGTCACGTCCTCAGATGCCGATCTGGATTTGGTTGGTTGGGGCTTGGGATCCTGCAGATCCCACCAGCTCCCAGGTGACAAAGACACTGCTGGTTCAGGGATCACTTGGCATCACGTTAGCGGAGGATTACGATCCACGCACCGTGCACCCCTCGTGAAAATAGTGCTGAAACCACCAAGCCTCTAAACCCAGCAGCAAATGCCTGGAAGAAATTCCTTTCTGCAATCTTTCCTTCCTGGACGAAACATGACTGGGCCCATGGGTAACGGGCCTACGAAACCACAGTTCACTCTGGGAGACCCAACAAAGTGGCCGGACGGGCTCATCATCCTTCACAATGATCAAGCAACATGCACTCACCCTTTGCTATTTTCAGTGGGGAAGGGAGGAGCCTATGTTTTGCAACGAGGCTAAGACAATAGGCGAGGACTCGTAATGGCATGGAATTAAAACAGGGAACAAGGTAAATGTGCTTATAAGATTCCTTTTTAAAAAAATTTTTTTTAATGTTTATTTATTTTTGAGAGAGAGAGAGATAGAGTGAGAGCAGGGGAGGGGCAGAGAGAGAGGGAGACACAGAACCCAAAATAGGCTCCAGGCTCTGAGCTGTCAGCACAGAGCCCAACATGGGGCTTGAACACATGAACAGTGAGATCATGACCTGAGCTGAAGTTGGATGCTCAAATGACTGAGCCACCCAGACGCCCCTTCTCAGATTTCTTGTGCTCAAAACAAAGAAGTCATATAGAATATCAGCACTACCTTAAACTGGATCCCTGGAAAATGGAGCTTCAAGCAGTCAGAAACCACACTGTGTGGACTGGTTTCCTTACAGAGCCAAATCTTGACTGTATAGCCATCACCAAACCTGAAAGTTAAACGAAATTAAAATACGGTTACAGCTCTTTGGACGTAAGATGGGCAACTTCCAAGTTCATTTCTGCAGGGCTCCAGAAAAGAAAGTCAGTATGCCAGATCAATGGGAGATTTTGGATCTTCAAATATACAATAGTCAGAAGTTAATTATAACTCAGTGATGCCGTTTTCTGTACTCCACTGACACAGACACGGATTGATCTTGAAAAACAAAACCAGCAAGCCCTGGAATCAATGCTTATTCAGTAAAAGAGGGAAGCTGAACGCGGACTGAAAGCAGAGTGATGAGCTCGAGAAATCGGAGCCAGGACGAAGACCAGTCCTGATATACACTGCTGCCCCAGGTCCGCGGTGATTAAGTGGGGGGGGGGGGGGGGGCGGAAGGAGACAGGGAGCACCCAAGCAGTCAGCAGGGCGATCGCTTCTTCATCCCATAAAACAACCCTCCCAAGCATCTCCTGACCCAGCAGGTGCGGTCACTGCAGGATGTTGCTGCCTGGGAGGTCCGGTTCCCAACGCCGAGGAGCTGTGGCCGGGCGACCACACGTGTGGTGACAGCCACACTGCAGAGCGATCTCTGAGGGTCACCTCCAGGAATTTATGGGGCTTCCAAAAATAGGTTTGTGATTCCACCACCCTATCCCAGGCGCCTCGCGTGGTGCTGGGCACATAACAGCATCTCAGTAAAGATCCATGAATACACCATGAGGACAGCAGATCTGTCGATTTTGTTCACAAACAGATTAATCCCAAGTACCCAGAACTAATAACGATGAGTTGAGTGAATGAACGAATGAATGAATGAATGAATGAACCAAATGGCATGCCCAGACCTTTACAAGCACCTTCATTTACTTAAATGCAACACAAAATTTAAGTAAATTTGTCGTGAGGTTGACCCCAAGATGCTTACGGTCAAATCATTTTTCAGGTGCATCCGTCTGGTGCAGAAGGAGCCCCAAGATAATGTGACTCTGCTCAGGGACACGGAGCACCCGAGATCCTAATCCGGGTTCTGATTTCCTGCTCCTGCCCTGACTTTAAATTTCCCCCGAGATGTGAGCCTGGCCCCAACCTCCCCCACCATCCAGGGCTGATGGTCTGGAGTCCACCCACTCATGGCTGAGAGACCGTAGAGGACTCTGATGAAACAGAAATGAAAGCAGGCAGAGAAACACCACTGGCCCGTCTCCTGAGCTGCCCCGGAGCCTTCGTGAAGGCTCGCGCTGGGTCAGTGCCGGAGCGTGTGTCCTGGCTGCTCCCATGCTCGGGAGCAGGGCTCACCTGCTGTGTGGCCCGCTCACCCGGCTCCTCCAACCCGCCTTCATCACAGCCTCCCAAGTGGGGGTGTGTTTCCACATCTCACGTGGGGAATCGTGTCCACGCAGGAAGTCATATCTTGGGGGCACGGCGGAGGACAGGTGTGCTTCTGGTCTGCTCGTCGTTCTGAGTCTGACGGTGTGTGTGCCATTGACGCCGAGCCCCGGTGGCCAGCCGGGTTAGAACACATCCCCTCCCTCCACGTCCCAGATGTGGGACCCGGGCATCACATCTTCACGTCGGGGAAGGGGTAACACCACCAGCTGCCTGTTAAGGGTGTCAGGGGACTGAATGATTTTCTCGGAAACCACCCGGGACGGCGTCTGGCACTGAGCAAGTTAAGTAAATACATACCCAGTGAAATTTAGTTTCTGCCAAGGACGGGACCCAAATGGAAGAACACTGGCTTTGGCGTCAAGGACCTCACGTGTATTCGGGAAACACAGATGAACCCATTAGAACACGGATAGGAAGCGCGCAGGACATAAAGCACAAAGGTGGGAGGGGACAGTGCACACAGATGACATCACTCCTCCAGGTACGTGGGGATCCATGCACCATCAGCCGAAACCGCATCTCTGCGGTCACGTTTTGCTAGCGCATTTGGAAAAACCCATGCTAAATTCTCACTATAAACATACACGTTGATATTCAAAAATCTTTCAGATGAGGTTTCCTTTGAACTAAGTCACTTCCAACTTTACTCCAGACGATCTGAATTACAACGCTCTTTACTGAAAAAAAAAAAAAAACAAAAAAACAAAACAAAACAAAAAAAACGCTTCACAAGAAAACGTTCCTGAAAGAGGCTGGCGAGCATCTGAGGATGTCTCTGGGGTAGTCAACAAGACTTCGGGGCAGAAGATTATAGAATTCATTTATGATGCAAGAATCTAATTTATGTCAGCTTCACTTTCTCATTTCTGCCTAGAACCTACACGTTTATGCCAATGAGCCAAACTCAGAAGGGATTTGTTTGATTCGGGCGCTTTCTAGTCTGAAGGCTTTCAGAGCAGCACCTGTCCTTCGTTTACCTATCCCGTCATTGGTCTAACACGCCTGAACGACCCACCAGGTCCACATCAGGGAAACGTACTCCGTGTGCTCTTCCAACCTCCGTGTTTACGGAACAGGACAGGGGGCATTTCCTCTCTGTAAAATGTGGAATTGGGAGGCCCAAAGAGGTCTGGAGACTACACTGTCAGCTTTTTCTGGCAGAGATGGGACACTCTAGCCGTCCTACTCCAAAACTGTGTCTCTTTGTCATAGCTGCCCCTTTTGTTTCAACCAGTTAATTCTGGTTCAGAAAACACTCCAATCACCGCCCATGCCAATCAGGATGGTCGCAAGGAGGGTAGATCCGAGGTATTTGCACGAAGAGAGCCTCTGACTAATAAATCAGTAGCAGCACCTGGTGGGCAACCCCAGCAACCGTTCCGGGGCGGGGGGAGGGGGGGGCGTGGTCTTGGCAAAGAGCCCCCACAGGCTTCTGAGTTTACAGGCAAGATTGGGTTGCTGACACAGCTTCACAATAAAGAGCAGTTGGACCCGCATCACATCTCTCTCCAGGAAGATCCCTCTCTACGGCCAGGGTGTCACTTTCCTAAATGACAGCCTGCAGACCCAGCTTTCAGAGCCTGGACCAAAGCTGCCACGGGGAACGGCCAGCAGAAGGGCCTGTGCCAGCCTCAAGGCCGAGGTCTCCCATTCAAAGCCAAACTCAGTCCACCGGATTCTCTGTGATGTGACGGGTGCCTTCCTCTGTGACCCACACCAGCTCACCCTTCCTCCGGGCACTGAACGCACGTATTCACTGCTCAGAGCGCGAGACCTGCTCGGGGCGTGGGGGCTTTGTGGGGAAGGCCTTGCTGAGCTGTCGGGGAACCGGGACGCCCTCCCCTTGTGCCCCCAGGTATGCGGAGCCTCCTTCTAACGCCTTGGCTGTCACGGGAGAGCTGCTGGAAGCCAGGAATCTTCTTCCCGGGAGCACAGGTCCTACTGATGAGATAATGATGCAGTCTGATGCAGTCACAACCACATTCCCTTCTTCACTGGATAGCAAAATGTTCCACGTGGTTCTAGAACTTTTTCCTTCTTCCAGGAATAACTGAGGGGCGTCACTGGAAAGCAGGACGCAAGAGCCACATCTGCAGGAGGGATGAACAGGCGGGATCATCTCCGGGCGACAGTGTTTCGCCCGACAAGCAGGCAACGTAGCTTGTCGTGTGTACAGGGCGGGGGGCGGGGGGGGGTGAGGTCACATTGTAAGACCTGCTCACTCGTCTGGCCTCCTGCCCATCCCCCTTGTCTCTGAACCTCCTCCTTCATGTCACAGATGTCCCGGAATCAAGGTGGCTTTTGAAAGCTGACAACGTTATGGGTGATTTTCTACATCTCTCTGACTTAACAAACAGGCATCTCCTTCTTGTTTTCCTTTTCATTTCGGAAGAGAAAGTGGGAATACAAATGTGGCCATTAGCCACGCCGCTGAAATCCCGACACCACAATTTCCATTCTGAGTAACAGGAGACAACTTCCACTTGAGGCAGAAGGATCCAAAAAGGTTCTTCATTGTTGAAATGGGTCACTGATGGGATTTTCTGATTCTGAACAGAACCACAAAAGTTCCTAACCAGGTAATAATCCTCCTGCATGAAAGCAGAGGTCTAGGCGTGGCTGGGTGGTTCAGTTTGTTGAGCACCTGACTCTTGGTTTCGGCTCAGGTCATGAAACCGGGGTCATGAGTTCCAGCCCTGCGTGGGGCTCCGTGCTGAGAGCACAGAGCCTGCTTGGGATTCTCTCTCTCCTTCTCTCCCTCTCTCCCTCCCCTTCCCCAACTCATACTCTCTCTCTCTCTCTCTCTCTCTCTCTCTCTCTCTCTCAAAATAAGTAAGTAAACTTAAAAAAAGAAAAGCAAAGGTCTGTAAGACAACTACAAAAATTATTTCAGGGAGCAGGCTGGGTCACTTTCCAAACAGCATTTTCTTTCTGTGTTTCCCAAAGCCACCGTAGCAATCAGAAAACACACAGAAGACAAAGAAGGAGGTCAGGCGGTCTTATCATTCATAGGACTCTGGGCACAGCCCCCCGTAAATTTCCAGAAGATAGCACAGACACTAAAAGGAAAATCCTATGAAGTGGCACGTGTTCCTAAAGAAAAAAAAAAAATCCAACGCTTGATTACCTAAGAGAATGGCATTTCTGCGGGTCGGGTGCGCATCCATCCAGGGTGGCGTAAGAGCCAGAAGGGAAAGGGAAACATAGCTGGCGCCGATGTTCTGCCACATCAGACATCATAATGTGGCCGACGCTGGGGATGTCGCTGCTGCGGAGGGCCACCAGGCTGGTCTCACGCCACGGGCGCCCGACAGGCAGTGGGAGCAAAGGCGGCCACGCTCGTCCTGGGTCTTCTCCATGAGGTCACCGACGTCATTGAGCCAACACCCCGTGGAGGCAGACGGGGCGGCTGACTCCCCGGCTTGATGAGCGTCGCCGGAGAGAAGCTCCGAGGACTTGGCGGGGGAGACGCGGACGAGGAAGACGACACCGCCACTCACACGACGACGAGCCTTCACAGCCAGACGCCGCCCGGCCACCCCCCTGCAAACACCCCGGCTTCGTGGAGCATCTCAGTGGAGGGGAGGGTTCTTGCCGGCACAGAAGCAAACTCTTCTCTCCCCGTGGAGGTGATGGCCCTTTCGGAAGGTGCGATGAAAGCTCTTCTGCGTTCAGGTTCTACCGACTCTAGTCGGACCCCACGCAGCAGAGACTTTAAAGCAATTAATAGGAGGGGCGCCTGGGGGGCTCAGTCGGTGAAGTGTCTGACTCTTGATTTCGGCCCGGACCATGATCTTACAGTTCGTGAGTTCGAGCCCCACGCTGGGTTCAGCGTTGACAGTGCAGAGCCTGCTTGGGATTCTGTCTCCCTCCCTGTCTCTCCCCTGCTCGTTCCCTCTCTCCCACTCTCCCTCCCCCCAACTCTCAAGATAAATAAATACACCTTAAAAAACAACAAAAAGATAATAATAGAGTAATAAGAAAAATGAATGGTTCTCTTAGCAGACGGGAATTGCTTTTAGGTGCAGCCCCCCCTCCCCTTGTTGAGAAGACACTTCGATAAGGCAGATTAGAGCAAAAGTCTCTGGGCCTGAATGTGGCTGAGACGTTCCTGCTGGACCCCAGGTGGGCACGTGTGGGCAGCCCGGGGAGGCAAGAGAACAAGGAAAAGGGAATTCGGGCTGGGCCAGGTGGATGGAAAGCTCTGAGGCCACCTCGCTCCCACGTCCACACTCAACAGGGAAGCGCCTGAGGTCACAGGTGCTTGAGAAAAATGTGCTGGGGGCTGTGAACAACGAGAGAGGCCACAGCTGGATTGACCCGGCTCCCAGCCCAGGCAGCTGGAGCTCAGGGGGGACCCCAAGTACCCCCTTGGTACCAGGGGGGACCCGTCAGGTACACAGTTGACCTGATGCACCAGGAATTCACAGAACCCTCGCGGGCATCAAATCAGACAGGTCTTCCTACGAGTCCCGTGGGCAGGAAAGGCCCCAGTGACAGAGGGGTTGTCAAGACAAATCATCGAAACGGGGACCATTTTCCTAGTCTGACGCCGGATCCCTCTAACCACAGATTACAAACCAGATGATCGGTAACGAAGCACATATTAGCAGGGACCAGCTTTCTACAATACATTGCCGGGTGTGTATACAGAAAGCGACTCCCCAGTTTCTCCATAAACGACTTGCTGGACTGATTTCCCAGAGACGGTCTCATCAAAGGGCTGGTACGTGCCCTTCCCGAATGTCACCGAGTCATTCAGATGTGCTTTTACAACTAGACACACGTACAATAGTGGGAGGGGAACAGGTGCTCATAAAGCCTCAGAAACAATGAGCCTGAGCACCCCGTTTCTTAACATATTGTACTTATTTGGGGGGAGAGCCCAAGTGGGGGAGGGGCAGAGACCGAGGGAGACACAGAATCCGAAGCGGGCTCCAAGCTCCGAGCCGTTGGCACAGAGTCCGACGTGGGGCTCGAACTCACGAGCGGCGAGATCACGACCCGAGCCGAAGTCGGATGCTCCACTGACGGAGCCACCCAGGTGACCCTCAGCGCCCCATTTTAAGGTCACAGTCATGTTGGGGGGTAGGTATGAAACCAGCATCGAGTGGGCGTAAACGGACGTTTTTGAAAAAAGGTGGCCAGACTTCTGGCATGATGCTGTAAGTGCTCCACGGACCCATTTCCCAGCAAAAATGCTGAGAATTATCAACAGCAACTACTTACAAGGTCTGGAAATGGTCTTTAGGGCAGACGGAAGTGAAAGAACACGAACTCAGAAAGTCCAGGGAGGGGCACCTGGGTGGCTGAGTCAGTTAGGTGCCTCACTCTTGCTTTTGGCTCAGGTCATGATCTCCCAGTTCATGAGTTCGAGCCCCATATCGGGCTCTGTGCTGACAAGGCAGAGCCTGCTTGGGATTCTCTCTCTCTCTCTCTCTCTCTCTCTCTCTCTCTCCCCCCCCCACTCATGCTCTGTCTCTCTCTTTCTCCACCCCCACCCCCACTCATGCTCTGTCTCTCTCTCTCTCTCTCTCAAAATAAATAAACATTAAAAAAAATTGTTTAAGTCTAGGGAAACTAAGAAGAGTGACACCCTGTGGCATCTGACCTGAGCCCCATTCTCTGCGAGCTGCTCCCAGCCCAGCAGGACAGAACTCACACTCCAGACAATGCTATCAGAGCACACGAGCCTCCTCCCGGCTCCCAGCCGGGGCCCCACCTCCCTGGCAGGACCAGAGTGCCACCGTGCCCCATCCCGCCCCCACCCTGGTACCTACTGCGGAGGCTGAGTTCTGGAAAATTCGACAAGACGTGGGGGCTTCCCTCTTCCGCCCAGCCCTCACTCATGGCATGAGGATCTCCACTGGGTGGACGGAGAGAAAGGAAAGCTCGCCCCTTGCTCTGACTCACGCCCCGGGTGGCCCCACACCGGCAGGCGCACGCCGAAGAGGACCCAAGGCCAACGCCCACCCTGCGGCATGGGGCACTCAGCTCCTGAACGAGGTGTCGCTCCGACAGATGCCTACCGCTGTCCTCATACCCCGTTCCACAGCCACGGCTCAGAGACTCTGCCTTGGAAGAGAAGCAGGCCATGAGGCAGGTGATTCCCAGTCTCTCCCCAAAGGGTCCGACCCTATTTGCAGCAGAGCGTGGAGAAGTTCAAGCCCAAGGCCCTCATGAGAGTCAGCAGAGGTTGCTGTAAGAGGCGAGGGGGACGTGGGGGCGTGCGCTGCACACACAGGCCAACTGGCTGGTGTGCGGGATGGAACCGAGGAAAGAGCACACTGGAAGGAGCCTCCTGCGGTCAGAGCAAAGCTCAAACACTGGCCGTGGGAAGCGTCCGTTCAAAGAAGCCCAAATTCGACTGGATTACGCTGTGGAGCATTTTACGTCCCAGGACACTGTTGACATCAGTAGCAATCAGTGATGCTAACAGTTGGGCGTGGTCAAGGAGTGAGGCACAAGGCTCTGGGCAAAGCACCATCACCCTCTAGGGTGACTGTGGGCACACCCTGGGCTGCCCCCTGAGAAGCCTCATCAGACGACTCACACGGTGATGGGGGCAGAAATGGGCTTCGCTAAAACTAACCAAATAATCACTAAACACAGAAACAAGCAGAAAACCGTAAGAAGCCCAAGGCGGAAGCCAATGCCCAGAATTGCTGCAACGTATCATCAAAATGCCCGGTTTCCAATAAAAAATTATGACACATAGACAGAAACAGGAAAGTATGACCCATACGCCAAAAAAATAAATAAAACCAAACCAAACCAAAACAAAACGTTAAGCAACAGAAAGTGTTTCTGAAAGCAGCCAGATGGTGGATTCACAAAGACTTCCAAGTGGTGATTGTAGATACGCCGAAAGAACATAAAGAAACTGTGATTAAAGAAGCAGAGGAAGGTAGGAGAGCATCGCATCGAATACAGCAAATACAGACGGTCAGGGAAGAGACAGACACTCACGGAGACGCATGTGGGAACGCCAGGGCTGAATAATACGAATGAAATAAAAATGCACTCCAGAGGCTCCGGAGTCTGACTCTGCAAAAGGAAGGATTCGTAAGCTGGAAGGTAGATTGATAGAAGTTATGTAATCAAAACACAGACAGAAATGAATGAAGGAGAATGAGCACAGCCTCAGGTGAGTGTGGGACCCCGTGAACGAGATGAACAGGGGACTCCTCACCAGAAGTAACGGAGAACAGAACCCACTGAAATGTTACCATTTAATTACATTTAAACACTTAAAGTGCTCAAAAAAAAAAACCCAAAAACCCATAAAAACTGCCAGCCAAGAATCCTATGTCCACAAATGTTATCTTTCAAAATGAAGGCAAAATGAAAACATTTCCAGATAAAAACTGGGAGAATTTAACTGGATTCTCAATCCAAGAAATACTGAACTAAGAACTTACTTTAGCCTCAAAGTGGGTTCCAGACAGTCATTTAAATCCATGTGAAAAGGTGACTATATAATTACAACAGACAAGAAAAACACATATCCTCTCTCCTTTCTTCCCTTAACTGATTTTAAAAGCAATTATATAAACAATATGTAGTTGTGTTATTGGGCCTATCACATAAAAATGCAGTCAACATGCCAGCAACAGCCCAAAGGAAGCGAGAGGAAGCAAAACTGTGTCCACCTATGAAAGGCACTTCAGGTGACAACTTCGATTTACAGGAAAAGGGTAAGGGAACAAGGAATGTTATGTAAGGAAGGGAATATAACAAAAGCTATAAATATATACTTGCTCTCCTTTGTGACAGCTTCTTTAGAAGACTGAAATATGTAAAAAATGATATGCAGTGATAATTACAGCCACCTGTTTTTGGTGGTAACACTGATAAATGTTATGTGCATAACCATGATAACACAGAGGCAGGAATGCGATATGGGACATTTCTGTGTTTCACTGGAGCTAAGTTAGCTTCAACCTGAAGCTAATTCTGGTGAGTTAGTATGTATATGGTAAGCCCCAGAGCATCCGCGAAGGCTATAACAAAAATATATAGGTATAGTGGAAAAATCACCAAGAAATTAATATGCTGTGTTAGAAGATGTTAGAAAACAGGGGCACCTTGGTGGCTCAGTCAGTTGAGCATCCAACATTGGCTAGGGTCACGATCATGTTCTGTGAGTTTGAGCCCTGCGTTGGGCTCTCTGTTGTCAGCACAGACCCTCTGTCCCCCTCGCTCCCTGCCCCTCCCCCACTTGCATTCTGTCTCTCGAAAATAAACATTTAAAATAATAATAATAATGATAATGTTGGGTAGAACAGCCTGGAAAAAGATGAACAAGGAAATAGCAAACTTTAACAACCCACTATAAACCAACAATACCTGAAAGCCATCTGTAGCGCTCCCTACCAAACAGAACAATATATATTATTCTCAAGTACACATAGAACCTTCTCCAGGACAGACCATATAGAAGGCCATAAAGCAAACTTCACTAAACTTAAAAGGACAGGGGTGCCTGGGTGGCTCCAGTCAGTTGAGCGTCCAACTTTGGCTCAGGTCATGATCTCACAGTTAACGAGTACAAGCCTCGCATTGGGCTCTGTACTGATGGCTCAGGGCCTGGAGCCTGCTTTGGATTCTGTATCTCCCTCTCTCTCTGTCCCTCCCCCACTCATGCTCTGTCTCTCTCTGTCTCAAAAATAAACATTAAAAAAAAACTTAAAAGGACAGAAATAATGACACATACATTCTCTGATAATGAGGATATGAAATTAGAAATACATTACAGAAAGGCTTTGGAAAATTAACAAAAAAATTAAACAAAATCCCCTAAATAATCAATAAGCCAAAGAATAAATCACAGGAAAAATTAGAAAATGCGTTGCGATAAAAGGAAATGAAAGCTCAAAGTACCAAATGTGTGGGGTGCAGTTAAAGCAACACTTAGAGAAAAATGTACAGTTTCAAATAACTATATTAAAAAATTAAGAAAGATCAGAAAACAATAACCTAATCTACTATCTAAGACACCAGAAGGGCAAACTAAACTTAAGAAGAAGGAAGGAAACAATTAAGATCAGAGTGGAATTTAATGAGCTAGAGAAAAGGAAAGGAACAGAGAAAAATCAATGCAACAAAAAAGCTAGTCCTTTGAAATAATCAGCAAAACTGACAAACCTTTAGTTAAATTAATCAATTAAAAAAGACTCCTAATTTCTAGAATCAGAAAGGAAAGATAAGGCATTACTACCAACCTTAAAAAACAGAAAGGATTATAGAATAATACTATGAACGATTGTATTCCAATATATTATATACATCAGGTGAAATGGACACATTCCTAGAAAGACAAAACCTACCAAAACTGACTCAGGAATACAAAAACTATATAAATAGACCTATAGTAAGTAAAGAGATCAAATTCAGATGCATCATTTAAAAATTACTGGTAAAGAAAATGCCAGACCCAGATGGCTTCACTAGTGAATTCTAACAAAGATTGAAAGAAAAACTAATACCGAATATTTAAAAATCCTTTAAAAACTAGAAAGGAAGGAACACTTGTGAGCAACAACAACAACAACAAAAGCTATAGACAACTGTCTACGATGAACATGGACACAAAAATGCTCCACAAAACACTAACGAATTAAATATGGCAACGTAGAGAAAGAAGAACCACGAGCAAGTGAGATCTATCCCGGGGCTGCAAGATTGGCTTCACATCTGAAAATCAGCTAATGTGACACATAACATGATTATCTGAATTGTTACAGAGAAAGCATTTGACAAAATCCAACATTTTTTTATGATACAAACATTCAACAAATACCAATAGGAATTGAAGAAAAGTTTCTCACCTGATAAAGGGTGCTAAGGAAAACCCACAACAAGCATGATACTTAATGATGAAAACCTGGGGCATTCCTCCTAGGTGAATGTGTACAGTCTCACATCTATTCAACATTGTACTAGACCAAGAAAAGGAAATAAAAAGCATCCATATTGGAAATGAAGAGTAAAACTGTATTTATAAATGGCATGATGTGTATATAGAAGTATCTAAGGAGTTCACTGAATACTATTAGAAATAATAAGTTCAGCATGATTCCAAGACACAAGTTCAACACACAAAAAATAAATCGTATTTCTACACACTTGCAATGAACAATCCAAAACATGAAATTAAGAAAACAACTACATTTACAGTAACATCAAAATAGTTACTTAGGATTATATTTAACAAAATAAGTGTAAAACCTAGGATTTGTGACTAGAAAACATTGTTAAAAGATAATTAAAGAAGATTTAAGTAAATAAACATATCAGGTTCACGGACAGGAAGACTTGACCTTGTTAACGTGGCCATACTCCTCAAAATGATCTACAGATTCAGCACAATCCTTCTTAGAATCCCTGCTGACTTCTTTGTAGAAATGACAAGCTGATTCCAACATTCATAGGGACCTGGACCATGCAATGGACCTAGACCAGCCAAATACTCTTGAAAAGGAGGAACAAAATTGGAGGGCTAACACTTCCCGATTTCAAAACTTACTACGAAGCGACAGCAATCAACACAGTGTGGTATCAGGATCAACATATACATCAATGAAATAGAATTGAGAGTCCAGAAATAAACCTGTAGGTCTGTGGTCAATTGATTTTTTGACAATGCTGCCCAAACCATTCAATGGAAAGAGTAATCTTTCCACAAACGGTGCTGGCAGAACTGGATAGTGCACCCAAAAGAAAGAATATGGAATTCTACCTCCCACACAGTTATAAAAAATTTAACTCAAAATTGTGAATAAAATAAAAGGACATGCATGTTTATAGCAGCATTATCTCCAACAGCCAAATTATGGAGGCAGTGCAAGTGTCCAACGACTGATGAACGGATAAAGATGGGGTATGTATGTATATGTACATAATGGAGTATTACTCAGCCATAAAAAAGAATGAAATGTTGCCATCTGCAACAACACGGATAGATCTAAGGAGCATTATGCTATGCAAAATAGACCAGGCAAAGAAAATACCATATGATGTCACTCGTGCGTGGAATTAAAAAAACAAAACAGAATAAATGAACAAAATGCCAAAAGAATCGAGAGACAACCCAAAAACCAGACTCTTAGCTATAGTTAACAAAGTAAACGTTACCAGAGGGGCAGTGAGTTGAGGGGTGGGGGAAATACATGACGGGGGTTAAGAGCACAATTCTCTTGATGGACACTAAGGTATGGAACCGCTGACTCAACACTTGGAAATAATATAGCACTGTATGTTAACTACACTGGCACTTTTTAAAAATGGATCAAATACCTAAATGGAAACGTTCAAAACTCTTAGAATCACACAAGGTGTAAATTTTCACAGTCTCTGATTTCACGGCAGATACTTAGGACACCAAAAGCATGAAAAACAAAAGAAAAGGTAAATTGGGCTTTATTCAAATTAAAAACATCTGTGCCTCAAAGGATGTTATCAAGAAAGGACACGGCAAACCGTATATCGGAAAATATAATATTCGCACATCCAACACCTGATAAGGGATTTGTATGTAGGATACAGAACTCCCCCGAGTCGATAATAAAAAGACAAGCCGTATTTTGAAATGGGCAAAGGATGTGAATAGACATTTCTTCACAGAAGATACACGAATGTCCCATCAGCACATGGAAATAGGTTCAAAATCAGGAGTCATCAGGGAAGCAGAGATCAAAATCACCACGAGATTCTACTTACTTCACACTCATTGGGACAGGAAATAAAAAGTAACGGTGAAGCCGTTGGGGAAACTGGAACCCTCGTTCACTGACAAGAATGTAAAATGGTGCAGCCAGTTTGTAAAATAGCGTGATGGTTCCTTAAATGGCCAGGCACAGAGTCAATATATGACCCAGCAGCTTTGCTCCAAGGTACGTATCCCCCCAAATAAAAAGATGTGTCCCACAAAAACTCTGTTTACAGCAACATTATGCCTAACAGACCAAAGGCGGCGCCAACCCATCACCGATGGATGCAACTGATGGCACAGCCCATCAACAATGGACAAAGCACACACATCATTTGTCCACACGAGGGCACGGAGGAGCCCTGATAACACGGAAGAATCATAAAATCGCCCGGCAAGTGAACGCTGCCAGTCACGAAAGACCACACGCTATACAATTCCATTTATGCGTCAATACTGGACAAATTTACAGAGACAGAACACAGTCTGGCGGGGGCTTAGGGGTGGTTGCACAGACGGGGGACAGGTAAAGGCACAGGGCTTTTCCCTGAGATGATGAAAATGTTCCGAAACGAACCGTGGAGACGGTGGCATGTATCCGTGCACACACCTTAAATGGGTGGGTTGTAGCACAGGTGAAGGAAACCCTAATGAAGCTGTCAAGAGCCAAGAGGCGGGCCACCGTCTAAAACATCAGTCACAAAATTCCCGGAGGTGGTGGTAGGTTAGATATCCTCTCCCCTCCCCACGTGCACACCTGGCCACGTAACTCGCCACGGTCCTCCTCGTGGGGGTAGTGGGTACGACTACCTTCCTCCCTTTTTCTTTACCAAGTGACTTGGTTTGGCTAAAGGGACGGTGGCAGGTGTGACAAGACCTGACGTATGAATCACACTTGTATGGTTTGGCCTTTCCGTTCTTGCGCCCCCACCCCTCAGGCGGGGATCCCAGAAGGAGGGTGACACACAGCGGAGCAGCGTCCCCCCAGCCCGGGCCACCTGGAAGCCCACCTCCAGACAGACGCCTGCAGACACGGGAGGATGACGGAGAACCTGAGAAGCCACCGTGGTTTGTGAAGTTCGTTTTGCTCCATTTGTAAAAATGTCTTACTGATGCACAGGGCTCATCGCATTTGTAAAACACCTCTATGCTGTGAAACCAAGAGTGTTGAGGATTCAAGAATTTTCTTTGAATACACACACACACACACACCCCACTACACAGACACATACAACATACACACCACTAGGCAGAGGCACACACACACACGTAATACCACACACTCATGCCATACACACACACACACACAACCACACAAATACAAACACCCACATGCATACATACATACACACTACACAAACACGCATATCTATAAACACACATACAGGTGCCCATAGCACACACACAAATTTTAGGCTAACTGAACTCAGTAAATAAACCCTCTCTCAAATCCCGATCTGGAATCATTTAAACCTGAAATACAGTTCTTTTTTAAAACTTAAACAAAAACAAAACCAAAGAAAAATACCAAAAAAATCCCAGCTCACCTTTCCTCGCCCCCAGCCTCTGGCAGCCACCAGTGTATTTTCTGTATCCACAACCTGTCCTCCTTCTCCCTCCCTTCTTTTTTTTTCTTTTTCTTTTTCTCTTTTCTTTTCTTTTCTTTTTTTTTCTTTTTTCTTTCCTTTTTCCTTTTCTTTTCTCCTTTCTTTCTCCTTTCCTTTCCCTTTCTTTCTTTCTTCCTCTTATTTCTTTTGTTTTCTTTCTCTCTTTCATTCAAGATTCCGTGTATTAGTGAGATCATACAGTTTTTATCTTTCTCTTATTTACTTTACTTATGGTCCACCCATGTTGTCACAAATGATAAGATTTCACTCTTTTTCATGGCTGAGTACTATTCCAGTGTGTGTGTGTGTGTGTGTGTGTGTGTGTGTGTGAGAGAGAGAGAGAGAGAGAGAGAGAACCACATCTTCCTCAGCATCCGCTCCTCTGCCAGTGGCCACGTAGGTTTCCACGTGTTGGCGGCTGTGAACAGGGCTGCAGTCGGCATGGGCGGAGGTACCTTCAAGTTGACAATTTCGTTTCCTTCGGGTGAATACCCGGTAGTGAGATGGCTGGGCCGCAGTGAGGGTCTACTGCCAGCTTTTCGAGGACCCTCCACCCTGTCGTCCGGAGCGGCCGCACCAGTCTGCGTTCCCACCAACCGTGCACGAGGCCTCCCCTTCCTCGGCCTCCTTGCCAGCACCTGTCGTCTCCTATTAATGTCAGCCACTCTGACAGGTGTGGGGTGGTGTCTCATCATGGCTTGGACTTGCATTTCCCCGACGATGAGTGTTTTGAGCATCTTCTCGTGTGTCTGTCGGCCGTCTGGATGTCTTCTTCGGAGAAATATTCTGAAACACGGTTCAGACCTACCAGAAGTCCATTCTCTGGCTGGGCTGAGCTCCGTGCGCCGTGGGGGTATTTGCAATCAGAGTTCACCATCCCCTGTGTACCACTGAGTCTCCGAATGGCACATCACTGCTGTCCGGCTGGCACGTTACTGGCTGGCAGGCCAGAGAGGCTGCGCGAGGCATCCAGCCGTCCAGACGCGAGGGGGACAGGAACTCACCGCCAAGGCCGCAGCGGCAATTAGGCCTGAATCACACGCCTGGTGGATCTTGCTAATGGAGACGGGGAGTAAAGATAGAGCCCTGGGTCTAAAGACAGCCAACCAACGGGTGAAGCAGGACATTTTGAGAGAGAGCAGGCTTCACCCGGCCTGGAGATAGATGGGATCTGAAGGAAAGTCTTTATCAAAAGGCCCGATTACTGTCTTCAGGTCCAGTGGTTCATGACGCTGGGCAGAACCTGAGAGCCACTACAGACTCCTCTGATTTCTCTCCTGAGCCCCAGGGCAGCGAGCTGGACAGACACATCCTTCAGCGCAGGCCCGCCGGGTGCCAGGGGCTTCACTCGTTCACTCGTTCTCTGTTCAACAATTACCTGGAGCGGACGTCACGTACTAGGCTCTGGCCCCACTACTAGGCACCCGGAGACAAACAAAAAGAAAAGTCCAGTCTCAAGAGAGCTTCCAGTCCACTGGGAAGAGGTTAAAAACAATCAGGTAGACAAATAAACATCATGTTTAATAGGTCAGAGGGTGCGTTAGTCTGTTTAGATTCAGGCGTGCGTGACAGAAACTCCAAAGCTGCAGGGACATCAGGTTTAAAGTCTGACAGCGGCCAGCTCAGAGTGGATAAGGCATCCATCTGGCTCATTCAGTCTCTCTGCTCTGTTCACAGGCCTGTCACTGAGGCCGCCTCGTGGTCCGAGATGGCTGCTTCGTCTCTAACCATCACGTTTGCATTCAGAGGGAAGAGAGGAAGGGGCACAAAAAACGATGTCACTCCCGCCCCCCCCCACCACACACACACAAATCCACACCCTTAAAGCTGCAGACCCTTCTCCTGCTGTATCTCTTTGGTCACCTGCAGCAGTCCTCAGAGCTGGGAAATGCATTATTATTTCCAAGGAAATGGCCGTGTAGCCAGCTAACATCTTATGCCTCTGTGAATGGGCAGACTAGATCCTGGAGACCTCCCAGAAGAGGTGAGGACGGCTCTAAAACACAGAGGGAAAAGGGGAGCCTGGGTGGCTCAGTCGGCTGGTGTCCGACTTCGGCTCAGGTCATGATCTCGCAGTCTGTGGGTTCAAGCCCCACGTCGGGCTCTGTGCTGACAGCTCGGAGCCTGGAGCCTGCTTCGGATTCTGTCTCTCTCTCTCTGGCCCTCCCCTGCTTGCGCTCTGTCTCTCTGTCTTTCAAAAATGAATAAGCGTTAAAAAAATTTTTTTTAAACCCGGAGGGAATGAGCGACACATTGATTTCGGTGGAAGAGGGGGAAGTAGCCGTCGAGTGGGAACACGACTGGGGTCTTCCTCTGCCTTTTACCAAAGGACTATAAACTATGCATTACTGTCCCCGTGTAAGGGGGGAAACCAACTTTCAGAGGTGTTAAATACCTTTCTCGAAGTCCCGGGGTGCTGTCACTGGCCTGGCTCCGCACCTCTTCTGTGTCATCCCAGCACACCCACGCCGACTCACCCAGGCAGGTGAGGTGAGCCGACACGGCACCAGCGGGGCTCAAGACCACACTCTGAAACTGGCTCCTTCCAGCAGGAACTGTGTGCTGGGCCAAACACCGCACTTGTGGGTCTGCAATTCCCTCCGGTGGTGGTGGGGACGTCACAAGGAAGAAATGGGGGCGATACGCAGAGAGCACACAGCAAGTGACCCATCCTGGGTAAGGGGCACACATACCCTGCACCGTAGATGAGAGCCTGGGCTGTTTATCAACATGATCAGCGCCGAGGGGCTCTGCTTTCCTGCTCCCCACCGTGGTGGAGAGCAGCAGGCGGAACCCCGGGGGCCCTTGTGCACGACGAACACCTGCCCAGCCGGCTACCGGCCCCCAGACGACCAGCACACCCTTTTCAGCCCCCGGCCCTCCCCGAGGTCTCCATTTCTCTAAGGACATCCCCACTCCCATCCTTGATCATCCTCCAGGGCTAATGATCGCAACGGCTCCCCCTCTCCCAGAAGAGTCAGTAGCAAAGTCCTGCCTTTGTTCTCGGCCATGCCACCTACACCACACGTCCCGTCACCAGCCGCCCACAGCTCATTTCCATCCCTTTTGTTTAGAAAACAAAAACAGCCCCAAAGAGCCCACTTGGGTTCCCGTCTCTTGTTCCTTTCCTTTGTCGTCTCATTTTTTAATTTATTTTTGAGAAAGAGAGTGTGAGCAGGGGAGGAGCAAGGGAACAAGGAGAAGGAGGGAGGGAAGAAGGAGGGAAGAACGGAGAGAGAGAGAGAGAGAGAGAATCCCAAGAAGGCTCCAAGCTGTCAGCACAGAGCCCAACTCGGGGCTCAATCTCACTAACCAAGAGATCATGACCTGAGCTGAAATCAAGAGTCGGACGCTTAATGGACTGACCCACCCAGGCGCCCCTGTTGCCTCATTCTTTTACCCTGGAATTAAAACTTCCCCAAAGATGGTGTCCATACGTACGGCCCACTTTTTGACCTGCACCCCATTGTACCCTGTATCAGAGTCAGGCTGTTCCAAACATGACCCGCATCATCTCTCTCCATCCCTCCTCTGTTGGCAGGAAGGTGCTCACCGTCGAGTAGCTGCTGCGGGGCGACCTGGGAGGGATGCCTCCTCTGCCACGAAACGGACATTCCATCTCCTCCTCACTCCCGCCTGGAAACCTTCCCGTGGCACCTACACAACTTTTGATTTGTGAGTGTTTAGCACGTCTGGCAGGGGTCGTGACTGTTCACCAACGGATTTCAAAACCCTGTCGCTACACAAACACCCTCTAGCATTTGATTACTCACGCCGAGCTGCACCCCAAGCGGCCTCTTCACTAGTCTTAGGGCAATTTCCACCTCGTGCTGCATCTACACTTATGCGTGTGTCAGTCTGACCTAGAGCAAGCTCACTGACCGAGGGACCACGCCTCTGCCGTCTCCCGTAAGACATGCATGCGGCCAGTGTGCGTGAACGAGGAGTCAGGACGTGACCTTGAGTGTCCCCAAAAACACTTCCAATTCCCACCTTCGCTGTCTGTGTGTTCTTAACGGAACATATTAGAAAGTGAAAGCAGAGTGTCCCCATTGGGAAAGTGACCGCCCTGGGCGACATCGGCTCGTGATCTGAATTTCCCAGACCAGACGCATCCAACCGAAACGTCCAGCACGAGGACAACTAGGGGCTCGGAAGCCCTTCCCAGGAAGGGCGTCAGAGCATCCGAAGTCCCCCCAGCAGCAGCGTCAGAGGAACATGGATCATGTTCGCGTAACGCGATGCCGGGAAAGCAAGCAGAGTGACGAATGACACGAAGCAGCGTGGGAGCGCATGCTGAGCAGGCGAAAGCCAGACAGCTTCTTTCTCTTCAAAGAGCCATTACTGGCAAAGACAGCTAATTCAGTGGTGAGTAGAAGCGGATGAATTACGTGATGCTTTGAAACAAAGCAAAATGCAGAACAGAATTCAGCAGCCGCACATCATGGCAGAAAGCCTCGTATGGGCTCGCATACAGCCCTCCTTCCCCATTTGTGAAAGTGACATAAACCTATCGAATTACCTACTTCATTTTGAAATGAGCCAGTCTATTATTTGGTGATGTCATCTTAATCTAAGCTTTGACATTCAGGCGATGTTTCCAAGAACTATTAAATCAAAGTTGCCACGCTGAAGCATAGGGTGTCAGATAAGGTGATGTGTTAATTTTCAGCTACCCAAGGAGTTGTAGCGGGAGAGCTCAAACATCACTATACTGTTTTCCATTTCTTTGAGGAATATCTTCGAGGGCGCCTGGGTGGCTCAGTCAGTTAAGCATCCAGCTTTGGTTTCAACTAGGGTCCATGATCTCACGGTTTGTGAGATTGAACCCCGAGTCGGGCTCTCTCCTGACAGCCCATAGCCTGCTTGGGATTCTCTCTGCCCCTCCCTTGCTTGTGCTCTCTCTCTCCCCCCCCCCCCCTCAATATAAATAAAACTTTTTAAAAAAATCTAGAGACAAATCCTCCGGAGCACTCTCTATATCCTGAATAAAATGACTATATAACATATTGACAAGAGCAGCCTTCAGAGTTTATCCCATTGTTATTTCTGATTCCTAAAGCTTTCATGTTGGACAACTCAAGAAAATAAAAGTTCTCATAATCTTAAGGATTTTCTTCATTTCTAGAGTTTTGCTTTTGCTTTGTTTTCAATGCATGAACAGCCCCATCCTCCCTCCCCACCAAGAAATTGGTCCGGCGTTCTTCAAACTATCACCTCTGTGCTTCAGAAGCATGATTTGTTTTCCCTTCCCGGGAAGAACCGCTCTGACACTCAGACTTAAACTCTCTGCTGTAGCTGCTCCCAGGGCAGGGGAAAGCAAACAGGTGCAGCACGCAGGCCTTACGGGTTCCCTGCAGGTGGGTCATGAACATGCCCACAGCCTGTTGGCTCTCAGGATGTGCTCCAGTTCTGCCATGGAGAGAACCTGGGAATGCGTCCCCAATTCCCCGGGGATGGCATCTCGGCACCCACAGAGGCTGCTGTCAACCGGTCCCGGCCATCAGGTGGCCTCCACTCTGCTTCTGCTCTCCTTGGTATGCGCACATGCACACATTCATCCATGCGTGTGCACACACAGTTATGGCTCACATGTAAACTTATAAATTTATCTACTCCTTATCATAGGACAGTCCCTCCCGCAATGGGAGCCCCAGAACACAGACTGTCCGACCTAATGACCTACCGTCACCTGAGGAAAGAATCCAGTCAGCACCACGAGAGACTGTAGACAGCCACCCAACATCCACTTCCTTGCGTTCTTCCTTAACAGAAATCTAAGTTGATTTAAGTGGCAAAATGCCCAGCTAAATTCTACACTTCTCAGGCTTCCCAGTAACCAGGGCGACTGACAAAACATAAGAGCAGGTGTCCCCTCTCACCTTTCCCTGCTTCATCTTGTTGCCTAGAACAAGGGTGTGATGGATGCAGCTGCAGCAGCCATTCTGGGACCAAGAAAACCATCAAGATGTAAGCCACTGAACCAGTGCCAATACTAGGTACTTCTGGACTTTTACTACATATAAAAAATGAATACGCTTAAGTCAGTGGATATGCTTACATCAGTGTGTCTGATGTTCTGTTCCTAACTAAAAGACAGAGCTCATAACTGGTACAGAAGACCAAAGAGATCTGAGAAGAAAAAAAAAAATCCCTGGAGGAAGGTCTCCGAAGGAAAAGAGATCATATGATTGCCAAACAGAAGACAGATTGATAGGCAAATTTCCTTCCCAGAGCCAGAAACACAGGAAGAGAAGGATGATGAACGAATAGTAGTTTGTGAGGCCACACTGAGGGGCTGGCCAAGGGGCTGACAGACAGGCGGCTTCTCTCATCTCAGAGACCTCGCACTTTACGAGTGGGGTGTCAGGGCCGCTCTGAGAACGGAGGAGGTGAAGAGTGCCCTGGGGAAGGTCAACAGGAGAGCGTTGGCGGTGTAGACACAGGCACACGGCACACATCCGTGTGGCCCCAGGGACGTGCACCTGAGGGGTGGGGAGGCAGGAGACTTGCCCTTGGAACCTGTGGCTCAGGAGTCTCACCGGCTGCACTGGGACCCCAGCTCCGGGTACTGAATGGGGGTGTCGTGAGAACACACACACACACACCACAGAACAAAGGAAACCAGAACACCCCGGTTCAAATCCCAGCTCCTCTGCTCACCAGCCGGGAACACCCTCAATCTTTCTCTGAGTACGTTTTCTATAGCTGCAAAAAGGGGTGATAACAGTAGCCACCCCAGGGCACTGTCACGAGGAGCTACCTACTTAACGTGCTCGATGCACTTCGAACTGGCGCCTAGCACGCTCTACAGCCTCGATCTCTCCTGACACCATGACCCACCACGTGACCCAGCGCGCGGGATGATCTAGACCAGGGCTTAGTCCCCTGCGGGGGAGAACAGCCAAAGAAGAGAGACCTCGGTGCGGCACAGGGAGGGGAATGCTGGGCGCCGAAGACGGCATTCAGGGCGGGGCCGCTCCAGGAGCCAGTGCACGTGGGAGGTGGGGGCAGGTGTCTCCCCTGCCCTTGGGGTGCAGGGCGAGTTCCCGAGGCCCTGGCCTCCCTTTGGCTCCTCAGCTCCTGGCCTCAGGTACCCCATCGGGCGGACACCTCCCAGCCCAAGCCGACGTGGCGCATCCCCACCGGGAAACCCCTACGCTCCCGGTCCTAACCCCCACTCAGCTGGTCCCCCCCACCGCCCCCGCCCCAATCCCAAACCCGGCTTATCCCAAGTTACCTCCTCACCCCTCTCCCCAGGGCCTCCCTCACCCCTGCCCTGCCCTCATTCTCTCCTCACTCTTTTCAAATGTCCTCAGTCCCAAATCACAGGTAGGCCCAGACTCCTCCCCTTGGGTCCCCAAGCACCTGCTGGGGGGAGGGGGGGCACCTCTGCGGCGACTCTCACACTCACTGAGGGTAACACGCACTTCCGTGGGCGTGTTCTGGGTTTCCCGATGATCCCTCATGACAACCACCGCAGAAGGGCCTCCCCGAACCCCGTCTCCTCCCGCTCCCCGCCCTCCTCCCGCTCCCCCTGCAGCTCCAAAGTATCAGCTTCTCCGCAGAACGCACGTGGCCTGAGCTAGGCTCCCCTCCATGTGCTGCATGCTCGCCTAGCCTCGCAGCGACCCGTCCCCAGCCGGGGACACTCGGACAGACGCCTGAGGCTGCAGGCGCCCAGCGGCATCTCGCACACTGCGCTGGGCTCTGCGGTAACTGGGCACAACCTGAATCTCTAATCACAGGGCGGAGATCTCAGACTCTGGGGACGAAATCACATGCTGAGTCGGGGACAACAGGGCTGTAAGCCGAGGACTGGTGTCATATCTGCCTCACGCACCAGGATCAGCGTGCCCATGGGCTGTGCACAGAGTGGACACACTCCACAGATGCCCTCCATGCAGCTTTCCTGGCCACAGGGCCTGCGGCTGGCACACAGGCTGGGAGTCCTGGGTCCATGGCGCGATTAACCCTTTACTTTTTATCTCATATTACGGAAACACAGGTAATCAGTTTATGGGCTGCAAGAAAATACCAACGTGACAAATTACGCTTTGCAACGTATCAAAGTTCGGTGTTTTGATGAATCGCCCACGAGCCGCTTCTTGCTGTGTGTCATTCCACAGTCCACATTGCTAACAATCCGCCCTCAACCACCTGCCATGTCATCAGAACGGGAACCAGAAGAGAGGGAGCCTGTGCAGCACGGAGGCTAATTCTGCCTTGGTGCGTCCTGGAGCCGGGCTCCGGCAGCCACCTTGAGAGAGGCAGGTCGCGAAGCTCAGACATAAATCACCCGGCAATCAGGCACGGGCTATAAAACTTTATGTAAGCATTCATAAAGGTGAGGGAGTGTGAAAGATTATTTTTCTTTTGATGACACTTATTAAAAATGAGCAGACTGCATATTGAGAACAGTTTCCATCCAGCAGGCTCAGTCTGACCAGCGACTGACCCCGAGCTTCACGCGGCAGCGAGGCTGGCTGTCCCCGCGGTGCCCGACTCTGAGCCACCGGAAAAGGCGTGTTAGCTCCCCAGGCCGGAGAACCAAGCATTCGCTGATATTTTCTCCACGAAATAAAAACACTTCACCTTAATATATACGACTGTTTGCTTAGCAAATCTCGGCTTGCAAATTCCAGCTTAAAAAAAAAAAAAACTGAATAAAATGAAAGCGGAAAGAGGTTTATCAACATATTAAAAAATTATTCTGGATCGGATACACCAGATTAGACGGCGAGTTAAGAGGAAATTCGAAACTGTGGAAACAGCTTGGGGGACACTAGATGCAAAAACCAGGGGACTAGGATGCAAAACTGCTCATAAGAACTGTCAGCAACATCATGAAGATTCCGCAAAGTCCACGGAGAGGACGAAAATCGACCAAACAACTCTGGTCTCCCGTCCTGAATCCACAGAGGACTTTCCAACAGCACAGCGGCTGGCAGGTAACACAGGCCCCCCACCCGCCCCGGACAGGGGCTATGGGGGTGGACAACCTCTGTATGAAGTATTCTGCACTGGCAAGGACACATTTTCTCCTCTTTTCATCCTGACGGTCACTTTGAGAGTGCCTGTCCTCCCGGAAGAAGCCCGTGAACGTGGTGGGAGGATGGCTGGGCTCCACGTGGGAGCTGCAGCCGCGGTCGGTGGCCCAAAGGCCCCTCATCTCCCCAGGCCCCCGTCTCCTTCTTCCGCGGGAGGGGCTGGACCACTCTGGCTCGAAAGCATCACCGGTTGTGACCGACTCATGCAGTGAACAGATGAGGAGACATACACGTACACACACACGTACAACATACCTGCTTTTAAGGTGCTGAGGGGAGCCAAGGCACCGGAAGCTGCCGTTGACCATTATGGCCAGTCTCGTGCACAGGGCCTGGCATTCCTCCATGCTGGGGGGGACAGGATGAGAAGGGCATGAGCAAGTGCGTCCTCCAGGCAGCAAACCGTTCAAGCAACACGTAGACAAAAACACTGCTGCTGTTGCTGAATTTTCTACATACCACCTCAAGAAACCCTCAATGAGCACTTTTAAAATGCGTGTTTTGGGGCGCCAGCGTGACTCAGTCGGTTAAGGGTCTGACTTCGGCTCAGGTCATGATCTCACGGTTTGTGAGTTCGAGCCCCGTGTCAGGCTCTGTGCTGGCAGCTCGAGCCTGGAGCTTGCTTCGGATTCTTTGTCTCCCTTTCTCTGCTCCTCCCCTCTCAAAAATAAATAAACATTCAGAAAATAAAATAAAATAAAATAAAATAAAATAAAATAAAATAGATGTTTTATTTAGATAACCAATGACACAATTAACCAAAACTTACCAGTATTTCAAAATCCCAGGAACAATGGTTATTAGGAGAGAAACTGTTGCAATAGTACGAAAATATAAACTAAATCCAAGTGACCTTCACAGAAAATGTGCAAGTTTTATGAAAAAAAGAAAAAGCAATAAGATCTACTAATGAACCTAAATGAAATCTTGAATCAATAAAAGGATGTGTCAAGAAAAAGAAAAAAGTGAATATATTTTAGATAAAGGAAATTATTATAAATGAATATTACTGTGATATAAAAATTATTGCAACATAAAATAGTATTAGTATATGTCAGTATAAATATAAAACATGATAGGTACATGAATATAAATGTAATAAATGAATTTTATATAAAATATATATGTGAATTCTATTTTACTATAATATATAAAATAAAATATAACAAATTACATTGTAATTTGCAGCTATAATTTGGTTTGTGATATTATATAACATTATCTTGGTATAAAATATGTAATAAAGATTTGTAACTTGTAATAGGGTTATTATAATTATATAGAAAATAAAATAAATTATAATAAGGTTATAGTATAATGCCAATCAAAATTATAAAGCATACCTTCAAAATTATTTAGTGAGAGGTAGAAAAACTGTGAACAAGAAGAACGATAAGAGTTGCTCCAGAAGATATTTAACATTTGTTCTAAGGCTCAGATAATTCAAGGAAGGCAACAGGCTTAGGAGTTACAAGGCAGATCATTAGAAGAAGAAAGGCTGTGCAGAACTAAACAGTCACATCTTAAACACAAAGGTGGATGGGAACATTCCTTCTAAGCATCAGCGACGGAAGAGACTATGAAAGAAAGTGCTTGGTAGTTGACAATGCAAAAGTGCAAACTTCTAATAAGTCTGTCAAAACACAGCCAACGAACGTTAAAAAAAAAAAAACTACAACAAAATAAACTTAAAAAAATTTTTTTAAGGGGAAACTGGGTGGCTCGGTGGGTTAAGCATCCAACTCTTGGTTTCGGCTCAGGTCATGATCTAAGCCTGCTTGGGATTCTCTCTCTCTCTCTCTCCCTCTCTCTCTGTCCTTCCCTGTTTGCAGTCTCTCTCTCTCAAAATAAATAAACTCAAAAAGAAGTAAAAACACAACTACAACAAACGCAATGCGTGAGGGTAGATACATTCAGTATATATTAAAGTTCATTTATTTATTTTTTTAAATTTTTTTAACGTTTATTTACTTTTGAGACAGAGAGAGACAGCACATGAGTGGGGGAGGGCCAGAGAGAGGGAGACACAGAATCGGAAGCAGGCTCCAGGCTCTGAACTGTCAGCACAGAGCCCGACGTGGGGCTTGAACTCACGGACTGAGAGATCATGACCTGAGCCGAAGTCGGCCACTTAACCGACTGAGCCACCCAGGCGCCCCTCATTTATTTATTTTTGAGAGAGAGAGAGAGACAGAGAGAGAAAAAGAGAGGACACGCACATGCGGGGGAGGGACAGAGAGAGACAGAATCTGAAGTCTCTGAGCTGTCAAGAGCCTGACGTGAGGCTCGAACCCACGAACCATGAGATCATGACCTGAGACGAAGTTGGCCATTTAACCGACTGAGCCACCCAGGCGCCCCAATACATTCGGTATACAGAACTGTTTTTGTTAGCGTAAAAATGAAACTATAAAAAATGCAATCCTGGAGGAAGGTCAAATATAGTGACTATTCAAAGAACTGTCCACAGGTAATACACATCCTGACAAATTAGAAAGTTAACCATCAAATAAGTGAGCTTAAAATTCTCTTCCAGCCAGAAAGTCATTTGCCAAATGTGCCTTTTGTTTGTTGCACAGGGAAACACTGTTTCCCCTATCTGCGGTGCAAATACAAACAATGAATTCTCAGATCAAAAAAATACCTGCAAAGTTAAAAACATCGTCTCAACAATCCCAACCTCATATACTGCCGGTGGGAGTGAAAAATTGGCATGATTTTCTGAAAACTCAATTTGGCACCAATCTCTTCTAGGAACTTACGCTAGGAAACACAGAAGATAGGAATGCATATAACAAGTTATTTATAAGAGTAAAAATCCAGAAACTGCTTCTGTAATAGGATAATATGATACTCAGATAAATGGGGGTGCGTCCATGTGTTGAACAGCCATTCAAATGAGGTTTTCTAAACTCCATTAGTTGCACAGAAAAAAAGTAATGATACAGCATGGCAGCACGTGTTAGGAAACTTGAACACGAATGTGGAGGGGGGAAAAAGGGAAGGCAAAACACACGAAAAGGTTGACATTGACGATACTTGAAAATTCATGGTGCAATTCCTTTGTTTCTGCCACTATGTGCCATCCAAATCCCCTACAGGAATCAGGTATTATGTTCACTGTTCAGGAATGGGCTTAAAGCCCGTCTGCTCATTAGGTCACGGGACATTCAGATCAAGGTTATATTGGTCAGCCTCCCATGCAGCTAGAGGCAGACGTGTGACAACTCGAGTCAATGGGAAGTACAATTTCTGGGTCACGTCAAAATAAGGCAAGCCGCTTGCCCTGGGTTTGGGTCCTTTCTACTTTCCATGAGCTGGACTAGAAAGTCAATTTCAACCATCCAGATGAGGCAAACTCACAAGTGAATAAGTGAAATGCTGGAAAGACTCGGAATCCTTGGATGACCTTGGGCTCCATCATAGCCCACCATCATGAATTGTTAGTGGAGGAGAGAAAAACACGTCTGGTCTGAGCCACTGTAATTTGGGGTCTGAGTTATAGTAGTTTAACATGGGGTCTAAGGAATACATGCTATTCATATTCCAAACACGCTTTATAAATCTTTTTTTAATGTTTATTTATTTTTGAGAGAGATAGAGAGACAGAGTGTGATCAGGAGAGGGGCAGAGAGAGGGAGACACAGAATCCAAAGCGGGTTCCAGGCTCCGAGCTGTCAGCACAGAGCCTGATGCGGGGTTTGAACTCATGAACCGTGAGATCATGACCTGAGCCCAAGTTGGATGCTTAAGTGACTGAGCCGCCCAGGCGCCCCAAAATAGGCTTTATAAATCTTTTTGTGCAAACATATCTTTCTCTGTTTCTTTAATAAGTTCCAATTTAAAATTTTCATGAGTGCATCGTAGGTGTTCTAATTAAAGTGGGAGAACGTGAAGTTTTCTCTCTCACATCCTTATGCATCTCAGATGAACAGAGATCCAAATAACAACCGATCTTAATTACGACCTTGGAGTAACGATGTGGTAATTTCAACTGAGTTGTTATTAGCTGTCAAACAAATAAGGTCTAAACAGCAGGTGGGTTACCATGACATCTCTGCCCAGAGGGCAGAGACTGAGAGATTTTGAGGACTTTCAGTGGCAGGAAGAACATCCAATGCCAGGTGCTCTACAGCAGTGAAATAATCTGTGACTATTTACTCTGAGAATGAACACCGTGCTTCCTTCGGGTGGTCAGGCTGGCTGGAACAGAGCTCTCTCTGGTCAGGGGCGCAAGGAGTCAAGGGCTTAGCATGGAGCATACGGTACAAGCCCACAGTCCTCTAGGTAAGGAGTGAGAAGAGGAACAGAGACAGGACCTCAAAATTAAGGGGAAACTGTGCAATTTGGAGACTTTTCAGCTGCAGGCAGCTGTCTCAGAAGCACAGAATCAGTCCCTGGCTGCTGCGCTCTCCATTAATCGTGAGTCATTTAGATCTTTGTATTGCATGAATATGGGCAGATTTATAGAAATGAAGACACATCGTTAATGTGAAACCGCATTAATGGGAGGACGTAAGACAGAAATTACAGTGATGTACGGTCTTCCTGAGAACTGTCTGTAATTATCATACGCTATATGGAAATCAAAAGGGATTTTTAACTTGACCCCCACTTTATCCACTCTTAGAACCCACATATGAAAATGAGGCCCTAACAAATACCGGCCTGATAAATGCAGGAATGCACAGAGTTTCCAGAATTGGCACGGCCAGAGGATCGTTTTAAGCAAAAACGTACGTATATTATAAGGTAGAGGGTTTGCCACATTTGTTTCATTTCAGTGTGACATTTTATTTTCTGAAAAGAAACAGAACCAAGACAAAAGTCAAGGGCAGGACTTCTGGCTACGGCCAAGTGAAAAACCTGGCACATCTTTTCCCCCCAAATCAACTCGAAAGCCGGACACAATGAACAAAAACAACCATTTCGGAATGTTGGAAACTGTCTAGAAGGATGCAACGGTCTGAGAAACGCTTACCACTGACGAACAGCTGCACGGCCAGCTTTACACACGTGCGGCTACTGTCAGGACAAGGCAGCCCACGAGGACCGGGAGCTTCTCTGCGCTCAACTGGGACCCATACCCGGCAACGCCGTCAACATCAGTGACTTGTGTAGAGCCCAGCAGACAAGAAGGGCCAAGAGCTCCAGTATCTGGCCTGACAGTGCCTGCATTAGCTCATGTGTCACTGGGGCACGCGCCTAGCCTACTGAGGCTGCACGTGCACGCAGTAGAGGCCAGAGAGCGGCCATGCCAGCCACATGCCCCACGTGAACCCAGAGGCTAGCCACACGCACATCCAGAGCCCAGTGGCACCCTGGAGAAGGCAAGACTGGGCCACGTGAGGAGGTCTGAAAGGGGAACATTCTCCCCTGGGCACACACGGACCCGCCGGCAGAGGAAAGATCGGGGCTGGCGTCAGGTGGCTGAGGGCCGCCTCTGTCTATGTAATAAAAGCAGGTGGCTTCGAGGAATCCGGGCTTCACAAAATGAGCACAGAATTTAACACACAAACTGAAGAGCGTCACTGGGAGCTACTCACTGCAGGGGAAAGAGATTCCGCAGATTCATCCCAGGCAGAGACACGCAGACAGACAGACACACGAAAGGGACAGACAAACCAAGAAGAAGAAAACCAAGAAAAAAAAATAATAAATAAATAAAAAACATGGCAATAACGACAACTTTTAGGGAAGGAGAAGAATCAGAAACCAGAGAGGCTACGATTTATTAAATATTGCGAAATACCCAGTTTTCAACAACAACAAAAAAAAACTATAACCTGTAAAATTAACAAGAACTTGTTATCCATACTCAGAGAGAAAAGCAGTCAGCAGAAACTATTCCTAGGTGCCCCTAAATGCTAGATTTAGTAGAAAAAAAATCTTCAATGAAGCAACTCTATGTATGCTCGAAGCACTAAAGGAAACAATGTTTAAAGAATGTTTTTTGAGACGACAATAGAGTTTCTGAAGTAGACTGAATTTTTTTTTTAAAAAAAATACCAAATGAATTTTTTTTGTTGTTGAAGACTATAAATGAAAGGAAAATTTCACTATGGGGCCCGCGGCAAATCTGGGTAGCAGAAGAAAGCATCAGTGAACCTGAAGATTATCGAATCTGAAAAGAGGGAAAAAAATATTTAAAAGAAATGGGACAGAAACACAGATCTGCAGGACACCATTGTACATGCACAGAAAGTATCAGTGTGTGGAAAAGGAAAGGAAAGATAGAAAGAGCCCGAAAAAAATATTTGAATAAACAACTACCAAAATATCAACACAGTAGGTGAAATGCATTAACCTACACATCCAAGAAGCGCCATGAACCTAAGGAAGGATACCCGGAGGGATGTGCATCTGGACACACTGGGGTTTAACCATGAGAGTCGGAGAGAAAAGTCCTGAGAGGCACAACCCAGGAACGACCCAGGATGTACCAGGAAGCATCAGAAGGGATGCTGGCTAGCTTCTTCTAAGAGACAACGTAGGTGAGAAGACAGAGGTGACACGATCATCTGGACAATGTGAATGAAAATCACACTTCACTAGGGTGGCTACAATCAAAAAGACAGAGTGTTGACAAGAATCTGCACAAACCAGGAGCTTCATCATTGTTCCCGGGAATATAAGACGATGAAGCCACATTGAAACACAACGGTGTTCTGTGATTTCTTAAAGCGTTGATCACAAACTTACCACACGACCCAGCCATCGGACCCCTAAGACACTGTCCAAGACAGATGAAAGCATATGTCCGTACAAAGACATTTATAAGGCTGCTCACAGCACCTTATACTGGAAACAATCCAAGGGACTATTGACAGGGGAAGACCAGACAAATGAGGTCTGGCCACACAGCAAGTGAAAGAAGCCAGATACAACAGACTTATGATCTTGTTGGCATGAAATATCCAGAAGACACATTTGAGCTAAAGAGTCTGGGACTTTGCACGGGGGTGATCTGAAAACAAACGTTGAGAACACGTTGGAAATGCCCTAAACTGGATTACGGTGACAGGTGCACAGAACTGTCATTTTCCTAAATAAAACCCCCAAAAAACAAAAAAAATCATTGAATGGTACACTTAAAGTGGGTAAATTATAGGGTATGTAAATTACATCTCAGAAAAAAAAAAAACCTGTTTTAAGAACTGGCAGTGTTTCAGGGCCCCTGGGTGGCCCATTCAGTTGAACAGCTGACTTCAGCTCAGGTCATGATCCCATGGTTCATGAGTTCGAGCCCCGCTTTGGGCTCCCTGCTGTCAGTGCAGAGCCTGCCTCAGACCCTCTGTCCCCCTCTCTCTGCCCCATCTCAACTTGTGCATGCTCTCTCTGTCTCTGACCCCCCTCAAAAAAAACTGGCAGCATTTAGTCCAGCAGTGAAAATTCAGGGATGATGGACAATAGACCCTCAGGGAATAAGAGAAGATTTAAAAAAAAACAGTGCAAAGAAGGTGAGGAAGCATCTGTTCTCACATGAAGCGACATGTGTGAACGGCGTCATCCTGTAAGGAAATACGGGTTGACTTTGCTCGGACCCTCACGGTCACCACTGGCACCTATTACAGGAATAGGGTCTGAGATGGACGTGTGGCGGCGGGATCGTGCATGTAGACGTACAGCTCGCAAGAGGATTTTCACATAAACTGATGATGCCAGGGCCTTCAGCAAAGTCTCCTGAGCCTCCGCACAGATCTCACACTGCCTTGGCTTCACATCTCACCTCTGGCAACAAGGGGCGGGTGGCCTGCTGCGGCACAGACTTGGTGGGGGGCACCCCCCCCAGGGCCCGGGGTCCCCATGATTCACCTGTCTGGCTAGGAATTCCCAGACTGCAAGGCCCTGGCTGCCCTTTACACGGGCCACTTCTCAAAGTCGTGTTTTCACTGAGCAGCCTTGAAGGACGAGGTATCATCTCCCCCAAACCCAGAGCTGGCTTGTTCATCAGCTGCCCTCAAGAGGAGGGTCACCGTGCAGGTGGCGTCCCCCACCCAATCCCTTGTGTGCAGGCGTCATCTGGGTATCAGGGGCGCCGGAACCAGTGGGACCTTGCTGACAGTGGTAATACAAATTTTCACCTCTGACCCAGGGGGCTCGTGTCCTCTGGAAGCATCCAGGGACTTGGCCTGCCAACTTTGTCAGCTTGTGAGTAAGGCAGAATCTTGGCTCCTTCTCAGCTCCTGACGTTGAACTCAGGGCATGTGTTACTCACGCACAGTGGAAGCCATAAAGCCTGATCCCCATTACACCTCAGATAAATCACACTGCGCTGTCCACAAATGGGCTTGATATAACCTGAGACTCGAGGTGTTGTGTGGCCTAGCACGGTGTGGCATAAAGTAAAAACATAGGCCAAGGACTCTTGAAATTTAATCAGAATATTAATTCTGTGAGGAAGAAAACAGGGGGCCAAATTCAGAAACTTGTGATGCTTTCGTTTCAGCCGAGTCTGCTGCTGGGGTTAAAGGTCTTGGGCGGACAGGCACCGAATCCCGGCCTCCGGAGGACCAGGGCAAGAGTGTGCCTGCGACAGACCGCCAGGCTCATGGTGCGGCCATGCCACCTGCCAGCTGTCGGCCTCGGTTATGTTACCGGATCCGTCTCCGTTTCAGAGTCCCAGCCTACATGTGGGGCTCATGACTCCATCCCCATCGCCGCGGGGCTGTCCAGAGGCAGGGTCACGTGGGCAGCACGGGCCTGGACCCTGCTGCTCTGCCGCCCTTGCCCGCCCCCCCAGCTGCGCTCCCGGATTGGCCACGAGGGCCACGGCTCACCTGTGTGAGGTCAGCACCACCGCACAGCCTTGGCGAACCTCCTGCCTGATCGCATCCCACAGGAACCGCTTCGAGCAGGGATCCATCCCGGAGCTGGGCTCGTCCTGAGGGAGAAAGCACACGGTGACGGCACTGGGGGTGCACGTCAGGACGGACAGGCCCGGCCCCGCCGGGAGGGCAGCCACAGCGCATCTGGACACAGTCGAGCCCCCCCCCCCCCGCCCGGCAGTGAGGACGGCCCCCCTCGATGCATCATCCGCCTGCACTGGGCTTCACGGCCATCCACCTCGGAAAGACACGCAAAAGCAGAGACAAGCTTTACTCACTTTGCACCAGCGGGTAAAGTGGGGTTCCTGGAAGCTGGGGCTTTCTCCTTCAATAAGCACCGGAGCACTTACTCAACCGCGTTTGAGAGAGATGGCTGTGGACCGCGTGATGCATTTCTGGGCTTGTTGCGGTCAGGGAGGACTGAACACATTTTTCTTAAGAGCTTAGGCTCATCAACTTCCCCAAAGACAGAAACGGACGGGAAGTGGACAAAAACATGGCACTGAACAGGGAAACAGCACCTGTGTTTTCTGCACGCCGGGTGATCTACGAGGGTAGTCACAAACTCAAGCAAACAGAAGCTATGATCATGCCTCGCTCGGTGAGAAAGAGGATGTGTAGTTGGGCATCTTCCTGACCCCGTGCCGGACACTTGTCTTCTCTCCCGGGTGGGGGGGGGGGGGTAGGGGTGGGGGAGGGGGAGTGTGAAGGCCCTTCAGTTGAGTGTCTTTAACCAGATGCTCTGAGTACTCCCTGACATCCCAGTCACCACATGTGCGGTGGCCATGCATGTCATGTGCACAACTTCATGGATGGCTTTCACGGAGTCCAACAGACAGGACCGTGTCAGGACCACATGCAGATGAGGAGGCATGCACTCAACGTGCCAGGCTGCATGCATGCAGAGAGTTGCAGAAGCAGACTCTGGACCCCCACAGCTGACTCCGGTCCCCAGCTTGACCCCTAGCCCAGAGTCTAGGGCAACCAAGTTGCTGAGAGCAAGGCTGTGAGAAGCAGGCGGGGGCTGTGGTAAGCCGGGGACAGGAGTCCCCATCCGAACTGAGGACACATGCCTGGCAAGGCAGAGCATGGGGACATTCTGCAGAAGGTAACAGACACCATGCCTTGTAAACGCTTCTTATATGGAAAACCTAGTTTACACCCCGCAGACCCAGGCAAGGGTTTGTATTCACTACCGGGTGTTAGAATGTGGCATTCTGCAACAGTCCTTGATTTGAACCTTGCAAAGAAGCAAACTTAGAGCAAAGAAGAAAGAAAGAAAGAAAGAAAGAAAGAAAGAAAGAAAGAAAGAAAGAAAGAAAGAGGGAGAGAGAAAGAAAGAGAGAGAGAGAGGAAGGGAGGGAGGGAGGGAGAGAGAAAGAAAGAAAGAAAGAGGGGCGCCTGGGTGGCGCAGTCGGTTAAGCGTCCGACTTCAGCCAGGTCACGATCTCGCGGTCTGCGAGTTCGAGCCCCGCGTCCGGCTCTGGGCTGATGGCTCAGAGCCTGGAGCCTGTTTCTGATTCCGTGTCTCCCTCTCTCTCTGCCCCTCCCCCGTTCATGCTCTGTCTCTCTCTGTCCCAAAAATAAATAAACGTTGAAAAAAAAATTAAAAAAAAAAAGAAAGAAAGAAAGAAAGAAAGAAAGAAAGAAGGAAGAAAGAAAGAAAGAAAGAGAAAGAAAGAAAAAGTCCTCCAAAAGTCCAGAAGACACCTCATTACCTAATGAGGGCCACTTTTCCAATGCGGGTCTCTTGAATCCCATTTCCATTTAATGAACAAGAACAGAAAGAAGAAAAGAATTTGTTACCCACACGTTTTGAAGGCTCTCAGACTCTGTACAAGTGGGAAACCATGAGATACACATCAGTGATTCATACCCTGTCTACGGCACCCAAACAGTGGCTTTTATGTACTTCCTGTTTGAAGGATATTACTTCTAGCTAACTTTGAAATGCAAGACAATTGCCTTTATTTCTTGATCCCCCCACCACGAATTCATGCTTTCATCTAGCCAAGCTGGAATAACTCCAGTTCCCAGATTACAGACAGCCTTGTCTCAAAGCCACTGCGTACAGGCTCCACTGTCTTGCTGAACAACCTGCTGTCCCCGCCACATCCATCCTGCCCCCGACGCCCGCCATCAAGATTCACCACGGATTCATGTCACTGCAGCTGGGACAATCACATATCTGCAGGTAGAAAAACACTCAAAAACAACACACTAGATGGCAAACATATATTGATTTTCAGATTATAGGTGAATCCTGATACCATTCTAAAATACTGCTTTTAGGGGCGCCTGGGTGGCTCAGTTGGTTGAGCATCCGACTTTGGCTCAGGCCATGATCTCACAGTTCGTGGGTTTGAGCCCTGCATTGGGTCTGTGCTGACAGTTCGGAACCTGGAGCTGATTCCAATTCTGTGTCTCCCTCTCTGTCACTCCCTTGCTCGCGCTCTGTCTCTCTCAAAAATAAATGTTAAAAAAAATTTTTTTTAAATAAAATACTGCTTTTAATGGTAAATATTTATTGAACCTTCAATTAGGTAAGTAACAGGGACTCTATCAAAAGACTTTTTTTTTTCTGTAAAATCCCAATGCTTTTTTAGATTCTGTTTGGGAAATGTTGCCTTAGGGCAAAAGAGCATATTAGTGCAGACAACCAACACTACCGATTTGAATTTCTTTCCCAGAGGGGCTCTGAGAAGTTAAAAGCATCTTATCTGAAGATCCCCGCAGACCACTGGGATCTCGCCTACTCACCAGTAAAAGCAGGTCAGGTCTGCCCAGCAAAGCCAAGGCCGTAGACAGCTTCCGCTTGGTCCCCCCACTGTAGGTGGCCACCAGCTTGTCCACGTGGGCTTCCAGGTGTAAACGCCTCACCAGGTCCCCGGCGACCTGCAAACGAGGCGCTGTCGGTGAATGCATCCCCGTTGGCCCAGGGCACCCCGCCCCCCTACCCCCTGGACAGGCTCTCAGCCCTGAGTGCCCTCCCCTCCTCCCGCTACCCCTGCCCACCTCCCATAGACACCTCCCTTCACCTCCCCAGGTTGGCAGAGAAGGAGCGGGTGGGGGTGGGGGCTCTGCTGGGGCGCCTGGGGGTCATCGCAGCCTTGGCCAGAGCACGCGGGGCTGGGGCTGGGGCGGGGGGGTGGGGCAGAGAGGGTCAGAAGTACAGTGGGGCCAAGGCCCCGATGGACAGCCACACACAGGCGAGCCGAAACCAAGACTGAGGAGGAAGTGAGGGAATAAACCAGACAGGGGGGTGGGCAGGACGGGACTTCGAGGGAGCAGAGAACTGAGAAGGGAGTTTTCACTAGTCACAGGGGCAAGAAATGCCCCCTTCCATCCTTGGAGCTGCCGGAGACGGCCCTGCGGGAGGTTGGCAAGGGGAGGGCATGATTCTCAGCGGACACTGCTGGAAGCTGCATGAGGCCAGAAGAAGGCGACCATGCACCACCCCCCGCCCCGCCCCCCACAGGAGAGGGTTCCCACCGGAGCACGCAGCAGGCTCATGGCCTCCGGCCTCCTCCCTTCCCTCCCCGCCCCACCCACACCTGCCGCGCCAGCTCGCGCCCTTGCCCTGGGGGGCGGGGGGGAGGGGGTGTGTGTGCGAACAGCCCTTCCGCTCCGACGTCTGCCAGAATTTGGGCACACTACATTTTGTGTTTTCGGTTCCATCCACGGGGTGGCTACTTCCTCTGGGGGCTGGGACTGAGCAACTACTGGGCTTCTAGCCCCACGCAGTTTAAAAATCTGACAAATGTGGGGGCGCTGGGGTGGCTCCGGGGGGTGAAGCGTCCGACTCTTGATTTTGGCTCAGGTCGTGATCTCACGGTCATGGGTTCAAGCCACACATCAGGCTGTGCACTGAGCGAGGAGGCTGCTTGGGATTCTCCCTCTCCCCCCCCACCCCCCAATCACACTGTCTCTCTGTCTCTCTCAAAATAAGTAAACTTAATTTTTTTTTTTTAATTTGACAAATGTGTTCTACCTAACTGTGGCGACCAAGAGCCATGAACGCACTACGTCAGTTTCGCTTGCTTATGTACCACCATATAACCAAACTGGCCAAGATCATGTCTTCATTCAAATCTAGGAGATGTGGGGGAAACTCTGCGTCCTCAACAACTGAAGAAACATAGGATAAACTAAATAAGGGTAAAAAATAAAACAACTAAATCAAATACATTTTTGAATAAATGATATGAACTACCAAATGTATTTTTTAATAAGTGCATAAAAGTTGGGATAATAATAATAATGTGTCAGTGATGAAATATTGAGAATGTCTAAGAATACTGGCACAGGAGCACCCGGATGGCTCAGTCGGTGAAGCGTCAGACTTCGGCTCAGTCGGTGAAGCGTCAGACTTCGGCTCAGGTCACGATCTCGCGGTTCGTGGGTTCAAGCCTCATATCAGGCTCTGTGCTGACAGCTCGGAGCCTGGAGCCTGCTTTTCGGATTCTCTGTCTCCCTCTCTCTCTGCCCCTTCCCCACTCGTGCTCTGTCTGTCTGTCTGTCTCTCTCTCAAAAAGAAGTAAACATTAAAAAACATTTTTTTAGATATTGGGACAACATTGATGCCTCCCAAGGAAACCCCCCACATAAACCACTCCACAGCTTTATTTGTGCAGCTGCACAATAACACCAAAAGAAATAAGAATGTCGAGGACTGGTCTAGTTAACAGTGTAAGTCAAGGGAATGCAGAGAATTTCTGAATGAGCCCGTCTAACTACGATGGCTTATTTTTCTGGAACCAGGAAACGTAGGTCCTGTTTTTCCAAGCTCACAAAAGGCTAAACAATGCAACTGACAGATCCTGGATGCCAGGGCCAGGGAAGAGTCCAGAAGACATAGAACAAATACATTGGGTTCAATCCCGGGATGCCCTAGGAATTGTGGTCAGCAAAATACCATGTCAACCCCAAAATGTATTGAGCTTAAAGATTCTCTCTTTCTGCTATTATGTATTTCTCTCACATAGTGTTCTTTTTTTTTTTAAGTTTATTTGTGGGGGTGGGGGTGGGGGGAAGAACACAAGCAGAGAGAGAGAAGGAGAGAGAGAATTCCAAGCAGGCTCCCCACTGTCAGTGCAGAGGCCAATGCGGGGCTGGGTCTCACGAACCGTGAGCTCATGAGCTGAGCCAAAATCAAGAGCCGGACGCTTAACCGACTGAGCCCCCCAGGCGCCTCTCTCCCTTAAAGTTCTAAGTTGTACTCCATTTAAGTCCAGAGTGTGCGATTCATTCATCCTATATGCCCGGTGCGTGATCGTGACCCACACTTAGTATGTCTTTGTAAGGATCATCTAACCCAAAATAAACCGCCCAGAGGTCCACATATGTATTAGTTCCCTTACAAGCAAAATTCTTTCCTCTACCACACTGACGGCCAAATCAAAGTTTCCTGTGACAGTAAAGATCAAACTAAGAAGGAAAAAGGGGCCCAGGATTTAGGACAGAAACCCTTTCTTCCAACCCCACCCCGACTTTCCTCCAGGTCCCCGTTCCTCCTGCTGTAACTTCTAGCTCCTTCTAGGAAAACTGTGTGCGAGTGGAAGAAACTTCCAGGATAAAAGGCGTGTCGTGGAGCAAACAGTAGGTGGTGAGACACAGCGGGGGGCTCCCCTGATGGGATGTGCGGGTGGTGTCACAGCACCACCGCGAAGGGCTCTATGCCCCTTCTGTCCCAAACTACGAAACCCCAGGCCTCATCCCCATCAGCACCGGGGTTTGGCAGTTTGGGTATCACAATAACCCTTAAATTATCATCCCCGTTTGTCTAGCATGCCAGAACATGTCACCCCTGTCTCCTGGATCCTTTTGCTGTAACCCGATGTATTTTTTAAACATCAGGTTCATTGAATTCAGGTTCAAATATGATCCCTGTCCAAAAAAAACCCTAGAGGTGTGTGGACAATGGGGAGAAACTGAAAACCGTTACACCAAGCCTCAGTTTGAGCCAAATGAAGACAGCCTCTGTTTCCCATCTAATGGAACTTCTGGAAGTTTGCAGGGGGAGGAAGGGGGACTATACGCAGAAGATCCAAGAGTGGGCTATATGTGAGCTGGGACCCTGGGATGCAGACCAGCCTGGGTGCCGAGGTGGTGGGGGGGTCGGGGGGGAGGCAGGGGTGGGAGGGGTGCGGTGGGCTCTCAGGAGGGGCTTCCCGCAGGCACAAGGGGGCCTCTGGAATCACAGTGGACCCAACTGTGGCTGCCCAGGTTACCGTGAAGGTGGACGTCAGCCCGGGGGAGAGAACCAAGGTGAGCGGCAGACAGGCCAGGGAAAGATCAACACCCCGGCTGGGAGTCCGGGAGGTGAGGCCCCCCCTGGGGGCAGCTTCAGCCCTGAGGGAGATGTGTAAAGGAAGCCCCTTGGGCTAAGGGGCCACAAGGTCACTCCACACAGTTGCCACTTCCTTAGCCAGCAAGGGGCATAGAAAGGAAGACCCAGCCATTCAGGGAACAAGAAATTCCGTCATCTTCGACAAGCAGCCGGCATGTTTACTCAGCATCAGGATAGCGTCTTAATCAGGAACTCGTACTCTGGGGGTACCTGGGGGGCTCTGTCAGTTGAGCATCTGACTCTTTTTTTTTTAATTTTTTTCTTCATTTATTTTTGAGAGAGAGAGAAAGATAGAGACAGAGAGCAAGGAGAGGAGGGGCAGAGAGAGAGGGAGACACAGGATCCGAAGCAGGATCCAGGCTCGGCGCTGTCAGCACAGAGCCAGACGCGGGGCTCAAACCCACAAACCGCGAGATCATGACCTGAGCCAAAGTCGGACGCTCAACCGACTGACTCTTGATTTTGGCTCAGGTCATGATCTCAAGGCTCATGAGTTCGAGCCCTCTGTGCTGACAGTGGGGAGCCCGCAGGGGATTCTCTCTTTCCCTCTGCCCCTCCCTCTCTCTCTCCCTCTTTCAAAATAAATAAACAAACTTAAAAAAATTGAAAACAAAAGAACACTTACTCTGGAGCTGGTTTCTATGATTTCAAAAGAAACCTCCTCCCCATTGTAGCCATTCTAGCTGAGGCGGGTCTCGGCTACCTGCCTCTCGGCTTCCCCATTTGCAACCTTTCTACCTCATATGGCTGCTGGGAAATACTTAAAATAAATACTGAAGTGCTGGCTAAAAGTCTTGTTTTCTGTTATTTAACAATAACAATAACAATAATCCCTTCTGGTCACCTGGTGACAGGTGCGTTAGAACGGGGACGCTTGGTCTAGATTTCCCGCATTTCTAAAGTTCATAGGAGAGGGAAGGTTGCCATAAAGGGAGCCACATCCTCCGGGAACACGTGCTGACGTCTTGGGAAGCTCGGGGCAATCAGTAATCCTCTCTCGCGGTTTCGGGAAGGAAACGAAGACAGTTCCTCATCGGCCACCGTTACGATAACTTCTCTCTGTGGAGGGGGCTCAGGAAGAGGAATCTGGAAGACCGCCGACACTCAGGAGGGAATCGCCCCGTATGACGGGCAGCACCAGGCCTCACTCTATTGGCAAGAACTTTTCCAAGCGTGCATTTCCCCCGGGACGGCAAAGGGGCCAGCTTGTGGCGTTCGCCAAGCATCTCCCTCTTCAATCAAACACGAACCCGGGGGAGCTGACAGAGACAAACGCCTTTTAAAGACTGAGCTCTGATGAGTCCCGGATCTCAACAGTTGTACAGATGAGCAGGCCGCCAGGGGCGGCCCGTTGTCCTTGCTTCCTGACGGTGGCAGGTGGGTGAAGGGACCCAGGTCCTCGAGGACCAGGAGGGCTTCTGCTTTACTTGCTCTTAACTTACAGAGCATCGGTAAGAGAAGAAGGCTGAAGAAGATGACAGAACAGCGCTCGAGTGAATTTTCACGGACCAGGGAAGGTGAGGCTGTTAGTTTTGTCTCCTGTGAATTCTGGGACGCTCCCTCCCTGCAGAATCACATCGCAAATGCACCGCAAAAGCCGCTTACTTCTGCTCCTTGTTCAGAATCCAGGAATGCAAGGAGCATTCCAGAATCCCTGCAAGGGGCAGGAAAAGGAAAACTGCGCCTCAAGCACGTGCCGTTCCAGCGGCTTCCGCCTGGCACGTCCTCGGAGCTGTCGATCAAGGCTGTCAGCTCGGCTTGGCTGACCACTGCACAAAGGCCTCCTGCGTTCTCGGGGCTGCGTCCACCCCCTCCTCCCACAGAGACGGAGGAAGGGGGTGATCTGCAGTCTCTGGCACTTCTCCATCCTCTGGAGCCCACCCGGGAAGGAGTCAGGCTGGCAGGTGTCAGCCCGCTCACCAGGAAGTCCTCCTCCTGACGTCCCAGTCCCCCCACCCCACTGGCATTCTTTCTGTACAGTCTGCACCCTTCTCTGTAAGCCCTGGCAGCGGGTCTATGAGCTCTGTTCCCGAATGAAAGCAACAGTCCAGGAAACTTGAAAGGCACTTGGAGAGGAGACAAAGTTGCAAATGATGTCACCCTTAACCCCAAGTGACTTCCGCACTCAGATCTCTATTTTCAGTACGTAACTGAAAACAACACAACCATCGTGACTGCGTTTCCTTCCGTGTAATCAGATCGGAAACATCTTTCAGGTATGTTTATCATTTATCTATCAGGTCAGAGAGCTGTGCTGGGACCAGAGGTGTTCGCTGAGCATTGCTCAGCGGGAGGCTTTCCTGGAAAACCTCAGGGAGACTTACCTGAGAAATGCAGGAGTTGGGAACCCCGCGGAGGGTACAGTAATAACGGAGGTGTTCCCAACCAGTCAGGAACTCGTCCAGGGCGTCCTGCTGCGGACAGTAGCCCATGCGAACACCTGCGGCGCCCGCCAAAGACAGATCCACGGTCTCTCTGCAATGAGAAACAGCAGCACAGTCCAGAAAATTTGGCTCCCCAGACACACATCATCCGGTTCTCCAACCTGGTTCCTCAAAGAGAAGTTCACTGCAGTTCATACAATGCAACTAATCAATTTAGCATAAATGGATCGATGAATGGGTAGCAACCCACGTGCCCAGGTGTGGCTCTGAGGCCACGACTGCTTTTTATGTTTAAAAAAAATAATAATACAGAAAGCACAGAGCTCTGTAGGAGGCATATGGCATGCTTAATAAATGGCTATCATAACAATTATTTCCCCACCAAAACAATTTATGAGAATTCCTTATGGATGGGGGGGCGCCTGTGTGGCTCAGTTGGTTAAGCATCCGATTTAGGCTCAGGTCATGATCTCGCGGTTCGTGAGTTCAAGCCCTATGTCGGGCTCTGTGCTGACAGCTCGGAGCCTGGAGCCTGGAGCCTGCTTCCGATTCTGTGTCTCCCTCTCTCTAGCTGCGCCTCCCCTGCTCGTGGGCTCTCTCTCTCTCTAGGTCCAAAATAGATAAACATTAAAAAAAAAATTTAAAAACAATTCCTAATGAATCAATGGCTAAACTATCATTCAGATTCAGGTTTTTAAAAAGTACATTTTTAGCATAGCCTATCCATCTCTCATTGAACATACGAAAAAATACTGCAAATGAAAACCCAGGGTCCCAGAGGAAACTCTGTACCCACAAATCGGTCACTCCTCATTCCACTGTCCCCCCAGCCCCTGGCTTTTCGTTCCTGTGGATTTGCCCGGTGGGTAGTTTATAAAACTGAACAATGCAATATATGACTTTCGCATGAAGCTTCAGAGGCTCACCCACGTTACAGCACAAATCTGTACTTCATTCTATTTCCTTTTACTGGTAGAAATGCACACAGCAGTTATTAAAAGAAAAAAAATCATCACCACCCTTTTACAGCTGCTAAAATGGAAGCCCGCGTGTTACTGCGGGCCCGGAGTTCACTAAAGGGCCAGTTCCAATAACTCCACCTTACGCTTGTCAGTCTACCATTTTTTCTCATTCTGTGACCATTAGGTAGAAAGATAGAAGAACCATACAAAAAAGGAAGAGGAGAAAAAATAAGATTACATCATAAAAGGAAGAGGGAGGGAATTTTTTTCTAATTTATAGAGTTCCAATTTTGTTTTTTTAACGTTTATGTTCTGAGAGAAAGACAGATCACGAGCTGGGTGGAGGCAGAGAGAGAGGGACACAGAATCCAAAAGAGGCCCCAAGCTCTGAGCTGTCAGCACAGAGCCCGACACGGGGCTCAAACCCACGGACCGTGAGATCATGACCTGAGCCAAAGTCAGATGCTTAACCGGCTGAGCCCCCAGGTGCCCCAAAACCTGCTCCTTTTCTAGTGTTCATCCTTTCTTTACACAGATCCCCACATTTTGACCCAAATAATTGTCCTTCTCTCCGAATAAACTGAGCCCCCCCGCCAGGTGCCCCTAGAGTTCCAACTTTTAGAGCAGCTGAAGACTCACAGGAAAGTTGAACAGAAAAGTATACGAAGTTCCCACATGCTACCCTGCCTCTCATCCTGAACCTCCCCCATCAGTAACAGCCTTTTCAGATCGACTTCTTTCACTCAGTGACATGCATTTAAGGTTCCTCCGTGTCCTCCCAGGGCTGGAGAGCTCGTGTCTTACTGAGGAATGATATTCCATTTTTTAAAAAAATTTTTTAACATTTATTTATTTTTGAGACAGAGAGAAACAGAGCATGAATGGGGGAGGGTCAGAGAGAGAGGGAGACACAGAATCAGAAGCAGGCTCCAGGTTCTGAGCTGTCAGCACAGAGCCTGACGCAGGGCTCGAACTCATGGACCGCGAGATCATGACCTGAGCCAAAGTCGGACGCTTAACCGACTGAGCCACGCAGGTGCCCCTATTCCATTGTTTAGATACACCCCAGTTTGTTTGTTCATTCACTTACTGAAGCGTACCTCTGTTGCTTCCAAATTTTGACAACTATTGATAACACTACTGTAAGCATTAGCCTACAGGGTTTTTGGGTTGTTTGGTTTTTTTTGTGTGTGTGTGCACATAAGTTCTCAAATCATCTCAATAAATACCTAGGAGGAGGATTGCTTCAGGCTATCGTAAGACTATGCTTTAGCTTTGCGAGAAACTCACAAACCGTCCTGGGTAGTGGCTGTACCACGAGCATTTCCAATATAGCTTCACCTCGTCCCCAGCTTCTGGCACTGACAGCGTCTGGGATTTCTGGCACTCTAATAGACGTGTATATATTGCTTAAATTTGAAATTCCCCAGTGACATGTGACACTGCACGTCTCTTCATGTGCCATCTGTATCTTTAGCGAGGTATCCATTCACACCTTTTGACCATATTCTAATCGGGTTGTTTATTTTTCTATTGTTGGGTTCTTTGTATCTTTTGGATACAAGTCTTGTATCAGATGCGTGCTTTGCAAATATTCTCTGCCCATCTGGGATTTGTGTTTTCACGCCCTTAGAAGTGTTCTGCCCTGAGCAGATTTTGTTTTTATTTTAATGGAGTCCAATTTAGTCTTTGAGTCATGCGTTAATTAGAAGTGCGTTGTTTAATCCCTGAATATCTGGGGATTTTCCAGCTGCCTTTCTGTTATTTCTAGCTTAATGCTAATGTCATCCGAGAAAGCATTTTGCATGACTTGTACTGTCACATTTCTAAGGAGCCCCGAATGTGGTCCATCTTGATGAACCATCCATGTGAGCCCAAACAGACCGCATACACTGCTGTTGTTGCACAACGTATCCTATAGACGTCTTCGGACCCAGCTGACTAATGTGCCCGTTAGTTCAACTGTATCCTGACTTGTTTTCTGCCTGATGGATCTGTCAGTCCCTCAAAAGGGAGCACTGATGTCCCCCACTTCTCTGGGTCCACTGCCCCATCCTCGCAGATTCTGACACGCCAGGGTGGGGTTTACACACATCCGGGTCTGGAGAACTGACTCCTTTATCATTATGCAATATCCCACTTTATTCCTAACAACTTTTTGCCCTTTGTCTTGCTCTGAAATTCACGGGGACACTCCAGCTTTCTATGTATTCATGTAAGCACAGCGTTATCTTTCTTTTCCCCGTTGCCTTTAATCCATCCGGGTCTTTACATTTAAAGTGGATTCTTTTAGAAAACATATAGTTGGGTCTTGTCTCTTCATCCACTCTGGTAGTTTCTATCAATTGGTGCGTTTACACCAGTACATTTACAGTGACGTTTGACACACTTGGATTATAGTAACAATTTTCTATTTGTTCTCTTTGTTTCTCACTCTTTTTCTTCCTTATCTGCTTTTAGTTGAACATTGTATACGACTTCATTTTCTCTCCTTTCCTGGACTATGTTGTATTTCTTTTTAAAAATTTGTATTGGTTGTTCTGTGGTTCACAAGATACATTTATAACTGTTTCAAGTCCCCTTGCAAATAAAAATGACCTGGGAGTACCTATTTTTTTTTTGAAAGAGAGAGAGAGGAGTGGAGGGAGAGGGGCAGAGGGAGAAAGAGAGACAATCTTAAGAAGGTTCCATCCTCAGCACAGAGCCCAACAAGGGGCTCAATCCCACAACCCCGGGATCATGACTCGAGCTGAAATGAAGAGTCGAACACTCAACTCACAGAGTGATTGGGGTGCCCCAGTGGAAGCATCTTAGAGCAGAGAATTCCCAATTCCCCCTTCCATTCCCAATTGGATTTCCACCATTCATGTCACTCAGCCATAGGCCACAATCACCAGATACAAAGTTGCTGTTATTGTTTTAAACAAACTATTTAAAATCAATGAAGAAATAATAAATCAATGAAGAATAATAAATAGGAAAGATTTTTTATCTTCAATTACTCCTTCTCTAATGTTCGTCCTTTCTTTATGTAAATCTGACTTTCCAACCTATATTATTTTCCTTCTTTCAACATTTCTTTTTTAATTTCTTTTTAATGTTTATTTTTGAGAGAGCGCGTACGTGCGTGAGTGGGGGAGGGGCAGAAAGAGAAGGAGAGGGAGGGGGAGAGAGAGAGAGAGAGAGAGAGAGAGAAAGACACAGAATCCAAAACAAGTTCCAGCTCAGAGCTGTCAGCACAGAGCCCGATGTGGGGCTTGAACTCGGAATGGCGAGATCATGACCTGAGCTGAAGTCAGCCATTCAACCAACTGAGCCACCCAGGTGCCCCATTTCTCTCAACATTTCTTGCAAGACAGTTCTGCTGGCAACAAATTCATTTTGTGTTGATGTCTCCTTCACTTTTCAAAGATCATTTCACAGGGTTCAGAATTCTAGGGCGTGGTAATTTTTCTCTGAATGCTTTAAAACACTCCACTCTGCCTTCTTTCTTCCATGGCTTCTGGTAAGTCTGTAGGTAAGGTATCTGTCCCCCACGCCAGCCTCCTTCAAGAATTTGTCTTTGAATGTCTACAGCTTGGATATCACATGATCACATGTCGGTTTTTCGGTATTTGTCTTCTTTGGTGGTTTGTGGACTTTCGGATTCCGCACTTTGGGAGTTGTCACACATTTTGAAAACCAGTGCTGTCATTATTCAGCTATTTCTTCTGTCCCTTTCTCTTTTGGACTCCTTCTGGGGATACCATTGGGCACACAGGCCATGTGACGTCCCTGTCACGATCCCCGACAGTCCGTTCCACCTTTTCATTCCTGTTTTCTCTCTGCACTTCAGTTTTCAAACTACCTGGTAACCCTTTCACAGGTTCAGTGCTTCCTTCCTCAGCAGCATCCAGCTAATGCTGAGCCCGTCTCATGTTTGTTGTCATCCTGCTCTCTACAGTTTTCCTTTTTACTGACAGCACCTCTACTCTTCCAGTGTCCATCTCTCTGCTGACAGTGCCCATTTCTTCTCACATGTTGTCTACTGTCCCCATTAGAGTCCTTAGCACATCAGTCAGAGTTATTATAAACTCCCATTCTGATACTTCACGATCTGCCACGGCTGGTTCTGGTTTTAATGCCATTTTTGTCTCTATGGAACGTGTGTTTTGTCTTTCAGCTTGCCTTGTAATTTATTTTCTTTTGTAATTTTTTTAATATGTATTCATTTTTTAAGAGACAGAGAAAGAGCATGTGCGGGGGGGGGGGAGGGGCAGGGGGGGACACAAAATCCGAAGCAGGCTCCAGGCTCCGAGATGTCAGCATAGAGCCCAATGAGGGGCTTGAACTCATGAACTGTGAGATCATGACCTGAGCCAAAGTCGAAGGCTTAACCCGCTGAGCCATCCAGGCACCCTGTGTCTTCTAATATCTGGTGGAGAGTTGGACATTATTTATTAGATAAAAAGAAATTTAGAGGCATCTGGATGGCTCAGTAGGTTAAGCATCCGATTCTTGATTTCGGCTCAGGTCATGATCTCGCTCGCGGTTCATGAGTCCAAGCCCCACATGGACTCTGTGCTGACAGCGCACAGTCTGCTTGGGATTCTCTCTCTCCATCTCTCTCTGCTCCTCCCCTGCACTCGTGCTGTCTCTCTCTCTCTCTCTGTCTGTCAAAAATAAATAAGTAAACATTTAAAAAAATTAAAAGTAGAATTACTATATGATCTATGAATTCCACTACTGGCTAATCATCCAAAGAAAATGAAAGCACTAATTCCCATGTTTACTGCAGCATTATTTACAACAGCCAAGATATGGAAGCAGCCCAAGTGTCCATCCACAGGGGAACATGTGGAATATACACACGACGGAATATTGCTCAACCATAAAAAAGAATGAATTCTTGCCATCTGCAGCAACGTGGATCGGATCAGAGAATATAATGCCAAGTGAAAGAAGTCAGCCAGAGAAAGACAAATACCACGTGATTTCACTCAGATGTCGAGTTGAAGAAACAAAAGAAGTGAACGCACAAAAAAAGACAAAAAGCCAGACTCTTAAATACAGAGAACAAACGAGTGGTTGCCGGAGGGGAGGTGGTAGGGAGGTAGGGTGTGAAATCGACAGATGGGGGGTGAAGAGTGCCCTTGTCTTTCTGAGCACTGAGAATTATATACAGTTATTGAATCATTCTACTGTACAACTGAAGCTAATATAACACCATGTGTTAATTAGATTTGAGTTAAAAAAAATAAGCAAAACAAATGATCCGGCTTTCGTGGGTCAGGGTTTCGGTCTTTTTCAGGCCACGAGTTTTGCTCATGGGCTTCTTCAGGGGGGTGCCCTCTGATGGATTCGCTTCCCCTTCTGCCCGCTGGGGGTAGGAGCCCTCCGCCACCAAGCTCCCTGGGAGTCTGTGCTCCATCACACGTTCACTCCACAAGCAACGACACAAAGCCCAGACCTCATGGATACGGGACCTTGTCTCGAGGAGGCACACCTACAGCGGAGGAGGGGACAGCGGAGAGAACAAAGAGGACAAGACAGCTGGACGCTTGCTGGGCTTGCAGTGAACTGAGCCGGCTTCACCGGCATGGCCAAGTGTCCTGGTTTACAAGAGGCGAGAAGTGTCACGAACTGAGAAACCCCTCCATTCAGGCGAAGTGGGACAGAGGGTCACCCTCACTCATCCAAAGGAGATGTGGATGGGACGCTTCTGGGTGAGATCGATCCAAAGGGTAGGACCTCTGTGGGCACAGAGAAGAAGAAGAGAGGAGGAGGCAGGCAGAGGGACAGACACATGAGACAACAGCATGGTGAGAGAGGAGGGTCCATGTCAAGGAGTCGTAGGAGAAGAAGCACAAACTTCAGGCTTAGTTGTGCACCAGACGGACAAAGGGGAGAAGTTCTGACGCCTGCTACAAAATGGATCAGACTTGAGGACACTCTGCTCAGTGAGATGAACGTATCACAAAAAGGCAAATACTGTACAATTTCATTTATATGATGTGAGTAAGGAGTCCAAACCACGGGGAGAGAGAATGGCGACAGCCACCCAGCGGGGACAGAAGGGATCCGCGTGTGGCTGAACGGGTACAGAGTTCCGGGGCCCCGAGACCGAAGGGTCCCCGGGAACGGCCACGCCGAGTGGATATGCCGGCTTCCCTTGTTTCACTGCACTTCGCAGATACTGTGCTTTTTATAAACGGAAGGTTTGTGGCAGCCCGGCGTCGGGCAAGACTCTCCGTGCCCTGTCTCTCTGTGCCACGTTTCGGTAATTCTCATGATACTTCAAACTTCTGCATTATTATTATAATTGTTATGGCTGTGGCGCCTGGGTGGTTCAGTCAGGTGAGTGTCTTGACTTCAGCTCAGGCCATGATCCCACGGTCATGTGATCGGGTCCTGTGTCAGTCTCTGCACTGAGTGGGGAGGCTGCCTGGGAGTCTCCCTCTCTCTCCCCAACTTGTGCGCTTTCTCTTTCTCTCTCTCTCTCTCTCTCTCTCTCAAAAATGTTATGGTGATCTGTGATCAGTGATTATGACTTGCTGCAAGCTCAGATGATGCCTAGCATTTTTTAGCAATAAAGTGTTTTTAATTAAAAATACACTTTTTAGACATCATGCTCTTGTGCATTTAACAGATACAGCATGATGTAAATATAACTTATTTTTTAATGTTTATTTTTGAGAGAGAGAGCACGTGCGTGTGCACTCAAGCGGGGAAGGGGCAGAGAGAGAGGGGAACAAAGGATCCGAGGCAGGCTCTGTGCTGACAGCAGAGAGCCCGATGTGGGGCTTGAACTCAGGAACCACGAGATTGAGATCATGACCTGAGCCGAAGTTGGACGCTTAACTGACTGAGCCAACTAGGTGCCCCATAAATACAGCTCTTACATGCACTGGGAGACCACAATTCACTTGACTTACTTTGTTACGACATTCGTATTGAGGTGGTCTAGAACCCACCCGCAATATCTCTGAGGGTCCTGTACTTAACACTGAACTATCCTCTTAAACATGGTACGATGAAAATCTTTACGTCATGTTTGTTTTAGGACAATAAAAAGAGAAAAGGTACACCATGCACACAGTCTCCAAAATAATGTCGGAGTGGCTATGCTCAAAACAGACAAAATCGACTGTAATGATATAAAACTTGACACTAGAAACACACAGTGACTTTTATAATGATAAAGGCATCACTTCCTTGGGAAGACATAACAATTGTTCACACGTTTTCATCTTGGAACCCAGTCCCATTACACAGGAAGAACACCTGAGAAGGTAAAGTAAGAAGTGAACAATACAACAGTAATAGTTGGGAGTCTTCAATACATCACGTTCAGTAATGGATAGAAAAATTAGGCAGAACACCAAGATGGCTGCAGGATGTTTGAACAACACTATAAGCAAACCGGACCCAACAGACGTTTGGAGAACCCCCCCTCCCCCACCCCCCGCCCCAACAATGGCGGCACAAGCGGTCTTCTCTGCTGCATGTGGAACATTTCCCAGGACTGAACATTTGTCACTTCATGAGACAAGTCTCGGTGCGTTGTAAGGGGCTGAAATCCTATAAAATACATTCTCTGACTGCAGTGAAATGATGAGACATCAGCAACAGAAAGAAATTTGAGGGGACCATGAATACGTGCAAATTAAAGAACATGCCCCCAAATAACTAATAGATCACAGGAGAACTGGTTTTTGAAAATTAGAAAATACTTTGCGATGAATACAATAAAAATGACAACATACCAAAAATCATAGCATTCAGCTAAAGGAGTGCCTGTAGGAAAGGTGTAAACTGTGATGTTTGTATTAAATAAAAAACAAGATTTAAACAAGACCTCAAAGCAATAATATAACCATTCCTCTTCAGTAATTTTTTAAAGGTGTAGCAAAATTCCCTAAAATCATAGTAAACTAAACCTAAAGCAATTAAAAGGGAGGAAATAAAATTAGAAACAAAAAAATCACAAAAAGTAGAAAAATAAAACAAAAGAGAAAATCAGTAAAATTTACAACCCTTTGGCTAGACTAACCCCCAAAAATTAATTAATTAAAAAAAAGGGGGAAAAATTCAAATTACTAAAATAAGGAATGAAAGAGAGGATATTATTACCAAGCTTACAGAAATACAAAGGTTTCTAAGGGAACACTATAAATTATATTCCAAACATTTAGACCCCTACACCTCACCCAATACATAAAAATCAACTCAAAATGGGTCAAAGTCCTAAATGTAAAAGACAAAACTATAATACTTTCAGAAGAAAACAAATGCATTAAGCTTTCTGACGTCAGGCCACAGTTTCTAGATATGACATAAAAAACATAAGTGACAAAAGACAAGATAGAGGCTATCATCTCCACCAAAAAAAAAGGTTATAACGAATACGTGAATTCAGTAAGTCTGCAGGCTACACAATCAGCATACCAAATTCAATTTTGCTTCTATACGCCAACAATGAACTATCAGAGAGAGAAATGAAACAAAAAATGATCCCAATGGCAACCGCATTAAAAAAGAATAAAAAAACAGGAATAAGTTTAACCAAGGAGGGAAAAGATCTGTACGCTGAAAACTAGAAGGCATCAGTGAAAGAAATTGAAGGAAACACAAATAAATGGAAAGAGATTCCATACTTATGGATTCTTCCAATGAAAAATTAATATGGTTAAAATGTCCCCACTACACAAAGCGATCTTCAGACTCGGTGCACTCCGTACTGAAATTCCGATGACGTGTTTCACAGAAATGGACAAAAACAATCGTAAAATTGTATGGAACCACAAGAGATCCCGAATAGCCAAAGCAATTACGAAAAAGAGGCTTCATGTTTCCAGATACAACCTATGTGACAAAGCTGAGGTCATGGAAACAGTATGGTATTGGCATAAACACTGACATCTAGATCAGTGGAACAGAATACATAGCTCAGAAAGAAACACGTGCTTATATGCCCAGTTAATTTACAACAAAGGAGTCAAGCATACACAATGGGGAAAGGACAGTCTCTTCAATAAATAGTGCTGGGAAAACAAAAACCACATGCAGAAGAATGAAACTGAGCTTTACCTTACATCACAAACAGCGATCATCTCAAACGGATTACAAACTAAATGTAAGACCCAGAACTGTAAACTTTCTAAAAGAAAGCATAGGGGTTAACTTTCTAGGCATCGGTCTTGGCGATAATTTTTGAGATTTGACACCAAAAACAAAGGCAACAAAAGCAAAAATAAAGCAGTGGGACTAGATCAAATTAAAAAGCTTGCGGACAGCCAAAGAAATCATTTACAAAATGAAAGGAAAACCTATAGAATGGGAGAGAATATTTATAAACCATGTACCTGATAAGGGGATTAGCCAAAATACACAAAGAACTCACAAAAATCAATAGCAAAAAAAAAAAAAAAAATCCAATTAAAAACCTGACAGAACTGAACACTCTTTTTTCCAAAGAAGACATCCAGACGGCCAACAGACACATGGAAAGATGCTCAACTGCACTCATCATCGGAGAAAGGCAAGTCAAAACCACAATGAGGTATCACCTCACACCTGTCAGAATGGATGTCAAAAAACAAGAGACAAGTGTTGGCCAGGATGTGGAGAAAACGGAACCCCTAGGCACTGTGGGCGGGAATGCGAACTGGTGCAGCCACTGTGGAAACCAGTATGGAGGTTCCTCAAAAATTAAAAATAGAACCTTCCCTATGTTCCTGCAATTCTGCTTCCACAAATGTATCCGAAGGAAACGAACACACTATGTCAAAGAGATGTCTGTGCCCCTAAATTCGCTGTGACATTACTGACAGCATGGAAACAACCTAGGTGCCCATCAACAGATGCATGCATAAAGAAGTTGTGAGATTATATATATATATATATATACACACACACACACATACACACACACACACACACACACATACGTATGAGGAAAAGAAACACTACATGACATTGTAATGTCACTTATAGGCAGAATCTTAAAGGAAAAGAAAAAATAAACTCACGTAGAAAGAGACCAAATTAGAGGGTGCCAGAGGTGGGGTGGGAGCAGGGAAATCGGAGGAAAAGCCCAATCGTCCATGTGTAAGACACAGAAGACCAGGGATGGAAGGTGCAACATGGCACCCGGGGCTAGCACCGCTGTGCGGTGCGTCGCCTTGTTGTAAGGAGACCAGAGCTAAGACTTCTCATCACAAGGAGGAAAACATTTTTCTTTCTTTTTTTTTTTTTTTTTTTTTTTGGTCTATATGAGATGCTGGATGCTAACTAAAGTTACTGTGGTCGTTTCACAATAGATGTAAATTAAATCAGAACACTATACACCTTAAACACATACGGTAGGCCAATTATGTCTCAATAAAACCGGAAAAGGAAAACTTTTTAAAAAGAAATTTAAAACTATGCCAGGTGACAGATGGGTTAATTAGCTAGATGGAAGGACTCCTTTTACAATGAATAGGTCTATAAAATCATCACCAGGTACACTTTAAATGGCTTACAATTTTATTTGTCAATTATTCCTCAATAAAGATTGAAAAATACCAAAAAAAGGCAGACAACTCGCACATCATCAAAATCTTAAATGTTTGTGTTTTTATTTTTTTATTTTTTAAATTTTTTTTTTCAACGTTTATTTATTTTTGGGACAGAGAGAGACAGAGCATGAACGGGGGAGGGGCAGAGAGAGAGGGAGACACAGAATCGGAAACAGGCTCCAGGCTCTGAGCCATCAGCCCAGAGCCCGACGCGGGGCTCGAACTCACGGACCGCGAGATCGTGACCTGGCTGAAGTCGGACGCTTAACCGACTGCGCCACCCAGGTGCCCCTAAATGTTTGTGTTTTTAAAAGAACATCAAAAAGTATACAAAAGCAGCTTATACAAATGGAAGAATTTTTTGTAAATCATTTATCTAATAATGTAGTTATTCTGGAATATATAGATAATATGTACAACTCAATAATAAAAATGCAAATAATCCAACTTTTTAAATGGGCACAGTGTCCGAATATAGATTTCTCCAGAGATGCACCAATAGCCAACAAGCATAGAAAAAAATATGGTCATCCCAACAAGCAGGGATGAGCACAGGGTGTCATATGTAAGAGATGAATCACTGGGGTCTACTCCTGAAACTAAGACTACACTGTACGTCAACTAACTTGAATTTAAATTAAAAAAAAAAAAGGAAGAAAAAATATGGTCAGCGCCATTAGCCATTAAGGAAATGCAAATCACGACCACACAGAAGTACCATCTCATACCCAGTAAGATGGCTATAATCAAATGGGTGGACAATAATACATATTTGGGAGGATGTGGACTATAAAACAGCCGGGAACATAAAAGAGTACAGCTGCTTTAAAGAAATAGCTTGTGGCACCTCAGCTGCTACCCTCAGAGACACCTGCTATATGACTCAAGGACGACTCCTAGCTGTCTGCTCGAAAGATCCAAAAACATACATCCACGAGAAAGCACTCGTGTCTCTCTGTCTCTCAAAAAGGAATAAATGTTTGGGGCGCCTGGGTGGCGCAGTTGGTTAAGCGTCCGACTTCAGCCAGGTCACGATCTCGCGGTCCTGGAGTTCGAGCCCCGCGTCAGGCTCTGGGCTGATGGCTCGGAGCCTGGAGCCTGTTTCCGATGCTGTGTCTCCCTCTCTCTCTGCCCCTCCCCCGTTCATGCTCTGTCTCTCTCTGTCCCAAAAATAAATAAATGTTGGAAAAAAAAAAATTAAAAAAAAAATTTAAAAAAAAGGAATAAATGTTTAAAAAATCTTAAAAAGGAAGTATTAATACATGCTATGACACAAATAAACTTTGAAAACCATATGCCAAGCTAAAGAAACTAAACACAAAAGGCCACACATATCGTATGTTTCCGTTTTTACATAATGTCCAAAATAGGCACATCCTTAGAGACAAGAAGGCAATTAAGGGTTGGTGAAGGCTGGGGGATAGGGACAACAGTGAATGACTGCCCATAGTAAAAGGTCTCTTTTCTTTTTTTTTTTAATTTTTTTTTCAACGTTTATTTATTTTTGGGACAGAGAGAGACAGAGCATGAACAGGGGAGGGGCAGAGAGAGAGGGAGACACAGAATCTGAAACAGGCTCCAGGCTCTGAGCCATCAGCCCAGAGCCTGACGCGGGGCTCGAACTCACGGACCGTGAGATCGTGACCTGGCTGAAGTTGGACGCTTAACCGACTGCGCCACCCAGGCGCCCCAAAAGGTCTCTTTTCAAAGTGATGAAAATGTTTGGGAATGAGACACTGGAAATAGTTACAGTTTTGTGACTATACTAAAAACTACTGGGTTGTTGTTACACTTGGTGTGAATATGATGAATTATACCCATCAGAATGGCATGTCAGCACCTGCAACAGCTAAGCAGCACATGCTGTCTGGAAGAAATTTCATTCCTCAACATAAATGTCTTCATGTGTTCACCAATGAATGTTCTGGAACATCTGTAGCACATGTGTGTCAATACCAACCCAAATGAACAAACATGAAGCACAAATGATATGGCTGTATACCACAGACGTGATACTGCCAGGAAATAGCAAACAGAGTATGCACCATATGATTCCATTAAAATTTTTTAGTGTTTATTTTTGAGAGAGACAGAGACAGAGAGAGTGAGTAGGAAGGGGCAGAGAGAGAGGGAGACACACACAGAATCATAAGTAGGTTCCAGGCTCTGAGCCATCAGCACAGAGCTCGACGTGGGGCTTGAACTCACCGACCTCGAGACAATGACCTGAGTCGAAGTTGGATGCTTAACCAACTGAGCCACCCAGGCGTCCCTGAATAAAGTTTACAAGCAGGCTAATTTCTGATGATAAAAGTCACTACAGTGTTTATCTTTAGTTTGGACGCCTCTTGACGGAGACAGTTCATGATGGGGGCTTCTGCGTCCTGGCAATGATCTGGGTCCTAGGGATGCTTATACGGGTGGGCTGTCATAATAAAAATTTATCAAACCTTACACTTAGGATTTTTAGCTACTACACATCTCAACTGAAAGTTTACATTTCAAAAATTGTTCACCTGTACATGCTAATCTATAAAACTCCTGGCACAATTTTTCGTGTTTAAGGATGTTTTTCCAGGTTCCGCTGGAATGAGTTTTCCTTGTCTCCTAGCAGTTCTTCCCCCAAATCAACTAGCTTTACAACAATTTAAATGTGTGAAACTTATATTTAAACAGCACAAGCCACTTAAAGCTATGGAAGACAGATTTAAATTATCCTTTTTATGGTTCGGTGGCCCCAGGACACCTGCAATGCCCACACCCACATTTATTCCTTCCCAGCAGGTATCTCTGGGCTTCAGAACAGGTGAAACACTCAGAACAGGTTAATAAAGGCAGCCGGGGGGGTGTAGGGATTTAACACTAGAAAGAATCCAATGTCTTCCTGTCTTCAGAGCTACTCATCACCCAGTGCACTGACGACTGCCTAATTTCTAGTTACACACGAGTGACATTTTTAAATTAAGGACAAAATTTCACGTCGGAGTGGAACGAAGGGGCTTCTCCTCTACCTTCAGAGCAGGACGTCTGTTGTCGGCTGTGCGGGTAAAGCGCTTGCATTTGCTCTGAGTCAGTAGAAATCACCCCATTCACATCTTGCACATAAAATACCTATCAGTTCTACCGTGTGTATGATGCACTGACATCCATCACTGTGGGTGGTTTAGCAGAACGTCTGCAGAAAGGAACCAGCGGCTACTGAGCCACGGTGGGGCTGAGCCTTCAAACAGCATTAAAGACACGTTAAGTCAAAGCATGCCGTGGCCTCTCTAGCTCTGGTTTGTTAGCTCCGGTCCCTACACCTAAGCCCTCACTGACCCAGAAGGAGAGGAGCCCAAGGTTATAAATCTTAACCTATCCGCGAGGGATGCTAACCAAACGTTTCCTATGCCAAGACCACGGGGAATCACATTTACTCGTTTATTAGAAAACACTCTCCTCTATTTTATGGTTTCCACACCCTTGCAGGTCAGTAATCTCGACCTGATAACGGAGGGCATAATACTCTGTACGCTTCATGCTTCAGCGCCTCTTGGAAAAGCAAGGCATTTTTCAGTCGTGGATCTGACTTAAAGATGAACTTCAAGTGACTCCTACGCGACGCGCTCTGACCAGCTTTGTCTTTTTTTTCCTCCTTATTTAATGATGTAACATATCAAGGAATTCTGAAAATTAATAAGATGTTTGGAGCCCTGTGAGGGCCTGTGCCAAGCCCTGCTTCAACACCGGAAGAGATTTTAGCTGAGTTCTACTCCCTTTCGGGTATCTAATTTCCTTTATGTTATCAGCGGTCACGGAGCTGCGGAAGCGGGTTTAAAAAGAGCCAAGAAAGAAGTGTTCAGTGGCCCTGGGGTGACCTGCTTCCCAGTCAGATTTTTAAACCTGTCTGCCTTCGAACTGCTTGATGTTTTACTGCCACTATCCACACTTCACTGCGGGGTTTACTCGCTAACGCACCCCACACCGCAGCCTTCGTCAGGTGAGTGAGGGCAGAGTTGTTCTCACAACTGGTTTCCAATTCACAACTGGATTGCCCAGGAGCAGCTCCCAGTGTCTTGTGGACACCAGCCGTGTGTCAGGAGAAGCTTCTGAGCCCGTGAGCAAACCCAGTGACTGGATGTGCACCTTCCGTAATGGCGGCACATGGTTTTAGAAAGACTACCATGCCACCATGTTGTTTTGTTTCTGAAACGTGGGTCAGTAAGATGTTTTTACCTCATTTTCTAAATAAGTCCGTTCCCTGGGTTTAAACGTACACACGTACACACACACTCACACACACAGCCCCCACAAATTTTACCATCTATCACCTTATACAAATGATGTGTGAAAGATAAGTACAGATAACGAGCATATTTATAAGTATAATTCATGTGAGAAGCCAAGTGTTTAAAACCAACGTAAGAGATTAATACTGACTTTTAAATAGATTAGGACTGTTCAGTCACAGATAAACCAGGTAAATGGCCACACTCCTAATTATTCTAAACGTCCTCCCATCAAACCCGTAACTGAATGAGGCTGATCACTAGCCCCATCATATTTTTCCCTTTACTTCCTTCCACAAATGTTAGGGAGAAGGAAGAAAAGAACGAGTGTTGGGAATCAGAGATTAAGTCACCACTAACTTCAAGCTACATAACTAAGGTGAGTCTTTCACCTGTCTGGTCTCAGGTACTTCACCCGCAAAATGAAGGGGGTGGGTCATTTATTGAGATAATACTATGCGCATCTTCAGAGAGCTCATGATGGAACAAACTTACCAACCGTGTGTTCTACCCCCTGATACCAGTGGAGCTGAGCTGTCTCAGGAACCTCTGGTTAGTATTCAACAGAGGTACACGTAAGACTAAGAGAACAGAGACATTCACGTCGGGGGTACGTACACCGTGATTTTTTATTCACTTTTACCTCCCCCCCTGCACCTGACTAAGAGAGAAGCCACAAATCTGATTACGGAAAGTCCTTTTCAAACAGTAAAATTATACCAAATTATATTTTCAGGCTGCCAAGATTTTGCCTTCTTCCCCACAAGAAAATGCTACAAATTCCTGGCAACAAAATGGCTCATCCAATCATACACATTTTTTGTGCATAGCATGGGCCAATCTTCCAGCCTAATCGTTTATTCAAGGAGATTAGTTAAGACAACAAAGACTTGTTTATAAAGAATAAATGGTGGCTTCCGCTTTTCACCGATGCCACCGTCACTCAGACCTTCCTTTGATACATCATCATGATGACCAATCCCAGTCCACGTTTACGAACTATCCGGAAATCACAAGCACAATTGCAGATCGTCTGCACCCCTTTACAAAGTTCACCTCTGAATCAGGTCACAGTTAAATGTTAAGCAAGGTGTTCTGTAAGTTCACAGACACAGGATAATAAATATGAGTGTCACAAAATCATAGGATAATAATCTGTAATATACCTCGCACATATCCGTATGTAAGCGAATTCAAAATCTTTTTAGTGCATTACTGATTCCATAGAAAGTATTGTCAGGAAGAGCCTTTTAACTTTAAATAGTTCAAATTAAGGGTGCCTGGGTGGCTCATGTGATTAAGCATCCGACTCTTCATTTTGGCTCAGGACATGATCTTACAGTTCGTGAGATCGGGCCTCGCATCAGGCTCTGCACTGACAGTGTGGAACCTGCCTAGGATTCTCTCTCTCTCTCTCTCTCTCTCTCTCTCTCTCTCTCTCTCTCCCTCTCTTTCTGTTCCTCTCCTACTTGTGCTCTCTCTCTCTCTCAAAATAAGTAAACTTTAAAAAAAAATAAATAGTTCAAATTACTCTAACGTTGGATACCTCTGATTATTTAAATTACATGCAGAATCTTCATGTAAAGAAATACTAAAAACGATGCCAATTACAAGAAATTGACAAGTTACGAATGTTGGTACAACTATTCTCTACCTACTTGACATTTTGAATATTTAAGCAGGGGCAGGCAAGCTCACTAGGATCCTTAGTTTCTCAAAGTGGGATTTAAAAAAAATTCCTGTTAGAAGTATAAGTTACTTTACTATGTCATGTCTCAAAATGCACTGAGAATCGCTATCATAAAAAATAATACATTGAAAATAAAGCTGTCAGCAAAGTGGCTTCATCTTTTATGGTTAATAAGCTGTTGATAAACAGTAACCAAAAGATGATAATCCTTCAATTTGATAGCATTATTTAAAGTTTTTAGTCTTTCAGAAATTATAATGTGTTTTTTCTCAAAAAAAAAAAAAACCAAGATCAAACATGACACCATGGAGAATTCGAAGTTGTTTTCCTTTTACAAATGGACTTAACATGCATATAGGAGAGTTATGCTGCCCCAAACGCAGATGCTGGTGAGGATTGGAGATAAACATCACACCCAATCTCTGGCCATGTCCAGTTCTGACCCCTGGGCCAGTGCCATGTTGCCCCCCCCCCCTCAAAATGTTAGGGGTAAAAAGATGAAATGGAAAGATCCATTTAAAAAGAAAAGAGGGATGGTATGTGGAATCGGGAATATACAATTCAGTATTGTTTATAATGAGGAGTTAGAATGACCCCTATAGAGACATAGATTACATGTTAGAGAGAGTTTATTTGTAGAGGAAACCAGAGAAGCAAACACAGGCTAAAAACCCTCCAAATTATCAGACGAAACGTGGAGCCATGCAGAAAACAGAAACGAGCAGTCAACAAAAACAAAAAAAGAGACCATATAGTGAGTCAATGAAACAAAGAGTCCCAGCATTACATTAGAAAGCACAGTATAGGGGCTCCTGGGTGGCTCAGTCAGTTAAGTGTCTGACTCTTGGTTTCTGCTCAGGTCATGATCTCACAGTTTGTGAGTTTGAGCCCTGCATCAGGCTCTGCACTGACAGCGCAGAGCCTTCTTGGGATTCTCTCTCTCCCTCTCTCTCTGTCCCTCCCCTGCTCTCTTTCTCTCTCTCTCTAAATAAATAAGTAAATTAAAAAAAAAAAAGAAAGCACAGCATAAAATGAGAGGACAGCATGAACATAAAACAAATTCTCTAGCAATACAATAAATACGAATGGATAAGGTCAACTATTAAAGCAAAAGATTACAAGACTGAATCACAGGCAAAAACCTAAGTCAGCTCTGAGAGAGGCAGATCTCGAGTGCAGGGATGAGGAAAAGGCAGATAACAAAACAGAAGGGATCACAATATTATTATCAAATAATAATTTGGAACTTCACAATAAAAGCTCTTTCTGAGAAGACAAATCAAATGACATTGTGAAATGTCTGGAAAATAACAACAACAATAAATGAAGCCATACGAGTGGAATATTTTCTAAAACAATGGTCAGAGGAAAATTCACAGCTTTAAATTTTAATCGAGAAGAAATAATTAGAATTAATAATCACGCTAAAAGAGTGACAAAAAGACCAAAAGGACATGTAGGGATAGGAGAGGAAAGAACAGTAAAAGGAGAAATTCGTTAGAAGACAAGATTTTATAGAACAGTTAAATAAATAGTTGGTTCCATGCAAAACAAATGATCACTTTCTCTAGAAAAAAAAAAAAGGACAAATCACAAAGGTAAAAAATCACAAAGCCAAAAATCTTAAATAAAAATGAGGGCATTGCAAATATACCCAAAATCAAAACAATAAAAGCCATCACTTTTCCCAAATCAGAGCGTTTAATGAAAGCAGTCTTCCAGGAAACGCCAATGGCTTGTCCAGATCCACAGACCACCTACCTCAACAAAGACCGACGACCACCTTCAAAATTGAAAAGCAAATGTTGAAAAAATGACTCCCGCTCACTCCTCCCTCCCAGCCACACAGATCTGTGCACAGAAGGTACACAAAGCTGAACAGGAAACCTCTGGGGAGAAATGTGGACCAGTGGGAAGATGGCTCTCCTTTTCCATAGTCTCTGAATATTCTCATCATGTGCCTGCACTTCATGATCAAAAATATTTCAAATGATAACGCCAAATGCCAAATACCCACCCCCCACAAATATTTACCTGATAAAACAAATGTTAAAGGAAACTGATATTTTAGAGCAGTGAGTGTTCCTACAAAGCCCACAGCCTTCAAGATATACTCCTGTGGGGGTGCCTGGGTGGCTCAATCAATTAAGTGCCTGGCTCTTGATTTTGGCTCAGGTCATGATCTCACAGTTTGTGGGATCGAGCCTCACATCGGGCTCCATGCTGAACACACAGAGCTTGGTTGGGATTCTCTCTCCCCCTCTCCTCTGCTCCTCTCACGCTCACAGTCTCTCTCAAAAAAAAATGAATAAACCTAAAAAATAAATGAATGAAATAAAACAAAACATGCTCCTGCATGACATGTTTAGTAGCTCGAGGATAAAGAGCATCACCATCCCTGTGGAAATCACAACATATCCGTGTCATTACGGGGGACAATACCTAAATGTTTACTATTTACGCGAACTCATTCTGGTAATCATCTACCATATGCAAAGGGAACAAATTATAGCAATGTCACAACTTTCTGTCCATCTAAGATGCATATTCTCTTTTACAGCTATGTCTAGGAAGAAGAAAGAAAAAGACCACGAATTACGGTGCATTCGTCCCTTTGAAAGAAAAGTACGTAGTTCAGGGAAAAGAAGGTTGAATGTGAGACCAAAAAGAAAAGAAAAAGAAAGCCAGCATTTTCTCCTACATGACAATTCCCTTTTCGCATTCCGAGTTGTTGACTGACACTTCACTCCTCAGAGGATCCTGACTCAACCTCAGACTTGTGCTCAAACCACAGCTGACTCCACTTCTTTCAAGAACTGCATTCAGAACGTGCGGTATGTGTTTCTCCTCAGTTCTTCTGCTCTAGTCCTCACCAAACCCACCCACACCTCTGAGAAAAAACCACCGAAGGAAAGGTCCCTGCCCATGTGAATCCCCACGCTCCCCCCTTGTCCGGTATTAGCCCAAACCACAGCCCTGACTTCCAGCTCAAGGTGACATCTGCAACATTTCCCCAAAATGCCCATTATATTAAACACAACCTCACCCCGTGGAAAATAATGCGGTAACCTCGGAGGGCATCTTAATGGTTAAGCAACAGCAGGGGCACCTGGGTGGTTCAGTCGGTTGGGCATCTGACTTGGACTCAGGTCATGATCTCACAGTTTGTGGGTTTGAGCCCTGTGTCGGGCTCTGTGCTGACAGCTCGGAGCCTGGAGCCTGCTTCGGATTCTGTGTCTCACTCACTCACACTCCGTCTCTCTCTCTCTCTCTCTCTCAAAATTAAATAAACATGAAAAAATTTAAAAAATAAAAATAAATAAGTAGGAAGAATAATGCAAAACTTTAATAAAAAACAGAATCTAAAGCCCTAGAACATATTATCAAATCTGAAAAGGAAAACGATCTGAAACTTATGTAATACTTTTTGTTAATTATACTTGAATAACACATATATATTAGGAATATATATACACATATATGTAACGAATGAAGGCTAAAACAAGTGTAGGAACAAAGTAACGGTGTTAAAAAAAATTCCTCTTTCCTATTTAAATCATTCTTTCTTCAAGCCGAATGATTTTTTTCACTACTTATGGCTATTTCTAATTTGATTTTTATTTCTGATAACTGCTTATATTATTTACCAATCTGTTTCTAATTATAAAACTAATATATCTGTATTGTGTAAATCACAGTAATCTTGAAAAATAAAACTAAAGCCGCCAATAATAATATTACTCAGAAATAAACACTTTACACACCTCTCCCTAAAATAAAAATTGAAATTAAAATAAATTCTTTTAAAAAAGGAAAAAAAGACAGTTCTGGAAATCCATAAACTTTGATTAGAATTCAAAAAAACATGTCACTATTGTTTCTGGAAATTCCAGCTTTTGAAAGGTTAAAAGTAAATGCAAATGACCAAATGGGATTGTGGTGGCAATGCAAAGGTGTTTAGTAGTTAGTAAATCTAGGCGTCCAATTAAATGTGGATACTGAATATACATTTTACCTTTATTGCCTCCCAAATTACATTAAAATGATATCTCACCCTACATGAAGCCCAGATACTATAAAATGTATATAACTCCTACATAAGATAACTAGAAAGAAAAAAGAACTCTTAAAAATGTAAAAACTACAATTGAAATAAAATAATAAAGAGACATGGACAGCAAAGTTGAAAAAGTACCCCAGAAAGAAGAACCAGAAGATAAAGAGATTGAATACTGTGTTCTAAGAGACACAATAACTGAATAATAGGTAAGCAAGAAAGAGAGAACAGAGAAAACACAGGTGAGAATTATAAAAGAAAAAAAAATCGAGAAATTTTCTCAGCATGAAAAAAAGTAAACTTACAGATTAAAAAGATCCACTCTCAGGGGCACCTGGATGGCTCCGTCAGTTAAGCATCCGACTTCGGCTCAGGTCATGATCTCACTGTTCCTGAATTTGAGCCCCGTGTCAGGCTCTGTGCTGACAGCTCAGAGCCTGTGGAGCCTGCTTCAGATTCTGTGTCTCCCTCTCTCTCTGCCCCTCCCCAGCTCATGCTGTGTGTCTCTCTCAGAAATAAATAAACATTAAAAACGAAGTTAAAAGGATCCACTTTTAAGCATAATAATACAGTTTTAAAAAGCATAATGATAACTTTTAAAAAAGAATACCCATGCCAGAGTGTATCACTGTGAAGTTTCAAAACATAAGAAAAAATAAAGATCCTACAAAGTTTCAGGAAAAACAAATCACTCCAAAGATCAAGTTACAATGGCACTGGAATTCTCAAAATCAGCCTTAAATCTTAGAAGCAATAGTGGAGAAATGTATTCAAAATTTGGAGGGAATATGATTTCTAACCTAGGTTCTATACCCTGCCAAAGTATCAAGCATGGGAACAACAAGGGAGAGAACAAAATGATTCCTGAGTAATGGTGAAAGGTGACACAAGACACAAGTCACAACAGCTCAATGGTACGCATGAATACAGGCAGGCATAGAAGGCTCTAGAAAGTCATGATATCTTCAAGAAGATGTAAGTGACAGACTAACTGATAGGCTTGAATGGATTGTAAAGGGCGGATCATTCACAGAAAATAAAGCAAACGAACACAGACACTAATAAAAATTTGCACAAGGAAGGAAATGTCACAGTATTTCAGGGCTCAGCTGTAACCGTAATAGTGTAAACCCTGAATGATGCACTGGGTGTACGTGTTCCTTTAAAAAATGTGAAAAATAAGATAACTCAAAGCATGGAAAAAAGCGGATCACAGACATTCGTGATTTAGAAATATCAAATAAAATCAGCACACATTCCTGATCAAAAACTTCTGAATAAGAGTGGTTGGTAAAAGATACTTAGTATCACTGGAGCTTTAAACACAATTCTAGAAGTTCAAGTAAATTCAATCAAATAAAATAATGAAAAAATTATATGTATATTAGAAATTAAGAAGTAATTTTTTTTTGTCTACCAAGAAAAGTGAAGATGTTTAACCAAGAAAATATTAAATTAAAAAAAAAGAATTCAAGAGAATGACTGATCACAACTTTAAAAAACAATTGTTAGGGGCGCCTGGGTGGCTCAGTCGGTTGAGCGGCCGACTTCGGCTCAGGTCATGATCTCTCGGTCCATGAGTTCAAGCCCCGCGTCGGGCTCTGTGCTGACAGCTTGGAGCCTGGAGCCTGTTTCGGATTCTGTGTCTCCCTCTCTCTGACCCTCCCCTGTTCATGCTCTGTCTCTCTTTGTCTCAAAAATAAATAAACGTTAAAAAAAATTAAAAAAAAAAAAAACAATTGTTAAATACCTTCCTTGAAATGTCAACATTAACCAACTACGATTATGAGAAGACTCCATCCACAGCACCGTCAAATTACATAAAACCTAAAGGTATATCCCAAACAAGAAAAATGGACGCTACATTATAATTTAAAGAAGAATATTATAGAAATGTGCAGTAAGTGGAAAGTGAGACAAAAGTCCTAGATGAGAAGGCTCAATATGACCAATATTTTCACTGTTTTTACAATTCGTTATATACATGTAGTATTCACAGCAGGAAACTTCTGGTAACTAATGATAAAGGCACTTGCTGTGATAGTAAAACATATTATGAAACCAGAGTTTAAAAAGATAGGATAGAATTTGTTCCAGAAGATGCGAACAAATTCAAAATTATAAGCACACAAACATATCAGATACATATACACATATTTAATATTTTATTAAACGGTAAATGAGTCGTTGCAAATCCATAAAGCAAAGACAGACTTTTGATACATGGCTTTGGGAGAAGCTTTTCTTTAATTCAAATTTAAATTCTATCTTATTCTCTATCCCTGAATAAGATACAGATCTATAAGGATTTGGGTATAAACAAACAGATGAACAAAGAATTAGAATTTTTATGCTGGGTGAATACCCCTACTTGAGTGAGGAAGGTTTTCCTACGCATTACCCTGGTGGCCACATAAACCAATGGCACCAAAGAGATAAAAATGTTTGGAATCCCTGGAAATGAAAACCTCCCTGAGGTCATCTTATCTGCCCAGTCATAAGGGAGATCTTGGAATTGAGATTGTTGATGAGATGAATTGCCCCCATGTGGATGTTAAAATAGTGCCGTACGTCTAGTTTGTTTGTTTTTGTAGTTCCTTGGAATTATCTACAATTACATGCTCTGCGTTCCTGCCGAACGCCTGCCCCCCTTACTCGTTCACAGGCTGCAGAGGACGGGCCTCAAGGGTGGTGGATGTGGGAGCGCTTTCCCACGACTGTTAGCTCAACGATCCACAGACCGAGTCTGTGCCCTCTGCCGTGACCCTGTAAGAGGCTTATGAGGAAGGGCAGGGACGGAAGAGAAAGGAAGCCTCTTCTGCAGTCAACAGCCTCCCTGAGTCCCTCCTGTGACATGACCACGGGATGTGACATCACCATCAGTGGTGACCGCTGATTCAGCAGGGAGGCCACACACCCTTGATGAGTTGGCCCAGCATAGAAAGTATGAAACCCTAGAACGTGGCTGCAGACCATGTGGAGACGGGGCCTTCAGAGAGGCCGTTAAGGTTAGATGAGGTCATGAGTGGAGCCGCAATCCAACAGGACTGGGCCCACACAGAGAAAAGGCCGCTTGAGGACACAGCGAGAAGACAGCCATCTGCCAGGCGAGGAAAGACGCCTCGGGGGAAACTAAGCCTGCCCACACCTTGATCTTGGACTTCTCATCTCCAGAACCGAAAAAATAAATTTCTTTTTTTTTAAGTTTATTTATTTATTTTGAGGGGGGGGGGTCAGCGGGAGAGGGAGGGGGAGAGAGGGGCAGAGAGAGAAGGAGAGACAGAATCCCAAGGAGACTGCACCGTCAGCACAGAGCCTGACACAGGGCTTGAACCCACGAATCATGAGATCATGACCTGAGCTGAAATCACTTCACCGAATGAGCCACCCAGCCACCCCTGAGAAAATAAATTTCTATTGCTTAAGCCACTTCATCTGTGGTATTTTGTTATGGGAGCCCCAGCAAACCTTATATCTAACACACACACACACGCACGTGCGCACACACACACACACACACACACACACACAGTTATTCACCGTGGGGTGTCATCCTCTGCAAAAAGAAAAATAAGAACAAAAAAAACCCACAACTGTTTTAAAGGAATTGGTGCTCAAACACAAAGGGAAAACAAAATCTACAAAGTGTCAGGTATTTTTAGAAGCCCGTGGAAAGCTGCATTTCCTACGAAAATAAGTACTGGGACATCCTGTGGTAGGCAAGCACGGTCCAGACACGGAGCTGTGCTCCATCTAAGTGTATAGGTGAGAGGCAGGGGAGAGACAGCCGGGGTGTTGCAGACCCCACCGGGCCACAACGTTCTCCTTGTTTCCCGGACACCCCAAGGCCAAAACTTCAATGGCAGGAAGAATAGGTCTCCTGGGGTGCCCGGGTGCCTCTGTCGGTTGAGCATCTGACTCTCGATCTCCACTCAGGTCATGATCTCACAGTTCATGACTTCGAGCCCCGCGTGGGGCCCTGCACTGATGGGGCAGAGCCTGCTTAGGATTCTCTGCTTCTCTCTTCCCCCTTTCCTACTTGCACTCTCTCTCTCTCTCTCTCTCTCTCTCTCTCTGTCTCTCAAAATAAATAAACTTTAAACAAAATAATAGCTCTACTGAGCACTCACTATGGGCCAGACGTCAGTGATCTCATTCAACCCTCATCTACCTTACCTCGACAGACATTACTGTCTCATTTTAAAAATTAGCAAACTGATGTTTAACAAACATCAATGCTTTCCCGAGGTTGACACAGCCAGATGGCGGCAAAACCAAGACTTGAACTAAGAGAGTCTCACTGTCAAACTCAGACTGAAACGTAACACCATGCCACCCCTCTTTTGCCTGTGAATGACTCTCCAAGATGGAGATCACGGTTCACAAGTGCCATGTACATCAACAAGTGAAACAAATGTCTGTTTTACACAGTAAAGACACAAGGACAAGGCTTCGGACAATTAAAGCACTAAAGAAGAGCTTTGGTTATTTTGCCAAATCTCAAAAGTCACAATTTTATTTCAGCTGCATGACTAGATAGTAAATTAATACAAAAGTCACATGACTTGAGTCCGTTCACATGGTTGTGTCCATACAGATTGCATGATTAATTCACCAGTGGGAAATATAATGGCTATTTTTATTTTTAAGCCAACAAAAATTCTCTTTTAATTGTCTTCCCCCCACCAGGTCATATAAAGTAATCGTGCTGCTTTGGTTAGAGTATTTCTTAAATTAGCATTATGTATGATATCTGAAATATAAGTGCAGAGAGCAAGCGTATCATTCGTGTGAGGAACGAAGTCTTTCAAACCAGCATAAGAGATAAATACTGACTTCCAACTAAGTGAGAGCTCTTCAGCCACAGATACACCAGGAAAATGACCACACTCTCAAGCAATCTTCACATCCTCCTATCAAAGCCGTAGCTGAGCAAGGCTGGTCATCAGCTCCAATGCCCAAACCTGGCATTTTTCTTTTACTTCTGTCCACAAATGTTACAAAGAAGGAGGAAGGGAACAAGTGTTGGGAATCAGAAGACTTAGGCGGTGCTAACTTCAAACTATATGACTAAGTTGAGTCGTTCACCTGTCTGGCCTCAGGTTCTTTACCTGTAAAATGAGGGGGATGAGTCATTTATTGAGGAACTACTGTGCACATCTGCAGAGAGCTCATGATCCAACAAACTTACCAATGAAAAATGAAACACAGCGTGACAGGATACTTTAACGGTGACATGGTCAAGTGCCACTTAGGACAGAGCTGAGAATAACTCTATCTTCCCAATGGGTGGTCATAGACTTGTTTGTGCTTGACCGTGACGGACAGCTGGAGCTCCTCGGGTGAAAACAGACGTGCGGAATGTAGAAACGGGGCCAAAGAAGGAACATACTGACTATCACGGGCATCAGAGACCATGCACGATGCTGGGGACGGCTTGGTTACTATGTGGGCAGGACAGTGGACGTTAAGGGTTCACAAGGGGGACATTTTGTGGAGAGCTAATGAGCTGAGACAATTTACTAATTCTGATTCTCTGATTTTAACACTAACAGCTCACATCTGAACTTTCATACAGCTTTTCATCCAGAAAACCTGTAAGTTTGAGATTGTTTTTGACAATCTTTGGACAAAGGAAATCCAGTATGTACGTTGGTGTTCCTACCACCCTGTACCCCCAGTAGCTTAATTTTATGAAGAAAACAGGGTTCTGGGGGTGCCTGGATGGCAGGTCCGATTTTGGCTCAGGTCATGATCTCACCATTCGTGAGTTTAAGCCCTGCATCGGGCTCAGCACTGACGGTGTAGAGCCTGCTTGGTATTCTCTCCCCCTCTCTCTGCCCCTCCTGTGTGCTCATGCTCTCACTCTCTCTCAAAATAAATAAATAAACTTTAAAAAATAGGGTTCTGTGTTAGAATAACCCAAGGAAAAACACCTTCTTAATTTACAATGATCTCAACTTGGCTTTCGTACTTAAATGTCTAAGAAAGGAAGCAATTGCCCCCAATATTCCTCTTCTGTGAACATTATCCTTTAATTAACAAAATGCTTTGGGACATATCTCTTGCCAGGGGATTTTCAGAGCTTTTCTAATATCACTTTGTAATGAAACAAATAGCTAACCCAAGAGATTCAATTATACTGGCGCATGAGTATACGAATAGAGAAAGATGTGTGTTGGTGTAGGATGAAGGTCCAGTGAGAAATAATTAGCATAATTTATGCTACTACGTGTGAGAGGTCAGCAGTTCTTTACATACTGAGAGCATTTTCTATTAAAAAAAGTAACATTCTCAGCCCCAGTGGTGCATTAGCTCTGTTGTTCTTGGGTTAGAAAGATACCCCGAATGGCAAAGACCACATCTCCGGTGATATGTTAGCAGACGTGAAACAAACACGGACAGGTAACATGTGTGCCTAACTAAGCTTCTACACTCTGAAATTGAGAACATCTCTTCACATACTATATTCGGGGTATCCCCTGCCCCCAGGAAGCTCGAGGCAGAAGGCACTCAATATCTCCTGGAAACCATCAATTACAGAGATGATCCGGACTGCACCTGCTGAAGTCAATGCTGACGCTAAATATAGACACCATCCCTTGGTCTGTGCCCGCTGCCGTATCTCAGCCATACCACACAACAGACACCTCTTTCTTTTATCCAATAAGACTGCTGGACCCAGACACTCTGCTCCAAGAGAGGAGAATTCAAGTAAGACTATAATTATGTGACAGAGAGACGGCTCAGGACATCGGGACGTAGAAATCCAGTGGAATATACATCAGTCGTCAGTATGAAATGTGTGCAGCAGGACTGAACAACACTCCTGATATGATGTAAAAGTTGGAAACTCGGGTGAAATGAATGAACAGTTACACTATTATGGCTACTGTGTGTGTGTGTGTGTGTGTGTGTGTGTGTACAAGTGCAGAAGACAGCAAAAAGTCATAAGTGATAGAGGTGATAGATGAGACATGATAGATACATATAACACATACATGTATTATAGAGGGATAGTTATAGATTATTCATAGATATGCATACATCCATGATAAATAGATAGATGGATAGATAGGTAGATAGATAGATAGATAGATAGATAGATAGATAATAGATAGATAGATGATAGATGATAGATCGATCGATGAAAGGTAGATAGATGATAGATACATAGATGACAGATCGATGATAGATGATAGATATGCATATACACATGATGATAGATGATAGATAGATAGATAGATAGATAGATAGATATGGTTAGATAGGATTTTTTTTCAAAACTGGGACTACAAGAACAAAAGTCACTTTCATGTAAGATTATAGAGGATTTCCCTTCATTGTTTTCCTAACTCTGTAGTAGTAGTTTAAATTGCCATTTAATTTTAAATGGGAGAGAAACAAATTTTCAAGTAATCCCTAGTTGGTGAGGTTATGATTTAAATTACTCTAATCGGTGATTCGTGTTAGTCTAGAGAAACACAGGGCTTTTCTAGGCAATAAACGAGTTCTGTGTCCTTTTTGTAATATTGGTATTGCAGTGGTTTAAATGAAGCAAAGTAATCTGTATGTAAGCTCCTAGATGCAATACCCAGAGTACTTAGGAATCTGATGGTATTATCGTCCCTAATAGTTATTGCTCACATGAATTCCACGATAAGATCACTTATTAAGACAGGAGGAAACCAAGGGTGGGCGGAGGGGAGAGAAAAGGTCTGGCCCAAGTGCCTGCATTCAAATGAAACAGGCTCCAAAAGTGTTGGTCTGAAATGTGAAGAGAAATGTCTGTGTCTTAAAAAGACTTTATCTTTTTTTTTAAGATTTTTTTAATGGTTATTTATTTCAGAGAGAGACAGAGAGCATGCATGCATGTGCGTGTACAAGCACGTGCTCAAGCAGGGGAGGGGCAGAGAGTGGGGAGACAGAGGATCTGTAGTGGGCTCTGTGCTGACAGCAGAGAGCCCAATGTAGGGCTCGAACCCACAAACCTTGAGATCATGACCTAAGCCAAAGTCAGACACTTTACCAACCGAGCCACCCAGGCACTCCTTAAGAGTTTTCCGATTATTAAAATAATATTATATTATTTAATTAATTACAATTATAAATAATATTATAAGTTATTATACATAATTTGATACTTTTAAATTTAATTTTTAATTTAATTATTAATATATTAATTAAATTAATTGTCAGTTAATTAATTAAATTATTATTAATTATTTTAAATAATTGCCTGGCAATTTAACATATGATCATAATTCAGGATTTGGAAAAGAAGGGAAGGAATAAGGAACAAAAGAAGATTATCGATAATCCCTACTGAGATACAGCTACTGTTGACCTGTCCACGTCTCTTCCAGCTCGTCCACAGGTGCCGCCATCTGTTATTTCTGTGTACGCTCTTGTGTTGTTGATGCTATTATATATTTTACATTTCTTTCACCAGCAGATAACGAGGGTAAAGAGGGAAGATTTCTTCATTCAAATACATTCCTGTCATTCGCTTTCCAGTCTTCCAACAGAGTGTTTTACACATTTGCCTGTTTAGTGTTTCACACACAGAGGTTCTTGACCGTGATAACTTCACGCAGGAGAGGATATTCTATTAACACATAGTATTTTTGTCCTGAATATGCCTTTTCTGTAAACGGTATTTATGTGTTTGTTTTGTTTTCATTTGCCTAAGTGCCAGTCTTTTATCTTCAATTTTCCCTGTAATTCTGCGTTGTATGTCATACAAAAAGCATATTTCTTTAAAAGCCAGTTGATAGTTGATCTTTAAAGGGAAGAGAAAGCCAACAGCATTTATGGCACACATATGTGTTTGCTCTGGTATCTGTCAACTTGCCTTTTAAAAAAATATCTCTTGCTGCTCCCTTTTATCTTATTTTATGCTCATCTCTACAGATCATAACTGAGGGGAAGGACAAAGCACGAGATTGCAAATTTTATGTATTACGAATTTTATATGAATTTAGTATTCAAACATAATTTCCCCATGGAATAATGAATGTTTATACTTCTTTGCATTAATTCTAGTTTTCCACGAGAAACATTAAGTAATGGCCTCAGGGAAATCAGGTAACATTATTACCAAGTTATAAGTGTCTTGAAATATGTGGGGTTGTGAAGTTTCTGAATAGAAAGTTAGAAATTAACTACCGTTGCCAGAAAAACTATCCACATGGATGAATCAAGGGCTACACGTCAAGTTTCCTGACCATTCTGTGTGGGCAGTCTGTTTACTCTCTAAAGTGTAAATAAACGTGTCTTGCGTTTTACAAAAAAATTGCATATATAATTATATATATGCTATATATTACATCATATAATTATATTATTATATATCATTGTTATTACATATATTACATTATATATTATGCTGTATTATATTGTTTGTAATATTGTGAATATGTTATTAATATATATTACATATGAATAGTAATTATATTAATCACACCAATATATATTAATATTATATTACTATATAATATATATTATTAATTTTAAATTAATAATTATATTAATCAATGTATGATATATAATAAATACATATTATATATTAATGTTTTAATATCTACTGTTTTTAATATGTTATATGTTGTAATATGTAACATTAGATATTATATTAATTAATCAATATATAATATATAGTAAATATATTATATATATTAATGTTCTAACATATACTGTTTTTAATATATGTTATGTTATAATATATAACATTAGATATTACATTAATTCATCAATATATAATATATAGTAAATATATTGTATATATTAATGTTTTAATATATACTGTGTTTATGTTATATGTTATTATATTATATTATATATTATATATATTATATTATATATTATATTATATATATTATATTATATTATAATAATATATTATATTATTATATTATATATGGTTTGGTTTCTTCTTCGCCGTGTAAATATTTATCAGTGGACAATCACAGATCAGCGGGACCAGCACCCACCCAGCCTCCACAGTGCTGCGCGCAATTTTACGCTTACAAACTCCCCTGACACACAGACTACGTGGGGCCGGCAGCCCCAGGGCTAACCAGACCACTCCTGGACCTCACAGAGACCGTCCCTCCCTCACACCCGGGGCCGAGGGGTGACAGGGACTTCGTTCTGAGACTGCATAACTTCCTCACCCCCCACCCCCGCCGGAGGTGTCCGAAGTCACACGTGCTTCCAGAAGGCCCCGGCTGGCCCCAGCCAGCACCGGCCGGCTCTGAGGCAGTGCCTTCGTCCTACTGCCCCTCCAGGTATACAGTCATCGGTTGAATCCCAACATCAGGCGGTTTGGTAACCTCTATGTTGCAAACCTGGATTCAGATCCGCTTGCCAGAAGTCTGACATCTGGCACGTTACCTAAATCTCTGCGCTTCATGTTCCTTACCGGTTTCATCAGGATAAGGTCCTCTCCCCAAGGCTGTTACAACTATCTGGTGAGAGCAGACATGCCAAGCCCCTGACACAGTGTAATGCTTGGGGAATACTGGAGTCACAACACATTAGAACTACTGCTCGTGGCATGTATTTTGTCTAGAGGCTGCAAACGGTCCAACTACACATCTGATGTTGTCGGGAGTGAGGCAGTATGGAAGCGCGGGGACTGCGGCAAACTGGGAAGTCTATGTTCTGACCAAGCGCGGTCCAATTCCCAAACGTATGAGCTGCGCTGGCCAAATGAGAAGACACATGGCTGTTGCCCTGCAGTCTTTCAACTCCGTGGCCACCGGCATTGTACCGGGAGCTCATGGTACTTGAAAGCAAACCACGAAGTACATTCTGTAGACATATTCTCAAGTTTGTGGACACGTCTTCGATAAACATTAATAAATTAAACAAGAAAAGGGCACTGTTTCTGATCATAGAACCTTAAAAGAGAGACAAAAGGGACCTTAAAGTAATGAATGACTGAATCAGTGTGTTCCAATTAGGTAGCAATAACTTATCGGCTTCATGGGCAGAAAGATGCATACCAGCCCTCTAAGCAGTTAAAAATTCCATTGTGTTCTAATTACCCATTTAATTCCTTGAATACCAATGTGCAATTAACATTACAAATAATCAAGGTTAAAAATATAATTAATGCAAGTGTGATTTAGTTATAATTAAACTAATTACACAGATATGTAGCATAATAAGGGACTTGCAGACCATTAAGGGGATGTAAATGTATTCTTTCTTTCAAGAATAGCTATTTGAATTTCATTTTCCAATTAGTTTACAAATGATGGGATGGGATTATGAAGGAGATAGTCAGGCTTCCAGGGATGAGAAAAATAGACCATATACTTTTTGTTTCCTTTGAAATTCTGATTCGTTTGCCCGTATGCACTGGTAAATAGAGAAGTTGGAAAACACACACACATACCACCTAAGCAACAAAAACACACCTCCTTTTTTCTATGATTGCAGGGAAAAATCGACAGCACAGTAACTGAGAGAGTTTCCTTTATACACATCAAATCCTTTCAGAATCATAACCAGGACTCATACATGCCTCAAACCTTTGCTGAACTCATCAGTTCTATTTCCTGCTGTTGGCCATAATAGTTCCACACTGACATTTTATCATTTGACACAGACCAATATATAATTGTATTCTCTGTCTGCAGATGTGGCAATTATAACAGTTAAGAGTCAGTGCCAACAGCATGATGGGTAAGCACGTAGCAGGTGGAGTGAGACATGTTTTCAAGTGTCCAGCTTTCTTCATGTAAGTTAGGAAAGCAAATATTTCTCTTGGGGGGAGGAGGGACAAAGGGATGGAGGGGGGAGGGAGGGAGAGGGAGGGAGAGAGAGAGAGAGAGAGAGAGAGAGAGAGAGAGAGAGAATCTTAAGCAGACTCCATGCTCAGCACAGAGCCCAACGTGGGGCTCGATCTCACAACCCTGGGATCGTGACCTGAGCTGAAATCAAGAGTTGGAAACTTAACCAACTGAAACACCCAGGCGCCCCAGAAGGCAACTTATTTCTTACATGAGAAGTCCATGCCTGTTAACTGAACAAGGTGGTTTTTACGGGAGATCTCAGTGCATCTTTATTCAAGCCCGTGAGTTATCATTCCCAGCACACAGGTGAGGAAAACAGACCAGCGGGAAACGGGAGATGGAGGAAACCAGAGATCGTGAGAAGGAAAGGGGTAAAACTAGGCACAAAGAAAAGTCTGTGAAGAATCCTACATCCGTCAGAATGAAACCAGAATGACATTACCAACCACAAACAAACCCTGATTTTCCACCTCTGGGGATGACTGGAAAGCAACAGACTATCTGGAAAAGTGGGTAAATAAAAAGGGGAAAAAACACAAGCATTCTTCTGCCATTTTTTTATATGAACGATACTTCCGGGTAATCACACAAAACGTGGTGAAAACAACTCCGTGTAAAATTATCCCAGCGAGTAAATGGAAACAAAGATAAGAGCTGGAATATCACTATTTGGTAGTCCCCAAGGAACGAATGCCACCAACCTAGACACGAGGCATCAAAACTGCTGATATCGACATGCTGAGCATCTGAAACTAACACAACACTATTTGTCAATTATACTTCAATAATCAGTAAATAAGTACAGAGTGAGGACCGGACATGATGTGCCACTGATGAAATAACACTACCTCCTATAGACTCATGCCCAAGTCACCTACTGCCACTACATGATAAAGTAGTCAGAATTTTTTAATTTGAACCTGAGCCTGATTCAGCCTCTGGATCCAGCTGCACCTTGCAAGAAACAGGACAGAGAAGCATGAGAAACTTGACCATCTGTATGCAGCCAGCTCTCTCTCCAAGCCCAACAGCGCACGACCAACACGCAGATTGTAAAGAAAAGAAAAAAATGGAGATAGACCAGTAGCCTGAGAGACGTAAACGCCCTATCAAGAGTTTACAAATAAGCAAGATTAACCTGTGGTGTCTAGGGATAACCTTGGGTGATAAAGCCAGAATCTTCTAGAAAGAAGAGGTAGTAATTAGACCAGGCACACAGAGGGGCTTCTGGGTTAACAGTCAAAATTCTACTAATTGGCCTGAGTCTTGGTTGCAAAAGTGTTGATTTTATAATAATACACTAAGCTACATTAAAAAAAAAATCAGGGGTGCCTGGGTGGCTCAGTCGGTTGAGCGTCCCTTGCTTTTGGTGAAGGTCCTGATCCCCAGATCGTGAGATTGAGCCCAGCTTTGGACGCCACAGAGAGAGTGGAGCCTGCTTAAAATTCCTTCTCTCTCCCTCTGTCCCTCTTCCCCCTCACGCTCTCTTTCTCTCTCTCTCAAATTAAAAAAAAAAAAAATCAGGCGAGGAGACACTCTTGAACAGGAGAAGGAATTAAGGGGTACTGGTCTTGTTCTCGTTCTTGAGCAAGGTACAGATTATAAAAGTGTATTCCCTTTGTAAAAATTCATTGAGATCTTCTTTTCTAGTTGTAACTTATACTTCAATAAAAAGTTTCTTAAAAGGGAATTTTAAAAAAATATTAAACCAAGAGGGGTGCCTGGCTATCTCAGTTGGTTAACCAGCCAACTCTTGACTTCAGCTCAGGTCATGATCTCACGGTTTGTGAGTTCTAACCCCACGTCGGGCTCTGGGCTGACAGCTCAGAGCCTGGAACCTGCTTCAGATTCTGTCTCTCCCCTGCTCATGCTCTCTCTCTCTCTCTGTCTCTCAATAATAAATAAATGTTAAAAAATTTTTTAAAAAAATTAAAAAAGATAAAAAGCTTCTGCACAGCAAACAAAACAAATCAACAAAATTAAAAGGCAACTACAGAATGGGAGAAGATATTTGCAAATGACATGGCTGATAAGCCATGGTGAGCATCTAAAATCTACAAAGAACTTATCAAACTCAACACCCAAAAATAAATAATCCAGTTAAGAAATGGGCAGAAGACATGAATAGACGTTTTTCCAAAGAAGACATCCAGATGGCCAACAGACACACGAAACAATGCTCAACATCAGTCATCATCAGGGAAATACAAATGTGTAACAGTTTTCAAAACACTAACTCAAAATTATGTATGTTATTTAAAGGGCAGTGACAGCAATAATACCATTATTACATTTTTAGGATCGAGGAAGACCACAGACTTATTGATTTGATAACGTTAATAGAGAAAGAAGACTTTAAAAATCATTCAAATTAAAAAGTTAGAATGAGAAGGTAGGAGTTAAAATTTTCAATTAGGTAAATAGGTTTTGAAGAAAATAGAAGTTGTCAAAATTACAACAAAAATTAAGACTAGGAATAATTTAACAGGAAGGATTGAAATGAAAGTTTTCAACAGCAAACTAGCTTTCCTTATGAATCGTAAATTTTAAAATCTATATAAAATTTAGCATATAAAAGAGATTTACATCCACAACAAAATTAAGCTTACTACAGAAAGGTAAGGCCAGGTCAATAATCAAGAATCTTTCATTTATGACATAAATGTGCCAAAAGAAAAAGAACTACAAAACGTGTTCATCTGCGTGAATGCAAAATAATAAATTTAAGATTTTCCTTACAGGACCTTAAACAAAATTGGAAAATAATACTCACAAAGTAAAAAATAACATCTAGAGAATTTTCAAGCTGTCACAGGTGGTAACACAGAAATACAAGAACTTCAGCGAGCACCACCATTCCATATCATTTTGACAGTTCTTGGACAGTTCAACTTTGGCAGAAGAGAAGACACGGTATAAAAAGTTCAGTTCTTTCGGGGCGGCTGGGGGGCTCAATCAGTGAAAGCGTCTGACTTCGGCTCAGGTCATGTTCTCATGGCTCATGCGTTCGAGCCCCATGTCAGGCTCTGTGCTGACAGCTCGGAGCCTGGAGCCTGCTTCAGATTCTCCCTCTCTCTCTGCCCCTCCCCTGCTCGTGCTCTCTCTCACTCCCAAAAATAAATAAAACGTTTAAAACAATTAAAAAAAAAAAAGTTCAGTTCTTTCCAAATTAATCTGTAAATGCAACATAAAATCAGTTAAAATCCCAGTGGAAGTTGTGGACACAATGCCTTACATTTCTTTCCTCCACCCAAAAAATGATGACTGGATTTTACTTGGTTCATTCATTGCTATGTAATCAGTGTCTTGAAAAGAAAAACCCACGCAAACGTCTCTGCTCATCAGAGACAAGAGAATGCTAAAACAGATCTCAAGCCATTGCCTGCTGGGTTCCAGAACAGAGTTTCAAGCCACTGCCTGCTGGGTTCCGGATCTGAGTTACATAAAGCAGCTGGGAGTCTGACCCCTGCAAGGTAACGGGGACCAAAAGCACTCCTGTGTGATGACGGGGGACCAGAACCACGTCCAGTAAGATACCTGGGTCTACAGCACAGCCCCACCACTCCTGAGGAGGCTGAGAGAAGCAGCCTGGAGTTTAGGGTACCAGAAGGCCCCCCCACCCTCCAGCAGGCCCAGACCAAGCAGTGCAGCGACCAGAAATGCATATTCCCCCATCGTTGCAGGATGGGACCCCAAAGCTGTCAACGTAGGGCCTGGCTCTGCACTGGAGACCCAGAGAATCAGGAGTGGAAGGTAGCACGGAATGGACAGACACAAGCTGACACACAGGAAAGGAGAGAGCAAAAGCAAACACATAAACTCACTTCTGAGGTCAGCGAGCAAAGCCCGAAGTTGTGAGAAAAACCTAACAAGAAGAAAATCGAAAAAACAAAGCAATTAAAGAGATTAAATACTTCCTGATGGAGACACATTCATCTGGGGAATAGATCTAAAAAAGATGTGCAAGGACTCTATAAATTGCAAAATATAATTAAATATTTCTAAACGAACTGAATAAATGCCTACAGATACCATCGTCACGGAAAAGGCAGAGAAAATTTCAGCAAGAGCTCAATTTCCCCAAATTATTGTATAAATGTGATGCGATTTCAATCAAAATGTCAATATCGGGACATTTTTATAGAGGGTGGTAAGACGATCCTGAAAAATAATATGTAATAAAGGTCCCAAAAGAGTTACAACAATTCTGAAAGTCAAGAACTCGGAAGAGACAGGCAGAGCAGCTGAGCACCAGACGTGTTTCCAACTGATGGACAATAAGACACCTCATTGAGAAAACAGCATTAAGCCAATTGGAATTCAGAATTAAAAAAAAATCAAATTACAGTAAAATCTTGGATTGTGAGTAACCTGTTCTGCGAGTGTTCCGCAAGACAAGCTAACATTTCTAACAAATTTTAAGTGGCTACACGAGCGGTGTCTTGCAATACGAGTCGTACGTGACACCAAACGTCACATGATCACATGTGAGCCAAGGACTCTTGAAATACGCTTTGATATACAAGTGCTTTGGATTACAAGCACGTTCCGGGAACAAATTATGCTCACAAACCAAGGTTTTATTGTGTATTTCTACCATACAGTGGATCTAAATATAAGCTCCATATAAATTAAAGACATGAGGGGCACCTGGGTGGCTCAGTCAGTTAAGCATCTGACTTCGGCTCAAGTCAGTATCTCACGGTCCAGGAGTTCGGGCCCTGCATTGGGCCCTGTGCTGACAGCTCCGAACCTGGAGCCTGCTTCAACTTCTGTGTCTCCCTTTCTCTTCACCCCTCCCCTGCTCGCACTCGGTTTCTATCTCAAAAATAAATAAACACACACAAAAAATCTAAGACGTGAATGTTAAGCTTTATGACCTCAGAATGAGGACAATCTCTTAAGATTCAAAGAACAAGAAATAACAAAGGAAAAAAAATTGATAAATTGGCTCCATCATCACTGCAAATTTCTACACACAGAAACTTAAAGCAAAGTTAAAATACAAGGTATTTATTCAAACACATAAAACAGGCAAAAGATTAGTTCCCAGTTGAATGTATGGAAAACCTTTACGTTGATGAGTAACAAAAAGACAGACAACCTTAAAGAGAAAAGGACAAAGGCCTTGACAGGCAATTGGCAGAAAGGAAACCCACCTTACAAATAAACGTGGGAAAAGCATTCAAGTTCATGAATAATGAAAGAAGTGCAAATTAACAATGAGATTTCGTGCCCACCAGATTTGCAAAAAAAATTAAAACAATAACAATTATTGAGTGGGATTAAGAAATGCTCCTGGGGGCGCCTGGGTGGCGCAGTCGGTTAAGCGTCCGACTTCAGCCAGGTCACGATCTCGAGGTCTGTGAGTTTGAGCCCCGCGTCGGGCTCTGGGCTGATGGCTCAGAGCCTGGAGCCTGTTTCCGACTCTGTGTCTCCCTCTCTCTCTGCCCCTCCCCCGTTCATGCTCTGTCTCTCTCTGTCCCAAAAATAAATAAACGTTGAAAAAAAAAATTAAAAAAAAAAAAAAAGAAATGCTCCTGGAGGGGCGCCTGGGTGGCGCAGTCGGTTAAGCGTCCGACTTCAGCCAGGTCACGATCTAGTGGTCCGTGAGTTGGAGCCCCGCATCAGGCTCTGGGCTGATGGCTCAGAGCCTGGAGCCTGCTTCCGATTCTGTGTCTCCCTCTCTCTCTGCGCCTCCCCCATTCATGCTCTGTCTCTCTCTGTCCCAAAAATAAATAAACGTTGAAAAAAAAATTAAAAAAAAAAAAAAAAAAGAAATGCTCCTGGAATAATATAAATGAAGTATACCAAATGATCTTTATATTCTTGTCTGATTTTAAGATATGCATCCCTTGGGGCACCTGGGTGACTCGACCAGTTAAACATCTGAGTCTTGATTTCAGCTCGGGCATGATCTCATAGTTCATGGTTTCGAGCCCCGCCTTGGGCTCTGGGCTAACAGCCTACTTGGGTTTCTCTCTCCCTCTCTCTCTCTGCCCCTCCCTCACTCACATGTGCCCTCTCTCTGTCTCTCTCGAAATAAATAAACTTAAAAAAAAAGTAAAAAGGTAAAATAAATAAAATATGCATCACTTCACACAAATACCACATTGAACCACGCACACTTCACACACAGGTAACAGATAAAATGAACACATAGTTCATCTGTACAGAACACACAGATATGAATGTATGTTTAAATCATACTAGTAGGAGACAGTAACACTGCATTTTAGGAGTACAAGATCTTTTGCTTTCCGGGTGCCTGGCACATCATACAATGACAATATGTATTTATCAATGCAAAGAATTAGCTAATAAATGGGTGATTTCATATTTTCAAACAATTTTCTTCAATAGTCTATTTGAACCTATACATAAAAACCTCACGGGACGCCTGGGTGGCTCAGTCGGCTAAGCATCCGACTTGGGCTCAGGTCGTGATCTCGTGGTCTGTGGGTTTGAGCCCCTGCGTCTGAGAGCTCAGAGCCTGGAGCTGCTTCACATTCTGTGTCTCCCTCTCTCTCTGCCCACCCCCCACCCCTGCGCGCTCTGTCTCGTTCTCAAAAATAAACATTTAAAAAAATAACTAAAAAAAAAATAAAAAACCTAGAGCACATTGTTTCCAAGTGGGCTTAGGAGTGACTGTTACCCCCAAGCAGACAGACTGAAATCAACTATTTATATAAGGACCTTCCGAGGAGGTACAGCAAGGCACATGGTTGTCCTTACAAGTTGAGCCACAGACGTCTGAAATCTATTATCAAAGCTACCAGGGTGCAATGAATTTGCTGCCGTAGAAACAGCCGTACGATTGCAGGTGGGAGAGGAGTGCGGGGGGGGGGGGGGGGGTGGGCAGGGCTGCTCCGGGACGGACTCAGCAGAGGAAAAGCCAAGTAGCCAATCCAGCCTCTGGAGAGGTTAACAACAAGGCGCCTCTACTTTTTAGGAGAGAAAAAACCCAGGAACAGTCCTGATCGAGCAGGGACGGGGAAGACAGAGGCCCTGCCGACTGGATGGCCACGTCTCTAAAGGCGCCCACATGCCCACAGATGTTCCCAGGTGGGCACCACAGGTTGGAAGGAACCAGAGGATGGGGTGACGCACACCCTAAAAGGCCATGTTAGGAGTGGCACGCGGGGATAATGCTCTGTGTTGAGGGTTGTCCACAGGGCCCGGATGGGACCAGCCGGCCTCGGGCAGGCTCCAGCGGGGAGAACACCCAGCATCCTCCATGGTATGGGCAGCAAGGGGCATGGAGGTCTTCCCTGATCCCCCGGATGCCACCATCTGGATTCATATGTTCGCTCTCCCCCACCCGAAGCCATCAGGTCATCCACTGGAAAGAGGGGGTCTGGGTGGCCCAAGATGGAAACCACGCATCCCCTCTGGCCACCTCTGCACGGGTGGGGGCGTCTGAAGCTGGATCTGCTCGTAAAGCAATTAGAGCCAGCACCCGCCTCGTGTCCTGCCCACTCAGCAGCCAGCGGCCCAACACCTCCACCCCATCGGGCACCACAGCAGAGGTCAGCCTTAGCTGCATTGGCCAATGCGCCCTTGACCCTCTGGCCGCTCTTCCCTTTCGCCGGGAGGGGCACGTGGAGCTCGGTTCCAGGGCCCCTCATTCTGTGCACACCCAGTAAGAAAGACCACGTCTGGATTTACCCTGTGGGAGTCCTGGCGACCACGTGTCCTGAGGTCGGAGGGGTGTCTCCATTCAGCATCTTGAACGTGGTGCTCTTCCCGGCCCCGTTCACCCCCAGGAGCCCAAAGCACTGTCGGGAGGGAACGAGAAAGGGAAAAAACTTCTGAATTACAGCAGACGGCCTTGACTTTCACGACTTCAAGCCGGCTCGGAGCTGGTGTTTCTGCGCCTCGATACCTGCAGACCCTGGACGTCACCCGGTTGTATCGAGCACTCTGCAGATGGCAACGCACTCTGGAAATTCTACTGGCGGCCAAGCAGAGTAACCATTTCAACGACCACTGGGGACCAGTAAATGCGTGTAAGCAACACCCCAGAAGACAGAGTAAAAGCAGCTACCTGGGACTGTGCGGAGACCTCCCATCCCCTCAAGGTCCTAACTGTGTCCGTCTGGGGAGGACCACGGTTTTTGGAAGCCACGTCGTTATAATCATTATGCCCTTGACTCCACTGCACAAAGTACTCCCCCCTCCCCCGCCTCTTCTCCCCGCCCCCAATTCAGATCTAGGCTGATCCTGACATTAGTTAAGACAGACGTTAGTTCTAAACTCTGACACTCAGCACCAAGTCAACGCCTTTCGTGGTTTGGGGGTTCACTGTTGTCCTGTATTCCCTGGGAAAAAAAGGCCCTTTTGCTGTCTTCTCCAGACCTGGTCTTGACCTCGTATCGCAGCATGTTCTCAGCTGGAGGTTCTAGGATACAGACGGTCTGTGTGGCTCTTACAGTGTCCCCCCAAGACCTCTCTTGCTTATGGCAAAAGCTGGCTCTCTGTCTACTAACCCCGGCTGACCTGGCTCCTTGAATCTTGGCAAAGTGCCCATCCTGGGCTTCCTGGCGCTGTGCCCTACCTAAGCACAGGACCCTACTTGGGGACTCCGGACGACAGCTGCTCATCTGAACTGCCACCTGCTTTAATATCCATGCCTTCCCATCCCACTGGGTCTCCCGCACCATCTGACACGGGGTCCAGCTGCCATTTCTGGACCTGCAGCTCCAAGGCAGTGCCACTCAGGTGCTGTCACCCTCGTCCTGCCAGGAGCCGCACGGCCGCTGCTACATAACACACTGTGTTCACGGCCCTCCGTTTCCTACCCGGTTATGAATTCCTAGAGGGACAGGGACATATCTCAGTCATCTCCGCCTCGTCTACCGGCTCTCACAAAGCACTTTACGTCATAGCATTTAAACCCGCCACGTTCATAAAAAGTCCATCAAGCAAGTTCATCAAACAGGGGTGCCTGGGTGGCTCAGTCGGTTAAGAGTCTGACTTCAGCTCAGGTCATAATCTCACGGATCGTGGGTTCGAGCCCCGCGTCGGGCTCTGTGCTGACAGCTCAGAGCCTGGAGCCGGCTTCCGATTCTGTGTCTCCCTCTCTCTCTGCCCCTTCCCTGCTCATGCTCTGTCTCTCTCTCTCTCTCTCTCTCTCTCTCTCCGTCAAAAATAAACATTAAAAGGGAAAAAAAAAGCTGAGCAATCAGAACGCAGTATACGTGGCATCTGGGATCATCTCAGAGCATCTCCCTTACAAAGCGTTCCAAGTTTTTCTAGTACCCTTCGGCTTAAAACTACCATGGACAGGTAGCGGCCACACTGAAGCGGATTTTTGAAGCAAAGTTAAAAAAAATAGTTCGATACGACACCACAGGTTGCAAAATGAGTCTCTGAGTTCCGTGGCAAATAGCAACCATGAAAACACTCCTTCCTTAGCGTGCTGTCCTCTGCAGCCACAAACCACAGTGCAGCACGTGAGGCCGTTCCTAGATCGGTTTACATCGGTCCCCGGGCTTCACTTCACCTCAGAACGCCGCTGTCTGCTCACAGCACAGCCTCACTGTCGCTCAGGGAACCGTGTAACCTACTTGGAATGCCTCAGGAGCTTGTAACAATATGAGTGCAAGGAACCTCATGTTTTTAACAGTTAATTAAAGGTAATCATCTTCAGACTTGGTTTCTTTTTATGCAATTAAGCACAGATCAGGAACAATTTGCATGGCTTCTATCGGTTCTGATTAAACATTCCTGCTAGAATTTATGCCATCCCATGAAAAGCAATTCTGAGCTATCGCTTTGGTGTGACTGTTCTTTTGCCTTTCCGGAAGAGCATTTTGCTCGGTGGGCTTAATTGGCCATTTAAAAAGTACTGACGTCCCAGGAAGAGTTAGAACAGGTCCCCTTAATGAGTTGGGTTGAGAAAATATTGGCACTCCATAAAATGTCATCCTGCAGCCCAAATAACGATTAAAACTCAACCACGTGAAATTTTTAAAATTATGAAACCGAATAAATGCCATCGGCAACAAAGTTTCCCCAGGGAAAGAGCCAATAGACTCTCCACTTAGATTCTGTGTCTACTGAGTTTTGTAGAAATTCCAGAAATGCGAAGACTTTCAGCTCTGACCTCAGCTATTCTGAGCACAACACAGCAGAATCCACAGTTTGGAGATACACGGGTTTGTAACAGAAAGGGGTACGATTAGATGGCACCTACCTCTCCTCTTCGTATGCCCACGCTGATATCTTGCACAGCGGTGGTCTTCTTGAAGAAGCCTCCATAGCTTTTACTAAGGTTGCATAACACGAGAAGGTCTTCTCTGGTCCTTCCTTTCAACACTCGTATCTGCTCTCGTTCCACATCTACATCCTTGGAAAACGTGACCGTGCCTTGGATGGCAGTGTGACCTCTGGGAACATAAAGTGAAGAGCTCATTCCCGTGTGGGAACAGGAACTCGAAGAGTCCAAGAGAGGGAGGGCGAGGAAGGTCAGACACCTGTCAACACAGAAGATGCGGTCTTGGGAGGCACTTGGGTGGCTTAGAGGGTGAAACATCTGACTTCGGCTCAGGTTGTGATCTTACAGTTGATGGGTTCAAGCCCCGCATCGGGCTCTGGGCTGACAGCTCAGAGCCTGGAGCCTACTTTGGATTCCGTGTCTCCCTCTCTCTCTGCCCCTCCCCTGCTCATGCTCTGTCTCTGTCTCTCAATAATAAATAAACGTTAAAAAAACTTTTTTAAAAAATTTTTTTAATGTTTATTTATTTTTGAGACAGAGAGAGACACAGCATGAGCAGGGAAGGGGCAGAGAGAGAGGGAGACACAGAATCTGAAACAGGCTCCAGGCTCTGAGCTGTCAGCACAGAGCCCGATGCGGGGCTTGAACTCACGAACTGTGAGATCATGACCTGAGCCGAAGTCGGACGCTTAACCGACTGAGCCACCCAGGTGCCCCGAAAAAAACTTTTTTAATAAAAAAAAAAAAAAAGAAGAAGATGCGGCCCTGAGACAGCACTATCAGCTTTGAGCACACGCCCCATTTCTGCCATCGGGTTTAATGACAACGAACAAGAGTCCACGTTTATCTCCTAACGCGAAGGAAACGCATGGTGTTCCGAAAAGACAGCAAAGTGGATGTTTGCCCAACTAGGGCTGGTTTTCAATTTTACAGCTAAGAAAGTTATGCCAGACTTTCGTGCGAGGGGGAGGAAGAATTTATCACAAGACTGTCACAAGGAGTCATCTAAGTACTGTCGACAAATAGGTCACTTAAATAAAGTCGGCGTTTCCAGAACAGCCCAAAGGCTACAGTTACATGGTTCAGGCTGGATGGTGTAAGCAGACTGTCACACAAGGGATTTAGTGAGTGTCGGATGAACACGAATTTAATTTTCAACTCTAATTTCTTTGTTTCAGATCGGAGCTGCTCGGTTTTCAATCTTTCTTATGATTCTCCACCTGGCACATTTTAACTCTAAAGTAAACTTCAGCTTCCCCTGTACACTGTAACATGCCAACGTGTTTTGATCGTTAAATGGGTTAAATGGGTTCTGGTACGTTAAATGAGTTCAGGTGGGAGAAGGGCACACAGGGTCTCTGCACTAATTCTGCAGTTTCCTGGGAGTCCTAACCCATTTTAAGATAAAAAGGCATATAACATAAAATGCCCACCGCCAGGTTCCAGTGCCCCTGTATTATTATTTTTTAAGCTTATTTACTTATTTGGAGAGGAGGGTGAGTGAGAGTGGGCTGGGACAGAGAGATAGAGGGAGAGGGACAATCCCACACAGGCTCCACCTGTCAGCACACGGCCCCATGCGGGGCTCGAGCCCATGAACCATGAGATCATGACCTGAGCTGAACTCAAGGGCTGGACACTTAACTGACTGAGCCACCCAGGCCCCCGCTCTCTATTACTTTTTCTGTGCCTGACATCACCATTGAACAAAGATAGAATTTATTCAACACACAACCTCGATGATGAGAGAACACAGGTAGCTACTTGGAAGTATGTGTTATAGGACGCCATCCACAGAACATGCAAAAGCACGAGAAACAAATCAAAAACAAAAACAATGGAAAGTTACAGAAATCACTACTCCAAGATCATCGTATCAGCGCAGGAATGCTTCTGGAATGCTTGTCTTCCGTATTGTGAACAAGGATTACATGGTAGAGTTGAAATACATAAGCTCGTGTGTGAAATTAATGTATTTTAATTAGCAAAACGTAATGGCTTTTTATTTGTTTAGGGAGAGAGAATGCAAGGTAGTGGGGGTGGGGGGGAGATGGGGCAGAGAAAAGAGAATCCCAGGGAGGCTCTGCAGTGTCAGCTTGGAGCCTGATGCGGGGCTCGAACTCATGAACTGTGATACCATGACCTGAGCCAAAATCAAGAGTCAGACACTCAGCCAACTGAGCCACCCAGATGCCACAGAACATAATGGTTTCTAATGTGTTAAAACAAAACAAAACAAAACAAGAAGGGCGTTTACGTACAGAGTGGCTAATGACTTTGGAGAGGCTGATGTGCTCTGTGGGGTGAAGGGAACAATGGTGTGTTCAACGTGTGAAAGTTCACCCCATGTCACACTTTTCTGTTGGGGGGTCACTTCCCCCTTTGCTGGCTGCAGGTGTGACTTTGGACCCCCCCAGTGCACCTGGCCCTTCCGGCAGCCTTTCCTGACTCAACGAGGTGAGACTGAGACCCTTCTTCCTCCCTGTTTCCAAGACCCATTCCCAAGTTCTCCCATCAGCAGCTCTGAGCCAGGAATCACCTGGAAAGCTGTACAGGTATCTCCTCGATGCATTCCCAGAGTTTTTGATCTCAGGGTTGTGGGGGGAGCGTAGGGGCGGGAAGGTGTATTTGTTTACATGTCAGGTCATTGTAACAGACGCAGGACAATGGCTTGGAGTCACTTCCCGTTGGTCACCTCACAACCCAACATGCAGTGCATCCTTAACTGTGCTCAGAAAACTTCGGGCTGAGGAGGAATACGCATGGGCACCAGAGAGTCGGCAGAGAAATGCTGTCCTGGGGCCCGTGCCCGCTCCCTCCCAGCCAGCAAAGGCACAGACAGCAAAGCCCAGCTCCAGACCGGAGAGAGAGTGTAGGCAAGAAGGTGTCCGGAGGCACTGGGCCTGACTGGGACTCCGCCAGGGCTCAGGTCCTAGTGGAGGCCTGGGCTCTGAGCACACGGCCGAAGGTCAGCAGCAGGCTGCGGTTCAAGGTCAGCACAGCCTAGGACAGACAGCAAGGAGGTAGGCTCGCTCGCTCATCTCTCAGGACCAGCATCGGGTGCTGGTCACGGACACGCCGCTGAGCAGGGGCGGGGGACCAGCACCGACCGTGCCAGGGTCAGGGGGCAGGGTCCTCCTGTTCTCTTCCACGATCCAGCTAGAGCACCAGACTTCCCGCACCAAGGAACTGACAGGCAGGCAGAGCAGAGGAACACGTAAACGCTGTAAAAAGACACTGTGGTCCCGGCAGAGAAAGACAGGCTGGAAGGCATCAGGCCAGCCCTGGGAGTTGGGTGCTGGAGGTGAGAGAGGTCAGTCCTGCCAGAGACCCCGACTGGGCAGGTGACCAGAGGCAAACGCCACCCACGGGTGTAGAGCAAGGGTCACGGAAAGCTTTACGGAGCACGAGCAGGGCAACTTGAGGGGGCCTGACTAAGAACCTTGGATTTTCTCCTTTAGGCAATGATTAATGACCCGACTAGACGTGGATTTAGAAAAACAAATTAATTTGGTGGGATGGTCACTGTAGTAGCCATCCATAAGGAGTGGTAGGCAGCGAGCGTCTCCATCAGATTGAATTTCAGTGCCCTGTGGCCTCCCCGCTGACAAAGAGCAGTAAATACCGACTATTTACTGTGGATAGCACAGACATTATTCTAAAATATGGTTTAACTTATGCTCCGCAGAGGAATATGGGAAGACTTCTCTTTGAAAAAGAAATCTTTTGGGGGGCCTGGGTGGCTGAGTTGTTTAAACATCTTGACTGTTGGTTTCAGCTGGGGTCATGATCTCACAGATTGTGAGTTCAAGACCCACGTGGGGCTCCACTCTGAGAGCTCGGAGCCTCCTTGGGATACCCTTTATCCCTCTCTCTCTCTCCCCTCCCTGGCTTGCTCTCTCTCTCTTTCACAAAGTAAATAAGTAAAAAATAAAATAAATGGAATGGAATGAAATAGAATAGAATAGAATAGAATAGAATAGAATAGAATAGAAAAGTCTTTTGATGCTACTGGAAACTGGGGCACCCTGAAATCCATCCAAGGGGATTCTACAATTTAGGTTTCAAAACAATTAAACTCACGAAGGCCAATCACGGAACCAATTATGCTGGAAAAGCACTCAGAATGCTCTTCCAAATTCAGTCATATACTGGAAATCCATGGACCCCAGAGTGAAAGTGCCCAGTTCAAGATAGCCTTTAGGATTTGTATTCAAAGCGGTTCACTGCTGTAGCAGATTGGAAGGAATTATAAAGGAAGCGTGCCTTGAGAGGATGGACAGGAAAAAGTCTATAAAGTCTTCACCACAAAATATTAGTAACATGCCCGTGATCCTCAACAGGTTCTCTCCAGGGACATGGTCCTCATTAGTAATTTCTCCGTGAAGGATCCCTCTCACAGTTGAATCTAGAGAGAAATGCACAGCTCCTGGAAAGAGCGAGTCAGTGGACGTGGGCCACATGGGTCACAGAGGGAGAGGCACGTCACTGTGAGGCCGACCCAGGAAAGCACATTTGTTTGGCAGCCATCGAAAATGTGCTACCTGGCAATATTCTAGACATCTTGGCAAAGCCACTTAAATCCCACTTAGAATAACAGAGACGTGTGTGTGTACATAATTGTGTGTCTATGTAAGTAGACACATCAACATAAACGTAAGTTCTATATTATTATGGGTTCATATATGGGGTATATGTAAATTTAAGAACTATTAAGGGTGCCTGAGTGGCTCAGTCGGCTATGCGTCCAACTTCAGTTCAGGTCATGAGCTCATGGTTCATGAGTTCGAGCCCCGCGTCGTGCTGTGCTGACAGCTCGGAGCCTGGAACCTGCTTTAGAGTCTGTGTCTCCCTCTGTCTCTGCCCCTATCCCCACTCTCTGTCTCTGTCTCAAAAATAAATCAATAGTAAAAAAAAATTTTTTTAATGAGTTGTTATGGTACCAACGAAATTCACCCGACATGTTGGGAAATTGAGCTCTTTCCATAGGGGAAAATGAAACCATTGGAACGATCCCCTCACAGGTTGGTGTATGATCTTTTGACGTTCTCCTTCCTAGGGTTGGTGACTCACAGCGATCAAAAAAGAAAAGAAGATGGCAATGCAAGCTGGTGCAGCCACTCTAGAAAACAGTATGGAGGCTCCTCAAAAAACTAAAACTAGAACCACCCTAACCAGCAATTGCACTACCAGGCATTTATCCACGGGATATAGGTGTGCTGTTTAGAAGGGACACATGCGCCCCCAAGTTTATAGCAGCACTATCAACAATAGCCGAAGTACGGAAAGAGCCCAAATGTCCCTCGATGGATGAGTGGATAAAGAAGATGTGGTATGTATATATATACGTATATATATATACGTATATACGTATATACATACGTATATACGTATATACATATATATGTATATATACATATATACATACATGTGTATGTATACGTATATACATATATGTGTATGTATACATATACATATATGTATACATATATACATATATATGTATATATACATATATACATTATACATATGTATATATACATATACATATATATGCATATGTGTGTGTATATATACATATGTATGTGTATATATATACCATACATATATGTGTGTGTATATATATATATATATATATACACACACAATGGAGTATTACTCGACAATCAAAAAGAATAAAATCTTGCCATTTGCAGCTACGTGGATGGAACTGGAGGGTATTATGCTAAGTGAAATGAGTCAGTCAGAGAAAGACAAATATCACATGACTGTACCCATAGGAGACAAAAGAGATGAACATAAGGGAAGGGAAACGAAAATAATATAAAAACAGGAAGGGAGACAAAACCGAAGAGACTCATAAATATGGAGAACAAACTGAGGGTTACTGGAGGGATTGTGGGAGGGGAGCTGGGCTAAATGGGCAAGGGGCATTAAGGAATCTACTGCTGGAATCATCGTTGCACTAGATGCTAACTAATTTGGATGTAAATTTTAAAAAATAAAAAAGAAAATTAAAAAAATTAAAAAAGAAAAGAAGGAAAGAAGAGGAAAAAAACCCGACAAAAAAATCACAATCTTCACTCATTATAACTGCGTGTAGCACTGACGGGACGAATTTCTTATCTTGCAATCTCCAAGATGGAGCTCTCTCTCCCTCTTCGGTCAAAGGTCGGTGCCCTCCCAGGCTGAGCCCCGCGGGACGTACCGCGGCCGCTGCAGAAGGTCCCAGTGCAGCAGAACCCTCAGGATGAGAAGCACGGTGCCTTGTGAGGCCAACTGCACGAAGGTCCAGCCCAGGAAGTTCATCTCAAAGGGGCTCACGTAGGAATCGACGCCGAAGCTGTGGGTCAGGTCGTACTTGATCTGGTTGTAGCAGAGTTCGATCAGCCCCTGCCCCAGGCAGAACTGAGGAAATACGGTGAAAACCCACTTGAGGACGTCATAGATGTTCTGCAGACTCTGTGTAGAGAAAGAAAGAGACATCAGACTGACAGCTCTTGAAACCCTCCGTGTCTCCCTGGCCATCCCATGTGCCAGGTCCCTCTTGCCCCAGCCACTCAGCGACACGCGCGGGCGGCTACGGAACCAGAGAGAATGATCCTCAAGCCTCAGGTCTAGTGGTATTGCATTGCCCGGGGGTGGACGTGCGTGGGAGCCTAAACCTACTTCCTCCTTCCGAGTTATCCTTCTGGAATAGGCAGGTCTATCCTAAGCCTGTACCTCAGATGTACTTTGGAAGCACATAATTTGTCTGCTTCACAGGCTCATGGGTGGAGAGGAAGTTCGTCTGCATCACGAAGTCTTGCCCCCACCCAATTTAGGGGAGACCTCGGAGAAGACTTCTGAGCTGAAGATAGAGTAAGTGAAGACTCTGGGGGCTGCTACGATGGCATGAATGTACGTTTCCTGTGAGACAGACATGGACTTGCGGGGCCCGTGGTGAAAGGTTATAGACTGAATGTTTGTGCCCCTCAAGTTCATGGTTCCAGCCCTGATCCCCAGCGTGATGGTATTAGGAGGCTGGACCTTAGGGAGGTGATTCAGGTTGGACGATGTCATGAAAACAGAACCCCCATGATGGGACCAGTGCCCTCGTAGGAAGAGGAAGAGACACCAGCATTTCCCGCCCCTGCTGTGCGGGGACGCGGCTGGGAGGAGGTCGTCTGCAAGGCAGGAAGTGGGTCCTAACCAAGACCTGATTCTACAGGCAGCTTGATCTCTGACACCCAGTCTCCAGAATGGTGAGAAGTAAGTATCTGTTGTTCAAGCCACCCGGCCTGTGGCAAATGTTATAAGTGACACTCTCAGTCACAGGCAACATGAGTGTTCAAACGGGTGGATAATACTGGGAGTTGTCGCTGGGAACATGTTAATCACACATAAAATGCCTCCTTCAAACTTAGCCTAAGTAAATGTTAAACATATGTAGTTGTCAGGGTGCCTGAGTGGCTCAGTCAGTTAAGCGTCTGACTCTAGGTGATGATCTCACAGTTCGTGGGTTCGAGCCCCTCATCAGGCTCTGTGTTGACAGTGCAGAGCCTGCTTAGGATTCTCTCTCTCCCTCTCTCTGCCCCTCCCCGACTCGTGTTGTCTCTGTCTCTCTCAAAATAAATAAGTAAAAACTCTAATATATACATATAGTTGTCTTTCTTAAGTGTTTCAAGGACAAAGACGAATAAAAGAACAGAAGGAAACATCACATAGATGATTGCAAAGAAAAGAAAAAACAACATAGGACACGCTGCATACTTGAACAATACCATTTTCAAATTAAATGTATACATATGGGGGCGCCTGGGTGGCTCAGTCGGTTAAGCGGCCGACTTCAGCTCAGGTCATCTCATGGTTCGTGGCTTTGAGCCCCCGTGTCGAGTTCTGTGCTGACAGCTCAAAGCCTGGAGCCTGCTTCGGATTCTGTGTCTCCCTCTCTCTCTGCCCCTCCCCCGCTCACGCTGTCTCTGTCTCTCAAAAATAAACATTAAAAAAATTTTTTTAAATGTATACATATAAATGTATGTATCTGCCATAAAATTTACTATTTTTCTTACCCAGTGGTATCTTATGAATGTGAGCTCTATTCCATAATTGAGGTTAGAATTGTCAGAGTGTTAATCATCGTCCATTAGGACTTCCTGGTAAGTACCACGTACTGGAAGCTTGATGGAACATCACTGCAGTCCATTCCCTCCATAAACGTACAAAGTCCTGACTGGTAGACCCAGTTACCACTGAGGAAACACGCTCAAGGGGCTGATGAATGTGTTTAAGCCACATCGTGGTAGGCCCAGGATTTGACCCTGATCTTTCTGGCCCGAAGCATAAAATCTCTCCACCAAGGAATTTAGCCTTGAGAAAATTCACTGCAAAGTGGTCTTTTCAGCTGACTTTTAAAGACGGGGGGTAGCTAAGCACGTAACCCAGGAAGACCACATTAACCACCTGCCAGACAAAGCTATGGAAACACAATCAAGAATTAAGCCTCAAGAATTATGGGTTCAATGTCACTGTCTCTTTATGGTCAAATTCAAAAACTGATCTGAACAGTAATATTTTATAAGGGTGCAAAGTCATCATACTGTATACACTATAATACACAGCAGGGGGCATACCATATCACCATTAAAGTTTACAAAATCATCAATTGTCTATTTCATCCTGGACAATGTCCAGTTTTCCCTTACGATGAAAACTGACAGCCGGACTTGTATAAATGTAGTCTTAAATAATGTGATTTGGTGGGGTGCCTGAGTGGCTCAGTCAGTTGAGCATCTGACTTCGGCTCAGGTCATGATCTCGCGGTTCGTGAGTTCGAGCCCCGTGTCGGGCTCCGTGCTGACAGCTCGGAGCCTGGAGCCTCTTCGGATCCTGTGTCTCCCTCTCTCTGCCCCTCCCCTACTCATGCTCTGTCTCTATCTCTCAAAAAATTAATAAAGATTAAAAAAATATTTTTTAAATTATGTCATTTGGGAGCAACAGAAAATTCAAGAAAGGGGCATGAATTGTTTCATTACGGCTTATTGTCTTTTGCATACAGACACGGGAAAGTTATGAAAACTTCATCTACTTGTCCCTTACCTCTTGTCTTGACTTCCTACCACTCCTTATAGATTTCAACCAGTCCTACTGGGACTTATTAATCCCAGTTTTCATAAAACTGTGTCCCTGAATCAAACAATGTACCACATGAAAGGATTTTCTCTCACTGGTTATAATGTAGAAACAGTAGAATACTACAGTTTCTGACTCAGGAACTGGTAACTAAGGAAGCCTCATATTTAAAAAAAAAATAAGTTTATTTATTTATTTTGAGAGAGAGACAGAAGGACAGGGAGAGAGCGAGAGAAAGAGAGTCACTGCATTGTCAGCACAGAGCCCGACATGGGACTCGAACTCACCAACTGTGAGATCATGACCTGAGTCGAAGTCGGACGCTCAACCAGCTGAGCCCCCCAGGGGCCCCAAGGAAGCCACACATTAACGATGAGGACTTCACATCTGCCTTAAGGAATTCACAGTTGTGCCAACAAAAACAAAGCTGTTGGTGGTGCACAGATGCTGAACTGAACTGACAGATAAGCCACATATACGACGGGAGACAGCTGCCCAAATTCAGGGAATAACAATCCATACGTGTCTTATTTAAGGTAACTGCAAACTGATGGAGTGTGCAAAGAAATAAGTTACTGAAACTCTGAGTTTTTCCTCCGCTGACCTCCCTCGCCCGAAACACAGAGATTCTCCCCAGCGGGAAAGGAAGCTGTTTGAGATCGTGAGTTAGACTCAAAATGCATTTTCTATAGAGATCAGCTCGGGGCACCTGGTGGGCTCGGTCAGTTAAATGTCCGACTTCGGCTCAGGTCATGATCTCACAGTTGGTGAGTTCGAGCCCCGTGTCGGGCTCTGTGCTGACAGCTCGGAGCCTGGAGCCTGCTTCGGATTCTGTGTGTCCCTGTCTCTCTGCCCCTCCTTCACTCTCTCCCTCTCTCTCTCAAAACTGAAAACCCATTTAAAATTAAAAAAAAAAATCAGCTTAAAAACTGTGATTTGGTAAAAATTACAACACCCCGATTAACATCACAGTTTAGAGGCACGATGGTTAATACAACCTGGTTCACTGCCTCGTAAGGACAATCTGAGAACCCAGTCAGTTCTGATTGATTCTGTAAGAACATAAGTATTGCTCTGACGCTTACAAGTGAGTATTTGAAATCACCCCTTTATGATGTTGGTTTTCTTAGGTAAATAATATCCAAATAGAGCGCAAAGGGAATGAACGACCTTGGCAACACAGTAAGATCTCTCTTACTATTTGTTAACAATCGAGTGTGGCCCTGTCCTGCAAACAACCTGTTGCGAACTGATCTCTCTCCACATCAGCGATGCTGTTTGTAACCGGAGCTGACCTCTGTGCTGGAAGGTCACGGACACAAAGGCTCCCGACTCGTTTCCTCTCTGGGTCCAGATGATCTCGCCTCCTCCCCTTTCTTCCTGTGATCCTGTCCCCTAGGGTTCACCCTTCCCACTAGCAGGAGTGTCTCCCGAGTCTACTTTCTTTCCCACCTGACAGCTCCCGAGGACCCCTGCGAGGCCCGGGTCCTGGCAGACAGCCGGAGGGCTGGGAGGGAAGGTGTGTACTATTTCCTCTACCTTCAGTGTCCTCCTCTAGCTAAAGCCCGATCGTAGTATTAGGGTTTTGTACACAAAGGCTACACATTAGTACAGATCAGCATCAACACCTGATCCGCAAAACTGCCCCAAACAGATCGTTTCCTCCATCGAATGCATAGCGACTATTTCCGTACTTGGTGCTTCCACGCCAACGTGGGGCAGAACACCAGGAGACAATGTTAGCCACCCCTGGAACATCGAGGGTCTCTGTGAGCCCAGGCCCAAGGACGTGAGCTTGCCCTGATGAGGCAGGCATCCGTCCCCGACTTGCTTGAGACAGGCCAGCAGCACTGGAGGGTGAGCCCTTTCTGGACCAACTTCTCGGCCCACCGGTCAATCACACACCTGGACGCCTAAGGACTCCAAGTCCAGGCAGACAGCAGGGAGTCGGAAGGGACGGTGGAGGATGCTGGGAGCGGAAAGCAGGGAAGAAAACGACACAACTAAGTGCAAAATGACATCGGGCCCCAGGGGAAGTGCAGGGGAGACTGAGGAGGGGTAAAGCAGACAAGACCCAGGCTGGCTCAGGGGGAGGAAACAGGCGGCAGGTGCATGACCGGGACACCACCAGATCCAGCTTGACGGATGGATGGGACCCAAAAAGTGACTCACTAATGTGAGCGCCTGGGGGAGAGAGGCTTCGAGACGCATCCTCTCACTGTCACACCGGGGGAAAGGAAGGCCCTTCTCAGGGCACACTCGGAAAGTGACCAAACCAGGGATGTTCCGGGGCTCACAGGGAAGGGGGCAGATCCACCTTCTGGTCCAGCCCTCTTGCGTTCGCAGAGCATGGTGAGTCACGGCAGTGTTCCCAACCCATAGCAAGCATGTGACCGCCCAGAGAGGAGCACCTGACCCCTATTCCTGACACATTTGGACGGGACACGTTTCATGCCTTCATTCGCCCTTGCAAGCGCCTATCAATAATTAATCAACAAACAGAGACACGGCGGCGAACATGGGCCTGCCCTTGCTAGCGCAGCAGCACAAACTGTGTGTTTTGGGTCAGTTCTCGCCAGGCCTGAGCACGGGTCTCCTAATGGCGCACGGGTTTGGGTTAATCAGGGTCAGTCTCTCTTCCCGGTGGTTAAAGACAGTGCACACTGGCACGTCATCCTTTCCTTCCAGCTGGAAAACCAACGGCAGGGGCAGGAGACAACACGCACGTCCTCGGGGTGCCCCGGGCTGTGAGGCTGGCACCCACTGACCTGAGCTTTGGAGATGATGGCCAGCAGCCTGGGCATGATGGTCATCAACAAGGTGCAGAGCCCAAAGATGAAGTTCAGGGACACGTAGGAGATGAACGCCACGTCCGAGCTGGAGAAGATTCTGGACATCAGATACATCCATGGGAGAGTGGCATATCTAAGGAATAAAGGGAAAAATCATGTGTGTTTTCCCGTGACAAGACAGAAGCATAGACTTTGGTTGGCCTGGTGGCTTCTCACTCGGTGAACAGAGACACACATTATGGTTTTGACAACAAATCCCCCTGAACACACAGCTCACTTGCGAAGCTCCAGGGAGCACTGGGTATAACAGCAGCAACACTGGGTAGGGCCAACCCCTGGGCAGCACGTGCACCTGCACCCGGGCCTCCCCGACCTGGAGGAAGTCTGCGGACGTCCCCACGCCCCTCCCTCAAAGGGGCGAGCCTGGGTCTTGCTTCTTTGCTCCGATCCTCACCAGTAAAGTGCAAATGGTTCCTATTTAGGGACGCCTGGGTGGCTCAGTCGGTTGGGTGTCCGACTTCGGCTCAGGTCATGATCCCACGGTTTGTGAGTTCGAGCCCCATGTCAGGCTCTGTGCTGACAGCTCGGAGCCCGGAGCCTGCTTCGGATTCTGTGTCTCCCTCTCTCTCTGCCCCTCCCCTGCTCGCTCTCTCTCTCTCCCAAAAATAAATAAATATTAGAAAAAAATAATTTAAAAAATAATGATAAAATAAACCCAACCTTTCTCCCACGTCCCCACGTGCTCTTTACACGGTTGAGGCAAAGGTGTCACCATTTTCTTAGCGTGATTTAGCGGCTTCGCCTGAAATACTCAAGTGCCTTCTGAATGCCCAGGGTTTCCTTAATCTGTTAAGTAGCTCTGGAGAGTCTAAGACCCCCAAATGGTGAGACCCAGGCCCCACCCACCGAGGGGGCTATTAATTCCTTTTCCATAGGAATCCATGGCATCAGAATGAGCCCTTGGGTCAAAGGACCCATCCTCATATCCCAGAAACTATAATAAATATAATAGCGCACATAAAGTCATACACAGTTCCAGCAGCTTCTTGCCACGAAAATCTGCCTCAGAATTTGGGCAACGATGGAAATTATTCCAGAATGTGCAAAGTGCAAGTGAACGCTTTTAAGCAAGTGTTCTTAAACAGCTGCCGTGCCGAGGAATCAAATTATGAGTAAATAATTAAATTAAATTAGCTACCCAAGAGGTAGGTCAGGACGCCTTGGTGCTTTGAACTGTCAACACCTACTTACGAAGTAAAGCAGCAGAGACAGAAATCAAACAGCCCGTTCCCACGACACCACAACACCCTGACCGTCCCTTCTGGGACATAGCTCAAGTGCTGTGCTCCCTCAGGCACCTGCCTTGACAAGCACATGAAACAATAGTATCCAATGTGGGTTTTTTTTTTCTTTTTTTAATTTTTTTTAGAGAGAAGGAGAGCGTGGGTGGGGGAGGGGTGGGGGGGAGAGAGAGAGAGAGAGAGAGAGAGAGAGAGAGAGAGAGAATCCCAAGCAGGCTCCACGATGTCAGCGCACAGCCTGACGTGGGGCTCAATGCCACGACTGTGAGATCATGACCTGACCTGAAATCAAGAGTTAGATGCTTAACTGACTGAGCCACCCAGGCGCCCCGGTCAAGCTTTCTCTTGACAATATTTTTTTTTATTTTTTTTAACGTTTATTTATTTTTGAGACAGAGAGAGACAGAACATGAACAGGGGAGGGGCAGAGAGAGAGGGAGACACAGAATCTGAAGCAGGCTCCAGGCTCTGAGCGGTCAGCACAGAGCCTGACGCGGGGCTCGAACTCATGAACTGTGAGATCATGACCTGAGCTGAAGTCGGACGCTTAACCTACCAAGCCACCCAGGCGCCCCTCTCTTGACAATATTTTTGATGGCGTGAGGTTTCAGAGGACTGTGGTTTTTAGAAGTTTGGTGTTTTCTCATTTTATTTTATTTAAAAGTTTTTTTTAAGTTTATTTTTGAGAGAGAGAGCAAGCGAGTGCGGGGTGGCAGCAGACAGAGAGGAAGACACAGAATCTGAAGCAGGCTCTGTGCTCAGCGTATAAGCCCCAACACAGGGCTCGATCCCACGACCCAAGGACCATGACCTGAGCCGAAATCAAGAGTCGGTTACTCAACCGACTGAGCCACCCGGGCGCCCCCAAAATGATTTTTATAATGGAAACGTAAGTGTTATTAACAATCTGTGAGTTAAATCTCGGGGCAGCTGTAAATAACTGCTATAAAATTCTCTCTTATGAGTGAACCGAAAATCTCTTTAAATAAACTCCTGATCCAAAGGCCAGATTCTGCAACAGTGACAAATCGCGTTCCTTTTCCACAGGACAGCTCTCTAAGTAGCTGAAGGTGAACACGTCGGTCCTCTCACGCCTCTGCAACAAAAGGCCAGGCCCTTCGTGCTCCTCATAGGACACGGCATCCAGCCAAGTCTCTCCGTCAAATGTGCGACTGGGGTTTGGGGGCGTTGGGGTAGCAACACCTCACGGGGCATCTGATGGGACGCGGCCGGCACAAGGTGCAGCAGGATTATGTACATCACACTCGGCCAGTGTGTCATCCTCGGGAGCACAATCCAGGAACATCGCTGCCTCGAGATCCCACCGGGAAGCCCAGCGCCCCCATCAGAACGTGAGGGACCGGGCGCCTGGGCGGCTCAGGTGGTTAAGCGGCGGACTTTGGCTCAGGTCATGATCTCGCGGTTCGTGGGTTCGAGCCCCGCGTCGGGATCTCTGCTGTCAGCACAGAGCCTGGAGCCGGCTTCGGATGCTGTGTCTCCCTCTCTCTCTGCCCCTCCCCTGCTTGCAGTCTCTCTTTCTCTCAAAAATAAATAAACTCAAAGAAGAAACTGAGGGACTGATCAGTTAATACTCTTCCACTGGTTCCTGCCCCATTTGAGACCGTACTCATTACATGAAGTTTCCACACCAGGTTATGTCATTTAAATATGTGACAAGGAGATCAAAGTGTTATAGAAGCAAAAAAGAAATCAGAGACAAAGGCACAGACTTACACACACAAGGCCACCAGAGTCGCTACCAGACTCACTAAGGCTATGCTAGCAAACAGTCTTGGGGTGTGGCTTCCAGCCAGCTGTGCACCCATCACTTTGCTTGTCCGGGTTTTCTTCCTACACGTTCATTAGTTACCTTTCAAATACTTGGTTCACATAAACATCTCTGCAGCTCCAGGATCTCTGTCTTTTTTCTTCTTTTTTTAAAAAAAAAAGGTAAATACGGACGCCTGGGTGGCTCAGTCAGTTAAGCATCCGACTTTGGCTCAGGTCATGATCCCATGGCTTGTGAGTTCGAGCCCTGCATCAGGCTCTGTGCTGACAGCTCGAAGCCTGGAGCCTGCTTCAGATTCTGTGTCTCCCTCTCTCTCTGACCCTCCCCCACTTGTGCTCTGTCTCTCTTTCTCAAAAATAAACATTAAAAATTAAAAAAAAATGGGCAGAAGTGGAGCGCCAGGGTGGCTCAGTCGGTTAAGTGTACGAATTCAGCTCAGGTCATGATCTCACTGTCCATGGGTTTGAACCCCATGTTGGATTCTGTGCTGACAGCTCGGAGCCTGGAGCCTGCTTCGGATTCTGTGTTTCCCTCTCTCGCTGCCCCTCCCTGACTCACACTCTGTCTCTCTCTTTCTCAAAAATAAATCAACATTAAAAAAAATTTTTTTAGAAGTTAAATAGTCTTCTAGAGCCTAATATATCTTTTGGTGAAATCTACAGTGGCTTGTGCCAATCTCTACTCTTCTATTAAATACAATATTATATCATTTTAATGGCTTTAGCATTTCCTGGGCAGGGGTCTGCTGCTCACGCTTACTGTGGAATTTATGAGGTTTTCCTCCCTGGGAAAGCCAGCCTCTCGTCCACACCGCGTGAATTTTCCAAGACGTGGAACAGGCCCCCGTGGCCTGTCTTCACAATCCATTAGCGCGAAACATGCACTAAATATGTTCTTACAGTTTCCACTGTTCACAGATACTAGATTCCCCTTCTGGCATTCCTTGCCTCGTTTTGCTGCTAATTCTCACCCTCCAGCTTAAATGCCACGTTTTCCTGGCTAGACAGAGCCGGAAGGAAGAAAACAAGACAATTGTCACCGGGTATTTTCTTCTGTGTCTCTTTGAGACTCTGTGTACGTACCTGACCCCTAATTTCTTCAGATTCCAAACCCCATGTAATCCCAAGCCCCTTTTAACACCTGCCACATCCTCAGGCTGCAGGGCACTCTGGGGCCCAGCCTTCCCGACTCCCAGCTCCAGCTTTCCACACCTCCCTCCCTGGACAGGGGTGAGCGGACACCCCTGCCCACCTGGGCCCCGGCAAAGAAAGAACCCCGTGTAAATGACAAGGAAACCTGTGGCCCCGGGGATGTTGCCTCAAGATCCCAGCCGGCCTCCCCGGAGTCCTTCTTCCCCGGGGTCCCCTGGCCTCCAACCCCGCCTGCTACCTTTACAGACACCCCCGTCCGAGTCCTGGATCCTTCACCCGAGCGGCAGCACCCCGGCTGGCCCGGGATGTGTGGCAAGGACCTGGGAGCGTCCCCCAGTTCCCAGGAAAATGCTGTGGCCGCACGCGCGGTGACTGGTCAGGGCTCCTCCCAGGCTGGCAAAGGCGCTCACGAGAGAAACAAGCTCCGCGACCACTCCTCCACGTTTCTCAGGAATTTCTAACCGTTTGATCTTGTCTGTTACCTTAAACCCCACGAGCTCCGCCTTCCTGAAGCTGAAAGTAAGGTACAGCGAGGTCTGTTTAACCACACCGTCAGGACCCACGACGACACCACCGGCTCAACGGGATCGCTGCACTGAAATCAGACCATCCCCAGAGAAGCGGGAATCCCCGTACTAAGCTTTTATATCCAGGAACCCGAATTTCCCACGGACTACAGCAAACAGGAGGTTCCGTCAGCACTTTTATGCCTGACAACGAAACTGCCTCCCAATACTAGCACGGTTCTCGCTGGGACAATGGGCCCAAAATCCATTAACTGGGGCCTCTTACCACCCACTGTGAGCTTTCTATCAACTGTCTACTCTTCCCGGCACAGAACTGAAGCTCTACACCGAAGAAGACGAGGTGTAGAGGGAGTGATTAATTACTCCTCCCAAAGAGTTAGTGAGTGGCCATATCAATCTTCCCAGAAAGGTCTGTCTGTCCTGTCTGTCTGTCTCTCTCTCTCTCTCTCTCTCCCAGCCAGCTATCCATCCATCCAGTCAGCTAACAATGACATATCCTTGTTGACGATGAACTCCGTCCCCCAAATAAATGCTCTGGGCCCGACTGTGATGTGTGTAAACTCACTTTACTTGTCATCTTGGGCGGAAATAAAGCAGAATGCGTTGTCTTCACAAATCATTAGGCTCGAATTATAATGAATTAGCGTGTTCATCACTTTCCCTGCTCTCAGCAAGGATCTCTCACGTGCTCAGCCCGGATCTAGACACATGCCCAACGTGTAAGAAGACACATAATTAGATATTCTTGATACTAGGCGGGTATAATTTGGGGAGCCCTAGCAAAGATCCTGGATAAAGATAAAAAGGAACGCTCCAGGGGCGCCTGGGTGGCTCAGTCGGTTAAGCGTCCGGCTCACGGTTTCGGCTCAGGTCGTGGTCTCACGGCTCATGGGATCGAGCCCCGCGTGGGGCTCTGTGCTGACAGCACAGAGCCTGCTTGGGGTTCTCTCTCTCGTCCTCTCTCTCTGCCCCTCCCCCTGCACATGCTCTCTCTCTCTCTCTCTCACAATGAATAAAGTTTAAAAAGAAAATGAGAAATCTGTCAAGTGACTTTTCCGCTTTCGCTGCTTTTCCTCTGAGAAAAGTGATATAGGTAGGCAGCACATTTCCAGACCGCTAACGTCGCGGGAGAGGGAAAAACGTGCCAGACGGGAGGCTTCGTGGGAGACGCTCCTGTGAAAGGCAATTTTGGAGCTAAGTGGATTCTGCGTCTGAGCTCCAGATGAATGTCAGAGCGAGAGTAACCGAGAATCCACTTCCAACCGCCCGAGCGTGGCCGACGGCTGGGGGGCCGTGCGGCGACAGCCCACGCCACCCCCGTCCCAGCCGGGTGGCCCACGGGGCGCTCCTCCCCCTGCTCCAGTCCCTCTGCCGTGCGTTCCCACCAGAAGCACCGTAATTGCTGGAAAAGAGAGAAAATCATGAAGCCGACAGCGGGTTGCAAGCCATCCCAGGGGGCTTTCTCTTCCAGAAAACAAACCGTAATTCTGCAGCCGCGTCTCTCGTCACATACCCGAAAAGCCCCAGCAGGAGGGCCGTAGCTGCCAAGTTCTTTCGGAATGTGAACGCCGTCAGCTGGAAGGCGGCAATGACGGTGACGCACAGGCCCACGGAAACCAGGTAAAAGATCTGGGGAAACAAGAAAAAGGGGGTGGCATCTCGAACGGTCTGTAAAGTGGGGTTCGCCCCCAGGAGTCACCATCCTGGCGGGACTGTGTCCCCACTGTGTCCCCACCCCCCACGCATATGCTGAAGCCCTGGGACCTCCGGAAGGCACTGTATCCAAAGACATGCCTCGAAAGGGGCAATGAAGGTACAGGAGGTCCCTGCAGCCACCCTGATCTGACATGACTGGTGTCCTTGTAAGAACAGGACACACGGAGGGATGACCACGTAGGACACGGGGAGGGAGCACCACCCACGCGCCCGGGACAGACGCCTTGGGAGGAGCTGGCCCGACCACGCCTGGATCTCAGACTTCAGGCTCCAGCACATGGACAGACAGACCGCCCGTCGGGGGTCTGCGGGAAACTACTGCAGCCACTGCCCCCTGCCCCCCTTGGGACGGGTCCGGGAACCCAGACACCTTCCAGGACACGTGGCTTCTTCCCACACCTGGACTCGAGGACAGTAAGGCAGAGCCCGCCTTACAGACCCCTCCCGGGGGCCCCCACACTGATCAGGGTGGCCCAGGAAAGGCCACACGCCTGCTGCTCTCCTCCTGGAGCCCCTCCCAGAGCCTTTTCTCACACCATCCACAGGGCTGCCTCCTCCCTCTCAGAGCTCAGCTCCCACGCTGTCCCCCTGAGAGTCCTTCCCCAGCCTCCTGATCTAAGTCACCCTCTCAATAACTCTAGTCCCAAGCCACCCGGATCTTGTGTGTCGGTCTGTTTCCTGCTTCCCCTGGTGAGAATACAGTCTCCAAGGGGGTGGAAAACTTCTCTGCCTTGGTCACGGCTTTATCCCCAGCACCACGGACACTCCCTGCCCCGGTAGGGATGCCTAACTACCCACTAAATGAGCGATTTAATCCATGTAACAGGCAAGAAACAACTGGTTGAAGATGGGGCACAGTCACCCAGGAAGAAAGCCCTCCTCCCTGCCCTTGAGCCCCAAGGCAGGCATCGCAGGGCAGAAACATACTGAGCGGCAGGGACAAGGGGATAATCAGGTAAGGGCTGCAGAAAGGGGGAGAAGGACTGCTGGGCTCCGGGAGACACCCGCCCCCACCTCGCACGCTCCTCTCTCCCGGGACGCCTACTCCTCCTCCCCCGGGAAAGCTGCGGTCACGAGGACAAGCTATTGCTTTTCTACGAGGAGGACCTTGAATCCAGATCAATGCCTGCAAAGGGTACCGGTGCTGTCCTCCGGACGGAAGACAGTGACCTGGAGGGCGGAACACCTGGAGAACACATCAGGCTGTGGTCGGGGTGGGGGGTGGGGGTCACGTGCATGTGGACGGTGGGTCAGTTCTAATGCTTTTTATCACCTCCCCTTCCGGCCCCTTGAAAAGAGCACATCACAGAGGATTATAGGTCTCATCTTCCCGGTAGGAGACTCTGCATTCGCGGGCAGGTCCGTGAGTTCCCAGAGCTCCCGTGTGTGTGGCTGGTTGGTCCTCCTTCTCAGGAAGCCATCCGCCCCAGACGACAGACGGACACTGGACCTAAACCGCTCTTACCAACGCAATGACCCGGTCTTCTGTGGACAGTCTGCGGCGGGGGTCTCCTAACACACGCACACGCACACAGCCCTGGCATACAGGCACGCAGCACGCCGTTCCCAGTTCCTACCATGTCATACAGGAAGTTAGCGAGCCAGTACGTCCTGTAGCCGAGGCCACTTATGTGCTGCAGTCTCTTGGCTCCGGTCACCCTGTCCCTCACCACGGAGCTACCGATGGACGCCGACAGGATGGAGAAGCCCAGCACGATGCAGAGGGCGACGCCACACTGACGGATGCTCTCCATGCTGCGGGCACAACACAACAGCTCGTCAGGGTCACAGGAAGGGCACGCGTCTTCTTTCCCTTGGTGACAACCAGTGATGAGGGGGAGAACACTGAAAACCACTAATCAGGAACTTAGGGGGCGCAGGTCACGCTGGCTAAGCGCGAGGACTCTGCCCCTGAGTCCCCTCAACGGCCCTTTGAGGAGGGGTGGGCGATGCTCCCAGCTTCTAGAAGGCACAACTGAGGGGTGCAAAGTGAGGGGACATTTCAGAGTCTGCCCATCTCGGAGTTCACTCTAGACTAAAATGATAAACTTCCGCAGCGTGGCGTCCACAGGGAGCCGTGGCCTCCGGCCACGCCAGAACCACATGCATCTGTATGCTGGGACACCTGCAGGGACGGGGAGGGGGCATTAGCTGTGGATCCACAGGTGGCTGGCCCATCTCTGAATTTTGTCTCTCAAAATATCAAAACAATCTTGTAACAGAGAGAGGTGTAGTAATAATTGTGATAACACACACAGTGTACTTTCTTGGTCATTTTTTAACCGGACTGACCCCTCCCTAGCCACAATCAGCGCACGCAGGTGGCCGACGGAAAGACACCGCTCATTGCAAAGTGTCCACTGGGTGGCATCTTCTCTCACCCAACGAGCCCACAGCTACACTTGTGGCCAGTGTCAGCTGCACCACGGGGAAGGGAGAGAGGAAAGGAGAAGACAGGAAGAAGCATCCCAGCTTCTAGGAGGGAACGGGAACTAACACTTCGCTCTGAACGGGGAGATGAGCGGCTTTATCACCACCCGTGACTCCATGTGTCTGTGAGCAAAGTCTGGCATGGGGAACTCTCCAGAAGGCCTCACTATGCTCACTACATGAACACCGTGTTTAAGACTTAGCCCAGGTGGGACGCCTGGGTGTTTCAATGGCTGAACATCCGACTTTAGCTCAGGTCATTCATGATCTCGAGGTTCGTGAGTTCGAGCCCCGCGTCGGGCTTTGTGCTGACAGCTCAGAGCCTGGAGCCTACTTCGGATTCTGTGTCTCCCTCTCTGCCCCTTCCCCACTCATAATCTCTCTCTCTCCCTCTCTGTCTGTCTGTCTGTCTCTCTCTCAAAAATAAATAAACTCTAAAAACATTTTTTAAAAAAAGAATGTACCCCAAGTGCTTGGCTGGCTCAGTCAGTGGAGCGTGTGAGCCTTGATCACGGGGTTGTGAGTTCGAGCCCCACATTGTGGGTAGAAAGGACTTAAAAAAACAAAATCTTTTTTTAAAAAAAGCCATTCTACCCCAAAAAAGTGTCTGGAAGATGTGGGGCCCCTGAACTTCGGGAAGTTCACTCCCTTAGACAATTTTGACTTAGAAAAACCGGGGTGTGTAGGATAAGCTCATGTTTTAAACTCGGTCAGTGCACATTCCCTTCTTAACACTCATTTTCTTTCCACTTTGGAAAGAAGCGCCCAAGCCAGCACCACTCCGCACAAATGCAGCAGGCCGGCACCCTGGAGCCACCCAAAGACTCTGTTCCACCCTCACCCAGTAGTCCCAAGACTCACATCTTGTCCTCGTTCAGCAAGGCCCCTCCGTACGGGTGGCTGTACAGAGTCACTCCTGTGAAGGAAAAATGGAGAGATGAGCCCTCTGCCCGCACGGTGAGCAGACCCCGTGCCCATGAGACGCCTCCTGTCCACTCGGTCCAGGCGTGACCCACGGGGACCCAGAAGGGCAAATGCACTGTGCATCCTGGCCAGTGCGGGGACCCTGCAGTCCTGTTGTCAGAAACAACCAGCACGTTCAGGACGTGCCTCGCACGGCAGGCGCGGGGCTGATGTTTTATGGCCCAATCCTTATAAGCATCCCTGTGGCGGAAATGATACATTAGCCACATTTTGTGGGGGTGGAGGAACGGACTCAGGAAGACTAAATTACAACAGGCAAGGGGATTATCCGATGGAACCAGGGCAATAATCAAAACTTCCCCTCTCGACCAAGCCACGTCTAGACAGAGCGAAAACCGAACCGTCTCAATGGCCCAGCTGCGTGCGTGGAACCCCTTCTTCGGTTTTTCGTCGTTCGACTTCCGGGGGCTTGTGCGTTAGTGTAGACAACAGCCAACACGGAGAAATCTCCACCAACTTCTCAGTTTTAAGGATCTTACCATAAAGGCTGCTCGTGTCGTCACACGGCCTTCCCCACGCCAGCCGATGGCAGCCCGTTGGGTACCCAGGACTCCGGAACTTGAGGCAAACGACTTGTGTTTCACCTTATTGTCCAACATGAGCCAGTCGGTTTCCCTCCTCGGATTGGCTGTTTCAAATGCCCGCAGCTACATGTGTGGGGGCCACCTCCACGGGCACGGTTCCTGGGCAGCCTGTGTTCCTCTTCCCTTTGGGCTCCCTTAATGAAGCCCATTATCGTGTTTTGCATTCTCTTACGGCGGCATATTAAATCCTTCCAGAAACACCGCAGGGGTAGGAGTAAACATAAATAAATTAAAAGGTACAGAACTGAAAACCGCTACAGTTCTCCAAACACCCCACGGCTTTGCCACCAAAGAGTCCTGACTTCCATTCACGGGCCACCTGCTCCCCCCTCCGGTGATGCCAGCCTTTCCCCATCCGTCGTGGACTCAGCCACAGGCCGAAGCAACTTCTCTCACAGCAGAAAGAATGGTGGAGCCTCCTGGTTCAGCAAGCCCACTGTGCAGTGTTCCAGAATGATTTCTTTGACTTTAAATTACTATCTTCCAGATGTTCTGCTGGGGGCTCCCACGGTGTGTGCCGAATGCCGGCCGCGCGGTTTCCCAGATCTCATCATGCACTGGATTTATTTACACGTGTGTCCTGAACGGAGTTGTGTGGTCTTGCCTCCCTGCCTGTCTGGACCCGTAACACCTGTTTTCCTCCCATCTGTCTCTTTCCCTGAGCTTAGCGTCACCCCTCCTCACAGTACATGCCAGCCCCCACACCCTCTAGCTCGAGGGCGGCCCTGCTCATGCTGTGCAGGGACACACACCGTCAGCAGGCTGTGCAGAGGCTTACAAAGCTGTGGGGCCCTGCCAGACGCGGCAAGTGTCCCGCTGGGTGCTGGGAGCAGGAGGCGTGTGTATTCAGTGCTTCGTGTGGCTCCTGGCTGCGCACAGGAATGAGAGCTTTCTAGATCAGACAGCATGCAGAGAAACGCGGTTAGCTGACAAGGGCTTGGGAAGCGGATGCTTCTAGAAATATGGGAGGATCTTGGACTCGATGAACCTGAAGATACAAACACACTCACTGGGGCGCCTGGGTGGCGCAGTCGGTTAAGCGTCCGACTTCAGCCAGGTCACGATCTCGCGGTCCGTGAGTTCGAACCCTGCATCAGGCTCTGGGCTGATGGCTCAGAAACAGGAGCCTGTTTCTGATTCTGTGTCTCCCTCTCTCTCTGCCCCTCCCCCGTTCATGCTCTGTCTCTCTCTGTCCCAAAAATAAATAAACGTTGAAAAAAAATTAAAAAAAAAAAACACACTCACACACACACACACTCGGACAAGACACAGCATGACGCACCTTCTGACAGCTAGAGAACCACCACGAGGCAAGGAAACCAACTCGGTCTATAATGTTCTGGAGGATAGATTTTGTCCAAGGAGCCAGGTTCAAAACATATAGCAAATCACATGACTAGAGGGCTGGCGCGGCGGTCCCTCTGACCTCTGGGGCTTCCGGGGAAGAGGGCACGGGGGTGTGTGTGCGTCCGCCCCAGACCGTGAGGCTGGCCCTGACGATTTGCACGCTTCTCATGAACACGAATCGCACGCGCAGTGCCGTCCTGATGCCGTGAGCCGTTCTGGTGACCTGTCGGAGCGGATGGGGTCCTGGGGCCCCTCAAAGTTACAGCCAGCCGGTCAGAGGGAGGGGCGGCCTGGGACCCTGGGGGTGTAGCTGGTATCTGAAGGCTGCCGCCCTGTGGGGTCTGCGCTCCCTGCAGGCGGTTAGTACCTGGACTGAACCGCAGCTCTCCTACTTGGGATGAAGCAGGATCCTGCTCCCGGAGCTCGATTTCCCTCCTAGTCTGGGAGAAACGCAGGCCCAGCCAGGAGTCCCCAGCTCATCCAGGACCATTAATGTCCCCATCGTGCCCCCAGTCACCAGACTCAAACTTACGTCATCCTCACCCCGTCCCCCGTCATCCCCCGCGACACATCCGAGAAGATGTCAGGGTCTCTCCCCTTCCACGCCCCCCCCCCACCACACATCACACCCCTGCTCTGGACCACGGGACACACACACCTCTCCCCAGCATCCCACCCTTCCCCCCCAGCAGCTCCAGAGGATTTCCAAGGAGAAATGTAAAGAAAACACAGAGTCTCTATTTTTTTTTTTAACCTGGACATAAGACACCTGCCTTTAGAGTAAAGTCCAGAGTCTCACGTTATCCGACTCCCCCACCATTCCCAGCGGACACACAGGATGGCCACCACGGTGTCCCCGGCTGCAAGTGTTTCCCCTCTTCTTACACAGAGGCTCCGACTTAATGCAAGTTCTCTGATGGTACGACAGTGACATGCATACATGTTCTCTTGAACAGAGATCTCTTCCCGCGCTGGTGACACTCGCTAGGACCTGAGCTGCTCCCAGGCAGCCTCGTGGTCACAAGGGTCAGCAACTGAGGCCCTGACCACCCTTCTGCTCCCACACAGCCGCTCGGCTTCTCATCTTCAGGTCCACATTCAACCAGTTACATGAGACATTCGGCAGCTTATTATACAACAGGCTTTGTGAGAAGAGCGTTTTACCCGCCTGTAGGCTCGTGTAGGTGTTCCCAGCACATTTAACGCGGGCCAGGCTCAGCCGTCATGTCTGGGACGGTGGGTGTGTCAAATTCACCTTCTGCTTATGATGTTTTCGACTTCAGATGAGTTTATCGGGACAAAACCCCCTTGAAAGTGGAGGAAGGTCTGAGCTTCTCTGCCCAGCCCCCCTCCCTTCTTGCAGAGGCTTCCTGAAGATGCTAATTTGGGAGCACCTTCCCGAAGAGGTGGGGCCGCAGGGGGAAGAGAAGGCGGTCCTCAAGCCCTGAGCCCTTCCATACTTGTGATCAGAGAGTAGGGGCTGGCATCCGAAGTAGATGAAAACCCCCCTGAGGCTCTGTGCTGTCCGTCCTTCAGGCCGCAGGGCACCTGTGTGAGCAGCCCTGTCACATCCGTGTGAGGACGCCCGTCTGCGTCTCCTTCACATCCGCAGAGCCACGGCGCAGATACCGGAGACAGCCTGTGCCGGAGCTGGGGTTCCAGACTCCGGCTGCAGGGGCCGCCCCTATTTTCTCCCCTCCCTTCCGCAGATGCTTCCGATTTTCCAAGGAATGTCTGTGTGCAGAGGGAGGGGGACGAGGCCGCAGGTCCAAAGTCCCCACCTTGCTCCTTCTACAGTGTAAAGCTGCCAGCATTTTGGGGGTGTGTTCAATTATAAAATGTTAAACTACCACGGTCGGGTTCTTATTTTGATCGGGTTGCGTGAACATCTTTTCTTAACTTCAAACTGTTGGGTCATTGCCGGGAGATCAAAAACTACCCTAATATTGGCTTTCTGTCCGCCCGTTCCTCTGTTACGAATACACTGCCTTTCATGGTCGCACATACCCTGGACCTGTCATCCTTCCCTGGCTTTAATGGAGGAGGCGGGAATACACCTGGCCCTCGACCCACAGACGGAGCGAGCGATGGCTCCTGTGCTCAGCAGTCCCGATGTGCCAGACCCACGGCCGGACGTTTTCAGGACACAGTCTCTCACTCGGTAATCGGGCGATGAGCTCTGCGATGCACAACCCAGCAGAGTGCGCAGGAAGATCCTTGTGAGTCAGCTTGCAGCCTTCAGGAACCGGAGTCCCCTCCGGGGAAACGGAGCCCCGAGAAGCCTCCCGGTGCGGACACACCCTTGACTTCCAGAAGCTGAAACAGCAGCACATGACTGTGGCAACTGTCCCCAGCAGGTGACCTGTTCCTGTTCCTGACAGAGGCAGGACCCCTAAGTCGCCTCCCAGCACACAGGGCACCGGGACCCTTCCCTGTGCAAGGGACACGCTGGGTGCCACAAACACGCTAACACAGAACAAGAATCCCACCAGGGCAGCAGGGGACAAGCAGGAGCACTTCACCAACGGGCCGCAGGAGAGGAGCCGTTGCGTCAGCCGTCCTGCCCTGTCTGTCTGTCCTGCTCTGGAAGCTGAGCCGCGTAGGCTCTGACTACCTGGCTCTGAGAAGGACCAGGCTACCCCAGCCCCCACCCTCCGGGCCCTCCCCCTCAGTGATTCAGAGAGGTCACAGCTTCTCATCCTGTGCTAGCTTCCAAGAGTCCTACAATTTACATATTTTACATATGGTAAATATTTAAATACAATCTTTTGAAGAGCACACAGGCTGCCTCCTTGCCCGGCAGGAAGCCCCAACAGCCAGAAGGCAGCCGGCCCTCCAGCTCAGGGCTCCTGGCACAAGGGTCCTGGGGAAAAAAAAATTTAATGTTTATTGCTTTTTGAGACAGAGAGACAGAGACAGAGACAGAGCGTGAGCAGGGGAGGGGCAGAGAGAGAGGGAGACACAGAATCCCAAGCAGGCTCCAGGCTCCAAGCTGTCAGCACAGAGCCCGACCCGGGGCTCAAACCCACCGACTGTGAGATCATGACCTGAGCTGAAGTTAGACGCTTCACCAACTGAGCCACCCAAGTGCCCCTTTAATTTTTTTAAGTCTATTTACTTTCAGAGAGAGAGAGAGAGACAGGGCGTGAGCGGGGGAGGGGCAGAGAGAGAGGGAGACACAGAATCCCAAGCAGGCTCCAGGCTCCGAGCCATTAGCACAGAGCCGAATGCAGGGCTGAAACCCACAAGATCATGACCTGAGCCAAAGTCAGATGCTTCACCGACTGAGCCACCCAGGTGTCCCTTTAATTTTTTAAGTTTATTTACTTTGAGAGAGAGACAGAAAGTGCATGAGCAAGGGAGGGGCAGAGAGAAAGAGAGAGAGAGAGAGAGAGAGAGAGAGAGAGAGAGAGAATCCCAAGCAGCTCACAAGCTGTCAGCGCAGAGCCTGATGCAGAACTCGAACTCATGAACCGTAAGTTATCATGACCTGAGCTGAAACTAAGAGTCAGACTCTTAACCGACTGAGCCACCCAGGTGACCACAGGCACCTCTTTAAAAGGCCGCCATCACCCCAAATCTCCACCATGAAAGTGAGAAACGCTCTCTGAAAAGCAAGATCCAGAGGAAGGGCTGTGCAGCGTGGTGCTCCAGAAGGAAGCCATCAGATGACCAGGAGAACCCTTCAACTTGCTTTCTGAGGCTTGAGCCCCACTGGGGTCTTCTCACCAGTTTAGGTAAGAGGACAGCACATCAGTGTCAGACCGGAACCAAGAACATTCTGGTTTTGTTCTGCTCTGGGGGACGGGAATCCGGGCACCGACCACAATGGTGGGTTGGCTGGGATTTGACGCCTCCTTTCAACAAGCCCCCCCACCCCCGCCATGCAGAGTCCCTGGTGCCCAGTGGGGACACACAGGAGGTGTGTGTCCCAGGAGGTCAAAGAGGAGGCGGCCCCAAGGAGGGAGCAGGTGGGGAGTGAGACCTCCCCCCTCCCCGGGAAGGACCCTGCCGATGACACAGGTTCCCTGTGCAGTGTGAGCAGCCCCCTGGCCGCAGACAGAAGCAGCGGGGGGAGGGGGTGCCCAGCAGGAACCCCGGCGGCTCTTTGGCTTACAAATGCTGCTAACTTTCACAATCTGCTAGCTTGCAATATGCTGTCACTACTTTCTGTAGGAGAGGCTCTGTGGGAGCAAACGGATTTCAAATCCAAACGAACGTCTCTCTACACGCGTGCTGAGATTTTGCTTGTGTTTTGCAAAAAGCGGGAGAGACCGAGAGTAAGTGAGGGTCACATGTGTGTCCATTTTCTCAAAAGTGAAAGCGCCATCAGAGGAAAGGACAGAGTAGGCGGCCCTGTACCTCCCGCGGGTCCCGAGTTTCCCCAGACCCCGGAACGAGAGGCACAGGCGCGTGCATGACCGCTTGCCCTCCGCTGCCTTCTCAGCTCCGCCAGCTGCTCCTTAAAACAGGAACTACAGAAATCAGAGCTCCTTGGGGCGCCTGGGGGGCTCACTCAGGTGAGCGTCTGACTTGAGCTCAGATCTCACGGTTTGTGGGTTCGAGCCCCGCGTGGGGCTCTGTGCTGACAGCTCGGAGCCTGGAGCCCGCTTCGGATTCTGTGTCTTCCTCTCTCTCTCTGCCCCTCCCCTGCTTGTGCTTTGTCTCTCTCTCTATCTCAAATATAAACATTAAAAAAAAAATTTTTTTTAAGCAATCAGAGCTCCTCCTGCATACCCACAGACACAGGGCGGGGACTTGACTGTCTCGCAGATGGGCCCCTTCCCCCTCCAGGACAGGGCTTGACTTAGAGATGGGGCATCTTTGGGCATGGGAGGCAGGCACGGGGAAGAAAACCGAGGCAGAGGGAAGTTCTATCGACTTATCTAAGGCCAAACACAGCACAGTGAGATCTACAACCCTGATTTTCTGGATCCCAGTTTATCCATTTTACGTGCAACTAGAAAAATCATTTGCAGCCTTTGATGTTCTCCTTGCAAAAACCACATTATCGCAATGGACAATCTCCATAATCGGGTGGTGATTCCCATCGTATTATGTGTGTTCAGAACTGTATTTAGGTGACAACAGCCTTGTGATGGGATCTGGGGCTGATGATGCTGGTGAGGAGTCCATGGTGAGGGGTCCGGGCTCTTCAAGGAAGGGACAGTGGTTTCAGCCCCCGAGGAGAGGGGCTCTCATGCATCGCATCAAAGGTTCCCAGAAGGAGGTTTCAACATGTAAATTCTGAATACGCTTGATTTTTCTTCGTTTGATTACTCTTACCATTTATGTTTCAGCTTCTCCACGAGCTGGCCCACGGCCACATACCAATGTATAACATCAGCTCCCTCATTTAGTATTCTCACCATGCCTTCCAGACTCTGTATATCTGTCATTTGTAAAAATGCACATCTGTGCTTTTGTCTCGTATCCACTCTGACAAAAGATGCTTGTCTCCAATTCAACAGTCACTGCTGGGTCCCTTCCTCTTATAAAACGGACATCTCTGTGCGCATTCACACCCAGATGTCTGTAAGCATCTCCAGCAGAAGAACAGAGTTGCCTTCACATCGATATATGCGCAAAGGACTGTTTTCTTTCAGTTAATTTGCTGTGAGCCATCGGCGCGGGGTGGGGGAGGGAGGTTGGGGGGGGGGGGGGCATGAAGGAAAAAATGTTCGTTCAGTCCAACGAAGTATTAAGAGAAACGTATGCAATCCAAGAGCTGTTTCAATGGCTTTCTCTCTGTGTTCCTCCTCTTAATCTCTCCTGGAAAAAAGACTCTTTTTCCCCTCAATATTGAGGTTAATTATTACTCTTCCCAAGGAATAAATAGATGCCAACTGTAAAAAGTTTTAAAATAAAGAGTAAAATTAAATCCTAACCTACTTTGAAACCAGCCAGAGGGAATCATTGTTTGCACATTGATATTAATTATTTCTAAATGCCCAAGGTTTTCTCGACATACGCGTGTTACTATCGAATTATGTTTCCCATTCTTCATCTTCGACTCCATCGATCGTTCTCGACCTTCAAGTAATGTTTTCATCACACACACACACCTGCACCTGTGTGATCCCCTGGAACCAATGTCCATCAGGTTCTTTGATTCGTTCTGTGGATTCAGTGTTTTCCTGATCTTACTTTTGGTTAATCTCTCACATGACTGTCCTTCGGCATTCTTTTTTATTAGGAATATATCTACAACCTGTTGGGATAAGCGCTGGGTGCTGTACGTAAGCCAATTTGACAATAAATTATATTCATAAAAAAAGAATATATCTACAGCATGTTTTTTGAGCCACGTCCAACATAAGTGTATCTTTGAGGCTTGTTTACTTTGAGACAACATCTCCATTAGGTACAGAATTGGGGGTGTACCTTTATTTTTCTTTCCGTATTCTGTAGGCAGTATTCCCTTACCCTCTGGCTTTTGAGGTTGTGATTAAAAAGGAAGAGACCAGGTTCTGGTTTCTCTAAGATGGGTTAGCCCCCGTCTTGCCAGGTCCCCTCCCTCATGAGGACCCAGACATCACACACCAGCTGGAAAGAAAGCGGCAGGTGTCTGGGGCCCTCGGGACGTGGGGAACAGCGTGGCGGGTGGCAGTGAACTTCCTGGTGTCCTTGCAGCTTCCCGTGTATCCCAGACAAGCCACTACAGAAGCCCGCAAAACGGGAACCGTCAGGAGCAGTAGAATGTGACAGCCACACGTGTCTACCCAGAACCACTGCCGAGGAAACTAGATGGAGGGATACACTGAGGACAGCGCAAATAAATCAAAACAGAATCCCGAAAAGCTGATCAAGCCTCTCAAAGGGAAGCAAGAAGAAACAGAGGAAACAAAATCAACAATTAAGTGTCAGAATTAAGCTCACGTGTGGGTAAAGCCCATGCAACGTGAGCATGTCTGTCAAAAGGCAGAGCTCGGTACGGTGTGAGCCCCAACCTTCAGAGCCTCAAAATACCAGAATCAAAACTTTACCCCGCTGAAAGGAGACATGGACAAATCCACCGTTATATTTAGGCATTTCAATACCTCCCCCTCTGCATTTATGGAACCCTCGGACAGAAAACCAGCCAAGATATGGATGCACTGGAGCCCACAACCACCCACAGAGCCGTGGAATACACATTTCGAATCACCCGTGGAAACGGCACCAGGACAGACCACATCTGGCTGGACCTCAGAACAAACCTCAGCCAAACCTAAAATAATTAAAATATGCAGAATGCATTCTCTGACCACAGTGAATCGAACTAGAAATCAATGAGAGAAAGACAGCAGGCAAATCTCAAAAACCTAGAATTTAAACAACGCTCTTCGAAATAACCCCTGGGTGAAAGAGGAGGTCTCAGAGGGAATTTTTCAGAGTCAGAAGCTGGTCTTTTATTTGTATTAATTTAAAACTAATTGGATTTTGCTATTTATAGCTTTATTTTAAAAAAATGCTGCCTTTATCTTTGAACCTTTGAACATTCAGCAGGATTGCTTATCGATGATTCCTATTTCCAGAGCTCCCAGCTCAGGAATTTTGCCAGGATCACAGCAAACCCTCCCACTGGCCCAGACTTGTTTTGTTTGGTTCTTGATGATGGTTTTCTTCTGACATCGCTGTTTGTTCCCTTAATCAGTGTCCGTCCGCTTCCTTTCTCCCCCTAATTCCTCTGCTTCTCTTCCCGGTGTCAGTTCTGCTATCATCTTTTTACTCTGTGTTCTTAGAGAATATTTCGTGGTTACCCCTTTACATCAAAAATTCTGAGTGAGGGAGAGAGCTCGGCAATCAATAATGTGCTTCTCTGTATCCAGGGAAAATGTGTATTACCATCTGGTCTTAGCCAGTTCCTTTGTTACTGAAATGTATCTGACATGGAACATTGTGTCCGTTTAAGGTGTACAACTGCGGATTCGATACATGTATATACCGCAGGATGCTTGCCGTGGGATAACAGCCAGCTTTCTTTTTCATCTCAGCCTGGCCTCTCTGTCTTATCTGTCTTCTCGTGTTTCCCAGAGTTCACACATTTCCTGGTGCTCCTGTGGGGGTAAACTCACAAGACGTGTCCCAGGACAAGACCTTCTGGGGGTGAGCAGCGTCCCCTCCCAGGGGCGTGGGGCATTTCCCGGTAGCCAGGCTGGGTGTGACTGCTGTGACTTGTCCGTCTGTTGCTGTCCCTCCTTGATCTGGGCAAAGGGGAGGCTGGTCCTGATGCTGCTCTGAGCTTGGAGTCCTCACATCCTAGGATGTCTCCGCACCATCCCCACGTGCTCTCGAGTATCTCCAGACCCTTAACGTTCAGGCTGGAGGTCACTGATGACAGCTGGTTCCCGATACCCGCAAGCTGTTCCTTCAGCAGCTCTGCTAAACAGATCTGACATGACCTCCAGTTCTCACGCTGGGGGTCTCTCGTTAGGAACTGGGGGTGCGTGCCTGGAGGCTTGATCTTAGTGTAAGTAATGCAGGGCAAGCCATTATCTGTGTCACTCCTTGCTCCTGGGCTCATCCTTGCCCTGACTACGGGCACATCATCATCCCCACAAGCAAGCTGTGCTGACCTTGCCCACTTCCTCCCCGGGGCTCCTGGCACCCCAGTGAGCTGTGGCCTCCAGAGGATACAGATGGAAAGGGAGCAATGAGGAGGAAGCCTGGGTGGGAAGGAGAAGAAGACGTTTTTCTGGCTCTGGACGCACAGCTGTCCCGCCCTGCCCCCAGCAGGTGTCTCAAGGTGGCAGGTGGTCCCAGCACGTGAGCACAAGGGAGCAGTGAGGGTGAGACTCTTTACCTGATCCCCACATACTCTTTATCCCCCTGCCTCAGGGATGAAATTATCCTCGAGGCCTGAAGGTCCCCAGGGTGGCCCGGTGTTTCCCAAACTTGGCTGTCCATGGGCATCACCTGGGTCATTTAAAATCTCCTGACATTCAGATCAGAATCTCTCTTGGGTCTGCAACGGAAATCTGTATTGCTCAAAATTCTCAGGTGACCCCAATGTGCACACAGTGGGACCACTGTGGATCTAGCCCACACGATCCACAACAGCCAAACTAGGGTAAGAGCCCAGGTGTCCGTCGACTGATGAACTGATAAGGACACCAGTCTAGACGCAGACGTAGATAGATGTAGACGTAGATGTCATAGATATAGATATAGATATAGATATAGATATAGATATAGATATATACATACAAAGGAGTATTACTCAGAGATGAAAAAGAATGTCAGATGTTTTGCCATTTGCAAAAACATGGATGGAACCGGAGGGTATTATGCTGAGCAAAATAAGCAGAGGAAGACAAATACCGAAAAACCACTCGTATGTGGAACTTAAGGAACAGCAGATGAACGTAGGGGAAGGGAAGGAAAAATAAGTTAAAAACAGAGAGGGAGGCAAACCATAAGAGACTCTTACATACAGAGGACACACTGAGGGTTGATGGGGGGGAGGTGGCCGGGGGATGGGCATTAGGGAGGGTGCTTGTGGGGATGAGCGCTGGGTGTCATATGTCCTGAAGCCAAGACTACACTATACGTTACCTGACTGGAATTTAAATAAAAACCTGGGGAATAAGACAGAAGAGAGCAGCTAGAACAGGAAGAACTCAGACACAGGGTACAGGACTGAAGGGTCATGTGAGGTGGCCTGTGAGGGACAGACAGGGTTGGCTTGGTGTTTTGGTTTTGGTCTTCTGTGAGTTCCCCCAGGGGGGATGGCGGACAACTGGACAGCATAGGGGACACACGTACAACGGGGGAACGAGCCGTGCAGATGGAGAGAAGATCCTGGGGAAGGGAACACGGGAACCTGTGTGGACGATGGCCAAGGGCCCGTGTGGCTGCCCGGGGAGGGGCGAGATGAGGGGCTGAGCTGGGGGGACCCTGTGGGTCACGGTGAGAGTCTGGCTTTTATCGTAAGAGATACAGGAAGCCAGAGGGATGCCATGATCACAGGGACAGGTCCACCGAGGGCACTTCCGGAGACCTAAGCCTTGGGGCCAGGGTCAAGGGGAGCACAGGGGCCCCACAAGGGGCTGGGGCCGGCACCAGGCAAGAGCAGGTGGTGGCCCGGGCCGGGTGAGCATTGGTGAAAATAGGCACACTCAGGATCTCAAGTGCAGAAGGGACAAGACTTGCCAAATGCCCATGGGGTGTGCATGGAAAAGCAAAGTTCAGATCTGGGGTTTGACCTCAACTGATGACTGAATTTCCCTGGGAACCCTGAGAAGTGTTATGTGACACGCAGCATGGCTAGGCTGCCGATGCAGAGCCCAGGAAGGAACAAAGGCTCTGACGTGGAATCCACTCCACGTCCCTCTCATCCCTGGGCGAGCTCCCACACCCACGCCTGTGTCCCAGGCTGCAGGGAGCACTGGTAAAGTCCCTGTCCTGATCCCCAGGCGGGTCTGGCCACGCTGCAGTCATGGAGCACAACACCTGGGCGGCACTCACAGCCAGGCAGGAGGAGAGCTCTGCCTGGGAGAACTCACGGTGGGTGTGTACGAGACACATGTATTCCTCGTAAGTCAGCGCACGCCTGCCAGTAGTTGACAAAATCCTGCCCGTTGAATGGGCCACCCATAGTCTGCCCTATGTTGAGTTTTATGCTTATAATTACGGGCTCTGACAAGCCGCCAACCCCCTGGGACCCAGCAAGGTGGCCGACCTGGGCTCTGGAGACTCCTATCGGGTGGCCTGGGTCAGCAGCCAGAAAGTCCCTTCATCTCTAAGGCAGGGATGTCTGTGTCCCCAAGACCCTGTCACGGGACCGCAGTGATGAGAGCAGGCTGCGTGTCTGTGCGGTACAGTGATCACGCATTCAGCTGGCGGTGCCTGGGCTGGGGTCCGGTTCTGGGGGGGGGGGCACTGGGGCACAGGCTCTGGGGGGGCCACTGGGGCAGAGGCTCTGGGGCCCAGTTTTGGGGGGCTGGCGGGACACAGGCTCTGCTCTCAGGGGCTCATCCAAGCTCCACGCGAGGCAAGCGGTTGTTTGTCTGCAGCCACGGAGCACACAGCTGCAGCCCGGCTTATCCCCGGATGAACAAGAAGCGTCCAGGACGTAGAGAGCATTTCTGCTCAGAGCCTTGCCTACGAGCTCTGTCCCGCATCACCGCACTGGGGTGCTGTGACTTGTGCGCTCCCTACTTACCGCACAAACCTTCCTTCCCCGTGACGACTGCATAAACAAGGCAAATGAGAACTGAAGTTCTGACATAAACAAAGTATTCACATTTCCAGTAACAGAGGATAAATGCATTTTGCAAGGCAGCACGACTTCTCCACAGAGCCCCCTCCTTTCAAGAGGGATGGACGTCATCGGGGGCGTCTGGTCACCAGGAAGCAGTGACATGAGACATGAGTGACCGACACCGGCATCGGTCAGCATTGCTCCCGTGACCCCGGCAATGACCCACAACACAGGGGCTCGACCGAGACTGTGGCTCACAACTGGAACCCAAGGTAAGGCTTGTATGTGTAACTCAAGCTCTTAGGAGTCAAAGTACATTTTGGTAGTGACACAATCCAGTCATTCAGGAAGGGACATTTGGTCAGTCGCCTGGGGCACAGCAGAGCGGTGTTTCTTAGGTGTGTGAGGTGTGTAAGGGTCCCCTGCAGAAATTTAATGCCCGTGGTGTCATTTCACGTCCTATTGGTGTTGTAAGGTGGGCCGCATTAGCCTTACTTCACTGATGGGAAAACCGAGGTTCGGGGAAATCACCCAGTGGCGGTGACTCTGGGTAGGTTAAGTCATGGGGCCAGAATGTGGTTCCAGGTCCTGCTGACAACAGAGGCTCTGCTGTCCTCCTCCAGCTAAGTGAGACGTCACTTCCGAGGGGCATGGCTAGAAGTGCTTTCCGGGAGGACCTTCCCCAACAAGGAACTTTGAACCTTGGTCGAAAGTATGGCCGAGAGCTACTGTAGGTGTTGGAAATGCAAGAGAATCAGAGCAGCCTTTCAAGTTCCGTGGGGGAGTCCAGTCTGACCTCCTCATGAGAGACCATTGAGGCTGTCTGGGGCCAAATTCTGCTTGACCTTGTCTGACGGAGTGAGGGCTATGCACTTTACTTAGTAGACAGCCTTTACGTACACTTGAGAACGAGAATGCCATGAGCAGAGTAATGCCCTAGAAAGAACAATCTGGCGGTGCCTGGCTGGCTTAGTCGGTCAAGCTCTGACCCTTTTGGCTCAGGTCATGATCTCAGGGTTCGTGAGATCGACCCCCAGATTGGGCTCTGTGGTAACACACAAAGTCTGCTTGGGATTCTCTCTCTCCCTCTCTCTCCACCCCTCCTCCCCTCAAAATAAATACACATTAAAAAAAAAGAACAATCTGGAAGCCATGTGTGGGAGGGCAGAGAGTTGGCTACAATCAAGAGACCTACTGGAAGTCTGTTGCTAGCAGTTGGGAAGGAATCTGTGTAAGACTAGTGTGACTGTGGAGAAAAGAAAAGAAATTCTAGCATCCAGACAGATGGGGAGAAAGGGTTCAGGTGTTAGTTCTGGGGAAAGGAGAGAATTTAAAGGTCTGCTGTCCGGCCATTCGAGGGGCTCGCGCGGTTTTTTCCACTTTTCCTAGGCATGCGCATTTTTACTTTTTATATTACCTGTTCTCGTTCCAACATAATTACGCTGTCACAAAATAACGAAATCCTGTTTTATGAAAACATTGGTGGGTAAGGGAAAACCAATATGGAAGTAAAAGATAAGGCTGGGGTAAAGGGAGAACACATGGGGGTAATCGCGTCGCACTGACTTCCGTGGGAACTTATGCTTCGACAGGTGTATCTTGTGAATAAATCGCGATGGGTATGGCTTGTTGGTCTTTAGAGAATTCATTTCTTTCTCTTTTTCAAGAAACTGAAAGAATTTGATTATTACAATTCATCTCACCCAAGGGAAGCAAATAACACCCCCTTAAATCAATAAATTCACCCTGGATTCCAGAAGTGAACATGCGTCCGTTTTTCAAAATAAGTCATTTTCAAATAAATACTAAATAATGTCAGCGTGTCAAAATGTGAACACGTAGGTAGTAAGTCCATGATCAGCTCAGATCATTGATAAGTTAAGACCAGATTACGATGTTCACCTTTCCAACAATAAGGGTGATCTGTACTTTCTACAAAAAGAAATTATTCTTGCTTCCGTAAGATACTGACGTCACTAGGAGAGAACCCTCAGCCATCTTTCTACCCCTCACAGTATAGAGATCATATCTGCGAGACAGTAAAGGGGGTGAATGACACCAGTCAGAGGCAGATAGGGTCTGCCACTTTGCCTGTATTTATACACAAAGAGGCTGCCAAGTTGAAGCGCTCTCATCACGCTTCACATTGGTGGGCTTGATCTTTTCTGCTTCTTTCACCTTTCAAAGCACTGTCTTACGACAGCAGTGAATTATATGATGCACAGAAAAGAACGTTACCGTATTGTCTCCAGTCCGCAGCAGGGGGTAGGTGTGTCCACAATATAAGGTTGTTCAGATGATTTAAGTAGGACGGGAGGGAATGAAAACCCTTCTGACTGTACCACACCTAAAACAGAAAGATAGAGTAATGGCTCTCGTGAAATTAGCCCCTAAGTCTTTGTCAGCTACTCCCAGACACCAGGGACGTGTGTCCATTAGCTTCAAAGCACCTGAACGTGGGACTCAGGGCAATGTCCCCGCACGGCTGGCAGTGAACAGTAAATTTCAGTCTGCTAATTTTATATTTATCTCAAGCATATAATTTCCAGCTAAAAATAGACGAATTTTCCCCAGAACAAATGTGAATGTTGCTCTATAATTATATTCTCACAGCAAAAAAGGAACCTGAACCCATCATTTTTTTTTCTTCTTTCTCGGTCGGTAAGCTAATAAAATTTGACCTGCAAATTAAAAGCGGAGAAAATGATCAGGGGGAAGAAAAAAAAAAAAAAAAAGAAAAAAGAAATGATTACTTTCAAGTTAATAACTGAATGTGGGACCTTATTTCTCAAAATAAATTGCACTGAGCATTTGCTGAGCATGGAGAATAAAAGAGTGCGCCTGTCAGACAGGAGAGAGAAGGAGGGAGGCAAGAACAGGAGACAGACAATGTTATGAAAGCTGGGACGGGATGCAGCAGAACCAACACCAATGGAACCATCAGTATCTATAGTCCAAGATATCAGTATTTTAATAGACAGGTTTTTAAAAAAATGTACTCAGTTTGGAAAGCTAGGGAGTGTCTTCGAGAAATCTAATGAGCCACCTGGCAGCTTCTGGTCTTAATTCCATCGACGGGACAGCTCATTTCTCCAGACAGCGCTGTCTTTCGTGACAGAAGACGTTGCCTGCAGACTGTATAACCGTCCCCAGAAAGTCAGCGCTCGGAGGAATGCATCCAAGTCCGCCACAGTCTGCAGAGTTAGGGTCACACCCCAGGGGCTTCGAACAGGCTTTCTTCTCCTCGGTCTTCCCACCAGGGCCCTGGGAGCATCTACTGTGCTCCCGGGAACGGCTAAGTGATGAACTATTGCTCGTGTGGTTTAAAAACACAAAAACCGAAACTTGCCTACAAGACAAGCCTTTCTCGGGTATCCCACTTCAAGAAGCCATTCAGAAAACAGACCCGTATCTCTTCCACACCACCCGGCACGGCTCACCTCCTTCTTCACATAGTTGAAGTTCGTAGAGAAATTTTTGCCAGTTTTTTTTTTTTTTAAACGCCAGCTCGCCTGGGCCCTACTAACTACAGAACCCAGGACGTCCTGTGGTCGTCAAGGGAGAGCCTACGCAGATCTAAGACTGTGTAACAAATTCTTTTACGTATACATCAGCAAGTGGGTGACAAAGAGAGAAATCTGGAAATTACAGGAGAAAAACCTTAAAGAAACTGTACAAAACTGAAAACATGGGGGCCAAACTACGCGGTAACAACAGCTCTGTAAAAGCGTCACCTGCGGTAACTTCCAAGGTCAAAATTGCCCAGCACACTCCTTGACTTGGGTTGTGGAGATCAGGAGGCAGAAAGTCAAGAGACGGCCCCAGAATGGAGACCAAGTCAGGGGGATGGCAGCCAGAAACTCCTCAAAGAACCCGGAAGGGTGGTCGTGCTAACTGATGCTCTCCGGGGACAGAAGGTCATCTGGGAACCTCAGGGGTGATGCCCGTGGTACCCTGACATCGCCCGAACCCCACTGGGTAACTGTAGAGAGAGCGGCGTGTCTCGGAAAGAACCAAGCGGATACACGGCAAGCCCACGGGGCGTCACACAGGGTGGACCACACAGCAAATGGCAAGGCCTCCGAGCCCAGCTCTCTACGGGCAGGAAGCAGCCAGACAAGTTGCCCGAAAGGTATATTTCCAAATGTCGTCTTCACGGGTACCCATCCCGGGTGATAGAGAAACGACCGACAGAGAGCAGTCAGTGGCCACAGAGAGTGTGGAAGTGGGGAGCACGCCGGGGAGCAGGGCCAGGGCCCGGTTAGGGAGCACCCCCCGGGAGGGACGCCTGGACCGCGTGCCATGCACAGCCCACAGCAGCCCGGCCCCACGGACGCGGGAGCTATGTGAACGCGCGTCCCCTGTTCGTGGCAACAATGGCTTGGTTGTCAGCCGCAAGAATTCTCTCGGCAAGGGTTGATGACTTCACAGAGTTTGCCGCATTCTCGAACTTCATCTCAGCTCTGTACACTGGCCCTTACTTGGGAGACATTTACAATTCTGTAGGTAAGCAACGCACGCTTCAGGGTCATCTGAAAATTAACATTTCAGACTTAGCAAGGTCCAAAGGACTCTCTTTCTCTCTCTCTTTTTCCTTTTTCTTTTCTCTTTTCTTTTCTTTTCTTTTCTTTTCTTTTCTTTTCCTTCTTGCTTTCTTTGTTTCTTTCTTCCTTCCCTTCCTTCCCTTCCTTCCCTTCCTTCCCTTCCTTCCCTTCCTTCCTTCATTTCTCTTTTCTGAAGAATGATATTTCTATGTTCTGGAAATAAGCTGTGGGATTTCCTTCACCGCCTGACCATACAACAGGACGCAGGAGAATCCAGTAACTGGCAGAGGAAGTTAATCTGCTTCAAGAACACATTATGATAGCTCAAAACAGAACTTTCATATCAGGAATCATGAGCAATAGTTTCTCAGGAAAGCAACTAAGTAGTTGTAAAAAGAAAGAAAGAAAGAAAGAAAGAAAGAAAGAAAGAAAGAAAGAAAGAAAAACACCATTGGATCGATGTTCAGATGGCCACAATTCCGCTGCAAATCAGAGAAGGTGTGCCAAACCCCAGGCAGGGAAACATGCCTTCTGATCGGAAGTGCATACATTCTAGAAGGTGTATTGATCAAACACGCTAAACACTCCAGGTGTGAGCAAAGCAGCTCCCGAAGCTCCAAGGACAGACATTCTACAATACGATACATTTATTCATCTCAGGCCTATTTCCATGCAAATTCTCCATTCTCTCTACAAAAAAGACTGAGAACCGTGCGGAGTCTTGCGAACGTGCCCTGAAACCCAGAGTAAAGGGCTGTAGCTAATTACTGAAAAGCAAATGCAATAATCTGACCTGACATGAGCCGCCCACCGCACATCGGGAACCGCGGACAGCAGGTGCCTTTCCCAGCCTGCTGCGGTCCCCTGATTCCCGGGCCTCCTGAAAAGGAGCCCATGGCCCCAAGGGCCGGATCCCATCCCCCTGCACGTCCGTGCCTGGCAAAGTACACACCAAACAACATGAGAAACCGCAGAAGTCACTGCTCAAAACACGTCAGCACAGAAGACTAACCCGAGAGGAACGGGGTCAGGTAAACGCATGAATCACGCACCCTCCTCACCAACGCAGAGATCCGAGGAAGTCCTAGGCCTAAGCATCTGCAAGCAAAGAACAGGGACCCGCTAGGAAGAATGTTCTAGGCTAGTATAGATTAAAAAGGTAAAAAATTCACAGAGGAAATGAACAGATTCTCTCTACCAACTTGGCATATTTGAATACCAGCCATGTCCTATGTTCGAGAAGCCAGCGAATACATTTTAGGTGATTTTTCTACCAACATATGAATCTTGGTATTCATACCTTTTCATATCGAGCTATAAATCTTCTCCTCTGTGTTGCCTGCAAAGGAAGAGATCCCTAAAGGAGGGCTCTCTGACCATGTCTACACAGTGACTTAAATTCTTCGTCAGCAGTTACCTCGTGAAACATGACTGCCACAACTTCCTTCAGGGATCATAGCATGAAGCATGAATGTTAATACGTTCCTCACAGATTACCTACTGAAATACCCGTACAGATCCTTGACGGCACTGAGCAAAGGCCCAGCATGCAGCTGCCCTCACCTTTCCAGGTTCCCTTGAACCACAGAAGTCCCATCACAACGCAGGGAGGGCGCCTGCCTGAGCTCGCAAAGGCTGACCTTACTGCATTAATTATACAACGGGGGTTTGCAAAGAGACCTAACACCACCGCAATCGACTCTTTCCAGATTCCTTTCTCAGGCGAGACCCACATCAAACTTGTTCACCAATCATTGGGAACAAAAGCTTTGAATCTCTGGTCTTTTCCCATCTGAAGACTGGGTTGACTTCTTTCCTTGGAGAAGCTTCTGCTGTGACTGACCGCCTCTGAGCTCCCACTGGTGGGTAAAGGCATCTTTCCTCTATTCCAGTTTTAAATGGGCATTTTAAAAACGCCCATTCTCCTACAACTGAAGAGCCCGTTGACAAATTCTCAGCGATGCCAAGGGAAACATTTCTAGTTCGCTGGGACGGTCCCAGCAGGGCTTGAAAACCCAGACCCCTACACGCGGTCCTGGGGAGACAGACACCTCTCCTCTGTGCTGGCTCTGGGTCCATGCAGCCTTCTGCAAGAAGGGGAACTTAAGTGCATAATGGAAGAGCTCCTTAGCCACCAGGGAAATTAGGGGTGTCTTCAGTTATTCTGACAATGGGCGTGGTTAAAAATATATTATTGAGGCGCCCGCGTGGCTCAATCAATTAATCGTCCAACTGTCGATTTGAGCTCAGGTCACAATCTCACGGTCGTGAGATCAAGTCCCATGTTGGCCTCCACAATGCAGAGCCTGCTTGGGATTCTCTGTCTCCCTGTCTCTCTCTGCCCCGCCCCTGCTCATGTGCTCACACTCTGTCTCTCAAAATAAATAAACGTTAAAAATAAGTAACTAAATAAATACATACATACATGATTGTGTTTTCATTTCCTCTAGTCCCCTCGGGCGAATTCTGGTCTTAACAAAAAGCAGTAAAGCTACTTGCTACATTGCTCTATGGTCTAAAGGTAAGTGACTCACTTTCTCTTTTGTTAACTGTTTTTATTTAAGCAGCAAACGCTGGGGCTTGCTCTCAGGCCCACAAACGTATCTGCACGCCGAGCTTCCCCCGACGCTTTCTAACACGAGAAGAAAGAAGAGGAAAGTTATTACCTTTGCCACAGAGTTTCCTTCTGATGTGTTTGCATCTGCACCTTGAACTTGATCAGGGATCCGCACTCCAAAAGACCAGCCTCCAAGCCTGGTAACAGTAACAGGTGTTAGTGCTTTAATCAGCGAGCCCGGACGTCCCACCAGAGGGCACTGTGTCACAGTTAAACTAGTTAGGATAGCCTGAGGACAGCAGCCCCCTGAGCGTCCAGCCTTGGTGACACGACCACACAGGTGCTCCGAGCACAGGACACGGCCCGGAGCCAGGCGTCCAGGGAGGACCCCACACACCCAGCAGGCATGGCTAAGGCTCTCCAGGGACGACCCTGCCATGTTACAAAGTGTCCTTCCCAGAACTCATGGTTTGTCATGAGGCGCCGCCCTGCCCAGGACACGGCTTGATCACCTGCATGCTAACGACTTTACTTACTGGTCATCCCTCCCGCACGCCAGCTATTCCGATTTACCCGATCCATCCCACAATTCCCAGCCACCCCGCTTGGCATCATTTCGTCTTCCACACTCGGGCCTCTCCCGTCTTCAACACAAACGTCACCTCGTCAGGAAGGCGTCCCAGGGAACGCCAGCTGGGGCACGCTCCTCCTCTGTGGGGTTCTCACAGTACCCGACATTTCCAACCATCCTATCAACCCTCACCCCGGGTTACTGGTCTGTTTAGTGTATCGTTTACGCAGCCGTGTGCATTCTCCCGGGTGGGGACTACACCTTGTGTCCCCATACTGCATGGGCCACGTAGCATCTGGAACCCATTCAGCTTCCAAAAATACTAGGCATGAGAAATCAAGGCACAAATTATTTGGGTTATTTTGGCCTGAACTACACTAGTAAAAGTTGTTGAAAAGGTGAAGCTGGGGGTGGGGGGCGCCAGGGGACTCAGTCGGTTAAGCATCCGACTCTCGGTTTCGGCTCAGGTCTCGATCTCACGGTTTCATGAGTTTGAGCCCCGCATCGGCCTCTGTGTTGGCGGCCCGGAGGCTGCTTGAGATTCTCTCTCTCCCTCTCTCTGCCCCTCCCCCACTCTCACTGTCTCTCTCAAATAAAATAAAATAAAATAAAATAAAATAAAATAAAACTTAAAAAAAACTAGTAAAAAAAATAAAAGTTGGAGCCAGAAGTCCATTTGCAAGTGGTAAGTGCAGACCCCGTGTACATGTGAGTAAAACCACCAGAGCCAGGGGTCACCTGGTAAGGGTCATGCGGGGGGGTGGGGGGGTGGACCCCCCACTGTCTCACATCTAAATCCCCCTTTGTTCTGCTTCCCAAATCTAAACAAATACCTTTATTTAAAGCTAGTTTGCTTTTGGCTCAGAGCCTGGAGCCTGTTTCCGATTCTGTGTCTCCCTCTCTCTCTGCCCCTTCCCCGTTCATGCTCTGTCTCTCTCTGTCCCAAAAATAAATAAACGTTGAAAAAAAATTAAAAAAAAAAAAGGGGGCGCCTGGGTGGCGCAGTCGGTTAAGCGTCCGACTTCAGCCAGGTCACGATCTCGTGGTCCGTGAGTTCGAGCCCCGCGTCAGGCTCTGGGCTGATGGCTCAGAGCCTGGAGCCTGTTTCCGATTCTGTGTCTCCCTCTCTCTCTGCCCCTTCCCCGTTCATGCTCTGTCTCTCTCTGTCCCAAAAATAAATAAACGTTGAAAAAAAAATTTAAAGCTAGTTTGCTCTTTAAAATTTTTTTAAATATTTATTTCTTTTTGAGAGAGAGAGAGGAAGACAGAGCATGAGCAGGGGAGGGGCAGAGAGAGAGGGAGACCCAGAACTCCAAGCAGGCTCCAGGCTCTGGGCTGTTAGCACAGAGGCTCACGCGGGGCTCGAACCCCTGAACCGTGAGATCATGACCTGAGCCAAAGTCAATGTGCAACTGACTGGGCCATCCAGGGACCCCTAAAGATACCTGCTTTTACTAAGAGATAATCTTTACCTATAGAAAGGTATTTTGAAAACTTATTTTACACAGCAATTTTGTATCCATTGAAACTAACCTTTTGTCAATAAAGCACTACTGTTTGGCTATTAGGGAAGAAAGAAAGAAAGAAAGAAAGAAAGAAAGAAAGAAAGAAAGAAAGAAAAGGCAGGAGGAAAGAAGAAGGAAGGAAGAAGGAACAAGGGAGGGAGGGAAGAAAAGAAAGAAAGAAAGAAAGAAAGAAAGAAAGAAAGAAAGAAAAGAAAGAGGGAGGACAAAAGAAGGAAGGAGGGAGGAAGGAGGGAGGAAAGAAGAAATGAAAGAAAAAAGAAAAGAGAAAAGAAAGGAAGAAAAGAAAAGAAAAGCAAGAGGGAGAAGGAGGGAGAAAGGAGGGAGAAACAAATGAAAGAAAAAAAGAAAAGAAAAGAGAAAAGAAAGAAAGAAAAGAAAGAAAGAAAGAAAGAGGAAAGGAGGGAGGGAGGGAGGAAGAAAGGAAGGAAGGAAGGAAGGAAGGAAGGAAGGAAGGAAGGAAGGACGGAGGAAAGGTAGACATGTATTTAACTTTGGTTCCCACACTCTGGATAAAAGAAGCCTGAAGAACAAACTTCCATCAACAGTGCCCTTTCCCTAAGAGAATCTGAGGCAAAAGAATAAGGCTTAAGGCATTCCCTGATTCATTCATTCATTCATTCATTCACTCAAAATGAATTCACTTGAGGGGCGCCTGGGTGGCTCAGTCAGTTGAACATCCGACTTCAGCTCAGGTCATGATCTCATGGTTCCTGAGTTCGAGCCCCGCGGGCCCTGATAGCTCAGAGCCTGGAACCTGCTTCAGATTCTGTGTCTCCCTCTCTCTCTGCCACTCTTCCACTCACACTCTGTCTTTCTCTCTCTCTCTCTCTCAAAAATAAATAAACATTAAAAAAAAATTTTTTTTTTAATGAATTCACTGGAGAGACAATGAGTGCCTTTTACTCTAAGTCCCAGACATACAAACTCTTGCCTTCCAAAAATAGATTCCGGGACATGTTTAATGACGTATGGGATGGGACTGGGAAGAGAGGCAGGCAAGTCACAGTGGGGGCGGCCGTGTCCAGGGAGGAGGGTGTTACCGGAATGGCAAAGGGTAAAGGGCAGGGGTGTCTGCAGGCCGTGAGGACTGACCAAGGGATGTTCTGTACTGAAGCCACGGGATTTGCTTGAGGTCCTAGGAAATTTGACGGCTTGGCAAATGTGGTTGCAATTTAAAGCAATGAGAAGCACTCACTCCCCACGTCCCTCATCTAGACTCACCCCCTTGGGCTCAGGGAAATTCAGCACAAAACAAAAGCTTTCCAGAAAATACCAGTTGCAGCCACATTTGCATATCAGACGCCCAGATAGAGGGAGGTCTCGAGGTCAGACACTACTAAATTACGCTGCTAACTTCGCTGCACTTATTCTCCGAAGCTGTAAAACCTCCTCTAGCTCCCTGAGTGAATCTCCATTGATATGACCCACCTCCCCCAACCCTCCATGTGTAAGAGGAACAGCCAGCGGTAAGGAACCTTACTAAGGCCTACAGTGTTTCTTTGGCGTTTTTATGAGCATCAAGGTTAGCATTCGACGTCTGAGCTTTAAGAACGCTGGCATTCGAGGGGCGCCTGGGTGGCACAGTCGGTTAAGCGTCCGACTTCAGCCAGGTCACGATCTCGCAGTCCGTGAGTTCGAGCCCCGCGTCAGGCTTTGGGCTGATGGCTCAGAGCCTGGAGCCTGGTTCCGATTCTGTGTCTCCCTCTCTCTCTGCCCCTCCCCTGTTCATGCTCTGTCTCTCTCTCTCCCAAAAAAATAAATAAATGTTGAAAAAAAAAATTTTAAAAAATAAATAAATAAATAAATAAAGAAAGAAAGAAAGAACGCTGGCATTCGAAACCATAGGATTTGCAAAGTAACTTGAAGAGCAGAAAAGACCCAGAGCCAGCTTGCACGCACCTCGATTTCTCAGACGGCACCAGCAAATATTCCTCCAGGCGGAAGGCAGACAGGTTCAGCAGAGTGTGGCCCAAGCGGTTGGTCAGGTAGGGAGCTCCAGCACTTCTGTTGAGACACGTCTGTGAGGGTTTCCAGAGAGAAACATATTTAGAAGGCACACACGGGTGTACTGACGTTACTTCTCTTTTCTTACCATTTTTTTAATGTTTAATTTATTTTTGAGAGAGAGAAAGAGACACAAAGAGAGAGAGAGAGAGGCTGTGAGCAGGGGAGGGGCAGAGAGAGAGAGGGAGACACAGAATCCGAAGCAGGCTCCAGGCTATGAGCTGTCAGCACAGAGCCCGACGAGAGCTCGACGAGAGCCCGGCACGGGGCTCAAACTCATGAACTGCCTGTGAGATCATGACGTGAGCCGAAGTAGAACACATAACTGACTAAAGCACCCAGGTGCCCCTGATGATGTTACTTTAAATGCGACATTCCCTAGCTCTCTCTTTTTAATAAATTATCCGGGGCCCTTCATATCTTCTGATTTCTTAATCTACGAGTCACCTGCCTTTGAGAATCATACCCGAATCCCACCATGACTTTTGCCATCAATTACGCTCTGGAAATCTCCATCCTTTTCTGTACGTAAGTGTGGGTGGATTTGTAACAACTCAAAAGGGAAAAAATACTCTCGCTGAGGGGATGTGGCATTCGATGGACTTGAAAGAGTCAGAGGCAACTAGCTGAGGGACGGTCAGCGGGAGAATTCCAAAGGCACGTGTTTCTCGCACGAGAGCCTGAAGTAGAAACCAGACGGCCGTCCAGCACTCACGGGAGGCGGCGCCCGCTCAGAATCACAACAGTCACGGCATGGAGAGGCCCTGCCCTGCCACCGTGGGGATCCAGAATCTGCTTCCCAGGACGGTGCAGGAGCGATCACACACCAGGGAGCTAACACCACCAGCAACCTTCACGTCGGCCTCTAAAGCGTGCTCTGCTACCTGCACAGTGCAAATGGCCCCAGCCGCCCCACTGGCGGTGGTGTGTTGGTTCAGACGTCCAGGAAAGAGCTGAGTAAGAGCTGAAGATAAACTTGAGACAGTGCTTTCAGGCTCTCGGTAGAAAGGATGGGGGGAGGACACCGAATGGAATAACTGTTATCAATTAGAAGTCGGCCAACATTGGTGGTCTCGGGGCCGGGTTCACCAACACCCTTCCAATCTGCCTCCAGCCTCCCTTCCAATCTGCCCACTGCATCTGGACACATCTCTCCAGAAAGTGCCTTGCATTTAGAGGACTGCCTTGCAGGAAAATTCAAATTCCTCTTGAGAACCTGGGTCTGCTAGAAGATGTCCTCAGTTTCTCCTTCTAACCCTATCCGTTTGGTTCTGTCAGAATAAGCCCTCTGCAGTAAGCTGAACGATGGCCCACAGAGGTCCCAGTCTCGGGAACCGGTGAAGGCCACCTTCCGTGGCAGAGTTGGTAAAGTAAGCATGTTGGCAAGGGGAGATTCTCCTGGGTTGTCAGGATGAGCCCTAACGCAGTCACGTGCGCCCTCGGAAGAGGGAGGTGGAGAGACGGGAGGAGGCAGCGTGGCCACAGAGGCCGAGGCTGGAGGAAGGCAGGCAGGAGCCAGGGAGTGAGGCAGCCGGCAGAGAGGGGAGGGCCGGGAGCAGACCCCCCAGCTTCTCCAGGGGGAGCGCCTTTATTTCAGCCCCAGGTATGGTTCCAGGCTGCAGGAAGATGCAGTTCCTTACAGCAGCCACAGAGGGCGAACACACCCCCCACACACCGTCCGTGGGAAGCCATGCTCATTCCTCACGGCAAGTTTTTGGTCCTACTGTGCTGTCCTCCAGGGACAGTTAAGCCCCGAAACGTCATCCCCTCGTCCTTCGGAGCCAGCTCACTGACAGTCCCCTCGGAGCTCTCCAATGGCATGTCTTCGAATAGCCCCCTCAGGATCACAGCCGACCCCGCAACATTGCTGTAGGGTTTGGAGAGACTCGCGTGTTTGATAACAATCCAGCGCACTGGACATAATCCCGCACAGCAGGCTTCTGGGCAACACGTATGAATTTTAGGGGAGAGAAATATTTCGGCTTCTGCCAAAACACTGGTAACTGGGCTCCGCGTGATCGCCGGAGAGCAGGGAACTGGCCGTGGGCACAGGCTTTCCTCCCGCGCACCCAGTGCGGCTCCTTGGAGCTGGCCTGCGGGGCGGCGCCCTCCTCCTGGGGCAGGCACGAGTTCCACCTCAACGTCCTGTCTCCTGGACGGGAGTTCTCCACCTCCCAACGTGTGGGCCAGCATTTCTCAAAGTGCGTCCCCAAAGAGCACAGGTGCCACGGACAAGAAGCAATCATCAGTCAAATAATCCTCGGAAAGTGCTACGTGTGATGTAGCCCACAGTCAGTGCAGGTGCAAGGTCACGTCACCAGGAAGAGTGTCACCAAGCTTGTCCGGCCCTCAGGCTACTTGACGCGAACCTTTTTTCCCTACGGGCATGTTACTGAAATCGTACATCAATTTCGGGACGTCTCCATCCACCGTTCTGGTATTTATTCATTCATTCCTTGGCCACTGATACCCAATCTAGTTACAACGGATCGAAGGCAGATTGTAATAAAAGGCATTGCTGTAACAGGATGATTAAATCAGGGCCGCACAATAAGAGCAGGGAATGAAAAATTAGTGGTTTCATGACTAAACGGAATAACCAAGACAGGGAGGAATCAATCATTGTGTCCAGAAACTCTCGAGCCAGAGAGAGCTGGGTTGTTCCCACCGAGCAGCAGGAAGCACAGCAGAGGGTACTGTCAGCCTGGGCCACAGGGACACCTGGGGAACTCACCGAAGGCTCAGGTCGGTCACCGGCCGCATGCCCTCCCCAGGGCTGTGCCAGTGCGCTCAGCCACCTTCCCACACTCCGTCAGAGAAGGAAACAGGTCGTGTCCATCCAGGACAGAACCTTCAGCCCCCTGTGCCGCTAAATGCAGAAGCCCCCGGAAACATGTTCGTCAGGAGGCCCCTTCTTTCCTTAACAGATCCTCAATCAACTTAAACGGAGATTGTTGCTTTGACTTTTTTTTTTTTTCTTCTGTAAACTAGGATGGCACGTTAGCTTGTCGAGTGCGGCTAACAGACCTATAGCTTTTCATTAACTAAACTTTGGGGATTTCCTCTGAGGGCAGTTCCAATCAGTTTTCCAAATAAATTTCATTCCCTTCTCCTGTGCAGGCTGAATCGCTAAGGCGTAGGTATCCAACCGTGTATACCTACCTCTGCACGTTTCTGTGTGACTCAGCCATAGTCCAAAGAGCTAGGTGATATTTTAGCTTCTTTTTTTTTTTAAGTTTTTATATATTTATTTTGAGAGAGAGAAAGAGAGAGAGAGAGAGAGAGAGAGAGCATGCACCCACGAGCAGGGGAGGGGCAGAGAGAGAGGGAGACACAGAATCCGAAGCAGGCTCCAGGCTCTGAGCTGTCAGCACAGAGCCCGACGCGGGGCTCGAACCCACGAACCGCGAGATCATGACCTGAGCTGAAATCAAGAGTCGGATGCTTAGCCAACTGAGCCCCCCAGGTGCCCCAGTATCTTGGATTTTAACAGGTAGCACAAGACAAGAGGTTCAAAGTCATCCTGCCTTAAAATTCAGGGAAATTTCTGCCAAAAGGCAATTCTAGCTTCTTTATCATGAATTGAAAACCATGGACTTCCTTAATAAATGCCACCGGGGACATTAATGATCGTGAACAGCAGGCAATGAATAGCAGGGCCACTGCGGAACCCACAGAACATCCACATCATCGTCTAAGTGTCCACTCCGTATAATGAAGCTTTTCCAAAAACCAGCTCATCAGGTCAACCACAGACTCACCGAGTTAACAAAAATGAAGACCTTAGAGATGGAGTGTGCTCATTTCTGTTACTTGAGGTTGAGACTTGGAAAAGATCAAACACGCTGCAGAAACCTACCAGGCAGGTGCAGGAATCCTGGACTTGCGGGTGAGACGGGGGGTCCACTCGCCAGCACGAAGAGTTCTTCCTAACAAACGAAGGAGAGACTCGGTGATCTTTCCCATTACAGAGCTATTTTGTTTCCCTAAAAGAGAGTTCCATCAGCCTCCAGCTGGTCCCAAGATAATCTCTCCTGCTGCAGAAGGCAGGGCTCTATTTCATTTGTTTTCCTTTGAGATGCTAATCTGAGGACAATGTTTTATCACAGTGACAGTATTTCCATTCTATTAAATGACACTCACTTGGCTGGCTGTATAATCCACTATCACACGGCTTCCGGGACGTTCACGGTGGGTGGGGGCGGCACGCAGGCTTGTCTGGATCCACAGGCACCTGGTCTCAAAACACCAGGTACTTTGGGGCGTCTGGGTGGCTCAGTCGGTTAAGCGTCCGACTTTGGCTCAGGTCACCATCTCGTGGTGCACGAGTTTGAGCCCCGTGGCGGACTCTGTGCTGACAGCTCGGAGCCTGGAGCCTGCTTCAGATTCTGTGTCTCCCTCTCTCTCTGTCCCTCCCCCGCTTGCACTCTGTCTCTCTCTCTCTCTCAAAAATAAACATTAAAAAATAAAAAAAAAATAAAAAACCGAGGTAGTTTGAGCACCAAGGCAGCAATTAATAAGCACCAAGATGCTGCTAATTCCTCTCGGTGACGTAACACAGCGATTTAATCGTCCTTTAAAGAAAACCAATGATAACACTTCCACTACAAAGAAACGCTGCACAACAGAAACTGACGAAAAGCACCTGCCTAAGGGTTCCCAAACCTTTTATTCCCAAGATCCCCAGAGCTTCTTCTCTGGTAGGACCCATCCTTGGAATTTCTTTTTTCTTTTCTTTTTCATTAGTGCTTGTACATCAAAAATCGCTTTAGTAATAAGTACAGTAAAACCTTGGTTTGCGAGCGTAATTCGTTCCAGACACATGCTTGTCACCCAAAGCACTCATATATCAAAGTGAATCTCAAGAACCATTGACTCTGCTGTGTTCATGTGACGCTTAGCATCACATACAACTTGTGTTGCGAGACATCGCTCGTTTATCAAGTTAAAATTTATTAGGAATGTTTGCTCGTCTTGCGGAACACTCGCAGAACACGTTCCTCGCGATCCAAGGTTTTACTGTATTCCTATCCACTCAGAATTTGGTTAGGAAGCGGGGAAACACACATTTCCTAAACGACAGGCACTCTGCCCGACATGTTTGCCAAGACTTCTCGCTGGCCCCACTTTTCAGAAGAGTCCGTGGAGGCTCCGAGAGGTCGGGTAGCTCGTCCAAGATCACGCGGAGTAAGACAAGTGTCTCACGCCCTGAGCCCGTGCTCACGGTCTGGGCTGCTCTGCTCCAACGTGAAAACACCAAGGTGCCAAATGTCCAGTCCCATGACAAGAAACTCCTGCACTCACTGCTTGCTGACCTAAGTCCCTCAGTCTGCACCAGAGCGAACTCACTTTCCTTAAGATCTGCAGACCACTGGCCCTGAGCACCAAGGGCCAGACTCTCCCAGAAGACAAAGCCTAACCACATTCGAGAACAGTGCAGGCAGACACCAGCAAGTCTGTCTGGGAGCAGGTCGGAAACAGCTGACCGCCTGGGCACCCGCTTGGCCTGCACGCGGCCCCCCCTCCTCCCTTTTCCCACGCCTTCCCCTCTGAAAGCCTCCAGCTTGGCCTGGACAGGGAAGACGGCCGTTGGGACATGAGTCCACCAACCCCCACGTGGCTGGCTCCCAGGATAAAGCGAACTTTCCTTTCCCACCAGCACCGGTCTCTCAATACTGGCTTTCCAGCAGCGAGCAAGGGAACCTGAGTTCGGAGCTGGAGCTCTGTCTGGTATTAGGGCCACCCTGTCATCTGAGCTGACCGCTGCTCTTTCTAGAGAACCGGGAGCCACTGATGCGAAAAGAGCAGACGGTAATTGCCCCCAACACACAGCTAATACACGGTAGAGCTGAGATATGAGCTCAGGCAGCCGGTCCCTGAATCTGGGTTCCCCGCCCCTTTACCTCCATGGCCGATCTGCACACTCTCTTTGCTTTTAATGCGCAACCTCCACATCCGTCTTGACAGTCCCCTCTGAGGGAATGTGTCACCAGCCATTCCTAGTTGTGAGGACCTAACATCAGGAGCGCTGGGAACCTCAGACCACCAAGATGGTTCCTCATATTGTAGCAATATAATCATGGAAATAACCTTACACCTCTCCCCACTTGGCTTTTAAAGTTCAATGGGAATATAAAATTTGCTGACTTCTGCTTTTGTTCCGTGTAAACCATTAATGAGAGTGGGAGGGAAAAGGGACCATTTTATCTCAGAGACGTAGGAGAAAGTGTCACCAGATTACAGCCTTCGTGACATGAAACTAAATATTTAAATCTACCGGTCAGCTCCTAAAAATTGGCAACTTTAGCACATTTTAAAATTTAAATTACACATCATCTATTATTATGAGAAAGACTTACATTTCGAGTCGGGTTTATACCATAATAGATTTTTCTGGAGCTCTTTACTGCCTTCCGTATGAAAAGAAGTAAAAGTCAAGAATTCATCATCACACCCTCACATATGATGCTCCGAGAATCTCAACAGAAAAATAACCCACAAGCAGAACCCCACTCATTTTTTTTTCTTTTCCGTCCCCCACCCCCCCACTCATTACTTTAAAATGTTTCCTCTAATTCAACAGTTAAGTGATTGATTGCTCAAGCCAGCCAGGAAGGGAAAATGTCCCTGAACTAAAGATATCCCTGAATTCAATACTAGTTTATAGTTTATACCCACAGAAGGAAACTTACTGCAAAGTAAGTAAAACCTTTTGCATCCATCTGGGACCTTAGTGAATCAAACCTTGTTTTTGTAACATGGGCAGAAAGTATTAATATAAGTGTTCACAGTGATGGGTTCAGGGAAGGCTGCCCCCAAAATGCTACTGAGGCATATTGATTATTTTGAATTAAAGTTGCATAAGAAAGAGCCAGTGTGAGCCAGGCACTGTCTGACCCTTTGTCCTGAAAGCTGGAGATAAATCTCCCTGTGAAAGGTACTCTCTCCTCCTAGCTGGAGAAGACTGTATAAAGAAATCTTGTTACTTCTTTACTGATTCCCCACCCCAAGCCCAAACTTCTTTGTCCTGTCAATTCATCACAAATGTACTGTTTCTTTGTGTAAAAGGTCTAAGAGTTGCCTGCTTTGGTCACTTCTTTGAGTCTTTTATTTCCATGAGCTCCCGTACATGCTAATTAAACTTTTTTTTCTCCTGTTAATCTGTCTTATGTCGATTTAATTATTAGACCAGCCAAGGAACCGGGAAGGAAAGAAAGGAAAAGCCTTCAGCCCCCAAAATAGCAGCATTCTTGTATGAGGCAGCCCCCCACCCCCGCCTTTTGTCATGGTGACCAAGAAAAAAAGGGCAGGAGCTTACAAAACAGGAATGAATGGGTTAAGAATAGACCAGGTGGATTTCACAAAGAGGAGGGAGAACACCAAACCTCAGATTCTGGAAGGAAAAGAAAGGCTGAGGAGAAAACCAATGAGGGTGGGCTGCGGGCAGGGCTGAGGATGGGGCTCCGGGCTAGGGGAGGGGGGGTTACGGGGAGCCATCGGGGGTGGCCTGAAAGGAACTACAAGGGAAATCTGTGTCTAAACAGAATTCTGAATGTGTTCCGCTGTCCTCAGCACAGATCCTACTTTTCTCCCCCCTCTTGAGAGATTTGATAAAGAAATGTCCTTTCATCTGCTCTGTCTCTATGACAGGTGGGGCCAGCACTCCAGGAGGCTCCAGGAGGGCCCCTGGCTAGATGTCAGTTGCTCAAAGTGTGCATTTTACATCCCGCCTGCTTCAGGATCGCCCTAGAAGCTCCTACCCACGACGAAAAGTCTTTGTTTTTCTGCAGAAGACATCTCTGAACCCACTACTTCCCTCTCGAACTAATTGCCAACATGACTAATGAGCCAGATGTGTCATCACAAATTAGAAAAACGTATTGCTGATATTGCTTTACTGTCTGGATTTTTATATTTATTACTTAAAAACAGACGCTTTGGTCCTTAATACATCATTATGGTTTTATCACTTTGCCCACGTGCTCTACCCAGAACTGCAAATTCCTGGAGGAGGGCCAGATCCTGTAGCTATCTCGATTCCTAGGACTGCAGTGTATTTATAATACACCCTCAATTAATAACAGTCAAGCAAAATTAGAAAATTGCGTACGGAGAAAGGCATGCTTTAACAAGTTTCCATTAAAAAGTCATCTCAATATTATTTTCAAATCTTAGAAGAAAACAATGTTCAAAGTAATTCACCCCCAAACTAAGGAAACTTTTAAAAGTTTCTCTTTTGTTTTTTTGTCAAAGTTTATTTATTTGAGAGAGAAAGAGAGAGCATGCGTGCACACACGAGTGGGGACAGGCAGAGAGAGAATCAGCCCTCCTGGGGGCTCAAACTCACAAACCCTGAGATCATGACCTGAGGCTTAACCAACTGAGCCACGCAGGCACCCCATTAAGTTTCTTTAGTTAAAAAAAAATACCATCTAAGGGTATCTGGGTGGCTCAGTCGGTTGGCATCCAACTTTGGCTCAGGTCATGATTTCACGGTTCATGGGTTCAAGACCCACATCGGGCTCTGTGCTGATAACTCAGAGCCTGGAGCCTGCTTCCGATTCTGTGTCTCCCTCTCTTTCTGCCCCTCCCCCACTTGTGCTCTGTGTCTGTCTGTCTCTCTCTCTCTCTTTCCAAAAATAGACGTTAAAAAATTTTTTTAAATATATAATCTTTTCAAATGTACAAGTTTGCCCTAAAAGTGAGTAACAGTTCAATACATATTTCATATTTTCTTGCTCCTTTATGCTTTTTACCTTTGGGTTTTGTCACACAAATTGAACGCTATTAGTTATTAATTGTTTCTGCTACAATAGAAAGCATACCCACGAGGCCTGTCCAGTACTAACCTACTGGTTTGGCTAATGTTCACTTCACAAGATGGAAACCCTCCATCAGAGCTCCGAGTTGCACAGGAGACAGTGCTCTGGGTTGGCAGCTTGCACCCTCACAAAGCCGTCAGATACTTACGGGTCTGGGTGTAAATTGGGGTTTAAACCATCACAGAGCGGATCCTCATCTGCAAACGCCCTCAAAAGCACGTGGATGAGCTCCTGGTCCTCGGTCCCACTGCTGCTCACCAGAACACAAAAGAAACAGGGTGGCTTTGTTAGTATTCCCGGCTCAGATCACAGGACAGCCACCCTGGTTGAGCTGATCCAGGCAAACGGTTCTTAGAGCAGTGATCTCAGCTGTAGAGTTTGTATGGTAAAGCCAAATCAGCAATAAGACTAAGGATTTTTTTTGAGGTGCCTGGGTGGCTCAGTCGGTTGAGCATCCAATTCGGTTCAGGTCATGAGCTCACAGTTCCTGAGTTCGAGCCCCACATTGGGCTCACTGCTGTCACCCTGTCAGCACAGAGCCCACTTCGGATCCTCCTTGCCCCTCCCACACTTGCACTCACCCAAAGATAAAATATTAAAAAAAAAAAAAAAGATTAAGGATTTTCTCAAAAACAAAGTATTGCCCACACAGATTATGCATTTTTATATATTTGTATTCACAGTGTATTATGTTTCTCATTTTCTTATTTAATATTATAATATTACCATCTTTGGCATTTTTGCATGGTTTCTAAAAATGAATTTTAAAGGTTACATGATATTTCATCCTATTAATATGTTAAAATCTATGAAAAAAATTCTCTTAATGTTGCAGCTCTGGTTTGTTCTGAATATTTGTTCTATGAGATAGTCCTGCAACGAAACTTTGTACTTTCATGTTTTTTGTTTCTTTATGTGAGCTATATGGAACAACACTTTCTTGGTGAGAAGTCCTCAGCATAGAATCCTGTGTGTGCTTTAAGTGTACATTGAATGATAGTATTTATTTAACAGGCACAAGCTTCAGAAGCTTGGTAATAGTTCAAGCAGCGTTAATAGATGATAGATAGATAGATAGATAGATAGATGACAGCTAGATAATGTGGTAGGGTACCCTCCCTAGGTTAAAGAAAACGTGAAGGTAACCTGGCCATGTGCGTACATGACAACATCTCTCGTGACCTTGTAACATGAGACCACTTCATCAGACTGCATGTTTGTGGGTTACCATATATGGGAGACAAGTAAAAAATATACGCCATGTGGCGTTCAGGGCTCAGTTCTTTGGGTACGAACCCAACTGAGCCGTGCCGGCACGAATAAAGTTGCTTCCTGGAAAGAAAAGCCTCTGTGTCATGACTCTGTGTGAGAACCCTGCTACAGGTAGATAAGATAAAAGAAAAGAAAGAAAAGAAAAGAAATTTTAAAAAATAGTTCAGCGTTGGTGAGAACCAAGGCCACCAATACCGAATTTACTTACTGAAGACACTGTCAGTGATAAGACACACTATTCCTCGAGCTTGACAGAGGTGTGGAAACAAACTCTATATTAAATTCTATACATCAATTGTAAGAGACACCTTGACTTGAGAAGGCATACAGGAAACGATCATTTAAAGCTGTCTGAAATGGGCTGATAGGGAATGGCCTTATTTAAGTTAATGAAAACCCTGAATGACTGTCTATTTACAAACGAAAACGTATTACTTTCTAGAACTTAACACCGTGTCGTTTACAAAATGCTTTTGAATGGACATGATTGGGAACATTTATTCCCAAGATAAAGAAAAATGGTGTATTATTAGCACGATAGATTACTTATCTGAAAGTGACCTCAAATCTCTTTGGAAAGGAGCTCGTAAATTAACAAAGGCACACAAAGGTTTATTTTAAAGAACTTAAAACAGTAGCTTCTCTTTTTCAATAGTTTTTTTGTTTTGTTTTGTTTTTTTGTTTATTTGTTTTTACTGTTTATTTTTGACACACAGAGAGAGCAAGAAAGCAAGAGAGGTGGAAAGAGAGTGGGGGCAGAGGATCTGAAGCAGGATCTGTGTTAACAGCACAGAGCGGGGTTTGGGGCTCGAACCCGCCAACTGCCAGATCATGACCCAAGCAGAAGTCAATCTGGACCCGCCCCGACCTCCCAGCCCCGCCCTATCCCACCTGGATCCAACTCGATCCTCCGCCCCGCCCTAATCCACCTGGCCGCGCCCCGCCCCGCACAGCCCCGCCCCATTACATGGCCTTCAGATCCCGCAGATCAGCCCTGACCTTGCAGCTTCCCCGTTTCCCTGTTGGTCACGATTCATCTGCAGCATTTGAGCTCTGGGTTCCTTCTCCTAAGAGCCCTCTGCCGCCTCCTCCTCTCCTGGTCCTGCCCCGAAGACATCACTGGCTTTGCACTGTGCGCCCCTCACCATGGAAGAAAACAACCCATGAGAGAAAGGGCACAGGCTCAGAACGGCGGTTGGAAAAGAAAGACCAACTCATTACACCGAGTTAGTTTTGTGTTTCTGCTGAGGACAACTTGGTGTTCAGGGCCGTCACTGTGCAGAAGCTTGGGATACAGACACTGCTACGGCGTCCAACACAGAATAATTCCTTCTAGGAAAACGCCATCTTCCCCACTGCATACAATACAACGGAGGCGTGAAAGTATTCATGTGGTTTACAACCAGCCTCACAGGATGTGCGACAGCTCTGGACAGAAGTGCGCAATAATGAAGCATGCCGAAATTTACGGCACAGAAATGTCTCCTAAGTAGGCACTGTGACCTCCCTATAAACAGCCTTCAAGTTTCTGACAAATGAGAAAACACTTTTACAAGCAAAGAGACATATTTTCCACTGAAATGGTGCCCATAAAAAGAAAACATTATTTGTAGCATCTGTGGAAACACTCTGGATTGCTCTCTTTTGACCTATTAATCCGAGAACAAATATGAAAGCTTAAAATACTTTTTTGTGTGAAAAACATATTGATCTATAAAGTGGTTTGCTTGGAATAATTACTAAGGGCAAGTTTAAAAGTTATTTACAGTTTACTTTCTACTAGATTTGTGCTTAGGTCTAGAGGTCACAGTAAAAAACAAAACAACACTGGCTTTAAATTGTCCCTGTTGTCGTAAGAGTCAAACGCTTGTTCCTATGGCTTTTTGTGTGTCTTCAAATTCTTGTCCATATTTTAAAGTGCTATTAGAACCATGTGAAATCTGTCATTACCAGACTCTAGGAAGTGAAAATTAGTGCTTAATTCTGACTCCTGGGGCAGTTCCTAAACAGCATACTGTTTCTCTCTCCATGTTATCCACAAAATTTACTGTGCATCAGAGTGACCCAGGGGGCATGCTTGAACAAACGCGTCGTCCTAACACCACCCCAAAGGGGCTTCCAGTTGTTAATGAGAGCCCCCTAAACTGGAATCCACAGGTCCGATGCCAAAATGATGAAAATAGCAAGCACTCTAAAGACAAAGAAATCCTACAAGATGACAGACAGAAAAAGTTGCCTAGGAGGGAAAGAGAGCCAGAAAGACTGAAGTGAACCAGATTCCATGCCTGGAAGCTGCAAGGTGATGAACCACAATCTACCCACGGCTCTGAAGAGGCCAGCAGGCAGAGAGGCTGGTTGCAAACCCAGGTGTCATCCATAGAGCAGGGAAGAAAGGAGGGTATTTGCTGATCCGCATGACCTCCAAGTGAACCAGGAGGAGGGACAACAGGAAATAGACTGAGGTCACTTAGGAGGAGAGAGAATGCGCGTCGGGGAGAAAACCTTTGCTGCGTGCTGGCACACCTATAAAAGCATCGTACACCCCCAATTTAGCGGACGTGCGTAACACGTGGTCATGTGCAACATATGGATTCTTAGACTAGAAGGGAATATGCCACCAAAATATGCTCTTTGGCATAAACATTTTCTTGGGCTAGTTATTTTATTTTTGTTAATGTTCATTTATATTTAGAGAGAGAGGGAGAGAGAGAGCACAACCGGGGGAGGGGCAGAGAGAGAGGGAGACAGAATCTGAAGCAGGCTCCAGGCTCTGAGCTGTCACCACAGAGCCCGACACGGAGCTTGAACTCACGAACCAAGCGATCATACCTGAGCTGGAGTCGGACGCTTAACCAACTGAGCCACCCAGGTACCCCTTGAGCTAATTATTTTTAAGAAATATACGAAAGCACTAAAGAGGTGCAAGATTATAACCACTTCGGGGGCGCCTGCATGGCTCAGTTGGCTGAGCGTCCAACTCCGGCTCAGGTCATGATCTCGCAGTTTATGAGCTCAAGCCCCGCGTCGGGCTCTGTGCTGACGGCTCAGAGCCTGGAGCCTGCTTCCGATTCTGTGTCTCCCCTTCTCTCTGCCCCTCCCCTGCTCACACTCTGTCTCTCTGTTTCTCAATAATAAAAAAATGTTAAAAAAAATTTTTTTTAAGTTTACAACCACTTTGGAAAAGTTTGGCATCACCGCCTGAGATAGAAGGGTCACATACTCTACGCAACTGATCAGCAATTAACATTTCTCTGAATGAACCCCTAAGAAGCTCTTATATATGTAAAACTGGAGGTATGTGTTAGAATATTCTAGAATGTCCACGCAGCACGGTTCACAATCACAAAAAAACTGGAAGGAGCTCATGCTGTCCATCATTAAAAAGGAAGATTAATAAGTTGTGGTATACAATTCGTACAGGGGAATATTGTGCAATATTCAAAACAAGGCATACACACCAACACGCAACAATACCAAAGAAGCTTAGCAATGCGCTTATTAAGTGAAAAAGGTCATTCTCAGAGGCATGGTATTCTTTCATAAACTTAACAGATAGAGAATTGGAAGGTGTTGAGAGCAGAAGCAGGGGGGTGGGAGAACGGGGTACGGAATACAGGCACAGTCCTAGCCTCCGCAGGCTTCACGCATGCTCATTATACAATCAAACCCAAGTTAAAAAAAACAGACGGAAATAGGCTTCGTGTGGCCAATCCAGTGTATTAAAAGCTCTGAGAAGTTTAGAGGAAAGTAACCTAATTAACTCAATAGCAGCGCAATCAATCCCAACAGGAAGATGGATGGTTTCGTGGCCATCAGCACTGATACCCAGAGGAACAGTCCTCCCCGAAACAAGTTTTAAGAAACGCCACTATAAACTAAACCCAATTCTATCGCCGCCCACATTTTCAAGCCTCATCATGCCTCCCTCCATTCTGCCTGCAGGATAACGTCTTTTCTACTTGGGATGCCTTCCAGCACCTGTAGACTCACACTTGTTTCTTTCTCTGTCTGAAGAAGCATCTCCTCTCGCCTGGGCAGCACCCAGGTATCACTGAGGGCTCCATTCAGGTGCCACAGCCTTCAGAAAGCCTTCCTTGGCCCCCGCCCCCTGCCAGATGGAGCCCCCCCATCCACTCTAGTACAACCCCACACGGTACAGCTATGCCTAGCGTCGCATTTATAAGACTCCCTGTTGATCTGTTCGTAGGGTTATCTCTCAGCTCGACTGTGAGCTTTCTGAGAGTTGGACTTGTGTCTTTGCAGATGTGTGTGGAATGAGAATTAGATCCGGGAAGCCTGAAGGTACTTTCCATCTCGCTCCCCAGCTAGCGTGTACGAGAACAGGGTCTTCAGCATGAGGACCTGGTCAGAAGGGATTCTTCTGTGTGTGTTTATTTTAATCTCATGCCACCAAGAGATAAGACAGAGTCCTACGCAAAGCACTAAGTTCAGCTGAATCAGGCCGAAAAACTGATCACCTGCAGGCTGTGGGGGAGGTAAAAATGCTTCTGAAGTTCACGGTTGGGGAGAGAGTAAAAGCTATGAATTGATTTGTGTGCAAATATTTTAGGGATGCCTGCTCGGTGCTAGGCGCTGTCCGGGGACAGTCAACTCGGTCTGGGCTATGCCATTTGCCATCTGTCTTCTCCCACTGGACTGTGAGCTCCAAGGATGCCGAAGGTGAGCGTTAAAAAGAGAACACAGAGGGGTGCTCAATAGGGGCACTGAGGTGCCCACGTGGATGGAACTTCATAAAGAGATCACGTGTAAGTAGAACCCAGAAAGAAACAGCCATACCGATGAGTGGGGCAAAGAATGTTCTTGGGGGTCAGAGACTAGACACGCAAGGTCAGGGCAGAGTTTGGATGTTCCATGAGCTGGACAAAGCCGAGTGTGAGGGTGGACCGAGCGGATAAGAAAAGGGCAGCCAGAACATGAGTCGCAAGGGGCAGTCAGCACCTCGAAGGTTATTCTGCCAGGGAAATGTTTTCTAGAGCCTGCTGGTGATCGCAACATGCCTCTCCCACGCCATCCAGCAGCACAGATGATGTATTAAGTCCGCTCCAGGGTGTAAAACCAGCTTTCATCAAGCACTGAATTTCTTCTGGGAAATAGACCAATTGCTTTCCATTCACCATTTCTGAATTATTCCCACAAAATAACGTGCCACTATTGTCTCACGAGAACGGTAGCGAGTACGTACAAAGGTGCACGTTCATACAGAGAAATAAATCATGAAGGGCTCATGGTGAATGTTGGGAGGCCACTAGTTAACGACACCCAGTATGTCTCCTTATGCCACATTCCAGGCACCATCTTGCACACCACGGGGGGTGCAGACCCACCATCACTGTTAAGTCTTCTACTAATTTTAATGTCTGCTTGCCCTTCCGCAGCCAACAGAAGGGCATGGTTTTTTATAAAAAGCCAAGTTCCTCTTTTTTTGAAAAGTGACTAAAAACGTGGCCCAATCCAGTGGTATCTGATAAGGAAGCTACCCTGAAAATGTACGGTGGGATAAACAGCGCTCCCCCAAATTTCACGCCCACCCAGAAGGTCAGAATGTGACCTTGTTTGGAAATAGGACCAGTCCTTGGAGATATAGTTTGTTGAGATGAGATCATACAGGATGAGGGTGGGCCTGCTCCAATATGGCTGAGGCCCTTCTAGGAATTGGGAACTTTGAACACAGGGCCACGCGGGGAGAAGGCCGTGTGAAGACAGAGGCAGAGTGGAGGGGTGCCCTCAAGTCCCAGGTCTTCTTCAGGTGGGGACTAGGGGCCAGGGTGAAGTCCACATTCAGGTAGGACCCTGTGGGGTTCCCCAACGGGGTGAACATAGCAGCCCATCAGGAACATCGCTTCCTGTAAGGACTGAAAGCCCAGCCTAGAAGACAGAGGGGGCCATGGAGTTTCCTCCAGATATTCTCAACTGCGTGTAGACAGTTGTCTTTCCATGGTCCATGCTTTGTATGCTAACTTGAAGCAGAGACCTGTCCAAATTAATTCTGGAAGACTTTTCCTGCTTCATATTCATTTGGTTGTGTGTGTGTGTGTGTTTTTTTTTTAAGTTTATTTATTTTTGAGAGACAGAGAGCAGGGGAGGGAGGGACAGAGGGAGTGGGAGAGGGAGTGGGAGAGGGAGAACCCCAGGCAGGCTCCGCACTGTCAGCAAGGAGACTGATGCAGGGCTCGAACCCATGAACCATGAGATCATGACCTGAGCAGAAACCAAGAGACCAACACTTAACCGACTGAGCCACCCAGGTGCCCCAGATTGTTGAATTCAACTTAACAAATACTTAATGAAAGTAACCTTTTCTAGACCCTGCGGCAAGAACTAACTGTAGAGAGACATTAGGTCTCACTCGTGACCCTCAAGGGAGCCACCGTGTAGGAAGGCAGGTGGGGATCTCCAGCCATCGGTTAGAGCACAGGGAGATCCCCGTGGCGTGGCAGACACACAGAGGAGAGGGTGGAGGCTGAGGATCCCGGGAGGAGGGACTTCTCAGCCAGACTTGAAAACGTTCTTATTTCGCTGGGGACATCAGGGGAGTGAGCAGAAAAGGTGATTTTGGGTTTCCTTACACACGGAAATGTGCAGCTGCATCCCATCCTGCTTTATTATTTTTAACGTTTCTTTATTTATTTTTGAGATGGTGAGGGCGGGGGGGGGGGGAGCAGAGAGACGGGCAGAGACTCCCAAGCAGGCTCCGAGCACTGTCACCACAGGGCCCGACGTGGGGCTCGAACTCGCAAACTCTGAGACCATAACCTGAGCTGAAACCACGAGTCGGATGCGTAACTGACTGAGCCACCCAGGCGCCCCTACATCACGTCCTTCTGATGCGCAGAGCCCGGGGCCCATGGGGCAGCTGAGGCTGAACCTCATGGAAGCCTGGAAGGCTAGTGGGCCACATTGGGACGTCCAATCACCACCCCGAGAACAAGCGGGAGCAACTCAAGGGCCTCCAGCAGGCCCTTCTGGTCCCGCCCCAGCATGGGGGTGAGGAGTGAACATGGGGTGCTCAGCGGTGCCGAAGCCACACTGTGGCCTGTGCTCACGCTGCGTCACCGTCTGCCGGCTTCCCCGGGGCCTGCCCTGGGCCAGCCTGCCTCCACCCTGAACAAGCCCAGAGTCCCTGGCACCTCTCAGTTTCGGGGTCCCCAGTGGGGAGGCGGGAGTCCTGAAGTCCTCTGCAAACAGCAATCAGCTGGCAAGGCATTCAGGATAAAACGGATCTGGAGGCTTAGGTCACAAACTGGTTGGTGAGGACCCGAACCAGTGCAGACACATTCCCTGCACTCAGCTTTTCCTCTCGCAGGTGTACCAAACAGCGTGTAGGACGGCTGTCACAGAGGCTTGGTCACAAGCAAGCACCTTCCTCCGCCCCACAGCTGGCCCCCAAGGCATCCAAGTCAGAGACCTCTGGGCTACAGACCGAGCTGCCAAAGCCCCAGGTTTTCTGGGCTCACAGAGCACAAAATCCTCTGTGAGCCACACGGGCTCTGTCTGCTCCCGTCACTCCTAAAAGTGACGGAAGAGAATCTCTCCAGGGCATTTTTTTTTCATTTGTGTTTTCATGAGGATTTGCATGCCTCAAGAAATGTTAAGTAAATTTAATGTAGGCATATAACTGCATTTTCTCAACTCTTAAAATTTGAGAGGCATGAGGCTGTACTGAGAACGGTCAGCGCACTGATAACAGGTTTCCAGGGGCGCCTGGGTGGCTCAGTCAGTTAAGCGTCTACTCTTGACTTCAGCTCAGGTGATGACTGCAGAGTTCATGAGTTCAAGCCCTGCGTCAGACTGTGGGCTGACAGCACAGAGCCTGCTTAGGATTCTCTCTACCCTCCCCACCTCACATGTGTTCTCTCTCTCAAAATAAATAAATAAACATTTAAAAAATAAGGAAATGAAATAATAATAATAATAATAATAAAATTTCCATGTACCACCAAAGTCAACACAGAGATAATGCACCTAATGGTTTTTGAAAATCAGGGGCGCCTGGGTGGCTCAGTCGGTTAAGCAGCCGACTTCAGTTCACGTTGTGATCTCACTGCTTGTGAGATCTAGCCCCACGTCAGGCTCTGTGCTGACAGCTCAGAGCCTGTGGAGCCTGCTTCAGATTCCGTGTCTCCCTCTCTCTCTGCTCCTCCCCCACTCACACTGTCTCTCTCTCCTTTAAAAATAAACAAAAAAAAACAATAAAAGAAAACAAAAAAAATTAAAAAGAAAACTACATGCAGGTCTGACTTTAAAAACCTGTTAACCAGGAGTTAGGCTAAAGAGAAAGTAAGGAAACATAATGAAAATACTATGTAGCACCCCATGGAGTTCACCCATAAATGTTAGAAAATGGCAATCTGCCCACATTTGAAGCAACAAAGCGGGGTGAGCCATGGGCTGTGTGTGTGCATGTGTATATGCACCTGTGTATGTCTGTATGCGTGCACTTGTGTATGTGTGCATGCACGTGTGTGTGCGTGCGTGTGTGCACGTGTGTGCACGTATGTACGTGTGCACATATGTATTGCGTGCTCGTGTGTATGTGTCCGCGTGTGCATGTGTGTGTGTGCACCTGTGCACGTGTGTGCGTGTGCGTGTGTGTATGTGCATCTGCAGCAAATCAGGAGGAATATGAGCAGTGAACAGCTGTTCTACACAGGATATCGTTCGTGTGCTAAGATTCAGATGGTGGCACTCAGATTCAACACAGACAGAGCCGTCATGTAACGTATCACCCACTGGAGGACACTTTGGGGAGTGAGCAGGACAGGTGTAGTACGGATGCCGAGAGAACAGGACTGCTTTCCCGAGCAAGCCAGGGCACATGGTCGTCCTGCCGGGGAACCCGGTACACAGGAGGAAAGAACAGCGATCTCAGGGGAGAGCAGTTGTACTGCCAAACAAGGGGCTGGTCACCCCCCTGCCCTTTGATCTGGAGCAGGCACGAGAAATGTGAGAGAACCGGAAGCAGGAAAAGTTTCCTTCTGGATGGACCACTTCTGGCAACATCTTCGTTTCTGCCTCCTAAGGACACGACTACTCTACCGAAATACAGACTACAAAAACATACGCCCATTCCTTCTGCTGAGTCTGGAACGAAAGAACAGAAGAGGGGCGTTCGGAATCTCCTCTGGCTCACGCACCTGCAGCAGATGGGGTTCCACCTGCACCATTCTGAGAAATGGAAACAAACACACGTCCACCGTGAAAAGACGAACTCTTAGAAATGGCAGAAAATACTACAATATCCCTCACTCATCTCATTTAACATTAATTACTTCCTTAGACGCCCCATGTCCCAACACAGCCACACTGGGGTTAAAGATTCAACATACGAAAGGGAGGGAGGGGATTGGGGTGGCATACACCCATGGGGCTGATAGCGGCCACAGATCCTCGGTGGTCCATGGCCTGCCTGACAGTGTGGCTCTAATCTGGGCCTCTGTCTCAGCACAAGCTTCTCCCTGGGGGTGTGTCTGTTCACAGGGTGCCAAAGGGCAGCAGGGAAGATGCCCCTGTGACTTAAGGATTATCTTGAGCTGAAGGCAACTGAGAAACAGATACAAGAGAAGCTCTCTGAGCTCCCCCCTCATTTGCCTAAAGGCAGGACACAAATTTGCACGTGGCCCCTTCTCTCCTCTCTACCAGAAGAGACACAAGGCAATCACCAGCACCAACTCCAGGCCTTTATCAGCCCAGATGCGCACAAGAGGAATCCATACAGCAAACATTGCTACATAGCCCTGTCTGCCATTCGTTCCTTTATATATTTCCTTGCGCACAGCTGGCCATTCCTAAAGCTCAAAGCCCTTTTCGTCTTGTCACGTCTCTAAAAGGTTATGGTTCCTGGGGGTGCCTGGCGGGCTCAGTCAGTTGAGCATCCGACTCTTGATTTCAGCTCAGGTCATGATCTCACGATTCATGGCATCCAGCCCCACATCAGGCTCTGCATTGACAGTGAGGAGGCTGCTTGGCCTCTTCTCTCTCTCTCTCTCTCTCTGTCTCTCTCTCTCCTCTCCCTTGTGCATGCTCTCTCTCTCTCTCTCTCAAAAAATAAATAAACAAAATAAAATTCAAATCAAATCAAATATCTGTAACTCTCAGGCTCCAAATAATTTTGGAATGCGTGACTTTGATGAAAAATGAATGCTGGGAGAGCAGGGGCAGATGTTTTCAGATGAAAAATACAGTGGCCAAATTAATAAAGCAGCGGAGAAGGGTTTCAATCGACTGGAAATGGACCCCGTAGAACGTGCAGCATGTGACGTTCTCACCTGCCTCAGAAGGAAGGGATGAAGGGATGAAGGCAGGACGGAAGAGGTGAAGGGGCGGGTAGTCTGAAGGCATGACGATGTGGAACATGCTCGCACAGGATGTGTGGCGTTCGATATATTCAACACACGGAGTGAAATTTGAAATAACCAAGAAATAGCTGGGGACATTCAATCTCAACAGCCACCAAAGAGCTGCCTAACAAAGCAGTGAAAGTCCTGATATGGCTATAAAAGGGATACTGAAAATGTGGAGAAATGAGTTCTCCCTCCACCAAGAGCTGCACGTGGCATACAGCAGGCGCATAACACATGCTCGTGACTAAAAGAATCAATGACTCCATGCTCATATATGCTGTAAATTGGTGCACATCGATACGAATAATCTGGCAATATTTACCTTGAAACTGTGGGTGCCTGTTACCCCCAAAACTTCCAATGGCGATGTATGATAATAGAAACAATTAGCTCCATGAATCCGAGCAAAGGGATTCCTGCAGACCTGCCTGGAACAGGAAAGCTGTGGCGTGCCTGTAGGCGCCCCAAAAAGAGATTATTTACATAAATTATGGCACCTCCGGGCAACGTGCCGTGGCACAGCCTGAAAATGGGTGATGCGGTTTGTGCCTGATTTACAACAAGAGGTACACAGATACGTTATTTATTGAATAAAAAGGCAAACAATGATGAGTGTTTACAGTGGAATGCCACTGTCATAAAACAATAAAAATGCATGTGTTAAAAGCATTACGTATTAACATGGGGAAGACCATAAACCACTAGGGGTATGGTGGATAGTGCTGGTAGGATTACCTGTGAATTTTTTTTATTATGATTTTGGTGAGCCTGCATTTTCTATTTTTTTTTTTTTTGAGAGAGAGCACATGTGCACACGTGTGCTGGGGGAGGGGCAGAATGAGAGAGAGAGACAGACAGAGAGAGAGAGAGAGAGAGAGAGAATCCCAAGCAGGTGCCACGCCGTCAGCACAGAGCCCCACGCAGAGCTCTGATCCCATGAACCGTGAGATCATGACCTGAGCCAAAATCAAGAGTCAGACGCTTAACCGACTGAGCCACCCAGGCGCCCCATTTTTTTTCAAGAAACACATTTTATGGGGCATTCTATCCTTTCTGTCCATTCACGTCAAACACTTGGGAAAAGAAGAAGAGGGCAGGTACGTAAACTAGCTAGCCAGAAGAGAGAGCCCACTTGCGGAAGGAATATTGGGGACCTGCGTGCACATCTCCGAACAGAACCACTGCAGGATTCTCTTTTTTGAGCCAAAAACCTGGACTCCGTGGAGCATAAAAACACACCGAGGAAAAAAATATTATTAACCAAAGGACACAGAAGCAAACGGAACAGTTTATTATCGATTTTTCCTTCTGAGTCTGCGTTTGTTTAAACTGAACTCCAAATTACACTTCATTGTAAAAGTGACAAATATTAGCAGGCGCTAAGAGTCTGGCTAATTAAGCTTGTTATTTTAGTAAAGATAAGTATTTGACGAGGGCAGAACTAATCGCGCCCTCCCGGTTGCGCGAACCGTGTGCAGCCTAGCTAATATGCCAGTGCCCGGTGTCTGCCCCGCCCCCGAGGTACGTAAGCCCCGCCCCCTCCAGGTGTGTAAGCACCGCCCCCCCAGAAAGAGAGTTGTTCCTGGTCAGCACTCTGGGTGATGCTGTTACCCCGGCCACTGCAAACCCAGCTCAGGGCAGAGAAGTCACGCTCAGTCTCGGGGGAACCAGCCACCTGAGGGACAGGCGCTGAGATGCTCAGGTCCCCCTCTCGGGTGCCCAGTCTCCTGTCAATAAAACAAAACCCCTAGAAGCTCTGACACCATCCTATGTAAATTCATCTGGCTGCAAAACTTGGAGCACTCTGAATTTCTTGGCAGCAAAGCTGGACCGAATCTAGCCTGGGGGTGTGCACGGGCTCACGGCCATACAGAGAGAAAAGTCAGACATTTCTCTGCAGGGAGGGCCCTGCAGTTCCTGGCTGCTGTCCCAGAGCAACGCTGGAGCGTTCTGTGAAACACAATAATCCCCTGATCTGTGGCTCTGGAAACGGATGATCTTCCCCACAATTCTTCAGGTCAGTAGCGACCTGGGGCAACATCCTACAGCATCTCCTACCTGGCACATTTTATCATCCCAAGTCCTCACAAGAGGGGTGGGTGCAGAACAGTAAGATATTTAAAGAGACAGGGGCGCCTGGGTGGCTGAGTCGGTTAAGACACCAGTCTTGATTGCGGCTCAGGTCATGGTCTCACGGTCCGTGAGTTCGAGCCCCACGTCGGGCTCTGTGCTGACAGCTCGGAGCCTGGAGCCTGCTTCCGATTCTGTGTCTCCCTCTCTCTCTGCCCCTCCCCTGTTTGCTCTGTCTCTGTCTTTCAAAAATAAATAAACGTTAAAAAAAAATTTTTAATAAGAATAAATCAACTTAAGGGGCGCCTGGGTGGCGCAGTCGGTTAAGCGTCCGTCTTCAGCCAGGTCACGATCTCGCGGTCCGTGAGTTCGAGCCCCGCATCAGGCTCTGGGCTGATGGCTCAGAGCCTGGAGCCTGTTTCCGATTCTGTCTCCCTCTCTCTCTGCCCCTCCCCCGTTCATGCTCTGTCTCTCTCTGTCCCAAAAAAAATAAATAAACGTTGAAAAAAAAATTAAAAAAAAAAAAGAATAAATCAACTTAAAAAAAGAAATTTTTTTTAATTTTTTTACTGTTTATTTATTTATTTTTTTATATATATATGAAATTTATTGTCAAATTGGTTTCCATACAACACCCAGTGCTCATCCCAAAAGGTGCCCTCCTCAATACCCATCACCCACCCTCTCCTCCAAAAAAAGAAATTTAAAGACAGACCACATTCATATAACTTTATTACAGTATATTGTTATAATTTTCCTATTATTGCTGTTATAAGTCTTCTCCTGTGCCTGATACATGAATTAAACTTATTGTGTGTATGTATAGGAAAAAACGAGGTATTTACAGGATTTGCTACATTCCATGATCTTGCCCTCTTGAACGCAGCCCTCCAAAATCATGAAACCACACGTATATTTGCGATTCTTAAAAGCTACTGATATTCATAATCCATCCTGACATAATTTGGAAGGGAAAGGGAGTGGGGGAGGTTTCTTACCTGAAAAAGTAAGCTTCGGCTGTGTCATAATGGCCAGGTGTTAGTTTGAGGGGCGGGTAGTCAATGGCCAGAGGCCTCACCATGAACAAGCCCATGGCCAAAGCCACGAAGAGGACAGGCAGCAGGAGGTCGGAGAGGGAGCTCTTCCAGGCCCGGCGCATGTGCTGGAACCGCTTCACCAGGAGGGCCCCTGCCTGAGCCAGAGGCCACAGAGGGCGCGGGGTCCCGGATGGGGCGCCACCTGCAGAGACAGGAACATGCAGTCAGCCTGAGGCCAGGGCCCCCCCCAACACTGCCCGGGTCTGCGGATACCTCCAGAGGTTTACGATGGCTCCGGAGGCTAGTAGCACAGGCCCCCCCACCCCGGTTCCCATGCTCCTCAATGAGCGCGGACACTCTGGAAACGTATGCTCACAGAACGCCTGGGGATGTAGCAGGGCGAGGACGGAGTTCTCAAATCCAGCTTTTGCAGCAGCCTCGAGCTTGTTTTTACTGGTTAAAACGCAGTGTGCTCCAGGAGCACGGACCCCAACAAGAGAGCAGCGGGACCCATGTCTCCAGGCGGGAGTGCGTGTGTGGGAGGGGTGCAGACAGAGCCGTCCCCCTCTGCCGTCTCCCTTCTCCTGCCTTTTAGTCTTCTTTTCCCACAGCCTGGTCCTTCCAGAGGACGCCTTAGGTCCTGTCCAGATCAGGGCCAGGAAGAACCATCCCCCTCAGCCCCTGCGCCAACCCCCCTGCCTAGTAGGGGTGTCCCCAATGGAGAGGAGGCAGGCGCGGCTCTGGGGGCACCTCTGCAGCTCCAAGTGAGCCCCCTTGGCCCATCAGGCTTCAGCAACCCGGCCCTCCCTTCCTCCCTCCCCCTCTCACAACTCGGAGACCCACCCCCCAGGGAGCATCGCTCAGAAGGTGGGGCTGGAGGGCAGGGCATGAGCACGTGGTGGATGCCCAGGTCACCTTGCCAGGCCCCCCGCCCCGGGCCACAGACGTGGCCGCCATCAACCTGTCCAGTGCGGGCCGACCGGCTGGTGCCAGCAACAGTCACATCCGGTGTGAGGATGACAAAACAGGAGGAAAAGGAGAGGCAGACCCAGGGACCACAGCCCTAATCCTCATCCAAAGGACAGACACAGCCATGCCCCATGGTCTTCCTCGCTATTCCTTCTGCAGGGTTCCAGAAAACCCAACAGAAAGTGTTTGAGGAGGAAGGCGGCCTTCTAAGAAGACAGTTATGCTAAATTGATCACACTGCCCACACATATCAAATTGAAATACGGTTAATAAAAGCACAGCGAATACGTTTCAAATCCCCAAAGAAATCATTTTTAAAGACGCTCCCATTTGGAAAGAGAAATTATTTGCAATAGCGGTGAGCAGAGAGCTGTGGAGAAGCAGCTGGGGATACAAATGCCTTCCTGAAATAACCCCCTCCCTTGTCCGACATCACGTTGTGCCCAGGATGCGGTGGGTAGCGGGCTATTTTTTGTCCTCAAAAAAGACATCACGTAGGGGTCGTGCTAAAAATGTAAAGAAATGACCGAACACAAGGCGATCGAGCGTGGCAATCCATGTGGGCAGGGCCGAAAGGACTGGTGCCAAGCAGGCGGTCTGACGTGTTTAGGGCAAGTGAGACAACAGTCACAGCCGTGGGGACGGTCAGGCACAGTCAGTGAGACCTCCGTCAGGAAGTCAGTTCAGTCTGCCTCCCGAGCAGAGTCAGGTCTGCCTGACCTCGGACAGCACACGTCACCTCAGACATTTCTGGTCACCGGACGTAGGGCTTCTTTCCACGTGTCAAGCACGTGTCCGTGACACCAGCTGGGTGGCCTACCGTCCAACTCATTGGGGGCACGACCTCCCTGCAGTGTCAGACCCCGCGGGCTGAGGGCTCAGTCACACAGGCCTACCCCTCCCCCACTCCAGACGCCAGCTACCAGTCCAGGTTGTCCCCCGTGCTTACGAGCCACTGACTGTAGATCAGAGGTTCCCAAGACCCGAGCCTTGGGTTTGACCGACGTGCTAGGGTGGTTCACAGAACTCAGGGAAACGGGTCCTCACGTGGGCCAGCTTACAAAAAGGATACGACAAAGGCCACATACGAACAGCCACGTGGAAGAGACGTGTGCGGCGAGACATTCGGGGAGGGACACTGTGCTTTCGTGCCCTCTCCAGTATATCCCCAACACCTCCATGCGGTCACCTATCTGGGCTGAACCCCTTACTATTGAGATTTTGTGGGGCTCTCATCCAGCAGACATTCCCTTCATTACCTCCGTGTCCAGCCCCTCTCCCCTCTCCAGAGGATGGGGGACGGGGCTGAAAATGCCAAGCTTCTGATCGGCTGGGTCTTTCTGGTGAGCAGCCCCCCCCCCCCGACCCGAGTCATCTCGTCAGAACAAAAGATGGCCTTAGTGTTCTTATCACCTGGTAATGTACTAGGAGCCCTGGTCAGGAATAAAGCCGAAGACAGATCCTAGAACAACAGATGCTCCCCTGCTTTTACCACTTGGGAAATGACAGAGGGTTCAGGGCCTCTGTGCCAGGAGCCGGGGGCACAGACAGATGCACATCTCTTGGGATCCCACAAGACCCCACAGGCGAACGGAGAAAATCTGATGTTTAAGGACCAACACGTGGGATATTAACAAGGCTGGCGTATTCTGTGAATGACTGTGCGTGGGAGCAGAAACGTGGGGGGTTCTGGAGGTTGGAGGGGGTTGGGCACCGGCTGGTGAAGCGCCTCCCAGACACTTTCGGGACCAGGGATTAGATTCCACACCAACTGGAGGCCGTCAACCCCAGCAACCAGGTGAGGAGATGCACAGTATTATAACCAAAGTGGTATTTCATCCTTTCACCAGTGTGGCTCTGACGAGGGTGGGCGGTAGACACGGCAGTCAGGCAAGCTGGGCTACGACTCTCATTCATTGGGGGGGGGGGGGGGGGGGGCGGGGAGGGGGGGGAAGGTTAGAAATGCTGATTCCCAGGCCCCACCTCGGACTGAATCACATCTCCACATATTCAGAGACTAAAATGCACTTTTAAAAAATAACTTCCTAGCGGGCGCCTGGGTGGCTCAGTCAGCTGAGTATCCGACTCTTGATCTTGGCTCAGGGCATGATCCCAGGGTCCTGGGATCAAGCCCCGTGTTGGGCTCCACACTGACCATGGAGCCAGCTTGAAAGTCTCTCTCTCCCTCTCTCTCTGCCCCTCCCCCACTCATGCAGGTGCTCTCTCTGATTGATAGATAGATAGATAGATAGATAGATACAACATCCTAAGAGATTCTCATGGTCAGCTGGGTTATAAAATGCATTGGTCAATGGTGATTCATATATAACTCTCGCAGAGCAGTTATGAAGTCAAAGTGACCTTAGTGTTAGAAAAGGCATATTATTGAATGCAGTTTGATCCTTTCTCATATAGGACTAGAAGTATAAATATAAAAATATTTGTATATCCTGATCATTCTGTGAGAGTGTAATGCTGGATATGTCCACCTGGGGCACTCTGTATGCAGATCTAGCAGGAGAACTATGATCTAAGTTAAGCTAACGTAATTGAGACGTTCTGGGTTGCTGGCCGTCCCAGATTTCCAAAATGATCCCTGAGAAAACCATTTGATTTCCTCACTAACCTTTGGCTAAGGAGCCCTTTCTCTCACACAGAACCAAGACTCACTCTGTTTAGAATCAAGAGGAACTGAAAGGTCACTGGTAAGCGTGATGGCTTGTGACCCCGCCAAAATCAATGACACCATCATTGTCTACCAAAACCCACACCTCACAAAGTAGCCTTTTTGTCCCCTAGTTTTTAAAATATTTTTAATGTTTATTTATTTATTTTGAGAAAGAGAAAGTGGGATAAGATCAGAGAGAGAGAGAGAGAGAGAGAGGGAGAGAGAATCCTGAGCAGGCTCCATACTGTCAGCACAGAGCCCGACTCGGGGCTCGAACTCACGAACTGTCAGATCATGACATGAGCTGATATCAAGAGTCGGACGCTTAACAGACTGAGCCACCCAGGTGCCCCAAAGTAGCCTTCAAGTGGCATCTTATGACAGTCGCATCTAGCTACCCACACTCAGCTGCCTACCAAACTATGCACCTACTCAAATACGTCTGCAGCAGCCAATGGCTGCAAACACCTATTTACATCAGGGCAGTTTCTGTCTATGCAGCCAGGTGCACAGAAAATGGAAACAGAACGTGGCTTTCTGGGTGTTGGAGTCTACTTAGTAAATACGCCTGCTGATGGAGGAAGAACACAGTCAGAGAATGGCCCTTTATCTGCCCACTGGCTTTGCTCAGAGAGGATCAATCACAACAGCCACTGGGGGGGAGAGTGGGGGAGGAAGCACTGGACTGGAATCCAGTCTCAGCCGCCAACGTGTTGGGTGACTCCTGGAAATTCCCAGCCCCACTGCATGTCACTTCCCTCAGCTGTGAAACAGAGATTTATATTCTCCCTCTAGGTAACGAGGATTCTTATTACCACACTTATGAAACTAGCAGAACAGGTACAGTTTGACCGCCAGCCACTGTAAATGTTCATCAGACAGCGGGATAAGCCTGTGGGGAAAGGTGTTTCTCATTATTAAGAAAAATAAATCCTCCCCCCCCTTCCCATGCGTTAACTGAACATAAATGGGGGAAATAAAGGGCTAAGATAGTTTATGGTCATGAATCAACCACCAATCAAATATTCATGGCTAAACTCATAAAAGTATTCACATGAATAATTTAACAGACAAAATTAAAATGCTGGACCAAATTGTTATGAATTGTCTTATTTGACTTACGAGTGTAATTCTATTCAAAGAATTCAGTGGCATCCATAACTAGGCACTCTCATTTACACTGACCCTCAAATTACTTAGAAAAAAATGTCCAGAGATTTTTTTGGGGGGGGAGGGGAGTCAGGTGGCTTCAGTGAATACCTTAAAATATCAAGGACGCAGCATGCACCCCAGAATACAATCTCCACGTTGCTGAATACATCTGAATGTTCTTGAAGCTTTTAAGATAAACCATCACAAATGTAATGCCTTCAAGCCCACTTTTAAAAAATGAATACCCCAAACAAAAAAACGGGTGACTTAGCAGGTATGAGTGTGTAGTTCATTTAAAAATCTACAGGGGCACCCGGGTGGCTCAGTCGGCTGAGTGTCCGATTTCGGCCCCGCTCACGATCTCTCGGCTCATGAGTTCAAAGCCCTGCATCGGGCTCTGTGATGACAGCACTGAGTGTTCTTGGGATTCTCTCTCTCCCTCTCTCTCTCTCTCTCTCTCTCTCTGCACCCCTCCCCCACTCGCACTCTCAAAATAAATAAAACATTTAAAAAATAAAAGCAGGATTTGCAGACCACAATAACGCAACTTGCAATGAAACAAGGAACGCCTGTAAACAGGTAGATGGGTGTCAACACTGGAAACGTCTGTGGGAGAGCCCACCACGAACACCAGCGTCCGGGGGTCCCAGCCCTGCCTCGCACGAAGACCTCCCACACCTCAGACCGGCCGTGGTCTCTTGGCTTCTCACCTATAACACAAAAGGCTGGGACGGGCCATGGCTGCGTCCTCGTGCTGGCACAAGCTGATGTTGTACGGCATTCGCACGACCCACGATTTGCCTCATTCATACCATTTGCGGAAGAAAACCAGCCACACATCGAACGTCCTCTTGTTAAGAGAGGTAGGAGAAGGGTTGGCGGGAGGTTCGTGAAGAGGAAAGGAGGAAACAAAAAAGAACGAAACGAAAAAGAAGAATAAAGGAAGATGTTTTGTGACGGTTGTATGTTTAATGGTATGACAAAAATCCAAAATAGGATTATTTCTTAAATATTAAACGTGGTGACACAAAAAATATACAAACTTCAAAACCAAACTGCGTTACTGCAATCTTGGTTAAATATTCTTTCGGAAAGAACATTATTAATTGTGATTAATTGTTTTAAAAGCTAAGAAGGACAGGCTATATTTATCTAAACTGTTTTATTGATAATAATCTCACAGCAATGTATCACTCAACCTTCAAAATGCTTTACGTGCTCGTTTGTTACAACAACCACATTGCTCCTTTTCATACATGATTTTGATTTTTTTAAGGCTCTTTTTTGTTGTTGTTAAGTAAGTTCTACACTCACCTTGGGGCTCGAACTCATGACCCAGAGATCAAGGGTCAGTCGCACAGGCCATGGACTGAGCCAGCCTGGCACCTTCATACGGGATTTTTACATTAAAAAAAAAGAAAAATCTAGGTAGAAGAATTTTCTGTTCACCTGCAAAGTTTTCCCAATTGCTAAACAGGTTAGGGATCACTTTTTCTGTTACTTTCTCTTATTTTCTTTTAGTGTGTGCACATGCATGTGAGTGGGGAGGGGCAGAGAGAGAGAATCCCCAGCAGGCTCCACGCTCAGTGCAGAGCCCAACTCCGGGCTCGATCTCACGGCCCCAGGATCCTGACTTGAGCCACAATCAAGAGTCGGACGCTCAACCGACTGAGCCCCCCAGCGCCCCGCTTTTTCGATCCTTTAAAAAGCACAGTGATTCACAGCCAAACGATGAAAAGCATCAAGGCAGGATTTCACTCTGGAAGAGGGCTGTGGCGTTACGCCCAGCCACATCATTTTTCTGGAATAGAGATGGCCCCAACTCCTTGGACGGGATTCAACATGCCTTGAGGAGACAGTGACAATGTTCAGGGAACTTATGCTCTGTGGGCAGGTCACTTAAACGAGGGGTTTGGGTTTTTTCTTTCCAACGCACCAAACTCAGGTCTTCCTGCAGCCCCTGAATGGCCCCAACCTGGGGTTTAAAACCCGCGCTCCCTCCAAAGTTCTCCTGGGCAGTCAGGCAATGGAAAGAAGGCTCCTCTCTGCCACACCCAATCCTCCTTCCAGCCTCGGCCCTGCTCTCCGGCTCCGCTCCCATCACACTGGGAGGCAGGGTGGACAGCGCGGTGTCTGGGCTCTGCTGAAGGTTGGCTCGAAGGGCTCCTTTGTGAACAGTGAGCAACGACATGCAAGCGGGGGTCCTCGAGCTGGCATGTGGCACATAGTGAGGGTCTATGGATGTAGCCAGAGAAGAAAGCTCCCCATTGCCGAATCTTCTCTTAGACGGTGGCCCTGTGCTCACCGCCCCCCACTGTTCTGTCCTCATCGTGTGTGGCCACCTCAAGGGGCCGAGCTCAGTTTTTCTGGCAAAGCTCAGATCTGAGAACGCTCTCCAGCACTCAGAAGGCGTTCAGAGCCGTCTGATGAATGAGGAGCGGACGGATGTGACCAAATGTTGTCTTCGGTGCCCTCACCCACTGGACACCTGGCTGTGACTTCCTTCCCCCCCTCTCCAGTCCCACTTCCCCTGCCCAGAAGCCACACCACCACTCCCTCTAATCCCTTCCTTCCCTTTCCCACGCTCAGCCTCGCCAAGTGTGCCCCCGGGCCCCATTCACCAGCCATCTCTAGGCCACTGACGGCGCGTCCACCTCCGTGTGGCTCTCCCTCAGAGCGTAAGCAAGAAAGATGGGGGCACCTGGGTGGCTCAGTCTGTTAGGCAACCGACTTCGGCTCAGGTCATGATCTCAGGGCTTGTGGGTTCAAGCCCCGCGTCGGGCTCTATGCCGACAGCTTGGAGCCTGGAGACTGCTTCCGATTCTGTGTCTCCCTCTCTCTCTGCCCCTCCCTTGCTCGCGCTCTTTCTCTATTTCTCTCTCTCAAAAAATAAATAAAACATTTTAAAAAATTGGGGGGGAGCGGTGCCTGGGTGGCTCAGTTAGTTAAGCGTCCGACTTCGGCTCAGGTCATGATCTCGTGGTTCGTGGGTTCGAGCCCTGCGTCGGGCTCTGTGCCGACAGCTGGGAGCCTGGAGCCCGCTTCGGATTCTGTGTCTCCCCCTCTCTCTACCCCTCCCCTGCTCATGCTCTGTGTCTCTCTGTCTCTCAATAATAAATAAATATTTTTAAAAATTGTTTTTTTAATTTTTTTAGGGGCAGCTGGGTTGCTCAGTTGGTTGAACGTCTGACTTCGGCTCAGGTCATGATCTCATGGTTCATGAGTTCGAGTCCCGCATTCAGCTATGTGCTGACGGCTCGGAGCCTGGAGCCTGCTTCAGATTCTGTGTCTCCCTCTCTCTGCCTCTCCCCGGCTCATTCTGTCTCTCTCTCTGTCTCTCTCTCTCTCTCTCTCAAAAGTAAATAAACATTAAAAACATTTTTTTAATTCTTTTAAATAAATACACAAAATGATACTCTCAACCCTTGACCCTACAATGGACGTGTTCCTAAAGGTTACCCAGAGCCACTCTGCCTCCATTTCCCCAGTTTTCCACCATTATCTTGGCAGCAAGGGGCACGCTTAAGATGAGCGAGGCCCCTCCTTTGTCAAACGTGTCACAAGAAGGGCCGATTCCAGGTCAGGGGCCGTGGGTGGGAGCTGCTACTCCTCACCAGCTTGGGGCTTCCTTGGGCAGCTCTGACCGAGAGGGGCTGGGCTTCACAAGCTCCACCAGCCCCTCGCGGCCCCGACAGAAGCGGCTGCTCCCTGACACCTGCCGCCAGCGTTTATTGGCCCATGTCTATCTCAATTCAGCCTTCTCTCTGGCACACTGCCTCATGCAGAGCCCCTGCCGGGAGCTCTCCGCTCATCTCGCTAACGCCGCCAACAAACCTTCCCTGGCATGTGTAATTGGCGGCGGGCACGGTCCCCCCCAACCTGGCTGGCCGGGGAGGCGGTGTTTGAAGCTGGAGGAAGTGTGGACAAAGCAGAGAAGACGGCGCTCGGGGCTGAACACCGCCGCTCGGCCTGCGAGACACATGCAGAATTTGGAACAGCTCTTTGAAGAGGCCGAGAATTACAGGCTCCCCGTGCAGGAGAGGCTGTTCAAACAGGATTGTCTCCAAAAGCAAAGGAGAGGCTGCACACCCTTCAGATTAATCACTGCCAAATTGCTTTCCATCATCACAAGAAGTAGCAATTAGGAATGAAATACAGAGGATTAAATGGTGGGAGGAAAGGGAGAAGATTTTAGGTAAAGTGGGACTGACAGAGCTGAGAATTTCACTGCAACCTCAGACCTCACATGGGGCAGGGGGGTAAGGCTTCAGTAGGGAAGTAAGGAAGGAGGGAGGGGGGAGGGAGGAGGGAGGTGGGAAGAGAGGGGGGAAGGAAGGGAGGAGGGAGGGATGAAAGGAGGAAGGAGGAACAGGGAAGGAAGTGAAGAAGGAGGGAAGGGAGGAAGAAGAGAGGAGGGAAGAAAGAAGGGATGGATGAAGGAGGGAGGAGGAAAGGAGGACAGAAGGAAGGGAGGGAGGAAGGAAAGGAGGAGGGAGGGAGGAGGGATGGGGAAGGAAGTGAAGAAGGAGGGAAGGGAGGGAGGAGGAAGGAGGGGAGAAAGAAGGGAAGGGAGGAGGAAAAGACCAGGGAAGGGAGGGAGGAAGGAAAGGAGAAGGGAGGGAGGAGGGAGGGAGGGAAGGGAGGGAGGGAGGAGGGAAGGGAGAAAGGAAGGGAGGGAGGAGACAAGAAAGCCATTGCCAAAGCCTTACAAGGAGAAAACACCTGTTGCCCAGATTCACTTTGTACCAGCTGAGTATGTGACATGATTTTTCACCTGAACTTTGGCCTCGATGAGACTCTAACCTGGCTGGTGTTTCTCACAGATGGCCATAGCCCACCTGAATCAAAGGAAATTGGGGTGTTTGTTAAAACCTGTAAATGTCTCAGTCTCGGCACTAAAATTTATGGAAGTTGGCCTAAGAATCTGCCATTTCAATAAGCATCCAAGTTTTTTTTTTTTTTTTGATGAACGCCATCCTAACAGGGATGCGGTGATGTCTCCCTGTGGTTTTGATCCCAAGTCCTCTGACGACAAGTGACAGGGAGCATCTTTCATGCACCTGCTGTCCATCTATGGAAAAATGTCTGTTCCAATGCTTTGCCCATTTTTTAAAAAATGTTTATTTATTTTGAGAGAGAGAGAGAGAGAGAGAGTGAACAGGGGAGGGGCAAAGAGAGAGGAGAGAGAATTCTAACCAGGCCCCATGCTGCCAGCATAGAGCCCAGTGTGGGGTTCGATCCCATGAACTTTAAGACCACGACCTGAGCCAAAATCAAGAGCTGGACGCTCAACCGACAGAGCCCCCCAGGCGTTCCTGCTTTGCCCATTTTTTAATTGGGTCTCTTGTCTTTTTGCTATCGAGTTATAGGAGTTACAGGAGTTCTCTACATATTGTGGCTATCAATCCCTGATCGGATCCGTGGGGTGCAAACACTTTCTTAACAGCGGCGAATTTCCTTTTCATTCTACCAATCCCTTTGCTGTGCAGAGGCTCTTGTTGGGACAGGGGAAGCCAGCGCCCTCCATGCTCTGCTGGTGGCAATGCAAACTGGTGCAGTCGCTGTGGAGGACAGTATGGAAGCTCCTCAAAAACAGAACTACCGTATGATCCACAAACCCCCCAAACCCTGGAATCAGGACCTTGGAGAGATCCCATGCAATGATGTGATGCACCGGGCACCCCACACTCCTCACACAGGCCCAAAGTCCATCAACAGATGAATAAAGAAAGAGAATGAGCGTGTGCGCACGTGTGTGTGTGTGTGTGTGTGTGTGTGAGAGAGAGAGAGACAGAGACAGAGACAGAGACAGAGACAGAGAGAGAGACAGAGAGAGAGACAGAGAGAGAGAGACAGGGATGGAGTAACTATAGAGCAACATTACTCAGCCTTATATAAATGGCAATTTGACACCTGCTATCGCATATTTGAGCCTAGTGGACATTGTGATGAGTGAAATAAACCCATCATCGCAGGACAAATACTGCTTGATTCCATTTATCTGAGGAATCTAAAATCCCCAAATTCCTGGGGCGCCTGGGGGGGGCTCAGGCTTGATGAGCGGTCATGTCATGATCTCATGATTCATGAGTTCAAGCCCCACATCAGGCTCAGTGCTGACAGTGTGGAGTCTGCTTGGGATTCTCTCTTTCCCTCTCTCTCAAAATAAATAAACATTAAAAGGGGCGCCTGGGTGGCTCAGTCGGTTGGACATCCAACTTCAGCTCAGGTCATGATCTCATGGTTCGTGAGTTCAAGCCCCGTGTCGGGCTCTGTGCTGACAGCTCGGAGGCTGGAGCCTGCTTTGGATTCTGTGTCTCCTTCTCTCTCTACCCCTCCCCTGCTCATGCTCTGTCTCTCTCTCTCTCTCAAAAATAAACAAACATTAAAATAAATAAACACTAAAGACAGTGTTTAAATTTTTTTTTAAATAAAATGGATTCTTACAAGCAGCACAGAGTGGTGGTCACCAGGGGCTGGAGGGGTGGATACAGGAGTCGTTGTTCAATGCACAGAGAGTTTCAGTGACGCAGGACGAATCAGTATGGACCCGCTGCACTGAACCTGGGGCTTCTTTGCTGCTGCTTCTTTTCCCCAGAGGAAGAACCACGAGCATGTGGCAACCCTCCAAGGGAAGATCCAGGAGATTTGGGGGGCAGGGATTGAAGACTCAGATAAAGAAAGAATTCTTGCCTGTGCTATGGCCTGGAAGAGGGGCCTGGGGTCCTGTAGCAGCAGGGATGGGGTGTGCTGGGTGGGAGGCCTCCCTGAGAGCAGGACAGCAGCAGACCAGGCCGGGGTGGGGGACAGCGCTGACAGAGGCCACTGGGAACCTGCAAACACCCCCTGGAAGAAAATGGACACCGTCGTGCAGGTGACGGGAAAGCAGCCTGTCACCCTATACGAGGGGCTCCAGCAGGCACTGAGGGATACAGAGGAAGGGCCGCTGCTGCCCAGGGGAGCTGAGAGGTGGTCAGAGGAGGGGACTCCTGATCCGAGCCACACCAGGCCGGTCACAGGGGCTCGAAGTCTACCAGCCAAACCCCTCCACTGTGTGTGCCCAGCAACGGCACATGCTGTTGTGCGGGACGGTCTAGCTGCCATTTCAAAACACCAAGCCCAGGTGGCTTAAACCACAGACATTCACGGCTCACAGTCAGGAGGCTGGAAGCCCAAGATCAAGGTGACCAGGTGAACGCAAGGTTGGTGTCCTCTGAGGCCTCTCCCTTGGCTGGCAGATGACCCCTTTCTCCAGGTCCCCCCGGGGTCTCCTCTGTGCGGGCACTGCCATCTCTGCCCAATCCCCCCCCTTCTCACAAGGACACCGGTCAGACTGGGTAAGGACCCACTTGTACCCCTCATGGTTACCCTAATTCCCTTTCCAAAGATCCTGTATCTGTAAATACAGTCACATGCTTAGGTCCTGGGGGCTCAACATACAAATGGGGGGGGGCAGAGGAACAGGGACACAATTCATTCCAGAACACCAGTGCGCTGCTGGGAATCAGCACAAAGAGAACAGACTGAGAATTTGTGGTTCTAGACAGAATCCTCCTACAGCTATCACCCCGAAGCGGCGGACGTCCAGGGGTGCTGCCTGGACCCACGGTACCACCGGGTCGCTGCTGAGAAATGCAAGTTCTTGGGCCCCACCCAGGAACCCCTGAATCGGGAAATCAGGGGGTGAGACCCAGGAATCTGTGTTCTACAAAATCTGCAGGTCACTGTGATGATGCTAGATCACCACCTCTCCCGGGGAGTCAAGGAGTGAATCCAGTCACCCACGCATCCTTCAAACACTGTGACACACAGTACTCTGGGGGCTTGGAAAAGCCTTTGCAGAAAAGGGACAGATCCAAAGACTGTATTTTCTTTGATCCAAAGAGACTCCAGTACCTGGCACCGTGCCTGGGTGGGAGTTTTGCGCTGGACCCACCCCCTGGACCCACCAGGGTTCGGGCAAATCTCCACGGCTCAGTTTCTACATGAAAATAAGGGCTGCAGGAAAGCCTATTTGCAAAATGTCCAGGAGGACTGAGTAAGAAAATGCACAGTGGACGCCTCTCATCGTGTCTGGTCGATGGTGTCGGGGCTCCGAGAAGAAGTGATTTGCACACCTTACATGGCAGGGACAGATGTGCCCTCTGGGCACAGTCTCTGTAACTCATTTCTCTGGCACGAGTAGGCTCCCAATGCTTAAAATATCTGTATTTTATATTTTATGTTGCCTTCATCCATCTATCAGAGGAGCAAGAGGTGAGTTATTTGAGAGCAAGCCCCTTAGAAGACTTCCTGAAGATACACGGCAAGCGTGGAGGGAAGGGGTGCCTGCGGGCAGGGGCGGCCAGAGGCAGGAATCGGAACAAAGACGTAATTCCTGAAGGCACCAACAAGAAAGGGAAAGGTTTTGGTAAGTGATTATTCCAGAAATTCCCTTTCTCGAGTGTGGATCACGCTCCCATCCCCGAAAAGTGAGTGAGTGCTTTACCCAGAAGACGGTTTCACACCGTCTCCAAAATCCTGATCCAGCCCTTTAGTAAAGTTATATCTGCTAAGTAATATAAATTTCACTGACAGAGAGGCTTCCTGTGGAGCTTTGTGGGAGGATTCGCAGAACACAATAAAACTGGGAAATTCAGGAAATGTCATACCAAATTTGTGGTCATGTGTCCTGATCTCACGTTTTGTTTTAAGTAATGAAATACTTAAATAGATATTTTAATGACATTTTTTCCAGTTCCATAATTTGTAATTTGGATGATAAGTAACACTGCCTTTTTATATCATATTTTACAAAGGTAATAGAAAACATTATAATGTTTCTTTCCTCGGGGTTCTTTTTAAAATTTAACATACCGCTCCTTTTCACATAACAGTAGTTTTTTGGTTTTTTTGCACATTTTATTTCTAACATATTTGCATGGATTTTCATAATGTCCCCCAAATTCAGAACATGAAATTACCATTTTTTTCAAAACAGATGCATCACCGTCACCAAGAGGATGTATGCGGGCAATACCTTTCAATGTAAATTATCCTAAGTTCTCAAGGATGACAAAATGTTTATGAGAACATAATCATATTTTCTTTGAATTTGCCCTTACATAAAAAAGTCATTAGCTAATGTACCTTAAAATACAAGAATGCTCAGAAATGAAGCCTTTAGGTAAAATGCTAATAATGAAAAGAGAAAATGTGTGTGCCCAGTTAAAATAAAATTTGTATATACACGGTAAAAGAGAGACAAATTACGATATATGCAGAATATTACTACATAGAAATGACACAAGCAATAACATAAATGGATTGAAGCGGCAAAATACGGAGAAAAAACAGACTCCTGTGCACACACGATGACCCCATTTACATGAAGTCCAACAACAAGCACAATTACTGTAAGGTGAGGGCATCACCTTTTGGGGAGGGGGTCTGACTTGGAGAGGGCAGAGGGCCCAGCAAGGTGCTGGGAATGCTCTATCTGGACCCGGGTGGTGGTGACACCATATAAAAACTCATCTAATCATGTGATCAAGAAATATGCCATTTGTGATAAAAATACAAACAGTTGATGTTACTAAAGCAAACTTAAGACACTATCCTTCAAAAATACATCATTCATGAGGGAAGGAAACAACAATCGTGTTGTAAGAGAGGAAATTTAAATGGCTAATAAACCCGAAAGGGAATTCAATTTAGCATATGGTAATAGTCGTTTGGCACGGAGAGGTCTACAGTGGCCCCCCAATCACCCCTACTTCACAGAAGGTTCCAATCCCCCGAGTGTGGGTAAGACCTTGAACACACGGCTATCACCCCCCACCCTTGGATTACGCGTACAGAAAAAGTGAAGAGCTTTGGAAGATCTGGTCACTGATCAGTCGCCTTTCAGTGAATCAAAACAAGAGATTCTTGTGCTCACTTTGAAGCAGAAACATGTCCTGTTGGGAGGGGACCATGTGGCTAAGATTCCAGATGACTCCTAGGAGCTGAGACCACACCCAACCGACAGCCAGCCAAGCCCCAGGTGGACGTTGGTCCTAAACCCACACAGAGCTGAATTCTGCCAACAAGCTCAATGGGCTTCTAAGACAGCCCTGTTAAGAGCTGGTGGTCTTGTGATACTGTGCTTTATAATGAGGGGACCCTGGGGGGCTCAGCTGCTTACGCGTCCGACTTCGGCTCAGGTCACGATCTCACAGTTCGTGGGTTCGAGTCTTCCGTCGGGCTCTGTGGTGACAGCTCGGAGCCTGCTTGGGATTCTGTGTGTGTCTCTCTCTCTGTCCCTCCCATGTTCACACACATGCACACACACATGCACACACACACACACACACACTTTCTCTCTCTCTCTCTCAAAATTAAATGAACATTAAAATTTTTTTTAAATAAATAAGATGTGATTTATACTAAGAAATGTGTATCTGCTCTTTGTCCCTTTCTTGCAGACCTCTGGATTTTCCTAAGTGGTGACAGCAACAAGGGTGTCTGTAGTTATGTCAATGACCTTAATGAGGTGACTTTTGGAACTCACTCTAACTAAGAGCCTGGGGAATCCACCACATAAGTACAGGGTTGGACCTTCCAACCTCCCCTTGACCCCTCACTGGCCAGCGGCCAATGATTTAATCAGTCATGCCGGTGTAATGAAGCCGCCATAAAACCCCGAAAGGATGGGGTTCAGAGAGCCCCCATGTGGGTGAGCACTTGGCATTCGGGGAGAGTGGCGCCTGGAGAGGCCTGGGAACTCTGCAGCCCCTCCCACGTGCCCTGACTTTTACATCTGGCAAATTCTAACACATGCTCATGGTGGGTGAACCTTAAAGCCATTCTGCTAAATGACATAAGCCAATCGCCAGAGAGCAAACAGTGTAGGCTTCATCTTACGTGAGGTCTCGAGAACAGTGAGCTTCATACAGATGAAAAGGGGAAAGCTGTCTGCCAGGGGCGGGGAAGGGGGGGAGCCAGGGCTTATTGCGTATGGTTTCGGTTGGAGAAGGCGAGAGAGCTCTGGAGACGGTGGTCACGGGTGCAAAATAACGTAAATGTACTGGATGCCACAGAACAGTACCCGTGAAAATGGTAAAGCTTGTATGAAGCCTATTCTACCCCAGGGAATGAAAGAATGAATGAATGAATGAATATTATAGTTCACCACATTCATCAATCATTTGGTGTTCTCCTCTGCTAATAAACTTTTTAGGTGAAAAAAATAAAAATAAAAAGTAAGAATTAAGACTGTGTCTCAGAGACCGACTCAACCAAACCAGAGGGCTCTGAGGGAGCTTCGTGGTGCCGTTCCCTCTGCCCCCCACCATCTCTGCAGAACCAAAAATAGAGAAGAAATTATCTCACAAAAAGATCTGGATCGGGTCTGATGAGGAATACTACTGGAATCCAAGGAAGTTCCACAAAGTTCCCGAGAAAGTAGCTCGTCAGATACGATGTCAGCACGGACGAAAAGTTCAGGAAGGGACAAAAAGTATGATTTATGCAACTAAAGAGGCTAACACGCGTGACACAAAAGCTGACAGAAGCCGTGGGAGGAAGAGACAATCGGGCAACGAGCTGGAAACAACAACACTCCAATTTCACTACTGGATAGAATGAGCTACCAGAACATCAAGGAGGATATCGCACACTTGAACAGCTGTGTAGACAAGGCAGACAGAAGGGCATCTACGGAACATACCACCGTCACGACAGATACATGCTCCTCTCATGGGCACAAGGAGCACTCTGAGGGTGGACCGTATTCCAGCCCATAAACGAGCCTTAGTAAGTTAAAAGGGTGTAAAATCATACAAAACATTTTCCTCTGGTCAGAGTAGAACGATATGGGACTGTAGTAACAAAAAGAAATCTGGGAAACTCACAAATATGTGGAAATTTGAAAACATAATCTTGGAGCCACCTGGCTGGCTCAGTTGGAAGAAAGAGCTTGCGACTCTTGATCGCGGGGTCGTGAGTTCAAGCCCCACGCTGGGCGTAGCAATCACTTAAATATTTTTAAAATAATAGTAGAGGCGCCTGGGGGGCTCAGGTAGTTAAGCGTCCGACTTTGGCTCAGGTCATGATCTCACAACTTGTGGGTTCGAGCCCTGCGTCGGGCTCTGTGCTGACAGCTCGGAGCCCGGAGCCTGCTTCGGATTCTGTGCCTCCCTCTCTCTCTCTGTCCCTCCTCCACTACCGCCCTGTCTCTGTCTCTCTCTGTCAAAAATAAACAAACAAAAGTATTTTTAAAGCATAATCTTAAATAACCAGTGTGCCAAAGAAGAAATCGAAGGAAAAGTTTGTAAATACTGGTAGATAAGTAAAAGTGAAGACACAAGATCCGCAGATTGGGGGGCTCGCGGAAGCAGCACGCAAAGGGGCATTCACAGCTGTAAATGTGAGTTGAAAAGAAGAAAGATCTCAAATCAGGAGAAAAAGAGCAAACCACATCTAATGCAAGTCAAAGGAAGGAAATAATAAAAATCAGAGCTGAAATTCATGAAATGGAAATGGAGAATGAACAGAGTATCACTGAAAATAAAAGCTGTTTCTGTGAGATTAACAAAATTGACAACACGTTAGCTAAATTACCCCCCCCCACACACACACACACAAAAAGAGGAAGTGTAAATTTTTAGACTCAGAAATGCAAGATTCTGGTACTACCAGCCCCACCTAAATAAAAGGGATCATAGATGGATGTTATGGACAGCTATTCGCCAATAAATCAGGTAACTCACATGAAACAGACATGTGCCGAGGAAGACACAAAACATCGAAACTGACTCAAGAAGAGATAAATAATATGAATAGATGTATAACAAGTAAAGAAACCAAAATACTAGTTTCTTTAAAAACTACCTGCAAAGAAAATTCAGACCCAGATGGCTTCACTGGTGAATTCGACCAGACATGTATTAAAGAATGAATTCTTCACAAATACTTCCAAAAAAATACAAGAGGAGGAAGTACTTCCCAATTCATACTGTGAGGTGAGTAATAAATACCACAATGGCAACACCAAAGACATCAAGAGAAAAACAAAACAGAACTGCAGACCATTTTAGACTCAAAAGCCCCAACAAAATACTAACAAATCAAACCCAGCAATCTATTAAAAGAATTATATATCATGAAACCTAGTGGAATTTATCTGAGTTGGTCAATGAAATGCTGCTTTAACACCTAAAACTCAATTCGTGTAACATATCACATCAATAAATAAAGGGCAAAAAATACACATGATCATCTCAGTAGATGCAGAAAAAGCATTTGGCAATATCCCCCCACCCCTTCGTGATGAAAACCTCTCATCAAACCAGAAATAGAAATTTCCACGACTGCATAAAAGGCATCCATGAAAACCCCAGGGTTAACATCCCACTTCTCACAATTCCACAATAAAAGACAACTCCAGAAATAAAATTAGCCCAATTTTTTAAATGGGCAAAAGATCTGAACAGACATTTCTCCAAAACGATGTGCAAACACCGATAAGCTGACAAAGAGAGACCCCACATCATCGGCCGTCAGGAGAATACAAATCAAAACCACCATGAGCCAGCGCCCCCGCCAGCCCCCCGAGTTGTCTGGGGTCCACACCATGGGCAGTCACAAGTGGCCAGTGGGCAAGTGGGAGAAACTGGATCCCCCTGTCCTGCTTGGGGGAACGTCAACAGCGTGCCTTTAGGTAACAGCGTGACGGTCAGTCCGTCATACGACTAAACGTGCAATCCAGCAATTCCACTCCCAGGCATGTGCCCAGGAGAAAATACATGCCTGTAAAAACCTTGCACACAAATGTTTGTGACGGCGTATTCTTAAGAGCCAAACACCGGAAGCAATCCAAATGACCAATAGCTAATGGACAAAATGTGGTGTATCCATACAGAGGAAGGGCATCCGACCATCAAAGAAAATGAAGCATTGACACCTGTTGCCACATGGATGACCCTTGTTGGGAACATGATGCTAAGTGAAAAAGCCAGTCAAGGGGCGCCTGGGGGTGGGGGGGGGGTCAGTCGCTTAAGCGTCCAATTCTTGATTTCAGCTCTGGTCGTGATGTCACGGTTCGTAAGTTCGAGGCTTGCATCAGGGTCTGCTCTGACAGTGCAGAGCCTGCTCGGGATTCTCTCTCTCTCTGTCTCTCTCTCTCTCTCCTTCTCTCTCTGCCCCTCCCCTGCTTGCTCTCTTACACTCTCTCTCTCTCAAAATAAATCAACTTAAAAAAGAAAAAGGCAGTCAAAAAAGACCACATATTACATGATAACATTTGTATGACATGCCCAGAATAAGCACATGTACAGAAACAGACGGCAGGTAGCAAGTTCCCAGGGCAACGGGAAGGAACAGCTAAGTCGGGGCACATTTTCTTTTCAGGATAAAGGAAATTGTCCCACAGCCGACAGTGGGGACGGATGCCCAACTCCGAATACACTAAGAACTGCCGAACGGTACACGTTAAGTGGGCGAATGGTGTGGTATGTGAGTTATATCTCGGAACAACTGCTTACGTCAGATACGCCCAACCCACTGAATCATTAGGGACAAGCAAATTAAAACCACTATGAGAAACCACTGCAAACCAATTACAATGCCTAAAACAGGTCATTAAAAATACGTATTTATTTTGAGAGAGAGAGAGCATGCAAGAGAGCAGGGGAGGAGCAGAAAGAGAGAGAAAGAAAGAGAGAGAAACCCAAGCAGGCTCTGTGCTGTCAGTGCAGAGCCTGATGCCGGGTTCGGACTCACAAACTGTGACATCATGACCTGAGCTGAAATCAAGAGTCAGATGCTTATGCGACTGAGCCCCCCATGCATCCCCGAAACAGGTTTTTTGAGGCTGGTTACGCCAGGTCTGCAGGAAGGGGGCACCTGGCACTTTGTCCCCCTGTCCACCCACCAGCCCGCCCACCTCCAGGGCCCAGCTCAGCACTCGCAGTGTGCCATTGTTCCTAAACAGGCAGCGACAGCCACACCCTGGAAACCACACCTGGCGTCTGTCCCAGCCCCCATGCCTGCGCGAGCATTTGTGAGCACTTGGCACCTAGGTCCACACTGAGGTCCCGCAGGGACAGAAGCCCCGGGAAGGCAGAGCTCCTATCTGGATGCTCCTGGCACGGAGCCTGCGCGTCACAGGCACACAGAGAACGCAGGTTGAGTCGCGTTGTATGTGACGCAGAGGACACCGGATGACGGATGACGGTCCTCCTTACCCTGATTTTACACAAGAAGAAACCTCTTCTACGGTAAGTCCCGATCTGAAGGAAAGATAAAGCTGCTCAAGCACGCACTCGCTTTATACCAGTCAGGACAAGACCTTCAGCCTTGCTCCCTGGGCCGTGACCTGTGTCCCCAGTTACCGCCCCGGCTGCCTTCAGTCCCTTCATGCCCCAGCTTTGCGCCGAGCGGCTCTGGGTGAAGGATGCAGACGTCATCCCCTCAGCAGAAATGCAGAGACGTGTCGGGTACTTACAGTGCTCTGGAGGCCCGTGGTCCCGCGGCTCAACGCCGGCTCCCAGAGCAGCGTCCGATTGCTTTTTGGAACCTTGCAGCAGCGTCAGGAACACCTTTACAAAAATTAAAAAAGACCTTCTTATTATCTCCTACCCATTTTCACAACGCACTCCTGGCCTTTAGCCTCAGTCCCCCAGTGAGGTCATTATGACAACAGACACCACACGCCGTTATCTCATGAGCTTTTCCCGTCACTGGCCTGGCAGTAAGGCCGCCCGGTTGTCCGCAAGCTGGTTGTAAGGCTGCTCCAGGGATACAAGGCGAGGGAAACCTGACCGTGGACCTCAGGGCATTTACGGGCATGGTGGGGTCAATCCAAGCAAGAAGCAGGCAGGGCAAAGGAGGTGCCCACGATACAGTGTCCAATGCAACGGGGAGTTGTGGTTGGCTACACCAGAGTCTTAGAAGTTCAGAGATGGGGGCGCTTGGGGGGGGGGGCTCAGTCAGTTAAGCATCTGACTCTTGATCTCGGCTCAGGTCAGAGTCTCACAGTTTGTGGGTTCAAGCCCCACATCAGGCTCTGAGCTGACAACACAAACCCTGCTTAGGATTCTCTCTCACCCTCGCTCTCTGCTCCTCCCCCATTTGTGCTGTCTCTCTCTCTCTCTCTCTCTCTCTCTCTCTCAAAATAAATAAATAAACTTAAAAAAAAAGTTCAGAGACTGAACGGAGAAACTCGTGACACAGCTTATTTGGCATGGGTGAGACACACTGGTAAGAGCCCCCACTGGACGTGGCATTTCCACAGGAGTGCCACGTCCCTGGGAGCGGCGTGTTTAAGTAACGGCTTGAGGTCTCTATTCAGTTCATGCTGGAAGCAAAATCCAGTTTCAGTGAGTTCAGATCCAACGACTGGGTCCCAAACCAGCACGAAAGGTGAGAAGCCGCCCGAGCCCTAGAGGCACCTGGAGGTCTGGCAGGTTCCACGGAGAGGTGAGGGGGTGTCCCTAACATACATCGGCAGGTGCGTGGGACCGGCGGCTGGCTCGTGCATGAACACCCTGTGCCACCACAACCGCGGGAAGGGCTGGGGCTCAGGGCTTGAGGACGACGCTCCCCACGACACGTCAGGCCAGTGGGCATGGGACTCAGGGCCCGCCGTGTCGGCCGCACGGTCTCAGGAGCAGGGGTGGCACTGACGAGCAGCTGAAATTCGGTGGATGACGGCTTCCAGTCATTTGCGCGAACCGCACTTGGCGTTTCCGTAAACAGCGCAACCTCTGATTGCTTATTTAAGGGAGTAAGTACAAAGGTACTGACTATCTCTGGGTGTTTGGGGGACCCTCCAGCCCGCAGGGAAGACGGGGAGAGGGCACCAGAGAAGAGAAGAAAGCAAGAAGCCTGCGGGAGGGCAGAGACGCATCATTTCTCTGCATGTGGCTCATTAGTTTGACACAGAATCCCGCTGAGAGAATCCAAGTCCCGCCCCGGTGAAGGGCCACGAGGTTTCACTGGATCCTACGCGGGGACTCTGAATCGTAAGATGACCCCTTGCGAATTCCAGGAAGACCCCGAGGAAAAGAAGCAAACCTCACGACCCCTCGAGTATCACCTGCATCACCACCACCAGGAATAATAGTAACTAACAATTAGTAACAATGCTGTGCCAGTGCATCACTTCGGGAAACTGTTTGCCGCTCTTACTTTCCCCTCAACGATAAACAGTAACAATAAGACGTGTAACAGAGGGGTTGCAAGCAGTGAACACATTGCTGCATGGCGGAAGGAAAATGCCCAACGGAAGCTCCCACGTCTGGTCCTAGGAGAGGCCAAGCAGGGGGAGGACGAGAAGTACCGTGTGGCACGTCCCTGAGGTGTCACTTCAATTCATTCTCAGCCCAACCCAGTGAGACCAGTACTGTTAGCCCCACTAACGAGGAACGCACTGAGGACTGACGAGTTAAGCCTTCACCCAGCGCATTCAGAAAGATACACATTCATCCAGGGCATTTATAGAGAACGAAATTAAAAAGAGTAGAAATAGGGGCACCTGGGTGTCTTGGTCGGTTGAGTGTCCAACTCGTGATTTCGGTTCAGGTTGTGATCCCAGGGTCATGAGATCAAGCCCCACATCAGGTTCTGTGCTGACAGCCTGGAGCCTCCTTGGGATTCTCTCTCCCTCTCTCTCTGCCCCTCCCCTCCTCTATCTCTTTCTCTCAAAAATAAGTAAATATTTTTCTGGGGTGCCTGGGTGGCTCAGTCAGTGAAGCATCCAACTTCAGCTCAGGTCATGATCTCAGTTTTTGGGTTCAAACCCCCTGTCGGGCTCTGTGCTGACAGCTTGGAGCCTGGAGCCTGCTTGGGATTCTGGGTCTCCCTCTCTCTCTGCCCCTCCCCTGTTCATGTTCTATGTCTGTGTCTCAAAAATAAATAAACATTTAAATAAAATTTTTAAAAAGGAATAAAATAAATAGATATTTTTTAAAAAGGGAATTCTTTTTAAAAAAATTTTTTAATGTGTATTTATTTTTGAGAGAGAAAGAGAGACAGAGCACGAGCAAGGGAAGGGGCAGAGAGGCAGAGAGAGAGGGAGACACAGAATCCGAAGCAGGATCCAGGCTCTGAGCCGTCAGCACAGAGCGGGACGCGGGGCTCGAACCCACGAACCGTGAGATCATGACCTGAGCCAAAGTCGGATGTTTAACTGACTGAGCCACCCAGGCGCCCCTTAAAAAAAAAAGGAATTCTTAAAAAAAAAAAAAAAACAGTAGAAGCGGTACAAGTCAAGAATTATTCATTGAGAAGAAACTTTCCTCTGTATCTTATTCTAAATGGAATTTTCATTCAATGTTCAAAAGTAATTGTGAATTATATAAAGCATATCTTGATAACACCTTGGTAATAATCTCCATCTATCTTTTTAAACTTCCCCTCCCTTCCCCTTTTCATAATAAGACAGTGTGTGTGTGTGTGCACAAGCATGCGTGGGAGGGAAAGAGACAGTAAGGGCAGAGGTCTTGCTGTCCGTGCTCTCAGGGGTCACTGGGGGATGCTGTCGATTACAGCACAACACTAAGTACCGGGGACACCGAGGGGATTCTCCAGCCTCCCCTGCGGAAAGGGAAAGACAAGGCCAAGACAGTAAGGATGCTATGAGCGCCACCTGGTGTCGGCGGGCCCTGACTGCAGCCACACCACCCGGGGACACCTGGCAGCAGGAAAAACACCAAGGTAGCCCAGTGAGCGGAAAGGCCCAAATAAAGGTCAAATTTTGAACAGCAGTATGACGGTGATTGACGTTTTCAAAAGTCTGAGTTCCCGATGGCGGCTGCCATCCTGGTTATTCTGGGCTGCAAGTCCGGTGCCAAATGGAAGCCGTGAGCCCGTGGTCCTGCAGCCACCCTGGTCGAGGGTCTCAGGGAAACACGGCACTCGGGACGGAACGTGACCCAGGCGGGGAACCCCTGCCCCACGGATGTGGGCGACGGAAGTGCCACGTCGTGGTCTGCACCCTTGCTGTATTATCTGACGCACACAATCCCTAACACAACCTTCCATCAGTATTTGTAGCTGGAGGCCGAACTTGACATGTTTCCTAAAGGAGCGGAACAGGGAAGCCTACGCCGGGTCTCAGGCGGTCAAGGACGAGGACGCAGCATGCGACCACGAAGTCTCATTACACACAAGCCTGGGAGAGTCCGTTCCACACACGGAAACATCCCTTCACGAGACAGAGCACAAACCACGGGCCGCCTCGCGGGAAGGCGGCTGAGTGGAGACGAGCCGTCTCACATCCGGCGATGCTTCCCGAAGTCTAGGGAGAGTGCAGCCCCCAGGCGTCTGCGGAGGGCCGCCACGGGCACCTCTTCCCGCTCCGACGGCGTCTTCTCCATCCTCGCAACGAGACCAGGCCACGGGCCACTGCATGCGAACCACACAGACGCACAGCGGCCTCTTCCAAAGGAAAGGCCCGGAAGGTGGTTTTCTGTCTCACAAGTTCAGAATTTCATGGGAACGAGCTCGGGCTTCCCAACGCAAAGGGAAATCAGACGAAGACGGGTCAAACTACTCTTACCAACCTTCACCTGAGGTCATCGCGTGACCGGAACAGGAGCGAAACAGATGAGGACATTCCGCTCAACAGCAAAAATACCAGCGGTGCAACGAAAACACGGGCAGAGTCCCTAAACAGACGTTCCTGCAGAGAAGACACGCAGATGGCCAAGAGGTGCGTGAGGAGATGCTCCGCCTCACTCGGCACCAGGGAAATGCAAATCAAAACCACGATGCGGTGTCACCTCACACCTGTCGGCTAGAATCCAAATGACAAGGAGTGACAGGTGCTGACGAGGATGTGGAAGAAGGGAATCCCTCGCGCACAGCCAGTGCGAATGCAAACGGGTGCGGCCACTGTGGACAGCAGCATGGAGGGTCCTCAAAAGGTTAAAGATAGAACTACCCTGTGACCCAGCAATCCCACCTCTGGGTAGTTTATCCGAAAGAAAAAGAAAACACTACGTTGAAAAGACACCTGCTTCTCGTGGTCACCGTAGCATCACGTACAGGAGCTGAGACACGGAAACAGCCGTAGATGAAGGGGGATAAAGACGGTGTGGGATATATACACGCAATGAAGTATGACTCAGCCACAAAAGGGAAGGAAATCCTGCCTTTTGCCACAACCCTGGGGACATTATGCTAAGTGAGATAAGTTGGACAGAGAAAGGCAAAAACCCTATGATCTCACTCATACATAGAACATTAAAAAAAACAGATTGGTGGTTGCCAGGAGAGAGTGGGGCGGGGGGGGGGGGATGCAAAACGGGCACAAGGGGTCAAAAGATACAAACTTCCACTTAAAAGATAAGTAAGTCCTGGGGATGTGACCTGTAACATTACCACTCCAGTTAACGAGACTGGGCTTTGTATCTGAAAGTTGCAAAGAGAGTAGATTATAGAAGTTCTTTCCATGAGAAAAATAACCATGTGAGGGGCCCCTGGGTGGCTCTGACTCTTGCGTTAAGTGTCTGACTCTTGATTCCGGTTCAGGTCATGATCTCAGGGTTCGTTGAGATCGAGCCCCACATCGGACTTTGTGCTGACAGTGTGGAGCCTGCTTGGGATTCTCTATCTCCCTCTCTCTCTGCCCCTCCCCTGCCCATTCTCTCTCTCAAAATCAACAATAAACATTAAAGAAAGAAAAATAACTATATGACATGACGCATGATAACTTCCAACAGCCATCAGCATCACACATACATACATCAAATCATCATGTCGTACACCCTAAACTAATACGATATTGTATGTCAATAAAACTAGGGGGAGAAGGTAGAAATCTCAAGGATGCTATCCAGTGCAGAAACAATTTATAATTTAGCAGAAGTATGGATTGAAAGCCTACGGCATTTCTGCTCTCTGTTTGCAAAGAACAGTATGTTCAACAGTTTGCACATTCTTCATCTGAGGACTGAGGTTTTCTTCATTTAGAAGGGCTGCAGGGTCTGAGCACTTACGGCAGCCCGGGGTCACCTCAACACTGATTGTGCCATCAATCCCTCAGACCGCGGGGCTACGTGTACCCCACCGCCAAGTAGTCTCAGACCCCCAACTTGACCTGCATTTAAAGTGTCCATTTGATGGACTGTGTCCCAGAGATGGGCAGTGCAAGGTGTCTTCAGCTGAGATGCTGGGGAAATGCATGAAGGCGACCGACTCTGCAAGACAATGATGGCATTGTCCTAACCAACAGATGACATCAGCGCAGGGACGGTGCCCAAAGTTGGACCAAAATGTAAACTGTGCTGTGGTTTCGTTTTGTTTTCATTTTCCCAAAAGTAACAGTTTTAAGAAGCAGAAGATAAAACCGTGGGAGAGCCTACGTGGTAAGGAACAGGAGAGTCACTGGCTAGTCCTCTCCAGACGTAGGAGTCTGCGCAGATCTGCCCCTTGGCAGGCCACACGGTGCATATGGTTAAGAGTCTACCATTTCACAGGAGCGTCTATTCATTCCCGATCTCTGTTGGAACAGATGACCACAAACGTGGATGGAAAGTAACAGCGGCTTATCATCTGATAACCTGGGGCTGGTTCCTTCCACGGACCCCACGGGAGAATGAACCCCTTGCCTTTTTCAGCTTCTAGTGGCCGCCTACATGCTCACAGCCCCGTGCTCCGTGTTCAAAGCACATCACCCCAATCCCTGCCTCCACCAAGACCTCTCCTTCCATCCATCTGACCTTCACATGTCCTTCTGACGAACACACTACTCAGTACACGGCTCCACACCGATAATCCAGGATAGCCTTCCCGTCATAAGATCTGTGCAGCAGACAACCAGGGATTCCGGGGATTAGGATGCAGACATGCTCAGGGCCTTTGTTCAGTCCACCGCAGAACCACGCACCATCGGTGCAGCTTGGAAACAAGGGCCGTTGGTGTGATGCGTCCCCAGACACCGGAGAGACGGTACCAGTCAGAAGCGCGGGTGGAGGGTTTTGGCGTCTGCCACAACTGAACTCCAATTCCCGACTTTGGGCGACGGGGCCCCTTTCTCACATGCAGTCCCTCAGTCTCCTTCTGCACAAGGGGATGAGGACTTCAACTTCAGTGCGTTTCTAAATTTGATAAGGCCAAGCTTGGGTTGGATCCACACTGCCCTGTGATGGCTTTTTTCCCCCCCACACAACATGAAATGACGGGCCAGCACGGCAGTCAGAGGGCAAATAGCACGTTCGGCACCGAGCTGACACCAGGCTTAGAGCAAGCGGTAAGAACCTGAGTCTGCTCTAAATTTAAAAGACCTGGGGCGCCCAGATGGCACAGTCAGTTGAGTGTCCGACACTTGATTTTGGCTCAGGTCATGGTCTCATGGTTCGTGAGGTCGAGCCCCGCCCGGCTTCTGTGCTGACAGTGCAAAGCCTGCTTGGGATTCTCTCTCTCTCTCTCCTCCTCTTTCTCCGCCCCTACCTCACTCTCAATCTCATTCTCTCAAAATAAATAAACTTTAAAAAAAGAATTTTAAAGACCTAAGTCTCCAAATGAAGAATCCTGAAATTACTGGGTTTATTGTCCCCCAAGGAGAAAACACAGGGTGTCAGGTGACAGAAGGAACCTGTTGGGGCCAGCATCCTCCCCTCCCCCTTGTCCCTTCCCTCTCAGGCAGACCCGAGGGGGGAAGGGAGGCAGCTCCTTGGCTTTCAGCGGCTGCAGGAAGAACACACCAGATTGGGGCTGGGGCACCCAGGAGGGGCTGGGGGGGGCGCAGGTTCCATCCAGGGGGCATTAAAGCTGTGGTGCTCCACAGGTGTGGGCGGATTGGGCAAACAAGGGGACAGCCTCCGATACGGAAGCTGAGTCTGCCCCGGTCAGGGAGGGAGAGACAAAGACGAAGAGGGGACACTCGAGGAACCCAGTGTGGCTGGCCTGGCCCTGGGGGGCTTTCCCCGTTGAGGTGAACCCCTGGCTTTCACCATGAGGGGAGAAAGAGCAGCAAATGGAGACTGTCCAGCCACCCCCAGGTCAGGACAGGAGCAGTGTCACCCCACACCACGTGTGCACCTACAGCCAGGCCCCCTTGCAGAAACAGCCGATTCTAGGGCCAGGCGGGGAAATGCACTTCGGGTGCCTAGAGCACCTGGTGACGTCAGAACATAAGATGACACTGGAAGATCGTGGGGATGTGTTAGGGCACAGAGTCACCACGAAGGAGCGCCAGGGGCTAAACCTGGTAGGACCCCGGCACCCAAGCAAATTAGGATCGCAGCAAATTCTGGCTCACTGCATACGGTGATCCTTACCGATACAAATAAACAAACACGGTGAAGAAAAGCATTCCGTTTCTGTCTAATGCCAACGGAAAAGATGCAGGATGAGTTACAGAACAAGAGAAACCACCACCTGACTGATGTCATGGTCGTAACTGTTTCAGGCCAGGAACATGGGGGGAGGGGCAAAGCAGCGGGATGAAGACTGAGAATTTAAAGAGTCTTCAGGGGGTGCCCGGGTGGCTCAGTTGGTTAAGTGTCTAACTTCAGCTTGGGTCATGATCTCACAGTCTGTGAGTTCGAGCCCCACGTCGGGCTCTGTGCTGACAGCTCGGAGCCTGGAGGCTGCTTCTGATTCTGTGTGTTCTCCTCTCTCTGCCCAGCTCATGCTCTGTCTCTGTCTCTCAATAATAAAATAAATGTTTAAAAAAAATTTTTTTTAAATAGTCTTCAGGCGGGTGCCTGGGTGGCTCGGTCAGCTGAGCATCCGACTTCGGCTCAGGTCATGGTCTCATGGTTCGCGAACGAGCCCCGCGTCGGGCTCTGCGCTGACAGCTCAGAGCCTGGAGCCGGTTTGGGATTCTCTGCCCCCCGCCCCCCCCCTCTCTCTCTCCCTCTGCTCCTCCCCCATTCACATCCTCTCTCACAAAACTAGATAAATAAACATATTTAAAAATCAAAAAAAACGCACCACTAAGAATCACTCCATTTGCATGACATGAAAAGATTTTGCCTTGGCTTCCGAGCTGGCTGCAAAGGTAATTCCTGTGCACACCCAGGGGGCTCCAGCTCTCCCTGGTCCCCCACCATGCAAAGCAAACACACTCCACGCATGGTGGCTATATGATCAGATTTGACATCTCAGCCTCACTGGCTTGGGGGTCTCTTTAGGGGCCATGAGTTACAAGGAATTTACTGCAGTTTAAAATGAAATCTGCTCAGGGTGCCTGGGTGGCTCAGTCGGTTAAGCGTCTGACTTCGGCTCGGGTCACGATCTCACAGTTCATGGGTTCGAGCCTCATGTCGGGTTCTGTGCTGACAGCTGGGAGCTTGGAGCCTGCTTCTGATTCTGTGTCTTCCTCTCTCTCTGACCCTCTCCCATGCACTCTCTCTCTCTCTCTCTCTCTCAAATATAAATAAACATTAAAAAAAGAAAAAGAAAATGAAATCTGCTCTCTAGCTAGAGTCAGGAGCATCCCTGGACAGGGCCCCATGCACCTGCTGTAAGTTGTCAGGCACCGCACAGGCGAACAAAGGGAAAGCACGTGCAGGGTGCTTATCCACACTGACGGTGGATCGATAACAGACACAAGACAAGAAAGTCGATACTTGCCCGCTGTAAGGAGACAAAATTGGTTGAGATAGATATTTTATAGACTCCATCAAACAAAAGAAAGTTTTTAAAAGGCTTAATCTTTTTTCAATTTAAGATCCCGTTCTCAAACAAGCCCACATAGGCTGTAATATTCTATCTTGTTAAATCTGTATTTCAGATGGTTGTTTATGGTTGCCCTTAAGACAGATGGGTTCTTTTTGAGCACCTGCGTGTGTGCAAGAGAAAAGAAAGACACATGAGCCTCTAACCAATACCTGTTAGCACCTATTATGTGCAAAGCATGTACTAAGTATGGCAGGTAGAAATCACTGTCCCAAGTAATTGTGTGACTGGTTCTGCTGCTTCCGGTTGGGCTTGTTTTTGGGGGATGAGCATCAAGGGGCCGGGTGGGGGGTGGGGGGATCTGGGGGAAAAACAAACAGCGGGTTGCAGAGAAGCAAGGTGCATGAAGGAATTACTCCCTGAAGCAGGCAGTAATGATGGACTCCCTCTGTATCCAGATTTTGGTGATAGTCCCACGACCCCATGCCTTTGCCAAAATTTACTGAGTGGGTTTTCCTATATGCAACTTCAAAAATAAAGAATGGAAAAGAAAACAGGACAAAGAGGAGACAGATTAAGAAATTTCCAAAAGGTGCATCAAGGGGTATAGATAAGAATATTTTGGGGGCACCCAGCTGGCTCAGATGATGGAGGGTGTGGATCTTGAGGTTGTGAGTTTGAGCTCCATATTAGGTGTAGAGATTACTCAGAAATAAAAATCTTTTTTTTTAATTTTTATTTGTTTTTTTTAATTTTTTTTTCGGGACAGAGAGAGACAGAGCATGAACGGGGGAGGGGCAGAGAGAGAGGGAGACACAGAATCGGAAACAGGCTCCAGGCTCTGAGCCATCAGCCCAGAGCCCGACGCGGGGCTCGAACTCACGGACCACGAGATCATGACCTGGCTGAAGTCGGACGCTTAACCGACTGTGCCACCCAGGCGCCCCTAAAAATCTTTAAAAAGAATATTTTGGAGAATAAAGGGAAATACAAATCAGAAATAGGAATATTTAGGGAATTAGCATAAAAAGAATTTTCAAGGACCACCTGGCTGGCTCAGTGGCGGAGTGTGTGACTCCCGATATCGGGGTTATAAGTTCGAGCCCCACATTGTGTGTAAAGATCACTTTAGAATCTTTAGGGGCGCCTGGGTGGCTCAGTCTGTTAAGTGTCCGACTTCCACTCAGGTCATGATCTCGCGGTTTGTGGGTTCGAGCCCCGCGTCGGGCTCTGTGCTGACAGTTCGGAGCCTAGAGCCTGCTTCAGATTCTGTGTCTCCCTCTCTCTGTCCCTCCCCCGCTCACACTCTGTCTCTCTCTGAAAAATAAACATTAAAATTTGAAAACAAAGAATTTCTAGAAGCTGTGCTGTGATTAAATACCTATGATAACACTAAAAATACAGAAGGGCTAAAATACAGAAACGCTTACTTTCCAAATACCCCACAGCACGTGTATTCTGGATTTAAATGCAGTGAAAGTGATGCAGAGAAGTCCTCACCTTTGCATGACTTCCTGCGGTTTGTCACCTGTTCTGAGGGTTATCGCATTATCTGATCCAAACAGAAACGGTGTTGAGAACGTTAGGGAAGAAATTTCTGTTTCATTGAGGAGAAGAATGGGGTTCCAGCCACACGCGGGCTGCTCCCCGACCCAGCTGCTCCCACCGCACTCAGGGCCTGCAGGACGAACTGTATCCTGGAGGCTTTTTTTTTGTTTGTTTATTTATTTTGAGAGAGAAGAGTGAGGAGGGGAGGGGCAGAGAGAGAGACCCCCAAGCAGGCTTCGCACTGTGAATGCAGAGCCCAATGCGGGGCTCGATCTAATGAACTGTGAGATCATGACCTGAACCAAAACAGAATCAGATGCTCAACAGACTGAGGTGCCCCAGGAAGGCTTTTAAACAGAAATTAGGCAGCCATAGAAGCAAAGGTTATGGGGAAATGGACACCACTTAAGATCGGTATCATTAGTTGGGGTAACTCCTGTTACAAAGTGGCACAGGCCAGAAAATTTTAAACCTGACTTAAGATTCTGGGCATGGTGCCATGAGACTTCCTCCACAGTCTCCTCTCTCCAGGGTGGAGGACAGGGAAGGGGACAGACATCAGCCATGAAAGGAAGGACCCCCGGGCAGGGGAGGCCAGGCCAGGCTGTCAGTGAGTCAGGGTGTGGGAAGGAGGCACCCCCCCACACACACACAAAACCAGCTCCCAGCCCCGGAGAGGTCCATGGGCACGAAGGCCCCAGGGGAACTCACCATCCAGGAGGGTGGCAGAAAGACCAACCAGCACCACCCAGCCCTCCAGCCCTTCCGAGTCTGGCTCCCTGGGCATTTCATGGGCATTTCAGGCTTTGCCAGGAGCCCCTTCCATCAACCCCACCCTGTGGCTCTCACAACTCCCAGGGACATATTTGGCCAATGGCCTGGAGAATGGATTCCAACCCGGGGCTCTGCGGTCCGGGTGCTGAGACTCTCCCTAGATTCAGTCCGAACCTTGGGGACTGCCCTGGGGGAGAGTAATCACCACCCCGGGGACCTCGGTTTCCACTCCCACTAAACCCTGTCAGAAGGTGGGCATTCCTAATATGGAAGGCGTCCTGCATCAGCCAGGGGCAGCGGGTCCGCAGTGACAGAGGCCGCCTCACTGGGCCCTTGGGCCCCACAAGTGACAGCTTTCTGTGGCTCGTGTAAGTCAATTTCCCATTGATTTGTCTAGCTTTTACTAAAACCACACTTATAAAGGAGACGAGTGGCTTAAAGAAGATTCTGGCAGCTAAAACAAGCCCTATCAGCACGCACAAACAAGTAAAAGGCAGAGCTGACACCTTCTCTGCTCCAGAAGTCTCTGATTTAATCCAGGGCTGTGGCTGGAAATGCAGCTAGACCTGATCATTTGGCAGAAAAGGAAGGAGGGAGTGAGGGTGAGAGGGAGGGAGGGGAGGTAAGGATAGTGAGGAAGGGGTAGGGAGAAGAGGGGAAGAGGGTGGGGGGAGGAGAAAAAGGAGGGAGGGATGAAGGGAAGGGGAGGAGGGAGGGGAGGGGGAAGAGGGAGGGGAGGGGGAGGAGGGAGGGGAAGAAGAGGGAGGGAAGGGGAAGAAGAGGGAGGGAAGGGGAGAGGGGAGGGGAGGAAGGAGGGGAGGAAGATTGAGGGGAGGAAGAGGGAGGGAAGGAAGAGGGAAGGGAAGGAGGAGGGGAGAAGAAGAGAGGAAGGGAGGAGGGGAGGAAGAGAGAGGAAAGGAAGAGGGGAGGGGAGAAAGGAAGAGGAGAGAAGGAAGAGGGAGGGAAGGAAGAGGCAAGGGAAGGAAGAGGGGAGGGGAGGGGAGGAAGGAGAGGAAGAGGGAGGGAAGGAAGAGGGGAGGAAGAGGGAGGGAAGGAAGAGGGGAGGGAAGGAAGAGGGGAGGGGAGGAGAGGAAGGGAGGAGGGGAGGAAGAGGGGGGAAAGGAAGAGGGGAGGGGAGGAGGGAGGGAAGGAAGAGAGAAGGAAGGGAGGGACAGAAACACAAAGAAAAACACAGAAGAATTTTCTATATGCCATTTCTCTAAACATACATAATGATTAACAAAACATTAAAAGCTAAGCGTCCACATGGAACATACAGACCCCTCACCACTTTTCCCTGTGATGTCTGAATTCCTAAAACAGTCAAGCCAAGTGTTCCACAGAACCGTACTCTACCTAACGAGAACGGTCACAGGACGCATCGGCTCTCCTACGTCACTGGCGACAGACGAGATGCCACTTCCACGAAGCTGGTTCTCCCTGCCATGTGTGTTCACCTGTGAGTATGCAAGTGTACAGAAGCTGACCATGAACGCTCCTTACAGCATCCGTAAGTGGGTTTGGTCCAAAAGGTGGGCCCATACCCCCGCATGCACCTGTGCCCTCTTCTCGGGGCAGAGAATCAGCTGAGCCTGAGGACCCCCTCAGCCTCGAACAAGACACCAGGCATCTGGTAACCCTCCCCCCCCCCCCCCGCCCCGGGGAGCCCGGGGATGCTGGGCCACAGACCCACACAGCAAGTCTGGGCTCCACGGGCCATGCCCCCACCTTACGATGCAAAGGAAATTATTGTCGGTAAATCTCCCCGTGCTCATGTACGGCTGATGCCTTTCTTTCCCATTTCACTGAGAAAATAAAAGCAATTAGGAAAGACCAAAATAAAATTAAAACAAAGAACAAAAGAATTTTTTTTTCCTTTTTTTAAAAAATATTTTTAATGTTTATTTATTTATTTATTTATTGAGAGAGAGAGATGGAGAGCACAAGCAGGGCAGAGGCAGAGAGAGAGGGAGACACAGAATCCAAAGCAGGGTCCAGGCTCTGAGCTGTCAGCACAGACCCCCTCAGATCATGACCTGAGCCCAAGTCGGATGTTAACCTCCTGAGCCATGCTGGCGCCCATCTTTTTCCATTTCAAGCGACCCAAACTGGTAAGACGACTCTCAAAGGTGGTGGGTCCCTGCGTGTGCAGGAAAACAGTGAGCGCAAGGTTCCCAACTGTCACAACTACCAGCTCGCAGACGCGGCAGCTGGCACGTTTCCCTGGAGCACGGATACGACTTCCTTCCATGACATTCCAAAGCTGTGACAATGATGTCACTCCCTGTGTTTCCACAGGCAGGAAGAACCTTTACCATTGCTGACAGGCTTGTTCTGAGCAGGAAGTGTTATGGCAAAGCCCTAGAATAACCAAGTAAGCTGCTGCAGTCACTCCATTTCAAAGATCAAAACCCCCAGCCTCACACGAGTAGAGAATGATGTACCCAAGGCCCTAGATATTGGAAGGAAAAGGATTTGGATTAGAACCGGCGGGGGCAGAGCTCACACCCTTTCCACTACGATGCTCTAGTCCCAGACGCTGGACGTATCTTTACAAGGGTCCTGCTCGCGGTTCATTTAGAAAATACTTAGTTATACATACTACATATTAAAATACGGTAAATCTTAGGGCACCTGGGCGGCTCAGTCGGTTAAGCGTCCGACTTCAGCTCAGGTCACGACCTCACAGTCTGTGAGTTCGAGCCCCGCGTCAGGCTCTGTGTTGACAGCTCGGAGCCTGGAGCCTGCTTCGGATTCTGTGTCTCCCTCTCTCTCTCTGCCCCTCCCCTGCTCATGCTCTATCTCTCTCTGTCTCAAAAATAAATAAACATTAAAAAAATTTTTTTAAAAAAACAATATACGGTAAATCTTGTTACATTTTACCATCTTTTGTGACCATTTTATTCCAGACAAAAGTTGCTGCGGCCACTATCTACACTGATTCCCACACACGTGGTTGCTGTTTCTGTCACGTTGCTAACCCAGCCCCCCGAATCCGTTCTGAAACACAGCCCAAAGTTCAGGCTGTGACTTTCTTCTTTTCTTTCCTAAGTTTGCTTATTTATTTGGCGGGCGGTGGCGGGGGTGGGGGGGGAGGGGAGGGAGGAGAGCAAAGGAGAGGCAGAGAGAGAGAGAGAGAGAAAGAGAGAGAGAGAGAAGATCCCAAGCAGGCTACATGCTCAGCACAGAGCCTGACACTGGGCTGGATCAACCCCAGGACCCTGGGATCATGAGCTGAGCTGAAATCAAGAGTCAGAAGCTCAGCCTACTGAGCCCCTCAGGCACCCCAGCTCCGACATTCTAGAAGTCACGATCTTTCCATTCTCGTGGTTCTGTAAGGTCTCTAATATTTCCGACTCTGAGTGCTGGCTGCAAACCACAAACTTCATCAGCTCCTAGGACTATTCTTGCCTCACGAAGACAGAGGGCTCCGAGACTCTGCCCAGATTTCCCCTCTGCATCATGGATTTTCATTCTAAATCTGCAGCACTTTCTATAGATAATAAATGAGGGAAAATCACAACTCAGCTGAGGCTCGCCGAGCTCCAGGCCCCAAAGCAAGGCTCGCCTTGGGTTCAGCTACACCCACGGCCATCCTGGAGGAAATGCCTGGGTCGGCCTCCCGCTGGTCAGAGAAACCACACTGAAAGGTGGACATCAGCCGGCTCAGTCCCAAGTGACAGGAAGCGTAAGGAAAGTGACAGGAAAGTCCCAAGTGACTGGGGGGCAGCATGGGGCTCGCCAGGAGCCAGCAACGTCCGCGAGCCTGACCTTCTGCACATCTCCTCCTCTGCCCAGTGTGGAGCCATGGGCTTCCAAACAGAAGCAGGTCCACGGAGAAAGTCAGGGGGTCTCCAGATGAGGAGACAAGGCAAGCCACCTCCCGACTACTGACAAGTGTTCAGACGTGTAACGACTCCAGAGTAAAGACATCAAAGCTCTCAAATCTAAAAATGCGGATTTTCCCTAAAGAACGATAGTGACCCATGGGGCGTGCTCCGGTCCATATTGGCTTACGTGGTGTGTGGCACTGATCAGACCCTGGAAACAATAAATCGGCCATGTTCTCCGTCACGCGCCCTCCCCGCTGCCTTACCCCCGCCTCACCACCGACGCAGGGTGGCAAACCAAACGTAGTCAGTCAAAAGCGCACCCGACCAGCTGAACGTACCTCTTCCAGTGTGGCATCTGAAATCCCGAAGCCGGTCAGATGCAGATGGTCGAGGTTCTGCTCCAGGGTCTGGAACAGCCCTTTGAAGCAGGCTCTGTCCGCATCCTTGGGAATGCCGTAGACCAGCTCAGCCCCGCTGCTGTCTTTGAGGAAGGCTTGAGGGATGTAGGTCTGGATCAGAGACGTGGCACGAGTGGCGTGCTTCAGGTCATCGGTCTCCGGAGCAGAAGGCTAGCCGTCCCACAGAGGGGGCGAGAAAACGGCAAGGCTCGTTAATCCAAAAATACCGACTTTACGTCATCTGAGGCCACGTCTGAAATTCCAATTCAAAGCAGCGACGTCGAGAAATATCATTTAAGCCACGGGCATTTCTAGGACACGGTGTACTTCTTCTTTTTATTTATTTAAGTTTATTTTATTTTATTTTTGAGAGAGAGAGAGTGAGAGAAAGAGAGAGAGAGAGAGAGAGAGAGAGAGAGAGAATCCCAAGCAGTCTCCACGCCGTCAGTGCATAGCCCGACATGGGGCTCAAACTCACAAACCATAAGATCATGAGCTGAGCAGAAACCAAGAGTTGGGTGTGTAACCGACCAAGCCACCCAGGCTCCCCTGTTCTTCTTCCTTTTTAAAAATAAATCTCTGGTGGTAATTCCAACAAGGTGAGACCCGCACGCCCATCTTGGCCGTGGTCACCAGGCTCCTCGGACAGGCCTGGGGAGGGCTATACGCACAGAGGCCCCCTGAGCCTGGGGACAATCCTAGCAAGGGGACTACAGGATACAGGGCTGGGTCTTCTTAAAGGGGAGACAAGGATCCAACCACGGAGGGAAGGAGGCACCTTGGGACAGCAAGATACTTTACCCAAGTCAGAGAGGAAGCAGGAACCTTGACTCAGGGCCCACAGCCCCTGCATCCCAACCCCACAGCCACCTCTGCCAGGCTCCAGTTGACAGGACCTCTGAAATGTACCTTTTACCCCGGAGGTCCCTCACTACATTATCATAAAGCTTTAGCCTCCAAAAAGAACAGTCACTGTCAGAAAAATACTTCCAGGGGCGCCTGGGTGGCTCAGTCACTTAAGTGTCCAACTTCGGCTCAGGTCATGATCTCACAGTTCACAGGTTTGAGCCCAGTGTGGGGCTCTGTGCTGACAGTTCAGAGCCTGGAGCCTGCTTCAGATTCTGTGTCTCCCCGTCTCTCTGCCCCTCCCCTGCTCACTCTCTGTCTCTCTCTTGCTCTCAACTCTCAAAAATAAATAAACATTTAAAAAAATAAGAAGAAAAATACTTGTAGAGCATCTGGGCTACGATACTGCTTGGCCAGACCCAGCGGATGCTGTTACCAATCAGGTACTTTTGAGCCTCATCTGATGCCTCTGTCAGTGCAAATGCACTGGGGTCACAGGGGCTAATTGCTCCGCTCAGCCCTGGGGGATTTCTTCTGGCATCCAGGCCGCTGTGTACAGAGACTTCCACTCAATTACCGACTCCCTCTCCAGTCCACCCATAACACGGTAAGTCCCTGTCCGGGGCCACCAGGAAACGCAGTCTGCAGCTCAGTGCCCCCCTTCCCTGACCACCAGGAGCCCACAGCAGACCCCCACCTTGCCGGCTCCTGACCATGCTGTGCACACACCACAGTGACCATGTTTTCATTCTCAGGTACACCCTTTCCTCCACATGTACTGAGACCCCAAGGCCCTCAGGCCTCCCTTCATAGGACAGCAGCATTACGGGCAACACTGGACTCAGAATCAATATTCGTTCAGTTGATTTGAGTCCGAAGTGTAAAACTCTGTCACAGGATGGCCAAATTTGTCTCCTCTGCCCCACACAGGAAGGGCATTTCTCCCACATACCTAGGTCACTGTGCGTCGTACCTGCTTGCTGAGCGTCAGGCTAAGTCCCTGGCCGTAGGCCTGGGTCAGGCAGAAGGGGGGACCGCAGCAGCGGAGCCGGCCATGCTGCAGGAGGGCCACACGGTCACCGAGCGCCTCAGCCTCATCCAGGTGGTGGGTCGTGAAGATGATGGTCCGACCTGCGTCCCAAGGCAGGGGCGTCAGAACGGGCACCAGGAAGGCCCCCAGGGGATCCCGGACACGACTGAAAGCCCATCACTAATTTTTTTGATGTTTGTTTTTATTTAATGTTTATTTTTGAGACAGAGAGAGACAGAGCTTGAGCAGGGGAGGGGCAGAGAGAGACAGAGAGAGAGAGAGAGAGAGAGACAGAATCTGAAGCAGGCTCCAGGCTCCGAGCTCTCAGCACAGAGCCGGATGTGGGGGTCAAACCCACGAACCGTGAGACCATGACCTGAGCCGAAGTTGAACGCTCAAGCAACTGAGCCACCCAGGAACCCTGATTTGATGTTTTTTAATAAAGCAGAAAGATGAAAAGACTAGTCTCCCCAATTCATTAAATAAATAGATAGATAGATAGATAAAGGCATCCAAAAGGAAACCATGAAATGTAGACCCCAGCGCAACAAGTGGGTGCCATGACCGCCCTCACCACAGCTGTGTCCCAAAGATCAAGGCCAACCTCCCATCCAGAGGTCCTTCGAGGTTACTAAAAATTGCTCAGTCCCTGATCTGGGATTCGGGGCCAGTTAGACCCTGGGATTAGTGCAACCTACACTTGGGGTGATGCATTCCCACACCAGACAATGGTCTAAAAATAAACGTCAAACAGAACTTACATTCCAAAAAAAATAGAAGTATATTAAGTCCAGAGATATTGATTATCGACCCAGGATGGTCTCTCAGGGGATAAGAAGACACATCCCCCAAACTGCAAAGCATTACTTTATAAGATGCTGCTTTCCTGTCTCTCATGGATTCCGTGGTATGTTCCATGCCCCTCCTTCCAAAAGTGGTATCCCCCACCTCCACCTCCTCTTGTCTATTTTAAATTTGTCTTTTTTTTTTTAACATTTATTCATTTTTGAGAAACAGAGACACAGATCGTGAGCAGGAGAGGGGCAGAGAGAGAGGGAGACACAGAATCCAAACCAGGCTCCAGGCTCCGAGCTGTCAGCACAGAGCCTGACGCAGGGCTCGAACTCATGGACCGTGAGATCATGACCTGAGCCGAGGTCTGGCGCTCAACCAACTGAGCCACCCAGGTGCCCCTCATGTGCTTTTATTCTTAAAAAAAAAATTGTTTAAATGTTTTATTCAGTTTGAGAGAGAGAGAGAGAGAGTATGAGCAGGGGAGGGGCAGAGAGAGGGAGACACAGCATCCGAAGCAGGCTCCAGGGCCCGAGCTGTCAGCACAGAGCCCGACGCGGGGCTCGATCCCACAGACTGTGAGATCATGACCTGAACCAAAGTCTGATGCTTAATCTACTGAGCCATCCAGGTGCCCCTCCTCTTGTCTATTTTAATGATAGCAACGACAAGCTCACTGACCGAGCACCCAAGGACCAGATATGGAGCCACACGCTTTCGTCCACAGTACACTTACTTCTCCCAAAACCCTACACGCAGAAACACTCACACACACAGGAATGTGATCGTTTCTCCAGGGTCATGTGCAGCGAGAGTGTGAGTCGGAGAATTAGGTAGTTCCGTGCTAATTTGTCCGGGCATCCTGTCCTTCCTCATTCTTCCAAGGGAGCCCAGGAAGGCAGGGAACACGCGGATAAAGCCCCAGGCCAACCGAGCCCTGCAGGCGCTGGTGTGCAGGCAGAAAACCCTCTTTCTACTCAGCAGGGAACAACTGTTTTTGTTCAGTCCTTACATCTGCTTCACAAAGCTACAGCATGGTCACCCGGGAGTGTGGGGCTCTTTCCAGAATCAGCGATCCATTCTGATTCCTGAGCACATGTTTTCCTAGAGGGACCACCTAACTCAGCTGCTTACCTCTCACTACCCTGAGTCAGAGCGGCCCGCCTTTGAGACAAAACAGCCAGCCCTCTGGGTGTCCTTTTTGGAGACAGAAATCACTGCTTGCCGACCAAGGACAGTGAGAAAACAAGTAAGTTATAACAACGGGATGGGACATTCTATCGCATCGGCTTTCTGTCCAGAGATACTGTTGTGTTCATGACTCAACCCTGGAAGATTCCATCTCTAGTTTTTAAAGTGTGGGAGAACAGCAGCCTTGCTAGCTGATGCATACCGCAACTCACGCTTTCGGGGACGATGGAAGCTGTGTGCTGGTCGGCTGCTGGCACATCTTCTTCATCAGCCCCAACTCAGGAGTGGCAGGGAAATGACTTAGTGCAGTTTAAATTAGCCTTATCTCGGGGAGCCTGGGGGCTCAGGAGTTTGAGCGTCCGACTTCGGTTCTGGTCAATATCTCACAGTTTGTGAGTTCGAGCCCCGTGTTGGGCTCTGTGCTGACAGCTCAGAGCTTGGAGCCTGTTTCGGGTTCTGTGTCTCCCTCTCTCTCTCTGCCCCTCCCCCATTCACGCTCTGTCTCTCTCTCAACAATAAATGAATATTAATAAATTAATTAATTAGCTTATCTCTGTTTCCTCCTTCCCTTAAGTGGGGCTCAGGGTCTCTGGCACAGAGGTTCAGGGGCTCCCATTTTATGGGCAAGGGTCAGGATCTCTTGTGCTGTGGTCTCCAGATGACCCTGGGAGCTTAGGCAAGGCCCAGAAAGGGTCAGGTCTGAGCACAGAGTGTTCCCCACTCTCTGGGCCTCTGCCCTGCTGACGCAGTCAGAATCTCTGACAGACGTGTCTCCCCCTCAGTGCCAAAGCCTGGCACCCGTGAATGTGTGGGATGTGGACCATGGGCACCTCCCTGGCCCCAGCGCTCCGCTGGGCCTCCAAAACAGCAGTGAGGCTGCAGGAGGTCAGATGAGCCCAAGCCACTGACACAGCTTCACCCCTGGCCAGGGTCACCCCTGATGGTACTGCCCCACCCCCCTCCCGGGTCACCCCCTGGTGGTGGTACAGCCCCACCCCATCCCAGGCCCACACCCAGAAGGGAACAGAAAGCCACCATCTGCTCATTCCATTTCCCTGCTTCTTCTCTGTCTTCTGCATCCACACCCCCCCCTACGTTTCTGGAACCAAAAGGAACAGGATTGTTATTTCACGTTTCCTTAGTGCCATCTTCCTCCCTGAGCCCAGCCTTAGGATGAAGTATCTTTCCTTCCTGAGGAGACACGTGATGGCCTGGGTCCTCTGGGAGCGGCCCTCTGAGTGCTAAGAATACAGGGCTTCTTTCTGGTTCCTTCTCTGAGTCTTTCTTTTTTTTTTTTTTTAATTTATTTATTTATTTTGAGAGAGAACACAAGCGAGTGGGGGAGGGGCAGAGAGAGAGAGAGAGACGCAGAATCCCAAGCAGGCTCCAGGCCCCGAGCCATCAGCACAGAGCCTGACACGGGGCTCGAACCCACGAACCGTGAAATCATGACCCAAGCCGAAGTCGGACGCTTCAGCGCCTGAGCCCCCCCAGGTGCCCCCGCTCTGTGTATTTCTTAAGCAGTAAATCCTAATCTCCCCCAGGGAGGAGAAGGCTCAGGTCAAGTCAGGTCTTGTACTCAAAAGGGAAGAGAGAAAAGCAAAGCAGAGTTTCTCCAGACTCCATAGTCACAAGCTAAGTCACCCTGTTCCCCCTGCTTCCTTCCCGACTGGGGTGTTTCTGTGTGAAACACCGGGGCAATGCTCCGAGGCTGTCAGGATCACAGAAGGAGTCCCAAGTGGGGAGTGAGTATCTGCCCATCCCACGCCCTAAACTGGAAACCCAGGACAAAACAGGTGATACAGGGACCCCTCAGCCTGGAGTCCCCAGCCACCCGGGCTCCCCGAGCCCCCTCTATAGCTGTGAGCAAACCCCATGCCCATCTCTGCGTACCCCGGTTTCCTCACCCGAGGAAAGGAGGGCTCATCCTACGTCACAGCAAGGACACCTGCTCTAATCACCTAGGATTCCACGATGGCACACAATTCAGAGGAGCTCAATTTTCTTTTTAGAGAGAGAGAGAGACAGAGCAGGTGGGGGAGGAGAGGGACAGAGACAGAATCCCAGGCAGGCTCTACGCCCAGTGCAGACCCCGACGCAGGGTTCCATCCCACAACCTGGGATCATGACTTGAGCCAAAATCAAGAGTTGGTCGTTCAACCGACTGAGCCCCCCGGGCGCCCCGAGAGGAGTACAGTCTTCATTGAAATCACATACAGCCTGCATTGATAACCCCATCGCAAAGTCAGTTGGGAAGATGGGACTCAAAGGAAGTGATCCCAGGCAGTACAGAGACGCTGTATCACAGACAGATCTCTGTCAGCTCTCGTGACAGCTGCTTCTTCTGGAAAAGGTCATGTGTCCCCCCGGGGGGGACGACCCGGCCCCTCACAGAAGAAGGCCTTCCTTGCTCTGCCCGCGCCACAGCGTCCCTGGAAGACAGCGCCACGGCCCCATTCCTACCTTCTCGGTACTTGAGGAGAATGTCCCAGATGCCGCGGCGGGAGCAGGGGTCCACCCCGCTGGTCGGCTCATCCAGAACCACGGTCCCCGACCCACCGATGAAAGCGATGCCGATGGCCAGCTTCCTCTTCATGCCTCCGGAGAGCACGCGGGTCTGTTTGTGCCGATGCGGCGTTAACTCCACGTCCCGCAGGGTTCTGAAACAAGAGCGGAGCCCTCACTCTTCCCCCTCGACACCTCGCTGCTCCACTGCGGACGGCACCCCACAAACGAGGATGAGCAAGGAGGCGGAGGAGGCCTGGAAGCGTTGTGCGCTCCAGAGTCCGGATGCGGAGGCACCGGCCTTCCTGAGGCTCTGGGGAAATCACGCCCAACGGGCCCCGTGCGAGGCCTGCCCAGCAGGGGTCCACCAAGTACCGTCTTCGGGAGAGACTTGTCTCCTCTCCAGACAAGGTATCTCTCTTCATGTCACCGTGCCCTCTGCCGAGGGGCCAGCATTTCCACCAGAGTGTGCACTGCTGGGGTCAGAAGGAGCAAAGCGGAGGTCCCACTCCACCATGCACCACACGGTGGTCCAGGGAAGGCCTCTGAGTCGGGGCCCCCCGGCCCCACGTCAGTATCCACCTGCCTTCCTGACTCAGGAGTCGGGAAGTTCCCGTGAAATGCCACAAGCTAAGTATGAACTGTCAGAGTCCATTCATGTGAAGGTCAGCCGTCGATGCCCTCCCGCGGGGCTCTGGATCCCAAACGCCCGGGGCCTGGAAGGCCTCCCCCTGCAAAGTTTCACCTCCTTCTGCGGTCTCCTCTTTCCCCCTCCGCTGTGGCACCCTATTAACTCGGCAGACACTCACCCCCTCCTCACCTTCTTCCATCGTGTTCTTTCTTCCCCAAGCCTGGCCCCAGCCCAAGGATTCCCTGCCCGCTAAGCTGCGAGCATCCTTCCCACTCCCGGCTCACCAGCATGCAGTCAGATAGGAGGCCGGACGCCAGAGGAATCATAAGGGTTCCGCACAGTTGAGCAAGAACCATCCGATTCTAGAAAGTTCCAGAAGCCTAAGCAAAGACACTTGGGTGAAACCCCAAGGATCTGCTTGTCGGATGCTTAAGTAAATGTGTCCTGTCTGTGTCATTATTTACAACCTTTCCATCCTGGCCCGGAAAGAGCTCACGTAGCTCCCCAGGGCGGGATACAGAGCATTTTCTGCAGATAACAATCTTGACCGTCTGTCACCAATTAGACGTGGCCCACCGACACGGCCCCACCTGGGTGATTCCAATACAGCTGTTAAACCCAACTCAGGCATGTTGACCAGAGATCAATCAGCTCAGAAAACAAACAGAAAGATGCCAGGTGTCCCCAAGCAGGTCTCCTCAAGAACGTTGTGACATTAAACCTCAAACCCCTCCATCACCTTGACCTGAACCTGATTCCACCCACTCACAGCCAGCTGCACCTGGGGCCTTGTCGTTCCAGAAACCACAGTCCTCCAGAGGTCGATGCCCTGCATCTCCCTCTGTCCACCACATCCCTTTTCCCAGTTAGTCCTGGCCTCTGGCAGTCACTCAACCCCAAAGGCTCAGCTGCCCACTGTCCCCCACTCACACAGGGCCCTCCCTGCCTCCAAGAGTGATGTCCCCTTGGAACGATTGGGTGGCTCCGTCAGTTGAGGGTCCAACTCTTGATCTCAGCTCAGGTCATGATTCCAGGTTTGTGGGTTCCAGCCCTGTCAGGCTTTGCATTAACAGTGTGGAGTCTGCTTGGGATTCTTCCTCCCTCCCTCTCTCTCTCTCTCTCTCTCTCTCTCTCTCTCTGCCGCTCTCCCCTCCACCACCTGCCCTCAAATAAATAAACTCCTGTCGAGGTCACCAACGACCTCCACACCCGAAATCCACAGGTCGCCCCTCAGCCTTCGTTGGACCTGACCCTCAATAGCATCTGATGCATTTGACCAAGCCCCTCCTTAGCGGACTTGTCTTCCCCTTCCCGACTGGTCTCTCCGTCCCGCCCCCTGGGTGGTCCTGCTCACCTGTCCATTGTCTCCACACTGTGTCCACTGCCACCTGCCCAGCGCCCAGTCCTTTGTCCTCCCTTATCTACCTGCACACAAGACCTTGACGACCTCACCACCCTCAAACACCTGGGGCCCCACGGTGTGTGCCAGAACTCCAAGAGCCCCATACCGACATCTCCCTGACTGAAGTCCTGATCAAGTTCCTCTTCTGACTTCTTGATGTCAAATCAAGGGCAAATCAAGGGCAAAACAGTAGAGACCTGACATCCTGACAGATACACACTCGGAAGATTCTCCCAGGGATCCCGTCTCCCTTGACTCACATCTTAACAATCCTGTGCGTCAAGGGAATCGGGTGGTGCCGCCGGACCCAGTTCGGGGTGTGCTGGCTCTAAACCCCGTGTCTTCAGTTTCTGCTCCCTCTAATCAGGAGCTGCTATCCTAAAACGTGATCTCACACAGATTGCTTTTGTACAAATCGGCCTGGTTTCTAGGTAACACGCTGCAAACAGATAACTGTTAAGGTCGCCTACGTCCAAAAAAAAAAAAAGACGAAGTCCAAGTAGCACTTGATTTAAACCCGATCATAATCGCAGAGTTTGCTGTGACACGGAGCACGTGCCATTTTTTTAAATTAGAATAGGTGGTGACCTGGGCCTTTTTTTTAAAAATCTAGGTCTTACGGACCCAATCGGCCGATCACAGCCATCCCTCGCGAAGTGCCCGCTCAAATTCAAGACAGGCTTGCAGCGCACAAAACACACGCTCTCCCCACGCGTCCGAGCCTCCACAGTCACGAGCACGGTTCTTGCTATTATGGGCCTCTCCGGGGCACGCCGTGAGAGGTAAAGGAGGCCCCCGCAGAGGAGAATGTCCTCAGAGGCCCATGTAAGCTGCCCACAGCGTGACCGTGGACAGACGAGGAACAGAAGAAACCACCGTGAACATGCAGTGTGGTGCACCACGTGATTTTATGGGCTGATGTCCCCTGAGGCTCCTTCCACCAGGTTCAGACGCCACCTGCCGCAGAGACTTAATACGGCCATCAGAACAGGAGTGTGTCTCCAGAGGGATGTGACGTGTCCACGCCCCCTGGTCCCTAAACACGGCCACCTCTGTGGGGTTGACATCAGCCCAGGCGCGGACCCTTCCAGGTGTGGGAAAGTGGGGGCCCAAGGTGGCAGAGAACCAGCTCAGAGTCTTTGTCCAACACGGCTTTCCATGGGGCGTTCGAGGTAACCACGGTGTGGATTCTACCTCCTGCTCTACGTCAGATCCTGAGCCCCGAGAATTCCTCCCTCTACCATGTTCTGGTTCATGGTCCGGTTCGTGGTCTTGTTTTGTTGTGTGTCTTCTCACTGACAAGACAAAGTCTCTGACCCTGGCTCACTTTACCTCTCTAGGATTCCCATGTGTGCTGCTAGACCCATCTTAGCCTGAAGACGGATTGTTCAGGCAAGATCCCTTCAGGACTGACGGCCCGGACGTGGGCTCCATGGTGACCCAGGCTGCGTCAGTCCAGATGCTCCCACGTGCTGTCGGGGTGCTGGCCCACCCACCGGCCTGACCACCCACCAGCCTGCCTGCCCACCTACCTGGTGCCCCCTCACCTGCCTGCCTGCCCACTCCCCCACCTGACTCCCGTGCACCTGCCGCCCGCCCTCCATGGCCCTGAGAGTGCATATTTAAGCCCCTGTCCCCTGCATGCACTGCCTGAGCATCCCCTCAGACCCCTGGGATCTCCTAATGGGCGTCTGAAATGCAACACTAGAAATGTGCCTGCGAACCCCCTTTCTCCCCTCAGCAAATGTCTGCTTCCCACAGATCTGCACCCCAGACTGTGCGGCACGGCAACCGGCCCAAGGGACAGGCAGCACAGCCCTGCTGCAGCCAAGCTCCAGGCCATGTTCTGGCTTCCCCAGCCCGGAAGCTGAGCCCCATCCCCGTCTCCGGGAGACACTCTGTAGCAAGCTGCCCGCAGGTGGCCACGGCAGTGCCCGGCACAGAAGGTGTTAAACGCAGTGCCGCAGGGGCTCTGGTGTCAGACACGTCCCGCCCCTCCAACTCACCCCTGTAAGATGCACTCATGACTTTACCTCCTTCCCAAGTCGGCCCTCTCCTTTTCCAGGAACAACGCCACATTCCGCTTGCCTGAGCAGAGGCCAGAACTGCTGGGGACATCCCCCCCCACCTCACCCCGCGTCGATGAGAGCCCCTCCTGCCAGCTCAGCACCCGTGACCTCTTCTGGCCTCTCTCAGAGCAGGAGCCTCGACTCGCCTCCTGAACTAGGCCAGCCGGCCCAGTCCAGCTCCTGATTTCAGCTCAGCTCCCGATCTTGCAGTTTGTGAGATTGAGCCCCTGGCAGCACAGAACCTGCTTGGGATCCTCTCCCCACTCTCTCTGCCCCATCCCCCACTCTCTCTCGCTCTGTCTCTCGAAATAAATAAACTTTACCGTCCACCCAGCTGCTGTCCGTGACTCAGGCTGCTGTCCCCACTCCCACCTGTCCTTCCGAGCTCATCCCCGAGACACCGCTTTGATTTCCCACCAGGGACCTCCGGTTCCTCCCTCCTCCTTCTGGTCCAGGGAGACCGGAAATGCATTCAGCCATCCACCGGACTCCTCCCCTCCCCACCCTGGACATCCTGCTGATCCACACAGTCTGCTCCTTCCGACATTGAAGAGTCTTCAGTTCTGGGACTTCTTCTCTCCCCCTCGACTGGCTCTGCCACCCCTCACGCTGCCACGGTCCCCCACTCAAAGCGGCCTCTGTCCCCGGTCTTCCCCAGGGCTGTGCTCTCTACCCTGGGGCCGCAGGACAAGTCTACCAGAGCGGCAGCTGCTGGCCCTCCCCTGCCCATGTGCACCTGCTTGTGTGAAGAAGTCTGACCCCCTTTAGCAGATCCAGCTGGGCCCCAGGAGCTAGTTCTCGGCCCACCCCCCATTCTTTCACTTCAGGACACACACCCGGCCCCGTGCTCCAGACACAAACCTTCCACGCGCAGCCTCGGCCACACGTTCCCACGTGGGCTCACCCATCTAGACCCCAAGGACAGGCCAAGTCAAGTTCAGAGTCCTCCCTGAGAAGCTTTCTCTGGAATTTCCAATGCTGGCGGCTGTGTCCTAACTCCACAGTTAAAGACAATTTGCTAGCTCTCCTCTTCTCATAAGCAAAGACACCAAAGGTACTTTTAAAGCATCTCTTTGTACACCCGTCACTACCAAAGACACGGCGGGCGCTAACCTGTTGACCTGTTGGCACAGCTCCTTCCGGGTCCACTGCGGCGCCTTGATGGAAGCAAAGAGGACCAGGTGCTCCAGGACGGTGAGGTTGTCAAACAGGACGTCCCGCTGAAGACACACCCCGAGCTCCCTTCTGATGGCAGACAAGTCTGTGTGCAGGTTCCTGCCGTTCACAGTGATGGTTCCGGAAGTGGGCGGGTGGAGCCCCGTCAGCATGGATCTGCCGGAGACCACAAATCAGCAGAGGACCCAGGAGCCCGCTGCTCCCGATGCCAGCAACCCAGAGGGATGCGGGGCGACCGTCCAAGGACCCGCTTTTACACGGTGACAAGCCGGAAGGAGCTTAGCAGGATGGGTGGCTTAATCTCGGAGCCGTGGGCTTATGATGATGTTTATACTCCCCTAAACCTGCTGATCATAGACATTCTAGTGGCATGGGAGCTTAAGACGGTAAAATCCGACTTTGTTTTACAGACACGGAAACGAGGGAAGGAGATGGCGTGTTTCCTTAAGTCCTCCTGAGTAGAGACACAAGCCTAGTAGAACGCAAGCCTGGACATGCAACTCCGTGGCCGGGAGCTCCTGACTTCTCTCAGGTGCACTGTCCACATCAAATCAGGAAGTTCGCCTGCATGGCCTCCTTGAAGGGAGCCCGAGGACTGCCTGGCTCTGCTGCTTTATCTCAGAAAGTGTATTATTTAGGTTTTAGACTATTTCCACATCTCTGAGAAATTATACAGGGGCGCCAGGGTGGCTCAGTCGGTTAAGCGTCTGACCCTTAAGCTCGGCTCAGGTCATCATCTCACGGTGAGCTCGAGCCCCACATCGGGCTCTGCACTGATGGTGTGGAGCCTGCCTGGGATTCTCTCTCTCTCTCTCTCTCTCTCTCTCTCTCTCTCTCTCTCATCTGTTCCTCCCCATACACGTGCTTTCTGTCTGTCTCTCAAAATACATAAATAAACTTAAAAGAAAGAAAAAAGTGTACTCCCAAAGCTGGCTTTCTGACTCATTCTCTGCAGAATGCCTACTTTTCCAGTCTGAAAACCCTACAAGAACGCTCAGTGGGATCTCCGGCTCTATTTCACAATCCAAGCCAAGAGGAAAACTTTTCTTTGTTTCTCTATTTTTAATTGAAATTTCTGAAGCTTTCTACATGTTACTTTGCCACGTTTCTTAGGAAGTTCAAAGCAAATAATACTTTTCACGTTTAACTAAGTGCACGTTAGTCGTATGAAAACAGAACCGAGAGAAATGTCCTTATTCCTGGGACAAGTTTGACCGTGTTGGGGCTTTTCCTGGGACGAGACCCTTTTCTGCAGGCAGCTCAGGGCTGCTGCGTGAGCCCCACGCTTTGAGTTCGTTTTTCCTCTGGGATTCTACAATTTGATTCTTTAATCAAACCTGGAGCCATTGGATCCCAAACCAAACACCAAGCCTTCACAAAAAAAGCCCAAGCACACAAAAAGCAGAACATGAAAAAAGAAATACTCAGCTGGTTAAAACATTTGCAGACTTGGTCCCAAGTTTCATCTTCCCATAGATACATGAACAAACTTAAGCGTAGCGATAAGATGGGAAGCGTCATAGGACGCTCAAAGACTAAAGTAAAATCACGATGTGTTATGTGTAGGGGATAAAAGACTTCAGGGTCTTTTTAGGGGTAAAGGGGTAAAGCCCCGTCTGCCCCCAGCCAAGGGCGGCTGCTGCGCACTCCCCACTAGCTGTCTGTCCCAGAGCACACAGCGACTCCGTCTCAAAACCAAAAGGAAGAAAAGAAACCTAAGCTTCCTGTCTCACAGGTAAACTGACATTTTTTAGAATCAAACCCGCATTTGACGAGGCTGAAAGGACACGCACATGACTGTGGTTTTCCCGGCACCGTTGGTCCCCAGCAGGGCAGTGATCTGGCCTCTGTGGAAGGTGAGGGTCAGGTCTCGGACGGCCGCCTTGTGGCGCTCATATTTCTTGGTCACAGACAGCAGGGCGACGCCCGGGGGACCTCTTGGTTTTCCCTCCCCGATCTGCAGCGAGGACCCTGAGGAGAAGAGGCAGATTCAGCCTGGAGGACTCCCAGTGGTGCTCACGCTTACGAATTCAGTCGTCTGCCATGGATTCGAATTAGAGCTCCGTGGAACACGCACAACTCTAACACCCTTCCTTACCAAAAGCAAGAGGCAAATTACATGATGGCCTCAATTAAATGGAGTGGCTGATGACAGACTTTTGTGCCCTACTGTTATGCATCTCGTAAGACAAGAAAAAGGAACATGCACACACACAATTTGTACGTATGCAGAGGGAAAATCACAGGCAGGTTACGCACCAAAGTGCCCATGAGTGATAGTCTGTTGTGGTGTGGTATGTTCCGAATTTCCTAAAAGATTCCTATTTGACTTGTGTAGTCAAAAAAAGAAAGAAAGAAAGAAAAAAAGGTTATGGGGACACCTGGGTGGCTCACTGGATTAAGTGTCCGACTTTGGCTCAGGTCATGATCTCATGGATCAAGGGTTCGAGCCCCGTGTCGGGCTCTGTGCTGACAGCTCAGAGCCTGGAGCCTGCTTCGGATTCTGTGTCTCCCTCTCTCTCTGCCCCTCCCCTGCTTGCGCTCTGTCTCTCTCTCACTCACAAATAAACATTAAAAATCTAAAAACAAAAAAAAAGAAAAGAAAAAAGGTTACCTTACAATGTTGACTTGTGGTATAAAACTATCATGATGGGAGCCTGTGTATCTGTAAATTGCCCCTGAAGTCATGCTTCTGTGGAAGGGGCATAAGGGGAGCCCAGATGGACGGGGGTCCTGCCCTCACCACTGGGAAGCACGCTCCTTGCCTTGACAGGGCAGTGATGGTCCTCCTCTCAGTCATGACGAATAAGCTAGCGTGTGTGAAACGCTCTGCAATTTCTACAGCACACTGCACCTGATGGCTGACCACCTCTCCTTTTATTTCTCACACAAATTCATGTTAGAGCAGAAGCTTCGTCCTGCAGACAGAGAACGCACGCACAGACGCACCCAGCCCACAGCGGGGCTACAGACAACAGGTGCATCGACACTCCAGGGTTCTGGCCCCCAACGCAAACGTCAGCAGGGGATCCTTTCTTACGACGTTGCCCCGAGCTGTGTTTCTGAGCCCGAGACCGACCCCTGAAAGCGGGCAGCTGAGGAAGGCACACCAAGTTCCAGAGACTCGACCAGGAGGAAAAACAGAAACAAAACAGACCGGAAGGGAAGACGCACATCTAATAAGGCTACTCTTTACAAACCTTTATCGTCAAAGTTCTCGCTGGAGAAGGACAGGTTAGAAGTGGGAGCGTGTGGTCTCTTTGCCGCGAAACCACCCAAGTTCCTCCAGTATGACGCGGTAAAGGGAAAATACCATGGTTTCCTTAATCCAAAAGTTCCTAAAAAAACAAGACACAATTAAAACCAGTTTTTTCTCCTTGGAAGATTCTGTAAGAGAATGGCTTAGCCAATTATTATAAAATGTTATTCCACGTTAACGTGTTGAAGGCACACCCCATACAGGACCCGATGACAACCGGGGGTATGGGTATTAGCCATGCGGGGAGCCCAGACTCTCCAGCCTGACCCACGGCCGGCGGCTGGGCCCCCTCACAGCCACCTCCCTCAAGAGGCCTTCTGAGCGTTCAGTGAACAGGCAGGTATTTATTAAAGATAAAAGGAGAGACGCACAACTGCTAAATATTCCCCAGAGTAAGCCTCGCCCCAGCCCGCCATCCTCCCGTCTGTCACTCCTCTGTCCTCTGCATGGTTACCGGACATGGATTAATACCATGAAGGCATTAACCCGCTAAGACATGCACAAAGAATACACGCTGCTAAGATTTCCATAGGAAACATCGGCATTCTTCAGACGTATGCTCCAAATTCACTGCAGCCCACTTCATAGCCACTCTGCCCCCATGACACGTGGATTTAATTACTAATGCCTCTCAATTTTCCTTAACGCACCCATTCCAGCCTAAGTTTGGTTGAGTGCTGGGAATCCGACAAGTCACTTAAGAGATAAAAGGCCTACGCGGACAATCTTGCACTTTGACCCTCCGGCCAAGGGCAGATGCGTGACCATCACCCCGCCTAACCCAAGGATTCAAAGACACAGTCGCAAAGGAGGACTGGGAAAGTGAAGGAAGGCGGGGAGCTGGTCATCTGACCTAACAGCCACCATCTCTTATGGGTTGAGCTGTGTGCCCCAAACTTCACGTTGAAATCCTAACCCCGAGTAACTCAGAATAGGGCTGTATTTGCAGGAAGGCTTTCAAGAGATAATTTGGATTCAGTGAGGTCATGCGGTGTCCCTACAGGTAGGGATTGGGGCACAGACAGGGAGTGAGGGCAGATCAACAGGACACGGGAAGGAGAGGGGGCCTCAGGAGGAGCCAGCCCTCCCCACGCCTGGATCGTGGGCCTCAGCCCACGTCCGCCCTAGAAAACAGATACAGGCCGGATGCTCCCCAAGACCCCAGAGAACTAGTAACTACCCCTAACCAGCAAGCGGATGAGCGGCTCACAGATAATTGCATCCTGTTGCCCAGGGTCTCCCTTCTGGCACTGGCCAGGGTCTCCACCTGTATTCATTCACATGGTCCTGCGACCACCCGACGTGGGGCGTGCTATTATCACCCCTCCTTCCCCCAAGGGACAGGGGCCCAGCAAGACTTGTCGGAGGACACAGGCTGCTGAGCTGCGGCGGCCCCGTGGTACGCGCCTCTCTGAACACAGGCCAGAAGCAAGAGCATGTTGCCCTCGACGCAAACAGGTCTGGAGACACGACTCACCTCCTGCACACCCCAGTGTCTTCAGCTGCCTTAATGGGAATACAGGGGCCCCATGCACATGCACGAACGAGGAGTTTGCAGAAATAAAAAGAGATAAGGAGCCGGCAGATGACAACCCCACCAAACCCCCCACCAAGAGGTGGTCTTCTGCTGAGCGACCTCGCTCCGGTGACCATGGGTCACTGCCCTTGACAGCGTGAGTGGGCGCCACCTGCTGGAAGGGCAAGAGAACAGAGAATAAAGCACCTTGGGGAGTCCGAGTCCGCATTAGCAGGGGTAAAGGGGCACCTAGACGCACAGACACAAGTTTCAAGGACACCGAACGGTCCCCACGAGGTTCAGCAACACCTGATCTTGGGTCCAGGCTACAGAGACAGGAAGGATGGGAGACACCGCAGGGGCCTTTTGGAGTTAGAAACTACCAGGTCAGAAAATAGAGATGAGAAACAAATTGGATATTAATGGTTGATTTGCTAATTAAACCATCCCAGCTCTAATCTGTTTGCACTTTTAAAGTCCTGCTAATGAATCTATTAATATAAATGGATGGGGGGAGGCCACGCGGCTCCGAAGCGGTCCCCTGCACTCCCCCTTGGCGTGCAGATGCAAATGTGTCTTATGTCACGTGCACGCTAAGAGCACAAGCACCCTGCTCGCATCACCATATGGAATCGGGCACATTAATCAACGCAAAGGCCCTGTGTATCCACAGAGCTTGTCCCCTGCAGGGGAGCTGCCTGCTGGCTGGCACAGGCCAGGAAACTCATTAGCATTGCCCCCCAAAACTGACAGTGATAAAAGCAGAAGTCAATGAAAGTAGACAGATCGAGGAAATCAAATTTCACTGGAGGCACATAAAGAAGGGTTTACGGAAAGCAGAGTCTTTGGGAGGACCAGATGTCCGCCGGGGAGCACGCACACAGGCACGGAGACCCACCGGTGACCTCGAACCTGGATCCTTACAGAACCTCCCGCTCAGACACCAGGGTGAGGTATGCTGGGGTCCGCACCTGCCCCCTCACTCCACGGAGAAGACAGGCAGAAGAAGGTGGAGACACGCCTCACCCGCCCCCGTCCAGGGGGTCCTCCCTACCCACCGGGGACTTTCCAACTGTGCATCTCAGCACAGGACATTCGCAGAGGCGTTCTGGAAACGTGGGAAGGGGTAGTCTGGGTTGGCCCAGTGCACGGGTGTTGGAAACGGTAGGTTGTTATCATTATTCAGGCCCAGGGCGGCCAACGGATCAGGAGACAGGTGCCCTGTAAAGATAGTTTGCTGCTCAGTGCCCAGGAGCAGGGAGCCCACGGCGCCACACGGGGCCACGCGGGGAAGCACCAGGGTCTCTCGGGAGACAGAGGGAGAGGGGAGATGCGAACAAGTGAGGCGGGGCAGCAGGCTGAGGTTGGGTATTTGAATAATTTCAACAGGCTCTGGAGCACAGAGGCCGCCCCCAAGCTGCTTGGTCCCCTGCCCAGGGGTGATGACAGCCCGGGATAGGATGGCCTACAGAGGAGGGGGTAGCTCCAGATGCTGGTTTGCCTATAAAAAGTGAGCTCATGAGCAAGTCCTCTACTGTCTCTTGGAATCAGCTTGCCCTTGGGGGGACAGCTCCTCCTGGGTCAGTGAGGCCCCATGATGTTAGAGCATCAGATATGCAGAAAACAAAACAACATGGTTAATAAATGGGGGTGGCACTGATGGCCTTTAGTGGGCAGGCAACCGGGCTGGTGAGGGTCCTACAAAGGGCAGAACGACCCAGCCCAACAAAGAATTGCCCTTGACCTGCATTCTGGGAGGCCCGTCCCAGTATAGCCAGTGGAGCCTAGGACAACTTTCTGTGCAGTTTTAACACACACTGAGTTTTCTAGGAATGCAAACACCTTGCAAACCACTGAAAGATCACTGTCTGATGCAGAAGTGTTCAGCATTTCAGAAAACCCCCCCAGCCACGTGATGCCAGCTCAACGTTCCCGAAAACTCGACACGGCGTGGCTGTAACGGTTCACGGAGCTCTTACCACACAAATTCGGGACGAAAGATTGGAGACTGCTTTTCCCAAATGTAGAACCAAATATTTTCAAATTAGCAGGGTTTTGTGAAATGCACTACATTTTATTAATAAAAGTTTTTTTTTTAAAACTATGTCATGTTAATGGGGCTCCTGGGTGGCTCAGTCAGTTAAGCATCCAACTTCAGCTCAGGTCATGATCTCGTGATTTGTGAGTTTGAGCCCCACGTGGGGCTTTGTGCTGACAACTCGGAGTCTGGAGCCTGCTTTGGATTCTGTGTCTCCCTCTCTCTGTTCCTCCCCCTCTCGCGCTCTGTCTCTCTCTCTCTCAAAAATAAATACACGTTAAAATTTTTTTTTCATGGGCAAGAGACACAGACATTTCTCCAAAGAAATGAGGATGGCCAACAGACACATGAAAAGATGCTCACCATCACTTAAGCAGCGATGCAAACCAAAACCACAATGAGGTATTAACACACAGCAGTCAGAACGCTAATATGAAAAAGACAAGAAATAAAAAGTGTTGGTGAGGATGTGGGAAAAAAGAAAACCCTCCTGAACTGTTGGTGGGAATGTAAACTGATACAGCCACTGAGGAAAACACCATAAGAGTGCTTCAAAACACTAGAAATACAATTACCACATGATCCATTAATTCCACTACTGGTTATTTACCCAGAAGAATAGGAAAATGCCAACTTGAAAATATACATGCACTAGTATGATTATAGCAGCATTATTTTTTTATTAAAATTTTTTAATGTTTATTTTTGAGAGAGACAGAGAAAGAGAAATAGAGCACAAGTGGGAGAGGGGCAGAGAGAGGGAGAGACACAGAATCCAAAGCAGGATCCAGGTTCTGAGCCATCAGCACAGAGCCTGACGCAGGGCTCAAACTCATGAACCATGAGATCATGACCTGAACCGAAGTCCGATGCTTAACTGACTGAGCCCCCGAGGCACCCTACAACATTACTTACATACAATAGCCAAACTATGGGCACAGCTCAAGTGTCCATCAACTGATGAAAGGATAAAGAATATGTGGTATTTGTACACAATGGAATATTACTCAGCCATGAAAAGAATGACGCCCTGCCATCTGCAAACACCTGGATATAACTAGAGTATACAATGCTGAGTGAAATAAAGCCAGTCAGAGATAGATAAATACCAAATGATTTCACTCATACGTGGAATAAAACAAACAAAAAAAAAGGAGACAAATCAAAGCAACAGACTCTTAACTAGAGAGAACGCACTGATGGTCAACAGAAGGGAGGCGGGTGGGGGAAGGGGAAACAGGTGACGGGCTTGAAAGATGCACTTATCCTGGTGAGCTCCGGTGATGTGCATACGTGCTGAGTCACCATATCATCTACCGGAAACTAATAGCACACTGTGTGTTAACTATACTGGAATGAAAACTTTTCAAAGATTTTAACTGAATATGGTTCTATTTTATCCCTTATTTCATAGTTTGGTACACAGCAGCCAATGATCTCCCATATCCTACATCCACGTATATTCCTATAAAACACAGCACCACAAGTGTGTGACTAGCTCACAGGAGTCCGTATTATCAATGTAAAGTTGATTCGTAATCAATCCACTATCTTAGACAGAAATGTAGGTTAGCCAGAATTTTGCTTTCAAAGATACTGTGCCAGGAGCATCTATGTGCACGTCTGTTTTGAACTGATCTGGCCGTTCCTTTAAATCTCTGTGGCAAAGAGAATATACGCTTTTTGTAAAGAGTTTAAGCAAACTCTGCACGCAACGTGGGGATCGAAGTCACGACCCCGAGGTCCTGAGTCGCATAATTAAATTATTTCGGTTTCCCATAAACTAAACACCTACACAGAAAAATCAAGGCCCTTACCTCCCCAAGTCATTACAGTTTTCATCAGTCAGAGAAGGAGAAAACAGTCTTCTATGTCTATGCAATACTATGCTCTGTCCAACATTAAACTATTTTATGTTTATCAAATATAAATTTTTCTTTATATAATGGTCTGTTCAAGTTGTTTCCTTGAACACATCACTTGTCTTCCTAAAACCTGACTTGAGAATTTTAACATTTTCCTTCATGTATTCATTAGTTTTTATAAACTTGTAAAGTATCCTTTCATTTTATTTCTGTGGATATTTTAAAATGCTGATTCCCATTCTTATAATGGAAACTTGGTTTTTTAGTATATCTGTCTCTGGCATTATGGTTAGAAAGGCCTTTGCTGTCTTTAAAATCATACTTCTTTTTGTTTCTTCACTTTTTTAATGTTTTAATACTTTTGAGAGAGAGAAAGACAGAGTGTGAGCAGGGTAAGGGCAGAAAGAGAGGAACACACAGAATCGGAAGCAGGCTCCAGGTTCTGAGCTGTCAGCACAGAGCCCAACGCAGGGCTCAAGCCCATGAAACGTGAGATCATGACCTGAGCTGAAGTCAGACGCTTAACTGACTGAGCCACCCAGGGGCCCCTAAATCATACTTCTCCTAAAAAAAAATCATACTTTTCTCATTTCCTCATTACTTTAATAATATTTACTTCTGATGAATTAATGAATGAGTCTAACTTGTATCCTTTCTCATTGATTAAAAATGTGAACTTTAACACAAATCGAACTATTATTTACGGTGACTCGGTTTCCGAACTTTCTAATCTCTTCCATTGCTCTACTGTTATTACATGAGTCCTCCACCGTTTTATTGTTATTTTTTTAAGTGTATTTATTTATTTTGACAGAGAGAGAAAGAGAGAGAGAAGAAAGCATGTACATGAGTGTGACGGAGGGAGGGGCAGAGAGGGAGAGACAGAATCTCCAGCAGGCTCCATGCTCAGCAGGGCTCAATCCCATGACTGTGAGATCATGACCTGAGCCAAAATCAAGACCCTGACACCTAGCCAACTGAGCCACCCAGGTGCCCCCGTACTCCACCATTTTAATCCTTGACAATTCACAGTGAGGGTCTATGTGATCATCGGCCACCAGTCCCCTTCATTGTTTTCAATGACTTTTGACCACTGTCATTAACTTACATTTCTAGCTATCCCTGAGAAACACTTCAACAATTAAAACCAAAAGTCTTTTTTAGTATTTTTATGTGAATGACTTATGTGGGTTTTATTGTATTACCACTACGGTTCATACTAAATGGTGTAGATTATATAAAGTCATACATTAACTTGGAGAAAGTCAACATGCTGAAAATGGTGAATCACCACATTAGGGAACTTGGCATCTCTTTCCATCTATTCAAATCTACTGTACGTTCGCCAAATCTTTTAAGTTCTTATTGGATATATACTCTCTTCGATGTTAGAGTCACATGGAGATATTTTACTGCTCTTGAGAATGAAATCTTGTCACGTTATACTCCATATTTCCTGCCGACACACAGCCAAGCTACTGGTTTCTGTGGACGTGCGCTTGTGATCAGTCATCTGATTGGTCACACCTTTCTGCTACGGATTCTTGCGTGTGACCCCCCAACAGTGGTGGTCTGTCTCCTGGTTTTGTCATCTCTGTCTTGTTCTGGTTTGTCGCCTCCCCCTGGGGCTGGAACTGTCACCTCCACGTCTAATTCCTGCCCGGGATAAGCACCTGCAGGGGACGGTGAGCCGCGGGCACTCTGGCCTGCCTATGGTCCCCCATAGCCTCCCCGCCACACCTTCCGTCGGACCACGATACCCCGACGGCCCTGAGAAGAAACGGCAACTATGAGAGAGCCTTCTGGCTCCCACCCACGGCCCCGCAGCCCGCGCCTGTTACAGACATCCTCTGTGGGCCAGGAGGAACGTCCTCCGCGCACACCCGGGCACCTCTTCTCACCCTCACGGACGCCACCCCAGACACCTCCCGGCCTCCTTGGGACTGGAGCACTGTCCCCAACACACAGGCATACAGCTTCGCAGCCATCCCAAATAATGACTACCACAAAAATCATCAAACCCAAAGCCATTCTCTGCCTGCTTGCCCTGCCCGCTGCGGCTGCCGCCCCATTTCAGATTTGACTCGGCCACGCTCGCAAAAGCTGCAGAAATGCACCAGAGCCCGGCCTCCCATCTGGGATCTCTCTCTGTCTGCCCCTCTGTCTCTCTCCGGAGGCTCGCCTTGCCTGCAGAAGTGAGCGGGGTCAGGGGGTCGCTGGCTGGAAATGCCTTAACTTTGATACAAGACAATGTTCCCACCAGGATCCCCATGCGTCAGGTCCTGAAGGAGGAGGGGGGAACTCAGATCCTTCTGGATTCCTGGCCAAATTTCACACTGATCTCTGCACTGCCCAGAGTAACCTGTCTTTGCTGGGGTTGAGGCTCCTCTGGGGACTCCAAGACTCCAGGTTATATCTAGATGTTTCTTTTCATTAACTTTGTACTTGATATGGTGAACCCCTTATTTTGCAAAACCTGATTTTCTTCTCCCTGGTTAATGACTGTTCCTTCTTTATTGTGTTTCATTTGGGTCTGGGCATCTCCTCATCAGAGAGAGCACATGTCTGCAAGCCCCGTCTGTCCGTCCCCTTCCGGCTGCCCGTCTGCATCTCTCCTGATTCCAGGGGCTTGCCGTCACCCTCCAATCCCCACCGTGACTTTCCGCCCTATTCTTTTGCTCGTGACCCCTTCCTCAAACATTTTACAATCAACATCACAGGCATTTTGTAACCTCCCTCCCTCATGCTCCCTAGCTGCCTTCTAATACCCAGGGCTTCTCAATTTTATCTCACCTTGGCATTTTTCAGTTATTTTTTTTAACTTCTTAGTTCCTAGAATCTGCCTTTCCTTAATTTTATTCAAAGCCCCCAGACAAAGCAATCTAAAAGTTCAAAGTACAGCTTGCCAGGCTTATGCTCTCTAATTCTTAGAGGCCATGTTTTCCTGCTTTTCTGTAAAATAATCTTGTCAATGGCACATTTCATTTGGATTTTTACTCATCCTTAAATGACACGTGAGCTCCCCAAGTCTGAAATAAGGTTTTATAAAAAGAATGCACTGATGGTTTTCTGTCCCTTCATATTCAATGTGCAGATTAGAATCTCTTTCTCCATGTCTGTCTCTGTCTCTCTCTCTCTCTCTCTCTCTCTCTCTCGTTCTCTCTCTCTGTCTCCTTTAGTTCTTAACTTTAAAGGTACATGCCAAGTGAAATACCCAGGTGCTTTGGAAAATATACAGACAGAATCACAAGTAATTTTAGCAATCATCAAAACATTATTGCTAAACAAACAAACAAAAAAATACCTTTAAAGCTGTTTCTGCTCTTTTCGCCCTGAGCAGGCGTGTGGTATAAATACCTTCTTCCCCAGAAACACAGCAGGGGAAAACCACTACTATCCGTGGCCCACCTTCCCACGGCCTCCAGATGCACCTGCCACAGGGCTCCTGGGTGGCTCAGTTGGTTAAGCATCTGATTCTTGATCATGACTCAGACCATGATCTCACGTTTTGTGGGATCAAGCCCTGCCTGGGGCTCTGTGCTGACAGCGTGGAGCCTGCTTGGGATTCTCTCTCCCCGTCTTCTGCCCCTCTCCTGCATATGCTTTTTCTCTTTCTCAAAATAAATAAACATTAAAAAAAAAAAACTTTAAAATACAGCTTACAAGCCCCCTGAGGCCTTACTTAAAGAATGAACAATTATTCTAGGGGTGCCTGGGGGGCTCAGTCAGTTAAGCATCCAACTTCAGCTCAGGTCATGATCTCACAGTTCGTGAGTTTGAGCCCCAAACTGGATAGTGTCTGGGTTACCCCCCGGTTCCCAAACAGGCTCTCCGCTGGGGAAGGGCCTCAGCTGTGGGGCTCTGCACTAACAGCTCAGAGCCTGAAGGCTGCTTCAGACTCTGTGTCCCGCTCTCTTTGTCCCCGGACACTTCATTTCCTCTTTATGAAACCGGGACGATAACGATCTGCTTTCCTCCCGCTGCAGACAAGGACAGTGACACTCTGCCGATCCAACAACTTTGCAACAGAAAGCACAGAATCACAGTAGAGCTGTGTGTTACCTCCCCCCGCCCCACCCCTGTCCTGCTCACACTCTCTGTCAAAAATAATTACATTTAAAAAGAAGAATGAACAATTATTCTAATATTCATGTATATTGCTTTAAACTGGATTTGGCTTTTTTTTTTTTTTTTTTTTTTAGCTGATTTTGGCATCTTCTAACATGCGAAATTCTTACCTGGAAGCAAGTTGTTCAAGTACCATCCACATACAAAATAAAGGCCTGAATCAAAGAGAATCATCCAGGAAACCCAGCCAAACGTCACACCCGTTTGCTCCAGAGGCTGGTACATGTTATTCCACTGAATCCCTGGAAGGAAGGGAAGGCCACAGTCAGACCGCACACCCATTCAGGGTAGATTTTGGCGGGGTGAGTTCTTGCGTTCTGGAAACTCAAAGCAAAGTTGAGAGCAGCTGAGAGCAAAGACCATCCTGTGGATCATAGTTCTGCAAATGCAATGTCAGCCTGCTTAATGTCACCTATATTTCAAGGCGACCAGGGGGAGCAGCTTTAACAACACTTTAATATCTAACCCTTGTGATTTTGCTTTCGTGCTACTTCACTGATTTCTGATTTTGTGGCCTCAACAAAATACACAGATCCAGGGTGACCCGATGGGGAGAGGTGTTCACATCAGCTAAATCAAACCCCAGGACTCTGTTGCACATTGTAACAAAGACCTTCTACCGTAGTGCTTGCAACATGACCACAGTCAACTCCTAAAAACCCAAATCACTGAAACTCTTTTTTAAAAAAGCAAAAAGCATCCTCTTGGGATGCCTGGGTGGCTCAGTTGGTTAAGTGTCTACTGTTGGTTTCGGCTCAGGTCATTACCTCATGGTTCATAGGTTCGAGCCCTCCACTGGGCTCTGTGCTGTCAGCAAGGAGCCTGCTTGGGATTCTCTCCCTCTCTCTCTCTGCCCCTCCCTGCTCACTCTTGTTCTCTCTCTCTCTCTCTCTCTCTCTGTCAAAATAAATAAATACACTTTAAAAAAAAAAAAAAGCATCCCCTTACCTGCTTCTTGCCCTTCTAGGAAGGTAACGAAAAATACTCCTTGGCCGAAGGCAGTGGTGGAAAGCAGGCACTGCCCGGGGACAACAAGAGACAAACAGCATGTTAGTACTTGGCGGAGACCCCGGAAAACCCTCAGCGCTAAATCCAAACAGACCAGCGTCACCAGAGCAGGCGGGGCCGTACCGTCCTCCAGGCGGTGATTTCCATACGTGACCCTGGAAGCCTACGCCGAATGTCAGCCCATTCTAGAAAGCATGCTAACAAGCTAGCTTTTGGTGTGAAAAGGAATTATTTCTCTTCACTGCAGTGCCTCAAGTGCCATAAATCCAATGCGCTGCGCCCAGAAATGCAGAACACAGAACAGCGGAAAACGGAATGGAGCGATTTCTTATTTTTTATTACAAAGCGAATGCCCTGGAGCACACTGCAGGCCGACTGATGGAACATGTACACCATTCTACACTAGAAAGGGAGCACATTGAAGGAAAATGTTATTTTATTTCCAGGGGAGAAATCCTATGTCAAAAATAAATAAATAAATAAATAACCCCATTGAAAATGCATGTTATGCTTGAAGATATCAGGTACCAGAGTTAGATTTTTTTGGGTTTTTTTAGGGGGGGGGGGCTAGGAAACATGTGAACATGTAAAAAAGGAAGTCAGACTCGGTATGCTCCAACGTTTAAACAGATGGATTGAAGTAAAAACCATATAACAGTGTTTGAAATTCAGGCCAGGTGGTCAATGTCTCTTTTCCTACATGTGAGGAGTATGGGGTCGGGGTGGGGGGTGGTGACACACGGTCTCAGTTTTATTTTTTATTTTTATTTTTTTTAATTTTTTTTTTCAACGTTTATTTATTTTTGGGACAGAGAGAGACAGAGCATGAACGGGGGAGGGGCAGAGAGAGAGGGAGACACAGAATCGGAAACAGGCTCCAGGCTCTGAGCCATCAGCCCAGAGCCTGACGCGGGGCTCGAACTCACGGACCGCGAGATCGTGACCTGGCTGAAGTCGGACGCTTAACCGACTGCGCCACCCAGGCGCCCCACACGGTCTCAGTTTTAATTGAGACCAACATTATGGGTTATAAAGTACCACAGGTGTGACAAAAGCTAATGGACACTGGTGAGCAGGTATCCATGGAGAAAAATCCTGATTAAAGATGCCATGTTTTTTCAAGGTGCACACACTTCCATGATGTATGTACATGGCCAGTTGGGAAACAGGAAGGTTTACATGAAGCTGGAGAAAAACAATTTGGTCTTCACAGAAGTATTTCACCCTAAAGTTCAAAAGGAACAGAGAAAATGACCCCGTCCCAACAAATGAGGATACATCTACCGTCATGACGTTGCGTGGGACCAGTGACCTCGGAAGGCTTCAGATGCCCCCTCGAAGCCCTGGGATTCCATCCCTCCTCGGCATCTCCCGAATTCTCCCCTAGTGGCTCTAGCCACACCTCCCAACAGACTGCACTTTGGGAACTTGGCCTGACCTATTGGGGACAAGTGAACTCTGGGGCATAATTCTAATGTTTGCAGGGACAGTGCTGGCTCGCCCGAACTGACCGTCCTCACAGCCTTCTGCCCGTCCCTTCCACGCGGATCGAGTTCCCACTATGCACCCAACTCTGCAATTGCCAGGAAACTCAAAACAGAATGGACGAGTGTCTCTCTTCTTTGTATTTCATATCCCAGACTTAAAAGAATTCTCAGGCTTCTCTGGGAGTTACATGGTACACGCATGAATGAATTGGCATTGCTAACGGAGAGATCTTCCCACCTAATGTGAGATGATTCCTGATGCTTCAAGAAGAGTTTATTTTTTTGCTTCTAAAATAGCTTTAGAAATCTACTTCTTGGGGTGCCTGGATGGCTCAGTCGGTTAAGTGTCCGACTTCGGCTCGGGTCATGCTCTCACGGTTCATGGGTTCGGGCCCCGCGTCGGGCTCTGTGCTGACAGCTCGGAGCCTGGAGCCTGCTTCGGATTCTGTGTCTCCCTCTCTCTCTGCTCCTCTCCCACTCACACTCTGTCTCTTTCTCTCTCTCAAAAATAAAAAAAACATTTAAAAACATTTAAAAAAAAAGAAATCTACTTCTTTCCATCTGTGATACAGAGAGGCACGGAGTCTCTATGGCTGCCTTTAGGATGTTACCGATTTCCAAAGAGTCTCCAGAGGACAGTCCCCATTACATGAAAAGTGCCAATTCTCAGCAGCTCCTCTCTTGCAAAACCACTGCAATGTCAACCAATGACCATTATAAGGTGTGCATCTGCGGGCAGCATCAAGACCAGTAGGCTTCAGGGGCCCCTGGGGCGCTCAGTTGGTTGAGCATCCAACTCTTGACTTTGTTTCAGGTCATGATCTCACGTTTCATGGGTTCGAGCCCCACATCGGGTTCTGCACTGACAGCTCAGGGCCTGGAGCCTCCCTGGGATTCTCTGTCTCCCCTCTCTCTGTCCCTACCCCGCTTACACACTTGCTCTCTCTCAAAATAAATAAAACTTAAAAGAAAAACAAAAAGAGAGATAGACGTAGGCATCAGAAAGCCCACTGAGATGTGAAAGCGATAAGGTGACATGTGATGTGGTGACTGCTTTGTTGGGCAGATACAGCAGTCGTGTTTTGCACGTCTACAAAAAAAACCAACCCACTTACCAGAAACGTCTGAATGACAACACTCAAATGGTTACGGAGAACCAACAGAACAATGTAGGGCAGGAAGCTGATCATGTACACCAGGCTAGTGCAGAGCGCAGCCGTGTTGGCTTGGCTGAAAAATGTGCTCAGGAAGTAACTCAGCATGACGACCGACACCGCGAAATCCAGGAGGAAGAGGAAGATGATACAGGCGTTGCTGTGCGCAAAGATGCCACTTGCTTTCAGAATGATGGCTAGGGCAGCACTGCTGATGGCCAGCATGGCCGTGTTCTCCAGAAACCAGGCCAGGAAAAGGATGGTCGGGTGCACCCCCATCATCCGCACGTACTGTCAAAAGAAGGGAAACCAGAGTCGTGACCCGGGTACTCGAGGAGGACCAGACCGGATCACGGGAAAGGCAAGGAGGCCAGCGCTGGATGCGGCCAGCCTGGAAATCAGTGGCTCAGTCGGTGAAGCGTCTGACTCTTGGTTTCAGCTCAGGTCATGATCTCACGGTTTGTGGGTTCAAGCTCCGCGTTAGGCTCTGTGCTGACAGTGCAGAGCCTGTTTGGGATTCTCTCTCTCTCTCTCTCTGCCCCTCCCCTGCTTGCTCTCTACCTCTCTCTCAAAATTATAAATAAACATGGAAATAAATAAGAAAACCAGTAAAATAAATAGGTGGACAATATGGAAAACAATAGTGCAAGTTCAAGTCAGAACTGAATGAGAACACTGCACTTTGCCACACGTCTCCTTCTCCTGAATACATAGGAGGCTGGTGGGTAGTGTGAGCCCCTCCTCCACAAGGAGGTACTTTTCATCTGGTACTTTTTCATCTGGTAATTTTTTTTTTTTTACATTTTTTAATTGATTTTTGAAAGAGAGAAAGAGAGAGTGCAAGCGGGGAAGGGGGAGAGAGAGAGGGAGACAAAGAATCTGAAGCAGGTTCCAGGCTCTGAGCTGTCAGCACAGAGCCTGACGTGGGGCTCGAACCCGCGAACCGTGAGATCATGACCTGAGAGGAAGTCAGGCACTTAACCAACTGAGCCACCCAGGCGCCCCCACCTGGTACTTTCATGAACTCTCCTTCTTAGAAGCAGTTTTGACAGTTTCAAATTTTAATGATATTAAAACAAAAATAACAAGGCTCCCCGTGAGGCAATCTAACCACACATCAAGTGGGAAGTGCACCCTTACGTCTTTCTGGGTTGTATAAAAATTGCTGAGGCAAACCATAAGAGACTCTTAAATACAGAGAAGAAACTGAGGGTGGATGGGGGGAGGGGCAGGGAGGGGGGAGAAGTGGGTGACGGTCATTGAGGAGGGCACTTGTTGGGATGAGCACTGAGTGTTGTATGTAACAATGAACTATGGGAATCTACCCCAAAAACCAAGAGCACACTTTACACACTGTATGTTAGCCAATTTGACAATATATTATATTAAAAAAAAGAAATGAAATTGCTGAATGAGCAACACTGGCTCCCGTCTTTGAATGTGGTGAGCCTGCCCTTGGGCCTCCTTCCATCTCCACAGGAAACACCTGTTGACTGGCAGAACGTCAGGCTTCAATGTGGAACGTTTGCCTTGAGACCCCCGCCTCAGCTCGGCTGTGTCCAGGAACCCCAGCAGAGAGGAGGGCAGGCCAAACAGAGTCCGGGGTCAGTTATGGGAACAGGATTTGGCTCCAAAGCCCCACCTCTCCTCCTGGTGTCCCAGGCGAGCAGTTGGACTGATTACCTCTTCTATCTGGATCTCTCGCTCGTACACCAGCTTTCGGACCATGCTGGCCACAGACACCATCCACGTCAGCATCATGATCAGAGGGAAAAAGAAACCAACGTTGTTCAAGAATCTGCAAGGAAATAATCCAGTCGGCATCCGAGGGCAAGCACAGGGTTCTACCCAGAGTCAGGCTCACGTGTGGGTGCTTTTTTTTTACATTGTCCTCGGAAGCTACAAGTCCTTTTAAGGAACACTATCTCATGTGGCCATTTCAACAGGCTTTTGACTTAGGACCACTGGCTCGTGTCCTGATTTAATACGCGTGCAACTCACAAAGGAGACACATTGGGACCATTGTATATCTGGAGACACATTGGGACTCACAAAGGGACCATTGTGTATCTGCAATCAATGATATCCATTGACCACAGATTATCACCTATATTATACATGAAAACTGACCGTTGAACGTCTCCCTGTCTCTTTCCCCAATGCTCACCTCCCACCCACTCTAACCAGTTTTTTTTCTTTTTTTTTTCGGTATTTTTTTTTTAAGTTTATTTATTTTGAGAGAGAGAGAGCATGAACACAGAAGGGACAGAGAGACAGGGGGAGAGAGAATCCCAAACAGGCTCCATGCTGTCAGCACAGAGCCCCACGCAGGGCTCGAACTCATGAGCCGAAAGATGACGACCTGAGCTGAAATCAAGATGCTTAACCGACCGGGCCACCCAGGCTTCCCTTGACATGACCCCTGTCTAGAACACCCATGACAGCCATGCCTCAATCCCAATGGGAATTTCTCCACTATTTTCCTTCTTGAGCTCTCAGCTGTGTCTGACACCGGTGACAGGTCCCTCCTTCCCTCCCTTTGTTCGCTTCCAGAACAACTCCCAGCTTTCTGTCAATCTCCTCTCTTTCCTTCACTGTGACTTCTCCTTTAAACATGGGATTCGCACCCCAACCCTGCACTCTGCCTCTTCCCCCCTTACCCTCTGTGCTCGAGACCCACATGTTATTATTATTTGATTCATCACCGAGGCCACCCAAAGGGGCAAGCCATTTTAGTGGACATGTGGTATGCAGACGAACCAGAGAGAAAGGCCCTGTCACAAAGGATCCTGCTTTCCACTGGGGGGTGGCGGCACTTAGCATAAGCCAGCACAAGGAGACACGTGGCATAGTGTCAAATGTGTGAAAAACCGCTTTGGCCATGGTGGGAAGGGAGGAGATCTCAAATCGGGTAGTTGGCCAAGGTGTCTGTGGAGAACAGACAGAGGAAGTGGGCCCCACAGGAATCTGAAGGGACATGGCTCCAGGCAGAGGGGCAGCAGGTGCGAGGACAGGGGACAGTGGCGTGGGGGCAAGGTTCATGGGTGGCCAAGGATGGTGTGGATTAGGACACGGAGGCGGGGGGGGGGGGGGGGTGTGGCATGTTAGCTGGGGCCACATCATGCAAGGATTCCACATGTCCGGGCGAGAGCTGACAAAAGGGTTCTGGAATGGGGAGAGGGAAACAAAGAGGGGACATATCAGGTGTATGGATTTTAAAAAGACCACCGAATGTAGTGTAGACAGAGGAAGGCAGGGTTGCCGCAGTGTGGACAAGGCTGCCAGCGAAGAGGCCGACCTGGAGACAGAACCCTCTGGCTGGGCCCCCACGCACCCCCAGACCTCCCCTTAGAGCGTTATCTCCAGTGTGGACCCTCGGCCCTTCGCACTGGACGGTGAGCCCGTCGGGGAGGGCCCCCCACTGCGCTTTCTCTGCTTGGCAAAGGCCGGCCACATAGTGCAAGCCAAAAATATTTGTTCATGAAACCGTGAATGAGGACGTAAAAGGGGGGTGGGGGTAACTTCTTCGTTTTTATCCATTTTTCTGCTTAAGACGACTATAGTGAGCGATCCATGGGGTGAATCACGTTTTAAAGCGAAATTATCAGTTCACTGGTAGGCTATACGGCGACGGCATGTAGTCAACTCATGCGCTATTCGGTTTTGTGATTTTTCTAGGGATTTTGAGTCATTGTTTTTACAGTGTTTTATAGCAGGAAGTGCCCATATACTCTACACACCTGCTCATCTCACAAATGACATCTCTTCTCCCGGAATAACCCAATTTGCCACAAAAATGAAGCTTGGATCACCTGGAAAGTTAAAAACAACGAATACAGAGCTTACGGGGGGGGGGGGGTGGGAGGGGGAGGAAAAAAGTTGATGTCTGTTCATGAACTTTATCCTTTTTTACTTAAAAGCACTGGAATTGATGGCTGTTGACCTCTGTGCTTCCAGCACTGCGGGTCTTACAAAGGAGCCAATAAGCATCACAAATGTTAGGATTCCGTGCGAGTTACTCCAGAAGTCACACGGAGTCAGGATTCTATGTGTGTCTGGGGCTAGGATGGCATGCCCCGTGGACCCCTGCACCCGTGTAAAGGAGAGTGTCACGAGAGGCTGGAAACTGAGTAAACCCAACTCTGGGGTTCTTGCAGCCACTACCCCAGACCCCAGACAATGCCCAGATGCTCTGCACATGCATGCCCAAGGGAGGCCACTGGGGAGGAGCTACATGGAAGGACAGACCCCGATACATGGCTATGTACCTCACCCTTTCCCAATCCGCTCCTGAAAACCAGTCCCAAGTCAACGCAAGAAGGGGAAAATGTTCATTCCACTTTTGACAAATGCTTGAAAGTACTGGAAACAGCTGCTAAAAATAATCAAGGTCAAGAAGGAGTCACACAAAAAAGTAGGTAAGAGATGAATGAGGCAAAACCCTACCCCCTGTAGACCTAGAAGTTCCCATCAACACTGCACTTTGTATCTTCATTTCTTCATTTGTCTTTAGTTTATCCTGAGAAAGTGAGAAAAAGCAGGAAGGGGAGAGAGAGAGAGAATCCCAAGCAGGCTCCGCACTGGCAGCACGGAGCCCGACACGGGGCTCGAACTCACGGACCACGAGATCATGACCTGAGCTGAAATCGAGAGTCGGACGCTCAACTGACGGAGCCCCGCGGGTGCCCCCAAACTGCAATGCCTACAGTCTAGGGGCATGATCTGAGGGCACAACACATGGAACAGGATGTGTCCAGTGGGTGCCAAGCTGCATGTGAAGGTGGGTGGTGTCTGGAGCCACTCTTGTGCCCAGACCCTATCTCCAGGGAAAGAGACAAGTGTTACACGAAGAAGACACGTTTCTGCAGGAAGCGCTCGGTCCTTGGGGCCACGGAAAAGATAGCCTCCGAGCTGTGTAGCCATTAACGTCACCTGGTCGTCACACTGATGGGACCCTCTTGCAAACAACCGGGCAGGAATACCCAATTCGTTCAAAACGATACCAAGCACAAATCCAGCACATCTATGTAAGGAATGCAGGTGGGTGCGTCTCACAGTTATTAACAAATGAAGACCTGCCCAAAAAGATGGCTACATTAAGCAGATGAAAATCGTCAACAGGGGCGCCTGGGTGGCTCAGTCGGTTGAGCTTCCGACTTCGGCTCAGGTCATGAGCTCACCGTTCCCGAGTTCGAGCCCCGCGTCGGGCTCTGTGCTGACAGCTCAGAGCCTGGAACCTGCTCCGGATTCTGTGTCTCCCTCTCTCTCTGACCCTCCCCCGTTCATGCTCTGTCTCTCTGTCTCAAAAATAAATAAACATTAAGAAAAAATTTTTTTTAAAAATCGTGAATGTATTTGTTGCTATCAATTTCAAAAGATTCAGTAGGGCAATTCCCTACATGAAAAGCACCCCACCGCAGAGCTGCTACAATTCAGTGAGGAGATGGCAAGACGACAAGAAGGTCTGAAACGTGAACTGGAAGAATGTGAGAATGTGGAAAGAAACAGCAGGAAAACAACAGCCGCCACACAAATGAGGACATAATTAGACGAAGCACAGGTCAAATCGATAACTGCACAAAACATAGTGAGGAACACGGAAAATTGAAACACAACTAAAAAAAACAAATAAATTTTTTAAAAAGGTATTTTTTTAATTAGGGAAATTTAGGGACACCTGGGTGGCTCAGTCAATTAAGCATCCGACTCTTGATTTTGGCTCAGGTCATGATCTCACGGTGCGTGAGTTCGAGCCCCACAATGGACTCCACGCTGACAGTGCAGAGCCTGCTTGAGATTCTCCCTCTTTCTCTCTGCCCCTGACCTGCTCGTGCTCTCCCTCTCCCTCAAAATATATAAACAAACTTAAAAATAAATAAATAAGTAAGCAAATTGGGAAATTTTATGGCTAAGAAACACAAGGTAAAGAAATCTATGCAATTGAAGTCCCTGAAGAAGAAAAACCAAATACTGGAAGATAAGAAATTGGTAATGTTGGAAAACATCAAAAGTTTCCATACCAGAAAACTCAAATATACACATTGAAAAGTCTTATCTTGTGCCATGGAAAATTATTCTAGAATGGTCAACAGAGAAATGGATCCCACGAAATTGATTGAATTTTCAAGTTCCTACCAGCTTGCCAAAATTACCAGGTTCAGGAAAAGCAGGGAAATATCAAAGTGGCCTCAGACTGCTCCATAATCACATTCAAGGCCAAACATAACGGAGTTATTTCTACAAGATACTTGAGGCAATGGTGAGTCAAGGATTTTGTATCCAGCCAAGCTGCCTTTCAAATATAAATGCTGCAAAACGTTTTAAGTATGTAAGAAATCAGGTTAAATTATCTCATAAGCTCATCCGGGGGAAATTACTAGAAGACAAATGTTAGCCCACCCAAGGATGACCAGTAAATTGCAGTGCGAGGGTAATGCTATGCAATGAATATGTGTTCCAATAAAAGTAAGACTAAAACAAAACTGGAAACTCAGATGACAAGACAGACTGGAAATGTTATGTCCCCTGAAATGCAGAAATGATACAACAGACAAAAATTGGCAGTTTAGGGGACGTGAGTCAGAGAGAAAGAATAAGTTGGTGAATGCCCAAATCAGGCTCTTTGTTCAACCATGACAGATGTAGAACATAAGCACAGACATCTTTCCTGGTACAATCCAAGACGTGGAGATAATATCAACTAAAATTGCATGATGGTGAGGAAAAAGTTAGTGATGGAAGAAGAGAAATTACTTCATTTTTATTTTGCATGGTAAAAATAAAAATAAAAGGTTGATTTTTTTTCAATGTTTATTTACTTTTGAGGAGAGAGAGAGAGAGAGAGAAAGGGAGAGAGAGTGTGAGCAGGGGGAGGACAGAGAGAGGGAGAGACACAGAACCTGTAGCAGGCTCCAGGCTCTGAGTTGTCAGCATAGAACCCAATGTGGGGCTTGAACTCGTGAACTGCAAGATCATGACCTGAGCCGAACTCAGACGCTTAACCGACAGAGCCACCCAGGCACCCCAGAGGCTGACATTATTTATAGAATGTTCTCACTATAAGATAACCACCAGAACAACAATAAATCATTACTAAATATGAGCAAAATTTAAAAGTGAAATTATAAAAAGAAATAAGTAAATTAAAAATATTTTAAACAAGGGGTGCCTGGGTTGCTCCATCGGTTAAGTGTCTGCCTTCAGCTCAGGTCATGATCTCTTGGTTCACAAGTTCAAGTCCCGCATCAGGCTCTCTACTGTCAGTGGTGGAGCCTGCTTTGGATCCTCTGTCTCCCCCTCACCCCCCCTCCGTATTCCTCTGCTTGCTCTCTCTCAAAAAACTAACATCTAAAAAATAACTTAAAAAATATAAAAGTGAAATTATAAGCATAGAAAAATACTTAACTAGGAACACATATACATGAAACTTCACTTCATGCTATTGCACAGCTAACTTCACCCATATAAGAAGGTATATGAGACATACAAGAGACACATCTGAAACAAAAAGCTTCAGAAAAGTCTAAAATGAACAGAGGGGCAAAGGCACATCAAGCAAATCGGAATACAGAGGTGGAGGGGGAGAGAGAGAAAGAAAGGAAGGAAAAAAAGCAGAGGTCATCAATTTAATTTCATACAAGGTAGACTTACGTGCACAAAACATTAAATAGACTCAGAACACAATTATTCACAGCACAGCATTCAAAATTATGCACAGCATTCAAAAGGTCAACAACCCATAAATCTTTCACAAAAGTAGATTCTATATTACTTGATAGAGAAAAGTGCTATTATTTCAAAATGTAGAAATGATAAACACACCATCTTTTTCTTTTTATTTCTTTTTAATGTTTTTTATTTCTGAGAGATAGAGACAAAGCACGAGCAGGGGAGGGGCAGAGAGAGAGGAAGACACAGAATCTGATGCAGGCTCCAGGCTCCGAGCTGTCAGCACAGAGCCCAACTCGGGGCTCAAACTCATGAACCATGAGATCATTACCTGAGCCGAAGTCGCTTGACTGACTGAGCCACCCAGGTGCCCCAAAGACAACATATTCTGATGGCAATATAAAAGTTAGGGTCCATCAACAGAAGTTGGCAATTAGTGCATGATACAGTTTTGAGTGTCAATCTGATTTTAGAAATGCTATCACAGATTAACTTTATTTTTTTTTTAACTTTATTCATTTTGAGAGAGGGAGACAGAGCACAAGCAAGATGGGGAGGGGCAGAGAGAGAGGGAGAGAGAGAGAGAATCCCAAGCAGGCTCCACCCCAGCAGTGCAGAGCCCTAAGTGGGCTTAAAGCCATGAACCGTGAGATCATGACCTGAGCCAAAACCAAGAGTCAGATGCTTAACCACTGAGCCACCCAGGCGCCCCTATTTTCTTTTTCTTTTTCTTATCATAAGCACACTGAGTAACTCTGTGAACTCTTGAGGACTTCCACTCGAAAATCAAAAGAAACTTGACTGAAACAGCTCTTGGGAAAAGAAGCCTACAGACATCCATATTCCACGTACGTAGAAAACAATGAATTTTTAGCTACACATCAGATTGAGGGGACACGGTTAAAATAGTGGTTGAAAGGAAAGTCATCATCTGAAGTAACTATATAAATTAAAGGAAAAAAAAGAACACTAAATATAATGAATTAGGTAGGGGTGCCGGGTGGCTCGGTCAGTTAAGCGACAGACTTTGGTTCAGGTCATGATCTCATGGTTTGTGAGTTCAAGCCCCAAATCGGGTTCCACACTGTCTCCCTCTCTCTCTCTGCATCTGATGGGATTCTCTCTCTCTATCAAAAATAAAATAATAATTAAGAAGTGGCTTTATTAAAATAAATAAATATAACAAATTAAACACTGGTCTCAAATATCAAAGAAACAACACAATATATTGAAGGTTCGGAAAGCGAGTTAAGTAACAAACATAAAAGCACACGTCACAAATAAGTTAGAAAAGACAAAGAGAATCGATGAATGAAGTCCAAATATGCTTCCATGAAGAAGAAAAACTGGACCAAGAACATACTGAAAGCACATAATGAATTTTTTTAAAACTCCAGTGCCAGGCTGGCTCAGCAGGGGAGAGCATGTGACTCTAGATCTCAGGGTTGTAAGTTCGAGCCCCACGTTGGGTATAGAGTTTACTTTAAAACATTAAAAAATTAGGGGTGCCTGGGTGGCTCAGTTGGTTAAGCATCCAACTTAGGCTCAGGTCATGATCTCACAGTCTGTGAGTTCGAGCCCCGCATCAGGCTCTGTGCTGACAGCCCAAAGCCTGCTTCGGATTCTGTGTCTCCCTCTCTCTCTGCCCCTCCCCCACTCACTTTTGAGGAGAGAGAGAGAGAGAGAGAAAGGGAGAGAGAGTGTGAGCAGGGGGAGGACAGAGAGAGGGAGAGACACAGAGGCACAAGCACGGTGGGCAGAGGAGGGGGAAGAAGTTTCGATGGGCTGCCTGGCTTCTCGCCAGCACCTCATCGCGGGGGAGGCTGGATGGCAAGCTGATGGCTCCCGGCTTCCACCGACCTCCACACTGGGTGACAAGGTCTGACGGGGCCCTTTGACACTCCCCCTCAGGGCCTCCACAGAGGAGGGGACACTGCCTTCCTGTGGTCCTCCTGTCCCCCGAGCTGCAAGCCTCCCGCAGACAGGGATGACACCTTTTCCCGGGTCCACGAACGTCAGTCGACCACAGTGCCTGACACGTGGCAGGTGCTGGACCCGTCGTTTTCCAAAGAAGAACGAGCACGGGCTCTTGGCAAGATTCACGATGTCGAGCACGTGAAGTACGTATCACCACGACAACGCATGGAGGACCGGTCCCCAAACAAAACAGAACAGAATACAACCCCGATGTATCAGAAGAAGGAAGGAAGTAGGATTTCTCTTGATAATCATTGGCTTATAAAGCTAACAATTAAAAAAAAAAAAAGGAACAAGAAACACATTAAAGCGAGAGAGGCCAGAATAAGATGTTCATCTGCTCCTGCTGTCCAGACAGCAAAAATCAAACAAGTATGTTCCAGGTCCTTCCGTGTATTGATCCCTACTCTGGAACCCACACAAAAGCCCTATCAGTAAATGCTTGCAAATAGGAAATCAAAAGCTCGTATTTATGTAAGCCTCCTTAAGAGGACACTTTGATCTTCCTAAACATTGTCACCAGCTCTTTTTCTGAAGGGGACAAATGCTTGACTTACATTCTAATGACCCCTTGCTATCAGTGTTTTCTCTGTGGCTTGTCTCTATTAGCACATCCAGTGAGCTCAAAGACGGAAAAGTGATGAGCACGTTAGACCAAAGTCACACATAGCGAAAGAACCACAGAATCATCGGCTTCTGTTTTTCTCACTCGAGATGCACCACTAGAGATGCACACTGGTGGTCAATTTCCAGACCCCACACCCCTCCCCCACGTCAGCCCAGCCTCTGCCCACTGCCCCCCTCTGGGCCTTCCCCCAGCGCCCCCCACACCACATCCCAGGAGGATGTCGGGCCCAGAAGCCCGAAAGGCGACTGCTGAGGGGAAGGACCAGCACCTGTCTTACCTTCCCGTCCCCTCTCTGCTCCCTCTGGGAGACTCAGGCCAGTCGGCTGAGGTCCGGCCAAGGTCCCACGCCTGCTGGCCAGCTCTGTTTGCATTCCTTCCCCAGCACAGTGGCTGCGGGCCGTGACTGGTGACCGAATGGGGAGGGTGGCAGGTGGGGCCCCTGAGGCTCACATTTACTCTGTGTCCTCCAACCTGCGCCAGACGTATGCACGCCGGGTGTCGGTGAGGGAAGGGGGATTTGAGGTCCATTCTTTGCTTTCTTTTTCTTTTTTTAATATTTATTTATTCGGGGGAGAGTGCAAGTGGGGGCTCTGTGCTGCCAGCCTACTAGCAGCGAGCCCAACGTGGGGCTCGAACTCACAGACCGCGAGATCATGACCTAAGCCAAAGTCAGACGTTCAAACAACCAAGCTGCCCAGGTGTCCCATTCCTCCCTGTTCCAAGCTTGGTAACTCTCAAGAAGGTCAGGGAGAAGGAAGGGTGACCACACGCATGCCTCCTCTCTGCACACTGCACCACCCAGAACAGCAATCCCACCTTGGCTCTGAACCCGGTACCTGGAGGAACATCTGAGCAGGGAGGTCTGCCCAGAGGGGCATGGGCAGCTGGGGGGTACCCAGCCCACTCACCGGCCTGGTCTTGTCCCCTTCCCAGGTCGGGTTCAGCACATCCAAGCCAGGGAGGTAGACAGGCGGCCAGTTAGCAACCCCATTCCCGGTGACGATCTTGAGCAACCGAAGTGTCAAATCACGGCTCAAGGTCTGAGACCAGCCAGACCTGGTGCCCAAATGCAGCTTTTTCGGGCCAGTGCCCTTGTGATTCCAAGAGTGAGATTCTAAGGGGATCGCAAATGCTTGAAAGCCATCATGGCATTAGAAAGGGACCCAGCATGCACAAGGAGCCAACTCTTGGAACTGTAATTCAGACTCTGGGGACAAAAACCCTCTTCATCAAGCCCTCCTATTAAAAGCGCTCCTAATTCAAAGGTCTGAGCACACAATCCCAGCTTGGGGGGCTGGGGACTCCCCCACCACTAAGCAATTCTCGGGCACCAGCCGGTGTCCTACAGTGCAACTCAGTTGTGACACGACCTGAAGGTGGCGTCACATCCCACAGGTCAAGGGCTCAGTCCCACAAGCCCGCGTGGTGCACCCACACACTCCAACACACACACACACACACACACACACACACACACACACACACGTTCCTCTGAAACCCTTTGCAAATCCAGGTACTCTGATGACCTATGGTTAAAAAAGCCACAGGAGCGCCTGGGTGGCTCAGTTGCTTAAGCGTTTCAGCTCAGGTTCATGATCTCACAGTTCATGGGATGGAGCCCCCCTCCCTCCCCCCCGCCACCGCATTGGGCTTTGCAATCATAGTGCGGATTCTGCTTGAAATTCTCTCTCCCTATTTCTCTGTCCCTCCCTTGACCCCTCCCTATCTCTCTATCTCTCTTTCTCAAAATAAATTAAAAAAACATTTATTAAAAAAAAGAAAAGTAAGCAAGCCACAGACCCTGGGTAGAGTCACTTGCCTCCAGGAAGGCAAACTAAGACTTAATTGTCATTTCAATTTCTTCAAGAGTGGGATTTTAAATCAATCAATCGGGACTTTTTTGATCTGCACCAATGACATAATCGGTCACAAAGGCCCTTTCTTCCCAGAGGAAGTTGAGGTGATCCACCTAATGAGACGCCCAGCCCTTCCCCTAAGGGAGGTAACAATCCTTTCTTTCCTTTGGGGATGAGTACTCGCCCAGCCTCCCTTCCCAGAAACACTTTCCTTTTTGGGCAGCATCCCAGAGCTGCCCTCTCCTTGCTACAAGGGATGCTGCCCGATCGGGAATCACTTCATAAAGCCAACTAGGTCTTCAAAATACAAGGCTGAATTTTGTTTTTCAACGTGATAAACCAGAGGCTCCCACGACCCCTCCCTGGGTTTGGCGAACTGGCCGGAGCCGCTCACAGGACTCGGGGGACAGATCGCTCACTAGATCGCTGGTCTGTTGTAAAAGGATTAAGTCAGGAACAGAGGGAAGGGAGAGCTGCCCAGGGCGCGGATGGGGAGGGGGCGCCGAGCTCCCTGCCGCCCCGGGGCCCACTGTCCCCCCCATCTCCACGTGCTCACCAACCTAGAAGCTCTCGGGACCGTCTGTTGGGTTTTATGGGGGTGTCATTACAGGAGCCTGATTGATGAAATCATCCGCCATTGGTGATGGATCCAACCTGCAGCCCCTCCTCCCGAGGTCAAGGGGTGGGGCTCCCGAGGCCAGGGCCTGGGGCTGACAGTTCCGCCCCTGGAACCACGTGGGCGGCCCCCCTGCAGCCCCTCCTCCTGAGGTCAGGAGGTGGGGCCGATAGCCCCGCCCCTGTGACCACGTGGGCGGTCTCCCTGGCAGCCAGCCCCCATCCTCAGGTTCTTTCCAAACTCCCCTCATTAACACAAGGGACACCTTTCTGGTCCTCCACTTAAGGAGCTGGGCGCAGGTGCCCTAAACAGGAGGAACACCCACACCTGTGCCCGCGGCCAGCTGGCAGCCAGCTGGGACCACCCGCTCAGGTCACTGTCACAGCCCATTGGCGCCTCCTCCGGGCTCTGAACACACAGCATCTACTGCCCTAAGCAGTTTCTTGTGCTCAAGGGCCCTCCGTTCCTCACCTCCGCAGCCCTCCCAGCACCTAGAAAACTGCATGCCATACGGTGATGTGAACAAAATACAACGTCTGCTGGGAGAATGAATTGGGGGAAGAAACTCGCCTTGTTTCTAAACGAGGACTTTGGCTGGGACGCCTCATTGCACAGAACTGCCCCTTTGATTATATGACAGTCAGCATCTCTGTCCGCAGGCACTAAGACTCAGGCCATCAGAACACCCCTAACCGGCACACACCCGGAGTTAACAGCGGCCGAACGCCGGGGTCCGATGAAAACAGAAGAAAATATAAGGCAGCCGTTCACAGACGGAGTGAAGTGACAGCTGAGTGACCAAGGTGTAGACACAGAATCCCACATAAAATGCTTAAAAGTGGTGATGCATAGCTCCCGGGGGAGTGAAGGGCATTCAGGGGGCATAAGACCCCGCGAAGAATAACTGACCCGTCTCAGCCTCCATTTTTTCAGCTACATTTATCTTATAAGGTTCCCTCCAAGGATGAATGAGATGTGTGTGAACGTGTGACACACTTTTAAGAGAAACATTATTACAGGCACTGATGACGTGGGAAAATACAGGGAACATTGGATAAACCGTCACCTGGGGTTTGAACAAAACACCTGTCTCCCAGGCAGGGCGAGGAGCCCATCTGAGCTTTGATGGGCACGAGAAAGGATACAAAACTGTACTTCTTGTGCTCCCCACTCTGGATGGTGTCACCAACCAATTCCACACAATCTGTCCCTCAGGGACACGGAGGGGAGCCCGGGTCTCTGGGCCCCACGGGTCATCAGGAAGGTAGATTTCTACCACAAATGAGAGCCATTCACCAAATATAAGACAGAGGTGCTTAATTCGTTCAGGCGAAGTAAATCCCCAGGAAAAGAAGCAAGAAAAATGTGTACATAGTGAGGGGCCTCAGGCCAGTCAGCGGGGGATCGGGCTGATTTCTTCCGGAGGCAGCAAGCATCCCTGTCGGCCCGTCACTCTGGACTTCTCCCGGGACACATCAGAGTCCAGAAGCAGGGAGGCCGGCCATCACTCAGGCAGGGGACACTCTGGTCTGCCCCCACTCTTGCAGGACCCCCGGCAAACTGAAGGCACTAAGGCCCCGGAGGGAAGAGCACAGCTCTTTAGGGAAACCTTCTTTTTGCGTATAAAACAATCCAGGAGTACTGATGCGGTTTTCGTGTTTCTGAAAACCTTTCAGTGAAGTTGCCTCACTCTCTGGGGCAATGAATGAACACTGGACTTTGTACTCATGAAGTCTGCCAGGGCTCCACTGGGGAATTGTCCTGTGATGACCCCCCGGGGAAGCTCGGGGCTGAGAGGAGCCTTAAGTAGTCAGGGGTCCTGATCCACCCAAGTCTGCAAATCCCAGGGGAACATTTCCCAGTGCACGCCCCTCAGAACAGCACTTCCTTGGGCTGCTGGCCAATAGTGGATGAGAGAGTGGGAGGGAGGAGGGGGACAGAGGGAGGGAGGAGGAAAATGGGGGAGGGAGGGAAGGAAAGAGGAGGAGGAGGGAGGGAGGAGGGTGGGGGAGGGGCATGGAGAGGAGGGAGGCGGTAGGAAAGGAGGGAGAGCTGTGTTCCCAGAAGGCGGAACTGCCTACGTAAATCAACTTGAGCAGACTTCATTACCATGGACACACTGCCCTCGTGTGCAGGGGCCCCTCCTGGTAAGACCTCCTCCCCCAGCTGTCTTCTGCTGCCCAAATTCCCTGGTAGCCACCACCGGCTTCTCCCTACCCCCACACACAGCAGGCTCCTAGCTGGTCTGCACTCAAGTCTCCAGCTGTCCCCTCCCCCCTCCAGCCTCCTCTGGGCCCCCCACACTGGCCACCATCCTGAGGAGGGCTCCAGTGACCCTCTATCCCACCTGGGAGCCGCGCTGGCCACTCTGCAGGCCCCAGACCACTCCCAGCCCTCAACCTGGCCCCGGGGTGCTTTCTCCAGCCCTGTCCCAGAGCCCTGTCCCAGAGCCCTGTCCCTGCCGAGGGCCCGCCTTGTTCCTCTGTAGGCACTCCCACCGCAGTGGTGCCATCTAGTCCATCCATCAGATGCTGACGACCCCCTGGACTGCCTCCTATTCAACGTGTCACCAGGGTTCCAAAGGCACCCAGATGGGTCCCCACCCAGCTGCTATCCCCATCCCCCAACCTTCTCCACCCAAAGGCCCAGCACCTCACAGTCCACGCCCTTGGACAAAAATCATCCGTGTGGATGTCTCAGTCACACCCTCCCCGTCTGCCGCCTCCCTTCTGAAAGCAACCAGAATCTGACCACTTTCCACCTCGGTCCCTGCTCTCGCCCTTGCACACCGTGCCCTCTGCTTGGGGCCTCTTCACACACCTGCCCCAGGGCCTTTGCCCTGGCTGGCCACTCGTCTGGCCTAGAACACATTTTCCTGTGCTTCTATAACTCTTCCAGTTGGTCCTCTGCTAAGAAAGAGACGACAGGGGGGCACCCAGGTGGCTCAGTGGGTTGAGTGACCAACTTCGGCTCAAGTCATGATCTCGAGGTGTGCGAGTTCAAGCCCCGCGTCGGGCTCACTGCTGTCAGTGCTGAGCCCGCTTCTGATCCTCTGTCTCCTTCTCTCTCTTCCCCTCCCCCACTTGTGTGCTCTCTCAAAAATAAAAATAATAATAAGTAAAAAAGAAAGAGACAACAGACCCAGAACAGTCACTTGTGCCGAGCCCCACATTGGCAAACCAAGACTCAAAGCTTAGCCTAAGTGTAGTTCCAACTCACCAGGAATGTGTGTAAACTGTAACCAGTCAACTGAAATTACCTGGGGGGCAAGACTGAGACTGTCCCCACAGACCCCTTCTGCTTCCCTGGGAGGGCGGCCTTGCCTGAAACTATCCATTCTTTGCCAATCATTTCCTTGAACACCCTCCTTTTGCCTTTAAAAGGCTTTCCTTTCCTCCAGCTCTGGGAGCTTTGTATTTGCCAAAAGGGAAGATGCCTGATTCAGGAACCCTCCAACAAAGCCCATTTGATCTTTAATTAATTTACTCAGTGGAATTTTTCACGTTCAACAGACTGAATGTCACCTTCTTGGCAGGGCTGACCCTAACCACATTAATGATTCCTCTGGGCACTCTGGCCACCCTGGCCTTACACCTGCTCCTCTCTTACTACCTTCCAGTATTCAATTCAAGCTCCTCCTTTATTGTATGTGTAGACCCCCGCGTCCCTGAACTCAGTCACGAGAGCAGGGATTTCTACCTGTCCCTTCACTGACACAACCAGGTCTGGGGACTGACAAATGGTACACATATATAGTTGAATAAATGAGCACATTAACGGCAATATAACTTATTCAGCACATAGCAGGGAGCCACTAAAAATTTCGCACAAGTGTGCTCTGTGGTCTACAATGGGCTGCCCAATGATCGCTCAGGTGGCCGAGCACCAGGATCTTAGATCTCAACTGTGCCTCAGCCTCCTATAGGTTCACCCAGCCCTGCAGATACAGACGCTTTCTAGGACTAGAAATAAAAGAAGGGTATGCGGTGATGAGAGCCTCAAAGACTTAAATCTCTCAGTCAAGGAGAATATTTCTTCACTTCCTTCAAAGACTTCCGAGAAACGGTGCTGTGCTGTCCCAGGGAGGGAATAGTAACACTGAATCCATGACCCAGGATCTCGGCAGGACACTCGGCTCACTCAGCCCAAGGCAGGAATGTTTCGACCCAAAGTGTCCATCAATAGACGAATGGACAGACAAGATGTGGTACAAATACAATGGAATATTACTGGGCCGTAGAAAAGGATGCTCTCTCGCCATTCGTGACAACACGGAAGGACCTAGGGAGTATAGCGCTAAGTGGAATACATCAGACAGAGAACGACAAATACCGTGTGATCTCGCTTCCCTCTGGAATCTGCAAAACCAAAGTAAACAAACAAACAATGGCAGAAACACAGAAACAGAAGCATAAAGACAGATACCGAGCTGGTGGTTGCCAGAGGTGGGGGATGGGTGGCGCAGATGACGAGATAAAGACGCACAAGCTTCCAGTTATAAACCAAGTAGTCAGGGAGACGAAAAGCACGGCGTAGGGAATGGAGTCGGTAATAGTGCGGTCACATACGGTGACAAACGGGAAGTACCCTTAACGTGGTGGGCGCTGAGCTGTGTCCAGCACTGCTGAGTCCGTGTTCTATGCCCGGAACCGACGTACCACCGTATGTCAGCTACGCTTCCAGACAGAAAAAGGAAAGGGACTCTCGCGGGGCTCTCGGCTCACTCCAGCCCGAGGCCCGAATGTGTCTCGTCCACAAGAACTTACTTTCGCGGGGTGAAAGGGCACATCTTCGCGACCCTACCCGGCCTCAGTCCCATCCCGTCACCAAGCCCGTTAGCCAAGCACCAGGGACCTGGCAGGCCACCTCCGCCTCGACAATAAGCTGTTTGCAGAAATGTGTATCGTTCTTCTCAACACACCCTCCTGGGGGCCACCCTGCGTCTGGGGAGACGAATCGAACCCCAGCTTCGTCCTGCGAACAGGACCGGAGGGAGTCTGCACGTTGTACCCATATGCACAGGGCCCCTCTTCCAGGAGATGGTCGACAGCATGCTTAAGAGCTACAAAGAGGCTTTCAGAACGCGACCTTCCCGAGATTCGGCTAAAAAGAGAGCATCGTAAAGAGTCGATTTCTGGAAACAGGTCATTAAACCCCACAAGGCCCTGGAATTTGGGCTGCGGAGAGGTTTGGTGCATGACGCTTTGCCAGGAACAGTCGTTCCCTCGGTTTCTGCTCTTGGTGCCAATGCCTCCCAGAAAAATAATTCAGGAGAAGAGCGATGGCAGAAAATGTTCAAAGCTGACACACGATCATCGCCCCGAAAGGAAAGAGAAGCTTTCATTTTACAAAGAAGGAGGTTAAGGGACACCTGGGTGGCTCCGTCGGTTAAGCGTCCAACTTCTGCTCAGGTCGTGATCTCACAATTCGTGGATTCGAGCCCCATGTCGGGCTCTGTGCTGACAGCTCAGAGCCTGGAGCCTGCTTCGGATTCTGTGTCTCCCTCTCTCTCTGCCCCTCCCCCACTCACACTCTGTCCCTCAAAAAAATGAATAAACATAAAAAAAAAAAAAACACAAGGAAGTTAAGAGGCTTACCAATGGTCTGCACAGTGAGGCAGAGCCTGGGGTAAAATGACACCCTAGCCTCTGTTCCTGACCCCTGTTTTCTCCACCATGCTCTCAGAAGGACAATCCTACAGGGTACAGCCTTTGCTCCTAGCACAGTGGGAACACTGCCTTTCGCCTCATGAAATGTACTGATGTGCTGCTATGCAGAAGGCATGTGGCCAGACAGGAAGGAGGAGTGAGACATCGAGACACCTGTCTGGCCAGCGCAGCCCCAGTCGCCTGGCTTCTACTTGGCGGGTCCTGCTCCGTGGTGTCCTACGGAAGGACCAGCATCTGCCCCCTGCTCTCATAGCACAGGCAGTCCGGGTGGTCCCTCTGATGACCTCACCCTCGGCCTTTTCTTCCCGTGCTCCCCACACCTGCAGCCTGGGGCCTCCAGCCCGGCACAGGATGAGATGCTTGAGGAACAACATCCTTCAAGGCTGAGATCTCGGCCCTCAGCAAGGTGGATGTCAGGCATCCAGGGGACCGGCGCTGGGCACGCTGTTCACTCTGTTTTGCCAACCCCTCCTGGCCCTGCCCCCCACTCTCCTTCCAGGGCTATGGTCCAGCTGCTCCAGCCCATAACTGACCATCCCTCCTTTCCCCCGCAAGGATGTCACGAGCCCGGTCACCAGTTTACTCCTGCGTGTTCCCAGACTGCCTCACACGTCCCTAAGCCACTGTCCCGAGCCTCCGAGAATCCCCCTCCTCCCGGAAAGTAGGGGGTGCACATCGACTTTTTAAGGATTTGCACTGAAGAGCTAGTGACCTTCTTCTGTTTCGCGAGCTCAGATGGCTGGCCTTGGAGCCAGACGCATGTAACCCCTGTGAATACTGTTCCAGTTCCTTCCGAGGGGTCTTTAACGCTACGGGTAAGTCTGGTGTCAGAGCTCAAGTCCTACACGATCACAGTACCTCAACAATTATCCTTGCATCTGGACAGCTCAAGAAATTAAACAGGGGGATGGACTTTCTCTAAAATGCTCTTCGGCGTGACTACACAGAACTTCTCTGCACTCGGCACGCCAAACGCAAGGCGCTTCTCACTGTAAAGCGGGCACGCGGCAGGGGGGCACGTGGAGGCTACTCACAGGTCCCTGGTGTGACAGGGGTACGGCATGGCCTGTGTCTGCGTGGCCGGCTCCTCAGCCTCCTGCCCGGTCTGCACCGAGATGATGGCCCTTTCGATCATGTCTTGCAAAGGGACAAAGATGTAGTTGTACTTGAACACATCGGCCGGTAGGTTCTGAGGATGGAACTTCCAGAAAGGGTTTTTCACCAAATCTGTCCTCATGCTGTGTAGGACGCTGGTCCGGATGGTGTATGTGACGTGGGGCGGCGGGCGCAGAGACGGCGTCCCCAAGTCCCCGCTGCCCAGCGAACTGTTGAATATGACACCTGTCGGCAGGAAAGGGAAGACAGGGTCAGTGCGGCTCACCCGGGGTCAGCGCGGGTCGAGCACAACTGGACGGGCCGTGAGATGGGGCCCAACCCTCTCTGTGCAAGGGGACAGGCCCCACGGGGACGCAAAGCTGATTCTCCATGTTCCACAGGCAGGGACTGGGAAAGTTAGACCCGAGGCTGCCTAATTTCCTGGCGAACACTCTCTCCTATTTTTCATAAACCCCCACTGTGGTGTCTTTTTTTTTAAATATATATATATTTTTTAATGTTTATTTATTTTTGAGAGAGAGAAAGAGTGTGAGCAGGGAGGGGCAGAGAGAGAGGGAGACACAGAATCTGAAGCAGGCTCCAGGCTCCGAGCTGTCAGCACGGAGCCCGACGAGGGGTCAAACTCACCAACTGTGAGATCATGACCCGAGCAGAAGTTGGAAGCTTAACTGACTGAGCCACCCAAGTGCCCCCACTGTGGTGTCTTTAATTATTTGCACCAAAATCATTTGTACACAAAAATCTGTAAGAAAATGATCCCTTTTGCATTTTTATAGAACTTGAAAAACGACACCAGTATGCTCAAATGATCGGGCTTTCCTTCTCTGGGATCATAAACGCTTCCCTATGAATGACAGACAAGTGGGGGTCCAGGCTTCCAGGTGTAGGGACTACAGGACAGAAGGCACAGCACGGGGAACACAGGTGATGGTGTGGTGGCCGACGGGAGCCATGCCCGCGGTGAGCGCAGCATGAGGGACTGAGCCATCGACCCACATGGACGTAATGTGTATCAACTAGATTTCAACGTAAAATGAGGAACTGACCTCTTTGGGGTTATGGATCATCCAAAACGTAAACATAAGGCACATGGATTCCCTGAATTTCATCCATGACGCCTGTTGGGGGTGCGAATGGACCCTCCCCAAAGCTCACATGTGAAGTCCTAACCCCTAGCAGATCACAACTGTTAAACAGATCACAACGGGAGTAATCATTTCAAAAGGAGGTCATCAGGGTGGCCTTTCACCCAACATGACTGGCGTCCTCCAACAGAGGGGACATTTGGACCCCGACACACACAGAGGGCACCTGAGAAGAGACACAGGAGAAGGCGGCCGTCAACGCACCACGGCAGACTCCGCCTCATGGCCTCAGAAGGACCGCCCCCTGCTGACACCTTGATCGAGGACTTGTGGCCAGAACCACGAGAAGCTGACCTTGTGCTGTTGAAGGCAGCCTGTGGTCCTGTGTCTCCACAGCCCTCAGCAAACTCATAGAAACCCAAATAAAGAACTAACTTGACGTTTAGTCAAAATGAATATGAGAACACAGAGCACATCACGTTTATCCTGAGCAAATGAACGTGAATGAATGGAGTCAAATTGGCTGCTGTCTTGTCCCCTGGCCCAGCCCCAGGATGTCAAATGATAAGGAAGGGGCACCTGGGTGGCTCAGTCGGTTAAGCATCTGAGTCTTGGTTTCAGCTCAGGTCATGATCTCACAGTTCATGAGTTCTAGTCCTACATCAGGCTCTGTGCTGACAGCTTGTGACCTGCTTGGGATTCTCTCTCTCTCTCTCTCTCTCTCTCTCTCTTTCTCTGTCCCTCCCCTGCTCTCTCTCTCTCTCTCAAAATAAATAAATAAAATTAAAACTAAAATTTTTTTACAAAGTGATGAGGAAATCGGAGCATAACTTTAATCAGAAAGATAAAATTTATCACGCGAGATGTAACCATCAAACGACACCATAAACCAGTAACAACGGATGCAGTGAGTAGCGTGGGGCTCAGGATGTGAGGCCAGCAGCCCCGTATGCAGCCTGTCTTCCCGTCAACTCAAGGGGAGTCTTTCCGCTCGGTGTATTTTACCGGGAAATGACTTCTTGTCTTTCTGAGCCATTATCACGCGCATTTAGGGACAAATACACACACGGCAGGCGACTGGGGCCGGGCCCGCATGCGCGTGTGTTTTCACTGAATACTCACTAGCCAAGAAGTCATTCTGCTGCATGAGTTCACGGGCTCTCGACTCCAGGCTGGCGACAGACTCCAGGGCCTGGAAGCGGTTCAACACCACGCAGGAGGACAGGTTGACCAAGATACGGCCCAGGACACGGAGATGCCCGGTGTCCCCGTGGGCAAACAGCTCGTCCAGCTTCACTCCTGAGGACAGTAAGCGTAACGGGACATTGCAACTTTCCTCTCAGCCCAGGGCTTATGAAGGGAAAAAAGTCCCTCCATGGAAAAAATGACTCAATAGTCACATTCTGTTCATGTGCAAATTGTGCCACCTCTTTGCTGGGGATCTACTCCACTTAGTGACCACGTCCCATGATGCTGGTCCTGCTTCACTGTGGAAGAACAGAGGGCGAGCCTGCGGCCCGGGGACACAGGGCAGTGGCCAGGGGACACAGGGCAGTGGCCAGAGGACACAGGGCAACTGGCCACGCAGAAGAAAGCTCCAGTGGCAAGCCTGTGAGCAACACAGGAGACCTCGCACACGGAACCTGGCAAAAAAAGTTAATGTTCCAGCCTGGTGGCAAGGAACTCTAGAAAACGTGCATTCACCCCAATAGCAGGTGTTTTGTGACAACCGCTCGCTTTATCACATGCACTTTGCGAGAACCGCCATCAGTGATCAAGGAACACAGAGGAAAATCCGATCCTGCTGTGCTCTGTCCAGGTCTGCGCGTTTGCAGTGGAAAGAGAGCCGGGGATTCAAAGTGGCCCGTGTGGGCTCCAGAACCCACGCATGCAACGTCTGTCAGGACAACACGCCGAGGAGGACTCAGGACGTTTGGTTTGCTCTGGCTTCAAAGAGGAGCCAGACCACAGGAGAGAGAGACGTGGAGACTCCAAAGGACACAGCCGTGGGAAGAACACCCAGAACTCAGCGCCAAGCAGGAGGGAGTCCAGACGGGCTCAGCAGGCATGGGGTTGGGGGGGGTGGGGGATGGGTGGGAAGGAGGGGACTGAATCCCACAGGCCTGCCCTGTGCACGATTCTGTACAGGAGATGCCATCACACCTGCCACAGTGGCCAATGTCACAGTGTCACCATAGGGTGGGGCCCATGTGCCTGCAGTTCAGTCAGGAGAACCACTGCGTCCCCCACGGCCTCACTCCTCAGGAGACCCCCAGACACCAGACTGCTCAGGATTCATAAGATGAAAGACTTGGGGCGCCTCTGGGGCTCAGTCATTTAAGCCTCCGACTTCGGCTCAGGTCATGATCTCATGGTCTGTGAGTTCGAGCCCCGAGTCAGGCTCTGTGCTGACAGCTCAGAGCCTGGAGCCTGCTTCAGATTCTGCGTCTCCCTCTCTCTCTGCCCCTCTCCCATTTGTGCTCTGTCTCTCTCTCTCAAAATAAATAAACATTAAAAAAAAATTTTTTTTTTAAATAAAAGGATGTGTGGAGAAAAGTGAGTGAATTCTCTACCTAGGGAGTTACAAAAGGAGATTTGCATCTTAGCGTGTGTCTGAGCCCCCAGCACGCCCCCCACTTGCACGGGGCCTGTTCAGAGGGCTGTGCGGGCCAGGAGTGAAGGCCAACCATCCACATCCGTATGGACAAGAATACTTCAATCTACTCCGGGGTCGGGCAGGAAGAACGGAGGACTCACACACACTTTATGGCTCTCACAATTCCTTGAGAATTCCACACTCTGGGTCCTGATTCATCTTTTGGAAAAGCTCAGGGTCTGAGTTGCTGGGGCTGTTGTTTTCCACCCACATGATAGAAATTCGTTTTAGGGAAAAGTCGATCAGAAACAGTGAGGGCTCTGGGTCAACACCATTACCACCCTCGCAGAGTAATGACAGCCTCTGTTCCAGACAGAAACCGTCTGAGGCCACAACAGTCCCGCCGAACAGCACCACACGCAGGCTCTGTTATATACAGCCGTCCAGAAACTACTTCCTTTTTTTAGCGTTTTTAATGTTTATTTATTTATTTTTCAGAGAGAAAGAGAGCAGGGGAGGGGCAGAGAGAGGGAGACAGAAACCAAAGTAGTTTGCTTGCTGTCAACGTAGAGCCCAATAGAGGGCTCGAACGCATGAACTGTGAGATCATGACCTGAGCCAAGACAAGAGTCAGACGCTTAACCGACTGAGCTACCCACGTGCCCCAGAAACTATTTTATTTTTTAAAAAGTGTGTTTTAACTACTTGAAAAATGACTTAAGGCAGTAACATTTATTTTAAAATATCATTAACCTTTTTTTTAAAGTTTATTCCTTTTTGAGACAGAGAGAGACAGAGTGCGTGTGGGGGAGGGGCAGAGAGGAAGACACAGAATCCAAAGCAGGTTCCAGGCTCTGAGCTGTCAGCACAGAGCCCAGCGCGAGCCGATGTGGGGCTCGAACCCACAAACCGTGAGATCATGACCTGAGGTGAGGTCAGATGCCGAACCGACTGAGCTACCCAGGCGCCCCACATTAATTTTTCTAAGGCAGTAAATTCACCAAACTTTTTTTGTCATAAGAGGGAAATATCGTGCCCCCTACAATGCCTGGCCCTCCGCTGACCTCCAGATGCAGGTGGACACCAGCCCCTTCCCGCTCATGGGCAGAGTGCCAGGATCCAGTGACGCCCCCCTTCCCTTCGGGTCCTTCCTCTATTCCCATCCTGCCCCCGGCCAGGCCGGGCTCCTAAAAGCACCCCTGGGACACACTGGGCGGGGCCTGAATCCACCTCAGAGCCGTTGGTCCTGACACGGCCGTCTGCGCCCCACCCGGGATGGTGGGGCAGGGTCTCCAGATCCCGGCACAGAACCCGACTCTCCTGTGTGCTCGCTCAGTAAATGAACTCACACGGGGCAGCCTGAGTGGCTCAGTTGGTTAAGTGTCCAACTTCAGCTCAGGTCATGATCTCCCAGTTTGCGGGTTCGAGCCCCGCATCAGGCTCTCTGCTATCCGCACAGATCCGTTTCAGATTCTGTGTCTCCCTCTCTCTGCCCCTCCCCTCTGCTGCACATGCTCTCTCTCTCTCTCTCTCTCTCTCTCTCTCTCAAAAACAAATAAACTTAAAAGAAACAAACAAATGGGTTCATGCACTGACAAACTACGGAGGCAATACAACCGTCCGCTGATTGACAGAACCTTCTAGCCTCAGCTCCAAATCTTCCAATCGACGCACCTGCTTTCCGTCAGCTCCTGACTCAGGAACGCCCCCTCGTTCCATAAACTTATCTGAAGTCTCAGAATTCTTGCCTTTGGTATCAGAAGCCTTCCTCTCCAAATGCGCTCCCTGCTACTCAAGCCCCGACTCGGCAAATCAGAAAACCGCAGGGATGAACAAACAAGAGCATTTCTAGTCTTGTGGACGAGAAACCAGAAACCGGAGGGGAAGAGCGACTGGACAGTGTCACCCCAAAACTTAGAGGCAGGAGGATGAGCACCCCGGCGGCGGGCCAATCGGGAAGCAGACCCTGCCACACCCACCATTGTACACTCACACACCCATCGTGTGCACTCGCACACCCGCACACTTACATTGCACACCTGCCCACGTATGCTTTTGCACACCTGGCCTCCAGCTTGCACGCCTACCCACGTACACGCCCACGTGTGCTCGCACAATTACACACACACGCCCACCGGCTTACACCCGCACACCCACCCACTTACCGTAAGTCTGGAGCTTTTCCATCAGCTTGTCTACATCAATGTGCAGCTGGCTTTCTACAAAGTTTCTTATGAATTTGTTTCTCAGGGCTGCCTAAAGGGAAATAACACAGCTTCACAAAAATAACCTCATTTCCTCAATTATTATTCAATGAAAAATACTTGTGAGGTTAACTCAAAGTTTCAGTATACAAGACAAGGACACATAAAGTGAATCATGGTAAAAAAAAAAAAAAAAAAGGTTCTAAAGATCATGGTAAATAACGGCCTAACATTTGATGACAATTTTATCTTGAAAACCAAAAGCAACAATTGTGACAATTCAGATTGTAACTGAAGTCACGCACTAATCTCTGAAAACCAAGAATGAACTCAATGTGACCTTCCAGCAAAATTTTCTAACAAAAGTGTATGGTGACCCTTTGTATCAGATCCTTAACAGGGTCTTTTCCACAGGCCAGCTGTAAAGAGGGGGCCACTGTCAGAAAAGCACTGAGGAAGGGTTTCTGCGTCCCTTGAACCCTCTTAATCCTTCGGCAACCAAATCTCATCTTCGGGAGAAACTTTCATATCATGATCGCTGCGACCCCTCTTACATCTTGATGGCTTTGCCTCTCCTTTGTCAATGGTTTCCCTACAGAGGGCTCTTCGGAGTGATTTTTTTTAATGCTTATTTATTTATTTTGAGAGAGAGAGAGCATGGGAGGGAGGGGGCAGAGAGAGAGGGAGACAGGGAATCCCAAGCAGGCTCCGAGATGACAGCGGGCAGCCTGACGCGGGGCACAATCTCACGAACCTTGAGATCGTGACCTGAACATAAACCAAGAGTCAGGTGCTCAACCGACTGAGCCCCCCAGGCGCCCCCTCCAAGGTGATTTCATGAAACTTTGCCTCTTGATCTTGAAGTGGGCATGCACTGACTTGTATACTACTGCCCCCCACAACACCCAACAGTCCACAGCAGACAGAGGACAAAATCCCGTGAGGCCAGCGCCAGGATTAAGCGGTGAGGGTTGGTGGGGGGGGTCGGGGGAGGCTAGCAGAACAGGGACTAATTCTGGAACGTGTCCATTCACTAGAGAATATTTATATGTGACCCCAACATTTTGTTAGCGCACAACCTTACAACTCGGAACTCCTGATAAGGAATTCTCGAACGTGGTCTACCTTCTGCATCGAGCTCTCTGACTTCTCACACCCGCCCTAGAGATGTGACGATTTCATTGACGTGTCTACAGATGACAGGATTTCAGTATGAAACCCTGGTGTGCGCTTCTTTTTGGAATCTTACATATTTTTTGTCGGGCACGTGGCAGACACAGGGCGGACACTTTCTGTGTGTTAGTCCCTGAACCTCGGCCACATCTCTGAGAGGAGATCACTCACTCTTAACTGAGCGGGAAGGAGGTCCAGGCCTCGGTTGCCAGCAAAGGCACTAGCCTAAGCCGCTGGTGGCAGAGTCAGATCGAGGAAAGAGTTGCGCTGCTAACGTGACTGCCTGGCGGATGGCGGACCATCAGAGGACCTCTCCAAGGAGCCGTGTGGTTCGAGGGACAGTCAGGCACCTGGTCACATCCTCACGAGACTCTGCAGACGCTCCCTTTGTTGCTTACGATGCGGTGTGTAATTTCCATTCCCAGCAGAGACTTTAGGAAAGCCTACATCATCCGCCATCTGACCCGTTACAGAGAAAGCCTACTGACCCCGTATAAACAAACTAATCCACGAGCAGACAAGTCAAAGAAGAATATGACAATAGCCCCGGCAGTCGCACGGTGGTGGCCGCCCTCAGAACCAGCGTCGTGGACCTTCAAAGACCAGGACAGAACTGACGGCCGCTGCTGGGCTTGGAAACCACCTGGGTTTGTCGGGGGCCACGACCACCACCCCTGGGCCCACTGCAGGCAGCTGCAGGACCCCCCGGCACAGGATTCCCCAGGGAAAACTGACCGCAGCTCTGGGTAGTGTATTCACTACCTTGCAGGACCGGCTAGGATGCTCCCGCCCAGCCTCCCTCCCTCTCTGGGTCCCAGGGTCAGACCTGCATGTCCTCAGGTGCCTATGCTCCCAAGCTCCCCAGCACCCTTTGCCTCCCTCTCCCATAATAAAATTCTCCCCCATTGGGGAACACCTGGGTGGCTCAGTTGGTGAAGCGTCTGACTCTTGATTTCAGCTCAGATCATGTTCTCACTGTTCGTGAGTTCAAGACCCGTGTCGGGGCTCTGTGCTGACAGCTCAGAGCCTGCTTGGGATTCTCTCTCTCTCCGTCTCTCTCTCTCTCTGCCTCTCCCTTGCTCATGTTTTCTCTCTCTCTCTCAAAATAAAACTTAAAACAAATTTTAATAAAATAAAATGAAAAATAAGTAAATAAAATTCTCCCGTCTTAGCATCCACTGTGGGAGGCCGCACAGAAGCATTTTCTGCGTGGCAAACACTATTCCAAGTGCCTCCCAGGCCCTCAGTGATTTACAGCTTGTAACTACGATTATTTCCTCACAGCACAGATAAGAAACCCAAGGCACAGAGAAGTTCAGTGACCAGTCCGAGATCACACAGTAGTGCTAGGCTCAGGTCAACTGGGCATCAAACCCAGACAAGCTGGCTCCTGAATCCATGCTGTGAATCGCCCTGACCTACTCACCTGGTGCGTAAGAAACAGGTGGAACAAGAATGAAAATGCGGGCATACTTTCTCATGCTATCAGACTTCAGGTGAGTTAGGGTTCTTTTTCTTTTTTTTTTTTAATTTTTTTTAACGTTTATTTATTTTTGAGAGATACAGAAACAGAGTGTGAGCAGGGGGAAGGGCAGAGAGAGAGGGAGACCCAGAATCCGAAGCAGGCTCCAGGCTCCGAGCTGTCAACACAGAGCCCAAAGAGGGGCTTGAACTCATGAACCATGAGACCATGACCTGAGCCGAAGTCGGACACTTAACCGACTGAGCCACCCAGGCACCCCAAGGGTTCTTTTTCAAATGGCCCCCGGTTATTATGTGGCCTACCTCATTTGAAGTTCTGAAGTTCACGGCTGTGGGGCTCTGCAGGAGCTGGCCATCTTAAACCACAGCCCCCGAATTCTGGAATATTTTAGGTTCTCGATACAGAATGTCAGGGAGTGATAACTGATCCTTTAAGTAGACCCAGAGTTGAATAGTACGCAAACCACTCAAAGGAGCATTAAGGTACAAAATCATGCCTCCATCTAAGTTATGGAATTGAAAGAATGGGCCAGTGTTAATAAATTATTCACCATGCTCATAATAGTGACATCTGGCATGAATAAAACCCTTGGTAATTCACAAAACTGCCTCACAAGTTCACCTTCAGGTCAACGTGATCAGTCAACCAACAAGCACACCCAAGGGGCTCTTGGGGTCTTCGAAGGGGCCACTCTGATTTCACAGACGCGCCCTAGCAGGTGCTCTGGGAGCAAAGCCACCACTCACCTGCAGTTTGCTGAGCATCTGGCCACTCCCTCCACTCTGAAAAACGCTGGACACTTCCAGCAAGGTTTCTGTTAAAGTCTTCAGCTTGCCCACGAAATGAAAAGTATAATTTGCCTGCAAAGGAAAGCAAACGTGGGTATGTCTCTAGCTCTGCTGGGCCACCTCAGGAAGATTCTTAGGGACTGTGCAGCTACAGCAGGGGAGAGAGGCCACAGGACAGGACTGGCCAGCAGAACAAAGACGTGCCAAGGCCACGGGCAGGCTGACCGACACGTCCCCCCGCCGGGGGACCGGCTCTGGTGCCCTCATCTCTTCAGGTGCGACCCATCTGTTCACCGTGGTGCTCCCAGGATTGAGTTCACAGAGGGGAACGGCCAATGTCGCCAGTACGTACCGGCTAAACAAAATAATGTTTGCCCACATCTCCTCGAAAATAAGCTGTCAGGTAATGTCCGTGTATTTGTTCTACGACACCCAGCGCTGTTGAAGATACAGCACAACTGGTCGTATTGGATCATTTATTGCTGCTGGCAGAGCAAATAAACCCAAGATTCGTGTAAAATAGCTTGGAATCATAAAAATCTTGAGTCACTGACCCACAAAAAAAAAAAAAATGCCCATGTCTTTTTTTTTTCCCTAAAGATAAAAGGACTCTATCCTAAGAAATGATTTAAATGAAATATAGGGGCGCCTGGGTGGCTCAGTTGGTTAAGTGACCGATTTCAGCTCAGTTCATGATCTCACAGTTTGTGGGTTCGAGCCCCATGTCAGGCTCTGGGCTCACAGTGCAGAGCCCGACTGAGATTCTCTCTCTGCCCCTCCTCCACTTGCTCTCTCTGTCTCTCTCAAAATGAATCAACATTTAAAAACAAATGAATGTGGGGCGCCTGGGTGGCGTAGTCGGTTAAGCGTCCGACTTCAGCCAGGTCACGATCTCGCGGTCCGTGAGTTCGAGCCCCGCGTCGGGCTCTGGGCTGATGGCTCGGAGCCTGGAGCCTGTTTCCGTATCTGTGTCTCCCTCTCTCTCTGCCCCTCCCCCGTTCATGCTCTGTCTCTCTCTGTCCCAAGAATAAATAAACGTTGAAAAAAAAAATTAAAAAAAAAAAATGAATGAAATATAAAGGTATCTCCATGAAAATGTCCATGGAATGTTACTGTATTTTTAATACCGAAAATAGTCTAAATGCCAAAGAGAAGGCTTAGTACGGAGGGCCTGGGAGAGTCCAACCACACATCCCTGGGGTCACCAGGAGACCCTCCTAGTGCCCCAGGTCATCCCAGGTCAGGAGCTGAAAACCATCCAGCCCAGAAAAGATAGGAAAGCACACTCTCAGCCCAAAGATGGGGCAGGAGCGCCCCCCACAGCACAGCTGGGGTGTCCACAGGTCGCGGCCCTGTCCCCCCAGCCCGGCCCGGAGCCCCTCCTCCTGGGACTTGGCTGCCAGGCATGTGAATAGGTGCAGAAACACGTCTCACTCTGTCTGCGTGTGGACCTGGGCCCCCAGGACTCACACACTTGCTATTGCCTGCCCGCGCTGGGTAAACTCAGTCCTCTGCTTCTGGGGCCTGTGAAATGATCCTCCTGGTCAAGAGAGGAGGCCAACTATGACTCAGGAGAGAGAAAGGTCTTCGGCTGGAGCTGACTTCATGAAAGAGAGGAGAAAATGTAGGCAATGTCTGCTTCATATTTTCCATATTGTCACGGCTGGTCAAGGAGAGCGGAGAAGGTGGCGATAAGAAGGAGCCGTCTGGGCTAAGGCCGCCACCTGAGCGCTGACCACCGGGCGGCTGAACCCAGAACCAGCGGGTGGCAGACGGGCAGTGTTCTGGAACCAGCAACAGGGACAGTCTCCGCACAGAACCAACCTATGACGCCATCCTGGCCCTCAGAGGGCAGGTGCGAGACAGAGGGGAAGAAAAGTAAAACCAGGATCTAGGACAGATTCTAAAGATCTAAGCCAAAGAGGAGGCAAATCCCAGGAGAGGGAAGGGGCCAGAGCGGGGTCAGGAATCACCATTGGTCACAAACATCCCTGAGTCTGCACGTTTCGGAGCCGTTCTGATAATAAACAAAATCACATACCTCGTCAGATCTGGGATTCTAACTGAATGAATATATATGCATCGAGGAGTCCACAAGAAACTTCTTTTTTTTATTTTTAAACTATTTATGTTAAAGTTTATTTATTTTGAGAAAGGAGCGGGGGTGGGGGGCACAGAGAGAGAGGGAGACGGAGATAATCCCAAGCGGACTCCACGCTGTCAGCACAGAGCCCAACACGGGGCTTGAACTCACAAACTGTGAGATCGTGACCTGAGCCGAAATCAAGAGTCATATGCTTAATCGACTGAGCCACCCAGGCGCCCAAGGAGTTCACAAGAAGCTTCTTCAGAAGGAATAAAAAAAAAAAAACAAAAAAAACCCTCATGTCGTTTCAGATAGCTTCTCTGCAAAATTAAAAGTCAGTGGACGATGAAGCACATTCTATAGTCCTGAGAGAGAGACAACATAAACCAAGAATTCCTCCGTCAGCCAGGCTATGATGCAAAGGGGGAGCTCCAGAAAGCCATCTTCGGACACCCAAGGAGAAAGAACCTCAGCTACCTGTGAACGGCCCCAACAGTCACTTGAAGACAACCTGAGTACAAGTTAAGTCAACAATATAAGAATAGAAATTTCCCAATACGATCAAAATGGAGAGGAGCCATGAAAGCATTCACACACAGAACTGATTTTAAATAATGGCTAACAAAGTTCTAAGTTTAATCCAGATGCCAACAATGATTCTTGAAACTTAAGTGTAATAATCATAAAGTTGTAATAGGAAGGTTATAACTGAAATTAGAACCCCCAGTTGCTAACTTTTACGGAGGTGACTGGCATCATGCTAGAAACCCATAGGGTTTCAGGCTCCCTCGGCGACAGACAGGGTGACAGGCAGGTACAGACGCACGCAGGCGAACTGGGACTCCCACCCCAGTAAGAAACACAGCATTAACTGTGACAGGTAAGCACACGTTAAAAAGACAGAAGGAAGGGGTGCCTGCCGTGAAGCCTGCGACCCCCGATCTCGGGGTTGTGGGTTCGAGCCCCACATTGGGTGTAGGAATCATGTAAAAATAAAATCTTTAAAAGAAAAAAAACAGAAGGGAGAAAAACAGATTCCTTTAGCAAAAGAGAGGAAAAAAGAAAACCACAAGGACAAGCATAAATTTTAAAACTAACAGAGAATGACAAAAATAACTCTAGACGTGCCATTCACGACAATAACTATGAATAGGTCCAAACATCCAATTAGGATGGAGATTCTCAGACCCAGTTGGTTAAGTGATTGAGGAAGTGTCTATATTTATTGTCTGTAAGCCAGGTCCAGGTGCTAGAAATATAGCTATGAACAAAGTAAGCAAAACCCTTTTCTTAATTAAGATTAAGATTATACACAATGCTATCAAAGCCAACTGGATTTTTATATTGGACTAAAAACAAAAGATTTAAATATCAAGCCAAAACAAAAAAAGCTAGAAATGGTAACAACAGACAAAAGAAAATTTGCAGTAAAAAGAATAAACAGAACAAGGTTTGGGGCGCCCAGGAGGCTCAGTCTGTTAAGCGTCCAACTTTAACTCAGGTCATGATTTCTCAGTTCGTGAGTTCGAGCCCCACACGGGGCTCTCTGCTGTCAGAGCAGAGCCTGCTTCGGATCCTCTGTCCCCCTCTCTCTGTCCCTCCCCCACTCATACCTTTCCCCCTCTCTCTAAAAAATAAACATTTTTTTAAAAGAACAAAATTTGTTTTATTGTGAAAAAAAAATCACAATTTACAACGATTAATATTTATGCACTCAGGAACATAGCATCAAAATATATGAAGTAAAAATGACTAGAAACAAGAAAGGAACATGGTAACACTTGAATACCAGGAGCCCTTCGCAACCTGGCAGACAGTCCTTGAAGAGTCAAGTCACGAACGAGCCCCTGTCCAGATTACAACCCTGGTTCTGCCCCTTGTTTGCTGCCTGGCCTTAAGCCCCATTGCTTAACCGTCGGCTTCAGGCTCCAAGAGGAACGGGGTTAGCAGAGGTGGTGATATTAGGGTACGTGACAGTGTCTCAGGGCCAGGTCTGGGCCATAATAAGTGCTCAGTAAACAGCCCCGGCAGCAGCCAAACTGCACACCCACATGCCGGGGCTGGATGGTGTTCCCGATGCAACCACGTGAGATCTGAAAAGTCTTAACTCTACAAACACACACACAGACACACCAAATATATATGTATGTTTACATAGGTATCTGGTAAGTTTATAAATATATATACGCTTATTTGTTTTGAGAGAGACAGATCATGTGTACACGCGTGTGCACGCACACGTCAGGGAGAGAAGCAGAGGGGAGAGAAAATCCCAAGCAGGCTCCACGTTCAGCAACGAGCCCGACACGGGGCTGGATCTCACAACTCTGGGATTGTGACCTGAACCGAAATCAAGAGGCAGGTGCTCAAGGAAGTGAGCCACTCAGGTGTCCCAATACAAATTGTACATCTTTTTTGTATGACTAGTTATTGCTACCTAAATTAGTTAAAATACCCTATTTTATCCTCTGTATACATACATATCCTTGCTTTTCAAATGCCGAAGAAAATTTATTGAAACTAACATACAATAAAATCCCAAAATATATAAATCATTTAGGTGTGTGTTATGAAACTAGAAATTCTTAGCCAAAGTTTGTGTGAACACTTTTCTTTTCTTGAGAGAGAAAGAGAGAGAGAGGGTCCAAGTGAACGAGGGGGCAGAGGGAAGACAGAGAATCCCATGAGGGGCAGAGAGAGAAGCAGGGCTCACCCGGGGCTCGTGCTCACCCGATGTGGGGTGCGAGCTCCCAAACTGTGAGATCATGACCTGAGCCAAAGTCAGAGGCTTAAAGGCTGAACCACCCAGGCGCCCCGTGTGAACACCTTTTAATTTAACGAGTTGCAAATTTTAAATAATACAAATAACTCTTGAGTTATAGGACGTTACTTAGGAAGTGTTTACATAGGCAATAATAAAGATATTAGCCATAACAACATGCTAGATAGAACCAAATTGCAGACTCCAGTAAGTTTGTTACCAATTAAAAACCAAAACTTAGTCAACATAGTACAATAATACAACAAATCTGAGGAAAGCCAAAAGAAATTGATAAAAATAAATGTTAAAAGGAAATGACTTCAGGGGCACCCAGCTGGCTCAGTGGTGGAGGGTGTGATTCTAGTTCTCATGGTTGTGAATTCGAGCCCTGCGTTGGGGGTAGAGATAACGTAAATAAATAAATGTTTTTAAAACTTAAAAAGAAATGACGTGGAGAAAAAGAAAAACAATGAGAAAATGAGCTATTTTCCTAAACATACAACAAAGTATACAGATCTCCGCTGAGTCTAATTTTAAATTATTTAATATTAATCAATATATTAGAGTGCATTTAAACCTTAATATTGGTGTGAATTTAAATATTCAAAACAATCGGAAACACTGATGTTTGAATAATAGATAATTTAATAATTTAATTTGATAATATTAGAAAATAAACCTCCCAAGTATGGAAAATCCCTATAACACATACAGAGGAATGTTGTTTTTTTTTATAATTTTTAAAAATGTTTTTATTTATTTTTGAGAAAGAGAGAGACAGAGTGCTAGTGAGGAGGGGCAGAGAGAGAGGGAGACACAGAATCCGAAGCAGGCTCCAGGCTCCAAGCTGTCCACACAGAGCCAGACGCGGGGCTCGAACTCACGAACTGCGAGATCATGACCTGAGCCACGGTCAGATGCTTAACTGACTGAGTCCCCCAGCGCCCCTACAGAGGAAATGTTTTAAAGCAAAAGAATGCTATCTCTGCGACCCTAGATTTTAAAATCTCAGTGAAATATATTTTTGTAAGGAACATGACAAATTACTGATAAGCCATAGAAAACCTTCAGGCAGGAACAGAACGTGTGCTGTGTCCAGCGACCGAGGAGGTGGAAAACAGGGACTAACAGCAAGGCACCTCTCAGGCACTGAGAGCGCGAGACTAGAACCTGCCGGAGAAGCGGCTGCTCCTAGGGCTGGGCCTGGAACACCCAGCAGGCACCCAGCAGAGATAAGCAGACTCATGTCAAAAGGACTCAGAAAAGGGGACTTGTGTCCACAAGTCCCTGTCTCCTTGCTTGAACTGCCGTACCCTCTGGAAACAATGCAAGAGGCGTCCATAGAGAACTCTAAAAGGAGGAAGGAGGAAGCAAGCCAGTCGGTTCCCCAGGACCGGACAATATCAGCAGAAGGGTGCCTTCTGACCCGCACTCAACAGAAGCTGACCCACACCCTGCATTTCCCCAGCCAACAAGCCAGCAGCAGAATGCAGCCGGGAGGCTCACTCCTCCCACGATGGACAGGAATCCTGCTGAAACATCAACAAAAAGGATCAGTCAGGACCCTCACTGCAGAGAAGCAGCCCAGGAAACCCCAGGGGAGGGTGGAGGCGACAGAGGGTCCCGCGTGGACGATCTCAGCACACGCACCCCGCACAGTCACCGAGCAGGAGGTACAGGGACAAGTGGCCTGGCCCCAACAAGAGGGCTCCCGACCACTAACTCCCATCCCCCCCCCCAGAAGCATCTGGAAGCATGTGGGCCTGGACAAACCACCCTCAGGCAGGAGCATCAGGGGCCAGGGGAGCCCCAGATGCAGCAGAGGGGCCAGACTATCAGAGGCTGCTAGGATTCAACTGTCCCTCGAACCACAACCACAGGGAGGCTGAAACCTGTATTTTGTTAAACCTGAGGGACATTACTTCTGGCAAGAATAAAACATTTTTACAATCTCCTGACAGAAAACCCCCAGTTCCCACAACACAAGTGAAAATCGCCCTCTACACAAAGAACCAGAAAATCACACCTTGAATACGAAAAGCAATTAACTGGGGGGAGCCTGGGTGGCTCAGTTGGTTAAGCAACCAACTCTTGGTTTCAGCTCAGGTCATGATCGAGCCCCACATCAGGCTCCACAATGACAACTCGGAGCCTGTCTGGGATTCTCTCTCTCTCTCTCTCTCTCTCTCTTCCTTTCTGCCCCTCCCTCCCAAAATAAATAAATAAACATGAAAAAAAAAGGAAAAAAGAAAAGCAATTAACTGATGTCCATATTGAGGTAAATCAGACGTCGAAAGGATCTGGCAAGTATTTTAAAGCAGGATAGAGAAGGCAATGTCCCTAGGGTCCCTCCTTCCACGGTTCAGCAGGTGTCCGAGAACTCGCCCCTCCCAGGGGTGCGGTATCCCCATGATGACCTCCCCGGCTGTGCCGCGGTCCAGCTCTGCAGAGTGGCCAAGCATAGGGGTTCCCCTGCACCCACAAGTGCAGGTCCTCTGCATCACCAGCAGGGCCCCCGGTGACCTCTGCACCCAGCTGACCACAGCTGTGTTCCTCCCAGTGGGGTCTGGACCCTGACCCTGGGTGGGGAGGCCATTTCCAGTGTGGTTCCTCCCACCCCTCGAGGTCCTGCCAGCCCCCGGTGAGGGTCTGCTCCGGGCCTTTATCCTTCACATCCTTAACCAACTCCCTGGGACTCTAAGCTCTTGTTACAGTTGTGATTTTTCATTTCAACCTTCCTTGCTGTTTCTTCTGATTGGACCCTGACCGACACACTGGAAAATAACCAGACAGACACCGTGCTCAGAAAACAGCAAAAATGTGTATGCCGTGAATAAAACTAAGAAGGAAAGATCATGCAATTTCTTTTTTTTAAGTTTATTTTTTTTCAAGTTTATTCATTTTGAGAGAGACAGAGAGAGTGAGAGGGGGAGGGGCAGAGAGAAAGGGAGAGAGAGAATCCCAAGCAGGCTCCACACTGTCAGCGTGGAGCCCGATGCGGGGCTCAAACTCATGAACTGTGAGATCATGACCTGAGCCGAAACCAAGAGTTGGATGCCTAACCGACTGAGCCACCCAGGCACCCCTGAGCTTATTTATTTTTGAGAGACAGAGAAAGCGTGAGTGGGGGAGGGGCAGAGACAGGGAGAGAGAGAATCCCAAGCAGGCTGTGAGGTGTCAGCACACAGCCCAACTCGGGGCTTGAACTTACGAACCATAAGATCGTGATCTGAGCTGAAGTCAGATGCTTAACTGACTGAGCCACCCAGGGGCGCCAATAATGCAACTATGTCAAAATCACTCCAAACACCAGAAACTAGTTTTAAACGTGGTCTGATACCCAACAAAAGAAAAACTGTAGGCTTGCAGAGCTGACAGAGGTGAGAAGCCACAGAAACTGACCCTGGGGCTTTGGGGAGGTCGAGGCAGGGTCCCGAGGCGGTCGCCCTGAGTCTGACGTGGGGCTCTGCATGAGGACCTCAGAGTGGCCACGGTCAGCAAGTGGGACAGTGGGGCCTGCGTGGCTCTCCCTCCTGGGCTCACGTGGCCGGCACCAAGCCCTGCTCGTGACACTGCTCACAGCCCGGGGACTCCTGGACTCCTGGGCCTGGGTCTCCATCTCAGAGCAGCCGGCACGTCCGGCTGCCAGGCCACCAGCTGCCCTCGGTCTCCGGAAACTTGCTCAGGCCCAAAGTAGCGGGACCCACACCGAGGCTTCACGGCTGCTTCAAAAACTTGAGAGCAAACTGTTGTCAGAATAAAAGCGAGTCTCGGTTCTCTGACAGAGGGGGGCCTCCAGGGACCCAGGGAAAGTGTCACTAGTTCCACTTTTAGGGAAAGTGTTTTAATTACAAAAGCGATCTGAACCCTATCTTCTCCTCCTCCTGCCGGCCCTGGAAACTAAGGTCTGCACTCTTCAGTGGGTTCTTCATAACAAGCCTACAAGCAGCTTGTCATGAGCAGGCTGTGCAGGTAACGCTGATGAGTGAGGTTGGACCCTGCTGCAGGAGCAAGTTCACAGTGACAGCGTTCAAGGAAGAGTATCTGGGGGACCCCAGGGCCAGGTGATGTCACTGGAGCGGCCCTGGAACCTGCCTCCGTGCGTCTCTTGCTTTGCAGAATCAAGGCCCGTGTTCATGCACTCATTAGCAAATTAACCTCCCTTCTGTGTGATTCCAGAACTGGCCACAGAACCCTAAGGACAGAGTTGGTGAGTTTCCTACATGGCCCCACACATTTCCATTTTCAAGTGGTAAAAGAAAGTGTCAGTGTTCATGCTAGACTGTGTTCTCCCAAAATCCATAACCCCCAGGACCTCAGAATGTGACTCTTTTTGGAGAGAGTCTTAAAACGGGGGATAAAGTCAACATGAAGTCACATGTTAACCCTTAATGAGCGGGATTTTTTTTTTTTATGTTTATCTATTTTTGAGAGAGAGAGAGAGAACGGGGAGGGGCAGAGAGGGAGACACAGAATCCGAAGCAGGCTCCAGGCTCTGAGCTGTCGGCACAGAGCATGACACGGGGCTCAAACCCACAAACTGTGAAATCATGACCTGAGCCGAAGTCAGACGCTTAACCGACTGAGCCACCCAGGCGCCCCAAGAGTGGGGCCTTTATAAGAAAAGGAGGTCAGAACACAGACACGCACAGAGGGATGAACATGTGATGACACGGGGAGAAAACGGCCATCTGCACACCCAAGAGAGAGGCCTCAGGAGGAACCAACCCTGTGGACATCTTGATCTTGTACTTGCAGCCTCCAGGCCTGGGAGAAAACAAATCTCTTGTCCAAGTCTCCCGGCTAGTTTACGTACAAGCTCGTACAGGCTGTGTGTCAAAGACTTCAGAGTAACACACGTGGCCTGAATTCCAGCTCCCCCCACTTTCCAGCTCTGTAACATCTCTCCAGGCTGTGGTTTTCCTCTCTGTATAATGGGTATGAGTTCCTTCCACCAGCGTTTGTTTGAGGGGTAAGTGAGACGGTCCACGCCAGGGGCCTGGCCAGGGGTCAATCAGGGTAAGTAATACCCAGAGCAGACCGCTGCCAACCTCAGGCGGGACTACCGCTGACCTGTGCCCGGGGACAACGGCCCCCGTGACGGAAGGAAGAGTCGCCAGACGCAGGGAGCGCACAGGGCTTGGCCCAGAGATTATCCTGTCCTGGATATACATAAATTCAGGGAAGTCTTCAACAGAATGGGCACAAGAGCCATATAATCAATATTGTGTGATTCATTCAACAACCATTTGCCCACTGTGATACTGGGCGCTGGGTATGGTGGTCCATACAACAAACACATCTGATCTCAGCTCCTGCTCTCAGACACCCGGCCCGGGCCACGGGGCTCCAGCTGGGCTGAGGCCACCCTGGGGCCGAGGCCCCCCTTGCCCCTTGGAGCCGCAGGCACACAGCTGGCCACCAACCTCAGCTCAGGACACAGACATCAGGAAAGCCTGGCTCCCTCCCCCCATGCCAGGAGACGTTAATCCACTCTTGTCCCCGTTAATCCACTCTTGTCCCCGCCTGACCACCACGATGCCCCAGGGCCAGCTTATGCGGTGACAACCTGTTCTGAGAAACACAGGGGTAAGGCCAAGTGCTCTGTGCCCTCGGCTTCCCCCTCGGCCCACAGCCAGCCCCCGCTGAGCACCTTCACCAGGACAGGATAGCCTGGGTGAGCCTGGGCTCACACTCTGAGCACAGGCTGTCCCTTTTCTGTCCTCTCCTCCCTTGGGCTCCCACTCTGTCTAGACACCTTTCATCCTGCGGTTTCTCCTCCTCAGCACCAGTGACACGAGACAAGCCTCCCCCACGACAGCAGGGGCTGCCCTGTGAATTTTGGGGTGCACAGCGGCATCCCGGCCTCCACCCACTGGGTGCCAGGAGCTCCCCCCTCCCCCCACCAGCAGCGCCCTGGTCATGACACCAGAAACAACTCCAGATAGTACCACAGGTCCTCTGGGGACAAAATCGCCGGGCCCCACCCCGGCTGGGAATCCCCAGCCTCCCAGCCCCCTCTGCCTGCTTCCTAGGGTGATTTTCACCCTCCCCAGGACCCGACGAACACGGTCAGAATGTCCTTCAGAAATCACGTCAGTAGAGAAGATCCAGGACTACATTTGTTTGCTATTTTCTAAATATTTTTGAGAGAATGAGAGAGAGAGAGAGAGATGGAATGAGTGGGGGAGGGGCAGCAAGAGAAGGGGTCAGAGGATCCGAAGCCGGCTCTGTGCTGACAGCAGAGACCCTGACACGGGACTCGAACTCACGAACTGTAAGACCATAACCTGAGCTGAAGTCGGATGTTTAATCAACCGAGCCACCCAGGCGCCCCCTAAGTGTCATTTCTGATTTTTCATTCTGATCCTCCGGACTGCACGCCATGCAAGAAAGTTATTTTTAGGCTGTTTGGTAAAAGGAAATGGAGCACAGGGAGTCAGATGACTTTTCTGGGGAGAGCGCGGTGCTGAGTGTAGCGGGCTGGCGTCCCATCGGGAAGGACACCGGTGGGTGGCTGACGTGTGCACCTTGAGCTCACGATGCCGTTCCTGACAGGCTACTTATCGTGGACGTAAAATCTAATTCTTGTATCTGTTTTCGTTTTTTTCACTTTTATAATTTCTCTTAACACGCATGTGTTGGGGCACCTGGGGGGCTCAGTGGGTTACACGTCGGACTTCGGCTCAGGTCAAGGTCTCTCGGTTTATGGGTTCTAGCCCCGCATTGGGCTCTCCGCTCTCACTATAGAGCCTGCTTGGGATCCTCTGTCTCCCTCTCTCTCTGCTCCTACTCGCCCCCCCACCTCTCTCTCAAAAATAAATAAACATTTTAAAAAATTTTAAAAAAACAAAAGCTCATGTGTTGTCTTCACTCTGTTCTTTAATTTTGCATCAACCTGGGGCCAAAACCAACACAATTCTTTTTTTTAAATTTTTTTATGCTTATTTATTTTTGAGAGAGAGGAGAGACAGAGCGTGAGCAGGGGAGGGGCATCCGAAGCAGGCTCCAGGCTCTGAGCCGTCAGCACAGAGCCCAACGCAGGACTTGAACTCATGAACCGAGATCACGACCTGAGCTGAAATCAAGAGCCACCCAGGTGCCCCCAAGCCAAACACAATTCTGACCGATAAAACTAAACAAGTGCACTGATGGACTGGGATCTCCCGAATAATAACGTGGAAATACCATCAATCCACATGTAAACACCCTCCCACGAACGAGCTGGGTCTTCCCTAGATATCGTAGCCGTTGTGTTCTTGGGGTCTGGGAAGTGTTGTCAAAGGGGGTGCAGATGGTTTTGGGGACACACCTGTCAGAGAGCCCAGCCAAAGAAGCGCACGGTAAGGACGCCATGGACCGCAGTGTGTCCCCACGAACAAGTCTCCCGGATGAAATCCCGGAGCTTGCTCGCGCCTCCGTTTTGCTGATGGAGGAAGAGGTCTCTACGGGGAGAGTGACAAGCCCAAGGTCATGCAGAGGGAGGGAACAGGGAGGGCGCCCCCCCCCAGCCTTGCCTGTGTCACCTCCATCACGGTCCTGGGTGCCTCCCTCAGTGTCCAAGGATGAACCCTGTGAAATTAACACCCTCTCCTAAAGACATGGTGGCCACTTCACACCGAGGTGCTAGGAGGCTGAACAGTCCTTGTCACAATATTGCTGTTAAAAATCTGTTCTGGGGGCGCCTGGGAGGCTCATTCGGTTGAGAGTTTGACTTTGGCTCAGGTCACAATCTCACGGTTCGTGAGTTCAAGCCCTGCGTCGGGCCCTGTGCTGACAGCTCAGAGCCTGGAACCTGCTTCAGATTCTGTGTCTCCCTCTCTCTCTGCCACTCCCCCACTCATGCTTTCTCTCTCTCTCTCTCTCTCTCTCTCTCTCTCTCTCTCTTTCTCTCTCTCTCAAAATGAATAAACATTAAAAAAAAAAAATAAAGTGATGCAGAGAATAAGACGAAGTACTAAACAGTTTACAACATAGAACCGATGTTGCTTCACATGACAGGTGCCAAAGCTTCCGGGACCTCCAGCCAGGTGGGGCTTGAGACCAAGCGTCTACTGACCGCATCCAATGTTCAGGAAGCCAGACAGTCGCGGCTGACTGTGAGAATAATGCACCCTGCCTACAATGTCAGAAAGGCAGCCTTATCAGTGCAAACCGGGATGTCCACATCCAAAGTCGCCAGTCACACTGGACACGTGAGAAGGACGCCAGCTCCTGGTACTGCCTATAAAATCTCACATGGGAGGAGCAAGAATCGGGGAAATTGCTGGTTTCTCCAGAATTTTCATTATTCTCAGGGACGCCTGGGGGGCTCAGTCTGTTGAGCGTCCAACTCTTGGTTTCGGCTCAGGTCACGATTTCACGGTTCATGGGATTGAGCCCCGTGTCGGGCTCTGGGCTGAGAGCGTGGAACCTGCTTGGGATTCTCTCTCGCCCTCTTTTTCTGCCTCTTTCCCCCATCCACCTCAAATAAATAAATACACTTTTAAAAAAACAGAAAGAATTTTCATTTTTCTCAGAATGCATGGGGCTCAATCCCTCCCCATACCTCTGTCCCGGCTCCCCAGCCTGATAGAGGCAGACACGCCCTGCCCTCCTAAGGCTTTTCCAAACCCTTCCGTCCTCGAGGAGCAGCTCAGGTCTCTGCATCCTGCCACACTGAACACACCCCTCCTATCACATCTAACTTATTCCTTCGCTTCTCTGTCTCCTCGTTCCCCACCGCAGGGTGAGCTCTTCAGAAGTGCAAGCTGTGACACTAATTCCTGTAACACTAGAACACATGTATTACGAATACCACGAATATATAACATATAATCAAAAAAAGAAACTCACAGCTTCTTTTTAAACAATTGAAATTTACAAGAAAGCTTTCTAGAGAGTCATTTGCTATGAAATTCCTTAAAAAAAAAACACAGCCCTTAAAAGCTTAACCACGAAGGGAATCTGGAATAACTTTGGCGTTGGCTCCGGGCCTGTCAGAAGTAGCTGTGAAAAGACTCACTCCTGCTGTTTATCGAGATTAACATCATTTCACTGCAAGAGTCAGAGTTTCAGTAAATACCCCTCCGAGATGATGCTTTCCAGATGAAAACAAGTTATGGGCCACATTCAGAGTGCATGGAGACAAAGACAGCCCCTGAGCCGTGTCACGGGGGGACGGAGCTTTGGGGCGTTCTCATGGCAACCACGGGGATGCGCAAAGTCCACCTGGACCAAAAGTAACGCACCTCCTCGTACGACCACCACCAGCACTTAACTGTTTCATCTTCACGTTAGTACTACTTGAAGCTGGAACGTTCATCACCAGTACAACCTGGCTTCTCCTCTTCTGGTCTGAGCATTGGATCAGACGGTACGTGTGTTCTCTGTGAAGCTCCCCTCAAGGTTCCTGCAGGCTTCCTCATGAGCCACCCCCAGACACGAAAACAAGACCACACAAGATACAGCACAATCCTCTCGGAACAAAGTGTGCCCGTGAACCATCCCGAGTCCCGTAGCGTACAGGTGGGAGGCGGTACGAGAGGGAAAACAGAGCCCTGCGGTGTTGGCATTGCTCCTGGGGAGGCAGAGCTGCCCGCCCCCCCCTCCAGCTTCTCTTCCACAGGGTGAGGCCGCCAAAGCCTCACAATCAAATGGGACACGTCCCTCACCAGGCCGAGACTACACACAGGTGGGGTCTGACTCTTCCTTAAGCACCAGGTGCACCAAGCATAACACCTGCTCCAGTGCACCTGCTCCAAATAATACCTCCTGCCCCCAAAGTGTCCCCCAGGAGAGAGACCCCTTGGCACGTCCAACCAAGGTTAACAGCAAGGGCAGGAAAAGGCCAAGATGGACCGTACTCAACACACAAAAACATCTGCATTCCAATCTATAGAACGTTATGGAGCTTTAAAGATTTCTTCCCGATCTACAACATCCTCATTCATTCAGACTTACCTTTCCAATGATCTCATTAATCTCTGGAGTATTTGGTGTGTACAGTATTTTTCCATGTAATACAGGTTTTAGGAAGGACCACACCAAAGCGCCATTTGGAGACTGTAGAATTTCCTGATAGAGGTTCAAGCAAAATGGTGCTGCCACAATTTAAACAAACAAACAAACAAAAAATTACCCACGATAGGGGATGCCCAGGCTAATAGTAACCCTCATTTACATATCCATGATGCGTCACTTTTCAATGACTGATCTAGATACATTTTTCATGCCACAATTCTGAATTTGGGCAGTAAATTCCACAAGAATTTTTCTTGTCATTGTCTTTGGTGCCTCTTGTCTCAGAAGAAATTTCGGGACACCATGTTTATTTCAATATTTGGGGGTTTTTTTGCTTTAATTTTTTAATGTTTATTCATTTTTGAGAGAGACAGAGAGAGAGCACCAGCAGGAGAGGGGCAGAGAGAAGGAGACCTAGAATCTGAAGCAGGCTCCAGGCTCTGAGCTGTCAGCGCAGAGCCCGATGCGGGGCTTGAACCCACAAACGGTGAGATCATGACCCGAGCCGAAGTCACATGCTTAACCGACTGAGCCACCCAGGCGCCCCTTGCTTCAATGCTTTAAAAGAAAGGAAAGCATGACCTTCACGTGTCCAAACTAAGTCATCCTTAAGACACCTGAAAATAAGTAATAGAAAGAAATGCACCTGATCTTTAATCTAGAAAACTGTCAACACTTACAGGATTGAGAACAGAATTAGGTTCTTCTTATGAAATTAGCTTCATATCTTGTTACTGAATTTTCTTCCCTGCACCTACACAGAAGTGTTGAACTTACTGTTTTTGATATATTAAGTCACCTTCTTTTCACTCCACCCTTGATTCCTCAAGGTGGCTTTCATCATTGCTGTGGTGCTAACTGGTTTCAACTGAGGGCTTACTCAACTAACCTGTCTAACCGAATAGGTGCTTAATGAGGGTAGAGCCTTCATCACCATAGTGCTTAGTGACTGATTCTTATATATGGTTTTAAAATAGTGATGAGTACTTTAGTACAACTGGTTCTTTTACTCCTGGAGCGAACATTTAAAATGGAAATATTTCAGGGCACCTGGGTGGCTCAGTCGGTTAAGCATCCAACTTCAGCTCAGGGCATGATCTCACAGTCTGTGGGTTCGAGCCCTGCATCAGGCTCTGTGCTGACAGCTCGGAGCCTAGAGCCTGCTTTGGATTCTTCATCCCCCTCTCTCTCTTTGCCCCTCCCCTGCTCATGCTGTCTCTCCCTCTCTCTCTCAAAAATAAACATTAAGGGGCACCTGGGTGGCTCAGTCGGTTAAGCGTCCGACTTCGGCTCAGGTCATGATCTCACAATTCGTGAGTTCGAGCCCCGCGCCAGGCTCTGCGCTGACAGCTCAGAGCCTGGAGTCTGCTTCAGATTCTATGTCTCCCTCTCTCTCTGCCCCTTCCCTGCTCATGCTCTGTCTCTCTCTGTCTCAAAAATAAACATTAAAAAATTTTTTTTCTTAAACATTAAAAAATAATTTTAAAAATGGAAGTATCTTAGCTTTGATACCATGATTCCTAACACCCAAGGTATGAATATTGCTGTTGTGATCACTTCCACTATTAATTTCATCTTCCCAAATTGTCCACTTGAAAAGGAAAAAAAAAAAACGTTTTTTTATTCAACAAGGACAGTAAAATTGATAGAAAGAACTCCCTGAGATATAAATTAAGAACATGGATACATAATGAAGTTTTAAACCATTAATTATAAAGGTTGTTCTCATTGATATTTTTAAAGTTATATTTCAAATTATCAGCTTGATGTAAACAGTAACAATTTTCATTTCAGAAAAGACATAACCATCTTTATGTACAGAACAAAAAATTTGAAACCAGGAATCCTGACATCTGCCACTTGTGAGCTGTGTGAACTTGGGTAAGTGATTTACCCTTCTCTGAGCTTCCAGCATGTCTTCTGGAAGATGAGAGTACTAATATTATCTGTGGTGAGTGTGACAATCATTTGAAATACAATGTATGAAAGCACTAAGAAAGACTGGTCCTCAATGGTGGCTAAATAACTAGACAGATGAATGGTTGAGTGAGTGTGTGAATGAACGAATCAATGGATGGATGAAAGAATGGATGGATAGCTAGAGGGATGGATGGAAGGATGGATGGTTAAATGATGGATGGAAGGATGGATAGATGTAAAGATAGACGGAAGGATGGATGGATGGATGGATGGATGGATAGATGGATCAATGGATGGGTGAATGGGTGGGTGGATGGATGGATGGATGGATGGATGGATGGACTGATGGATGGATGGGTGGATGGATGGATGGATGGATGGACAGGTGGATGGATGGACAGATGGATGGATGGATGGATCGATGGATAGATCGATGGATGTGTGGATGAGTGGATGGAAGGATTGATGGATGGATAGATCAATGGATGGGTGGATGGGTGAGTGGATGGATGGATGGATGGACTGATGGATGGATGGGTGGATGGATGGACTAATGGATGAATAGGTGGATGGATGGATGGATGGATGGATGGATGGATAGACTGATGGATGGATGGGTGGATGGATGGATTGATGGATAGGTGGATGGATGGATGGATGGATGGGTGGGTGGATGGATGGATAGATGGATCAATGGATGTGTGGATGGGTGGATTGATGGATGGATAGGTGGATGGGTGGATGGATGGATGGAAGGAATGAAGGAAGGAAGAAAGGAAGGAAGGATAAATGGATGAATTAATAGATTGATGGAGGAATGGATGGAAGGATGGATGATTAGATTTCATGAGCAAATAAAAAATCCTCAAGAAACCCAAGTGCAAGAAAAAAAAGAAGACATGAGAATTAGAGAAGCGGACAACAAAAATTATCAGATATTAACAACATTAATGTGTGTTTATACTGCCAAATCATGTTGTATCTGGAACTACCTGAACTATCCACTCGCTGATGAGCACACGAACACACTGTCTCTGAGTTTGCTGTGAGGTGGCTTCACACCTTACGCCTCCAGCTCCACAAAATGCCCCCTCCTCCTCCTCCCTGGTCCTGCCAGGACTCTCTCCACCCCATGCACACGGTACGTAAACAGAGATTTAGATTTACATTTTTCATATTAAAGAAATATATACAAATATATAATACATAATTTGTAATATATACCATGTTTTATATATGTAAGTATATAAGATGTAATTTGTAATATAATATATTTTGTATATATATCGGGGGCGGGTGGTAGGCAGAATCCCAACATGGCCCCTGGCGTTCATGCCCTGACTTGCGGAGGGGAGCTGGGGATGACAGATGCTATCCCCTGGGTGGGTTTTCCAGGCATGGTGAAGGAATGCTGAAGCTGTAAATAAGGTCCCCAATCAGCTGACCTGGCATTTCTCAAAAAGAAGATGATCCTGGCTGAGCAATCAGGTAAACCCTTTTAAAAGGACTGGGAGCCCCAGAGTCAGACACCCCTGACACCCTGGTCCATTGGGGAGCCCCAGCTGACCAGTACCACTGAGGGGGTCCAGGCACGGAGAACAAGAGCATCATTTTGGTCCCTGCAACGTGGTGAGATCCTACAACAAGGAGAAATGTATGCGGCCACCTACAAATCTGTCTTCTGTGAGACTCAGTGGCAAAGGACTGTGGATGGATAAGCGACTTCCTTGCCCCACTTTAGGTGGATATGTTTTGGGGGTGCCTAGGTGGCTCAGTCGGTTAAGCATCGCACTTCAGCTCAGGTCACGATTTTGCAGTTCGTGAGTTCGAGCCCCACGTCGGGCTCTGTGATGACAGCTCAGAGCCTGGAGCCTGCTTCGGATTCTGTGTCTCCCTCTCTCTCTGCCCCTCCCCCGCTCACACTCTCTCTTTCTCTCTCTCAAAAACAAATAAACATTTTTTTTTAATTAAGAAAAAAAAGAGTGGCTATGTTTTAATTAGAAAGGAAGACTAAGCGTGCCAGTACATGTGTGGGGTTCGGCGCTCCGCACCCCTGAACAAGTGATGCTTTTTTGGCCATGTGATCTTATCTCTGGATCACTATGGTCTCATCTAAGACACGGATACAAGAAGACCTGTGTCATTTCCCTGACGACACAGGGAGAAGATCAGCTGGTGTGGGTGGGCGCCAGGGGCTTCCAAAGCCACAAGCCACGTCCACATGTGCAGCCTCAGTGAAAGCGGAGAGATACAGCTGAGAAGGAGGAGGGGGACCACTTTTTGCCAGTATGCGCCCACCCTCACACCGAACATTCAGCACAGAGCGGGGCTCGTGGCCAAGATGCAAACACAGATTACTGTCACCTTACTTGAATCTTCGGGAATGTTGAATTTTTCTTTGTCCCCTCCCAGGAGCTCGTTAACTCTGGGCAAGTTAATGAACGAGTTGGAGCCGCTGAAAAACGACGCGGGCTCCTTGCAAAGCTTCTTCATCACGGACTGGAAAGAACCGAAGGCTGAACTTCTGGCCTGGCCATTCTGTGGATCCTGAGAACATGAGGCAAATAAGGTATCGTTCAACAGGGACTCCGCCTTCTGCAAGGGAGGCCTGTCTCCAGCTGAACACACAAGACGTTCACCACGCCCGAGCATGCAATCTGGGCTTCAGACTTCTCTGCCCTCCAAACACCCCGCAAAACGTGCAGTGGTTTTTCTGGACTTTAACCCATTAGGAGACACAAAGGCCATGCTCATGCACACACGCACGCATGCGCACCAGCAAATCCTGGTCCGTCCAGTGATAAATGATCAATCCATAGAAGATCGCTAAATCTGCGAATTAATGTTCTTCACGTTTGTCTACCGCCTAGATCCCCCAGACACTTGACGGCTTTCCAAACTGCCCATCGGCTGGATGAACACAGCACTGTCCTACCCGAGGCCGCTGAGGACCCTGCCATACGCCCCGCGCCGTGCACCTCTCTCTGCGCGTCCCCACGCACCTGCTCTCCCCGTGCATCCCGTCCAGGCAGACGGCGTCCAAGCAAAAGCTACCATCACCCCACTAACTTCCTGCAAGTTTGTGTTTGTATTTGCAGTACATAATCCGTACTTCGTAAGCCAATTATTTGCATGTAAATAAACGTGAAGGTTTTTGAAAGCAATTAACTCTCGGGATGAAGTTAAACAAGCCTGTGGAATTTCATGTGTGCTCATACACGATGTAGGGATTTCAGACTTCACAGATTATGCGCGAACTCTTCCAACCACCATGTGGGGGGATGTGGCTCAACGAAGTCTCCGACCTCCGGTTTTTAGGGAGATGCCCAGCGTTCCTGCCAGGCTGTTGCCTCCGCAGCCACAGAAAGTACTCCCATTGCTATGTTTTGCTGCCACATGCAAACTTTAGATGCCGGAAAACAAATACAGGCCAAAGCAGCAAATCTGAATATTTCCCCGGGGACCAAAAGTGAACACACACCTGTTGAAAGTCCGGCGTGTCCAGCAAGGCAGTGATTTTATTCACACGAAGAAATTCGGGAAGGTATTCCAGAACGTGGCCGGCTTTGGCAAGCAGGTGGCTGAGCCTGGAGACCACGTCCAACAGGGAGCTGAGCACTCTGCTCGCTTCCAAAGGCATCAGAGTCTCAAAGGGAAAAGACACAACGTGAAATAACCAACATTGTACATTCTACTCTCATGAGCCTTGCGTGAGCAGTGAAAGCCTGGTTATTGGATTTTATTCTCTCTCGAACTAGGGAGACGTCTTGGCTGTGCCGAATCAACGTCCTCTTCATTGGCGTGCACCTGGTTCAGCTTTTCATCACACCCTCGATTACGCCAGCAATGCTCAAACGTAAACCAGGAAGAAATACAATCTGTTGTTAAAATTAAAATCGGGGGCCCCTTGGGGAGCTCAGTCGGTTAAACTTTCAACTTCAGCTCAGGTCATGATCTTGCAGTATGTGGGTTCGAGCCCCAAGTCGGGCTCTGTGTTGACAGCTCAGAGCCTGGAGCCTGCTTCGGATTCTGTGTCTCCCTCTCTCTCTGCCCCTCCCCTGCTCGCTTGCGGTCTCTCTCTCTCTCTCAAAAATAAACATTAAACAAAATTTTAATTAAAATCAATTTCCAAGTATTTCTCTTTATCTTGGAGATGCCTAAAGTGGATATTTTAAGAGTGAAAATAAAACAATTCTTTTTTTTTAGGTTTTTATTTATTTATTTTTGAGAAGGAGAGAGAACACGAGCAGAGGAGGGGCAGAGAGAGAGAGAGAGAGAGAGAGAGGGAGAGAGAGAGAATCCCAAGCAGTCTCTGCACTGTCAGCACAGAGCCCAAATGGGGCTCGAATTCATGAACTGTGAGATCATGACCTGAGTCGAAACCAAGAGTCGGACGTTTAATGGACTGAGACCCCCCAGGCGCCCCCCTCCTGCCTGTGCATTTTAAATATACTTGATCTGAAAGTATTTGTTCTATGAATGTGTGTGCGTGTGTAACCTAACAATTACCCAGCAGAGGGAGGGGGACCACGAAGAAACTAGGCTGGGAAGGCAAACCCCCCCTTTTCCTGACCCCAAAGCCGTTCCCCCAGTTTGGAAGCACTTTTGCCATTGTCAACACCTGTGTCACCTCTGATGAGCCCAGATGTCGGCAAATCTGTCCCTGGGGAGGAACGTGGAGCAAGGCTGGTCCCTAAGGGCACAGGCAAAGTTTCTGGAAGTGTAAGACTCAGTGGAGGACAGAAGACAAAGAACTTCTAGAAGAGGCAGAGCCCAGAAGGTGGTCAGCGGAGGTTAATGGGGGCGCCCCTGGGTTAGCTGTGCTCACCGTCTACACGGCGGGGGGGGGGGGTCACTGGAGGTTAATGGGGGCACCCTAGGTTATCGTGCCCACCATCCACATGGTGGGGGGGTCACTGAAGTTAATCGGGGTGCCCCTGGGTTAGTGGTGCTCACTATCCACACAGGGGGGTCAGTGGAGGTTAATCGGGGCACCCCTGGGTTAGTGGTGCTCACCGTCCACACAGGGGGGTCAGTGGAGGTTAATCGGGGCACCCCTGGGTTAGTGGTGCTCACCGTCCACACAGGGGGGGTCACTGGAGGTTAACCGGGGCACCCCCGGGTTAACGTGCTCACCATCCACAGTCAACCCTCTCCCTCACACACTGTCCCATCTACCATGTGCGGGAACGTGTGGGTCAGGTAATGAGCTGCTTCCCCAAGTGACCAGGGCCTGGCAGAGATGGGCACATGACGTTCCCAGGACAGAGGCTGTGGGTCTCAGGACATAATGGGGCAGAGAAGGCCAAGGCCAAGGAGGGGTGGGAGCAGCTCCTGATTCGCGGGGGTGGCTCTCACAGCCCCAAGGAACCCCACATGGGGAAGGGCTTTTCCTTATTGGTCCTTCTGTGCTGACCACGTTGACCACCACCACCGCTGTGCCACATGTCCCGATAGGACTGACTCCAGGGGCCCCCTGGGAGGTCTCCTGGGCACCCCTCGCTTCGAGCCACCCCTCCCAGAGTCACTGCACAGGAGACACAGAGGCTGGCGGAGGCTGGCGGGGTGTGCACCTTGCTAGGCCCCCACGGCAGCGTGGCAGGCCCCCTCTGCAGACGCAATGCCTCCCATGTCAGCCCCCCCCACCATGGTCACCCCCCTTACTTTGTAAATGAAACTCCGCAGATTCAGGTTCTGACTCATGGACACAATCAGGGAATACACTTCGGGCCCGGGCAGGGCACACACTTCCCGCACCGCAGACCCCGACTTCCTGTCCTCGGGAAACGCCAGTAGCAGGCGAAGGGCGTCTAGATCACACCTTCCGGACAAAGCCACCGCGAGGATGCTCCAGAGAACCTGTTACAGAGAGGGAGGGTCAGAAGGGAGCATCCTCGGAGGCGCAGCCCCCAGGCACGGAGCTTCCTCAGCGAGGAGCCCCCCACAGCCCGCCCCCCAAAAGGGCTGAGGATTTGCCGACAGCGTAAACCTCTGTGTGCTTTCAAGCATTCCAAACGGACATTCTCCTAAAATGTGCACATGATTCTCCGATGTTTGAAACAATCTGCCCCTTCTGATGACGTGGGGCTGCGCCATAGGACCAACCACCCTCCGCCCCTCGGGGCCCACGCATGCCACCCTTGCCTCCCCGAGGCTCTGACATGGAGCCTTAATCCACACTTGCAGTCAAGCACCCTTCGCTCTTCAACTGTCGGTGTGAAATCATTCTCTTCCGCCTCCCTTTCCACAACGAAAACCAGACGTCCAAGCTTGTGGTAAGTTTTTGAAAAGGAAAAGCATCCACATTCAGAGGAGAAGCTGAGGGCCACTCGCATCACCGTCTGGCTTACGAGAGCCGCACGCCTCCGCGAGGGGCTCCGAGGCGCGACCCCGTTTGCAAACGGCTTTCAGCCGTGACCTTCACAACAGGGCAAGGTGTAAAGCCCAATTTCAAAACTGGACTTCCCATGTGTGTTTATACCACGATGCCTCCAATTGCTATGACACATTCAGGCCAAGTGAGACCCTTGCCAGCAGAAGCCATTATTCACTTATTAGGAGCCTCAAGAGCAGGCAGACCTCATCAGACGCCTTCATACCGTGCCATAAAGAGCCCAGGAAAACCATTAAGAAATAGAAGATTGTTGGGGCACCTGGGTGGCTCAGTTGGTGAAGCATCGGACACTTGGTCTTAGCTCAGGTCACAATCTCACAGTTCATGACTTGGAAACCCATGTCGGGCTCTGCACTGATAACGTGGAGCCTACTTGGGATTCCGTCTCTCCCTCCCTCTGCCCCTTCCCCACTTGTGCTCTCTCTTGCTTTCTCAAAATAAATAAATAAACTTAAAAAAAAAAAGGAAACCGAAGATTGCATCAATCAGGTTTATCAGTCAGAACAAACAGGATGTGCGTTGACGTGTACATGGGTGTTTTAAGGAATTGGCTCACATGATTGTGGAGGGGCATGTCCAAAATCCAAAGGGTGGGCCGGGAGGCTGAGGGCCCAGGGACGAGTCATAGCTTGGGCCTAGAGGCAGAATTCCCTCCTCCTCTGGGAACCTAAAATCTTTTCTATTATAGCCTTCAACTGATTGGACAAGGCCCACCCACACCATGGAGGTTGATCTGCCTTATTCAAAGTCTACTGATGTAAATGCTAATCTCATCTAAAACATACCTTCATGGCAACCGTTAGACTGGGGTTTGACCAAATATTCCTGGGTCCTCCGGCACAAATGGCCAGATGCTCCATTTATCACTGATGTACATTTTGAATCTCTGAGATACATTAAGTGTTTTCACACCTACTTAAACAAGGTGCCCTTCTTCATAAGGGACATGTAGGATCCAGACACAACTTGAGAAAGGTTCCTTAATGCCACCATTTTCAAATGTGCTCTCGTGGGGGTAGAGGGTAGCTGCCTTTATGGGAAGGGGGTTACATTCCAAGAGGAGGAACAGCTGGAGTATGGACATCCACCATTTGCCTTAATTGGGGGGTGGCCTCTCTTCCATCATTTCCACGAGCTGGGAGTCTCTATGAAGTTTTCCTTGAAAATGGGATGCACTGGAGCCCATGACTCCAGAGTGCCCCAGACTTTGGGTGAGCATCGACCAGAACCAGCCAACAACAGCCCCTCTGGGGTCTGCTCTGGAGCCTGATCTTGGCTTCCATCTAATGTATCACCCCGTGGCCCCCAGGGAGGGTCACAATCAATGCATCTCGGAGAATTTGTCCCAGAGCAAAAATACATCTTAAAAATTGTGGAAACCTGGGGTGCCTGGGTAGCTCAGTCAGGTGAGCGTCCAACTCTTGATTTCAGCTCAGGTCTTGATCTCAGGGTTGGTGGGTTCGAGTCCCGCATCAGGCTCTGTGCTGACAGTGCAGAGCCCACTTGGGATTCTCTCTCGCTCTCTCTCTGTGCCCCTCTCTCTCTCTCTCCCTCTCAAAAATAAACATTAAAAAACTTGCATACGCCTCTTTACCCAAAACGTGGAGGTCCCATGCCCTGTCACAGAACGACTACACACGAGAGCTCTGCCCTGCGGCAAATCTGCGTCCACTTCTCTGTGCTTTTCCAGACCTTACTCTTTTATCTTTCCTGAATGTCACCAAGTCCACTTTTCCTGCTTGGAAGACACCAGAAGCAGGTGGGAGCAGGTGGGGAGTTAAACAAAAATAACACTTTTGTTGGGCTGGAAATGCCACGCCCGAGTCCTCGTCAAAGTGGAACGGGCGTCTTTCATCTGTGCTACTCAGGCTGACTGGCCAATTATCCGGGACAGGGACGTCGGTGTGCCGATGCTCTTGCTTCACATTGGTGTGGGGGGAGGGGAGGGCCCCACGGTGGGGTGGGGGTGGCGGCAGGCAGGTCCCTGTGCTGAGAGCCCGGGGTGCCCCAGGGACGGCCTGGACTCTGCCTGGCTGACCGTTCTAGACTCAGACTTGCTGCTCTCAGCCTAATTACAACCAGAAAGGAAACACTGTCCGTGGTGCAGAAGGACTAGAAACGGGGAAAGCGAGTCCGTGGTGTCAAAGTTGTGCCGGTGGAGCCACCAGCAAGATGAGAGCAGAGGGTGGAAACTCCATGCTCCACGTACAGACAGGGGTGGCAGGGCTCAGACCTGCTCAACCGCCGATGAGCTATGAGCCACGGACAGGCACGAGCACCTGGGGGCAGCTGGGCCCTGACCCCGGCTCTCCCAGTAACAGATGTCATGGGTTATCTCTGCCCTGCTCGAACCGCAGGCTGGCCCCTAGGGCAGCAGTAATGGCCCCCCTTGCCCACTGAGGCAGGCCCCAGTTCTGCTACAGGTCCGGACGGGAGACCCCGCTCCCCCTGGCTGGCTGGCTCCACTTCCGGAACATTTCCCCTCTCCAGACTCCACAGGATAATGGGTCTACCATCTACACTATTTAGGAAGTCACGGAGGAAATGAAATCTACCTGAGTTTTATTTCTTAAAGCAGATTTCAGGAATCACCACCACAGGGCAGGGTCAGTCCCTTGGATGCATTCTGACCCGCGGGCTATCTGGGAACTCTTGAAGAAAATGGCCGTGGCCACAAACCACGTGGGGAGAGTCAAATGAGCCACGTCTATACAGAATTCTTTTTTTTTTTATTTTACTTTTACATTTGTTTATTTTGGAAAGAGAGACAGAGTGCGAGCAGGGGAGGGGCAGAGAGAGAGACGCACAGAATCCGAAGCAGGATCCAGGCTCTGAGCTGTCAGCAGAGAGCCCGACAGCGGGCTCGAACTCACAAACTGTAAGATCATGACCTGAGCCGAAGTCAGACGCTTAATCCACTGAGCCAGCCAGGCGCCCCAAGAATTCTTTCCTTTGGACAGCAAAGTTATTAGGTTAGGACATGCCAGGACCCCAGGTTACATGCTGCAGCTGATTTAAGAGCCCAGACAAACTGATAAACAGGTGTGGCCACCCTCCTGCATTCACGACTTGAATAAAAATACCAAAATATGCTCCTGTCCCTTGTGACGGGCAAGGCGAGATCAACAAGACACTCTGCAAAGGAAAGCCAGGATTAAAAATGCGTTGCAGTTTAGAAAAATTGACTGCAACTAGCAAGAGGCACTTGGGCAGGGATCAACGTAAATCCAGTGAAGCAGGTTTGAAAATACATGTGTGTAAGCAGCAGAGACGTGTCCCGTCAGCAGCAGAGAGTGACACTTTTGATTTTAGAGATGGTGGAATGTCTCAGGTTATGAAAAGGACCATAAACCCAGCCTCACAACACAGAGATGGGGTCCCTTGTGGAAAATGCTGGAAACTCAGCCTCCAGGGTAAGATGCCCCACATAGCTGGTCATGTCTTCTAGGAGACACCTGGCCAAAATCCTGCACATGGGCCAGAGACCCTCAGCTCCACTCACGTTACTATTTTTTTCTCTCTGGGGTGGGAGCAGTTGCCAGAACGAGCAGATTTTTAAAAATTTTGTTTTTAATGTTTATTTCTGTGTGTGTGTGTGTGAGAGAGAGAGAGACAGAGACAGAGAGACAGAGAGACAGAGAGACAGAGTCCAAGCGAGGCAGGGGCAAAAAGAGAGGAAGACACAGAATCCAAAGCAGACTCCAGGCTCTGGGCTATCAGCACAGAGCCCAACACGAAGTTCGAACCCACGAACCTCGAGATCATGACCTGGGCTGAAGTCGGACACTTAACCAACTGAGCCACCCAGGCTCCCCACAAAAGAAGCAGATTTTGACCAGGGTCTGCTCTGGGGTAAGCAACGCCAAGAACGATCTGTTGCAGCTTTTCAGCAGACAGACTTCATGTGTTGCAACAAGGGAGAAGAATTATATTGGCTAAATTCCCATAAGGAATCTCTGTGCTCCCAAACCATGCCTGCCAGCTGTCAACAGTGCCCAGGGAACGAGCGTCGAGCGAGAGGTACGCCGGGCCAGTTCCACTGAGGCCCAGCCTCTCTGCCTGAGGGAAAGAAGAAAAAGTCTGAGAATTCCCTCTCTCTCCGGAGCCGCCCCAGAGACACGGGAGCTCTTGAAGTGTCCCCTCTCCACCTTCCCCGACAAGAACACCCCCAAGAGGAAGAGATCTGCCAAGGACCATGGACAGCGCCCATCTCCCTAGCCCTCCTCATGCTAGGACCATGGACAGCGCCCATCTCCCCAGCTGTCCTCATGCGCTTGCTTCTTTTGGGTAAAAAGCAAATGGACATCGACCGTAGACAGACCCTTTGATCTCTCTCTCTCAATCTATCTGGGTCCTGACTCTGACCTCATTGCTAATTTTAAAGAATAAAAATTTGGCTGAATACAAAGAAGGAAGTGACCACTGACTCGAAGCCAACAACGTGGCATCACAGCATAAAATACATGGGAACCCCACAGGGCCGGTGGAGGGGATCCAGGCCCAGGATGGAGGCGGGCGAGGCGGACACAGGGGTCCCACACACCCAAGTCTGGGATCTCGGTTTAATGGGATCTGCTGGTGTTAAAGAATGCAGCACCACAGGGGAGGGGAGCTGCCCACGGGCGCCCCCAGCAGGCTCTTGGGAGCCAGAACTGAGGCCTGGGATCAGAGCCTCCTCTCCAGCTTCCCTGCCTCCAGCCCTGTGTCCACATCTCCAAGCTTAAGACTCTCCCACATGGCTCTTCACGGCCGGGGGTTTCTCATCACTCCCACCTGACCCCAACGCTGTCCGCTCACCCACACGTGTGAACTTGCATGTGCAGCATGTGGGCCACTGCCATAGAAAGTTCTAGAATGTCCTCTCCCCTAGCACTTTGAGAAGTACACCTAGTGGAAGGGAAAATTTCAGTGAATGAATGAATGAATGAGGGTTCTTGCAGTCTGTCCAGGGCTCTCGTGCCACTGACAAATATTCCCTGCGGGCCACCCAAGACTCTGATGTCAGAAACTCGCAAACACTGAAATCAGGAGAGATGAGTCCAGGGAGCAAGACATGGAGGTTTCCGCCAAAAATACTATCTGCCTGACAGTCCAGAAAGAACCAGACCCCACAGTGCCGTCCCCTCACCAAACGTGACTTCATTACCTAGGGTCCGGAGACACGTGTGGGTCTGTGGATACACTGAGCTAGTGAAGCATGCACCTCGTGTTTAGTTGAACAGCAGAAACGCGAGCTTTCGGCACACCTCCGAGTCACCTGCCTGTCCAGCTCCTTAGGTGCGACCACGACTGTCATTGTCAGTGAGGCGGAGGAGGACACGTGAACGTAAAACCCTGCACAACCCACAACCACGTCCACGGCAAGATGGCCTTATGAGGTGGGCCCGGCACTCCCAGGATAGAGCACCAGTGACACCTGCTGGCTGCTGGCTTCGTCAGGCAGCCGCCATCCCAAAGTGCTGGGCCCAGCCCTTGTTCTCCCTACGTAGAAGTCTGTTCTCTCTGTTTTGTTGTTCGTTTGCCAGAGGGGAGGCGGGTGGGGAGACGGGCGAGATGGGCAAAGGGGATGAACAGGTACAGAATAGGGAAAACAGTCAATACCACTGAGAAATACTCATCACTGTGAGCATCCATTATACATACAGTCGTCAAAGCACTACCTTATACACCTGAAGCTAACTGAATATTAAATGTCAACTACACGCCAATGGGGAAAAAAAGGTGTCTAAACAGTTGAGCCCAAACCCAAGTATGGTAAGAGCTTGAAAGGGACCCCGGAAGCTAGCTAACCGGTCCCTTCCCTTTACAGCATTTTTAGTCAGATACCAGAACTGATGCGGCCACTGCTCCATACCCCCCAACAAGCTCCGGCAACGGAATTTTCCAAGACTCACCCTAAGGAACTTGGTGATACTGTCATTAGAATTTTAGGTTCCTAGCTTCTAACCTAGGTCTTTCTCACTGCAGATTAATTCTGAATGACAGGCACACCTCGGAAATACTGCGGGTTCGGTCCCAGACCACTGCCAATAAAGCGAGTATCACAATAATGGGAGTCAAATGAATTTTTCTGGCTTCCCAGGGAACAAAAAAGTTCCATTTGCTCTGCACTGTAGCCTAGTAAGTGTGCAACAGCATTGGGTCTTTAACAAGTACATTTCCTGGTGAAAAAATACTTTACTGCTTAAAAACACTAACCACCGGGGTGGCTGGGTGGCTCAGTTGGTTAAGCGTCGAACTTCGGCTCAGGTCATGATCTCATGGTTGGTGGGTTCGAGCCCCTCATTGAGCTCTGTGCTGACAGCTTGGAGCCTGGAGCTTGCTTTGGATTCTGTGTCTCCCTCTCTCTCTGCCTCTCCTCTCCTTGCTCTCTGTCTCTCTCTCACTCTACCTCTCTCTCAAAAGTAAATAAACATTAAAAAAAATTTTTTTAAACTGCTAACCACCAAATAGGCTTTTGGTGAGTTGTAACCACGGATCCCAGGTCACCGTAACAAATGCAATAAGAGTGAACACATTTGAAACATCGTGAGAATTACCAAAATGCAATAGAGACATGAAGTGAGCAAACACTGCTGGAAAACTGTCACCGACAGACTCCCGGGACGCAGGGGTGCCACAAACCCAGAATGTATATAACTGGCAATGTCTGCCACACGCAGGAAGATGAGGCGTGCCCGTGATGGAGCCACCTGTCCGGGCTTGCCTTTGGATCCTGGTTATAGAATCAACATGAAAGTGAATGTCTATCGGGACCCTCCTAATTGTCAACAGAAACATTCCCTGGAGAGCCATCTTCACGGTTACTGCTTCTAGAAGGTTCTTAGAACAGGAAGTAAACCTCCAGCTGGAAATGCCTGAAAGGGCGTCTGAGAAAACTGCCACCAAAGACTCCTGTGACCCCAGCCATGGGCGACACTCTTCCCACCTCTGTGCACGAGCTGCACCCAGCATCAGCCAGCGCACGGCCCTCCCTGTACTCCCTGTGCACGCTGACCCTGCATCCCAGCCACCCGGGATGGGACACAGCTCATTACCCGGCTGCTTGCACCGATAAGCCAAGCCCTCCACACGCGGTCAGCACAGAAAGTTATTCTCAACTTAAAGGCAAGCACAGCTGATGTTTAGAATTTTCTACGTGTTTGTTTTTGTACATTTTTAAGAATGTGCAACCCCTACTTAACCAAGCAGGGCTGCCCTGGGGGGTCGTGCATCAAGGTTGGGAGCAACTGGATTGAATACCATCACCAATTTTAGCCTTTCTGACCTCAAGAAGGCAACGTTGTAGAAGTAAAGACCCCAAGGCTTTGACATCGCCAGTGATGCTCTTTGGCGCCCAGCTTGGCCTCTTACCCCTTCCTGCCTCCAGTCAGCCCTTTGGCGCAGTGGCCCACCCCCTCCCGAGGGATAGTGGCCGGCTCGGTGGGCAGAGACGCAGGGGCACCGCACCTGCGAATGGGAGATGCTGGCTTCTAGAACAGTGTGGATGGTCTCATTTGAGATATGGATGGAAGATTGGAGCTCCCTGGTGAGCTTGGAGACATTCTGCATCACATCTTTGACTCTGACATCTGAAAAATAATCAAAGGGAAGGGAATTCTATAACGATAAATGTTTGGGCTGTTGCTAACTGTGAAAACGAGAATCGATAACTAGACCGCAGTGAGGATTGTCCAGCTCATGATAAACACTAGACAAAGTCACGTCCTCCGGAGCCCGGATCATTCACACTGGAGGCAAGGCAAACCCAAGGCAAACCCAAGGTCTGTCCCCGCTCACGTGACTCCTCTCTCTAAGACTTGTATATTTTAGGGTCTACTCCAGAAAGATGTTTTTCTTAGGGCACAGTGACAGTGCCTGCAGGAAACTCTGTCCACATATTTACTTATCCCGCTTTTTTTAACAAGAGGAGGATCGCATGAGGATTTTTCCAAAACTCACCACATGGGCCATGCTGCTGTTTCGCAGGTGTTATGAATTATACAGACTAAACAGACAGAAAACAGACTTACAGACCCCGAATGGCTTGTCCAGGGAGGCAGGGCCGGGGAGAAACCCAGACCACGGGAGTTTCTCATCCTTCCCGCTCCCGGTTTTGGTCCCTAGGATTTTAGGACTTTGACTTTCCTTCTTGACCCCAAATATGTCAGAGAAGCCAAGCTCTGAATTATTTCCCACATACAGTAACTTCCCCTTTGTAGGTTTTATCTTAGGAACATATTTGTGTGAGAAAATACAATCTTTAAGGATGCGAACTTGGAGGCACCCCATCTTACCTTCGGTCACTGTGAAATTCCTGAAGAAGGCCATCACGGGATTCCCCGACAACCAAGTCTCCTCGAGGCTTTGGGCCAACCTAAAATGGCACAAAATTAAAGCTAATTTAGACAAAATAAAGCCCCGGAAACAGCAGTGAATAACACTGCTCCCGTTCCCAGGAGAGGAGTTGGATCGCATCACATTTCCACAAGCTTCCTCAGATAATCAGACACAGCGCATCCCCTGACGCTCTCCGAGTGTGAATGCCTGACACCATCGTGGCTCCGGGAACGTCCCCTCGGGGCCCCTGCCAGGCGAGAGGAGTCAGGGGGATAAGGGTGTGCCACGAATGACTCTGCATTGATGGAAACAACAGACAGGATAGATCACGGAATGCGTAGGAAGCTGGGACCCCAAGGAGTCAGGTGAACATCATTCTTTCTGAGTCATTTGCAGGATACAAAGTGTCCGAGCTCCTCCTCCAGGGGCACAGACGTAGAGGACGCAGAACAAGGCTAATCCAATAGGAAAGCAGTTTCAGGAATCAGTGACTGCCCTTACAAAACGTATTCACTTATTTATTTACTTAAATTTATTTTTCTTTTTAGAGAGAGAGCATGAGCTGGGGAGAGGGGCAGAGAAAGAGGGAGACAGAGAATCCCAAGCAGGCTCCAGGCTCAGTGCAGAGTCCAACGCGGGGCTCAAACTCATGAACCGTGAGACCATGATCTGAGCCGAGATCAAGAGTTGGATGCTCAACCACTGAACCACCTGGGTGGCCCTTATAAAACGCATTTGATACCATATTGTAATCTCTAACGTTTGATCTAGTATCTCGATCATCAATAAAGTTAGCCTTTGAGCTAATGCCGCTCTTATATTTCACCACTGAAAACATAACGTTATGGGGGCACCCGACTGGCTCGGTCGGTGGAGTGCACAACTCTCGATCTTGGGGTCAGGAGTTGAAGCCCCACGTTGGGTGTAGACATGACTTAATTAAAAATTAATAATAGGGGCTCCAGGGTGGTTCAGTGAGTTGACCATCCAACTCTTGATTTTGGCTCAGGTCATGATCCCAGGGTCATAGGATTGAGCCACATGTTGGGCTCGTCTCAGCATGGAGCCTGCCTGAGTTTCCCTCTCTCCTCTCTCTCTGCCCCACACTCACTCACACTGTCTGTCTCTCTCTCTCTCTCTCTCTCTCTCTCTCTCTCTCTCTCTCAAATAATAATAATAATAATTAATTAAAAACTTAAAAGTCATGAATGGGGCACCTGGGTGGCTCAGTCGATCAAGCATCCAACCTCAGCTCAGGTCATGATCTCGTGGTTCGTGGGTTCGAGCCTCACATCAGGCTCTGTGCTAATATCTCAGAGCCTGGAGCTTGCCTGAGTTTCTCTCTCTCCTCTCTCTCTGCCCCTCCCCTGCTTGCTCTCTCTCTCTCTCTCTTTCTGTCTCTCAAAAATAAATAAACATTAAGGGGCGCCTGGGTGGCGCAGTCGGTTAAGCGTCCGACTTCAGCCAGGTCACGATCTTGCGGTCCGTGAGTTCGAGCCCCGCGTCAGGCTCTGGGCTGATGGCTCGGAGCCTGGAGCCTGTTTCCGATTCTGTGTCTCCCTCTCTCTCTGCCCTTCCCCCGTTCATGCTCTGTCTCTCTCTGTCCCAAAAATAAACGTTGAAAAAAAAAATTAAAAAAAAAATAATAAATAAATAAATAAACATTAAAAAAATGTTTTTAGGGGCGCCTGGGTGGCGCAGTCGGTTAAGCGTCCGACTTCAGCCAGGTCACGATCTCGCGGTCCGTGAGTTCGAGCCCCGCGTCAGGCTCTGGGCTGATGGCTCAGAGCCTGGAGCCTGTTTCCGATTCTGTGTCTCCCTCTCTCTCTGCCCCTCCCCCGTTCATGCTCTGTCTCTCTCTGTCCCAAAAATAAATAAAAAACGTTGAAAAAAAAATTTTTTTAATGTTTTTAGCTTAAAGCCATGGAAAACTTTGATGTATTAATATGCATATTCATAGTATGTGGTACACATTATTGTCTGAGATTCATAACTTAGAAACTCAAGACATCTTTTTCTTTTGAGGGGGGTAAAAAGAGAGAGAGAGCAGGTGTGGGGCAGAGAGAGAGAGAGAGAGAGGGGACAGAATCTTAACCAGGCTCCACGTTCAGCACAGAGCCTGACTCAGGGCTCAATCCCATGACTCTGGGGTCAGACCTGAGCCAAAATCAAGAGGTGGACGCTCAACCGATCGAGCCACCCAGCCGCCCCTTGAGGTCCTGAGACATCTTTATGAAAGAAACCGTGGGGAAGGCGGGGGAAGGCGGGGGAAGGCGGGGGAAAGCACGGGGAAGGCACGGGGCTGAGCTCGCACATACGTGTGCACGCGCTGTTGGGCCAAGTCCAGCACTGGCTCACATTCACAGTCCTGGTCAGTGGCGTGTTCCAGGCTAGCCTTGAAGTTCACCAGGGTGCTGGAAAGATTCCTGCTAAGACTTTCACAGTCCAGCTGGAGGGGTGAGGACCATGTCTCTTTTATTTCCTAGAAAACAGCAAGGATGTGGTTAGAAACACACACACTTGTTGGTAAGGGCTCCCGTCCAGTTCCCGGATCAACGCGTGCTTCCCCCCGCCCCCCACCCCACCCCGGGTACGGCGTGTGATTATTTCCTGGGCCTCGGGAGATGCAGCACCAGACACAGGGCACGTGCGAGCATGTCTGCTGGCTCCCTTGCACTGCCATCAGTGGCTGGGCCACAGGGGACCATCTCTGTGCCCTCCTCTGCCACCGGCCCTCCAGGCAAGGGGCATGTCCTCCCCGGCCTAACAGGGTGTGAGCACAGCCCAGCTGGTGACCTGGCACTTGGCCTCCTGGAGTCTGTTCCTGGTTTGAAAACTGACACTTTGCACAATTCCCAGCCACAAAACCGACCACTGAGAAGAAACCGTATGTGGTCGTCCATCCATCAAGTGGGTAAAAGCTGGGTCTGCCCTGTCCTGAAGTCCGCAGCGCAGCCCGGAAGTGCCCGATCTTCCCCTCGGCGAGGGAGGTGCTCCCAGGACTCCCAGGGGCTCGATGGAATCCCCCGGTCTAGACCCTGACTCCAGGAGTCCTTGGTCATCTCAGCGTCTTCTTACGAACGTTAACCAGCTTCACAAGAGACCATTTCATAAAAAAGGCTTTTAAAATAATCCCTATAAATCGGTAAAAACGCAAAACTTCTTTCCTATGTAACAGTTTGTGACGGACACGGGAGAGCTGCACGTGCGTAAGTACGCGTTAAGACACACAGGCTGGTCCGTACCTTCCCCCCACACAGAAATCCCACCACGTGTCAGTCGATCACAGCGCCAGCACCGTGTTCGCGTCCTCATATTGTATTTACATCCCACGACCCTTCCTGATGGTGGAAGCTTGGCCCCAGGTTATGCAATTGCAGGAAGAAAGGACCAGAGGTAAGCGACACTTACATGAGATTTCTGCTGACCACAGCTTCCACACGTTTCCCTCACACCCACCTTAGCTGCTCTCGCAAAGGAAACCACGGATCACTCAGGTGACCGGAGAGCGCGAAGAAACACGCGTTCCAGGGAGAGTTACATGTGAAGAGTACTGTGTGCGGAGGCAGAGGGACCTGCGCCCAGGAGTCGCTTGGCGCAGCCGTGAGGATCTGCCTGGGGGCCTGAGACTTGGCAAGGCAGTGGGGAGCACTCCCACGTGTGCACACACACGGCACTGTGGAGCACCCCCACACTTGGCACCAAGGAGCACCTATGCAGCCCCGGGAGCTCTCACACACATGACACTGTGGAGCACCCTCACACTTGGCACCAGGGAGCACCTACGCAGCCCCGGGAGCACTCTCGCACTTGGCACTGGGGAGCACTCACACATAGGGCATAGGGGAGCACGCACACGCCGGGCACCTGGGAGCACCTACACAGCCCTGGGGAGCACTCACACATGGCACTGTGGAGCACCCTCACACTTGGCACCAGGGAACACTCACACCGGGCACCTGGGAGCATCTACACAGCCTTGGGGAGCACTCTTGCACTTGGCACCAAGGAGCACTCACACAGGGCACACACAGAGGAGCACTCACACACTCAGACCTGGGAGCACTCACTCACTCAGCATTGGGAAGCAATCACACACAGGGCACCAGGGAGCACTTACACTCAACATCTGGGAGCACTCACACACATGGCACTGGGGAGCACTCACAAAGAACACTGGGGAGCACACACAGGGCACCAGGGAGCACTCACACACAGGACACCAGGGAACAATCCCAGACATGGAACCGGGGAGCACTCCCACACATAACACTGGGAGCACTCATACACGATCAGAGCACCCAGATCCACACCACCACCACCACCACCAGCAGCACAGCACCTGGGACCTGCATCCCAGGGGAGCCGACCCAGCCAGCAGACCACCACACACCCGGCACCTCTTCACTAACTCGCCCAGGATCATGGCTCCCTTTCCCAGTTCACGTTTTCCCCATCAATTTGGGAATGAAGCTAGAACAGAAATCTTATAGAACGGTTCAATCATTCACCCATTCAGAAAACCCCTCCTGAGCACCAGCCCAGAGTGGTGAACACAGGACACAAATCCCCTGCCTCCCAGAGGCTTGCATCCTGGGGAGGAACCCAGAGGACAGACAGCCATCAGGCAGAGCATCTGCAAGGTGGATGGACATCCAGACCCCATCTCAATATCCCCCTCCTCCGTGGAGGCCCCTCTTCCCAGCACACAGGTCACAGATGCATCCAGGTCAGAACTATGGGTACAACTCACTTCTGAGAACGTGGGCTGAAGAAAATCCGCTGCACAGGGCTGCCTTCCCTTTTACAAAAGAATCCTTAGTTCATACTTTGTAATTTTATGCACATGAAACGTAATGCTACTCATCTACAATATTCCTGTTCTGGATTTTATTCTTAAATTTAACAACGCAATAATTTTGATATATAGGGGGTTGCAGAGAAAGGAAAGTGCACGCCCCTCCCCAGCAGCAAGGACACTGGAAGGAAAGTTCTGGCTTCCTTCATCACAGACACCCCACACTCCACGCAGGAAGTGTCGGGGACAAAAGCTGAGGCTGACATTCGCGAGGCTGTGCTTTGGGGACAGGCTAAGGCGACCAAGCACAAGAGCCAGACTCTAGCTAAAGAGGTCTGTAATCCCACAGTTGCTGGTCAGCGAGGTGAACTCCGTCTGTTGTGCAGAGGCAATGATGCCCAGGGGGGTTCCAAAGGGCTAGATCTGGGGAGAGGGCAGGAAGCCCCCTATCCAAGCTGGATCCCAGCCACATTCTCCATGTCAGGACTCACTGGGCGCTTGCGTCATAGTTTAATGTAAATTCTGATCCCCCTGACTGCTGTTTTCCACCACTGAGGGGCATGAGCGAAAGAAGGCGTGGGGCCGCACCCCCAACCCTGGCCTCATCGACTTGGCCAGGGCTCTCACGTCCCCTGGCCCCGAGGCGATTCTGTGTTAGAACATTCCATTCCGTCAGATGCCTGGATGCTAAAAATAGCTCCATGCCTTTCCCTCACCTCTGCCGGGCACAGGGCACTTCACACCCCAGCCGGAGAGCATTTCTAATTCTAAAAGCCTCAGGCTCTTGAAAACCTTGATCTGTCCTCGAGGCTTTGGCATCCTGAGATAAGCAAAATTCTATTTTTGTCACGAAAGACAGGAATGTCGGCTCTCTATCAAAACGGACCTCGCCGTTTCCAGCCAGAACCGTGGACAATCCTGATAACTGGAACTAGAAACCCGATCCTTGAGGCAGCTTTGAATGCTGGCGGTTCTGGCCTTGTTCTATGATTGCAAACTTCACTCGGCACTCAAAAATTGGCTGTCGGGTTTTTTTGTTATGGATCCACATTTAATACGGGACAAAGATCTGCAGGAGGCGCAAATAAGATGTGGAGGGTCTAAATAAATCAACAGGCCGCCAAGGCGTCATCTCTGCAGAAGCCCCCTGGCTTCCCAAACACATCACCCCTCCTCGAGCCTGACGCAGGGCCCGGGACTCTTGCTCCTCAGCGAGGGAGGCCTTCCACGTCGTCACCAGGTTTGGGGCTTAGCCTCACTTCCTCCAGCCTGTCCAGAGCACCCCTCTCTCTACTCGGGGTGATGATCCAGCTTCCACTGGACATATGTTAAAGCAGCATCACTGGAGAACGCAAGTGATAAATGGCGTCCAGGATGAGCGCTTGAAGGAAAGAAATTTCCGGTCCTGGCATGTTCTCCAGGAGTCAAAACCCACGACAGGCTCGTAAATGTTTAATAACTGGCTCCCTGGGTAAAAAGATCTTATTCGTAGAATTTGCCAATTTCCGTGGTGTACATGGCGTCACCATGGCCTAGCTCAAGCCACCAGCACGACGTCCCTGAACCCAGAATTGGGAAGAGGTGGGGGCGCCTGGGTGGCTCAGTCGAATGTCCCACTTCAGCTCAGGTCAAAATCTCGCGGTTCATGGGTTCGAGCTGTAAGGGTTAAATTGTACTGTAGGGCTAAGGCTTAGCTTGAAAGATAACAACTTTGTTCTGACACAGAAGGTCAAAAGATAACAACCTTGCTTTTACTCTTGTAAATCATACTTCATACTCTTGTGAATCAGGCTTTACCAATGAAGGAAACAAAAGCTCAAAAAAGAGCATCAGAGACAAGGTCAAGGAGATCCACTGGTTGCAACTTAGCGGCAGAAAGTCTAAAATGATCACCTCATTCGATAACTGTTTCTGTCGATAACTGTTTCTGACTCATCTGGCAACTGTTTCTAACTCATCTGGGAACTGTTTATCTGTTCTGTTCCCAGATAATGATAAAACGATGTGATCGGCTTTAAAAACTCTGTACCCCAGCTGTTCGGGGCCACACTCTTATCAAGAGTGTTGGTCCCGATCGGTCGGCCTTGCTTCTCACTGTAATAAACTTTGTTGCAACTGTCACTGGTGCCCGTAGCATTCTGTTTCAGGAGTCGCATGGATGCAACAGAGCCCCGCGTCAGGCTCTGTGCTGACGGCTCGGAGCCTGGAGCTGCTTCGGATTCGGTGGCTCCCTCTCTCTCTGCCCCTCCCCCGCTCATATTCTGTCGTTCTCTCTCAAAAGTAAAATAAACATTAAAAAAAAATTTGTTTAAAGAACTGGGAAGAGGTGGACAGCAGCCCCCTCCGGTGGGGCACCTCCACCAGTCGGACACAGCCCACATGGGCAGTCTCCAGGAGAACAGACTCAACAGCACGCTAACATTGTTAGGAATTGAGGAACCTCTGTTTTTCACATAACTTATTCTAACACACGTTCACAGAATTTGGTCAGTAACGAGTTGCTGTTCAAGAGCCAGTGTGCAGACTTGTGGGACGGGGACGGCCTGCGCTCACGGGTGCACGGGCTCGCCCCAGCACAGCCCTGGCAGAAGCCGAGGGGAGGGGAGGGGTGGGGTGGGAAGGGGAGGAGAGGGCTCACCCCACGGCCTAGCGCCCGACGCGACCTCGCAGGGCCAATCGGGATGAACGTGAAATTCCGGGACATGTGGCAGAGGACAAACCTGGTAGTGGCCGTGAGCCAAGGCAGCCGCTTGTAGCGCGGGTGAAAGGACACGCCATGCCCCACCTCGCTGGCAGCTCAGAGCAGCACACATGACGTCCTTCGTCAGGAAAGGGTTTTCTGCCAGAGGAAACACACAGCCACGTCATGAGGGCACGATCCTCTCCCCAGACAGCTGCTCTCACCGAGCCATCTCTGAAAGACTCAAATTGATTACAAGTTCATCCACATTTCTTAAATCGTCAAAATGAGGGGCACCTGGGTCGCTCAGTCGGTTAAGCGTCCGACTTCGGTTCAGGTCATGATCTCACGGTCTGTGAGTTCCAGCCCCGTGTCGGGCTCTGTGCTGACAGCTCAGAGCCTGGAGCCTGCTTCGGAATCTGTGTCTCCCTCTCTCTCTGCCCCTCCCCCACTTGCTTTCTCTCTCTCTCTCTCAAAAATAAAAATTAAAAAAAATTTTTAATAAAGACTAAAAATCTCCCATGGGGTACCTGGGTGGCTCAGGTGGTTGAGTGTCAAAAACTCTTGATTTTGGTTCAGATCATAATCCCAGGGTCATGGGATCCAGCATGGAGCCTGCTTGAGACCCTCTCTCTCCCCCTTCCCTTCTCGTGCTCTCTTTCTCCCTCTCTCTCTCTCTCTCTTGAAAATAAAAATAAAAATAAATTAAAAAATTAAAAATCTCCCTAAGTACCCACACCTCCAAAGCCTGCAACCTTGCACATACTAAAAGCATAAGATAAACTTTGTAATTCTCTGGAACATCCTTCCTGATGATGATTTGTTGATGAACTCTCCATGTAACAAAGAACATACCCGACTTGCACCAAATGTTCCTTCCCGGGAGCACGCTCCTCTCTGTGAAGACGGTGTATCCTGGGCAGCTGACCTCACGTGGGCTCGAACTAAACTCCTTCCTTTTGTTACAATTTCTAAAAGATTTGCTCATGTTGCGTCGACAGTAAGAATCTGCCCAAAGGCTGGTGCAGCATCCACAGCCTTCTGCAGCCATGGCCACCTCTGTCCCCCTCATCCCTGGTGCTCCTACCTGCTTCCCAAAGCCACCTGCACCTCCTGCAGGGTGAATCATGCCTCCTGACCCTGCCTGTGAGAGCTCCTGCCTCAGGAGTCCTTGACCCCCTCGGAGTCCCCTCTGAGTCCCCAGCTGTGCATGTTCCTGGCTTGCGCACGTCCCGCTCACGCACGTCCCGCTCTGTGCACGTCCCTGTTCGCGCACGTCCCTGGTTCCTGCAGGTCTAGTTTCCGGCACATCTGCTCACGCACGTCCCCGCCTCAGGCACGCCCCCGCCTGCACACGCTGCAGAGAACCTAGCAGGACCTTTGAATGTCTTGTCTCAGGTCACTGCCGGCCCCCAGCACACACCTGTGCGCCTAGTAGATGTCTGGTAAATATGGTCACCTTGCTCATTATGCAAAATAAAATAGCTCATTATGCAAAATAAAATACGTTGTCAGGAGTAGCAAAATCTTTTCTATTTTCTTCAGTTAGGCAAAAAATTCGGTCCTACTTCTTACATTATGACGTTGTTTGTCAAAAGCAGTTTTTAAAAAAGCTGCTTTGAACTATGGTTGACCCTTAAGCAACAGCGGTTTGAACTGCACGGGTCTATCCACTTGCACACGCATTTTTTACAGGACAGCACTACAAATGTATTTTCTCTTCCTTAGCATTTTCTTAATAACATTTTCTTCTCTCTTAGCTTAGTTTACTGCAAGAATACAACGTATAAGGGGCTGCCTGGCTGGCTCAGTCAGTAGATCGTGGGTCTCTTGATCTCAGGGTTGTGAGGTCAAGCCCCATGCTGGACGCTGGACGTAGAGAGTACTTAAATAAATACACTGTAAAAAGAATACAATGTATGATACACAGAACATACAAAACACATGTTAATTGACCTTTTATGTTAAAGCTATTGGTCAAAGGTAGGCTATTAGTAGTTAATTTTGCAGGGAAATCAATAATTACATGTAGATTTTCGACAGCATGAGGAGTGGATGTCCACCCCTCATCATTCAAGGGCCAACTCCATATACAATGCAGTCCACATAGAATACATGCAGTCTTGGGGAGCCTGGGGGGCTCAGTCGGTTGAGCATCCGACTTCGACTCAGGACATGATCTTGCAGTTCATGAGTTTGAGCCTTGGGTCAGTCTCTGTGCTGACAGCTTACAGCCTGGAACCTGCTTCAATTCTGTTTCTCCCTCTCTCTGCCCATCCCCCACTCAAAATCTCCCCCTCCTCTCTCTCAAAAATAAACATTAAAAAAAATGTTTAATTAAAAATAGAAGAATATACCCAGCCTTGCTTTTAGAAGCAACCACATGAATGCCTTGTCTGTTTCTATTTTCTCATTGATCTCGCTATTTCAGATTTTGAAAAGAGATCTCCCTATTGTACAAAACATAAACGATGTCTCTTAAGCAATCCCTCACTAAAATACAGAACAAAAGGGGTACAGCACCATTAGACACGACAGCATCTATCTCTGAAGATAAGTGGCCCCTCTGCTTTGGAGAAGACATAACAGCGTGTTCAGGGGTTATGTTATCCAGACCTAGGAGGGCATCGAATGCTCCAGGAAAGAACTCACTGCCTGTGTGGGACTTTAGGCAAGGACTATGTCCTGCGTTTCCTGCTATAAAATGACAAAGTGCGATGGGGCGCCTTGGTGGCGCAGTCGGTTAAGCGTCCGACTTCAGCCAGGTCACGATCTCCTGGTCTGGGAGTTCGAGCCCCGCGTCGGGCTCTGGGCTGATGGCTCAGAGCCTGGAGCCTGTTTCCGATTCTGTGTGTCCCTCTCTCTCTGCCCCTCCCCCGTTCATGCTCTGTCTCTCTCTGTCCCAAAAATAAATAAAAACGTTGAAAAAAAATTAAAAAAAAAAATGACAAAGTGCGAGAGGTGAGGACGGAGGCCTGGCATTTCTGGAAGGTGCAGGTTGGGGATGACAGGCTGGGCTGTCACATCTGCCCGCACCCACCCCTGCATCCGACATCGGCCGGCAGTGTGCTCTCCAAGGCACTGCTGTCTGGGCCTCTCCCACCAAGCTTGCAGCCCAGTCTTACTAGCCCTCTGATCGCTGCTGTAGGCCTGGCCCTTCTGATGGCTCCTGTGGCTAATCCCAGCTCTTGCACACTTTGGAAGACCCTGCTCTGGTTTTGCATTCCCGCCCCCCTTTTCTGGACCTCTCCCCTCTGCTCCTCTGGGTCCCACAGGTTCCTCGGCAGGAGAGAGGCCCTGACTTCCTCACTCCCAGGCCCTGGGCAGCTCCCCTGACTCTCCTGGGCCCCAGTCTGCCAATTTGGGAAACCGAAGATCAAAGAAGACAACTTACTCCCCCTAAGGTCTATGAGCCCATCAGGCCACATGCCCTGTCCTCATGCAGACGCTTCTAACAGACTTCGAGTATGAGATCCAGAGGACAAAAATGACGGCCTTCCTCGTGGTGACCCTGAACGTAATTCTCTGACATGCAAATAACTACTGTATTTTCAGTAGTAACAGGACCTGATCCGAGTGTGACTCCCTTGTGTGATGGAAAAGGAGCCATGTGCCCATTGTGGCCCCCCACCTGCCACCCCAAATCCTCACTGGCTGGTGCACATCCCCGGTCCCCGCCTGTCACTGCCCTCCTACTCCATACGTGGAGCGACAGTTCAGTAAGGAAAAAATGGGAGCGACAGTCTGAATGGGACTCAGGCATGCCAGAGTTTTCTCGAAACATAAAAATTCAAAATTAATTCTGTTGCTAATGTAATTTCAGGCATGCTGTATTAATCTGGCAGCTGCAAAGCAGAAGGACAAAATCAATATAAATCTAGCTGCTAATGAACGTTCAGTTCACTTAAAAGCCATCACGCTGGCTGACTGAGAAATGTCAGAATAATGACATGTCTGCAGGTGGCTGGGCACAACGTCAGGGAAGCCTTCGGACTGCAGAAGAAAACGGGATTTGCGTTTTACCTGGGCATGCTTCCCCGTGCCAAAGACATCTGGTGCCCGTCCTAAGGCGTACCTGGGTATCTAATGCCTCATATTCAACAGAATTGCCGATATTTGCAACATCTCTAATTGGGAGGAAAGATTTTCTTTACAAAGAAGAACAAAGGGGCACCTGGGTGGCTCAGTCGGTTGAACATCCGACTTCGGCTCAGGTCATGATCTTGTGGTTCACGAGTTCGAGCCCCGCATCAAGCCCTGACAGCTCAGAGCCTGGAGTCTGCTTCGGATTCTGTGTCTCCGTCTCTCTCTCTGCCCCTCCCCCACTCACGCTCTCTCTCTCTCTCTCTCTCTCTCTCTCAAAAAAAAAAAAAAATAAGTAAACATTAACAAAAATTTAGAAAAAAAGAATTAAAGCACATGACACCTGGGTTTCTTTGACATCTACCCACCAGATGTCTCACTACCTCCTCCCCAACACACACATACATTCCTTTTCCATGTTTCTTAGGGTAAACGATGCCTGCGTGGGTCCCAAAATTACCGTTTTTCATCCTCAACTTGCCCTGTAAGGGGTGGCCTCGCACGAGTCAACACCCACAGCAGGCAAGGCCCAATGTGGCGACCCGTGTCCCCAGCCTGCTCTATTTACGCCACCTAAGTGAGCTTTGAATTGGGCCTGGTTCCCACTCTCTGGAAGGCTTGCTCCGCTGGCACCTGCTGAGCTGGACTCAGACTCGGCCCGTTTGATCTGAAGCGCCCGCCCCCACCGTGTGCCCCACTCGGCCTGATTCCACTTCCGTGGGGGTGGAGCTGGGGTCTGTGCTGTTCTCGGGGACAGCGACACCCAGCCTGGTGTGGCATCGCGTGATGAATACCGGCTGCCGCCTTGCTGCGGAGACAGAGCTGCAGAGGGCGGGGCTGGGCCCTGTCTCCTGGACTGTCCCGCACCCGCTGCCCCACCCCCCCGGCCTTACCGCCCCAGGAGGGCCGTGTGGCCCCGTTCAGGAGCCGCCATGGGATGCTGGTGACGTGTGCACACGTGACAAATTCCTGGAGCGGCACGGATCCAGCCCCTGGGCTCAGGAGCGCTGTGACATGCACCGCCCACGTACCACGCAAAGTCTGGGAGAACCCGGTGCCTTTGTTCCCACAACGTCCGCGCAGGGATTTCACAACAGTACGGGATCGTAAGACCCAAGCGAATTCATTTACAAGATAAATACCGAGCTGCGCAGGACTATAGCCACCGTGCTGAGCATGGCGGAGGCGGAACCGAATGAGCACCGGGTCCTGCTCCCAGGGACCTAACACACGGCTGCAGGAAGGGGGGCTTCTAGGGCATCAGCGCGGGGGGGCTAGAGTACCCTGGGAATTCAGGGGGGCATCTTCCGTGCCAGGCACTGGATGGGCACCGAGGGTGAAGACGTGGTTACTGCCTTCAAGGAACACCGCCTCTGGCAGAGGGAGGCGTAGGAATGAGGGCACAGACATTGCACGTGACCGAGGTCTGCTGGGCGTCGCTGCCAGCCGAGAGGGAGGCCATGCTTCTGGCTCAGGACCACAGTTCAGCCAGAGTTTGATCTTTTTTTTTTTTTTTTTTTTTTTTTTGAGAGAGAGAGAGCGAGCCACAGAATCCGAAGCAGGCTCCAGGCTCCCAGCTGTCAGCACAGAATCCGACCTGGGGCTCAAACCCCACAAGCCGTGAGATCATGACCTGAGCTGAAGTCGGACGCTTAACTGACTGAGCCACCCAGGCGCGCTGAAGTTTAAGTCAAGGAGACAAGGATGCACGTTTTGTGAGCAAAGAAGCAGACCAAAAGCCCAGCTGGGGGGCGTGGGGGCCACCCGCCTTGGCTGGAGAAGAGTCACAATGGGTGGGAACGTGGGGGACCTGGGGGGCCAGGTCCCTGGGGGCCTGGGAAGTCAGGCACTGGACCAGACATACGGGGGTAACCCAGCCATCTCGCAGACAGCCGAAACCTGAACGTCGGCACGGGGCCAGGAGCAGCCCACCTGCAAGGATGAGGAACAGGTGCAGAGCCAGCATCGTCACCTTCTGCAGAGTCGCCACGGCTTCCGGGGGTTTCCGAGGCTGCTGGAAAATCCGACACATGGCAACACTAAAGAAAACAATAGACAGTGGCCTTAACGGGTGAAAATCGGCAAGCCACGTGCATCCTTCATGCACGCGACAATAAATGGTAACTCTACGCCTGCAACACTTGGTCCAGACACACAAATAGCCGTCTACACCTCGAGGAAACACGGAGTCTCCCGCCGTAGTTCGAAGCATCCACCCTGTGGCCACTAAGCCGGATATCCGCCCTCTCCTTGTCTCCATCCATTCTCAAAGGAAGGGGGTAAAGGATCAGAGGGTGGCAAAAATGAGAAGCAGAGGAGAAGGGCAGCGGAAAGAAATCTCGCGGTTGACCGTTTACGTGTGGAGAATTCACTGCAACGGATGAATCTGTATAGACGTGAGATTCTTATCTCTAAACAAACGCCTAAGGTTGTGGGGTATGTAGCATGAGTGTGCATGTGTGTGCACGAGTGTTGGGCTTTACTGAGTCCACTTGGAGGGGTTGGAATAACACAGACCGAAACAAAGTTTTCATACGCTGCTGTGATGTGAGTCCTGACCACTGGATTCTCCTTTTCTTTTTTTGGGTTTATGTTCATTTTTTTTAGTTTATTTATTTATTTTGAGAGAGAGAGAGAGAGAGAGAGAGAGGGAGAGAGAGAATCCTAAGCAGGCTCCGAGCTCTCAGCACAGAGCCTGATGCAGGGCTCAAATTCACAAACCGTGAGATCATAACCTGAACTGAAGCAGGATGCTTAAATGACAGCCATCCAGGCTCCCCCGGTTTTTCCTCTTGTGACGCAAGTGCCTGGCTCAACCTTTAACTGCCAACACGTCCATCTACCTCCAATGTGTTTCAAAAACACACATTACCAGCCACGCCACACTGAGGCACCTTGGTTTTCGAGATCTTGGATGATTTTTCCAACTGACCGAGCTGCTTGCTTTTTCTCCTCCCATGCTTCAAATCTCTTCTGTTTTATTTTTTTATTTTTTTAAATGTGTGTTTGTTTTTGAGAGAGTGAGAGAGACAGAGCATGAGCAGGGACAGGCAGAGAGAGAGGGAGACACAGAATCCGAAGCAGGCTCCAGGCTCTGGGCCATCAGCACAGAGCCCGATGCGGGGCTCCAACTCATGAACCATGAGATAATGACCCGAGCCAAAGTCGGATGCTTAACCAACTGAGGCATCCAGGTGCCCCAAATATCTTCTGTTTTAAAATCGCCAACAGAGACTGAGCCTACAATACCCCAGGACCCCCCCCCTCAGCCCCAAATAAAGCGGAACCCCCAGCCTGCACTCTTTCCACGCATGACCTCCTTTTGTGACCCCACGTGGGCTGTGGGATTTCCGGAACTCGTAAGTCACAAACCATTACTTTTTCAGAGTCCCCTGGGCTCGCTGCTGAGGCCGTCACACAACCACAGGGCCGGTCCAGCCACAGCGGTGGTTCTCGAAGGGCTGTGCCAGCACACAGCAGCAACCCTGCTCATTTCTGCCGTCACACCGCTGACAAAGTGGGCCCAGGAATTCACATTTGCCTCTTGTTTCTTTTTTAACCCCAAATGGCTTTTGTCTCACTCTTAGATGAGCTTATACTCTTCCCACAATTCAAAGCCATCCTCCAAATCAGACACAACCGAGCAGATAAACAACATCATCTGTGAAGCACTTCTAAAAGAATTGAACAAAGTGTGCGTCCGTCTATTCCTTCCTGCCCCCTCCATCCCCCACGTGGGTGACATTAACTGATTAAGGGCACACCTGCCCAAAGAAATTCCCTGAAATTCCTTGAAAAGACTCTACTGACAAAGTGGTGACCATACAGCCGGTTCACAGCCAGTTGGTTTCCAGTTGGATAAATTCCCTCCCTGGAGAATGGGAAACGTCAGATGAAAACTGGGGTTGGTGGAGAAGAGGGCTTGCCAGGACCACCCCCAGCTCAAACGGAGACTCAGGGCAGCTTGTAAAGTCCCCTTCAGCATAGTCTGGGACCAGAGCCAACGCAAGGATGAGGCAAGGGCCTCCAAAGCCAGCACGCAAATATTGAAGCAGTGACAGGCCTTCATGCCGGGAGGCCCCTATTTCACTAACCAAGGAAACCCTTCCAAGCTCTAAAACGTGGCCATAGCAGCAGGACCAGCAGGAAACAGGTCAAGCTCTCTGGCAGGTGAGGGAGGGTTTGAGGGCACCTCCAATCTCTCCGTGAGACTAAGAGAAAGGTAGGAACAGGCAGGGACTGGGGACCATCCACACGGTTCCATCACACACAGGAAGGACGGACTGGGACAAAGCAGAGTCTCTGAGGCTGCACTACCCAGGGCACAAATCCTCCAACCTGAGGGAGCAGAAGCTTCCAGAACATAATGAGTAACAGGACGGGAGCAAGGCCCCCCTGACCTGCCTCTCAGGGATAGAGGCACTGCTTGGAAGTGGATCAACCATAGCGCTGGGATGAATCTAGAAAGGCAAGAAGCCGGGGGGCCTGGTTGGCTCAGTTGGTAGAGCATGAGACTCTTGATCTCGGGATTATAAGTTCGAGCCCCACGTTGAGTGTAGAGATTACTTAAAAGTAAAATCCTTGGGGCCCCTGGGTGGCTCAGTCCGTTGAGCATCTGACTTCAGCTCAGGTCATGATCTCACAGTTCGTGGGTTCAAGCTCCACATCGGGCTCTGTGCTGACAACTCAGAGCCTGGAGCCTGCTTCGGATGCTGTGTCTCCCTCTCTCTCTGCTCCTTCCTTGCTCATGGTCTGTCTCTTTCTCTCTCAAAAATAAATAAACGTTAAAAATTTTTTTAAATAAAAAAGCAAAATCCTGGGGGCCCCTGGGTGGCTCAGTCAGCTAAGGGTCCAACTTCAGCTCAGGTCATGATCTCATGGTTCATGAGTTTGAGCCCGGCATCGTGCTGTCGGTGTAGAACCCACTTTGGATCCTCTGTCCCCTTCTCTCTCTGCCCCTTCCCCGCTCTCACTCTCTCTCTCTCTCTCTCTTTCTCTCTCTCTCTCAAAAATAGATAAATAAATAAACATGAAAAAATAAAATAAAATCCTTAAAGAGGGAAGAAGTCAACAGCTTCTTGGCCCTTTCCAGGGATGGTTACAACTGAAAGCAAGATTTTCTGCATGGTGCGCATAGCCTTATAATCTCATTTGCTTGTCACACAGTAATGACCTTTGGCAGCCAGAGCACATGAAGAGAAAAGCTGTGTCTGTACCTAGCCTGGGACGAGTGAATGGAAGAAGAAGTTTTTACTGTTGAAAATGAAAGCATGTACTTTCACACAGCGTTTAATAAACCCAAAGCATATTTGAATGCCAAATCATGGGTCAGGTCGTGAAGACACTGGACAGACACCAGCGTGCTATCAAGTTAAGTCGAGAATCATACTTAACCTGGTTTGAGGTCATTCCTGCACAGTCCTGTTTTGTAGTTCCTGCAATGGGGCAAAAAGGAAGTGAGTCAGGCGTTTTCTTACCTTTGATCCATCAGTGGGACCTCTTGCCAGCACTCCGTCAATGCAATTAGTTCCTTCAGGTACTTCTCGAAACTTGATAGAGGTTTGAGGATGTAAGGAAAATCAGCCATCACCTCCTCGATGCTCTCTTCTTTCCCCGATGTGGTATTCTTTCCAGTGGTTGCATTAATAAAACTCTCAAAGATGGGCTGGAACAATGTTCTGGTGGAGTCTACCCACTGAGAGTTGTTCAGGGGAAATTCTTTTCTCAAGAGAGCTATTCTCCTTAACATGATCTGGACTGATTGCTCGAGTTGTTGACGAGTTACATTCGGAATCAGAGATGCGTTGGAAAACAAAGCTTCGCTCAGATCACTTGTTCCACCAGAGACCTCCCCAGCTGTCTCTATGGCTTTCAGAAGGTCATCTGGATGTTGAACCAATGTCAGCAACAGATTAAAGACAGACTTGTTATCCTTCTCTAAGTTACTCCAAAGAGCTTCCAAGGTGAGATCAATCGCCATTCTCAAGTACGTCCCTATTTCCGTGCTGTCTCGTGATAGCATTTCATCCAAAAACAGGATCACTTCCTGGGTTCTTTCCCATTTAGTACCTTGAGGGCAACAATGAGTGGGGAGTGGACGAGGGTGCAAGAAGTCTATCTGGTTGATGATACTACTTATAGGAACAAAGCAATCCAAAATTTCTTCCCATAGGTTGACAGAATCCATGCTGAGTATTTGAGTTGCGTTATTAAAAGCTACCAGAAGAAGCTCCATAGCCCCCAAATTGATTTTCACGGAAGTTAAAAATTCAGCAATTTCTTCCGAAATATCAGAAAAGTCCTTGGACTGGTTCACATGAGAGACTGTGCTAGATGACGTGTTGACAATATCAGAGTCTTGTGAAATATTAGGTGTGATGCCAGTCATCCCAAAAGCCAAGTCAAGAAACGGCGTCAACAAGTTGTTTATCTTTTCAGATAGGAAACGGTCTACATTTTTCAAAGTCGTTATTTCATTCACAGCATTTCGAACACTTTGTTGCAAAACAGAATAGAGACTGTCAAAGAATTTCACGGTGTCATTGGCACTAGAGATGAAATGGGCTTCAAAAATAGTGGCCACCTTCCTGGAAACCTTCTGGGCTAGCCTGACCAGTTCCACGGCGGAGTTCACCGAGGAGGCAAGATCTCTCATGTCGGCAATGTCCCGCACCAGCAAGGTCACGGTGTCAGTCATTTCCAACAGGGGATCCGGGGCACCACTTTCTCCACCAGCTCTTGAGAGAACACCAAGGAATCTCTTGGTCATTTCTAACGTTGTCCTGTTCCTTAGAGGGAATGAATTATTGATAAAGGAAAGCAGACCAGTGAGATTAGCAAGTATGACTTCTCGGAGTGCGGGATACACATTACGGAAGCCTCTGTGAGGAGAGTGGGTGAGCGCGTCCATGAGCCGTGCTAGCTCTGTGGAAGTTTCTCTCACAAGCTGAAGGGCTGACCTGAGATCGTGATTGAGTTGGAAGAGGTCTTCAGAACTGTTCCCGTGGCGGAGCAAGTGACTCACAACCGTAAGAAACTCCAAATTATCTTCCGACTTGTTTGTCCCCGAGGTTTCCCTTGGAAGAGCACTAAATAAATCTCTCATGAACTTCAGTCCTCGATGAATATCAAAATGAAATTGTCCATTGTCTAAAATAAACGGCCTTTGGATGAGATGATGTATAGCGTCCTTTAAACTGGAGAAAATGCTCATCAGTCTGTCGTCTTTCAAGACGGTAAGAAATTGATCCAGTGACAGAATTTCTAGAATTTTATCCTTTGGGACAAAGCTATAAATAAATGTGTTTTAATTTCATGTTCGCCGTGGGAAGATTAAAACCTAGAGTCACATTTTGGCTGTACAGGAGCATCATGGGGGAATCACACAGTCTGCAAGACAACATGCTAACACACCTTCCAGAAGGTGCCATTATTTGGCACCAAATAGTGAAAAGGGTGGAGAAATTTCACGCATAGTCCCGTCAGGATGCCTCAAACCTAGTCACTTCAAAAGGCACATACTTTGGCTTTTTAGAAAAGACAGGAAGGTGAAATCAATAAAGTGCCTCTCGCTGCAAGAGGGAACATCTTCCCGAACGTTCAAAGTCCTAGCAAATGGCTCAGATAGGTGATGGCTGTGATGCATCAGCATGGCTAGGCTGAGCGACAGCCCAAGAATCTCTTTGCCATGAGCTGTGGGTCTCCATGAGTGACACAGTGTCTTCCCTCATGACAGTGAAGGATAAAGGGAAGTGGCCAGTTTGCAGCATAAACACTAACCCAGGTGCCATTGGGAAGCGATTTTGCAGGTGCGATTAAAGCCCCTAGTGAGTAAACTCTGACTCAGTAAGACAGGATATCGTCCTGGGGGTGGGGTCTGACTTCATCGGGTGGAGGGCGTTCAGGGAGGTTGGAGGGTGTTCAGGGCGGGCATTAAACTTCCCTGACCTAGCAACCCCAAATAGCCCCTGCCTTCCAGTCACCTCCCCTCACCCTTGACTGCCTCCTGCAGACAGTAATTTCCTCCCCATGCTATTCCGCCTGCTTCTAAGCGTGCCTTCCGGACGGCCCATTCTAGTGACTTTGCACCTGCTTAGCTGGCCACTGAAAGCACAGAAGCCAATCCTTGAATTAAATCCTTGTTCTGGTTCGATTTCTGTGGCTGAGCCCTGACTGACACAGACGTCACAGAATGAATTAGAAATTCCTTCCAGCCTTCTCACTGGCAAGCTTCGAATAGAATGAAAACAAAAACAAAAACAAAACAAACAAAACAAACAAAAAGGATATATGAAAAAAATTTAACGTGACTCTCGGTTTTAAAGTTTTAGAATTTTGGGGTGCCTGGGTGGCTCAGTCGGTTGAGCATCCGATGACTCTTGATTTCAGTTTAGGTCATGATCTCTCTCAGTTAAGGGGTTTGAGCCTTGTGTCAGGCTCTGTGCTGACAGTGTGGAGCCTGCTTGGGATTCTCTTTCTTTCTCTCTCTCTCTCTCTCTCTCTCTGCCCCTCCCCTGATTGTGCACACGTTCTTTCTCTCTCTCTCCCTCTCTCTCTCTCAAAATAAATAAACTCTTTAAAAAAGCATTTAAAGTTTTAGAATTTCCTCAATTCCAAATATAAACATCACAGGAGATCAACTGGAATAAAAATATTTAAACCCCTCACTTGTGATGAGACAGTTAATACATCAATTCAATTATGACCGTGTATATGCATCTACATATATAAGAAATAGGGCTTAAGTTCCACATAAAATAGAATTTCATAACTATTTTCATAACCCAAGAATGTAAGAAAGCATAAGCAATTAATTGCCAGGGGCTAGGTTTCTATAATGTGTTTCCTACTTAGATGACAATCATCAAAATTATCTCAGCTTGAAACTTTAATAAAATGTCCTTCAAGACAAAATTCATGCCAAAGGTCACTCGTAGGTGGTAGGTACAAACACTATCACTGATGTTGACATGCTCAGGAAATAAAGCAGATTGTAACGTGTGACAACCGTATTTACTATACCAAGCAAGAGTAGACTCACCTCATCTCTGCAGCGATGTCTTTGTGGAAGACCTTCAGCAGAAGAGATAGTCTGTTCTCGGAATTTTCCTCCAGTAAAAATGAGAAGAACGTTTGCAAAAGCTGTTCCATGAAATCCACTGCACTTCTTGGAGGGAGGATTATGCCGGCACCATTTCCTGAAGGAGTCTGGTTCAAGGTGAGGTTAACGAAATTCGTTATCTGAAGGTCAGTATCACTCGAATTTGAGGCTGCCTCCAGAGAACTCCCAGCTAACTTACTGATTGAATTAATTAGGACACTTTCAAAAAGGAATTGAACGAGCGACAAATTAGTTAGCTGCTCTTGGCTTAGCAGTTGTGTCAAATGGGCAACGTCAAGGTCACCTTCCCTAGAAATGGCTTTGAGAAAACCCAAAAAGGTAGCAAAATCTTTGATCCACAGAGCTGTATCATCAGTTGCATTCTCATTGGCTGTCAGAAGAAATAACGTCTCAATCATTCTAGAGTCATCTTTGTTCGCACGTTTATGGAGCCAGTTTTTCATGCCCAATAGAAAATCTTCAATGATTTCTGATGTTTTCAGTGACAAGGACCCCAGGCTTTCAAACACACGGGCAAGTTGCAAAGTTATATTATGAACAGTCTCTGAACTAATCATTTGAATTTCTTTGTTAATTTCAGAAAGCAGGTGTCTGATAGGAAAGTCGTGGCTTAGCTCTGTCATGATTTGTTCAACCTCAAGCCACAGTTCCTCAAAGTAAGAAGAGTTATAAGTTGCTTCACTTGTTTTAGTAAACCTTGATGGTGCTTTTAAACCACTGTCCGTCACGTTAGCATCCAGAAACATCACAAATGGAGAGTCTACAGAATGGGCACCATTTTCTAGGGGCCGATCCCCAGAAGGCAATTTCATGATCCTCTCCAAATTTAAGGAAATCTTATTTTGAACAGATGCCTCTGTGCCTTCGTTAATGTTGAGGATCTTGCTTAAATTGGCTAGTGTATCAAGAATCTTTTCATCTGGTGCAGCTTTTGTAAAGCTAACACTTTTCAGTGTTGCTATGATCTGCGAAGCAACTTGCTTTAGGGGGCCGCTGGGACAAAGTTCAGAGATGCCACCGTTGCTTTGATTTCCAGAAGACGGGACAAACGGTAACACTTTATGCCAAAATTCTTGCATGGTTTTTACAAGTGAAGTTTGAACGTGGAAGACTTCGGACAGCTCTAGAAAAATGGAAGTCCAGTCCACTAGTTCATGAATGACACAGACCATCGTCCTAGAAATCTCCTCCTGTGAGCCTTCGTCCGAACATTGTAAACCTCCGTCCACGGGAGAGAGGTGGAGCAGGTCGAGTACTCTGGCCACTTTGCTATAAAAGGAAGAAGACGTGAGCTCGTGGGATCTACAGGCTTCTACCTCGGGATCTTGCCTCGATCCAGAAGTCGTGTGATTCCAGCACCAGACCACGGGAAGGCAAGTTAAAGCCTCGGAAAGAATTGCTGGTTTATCTGATATTAATTCCACCGTGTCCAAAAGAGTTTTTATCACAATAGCAAAGTCTTCCTTGGTGATATTTGAGATGCTGATGCCATGAAGGACAGTGAACTTGTAGACATCCTCGAGGATTTCTGTGATGTTTTTGTCAACTCCTCTCTGCAGGAGCTTCACAGCATGAGGAAGCACGTAGTAGGCGTCTACCACTGCGTTAACGTCATCCTTCGGGAACAGGCGTGAGAGCTTGAGCAGGTGATTGACATTCCAAGAATGTGAGCTGTCCACAAATTTTTCCAGCAAGCCAACAAGCAGGTTGGCCCCCAAACGACCAGGACCCAATCTACTGACGTTCTTAAAGAAATCGGTTAGCGCTTCACTCATTTGTACAAGTTGGTCGACCAGTAGGTCTATGTCTGGCTTCTTGAGGGTACGCAGGAGAGAAGTTACCTTCTTGAACACTTGACTATTACCTGCATCTCGTGGAATGTTGTGAAGAACTGAGGGTGTCAGGGAGTTGAACACATCCCTCATCAGTTGGATACCAAGTCCTACAGCTTTCGTGATTTTATGCGGACTCATTTGTGGTGGATGTTGGAGATCATAAGAGAAGTTGAAGGCAAGGTAACTGGCTAACTGATATAATGAATTGCCCAAGCTGTTGACATCCTTTTCTTTTAGACTGGTAGCAAATACATTGAAAAGCTTCTCGGATGTAGAAGAGGAGTCACTTTCTAGGATGTGAGTGGAGACAGCCTTCATAAGTTTCTGAACTTCCTTCCCCAGAGCTGCTAAATGCAGCCAAAGATTTTTAAATCGGCTAGGTAAGTCATCTGACATTTCTATGGGTCTTAGAACGAATCCAGTAAAACCTTTCCAGTGGGATTGAGATACAAAATCAAAGTCTCTTGTCAAGTTGTTGATAATCATCCTTACTTGGTCTGTGGAATCATTTAAAAGAGTTAATAAAATCTCTAATTTAGGTACCTTTTCCTCTTCAAAGACTTCAGTGAGTATCACATTTAGGAAATCGGTTACATTTTTCAATACAGTATTCACACAATCTGGATCTGACATGTTGAACGAACAATGAGGGTCCTTTATATTCAGCATCCCAGTAACAAGCTTCAATGTAGAGTTAATTTTGTTCTCTACATCTCTGAAACTCTTCCAAATGCCCCGAGGATAACCTTGTGAAACACTGGAGTTATACATCATGTACAGATGGTTCATGATATCTACCCATGCAACGCACCCCTTCCGTCTGCTGATTGTGTCCTCGGAGGAAAATGTGGAATTTAACATGGCCAGAATATGTAATGTCCTCTGTGAGGTATTTACATATAATAAGCCATCTTCCAAAATAAACTCGGTAACATTTTGGAAAATATTGGCACAGGACAATAAATCTTGGTCACGTGACACATTTCTAAGCAATAACATTGTTTCTCTTAGCTCGTTGATGACACTTTCAAACTTCATTCCATGATTTGTGAGGTTATTTGAAAGAAAGTGATTTAACAATTGTACATCTCTGTCGATGTATTCTGAGGTATCGCTTAACTCCATGAAAACGTCAAGCAGAGAATATAAAAACTCTCTGCTGGCATTTGTGTTTAATGGAAATGTCTTTAGCTGACTCAGGACAGTCTCCATGGTGAAAAGGGATTTCTCTACTTGGTCGGGGTTAAGTGACTTTACACTAACTAAGGCATCACCCACTACTACCCAAAGATCCCTGAGACTCAAAAACTCATCCCAATCCTGAAAGCCATCAGCTTGGGTTACATTTTTAAACAAATTCAGTATGAGTCTGGCGGGGTGGTGGGTAGGAAACATTCGTTGGCAGCTTTTAGAAACTTTCACATCACCTTCCAATTCATCCAGAAGCTGAGTGAGGCCATCATGAAGAGGAGTGAAAATATTCACGCCAAACTTGAATATCTGAGATATGCTTCCCCAGATATCAGTCCACATTTGAAGCCACGAGACGGTGCAGCGAACAGCCATTAACTCATTGAACACACCGCCATTCGTGGACAGGTTTGAAAGAATTTGTGCCCACGGAAGAATAAATGAAGACCCTCTGTCTGTTGAATAATTCACGGAAGAAACGTTTTTACTATCCAAAGCAAAGCATTCATTACCCAAAAGGGCTTCTACTGATCCGTTGAAGAACTGGCTCATGTACTGAAAGAAAGAAATACGGAAATCCTCGTTGGCCACGAGCAGCTGTTTGAGACCTGTCAACGTAGCATGAATCACTTCCAATTCGGGGCCCTGTGTGGACACCAGGGATTGGGCCTGAAGTTCCAAGTAGTTAAAAAATGAAAGCAACTGCTGACAATAAGATCCCTCCGAAATTCCCTCGAGCACCCCTGTTGTCTCATATAAAAATGCAAATGCTTCACTGATGTTCTGGAAATGAAATTGCTTTATGATATCCAAAATGTGTTTTGAGATTTGTGCAAGGGAGGGTAGCAAAGAGTCTGTGCCCTGAATGCTCAAGAATTCAGACATGGATTGGAACCAGGAAGAATAAATCTGCAGAAGCAAAGCTGAATCTTTGTCCTGGAAGACGCTGAGATAGAGCTGAGTCAAGATTTTAGCAACTTCTCGTTTTTCGGGTTCAGGAAGGGCTGATAAACGCTCAGACAGGTTCCGTAAAGTGCAGACTACATCCAGAGCCTCTGAGACTTGGCCCTGCCTCAGAAATCCGAATTCATAGAGGCTGCTTAGGACCGTTTCACATAAATGTACAAAGTCCATTTTCACAGATGGCGATGGAGGCCAATCTGAATGGAACAACTGAGAAAAGTTAAAGCTTTTGATAAGAACCCTCTCGTCTTCTGGAACAGAAAAGTTAAGACCTGTAGTCAAGGTCTCCAGTGTGTCTCTTTCTCCTTTTGAAATGCCATCCGTCCACAACTCCAGGAGCTTGGGATTCATTTCAGAAAGTACTAATTCCATAAATCTCAAAATATCATTTGATTCCTTCTCTGTCCAGAGACGTTCAAGAGCTTGTGCTCTTGAGATCACTGCTTTGCTAAGTTCCAGAAGTTTCTGAGTATCAAGAGCAGATGGGTCTCTCTCTAAACTTCTTGAATGATTTACCCACAAATGGCTTGTGTTCAGAAGAGTCTCGGTGGGAGATGGGTGGTCACGGGATTTGGGAACCCGGGACGAGTCGAAAGGATTAGGCAATAATTTCTCCAGAAATCCCACCAGCGATAAAAAAAAGTGCATTTGCTCGTCCTCCAGGGAATGCAATCTCTTTTCCATCAGGAGAAGTTCCTTGGAGGAATTCAAGATCCTAAAAGATTAGCAGAATTGTTTTAGTATCCAAAAATAAATTAATAAATAAATTCAAGACAAATCCAATTATTCAACTTTTCAGGGTAATACTCAGACTTATTTAGAGTAAAACATAAATGAAGGATTTACCACACAATGTAGGGAATTAAATTAATGTGAGCGCTGGAAGTGTTTTACAAATCCAAAATGCACATACATGTGTTTAGCTTAAAATCTGCTTCCTGCACCAACAACAATGGATTTTAAGTTACTTTAGTCCACGATTTCACATGTAGGATTGTTCAAGGTAAGTTTGCTGTGTATGCTGGAAAAATCTCGGGTTTTGATTCCTAACTGTGTCTCACAATGTCTTGGCTGTAGGCGGAGTCCAAATGGCAGAATGTGTCAGAAACCTCCCCCTATGATTTATGGACGGACGACTGTTGGAATTGCCTGTTCCAAAAGCAATTCCTGTGTTCATTAAACAATGCTGGCACTTCCCACTATTAGAAACTCATTAATTTAGATAGTGTACTTTCTCTCCAGGGGTTAACTTGTAAAATGCAAGGAGTTCTCAAAGGAGCAACTCAGGGGTTATGACAAAGTCCACACTCGCAAGAGAAATCCACACTTGGAGGGGAGACTGGGTGGCTCAGTTGGTTAAGCGTGTGACTTCAGCTCAGGTCATGATCTCGTGGTCCATGAGTTCGAGCCCCACGTCAGGCTCTATGCTGATGGATCCTGGAGACTGCTTTGGATTCTGTGTCTCCCTCTCTCTCTCTCTGCTCCTTCCCCACTCATGCTGCCTCTCTCTCTCAAAAATTAATAAACATTGAAATAAAAGTCAAGGGTACCTGGGTGGCTCAGTAGATTAAGTGTCCAACTTCGGCTTAGGTCATGATCTTACAGTTCCTGAGTTCTAGCCCTGCGTCAGGCTCTGTGCTGACAGCTCAGAGCCTGGAGCCTGCTTCGGATTCTGTGTCTCCCTCTCTTTCTGCCCATCCCCCCTCTCATACTCTGTCTCTCCCTCAAAAGTAAATAAACATTAAATATTTTTTACGTAAATAAATGAATGAATAAACGTTAAAAATGTTTTTCAATAAATATAAATAAATAAATAGAAGTCCTCACTTGGGAAATGTACTAACTTCCATTAACTCAGGAGCTACCTGTCCACTTTATATATATTTATATTATTTATATTTATATCTGTATCTATATTTATATATCTATCCAAATTTATATTTATAAATATATTTATATAAATATTTATTTATATTTATATCTATATCTGTATTATATTCGTATTTATATTTATTACAATATATAATATATTATAATAAATATTTACTATAATATATATTATTTATATATTATACAAATTATATATATTTATATTATATATATTAAATATATATTATATATTTATATATTTATTTACATATATATCATAAAATTTATATAATTTATATATTATATATAATTTATATATATTTTATATATTGTACATAATTTATATATAATTTATGTGTATTTATATATTATATAATTTATATATAATTTATATATATTTATATATATAACTTATACATATTTATATATTATATATAATTTATATATTTTTAATATATTATATATAATTTATATATATTATATATATTTTTACATTTAATATATAATCTATTTATATATACTTATTATTATATATTATATGTAATATATATTATAATAGATACATATAAATATAATATATAACATAAATATATAATGAATATATATACACAAATATATATTTATATATTTGTTATAAATCTATATTTATTTTTATATGATTATACGGCTGGAACAGGACATGGCCCAGGGTTTCTATTTCCAGGCCCAGTACTCTTCATACCCATCACGATTAATGTCCATCCTTATTTTTATTTCTTCACTCATTCATTAGGTCAACATCCAGTTACCTAGCATCTATCATGACAGATACTATGCCAGCTGCTCTGGGTCTACAGCTATAAAATGAAACATGCCCTCGGAGCATAGACAGACGAGGTTTACTGCTGTCCTTCTAGGGCATCTAAATATTTGAGACTTTCAGGAGAGTAAGGTATTGTAAATCCAAACTGAACAAGGGACTGACTCTCTAGGGGGTGTGTCCCGTGCTCTTTCTCCTTGGTCCACTAACCCCCGAGATTTAAAAGTTTCTTGGGGGAGCGCCTGGGTGATGCAGTCGGTTAAGCGTCCGACTTCAGCCAGGTCACGATCTTGCGGTCTGTGAGTTCAAGTCCCGCATCGGGCTCTGGGCTGATGGCTCAGAGCCTGGAGCCTGTTTCCGATTCTGTGTCTCCCTCTCTCTCTGCCCCTCCCCCGTTCATACTCTGTCTCTCTCTGTCCCAAAAATAAATAAACGTTGAAAAAAAAAATTTAAAAAAAAAAAAGTTTCTTGGGAGTGACAGTTCCTAGGTCCAGAGAGATGTTGAAGAACGGCTCTTGAATTTTGCTGTGCACCTGGAGAATTTCTTAAATCTACAGAAACCTGGTTCCTACACACAGTCAATGTCTAGCGCTTCTGGGAATTTGTATTTTTAGCAAACTCCATAGAACAGGTTCCATTCCTGAGTCTGAAAGTTATGCTCTAATGCAAAGCTTCTGTCCCATCTCTTCCCAGCACACCCATGAACAATAAAGTGTGCTTTAAACTGTACATAATATTCAGGGCACCCGGCAGATTCAGTCAGTAGAGTAGGCGACTCTTGATCTCAGGGTTGTGAGTTCAAGTCCCACATTGAGTGTAGAGCTTACTTAAAAATAATAAATAAATAGGGGCGCCTGGGTGACTTAGTTAAGCGTCTGACTTCGGCTCAGGTCTTGATCTCATAGTTTGTGAGTTCAAGCCCCACGTCGGGCTCTGTGCTGACAACTCGGAGCCTGGAGCCTGCTTCCGATTCTGTGTCTCCCTCTCTCTCTGTCCTTTCCCCACTCATGCTCTGTCTTTCTCTCTCTCAAAAATAAACATTAAAAAAAATTTTTAAGTAATAATAAATAAATAAAATGAAAGACTCATGTTTTTAAAAATTAAAGAAATAAACTATATAAAATATCCATAATTATACATAAAAATTTCTACCACAATGCATATGTCAAAGTAGCAGGATAGCATATAATCTGGTAGATTTAATTCCAAAGACCACTTCTCTCCTCAAAAGTCTCCAAAACTACCAGAATCTTAAATCACTGATGCCATGACTCAAGCAGGCAACTAGATGAGACTATTTTCCAAACATTGCACTTTTTGGGGTATCTATTATAATTCATGCTTTTCAGAGACAATTTTACTATTTTCATCTGTTTTTCTTTTCAAAATCCGTGGAAACATGAGTCATATACACTCTATGGAGCAAATGTTTATTGAACACCTAATATGAAACACTGTTCAGTAGCCAAATAAGGAGCTCACATTCTAAAGCAAAAGCATTTCCTACAACTAGATTCTGCTTGTCTTCAGGTAATAGTTACATAGAAACCTGGAAATTGGGTTCTGAAAACTTACCTGGCTACGGAAGCAGCTGGAGACTTGAGTAAGTTACTCAAAAAGTCAAAATAATTATCAGTGATGATTTCCCAGTCCATGTTTTCTTCATAACAAGGAGATTCCTCAGAGAAAGCTAAATAGAATGGCATTACATATATCGATCTCAAGTTGGAAACAACAGTCAAATCTGCCAAAGCAAAAAACACTATAGTGGTTCAGTTAATGTGTTTGAAAATATAACAAAGAAGGGTTAGAAATCCTTGTGATCTGGCTCCCACTTCTGGCCAACACCAACTATCCTTGGCCGTCAAGCAATGGAGACAGTGATCCACAGAAGACAGAAAATAAACAAGGTAAGACCCATGATTATCCTGTCTATTGCCTTCAGGAGAGCATCCAGGCCATGACACAGGAGGTGGAACTGAGCTGGAACTGTCAGGCGCCCTGAGCAGAGGGGATGAAGGTTAGAGTCCGGAAGACGGCACAGACACACAGAACAGACTCCCAGGAAAGACAGAGACATATAGATGGAGCCCCCGCTGTCTGCCTCCTTCAACTATCCAGCTGAGGACAAACCAGTGCATGCAGGTGACAAAGCACCCGGAGACCAGGGAAAGATCCACCCAAAAGGATTCCAGAAAAGTATCCAGGGATCACATGGGCCAGGAACAAATTCTCTTTCCATCAGCCGGACCGGAACAATCCACAATCTCATGAGACAATGAGTACAAGACGCACGATGAGTCTCGCCTCAGTCCTGGGGAATATTTGCAACCGCACCGAGTGTCGCTCCAGTCCTAACAAACCTTAAAAGCAAGATCTGAAAGGATCAAACTGTTTTCAAGAACATAGGAAAAACAGAATGGCAAGCAGGAAACAAGGCGAACCTCAAAATGTTTGGCATCCAATCAAAAATCACCGGGCATGCAAAGAAGCAGAAAAACGTGACCCAGACTTAGGAGAAAGAATAATCAATCAAAACTGCCCCGAAAGAGGGTGGTACTGCCCAGAAGCAGACACATAGATCAATCAAACAGAATAGAGACCTCAGAGATAAACCCATGCTTCTATGGCCAATTAATCTATAACAAAGGACACAAGAGTACACAATAACGAAAAGACAGTATCTTCCGTAAATGGGGTAGGGCACAGCAGACAGCTATATGCCAAAGAATGCACCTGCACCACTTTCTTACACCACATACAAAAATAAACTCAAACTGCACCGAAGATCTAAATGTGAGACCTGAACCCATAAAACCCTTGACAGAAAACAGAGGCAGTAAACTCTTGGACATAGGTCTGAGCAGTATTTCTTTGGATCTGTCTCCTCAGGCAAGGGCAACAAAAGCAAAAATAAACTATTGGGACTACATCAAACTAACAAGCTTTTGCACAGCAAAGGAAATCACTAACAAAACAAAGAGGCAACCTACTGAATGGGAGACGATATTTGCAAATGATATTCGCAATAGGGAGCTAATATCCAAAATATATAAAGAACTCATACGACTCAACAACAACAAAAAATCTGACTTGAAAATGGGCAGACGCCTGAGTGGATATTTAGGCTGAGTGATTTTGGCTCAGGTCATGATCTCACAGTTTGTGAGTTCAAGCCTTGTATCGGGCTCTCTGCTGTCAGCACGGAGCCCGCTTCACATACTCTGTCTCCCTCTCTCTCTGCCTCTCCCTTGATGTCGCTGTCAAAATTAAGCAAACATTAAAAAAAAAGGCAAAACTTTTCAGAATGGATAAAACCAGACCCAACTGTATGTTGCATATGAAAATGCACTTGAAATGAAAGACATAAATAAAAGTATAAGGACAGAAGAGACATACCACCCTAACACAAAGCAAAAGAAAGCACTAAAGTAGACTTCAGATGATAATATCACTGTAATTTTATATTGCTAAGGCATCAAGGAATCAAGACAGAGTAGTTCTAAATGTTCGTGGGCATTATAACAGAGCCTCAAAGCACATGAAACATCTTAGCCAAAAGGCCGAGAAGCGATACAAAGCACATGAAACAAAAACCAATATAAAGTACAAGGAGAAATCAACAAACCCACAGCGACCGTCAGAGATCCCAACACGCCCTCCGATAACTGATACGACAGGAAGACAAAACATCAGCAAGGACACGAATCTGTACAACACCATGAACCAACATGATCCAATTGACATTTAGCTAAGACACCCCAGCCAACAACGTGATACATATTCTCAAGTACATACAGAACATTTGCCATGCCAGACCATATTCTAGACCAAACAACAGAGCTCAGTAAGACTTAAAAGGATTTTAGTCATATAAACAATGTTCACTGACCAATTAAATTAGAAATCAATTAACAGACATGTATCTGGAAGATCCCAACCATTTGGAAACTAAATAACACACTTTGAAATAACTCATGGATCCAAAAAGCAATCAAAAGGTAAATGAAAAAGTATTTTAAAACTGAATAAAAATCAGAGAACCAAATGGCAGTATTTGTTGGATATGACTAAAAACGTACTCAAGGAGAAATTTATACATTAAACACCTACACTGGAAAAGTATAAAGGTCTCAAATCAATGACCTCCACTTCTGTGGTAAGAAACTAGAAAGTCAGTGAAACCTGGGGTGCCTGGGTGGCTCAGTCAGTTTAGCATCTGACTCTTGATTTCAGTTTGATTTTCATGAGATTGAGCCCCATGTCAGGCTCTGTGCTGACAGCAAGGAACCTGCTTGGGATTCTCTCTCTCTCTGCCTCTCCCCTGCTCGCTCTCTCTCTCTCTCAAAATAAATAAATAAATATTAAAAGAATAAGTTAGTTAAACCTAAAGTAAGTAGAATAAAGAAAAAAGTAAAGATCCAAGTGAAAACTAAGGAAATAGAATAAAGGAAAATATTGCAGAAAAATTAACAAAACCAAAGGCTATTTCTTTGAGATCAATAGTATTGATGACCCTCTAAAGCAAAGTGATCAAGAAAAAAAGAAAGGCACAAATTACCGAGAACAAGTATGAGAGGTGATATTACTACAGATTCGATAATATTAAGAGAATAATAAGGGGGGCACCTGATGGCTCGGTCAGAAGAAAGTGCAACTCTTGACCTCAAGGTCGGGAGTTTGAGCCCCATGTTGGGTGTAGCGATTACTTAAAAATAAAATCTTTTAAAAAAATATCTTTTAAAAGAGAATAATAATGGAATAGCAGGAAAAAAACACTATGACACTAAAGTGGACAATTTACATGGCAGAGACAAGTTCATTGGAAGACACATTCTTCCAGAGCTTACTCAGGAAGAAACCGATAACCTGAATAGTCCTATTAGGGAAATTGAATGTATAGTTTAAAAACCTTCCCACGAAAAAAACTAAAGGCCGGGATGGCTTCACTACTAAATTCTACCAAATGTTAAAGGGAGAAATAATACCAATTCTACACAAATTCCTCCAGGAAATTGGAAAGGAGAGGAAACTTCTCAACTTATTCTATGAGGCCAGGATTTCCTTGATACCAAAATAAGACAAAGACATCAAAGGAAAAGAAAACTACAGTCCAGCATCCCTCATGGAACAAATGCAAAATGTTAGACAAAATTTTAGCAAGTTGAATCCAACAACATATGAAAAGGTAAAATATGTTATCAAGGGGGGCTTACTTATCCTAGTTATGCATCTCAATGTAGCATCTCAAAAGCTTCAAAAATGTTAAATACATAGGGATAACCTGAGAAAAGATTTGAAGAGTACTACAACGAAATTACTAACAGAAAACAGGGGCGCCTAGGTGGCTCAGTCAGTTAAGCGACTGACTTTGGCTCAAGTCATGATCTCGTGGCTCGTGAGTTCAAACCCCACATCAAGCTCTGTGCTGACAGCTCAGAGCCTGGCATCTGCTTTGGATTCTGTGTCTCCCTCTCTCTCTGCCCCTCTCCTGCTCATGCTCTGCCTCTCTCTCTCTCAGAAATAAATAAACATTAAGAAATTTTAAAAGAAGAAAATAAATAAGACATAAACAAATGGAGAGATACACCGTGCTAATGAATCAGAAGACTACGTGTAGTTAAGAAGTCATTCTCCCTAAATTTATCCAGAGAGTCAACTCAATCCTGGTTTAAATTCCAACAGAATTTTGAGAAACCGAGAGGCAGATTCTAAAATTCAGATGACCTAGAATAGCTAAAACAATTTTTTCAAAGATATTATTTTTTTAATTGTTTATTTATTTATTTTGAGAGAGAGAGAGAGTGTGTGAGCAGGGGAAGGGGCGGAGAGAGAGGAGAGACAGAATCCCAAAGAGGTTCTGTGCTGTCAATGCAGAGCCCTACTCAGGGCTCGATCTCATCAACTGCAAGAGATAATGACCTGAGCCAAAATCCAGAGTTGGAGCTTAACCGGCTGAGACACCCAGGCGCCCCAAGATTTGTTTTAAGTAATCTGTATACCCCACGTAGGGCTCGAACTTACAATGCCAAGATCAAGAGTCGCACGCTCCACTAACTGAGTCAACCAGGCCTTGCTAAAACAATTTTTTTATTTTATTTTACTTCATTTTATTTTAATGTTTATTTATTTTACTGAGAGAGAGAGAGAGAGACAGAGACAGAGACAGAGTGTGAGTGGGGGAGGGGCAGAGAGCGGAAGACACAGAATCCAAAGCAGGTTCCAGGCTCCGAGCTGTCAGCACAGAGCCCGATGCGGGGCTCGAACTCACGAACCGCAAGATCATGACCTGAGCTGAAGTCAGACATTTAACCGACTGAGCCACCCAGGCACCTCTAAAACAATTTTTTAAATTTTGTTTAACATTTATTTATTTTTGAGACAGAGAGAGACAGAGCATGAACGGGGGAGGGTCAGAGAGAGAGAGAGAGAGACACAGAATCTGAAATAGGCTCCAGGCTCTGAGCTGTCAGCACAGAGCCTGACACGGGGCTCGAACTCACAGACCGCGAGATCATGACCTGAGCCGAAGTCGGACGCTTAACCGACTGAGCCACCCAGGTGCCCCTAAAACAATTTTTTAAAAGAACAAAGTAGGAAGGCTAACACTGATGCTAAGACTTACACTAAAACTATAAGAATCAGGGGCACCTGGCTTATTGTTATTATATTACACTCAACTGAGTGTAGAGATTAGAGGTTAGTTCATGTCTAAGTAGAAATTAGAGATTATTTAAATAAATGGATAACTGACGTATAGAAATAAGAGTACTTACATCAATAAAACTCAAAAATTAAAACTTCACTAATCGAGGTCGTGTGATTTTGGCATAGAGACCAACAAACACACCCCTGGAACAGAAGAGGCAGAAAAGACCCATTCATGTGAGTAATTTACTTAACAAAGGGACAGAGATAATTCAGTGGAGAAAATCTTCACAACAAATCTTTCCGAAGCAATTGGATCTCCATATGCAAAAAAATAATACTCAGTGTACACCAACATCATATACAAAAATTATCTCAGAATTCATCGTAGACCTAATTTAAAACTTGTAGTTGCTGGGGCGCCTGGGTGGCTCAGTCAATGGAGCATTCGACTTGATTTCGGCTCAGCTCATGATCCCAGGGTCGTGGGATCGAGCCCGAGTTGGGCTCTGCACTGGGTGTGGAACCTGCTTAAGATTCTCTCTCTCTTGGGGCACCTGGTTGGCTGAGTCGGTTAAGCATCCGACTCTTGATTTCGGTTCAGGTCATGATCTTACAGTTCGTGAGATCAAGCCCCGCATTGGGCTCTGCGCTGATGGCTCTGAGCCTGCTTGGGTCCTCTCTCTCCCCCTCTCTCTGTGCCACCCCTGCTCGTTCATGCGCTCTCTCTGTCTCAAAATAAACAAATCAGGGGCGCCTGGGTGGCTCAGCCGGCTAAGTGTCCGACTTCAGCTCAGGTCACGATCTCACAGTTCATGGGTTTGAGCCCCACATCGGGCTCTGTGCTGACAGCTCAGAACCTGGAGCCTGTTTCGGATTCTGTGTCTCCCTCTCTCTCTGACCCTCCCCCGATCATGCTCTATCTCTCTCTGTCTCAAAAATAAATAAACGTTAAAAAAATTTTTTTTAAATAATAAATAAACAAATCAACAAATCAACATTAAAAAAAGAAAGAAATCCTAATTTGAGGCAAGTAATTTAACCTTTCTGGCATCTATTTCACAAGCGAAATCACACAGGGAAAAGGAAGGTAGTAACAATCGTGAAAATCAGCACGGGTATGTGTGATTCATAACAGATTTTCGAAAGGGTAATGCTACCAAAAAACCAAGCCATGTCGAACAAGTTTTCTAAACAAAAGAAGAAAACATAATCCACGAGAGTCTACTCCCTGGCTGCTGTCTGTGACTCATTATAATGCTGGCACTCATTTCTGTGTGGAAGGAAAGGAATGCCTCACGCAATGGCTACAAGTCCCGTGCTAGCCATTTACACACATTATCTGATTTAGTCCTCATAAGAACCCGATAAAGCAGGCCAGATAATCCCTGTTTTCCCAAGGAGAAAACTGGTTACAATGGAAGCCCAAGTGACCTGCTCACTAAACTCTGCACCAGAAGCAATGTTTGCTACCAGCTCATCAGCCTCCAAGAGCCATCCGTCCAAGTCCGGGGCACCTGGGTGGCTCAGTCAGTTAAGCAGCCGACTTCAGCTCAGGCCACAATCTCACAGTTTGTGGGTTCCAGCCCCGTGTTGGGCTCCACGCTGACAGCTCGGAGCCTGGAGCCTGCTTTGGATTCTGTGTCTCCCTCTCTCTACCCCTTCCCCATTCATGCTCTGTCTCTCCCTGTCTCTCAAAGATGAATAAACTTAAAAACAAAAAAAAATTTTTTAAAGAATTTGACCCCTTTTCCCTCATAGTTTTCTACCTGCCAAATTCTCCACACTCTCTAAGTGCAAACAACTCACGTCCTGCCCGTTACTTGTCATCACCTGCTCTGTGCCCCAGCACCCTGAGCTGACACCCATGTCTAGACTGTCCATCTCCCCGCTAACCAAAACTCTCTTGAGACTTTCCATCTAGCCCTGGGATCCTCTGGTTAACAGTGATCCGCATCCTTGTAGCCGTTGAGCTTTACAACAGCCTAGCTCAGCAGACATCGAGCCTCTTCTGGACCACCTCCAGGGTACCTGTCCAAGGTTTTCCCTGACGACATGGAACGTTGGACACACGCATTCATCTCTATTCGTTCCCAAAGCATCCCTGAAATGGCAGCAGAGAACACAGTGAGTAATCCCGTGGATAGGAAGAGGAGAAAGAGAGCGGCAGCCGATGGGAGCGATCGGCACCAAGAAGCAGGAAAGGAAGTGGACAAGAGGCCTCAGCATTGGCGGAGAAGCAGGGGCTTCAGCTCCCGCCTGCAGAGGGAGAGGACTAGGAGAGGGGAGCGGACCTTCTTTGCGGAAAGCCCACAAGTCCCCTGCGCCGGAGGGACAAGCGTCTGCACATGATTTTGACCGGGGGGTGCAGGGCTAGGGGGACTGAGAATAGATTGGACGACACTGTGAACAAAGAGGAATGCTGACCCACGTCCCCTCCAACACCCCGCCAGGCCACTTGTCTAGAACAAGACAGCAAACCAAGAAAGAGAAAACATGAGACGCAGGTAGCAGGGTTCCAACACAGAAAAGCAAAGGGATAAAGGCAAAGGAATTCCCAGGAAGGGATGCCCAGTCCTTGAGGACCACCAAACTACAAAGACCAAATGCAAAGACCAAAGAGGGTGAAGCCAAAAGGACCAAAAAAGAGGACATGTATGGACCAGCTCATATTTTTGACCATATTGCTATTATTTGACAGGTTTCGAAAACTTGGGCTGAATGCTCAAGAGGTAAAACCTCGCAGATGGAAAGGACGAGACAATCATCAACTCAGGAAAGACAAAATGGCGTACAAGAAAGCGTACGTATTCACGATTTGCCACACGGTTGAGACACGAGCACTATTCACGTGGAACTAGCTCCCTAAACCCTTCGTGTTGAATTAGCCAGAATGTGATAAAACCACATTGGTAAGATGGGGAAATAAACCCATATGGAAAAGAGGGACACATAGAAGGAGTAGCCAGCCCCCATCTGGCTCCGTCGGTAGAATATGCAACTCTTGATCTCGAGGTTGTGAGTTCGAGCCCCACGTTGGGCGTAGAGATTATTTAAAAAATGAAGTCTTTAAAAAAAGAAAAAAGAAGGAGTAGTCCTCACCTTCCATGTGGGAAGTCAACAAACAGTAACTCACTATTTAAAAAATCAAGCATTTATAGGTCAGGCACGGTATTTAGAAAGACACAGATCAAAATGCCGAGCTGAATGAGGTTGCCTCACTGGAATGCGAGAGGGTTGAAAAGAGGACCTCTGTCTTCATTGTGTCCCATACTTGACCTTTTAACCTTATTCTAAGTATTAATTTGATACAACTAAAAATTAAATTAGAAAAAAATCTCCTCCTCCTCGAAAGGTGGATTCTGAACTCACACTCCTGAATGGATTGCTTCTGCCTTGTGGAAGCACTTTCTCCTACGGCGCCTGATGCAAAAGAGCGCACTCCCGGCACACCAGGGAACACACACTTTAATGTTTATTCTTCAGTGTGCTTCACATGCAACACACTTCACACACTCTGCTAAGAAGTCACTTGCTAAGTCCTCATATGATTATGCCCACCTATGGGTGACGAAGCTGAAATTCCCAACCTGATGGCCAGTCGGTGGCAGAGCCAAGGCATGAAACTAACCAGGTTGCCTCCAACATCCAAGTCCTTTACCAGCTCACTCTTCACCCCCCAAGTGCTTGCCAGGACTCAACCACAAGCCACAGGCGGAAGCCTTGCTCTGTCACCCACGGGCTGGGGACACGCACACCAGCCTTGAACAAGAACAGGAATGGGCAGTTCTGCAGATGGCAGGGCCAGACTGTATTAGCCCAACCTTTCCACTAGAAACATCTAGAAAAGATAGATCATGTATTTTAAAGATTTTTAAAGTCGTTGAAGGCATCACACAACTTTCAAGGCCATGAGTATTTGTGGGGCCCGGATCCAAAGGGCAGGTAAAATGAAGCCCCCTAAAGCCACTTCTCCATCAAAGGCCACAGCTCCTTCCAAAAACAAAGGCAAGGGCTAAGGAGCTGAGAAGTGAACGAGACTTTCCAAAGTCTCACAAAACAAGGAGAGAAATTGGAATTCAGGGCCAGGAAGGAAACAATGTCTTTGGTCAACACCACAGCGTCATGTTGGGAACTCAAAGGTCTACATTCTAGCAGTAAGAACAGACGACAAACAGGTGAGATCTCACAGACACTGACACCAGGCTTCAAAAAAAATGAGGCAACTTCCAGCTGAATTAAGGTGAAATGCCCCCCACCCTAACTGCCTGTTAAAATAAACAACCAACCAAACAAAAAGCCTATCTGAAGGATGGAAAACATCCAGAGTATCAAATTATCTCCATAACTTTTAATACATAATGTCTGGAATAGAGTCAAAACCAAGCACATAGGGGCACCTGGGGGGCTCAGTGGACTTCAGCCCAGGTCATGATCTCACAGTTCTTGAGTTTGAGCCCCACATCAGGCTTTCTGCTGTCAGCACAGAGACTGCTTTGGATCCTCTGTCCGGCCCCCTCTCTGCCCCTTGCTCACTCACTCTCTTTCTCTCAAAAATAAACATTGAAAAATAAGTACATAAAAAACATAAGAAGTGATACAAAGAAGAAATTCACACAATAGAAATAGATACTCAAGAGATCCAATTATTGGAGTTATCAGGCATGTTTTTTAATAAAACTTATAAAAATATCAAATTGAAACTCTAGAACTTGTTGCAATAACTGAAATTGAGAAGTCAATGACTAAGCTTAATGGTAGATGAAATGCATTCTTAAGAAAGGATCAGTGAACTAGAAAATAAGTCAGAGAGAACTGTCCAGACTATACCATAAAGGAAAAAAAGGACAGAAAAAAAGACACAGAAAAAAAAGTAGAGAGAGAGAGAGATCCCTTTTGCCATTTCTTCTTCTTCTTTTCTTTTTTTTTTTTTTACTTTTTTTTAATGTTAATTTATTTCGGGGAAGGAGGGGACAAAGAGAGAGAGAGAGACAGAATCTGAAGCAAGCTCCAGGCTCCAAGCTGTCAGCACAGAGCCTGACGTGGCCACTTCTATTCAACATAGTACTGGAAGTCCTAGCCATAGCAATTAGGCAAGAAAAAGAAATAGAAAATATTCAAATAGGAAAAGAAGTAAAATATCCTTGTTCGCAGATGACATTATCTTATACATAGAAAATTCTAAATATTCCACCCATCCACCCAAAAAACATGTAGAAATAATAAACAAACTCAGCAAACCTGTAGGATTCATAATCAACATGCAAAGATCAGTTGCATTTTTAAACACTAACAATGAATAATATGGAAAGGAAATTAAAAGTCCCTTTGTTGGCTCAGTCAGTAGAGAATGAGACTCTTGATTGTGGGGTTATGAGTTCGAGCCCAACATTAGGTATAGGGATTACTTAAAAATAAAGCCTTTAATGGCACCTGAGTGGCTCAATCAGTTAAGCACCTGACTCTTGACTTTGGCTCAAGTCATAATCTCATGGTTTGTGAGATCTAGCCCCACATCGGGCTCTGCACTGACAGCATGGAGCCAGCTTGGGATTCTCTCTCTCTCTCTCTCTCTCTCTCTCTCTCTCTGTCCCTGCCCCACGCATTCTCTCTCTCTCTCTGTCAAAATAAATAAATAAACTTTAAATAAAATTAAAAATAGGGGCACCTGGGTGGAGCAGTCGGTTGGGCATCCGACTTCAGCCAGGTCACGATCTCGCGGTCCGTGAGTTAGAGCCCCGCGTCGGCTCTGGGCTGATGGCTCAGAGCCTGGAGCCTGTTTCCGATTCTGTGTCTCCCTCTCTCTCTGCCCCTCCCCCGTTCATGCTCTGTCTCTCTCTGTCCCAAAAATAAATAAATGTTGAAAAAAATTAATTAAAATTAAAAATAAATAAGTAAACAAAGCATTTTTAAAAAATGAAAGGAAATTAAGAAAACAGGCCCATTAACAATAACATCAAAAATAATAAAATACTTAGGAGTAAATTAACCCCAGTGACATCCCAGCCGAGAATTCAGACTACAGCAAATACTAACATTAATACCAATACAAATGATGTATATTTTTTCAAATGTATTTATGTATTTGAGAGAGAGAGAGAGTGAGTGGGGAGAGAGGCAGAGAGAGAGAGAGAGAGAGAGAGAGAGAGAGAGAGAATCTTCTTTTTACATTTTTGTTATTTATTTTTGAGAGAGAGAGACAAAGTTCGAGCAGAAGAGGGGCTGAGAGGGAGGGAGACACAGAATCTGAAGCAGGCTCCAGGCTCTGAGCTATCAGCACAGAGCCCAATTTGGGGCTCAAACTCGTGAACCATGAGATCATGACCTGAGCTGAAGTTGGACACTTAACCAACTGAGCCACCCAGGTGCCCCAGAGTGAGAGAGAATCTTAAGCAGCCTCCAAGTTCAGCACAGAGCCCGATGTGGGGCTTGATCCCACGACCCTGGTACCTGAGATCATGATCAAGAGTCAGATGCTCAACCAACTGAGCCACCCAGATGCCCCAATAATGTACATATATTTTTTTCAATGATGTATATTTTTTAAGGCAAAGACAATGCTAGAGAAAAAAAGGAAGTATCATTCCCTAATGTTAAAAGAGCCCATCTGATAAGAGTATATGTCAGTTCCAAACTTTTTGTACCTAATGATGTAACTTAAATGACATAAAGCAAAACTAACAATGCTAAAAGGAAAAGAGACAAATTTATCACCTCTGTGGGAAATTTTACCTCCTTTTTATCAGCAACTGATAAAACAGGCAGATAATAGGTAAGCCACAGAAGATTAACAAATTTGACCTAATTAATACCTATAACTACTACACCCAACAATGACAGAATTGACATTCTTTCGAAAAGCACATACATTTAGCAAAATCACCTGAGCCATAAAGCATATCTCAACAAATTCCCAAGACTAAAACATTGAGTATGTTCTTTCATTAAATTAAGCTAGAAATTCAGAGGGTTTTTTTTTTGAAGTAACTCGAAATGTCCCCAAACGGGGCATGTTAGTGGAAATTAAGCAAAACACTGAAATCATAATAAATTTCGAACTGATTGATAATAAAACTATGACATATTAGCTGTGTGGAATATATTAGAGCTTTGCACAGAAGAAACTTTATAGCCTTAAAAGCAGTTATTAGAAAAGAAGAAAACCTGAAAATCAAGAAGCTAGCAAAAGAACATCAAACTAAATTTGGTAGAAAGAAGGAAATAATAAAGATAAAGCGGGACATTCACGACATAGGAAATGAATCAGGAAAGTCCATGAAACAGGAACAGAGAATCCACAAAACTCTGTTGTTTGAGAAGCTGTGTTTCTGAAATGGAACACGCCTTCAGGCAGCACGACCCCCCACCATTGAGGATTGTCCAGACAGAAGTGAAGCCCACAGGGCCAGAATAAGACTTCCTACAACTGTGTCCTGCCTTTGACACCTGGAGTTCGGTGATAAAATCCTGAGCCTCGATATTCCCATCTGAAAATGAAGTCAAAATGGAACCCAACTCAACGGTTCACATGAGGGTTGGATGAAACAATTCATACGAAACACAACAGAGGTTGGTGATTCTCAACACTATTGAGACTTCCGGACCCAGGCTTCCCAATGATACTGAATATCACTCTTGTAGCCTGTTTCTGGAAATGATCTGGAGCAGGCAATAAAAAGGAGGGCAAAGTAACGGCGTGAAAGTTACGGCACAGGATGAACATCCACCTGACCGAGGAGGCTCAGCCATCAGCCCAGCCAGGCCGCACCAAGTACAGAGCTCAGTGCGCCCTGCAGCACATCAGAGACCCGACATGCGGCCAGCAGGTTTGATGCCAACACCCACAGAGAGGGGGTTCTCTGCCAGCCTCTAAAAGCGGCAGTTTGAATACGGAGATTCCTCAAAAACTTAGAAAATAGACCTACCCTACGATCCAGCAATTGCGCTACTAGGTATTTACCCCAAAGATACAAAAATACAGAAATCAAGGGGCACGTGCACCCCGATGTTTAGAACAGCATTATTGGGGCGCCTGGGTGGCTCAGTTGGTTAAGTGTCCAACTCTTAATTTCAGCTCAGATCATGATCTCACGGTTCGTGGGAGGAGGCTGACAGTGCAGAGCATGCTTGGGATTCTCTCTCATGCTGTTTCTCTGCGTCTCCAACATTTGTGTGCATGCGTGCTCTCTCTCTCTCAAAATAAATAAAATGAACTTAAATAGAAAAGATTCATAGCAGCACTATCAACAATAGCCAAATGATGGACTAAGCCCAAATGTCCGTGGACTGATGAATGGATAAAGATGTGGTTTACATATATTCAATGGAATATTACTCAGCCATCAAGAAGAATGAAATCCTGCCATTTGCAAGGACATGGATGGAGCTAGAGTTTAATGCTAAGCCAAATACATCATCGGAGAAAGACAATTACCATACGATTTCATGCATTATGTGGAACTTAAGAAACAAAACAACAAGCATGGGGAGAGAGAGAGAGACCAAGAAATAGACTCGTAACTGCAGAGAACAAACAGATGGTCACCAAAGGGGAGGAGGGCCGGGGGATGGGGGAAACAGGAGATGGGGATGGGGGAGGGCACGCGTGATGAGCACCGGGTGACGTATGCAGGTGTTGAATCACTACATTGCACACGTGAAATTAACGTTACACTGCATGTTAACCAAATGGAATTTAAATAAAAGCAAAAAAAAAAAAAAAGCAGCCATCTGAGGAGGGAGTAAGGAAAGATTAAGTGGACATGGCCACAGGAAAGGAACAGGATACTCCCCTCCCCACCCCAAGTGGAAGCAGCAGGGGTCCCGAGGGGAGACTGGAGTGCACATGACACACGGACGACCAGGGCAAGCCGGTCCCCAAAGACGGCCAGACACAGACCGCCAGCTCCCGACCAGGAAGAGTCAGAAACACCAGCCCCACCCTGGTGGCGTCTTCTCAGTCACTCTCAGGGACAAGAGAATGACTTCCTGGGGGGGGGGGGGTGCAGCCGCAAATTCGTAAAATCCATATTCGAGGGGATTTTTGGTGTTGAGGACGGTGCGGGAAGAGGGGAGCTGGCTGGACGGGGGGTGCTCTCCCCAGTGTGCAGGGTGAGTGACAGGGCCCCACGGGCGGTACATCTGCACTCCTCAGGGACCATCACACCTGGTCTGCACACACACATGTTCCTCAGCTGAACCGGGACAGTTCTGAGAGGAAAACCGGTCACCAGCGGAAACTTCTGGCATAACCAGTCACGCCAGGACCCCTGGTCTCACCATAACGGACGGCAGAGGCTCAAATGTGGCCATCACAATGGCAAATTGTACCTGGCCAGCCTCTGCGTTTAGGTCCCCTTTGTTAAATAGGGGTGTCCCTTAGGATCACCATTGCTCAAGGGCGCTCCAACGGGCCTGCAGGGAGCACCACGGACTCACCAGATAGACCGTTCTGGACACTTTCTGGCACATTCACGTAACGAACCAGTTCACAGGTCTTCCTGATAAACCCCTCAAAGGCTTTCCAGTAGGATGTTTCTTCCAGGGACAACTGCACCTGCTCCAGACTATGAAACACCCTGCGACCAAAAAGAATCCAGAGAAGGCTGACATGTGATCACTGTTTTCCAGAAGACAGATCATTATAAATTCATCCAAACGCAAATGTACACAAGTGCCCGGCGGTCCACTCATGTCAGAAATTAGAACCTTTGCAATAGTTTTTTTTTTTTAATGTTTATTTATTTTTGAGAGAGAGAGAGAGAACAGGGAAGGGGCAGAGAGAGAAGGAGACACAGATTCCAAAGCAGGCTCCACGCTCTGAGCTGTCAGCCCAGAGCCCCATGTGGGGCTAGAACCCATGAACCGCGAGACCATGACCTGAGCCGAAGTTGGACGCTCAACCGACTGTGCGACCTAGGCTCCCCAATGGTTTTGTTTGGTTTTTTTTTGCAATAGTTTTCTTGATAGGTATTTTATTGCTTATGAATTGCCCCACCCTGATTTGAAAAACGAAGGAAGGGGCACATGGGTGGCTCAGTCAGTTAAGTGTCTGACTCTACATTTTGACTCAGGTCATGATCTCACGGTTCGTAAGATCAAGACCACTTTGCACTCTGCAAGATCAAGACCCTGCTTGGGACTCTCTCCCTCTCTCTCTGCCCCTCCCCTGCTTGCACTCTCTCTCTCTCTTAAAATACATAAATAAACTTAAAAAAAATGGAAAATCTTTCACAGCAATACAGGAAATGTAAGACACAGCAAATCAAAAGAAAAACAAAAAGACATATGACATCCTCTGGGAGGCTAAGAATCTCATGGAAGATTAAGCCAATGGCAAAACATTAAAAGAACTGTTTGATATTTTGTATTTTTAAATGCTTTCCAAAAGTACCAAAGAGGTTAATACTTCTTTAGATAAAAACAAAAAATTAGGGGCATCTGGATGGCTCAGTCGGTTAAGTGTCTGACTTCAGCTCAGGTCATGATCTCAGGTGCTTGGGTTGGAGCCCCGTGTCAGGCCCTGTGCTGACAGCTCAGAGCCTGGAACCTGCTTCGGATTCTGTGTCTCCCTCTCTCTCTCTGCCCTTCCCCTGCTCACACTCTGCATCTCTCACTTTGAAAAATGAATAAATGTTAAAAAAAAAAAAATTAAAAGGGGCGCTTGGGTGGCTCAGTCGGTTCAGCACCTAACTAAGCTCAGGTCGTGATCTCATGGTCCGTGAGTTCGAGCCCCGTGTCGAGCTCTGTGCTGACTGCTCGGAGCCTGGAGCCTGCTTCGGATTCTGTGTCTCCCTCTCTCTCTGCCCCTCCCCCACTCAAGCTTGGTCTCTTTCTCTCTCAAGAATAAATAATAAACATTTAAACAAAATGTTCCCCTATTCATAGAAGTAGAACACACCACACTGATCCATCACTTCAGAGAAGCAGGGGTGGGAACCACGTGGTTTCCAACTGTTCGCAAGTTTCCCATCTCACACAAACTTACGCTGCGGCGAGAAGCTGGTCCTCACAGTCACCGGCAAGGTCACTGTTCCCAGGTGAGCCGGCAGCTCCCAGCACCCGGAAGAGCCGCGTGCAGGACAGGCCCATGTCCGCCAGTTGTGTCTCCACTTCCTGCCAGCCCAGAAACCCTCCGGGTACCGAATCTGGTGTATCTGTGAGCCCAGCGATGAGTTCTTGCAAAAGGCGATCCTTCACAGGAAAAGAGAATGTTTGTGATACACCAGTAAGGCCAGTGCGGGCACCAGCGAGGCAGCCCACGCCCAATCTCACTTACCAAGGGTTCCTTTGTTGTTGTTGTTAATGTTTATTTATTTTTGAGAGAGAAGCAGAGACAGAGAGGGGCAGAGAGAGAGGGAGACACAGAATCCGAAGCAAGCTCCAGGCTCTGAGCCATCAGCACAGAGCCCGGCGCAGGGCTCGAACCCATGAACCACAAGATCATGACCTGAGCCAAAGTCGGACGCTTCACCAACTGAGCTGCCCAGGCGCACCAGCAAGGGTTCTCTTGACTGTGAGTCCAAGACCTTGCCCTGCAGGTGTCTGATAACCTAAGCGACCGTCCTAGACTTGAGTCTTGACTCGTGTCCAACCAAAGAGACCCCAAAATCAAGGTTCATCCAGGAATCGAGCAGAAGGGACCCACGTGTTAGCTAGTCCCCTGTGGCCCCTACTGGACCGGCCTCCTGTCACTCTGCTCCACAACTAAGAGAAGCTGAGCGTTGGCTCCCATTAACCAACAAAATGCACAAGGGCATGTGTGCATTCCAGCCCTACCCTTGCCTTGGAGCGGCACCGCAGGAAAACAATGAACCAGGTAATCCTGACACCAAAAGGCAAAGGGTGTCATAAGTTTTTGTGCCCAGTGAGAACAACGTGGATTGCAGGTGACATAATCAGCTTTACGAACAAAGGGCCCCCCAACCTGCAGCTGTCTGGAGTGCTCGGCAAAGGGCAGGAACTCGGGAAGAGCACCTTAGCTCCAAGCTGATGATGATGCCCAAGGACCCTCCTCTGCCCGATCTCCACATTTGCAGCCAGGGACGGAGCAGGACAGGGAGCCCGGAACCCAGTGAAGCAGAGCATCACGGTCTGAAAGTTCAGGGTGCTCTTGGGGAAACCCGCCTACTATCGAGGAGATTTGGGCTGGACGGATGGCACACAACACCTAGTGTGGCCAGACAGCAGGGACGGAACACAGGGGTGGCCGGGATCCGGGATGTAGGATCTAACCTATAAAATAAACCCATTGGATGGGGCACCTGGGTGGCTCAGTCAGTTAAGCATCTGAATTCAGCTCAGGTCATGATCTCGTGGTTCTTGGGTTCAAGCCCCACGTCGGACTCTGTGCTGACAGCTCGGAGCCTGGAGCCTGCTTTGGATTCTGTGTCTCCCTCTCTCTCTGCCCCTCCCTCACTCATGCCCTGTGTCTGTCTCTCTCCGAAATAAATAAACATTTTAAAAACAATTTTTTTAATAAAATAAGCCCATTGGTATCCATGGACAAGATCAGACCATGGCTACTTACAGCGTCCTCTGCTGACCTCAGTAGCTTGTTTAAGACGCCGCTCTTGTTGAAGGAGTCCTGGGGACACGTCAGCCCCCCAAGGCCCTCCCAGACGCCAGGACACAGGAAAGCCTCCTTCCCAGACAAGCTGGCGTTTAGGCACCTGTCAGCGGTATCCTTCATCAAGAGCTGAAAGGTAAACAAGAGAGGGAGGAGGGACACTTAGAAAAGCTTACACTCTCCCTCAAAGGGCTGGGGAAGCACAACCAGTAATCTATAGCAATTGGGGCTCCTGGCTGGGTCAGTCAGAGGAGTACATGACTCCTGATCTCGGGGTTGTGAGTTCAAGCCCCACAGTGGGTATAGAGATTACTTAAAAAATAAAGTCTTTAGGAGCATCTGGGGGGCTCAGTTGGTTGAGCATCCACCGTGGCTCAGGTCATGATCTCAGGGTCCATGAGTTCTAGCCCTGTGTCGGGCTCTGTGCTGACAGTGTGGAGTCTGCTTGGGATTCTCTCTCTCCCTCTTTCTCTTCCCGTCTCCCACCTGTGCTCTCTCTCTCTCTTGTTCTCTTTTTCTCAAAAATAAACATTTAAAAAACAAATAAATTCATAAAGTCTTAAAAAAAAAAAAAAGAGGTGCACCTGGGTGGCTCAGTCAGTTAAGTATCCAACTCTTGATTTCAGCTCAGGTCATGATCTCACGGTTCATGAGTTCGAGCCCCACATCAGGCTCTGTGCTGACAGTGTGGAGTCTGCTTGGGATTCTCTCTCTCCCTCCCTCTCTCTGCCCCTCCCCTGCTCACTCTCCTCTCTCTCTCTCAAAACAGATAAAAATTTTAAATCTTAAAAACTTACAAATTTAAATTAAAATTTAAAAAACTCTGTAGCCGTCAACATATCAAAATAAAACAAAGTTCTTTGAAACCTTGCCCATTTTGCTAGCACAGCTCACAGCAGGGGCACAGCTGCAGTCTGCAGGATGTTCTTGAATGGTTTACCAAAACTGTCCATTTATAAGCCTGCCGGTGCCCTGCTGTACCTGCTTCAGCTCCCAAAAGAACTCGCCCTTTTCCAACTTCGGGTGTTCGGGTCCGCCCAGTTTGGAGCTGTTGGCTGATCTCTCCAGGCACACGAGGACTTCTGTAAGGTCGACAAATTGATGTATCAGCACTCCCCTAAAACGGGCTTCTCTAAGCCTGGTGTCTACACGGGGCCGTGAATAACACACTGACTTCTGCAAACACGCATTTCAGCAAACCACACACATTCCTAGACATTTTAGTATCTCCCCCGGGGGAGGAAAACCGAGAAAAATGTATTGCAATATCATTTCATGCTTCCCGAAAGTGCCTGAGGACAACGTCACGGTTATAGGGGGGTTTACTACAGAAGCAACATCTGTCCTCATTTCTTTGTCCACCAAGACGCCTCCAGTCCACCTGGTGTCACTTTGGACAACACCACTGGTCAGCAGAAGCTCAAAGAAGGGCTTTCTGGGGAGGACAGGAAGGTGTTCCCTCTGCCCAACGCCAAGGAGCAAGAGCGGGGCCAGAACAGCAATCACGCACACGTGCACTCTGGTGCATTTCCAGCCTGAGCACCACAACAGCGGACGAGGGCGTGAGTGGTGCTAGGAAATTTCCAGAAGGACGCAGAGCTCACTGCCGCATTTCCAGCACCCCAGATGCACCAACACTGGGGCCCCTTCCCTCCCAGCTCCGCAAAGGCGTCGGGCGAGGTCAAGTCTGCTTTTCTGCCAATGTCATGCAGGCTCCCAGCAGGAAGGTGACAGATGACCCCACGCCAGTTTACCTTGGACAAAACGTAAACGCTGGGCTATCGCGTTCCTGAGAGCCCCGTACAGCGGAAGCAATCTTGTCCGAGCCGGCCACGGGGGCAGGTTTCGAAGAACATTCTCCAACTTCTGTAGATACAGTAATCTGGGGGCAAAAATTAAAAAAAAAAAAAAAAAGATGAAGATGGGCACAGGGTGCCAGCCGGGGACATAAAGTTCCACTCACGGGAAGATATCCCCCTGCTTTGGGAGCCGTCTTCACAGACCAAAACCCCGGCTTCACTGCAGGTGCACACAGCAGGCTTTCGACGGGCTGAGTCGTGGGACAGAATGTGGATTAAACATTCTCTTTACCCCCAAACAGGAAAGTTCACTCCTACCTAGTTGCACGCGGCAGAGGCCGGAGGTGGAATAAAGCCGCAGGTGAGATTTAAGAGCATTTGCCTGGGGGCACATGGCAGTCGGTGAAGCATCCAGGTGAAGCGTCCAACTTCGGCTCAGGTCATGATCTCAGCAGATAGAGCCCGCATGGGGGCCTGCGCTGACAGTGTGGAGCCTCCTTGAGATTCTCTCTCTCCCTCTCTCTCCGCCCCTCCCCCCCACTCACACAGTTCGTGAGTTCGAGGTCTCGGCTGTCGGCGCGGAGCCTGCTTCGGATCCTCTGTCCCCCCCACCGTGTCTCTCTGCCCCTCCCCACCCCCGCTCTCAAAGAGAAATAAACATTAAAAAATAATCATGAAAAATAAAAGCATTTGCCCGGAAGCCTCCACTTAATCAGGCAGAGGAAATTATGTTAAAAAGAGTGTCAGAACATCAAGATGTGAGTGGTGGGGGCAGGATCCATCAAAAGCGAACTAGCAGCAGCTGTAAGATTCTCGAAGGTCCAGGGAGGACCGCCAGCCAGGCCGCTGGGTACCAGCGAGGTGGGAAGAGGAGGCAAAGGGGAGTCCACTCTCGCAGACACAGGAGCAACCCAGGCGACCAGCTGCAGAGGCCACGCTCCCTGGGAAGGCAGGCAGTGGCTTGGGGTAGGGAGGGGGCGAGAGGGGGCAGGGCGGCAGGGGCGGGTGGGTGGACAGGCTGTGCAGCTACCCCAGGGAGCCGGAGATCTCTCCCTGCCTCAGGGGCTGCCTGTTGCACAAGGAGGATGCCTCACTGGGGAAGAGGGGGGAAACAACCCAGAGGAGCCGCTGGAAAGAGTCTGCAACGATAGGAGCTGAAATTGCAAACAGATGTGGAAGCAAAGAGCCAGATGGGGAGTCACAGTGGGGGGGTGGCAAGTGCCCCAGCAGGCGGGCACCGACCCTCGGGCATCTATGCAAGCACACGGAATCCTCCGTGAGCTGGAAGGAGAGGCCCAGATGCTGCCGGGGGCACCCGTGCCAGGCATCTGTGGCCGCAGCCCAGTGACAGGTGGCCCATGCCCCCCCACCCCCAGCCCCGGCCCCACCTGGCCCCGTGCCCACACCGGCTGGCCTCTCCCGCATCTCATCGCCCTGGGGCAGGAGGTCCTGCCTGTAAAGCCGGCATCCTCGGTACCCGGCACAGGCGTGGGCCACAGGGTTTCCCACTTCTTCTGGCTGGAAGCTGTGACTTGGAAGAGAAAAGGTGTGAGCAGTCGCCAAGAGCAGGCTGGAAGTAACGAGCTGCAGTGTCCTGGACCACAGGCATCGGACAGGGGCTGCGGGGTCCCACTGAGGGCGGTGCGGGTCTCACGAGGACCTGGAGGAGGAGGCCGTGGGCGAGTGAGGGGCTGACACACGGAGGGGCGTAAACTAAAGAGCAGCCACGGATGGACAGGGGGAGGCAGCCCCAGACACAGGTCTGAAAGAAAGACAGAGAGCGACAGACGCAGCTAAGGACGTGCTGGAGGGCGTCAGGAGGCGGCGCCAGGAGGGGGTCAGATGCGAATGCACAGCACAGGACGATACAGGGATCTGAGCCACGGTCGCTCACGGGTGACACCCACCGCTGCGGGGCTCACATCTACACCCCAGGAAGCAACACGCTGCAGACACACAGGCTTCACAAGACATGAAAGAACCTAGAAGGTCTGTAGGAAACTCAGTGGGCCTGTAAAAGGGAGGATGGAGGGAAGGGAGGTGAGTTTAGGAGAGAGAAGACAATGCTGGGCAAGGTGTCGGGAACGGGCCGGCACCTGTGAGCAGCGGCTAAGTGTGCCATGTTCCCACCACAGGGTCTCCCTGCCGGGTCTGCTGCAACCATCCAAGGGGGACAGATCCTTCCTTAGAGCTGAAGGCACAGGGCTCCTGGGGGGTCTCGTGTGAACCCTGCAGCGGACCAAGAGCCCGATAACCAGAGAGGCACCATCAGTGGGGAGGTAGAGACCCGGCGGCCACCAGTGCGAGGGTCACAGACGGCCATATAACAGATGTGTGTGCAGAGACAAAGGGAGGCTTGCCCAGCGCACACAGCAGCCGGTTCCCACCCTGAGTGGGGGCAGGGAAAGCACGGGCTGTGCACACCTGGTCCTCCAAGGGGGTGCAGTCCCTCACGTCTCCGATCCCTGAAGGAGCTAAGAGCTGGCGTCTCCTGGGGCTCTCTGTCCCCTGGGCCAAAGTGCCAGGGCGTGCGTGGGAGGGTTGTAGGGCTATTAAAGTGACCTGCTCCATCGCTGGTACCGGGGCAATCCCTAAGGTAAATCAGGAAAGTAGACCTTCGACAACAAGATCCTGCTTCCTCACCGGGTTCCAGAAAAAGGCAGAGGGGGCTGGAAGTGCGTCCAGTTATGCACGTGTATGTCACATGGGTCATGAGAACATGACATGGCCCGTGCAGTTCTGATCACACAATCCTCCCTTCAGGAGGCACAGGAGCAAAACTTTCCACGACCTGTAGCTTGAAACGAACCCTTCTGAGACAACATTGAGAAATCTTTTGCTCTCCTCCAAGGAGAGTCAACGCAGGATTGCAACCAGGTCAAGTTACCGCCAAGGACGGGACCCACTGAAGACAGAGGTCCAGTGTCGCAGCAGAATCGACAATCCGTGAGTCAATTCTGCTGATCTCAAAAACGAAGCAGCCACAAGATCTACCTTCTCCTGCTTCCGACATATTTCTGGATCTTATGAGAACATGTTGACAATACAAAATTTCAAAAGAGCTATGAAAACAGTTCCTTACATGAAAGGACCTCTACCATGTTTTTGCTCGTTTTTAAAATTTTTGTTAATGTTTATTGTTTATTGTTGAGAGAAAAAGACAGAGAGAGACACATAAAGTGTGAAAGGGGAGGGGCAGAGACAGAGGGAGACACAGAATCAGAAGCAGGCTCCAGGCTCTGTCAGCACAGAGCCCAACACGGGGCTCGAACCCATGCCGCGAGATCATGACCTGAGCGGAAGTGAGCCGCTTAACCAACTCAGCCACCCAGGCGCCCCTTGCTCATTTTTGAACAAATGTCAAAGACATAACACCTGAAATCCAGACACCTTCCCAGACACGTCCCCCCTGGGTGGTTTTCTGCATCTGAACTGATGGGACAACCACAAACAATTCTGGATGGCCCACTATACAGTTGCGTCTCCCAGCTGCTAACTGGAAATCCTCCGTGGAGCCGCGGTTTTATGGAATTCTTCTGTCCCTGTCTCATCGTGCACTCTGTAACGTTCCAGGTTGCTAGCCCAACCAGTAATCAAACGAAAATATGTCTTACGTCTTTGGAGACGAATGGTCGCCGCTGGGGTCATCTGCTGCCAAGCCGTCGCTCAGGATGAGAAGGAGAGTGTGCAGGGCTTCTAGCACCTTCCGGGGCTCAGTCTCTTCCACAAACCGATCGCCGACGGCCTCCAGGCTGCGGGCAGCCCCTTCGAGCACCTTCTGAAGCAGGCTGCCTTTTTGCCACTGATCGAACACCTTCACGTTGGGAAACGAAAACACTATTATTAACAAAAACGCGTTGGAAATGATGGCGTGTGCGTAAGAAATATTAACGGGGCCTTTGAGAGGACAGACAGCCCATTTTTACGATGCTGGCAGACTGGCATGTCTGTCAGTTGCCTTACAATTTAATTTCTGTTCAGAACTAGAAGATGACGAATAGCCATCGATGGAGGCACACGGCCCTTTCGCGGAGGTGCCATCTGTCCTGCCCTCACCCACTGCCATTTTTCAAAAGAGAAGGCGACAACACCCATCGTTGAACAGGACCCGGATGCCCCAAAAGCGAAACTGACACGTTTGAAATGCGTGCCACGGTGGAAATACATTGCCATACTTAGCGATTCCGTTGTAAGGAACACAAGGTTACTCGGTACTGTTCTGCATCGCGGACTCGGGGATCACGATACTACAGGCAATTCGTATTGCGGTTTCCCATCGACGTGCCAACAGAGACGCTGCGTGCCCACGTCACGAGGACCATGAACACTCGTGTGTGCTGAATAACCCTTCATTAACCACGGGGGCAGGCCGCCCAGACAATGCACAAAGTGCACGTTGTCACCCAGCATGCTGGTGCTGGTCGGCCCAACGCTGGCCCTCGACCCTTTCCATGCCAGATACACGGAGTGCCACCCGGTGGATAACCACACCTGCATTTCGGTAACGATCTTGTATCTACTATTGGAGATTTTGACCCTTGTCAGTAATAGGCATTAGGAAAAAAACAGACCAAGATACGTGTCCTGTGAGGAAAAGCTAACGCAATGTCCAGTAAAGTGAATGGAGGGTACTGGCACCCAGGCCCTGCTTCACACCGTATCCACGGCTCGCTGAAGAACACCCTGCCGGGAATTCACCAGGCCCCACCCCCCCGGCCTCCAAGCTGTCAGTATGTGATCACCCCCACACTCCGAGCCACACCATCGTGTCCACGAAAGCAGGCCACGGCCTCTTTTTCCCTGTTTGTCAACGCAAGAGTAAAGGGACAGGCCGTGTGGCACCCAACCAAGCCCTCCAGGGGCAGGAGCCCAGCATCTGAACGCCCACAGAGGGCACCCGGCAGCCCCGTGGAAATCCCACAGGCCAGAAGCAGACTCTTCCCATCGTGAGCACATGTGTCTCACCAAGACAGGCTTTCTGGTGACATTTGCGTGGACGCATCAGCGAGCTGAGGCCGATGGGTGCACGTGGGAGAAGGGCACATCATGGACAGGACACACGATGAAAGAGGGAACAACGTATGGGGAAAGCAAGAGGATCTGCGGGCTTAAAGCTTCGGTGAGAGAGAGCAGTGAGCCGCGTAGACCTGCGTGGTACTCCAGTCCACACTTATACCGCGTGTTACCTGCTCCACTAAAACTGAAGGGGCGCCAGGGCGGGGAGAGGCGGTTGGTGCACACAGGTGGTGAAGCGTCCCACTTCGGCTCAGGTCTTGATCTCACGGTCCGTGAGTTCAAGCCCCGCTTCGGGCTCTGTGCTGACAGCTCGGAGCCTGGAGCCTGCTTCCGATTCTGTGTCTCCTTCTCTCTCTGCCCCTCCCCCACTCGTGTTCTGTGTCTCTCTCTCAAAAATAAATATTTTAAATAAATAAATAGGGGCGCCTGCGTGGCTCAGTCGGTTAAGCATCCAACTTCGGCTCAGGTCTTGATCTCACGGTCTGTGAGTTCAAGCCCTGCATCGGGCTCTGTGCTGACAGCTCAGAGCCTGGAGCCTGCTTCCGATTCTGTGTCTCCCTCTCTCTCCGCCCCTCCCTTGCTCACACTGTGTGTCTCCTCTCTCAAAAATAAACACAAATACTAAAAATAAATAAAATCGAACAATGAGAGACAGGGGAGGAGTGGGATGGGTTCGGACATGCCGAGGGGGTTCACGGTGGCACTGCACCTGCTTGTAGACTTGCAGCCAGCTGACCGCGTGCACCAGGTAGTCTGTGGCCGCTGACCAGCGGGGGTGACAGTCTCCAGGGTGACCCTCTTGGCCAGCTTCGTCCTTGGAGGTTCGGGACAAGACGGAACACACCATCCGCCCCAAGGTCCCATCTGTGGGAATCTGGCAACAATATGAAATACATTTACAAGTGCGCTTTTTTCCAGAATATTCCTTTCTAAGAATAGTACCACCGCCTTGCCAAAGGAAGGGCTCTGGGCTTTGCATGACGGGAGAAGTTAACAGGTTGATCAAGCGGCAGTTATATCGTTGGCGTGGAGGGAAGCCTTTTGGAACTCTGTTTTTCACGAAGGCCCACAAGCCGTGGGAACAGCGGTTTCTCTGGATGGAGGACACAGGGTGATTCAAATATTGCTCATTTGTACTCTCCGGCCAAAAGCAAACAGGGGCCAGCCCGGTTCAGTGGGCACCTTGGCCTGCCAAAGCTGCTTTGCCGGAAACATTTTCTCTTCTAACTTCATCCTTCAAAGACGATTCAAACTGGAGTTCTGGGTCAGAAACAGTGTGACATTTTGGAACCATATCTCCTTTATTTCTGTAAAAGAACTTCTGGTTTTTGGTTTTTGGTTTTAATTTATTTTGAGAGAGTGTATGTGTGCAAGTAGGGGAGGGGCAGAGAGAGGGAGAGAGAATCCCAAGCAGGCCCCATGCTATCAGCACAGAGCCTGACACGGGGCTTGATCCCAGAAACCGTGAGATCACGACCTGAGCCGAGATCAAGAGTCGGACGCTCATCCGACTGAGCCCCCCAGGCGCCGCGTAAATGAACTCCTACATGCAGTTTCCGCAATGTCGCTCTGCAAAAATACCTACGTGTGTGGGAACGAACGACGTTCCAGTTACACAGATTTACAATAACTTCAGGGCCACGTTTCAGAAACTCTACTGATGGCAACAGTGAAAAAACATCAACGTCCCAGGCCTGGGTGGGTCTGTCAGCCGAGTGTCCAACTCTTGCTTTCAGCTCAGGGCTCGATCTCACGACTGTGCGATCGAGCCCCACATCCTGTTCTGCTCCGACAGTGTGGAACCTGCTTGGGATTCTCTATCTCTCTCTCCTTTCTCTGTGCCCTTCCCCGTTCTCTCCCTCACTCTCAAAATAAATAAATAAACTTAAAAAAAAAAAAAGTATTCAAGCCCCATTTGGTTCCTTTGTAGTTCCCTTGGGGATGCAGAGAACTAATGCTCAAGTCACAAAGCCACAGCACCTGTTAGGGAAACAAGGCCCCGTCCCCTCTCCCAGGACTCGCAGGGTCTGTGAGAGGTATACACCCATGTGCCTATCACAGGTCACCCAGGAGAGAGAGCACGAGAGTTCCATGGGCCCGTGAGAGATGATCGAGCTGTTTTCTCAGTGGGGAGTGGAGAAAGGAGGAGAGAAAGATCCCTCTGCTCTGGGGGCCGCATAAGCAGAGGCCCAGAGTGGCAGCACCTGCAATCAGGCAGGCCCAGGGCAGGACCCAGGAAACCATCACGATGCTGGCTCCTGAGGGGCCCTCCGTGGGGTGGGGGGCAGGGTGATGGTCCCCCAAGGCACTCACATGTTAACTCCAGAACCTGTGAATAGGTTAAGAGTGGTGTTGGCCAGTGGCCTTAAGGTTGCTAACCAGCAGACCTGGAGACGGGAGATCATTCCAGATTATCCACGAGCCCCAAGAAATCACAGGGCTCCTTCAATGTGGGAGGGAAAGGCGACCGAGCCAGAGCTGACACATCCTGAGAAAAACTCAGTCCACTATCACTGGCCTAGGGAAGGGGCCCCGAGCCACGGAGCACAGAGGCTTCTAGAAGCTGGAAGAGCAAGAAAACAGCACCGGGGGACACAGATTTTAGCCCAGGGAGACCTGTGTGAGACTTCTGACTCCCAGAGCCATGTGGTAATGAATGTGTGCTGTGTGGGGCAACAGTGTTGGTGATAACTCGTACCAGCAGCCACAGGAGACTCCTACCCATGACATATGCTCTGTGCTGTCCCCCGACCATTTTCCTTGTAATTCTAATCTCAAAATAGTTGCCTTTCTTTTTTTTTTATTAATTAATTTATTTACTTTCAGGGAGAGAGAGAGAGAGTGTGTGTGCAGGTGCACACACAGTGACCAAGGAAGGGCAGAGAGAGGGAGGGAGAGAGAGAATCCCAAGCAGACTCCTCACTGTCTGCACAGAGCCGATGCGGGGCTTGAACTCACGAACTGTGAGATCGTGACCTGAGCCGACATCAAGAGTCAGACACCTAACCCCTGAGCCACCCAGGCACCCCTCAAAATACCTGCCCTCTCAAGGTAAACGTTCTTTGTAATTTAATGAGAAAACGGGATCGGGAAGTATGGACAATACGGGGGTAGAGTCAGCAGCTGGGGCGTTTATATGCCGTCTACAACAGCGCCCACGAAAGACGCCAAAGGGCACAACTCCAAGTCCCACGGGAGGGAGATGGTTCACGAAATTGCACCAGATGTGACAGAGGAACGGAAAACCGCGTCTCCCAGCCAAGTGTAAGACCTGCGTGGCAGAAGGAATTTTCCAGCCGCCTCGCCACTCGGCAGTTAGCGGCCGCGCCTGGCTGAGGCCAGGGTGACACCCCCAGATTCGCCGCTCAGACCTGTAACCCCAAAGTGAAAAGCCAACAGTAGCTCGTGTCAAGGTGAACAGCACCATGAGGGAAGTGCCAGGTCATGGGAACTCAGGAAAAGGAGTGAACCCCACGCCCTGAGCACAGACCGGGACCCTAACAGGAGGGTGCAGGTCTCGTCCAAACTGTCAGTCCCTCAGCCCTGACCCGGGGGCTGCACCAGAAAGGCCCTCACGCCGGGGGCATCCGTGCAGCAAAAGGAGACAGAGGTACAGTTCTGGGGTCCTGCACCACGCAGAGCAGAAGTGCCCACGCAAGGGACAAAAGGGAGCCGTGCAGGCGGAGCCCCTCCCAGAACACAGTGTGCAAACACAGTGGAGGCCCCTATCTGCTGAGTCCAGGGGGTCTGTGACCTTGCGGGTCCTGCCGTCCCGGTGACAGCATCTCAGCCTGGAGAGCGGTCGTCTCCTGCCCCCTGGCTCCCTGCCGCCTCAGCTGCAGAATCTCCCTCCCTCCCCTGGCCTGGCTTCTCCCCCGGCCAGTGCCAAGAGCGAGAATCACTTCCTATTACAGTCACACCTCAGTTTCCCAGCCTAATGCGCTCCGGAAACACGCTTGTCATCTAAACACTTGTATATCAAAGCGAATTTCAAGAACCATTGGCTCAGGTGTGATCACGTGACGTTCGGCGTCACGTACGACTCGTGTTGCAAGACATCGCTCGTTTACCAAGTTAACATTTATTAGGAACGCTTGCTGGTCCCGCGGAACACTCGCAGAACGAGTTAACTCACAACCCAAGGTTTTGCCGTACCTCCAGGCTGCCTTTGGGGCTGGGATAAAATGACAAGGTAAGAGGAAGGGACACTCCCAGAAAGGCCAAACCAGCAGGGGCCTGCCACGCCCACGCAGCACCGACGTGCACGTGCACGGGGGGCTCTCCGTCCTCCCATCCCACCTCCCACCCACCCTGGGAGCACTCTCAAAGGAGCACTCTCACAGAGAAGCACCAAGAACGCGTACCTCCTGTAGTTCGGCTGAGTAATTCAGGATCTGTTCTGCATGAAGGTCGTCAAAACCAAATCGGGACTTCAGGTCAGCCTGGACCTTCTGTGGATCCCACACCAGCTTCTTCAGGGACAAGGTGTATCCTAAGTCTGCAAGACAGCCAACGATTTATGCCATCAGTTGTTTCCACGTTGTGACACGTCTGACGTAACTCGGAAAACGACACCTTGTTCGCTGCTACAAGAAAAGTAAATAAAGAGCAAAGGCTACGCAGACAATCAAGCCGGAGAAGCCAACAGGAGCCAGCGCTGGACGCCACAGAGAGCTTGCTGGGACAGCAGGTGCCCCTGGTATTAATGATCGCAGAGTTTCCGGAGCAAACATGACAACCTATGTCAAGAACTTCACGAAATTCAAATCGCTGAGCGCGCTAATTTCACTCCTAAAAATCTATCTCAAGAAACCTCATCAGCTGCATGAAGAAAAAGTAAGGAACAACCATGCTACCACATTGGTTTTAGACTGATTAAAGATTAAAAACCAGGTAAGCATCTAGCATGGGAGAAAAGCGTAAATTACGGTATATTCGTGGCATAAAATACCGCAGTCTTTTTTTTTTTTTTTTGAGAAAGTAAGTGCACACGCATTCACATGCTCATGGGGGGTGGGGGGGGAGGAGCAGTGACAGAAGGGGACAGAGAATCCCAAGCGGGTTCCGTGCCTTCAGCACAGAGCCCGACATAAGGCTCGATCTCACAAACCATGAGATCATGACCTGAGCAGAAATCCAGAGTCAGACGCTTAACTGACCGAGCCACCCAGGCGCCCCAATACTGCAGTCTTGAAAACCACATTTCTAAAAACTATTTAAGGTCGTAGATGAAAGTTCCCTTAACAGAGTTAATCAAGGTAGAAAACTCATTAGGGGTCACCTGGGGGGCTCAGTCCGCTGAGCATCCGACTCCAGCTCAAGTAATGATCTCGCGGTTCATGACTTCGAGCCCCCCACATCGGGCTCTGTGCCGTCAGCGCAGGCCCCACTTCGGATCCTCTGTCATCCTCTCTCTCTGGCCCTCCCCCACTTGTACTCTCTCAAAAATAAATACACATTTAATTTTTTTTTTAACATTTATTTATTTTTGAGACAGAGAGAGACAGAGCACAAACGGGGAAGGGTCAGAGAGAGGGAGACACAGAATCCGAAACAGGCTCCAGGTTCTGAGCTGTCAGCACAGAGCCCGACGCAGGGCTCGAACTCACGGACCGCGAGATCACGACCTGAGCCGAAGTCGGCCGCTTAACCGACTGAGTCACCCAGGCGCCCCAAAAATAAATACACATTTAAATAAATACATAATAATAAATAAATAAAACCCATTAGGTACCCAAATGATCCCGCACTTCCACCTGGAAATGGCATGCCCGAAATATAATTCCAAGACCTCCCCCCCCCGCCCCCCGAGGCTTGACATAGTTTCTGCGAGTGGGGCCTGACGATGGCAAACACAAAAGCTTGTAAGTTCCGAGGTGAGCCTCCACCTGAAATCCCGTCGCGAGACGACTTCAGACCGCGATCAACACGCGTCTGCTCAGTGTCCACACGTGCAAAGGACCACAAAACCATTCTCACGTGTGTGACCTCTCGGTGCCCTTAAGTTGACGCTGCGGGTCAACGGAAAAGGCCCAGTCCTGCCACCTACAAAACAGGCCCAGCCACGGGGAACTTTAGAAAGGTGTTGAAAAAAGGCCCCAGGAATCCAAGACTCCTCACTCTCCATCTGGCTGTCTTTGCATAAAAGGGGTCAAAGTCTGGTTCTGAGATTTTTTTTAAGCTAGCATTTGTTATGTATCGAGGGCACTTTCGTCGCCAGGTGAGTTGTATACAGCACACCAGGCAGGTGCAGTAATATTATCCTCTTTGGGGGCGTAAGGAAGAAGACATCCAGAGCCATGCAGGGTCACACTGCTCGATTTAGTCATGACTCAAACCCAGATCTGATCCCCAACCCTGAGCTGTAACCACTAATCTCTCCTGCTCTCAGAATGTATCAGAATTACTCTGCAGAGCTGCAGAGAAGCTCTCCTTGGGGGCAGGGGTCTCCCTACGCTGAGTCACCAGCAACAGGGAAAAACCTGGGTGTGACTGGGGTGACGGAGGGCGTCCTGTTGGGTTGTTCCAAGGAGCCAGAGAAGTCTGGAAGGGCTAGAAATCTGTGTGTAACCACCTCATTACATAGGTCAGGAGATAGACTTCAAGAGTTAGGGGCAGACAGAGAACAGGAACCTGGGCTCCTGGCCCCAGGCCTGCCTGCCCCCAACCTAGCTCTCGTATCTGTGCCAGGAATATCTCTCCACAAAGCATATCTGACTGCTGATCCAGCGTTCTTCTGTGATCTGGCCCGGGGTCTCTTTCTGGATCACCTCCTACCATCACCCACGACCCCAGAAACACTGAACATCAAATACACGGGGAGCTTCACATACAATTCTTCGTGGCCATGCTTCCTCATGTCTTTGGTGAAGTAGAACTCATCCTTCAAAACTTCTCCTTGATGCTTTTCCTGAGAAAGATGCAGTTCCCTACTCTGGGTTTTGCTTTTTCTTCATTGGCACACCTGTCTCCTATACTAAACATGACTTCCCTGTTGCAAGAACCATGTATTATCCAGTTTTTTATTCCCATTCATGGAATGGTGTTTGGTTTATAGAACATACTCCATAAGCATTTACTGTAGGAGAGAATGAGTGGATGGATGGATGATGGATGGATGGATGGATGGATGGATGGATGTGTGGATAGATGGTTGGGTATCTACCTGGTGGACAGGTGGGTGAATGGATGAATGTGTGGATGGGTACAGGAATGACAGATAGATGAATGTACAAATTATAACTCCACAGTTTGCTCCATGAATCTCCCTTACAGAAACAGAAGTAGAGAAAGAGAAAAAGATAACTAAAAGTAAAATATTCAGGTCCAGTTGGCAATTCAGGAAGTAATACGCCAAACAGAGTAGAATAGTGCCTATGGGACTGGGAGGTGGGGAAATGGGGAGATACCAGTCAAAGGGTGCAAACTTTTAGTTATAAGATGAGTAAGTTCTGGAGACCTAATGTATAGCCAGATGACTCTAATCAATAACAGTGCATCATATACTTGAAATTTGCTAAGAGATCGTTAAGTGTTACCACCAAAGAAAAGGTAACTAACTATGGGAGGTGATAGATGGGCTCGCTAATGCCATTGTGGTACTAACTACACGACGTACACGTGTCTCAAACTGTCACACTGTACACTTTAAACACACACGATTTTATTTGTCAACATAAACTAAATATTCTTTTTCTAATAAAAACTTCTTTTTGAGAGAGAGAGAAAGAGCACACACGTGCTAGTAGGGGAGGGACAAAGAGAGTGACGAGAGAGAGGAGACAGAGAGAGAGAGGAGAGAGGGAGAGACAGGAGAGAGAGAGAGAGGGAGAGAGAAAGAGAGAGAGAGAGAGAGAGAGAGAGACAGAACCCCAAACAGAGCCTGACGCGGGCTGGATCCCACGATCCTGGGATCATGACCCGAGCGGAAATCGAGATGCTCAACAGACTGAGCCACCCAGACGCCCCTAAGTGTAATAAACACTCGATGAAAAAAAGAAATAAAGAATATCGTGGGTCAAGAATAGAGCCAAGTAATTCCATCCCTTCCCCTGCAGAAGGGGTTTGTTCATTCAGCTCGTGGGCTTTCCAAATCCACATCCCCCTGCCTCTTCTCGCCAGCCTCACTATTTTTCAAATATTTCTCCCACATAGGGGCAGAGGAGAGAGGAAAGATTCAAATCGCAGAATGAAGGATAGATCTAACCTTAGAGGACGTCAAAGAAAATAATTTTAGGGGCACCTGCGTGGCTTGTCAGTTGAGCGTCCAACTCTTGATTTCAAGTCATGATTTTGAGGGATCAAGCCCTACGTGGACTCCACACTGAGCCTGGAGACTGCTTGGGATTCTCCCCCTCTCTCTCCCTCTCGCCCAGTCGCTCACTCGCTCTCTCTCAAAATAAATAAACATCTTTTTAAAAAGAATCTTAAGATCACCTATTTCCTAATCAAAACTAGCCCGTGTATTAGCAACGGCCACAGAATTTCAACGGTGGAAAGTCAAATGCAGTTCGGAGTTCCAAATTTCCAGTCTCCTTCTCCCTTTTATTAACAGAAACAATGGGATCCTTTGGCATTTGACGTTTTCATTAAGTCGTTTCTTGAACAGCATCTCCACTCTGTGCTGGCTATCGATGAAGTTCACTAGGGAAACGAATTTTCGCACGAGCTCTCGGGCCCACCTACCAGGGGTGGCCGCTCCCCGCTCCTGCAGAAACGTCAGCATCGAAAGGGTCACATTCAGCGCGATTTCGGAAACGGTGGAAAACCTGTGGTCGAGTGGCAGCCAGTCTAAATCTTCCAAAGTTGCCAAGGAACTGCAATGAAAATAAAAACAAAGGGATGTGAGCCAGCTCAGCACATGGGGCTGCACCGACTCACACTTGCCCGCCAGACAGGTCAAAGCCCTTTGCGGGATGTGGCCCACCACTGACACACAGGCATTCACCGTGGCTTCAAATGCCACCCTACACGCCCTGGGCTGGGGACTAATGGTCACCTGGCACGGCTGGCCAGGGTCCAAAGTACTGTCATCTCAGCAAAGCAAATGGGCAGGCAGGCGGGCTGCTTCACGTTCAGATCATCAGTTTACAATTTGGAGGTGCCCTCCTGGAACACCATGTACCCCATCCCCCGCTGGGTGCCCCTGTGGTCTGAATAAGTCAGGGGCACGATCAGTGGTCACCAGCCTGCTTCACAGAACAAGGGGCTTCAGGGAATCCACACATAAATTGTGCTGATTTTATTCTTTAAATATCTATATTTTATAAGGAATTATATTAAGTATAATTACAAATAATTAAGCTTGGGGGCGTCTGGGTGGCTCAGTCAGTTAAGCATCCAACTTCATCTCAGGTTATGATCTCAAGGTCCATGAGTTCGAGCCCCGCATCAGGCTCTGTGCTGACAGCTCGGAGCCCAGAGCCTGTTTGGGATTCTGTGCCTTCCTCTCTCTCTGCCCCACCCCTGCTTGCACTCTCTCTCTCTCTCTCTCTCTCTCCCTCTCTCAAAATTAATAACATTTTTTAAAAAATTTTTTAAATGGTAGTTGTTCTTTGTGGGTTTATTTAATCATTGAAGTATAATGAATATACTTCATGCAGATTTTCTTGGTATTGTGTCACCAAAGCAAAACAGAGGAGCAAAATGAATGCCGGAGGTGATAGGGTTCAACAACATTCAGCAGTAACCTCTAATTTGGAATTCTGTCTCCAAAGAGCCCGCTCACTGCCCGTGCTAACACATTCAGGGCTTAGAGCAAGGATGCGTGTAGAAGCATACCCACTCTATTCACATACAAAAGTTATAAATCAAACCAACAAACTCAAATATATGCTCCATTGTCCTACATTGACAAACACGCCTTCATAACAACTTGGAGAGCCGTGTCCAAATTTAGAATTTTCCAATCCTCTGTCAAAATAAATAAATAAACTTTTAAAAAGAGGGATGAGGGGCTCCTGGGTGGCTCAGTCGGTGAAGCATCCAACTTCGGCTCGGGTCACGATCTCACGGTTCATGGGTTCGAGCCCCAGGTTGGGCTCTGTGCTGACAGCTCAGAGCCTGGAGCCTGCTTCAGATTCTATGTCTCCCTCTCTCTCTACCCCTCCCCGTTCATGCTCTGTCTCTGTCTCCCAAAAATAAATAAACGTTAAAAAAGAAATTTTTTTATGATCATTTAAAGGGGTGCCTGGCTGGCCTATCAGTGGAGCGTGTGACTCCTGGTCTTGGGGTTGTGAGTTTGAGGCCCACATTGGGTGTGGAGATTACTTACAAATAAAATCTTTATGTCATAATAATAATAATAACAATTAAAACTACAGGAATATAGGAAACGTTAATGATGTAATGTTAAATGAAACGTTAATGATGTAATGTTAAATTGCTTCGATCGGGGGGGAGTAGGCTCTGACAACATTATTGCACTTGATAAAATATTCACACAGGTAGACGAGAAGCACCCACAGGGAGGCGAGAGTCCCAGCCAATTCAAGACGCCGCGATCCTGGATTTTTTCTTGTATCAAACAAGAGATGTTCCCAGAGATATAGATTTCCCTTCGAAAAAGGTGAGGAGAAAAGACCCAACACACCTGTCATTGGTTCGATTTTTCTCTTGCACTTACTTCAGAGCTGCCTGGAGGAGGCGTATCCCCGTGCGGATGCGGTCTGCGACGCCAGTGTTGTGGGCATACAGTCTTGGCAGCAGACGTAGAAAATTCCAGATGTGGGGCTGCTGGTGGAGCTTTTCCAATTTCGAGATCACCTCCTCCGTCTTATTGAGATCCATCTGACAGAAAAACAATACCAAGAGTTTCCCTCCTCCGTGTTTTTCCTGTTCCAAAGAGCGGGGCTGGGTTGGCTGCTGAAAACTTTGGCCATAGAGACTCGTGCCCGGTATGTCACTATTTGGAGCAGACAAGATTTGAAAATCTGTCCGTTGGGTTAGGAGTTTAAATAGTGTGAAAATAGGGGTCACTGAGTGAGTCAGTTAAGCGTCCGAGTCTTGATTTCAGCTCAGGTCATGATCTCACGGTTCGTGAGTTCACGCCCCACATCAGGCTCTACGCTGACCATGTGGACACTGCTTGGGATTCTCTCTCTCTCTCTCTCTCTCTCTCTCTCTCTCTCTGTCTTTCCCCCTCCCCTGCTTGCACGTGTGCCCTCTCTCCCTCAAAATAAATAAATAAACTTAAAAAAAAAGGAGGGGCGCCTGGGTGGCTCAGTCGGTTAAGCATCCGACTTCGGCTCAGGTCATGATCTCACAGTCTGTGGGTTCGAGCCCCGCATCGGGCTCTGGGCTGACAGCTCAGAGCCTGGAGCCTGCTTCCGATTCTGTGTCTCCCTCTCTCTCTGCCCCTCCCCTGCTCATGCTCTGTCTCTCTCTGTCGCAAAAATAAATAAAAACATTAAAAAAACATTTAAGAAAAAAAAAAGGAATTTTTCAACAACACCAGCCAGGGAATAAGAAACCACGGACCAGATGTTTCTTCTGGATTAAAAAACAAAACAAAACAAAAAACAAATGAGGGGGGCCCAGAGGGCTCAGTTGGAAAAGCAGGCAACTCTTCATCTCAGGGTGGTGAGTTCGAGCCCCGTGTTGGGTGCAGGGATGACTAAAGAAAGAAAGAATGAAACTTTACGAAACATGGAGGGAAACCATTAAAGATGTTCATTCCAGTGGGTGCAAGTTGGAAGGGTTTCCTCCCCAGGCAACAGTGTGGTGAAATGACATAGAATCCGTCTCACTGAAGGCATAAACCAGCCTCTTTAAAAACCAGCTTTGTGAGGCACCTGGGGGACTCAGTCGGTTGAACGTCCCACCGCCTCTCAGTCTCATATCAGGCGGTGATTTCGAAGGACTGAGCCCCTAGTCGGGCTCCGGGCTGAGTGTGGAGCCTGCTTGAGGTTCTTTCTCTCCGCCCCTCCCACGTGTGCACACACGCGCACTCTCAATAGATAGATAAATAAATAAATAAATAAATAAATAAACCTAAAAAAGTAAAAATTAAAAAATAAGTAAACACTAGACTTGTGACCAAAGCAGGGAAGGTTGGAACAGCAGGGCAGGACTGAAAGGAGAAAAGGGTCTGTGGGGAAAACAGGAAGCAAACTCCAACTCTAACAGGATGGCTGGCTCTGTCCAGAAGCACCCATTCGTGCCTAGCACGTGGTACAGACACTTGGGATCATTCTAGATGCCCGAGCTTCTCATACTGCACGCTAGCAATGGCAAAGCCAAAACCAGAGTATCCCGGAGCCACTAGGCTCCCCCCAGGGGAGTCATACCCCCCCCCCGGTGGCAGCTGGGAGGGGACAGACCCACGTCTGTGCTCTGCACCTGCACGGCCCTCAGCAGGCCCAGCCCAGGGTCCCGCACCCCCAGAGGAGCCTTACAACTACCCTCCAACGGCATCTGGTGCTGTTCTCAGTAAACCCCCGACAGCTGCAAGTCCCTGGCTAAGGGGCGGGAGGGGGGGGGCCTGGGCCTCCAGGCCTCTTCAGTGGGAAGGACGAGCCAGCCGGCCACCTCCTGCCCTCTCTGGAGGCCCTGGCTTGAGACTCACTGCCCCCGTCCCCAACGTAGGCGGGTCTGTGATTCCTACAGACTTCCTGTCCCAGGCCTGCCTTCCGCTAAAGCTGGAGTGGTGACTGCCACGCCAAAGTGAGTTCAATTCCACGTACTCCCTGTCCAGCTGCTCCCCCCGGCCTCCCAGGACGCCCACCCACTCATCCTGCACTGTCTTCATGGCCACCTTCCCGCCTTGTCCCCATAGCCCTCGTGTGACGGATCCTTCCTCCCCTACCATGTCATCACAAAATACCCAAGCTCTGGAATGCTTGGGGGCTCAGTCGCTTCAGCGTCTGACTCTTGGTTTCCACCCAGGTCATGATCCCAGGGTTGTGGGATCGAGCCCCGACTCAGGCTCTGTTCTGACAGCACGGAGCCTGCTTGAGATTCCCTCTCTCCCTCTCTCTCTGCCCCTCCCCTGCTCACTCACTCTCTCCATCTCAAAAAATAAGTAAACAAACTTAAAAAAAAAAAAAAAAACACCCAAGCCCCGTGAAATTCAATGGGCCAACTGCACACCCTTACGCTGGTGGCTGGAGTGCGGCTGGAGGAAGACAGTGAGGCCGAGTCTCCCACAGGCTCACGGTGCTTGTCTCGGCGTCCTGAGACCCCTCCCCCTTGGTGGGTGGAGCGGGGGGGAGCCAAAGGGCATCCAGATAGTGTCAAATGTCCTGGGGACAAAACTGGTCCCTTTACCTGCAGGGTTGTGTGCCCAGAGCGAGTCAGAGGGACATGTCAAACAACCGCATCTCAAACCTGAGAGCAGAGGGACTTCAAGTCCATCTGACAAAGCCACCTGTTCCGGGTCACCTGCCAACTACTGAGGGCCCCAACCTTCACCTTCTGCTCTCCCCAGGCCCAGAGTCTCGCCTGAGAACATAACTTGACTTTGGCTGTCTCACATACGGCTTCTACATAGGATGTGAAAACCTAACCTTGGACTAGTTGAATCTTGAACCAAATCATTGGAAAGAAGTGTTTGGGGGTGCGCGGCTGGCTCAGCTGGTTGAGCATCTGACTCTTGACTTTGGCTCAGGGCACGATCTCACGGTTCATGGGTTCAAGCCCCGAGTCTGGCTCTGTGCTGACAGCACAGAGTCTGCTTGGGATTCTCTCTCTCTCTCTCTCTCTCTCTCTCTCTCTGCCCCTCCCCCACTCACACGCTCTTCTTCAAATGAATAAATAAAGTTAAAGAAAAAAAGAAGTTTCCAAGGGTGCCCAATGGGCTCTGTCGGTGGAAGGTGCAACTCTTGATCTCATGGTTGTGAGTTCAAGCCCCACATTGTGGGTTGAGTTTACTTAAAAAAGAAAAAGAAGATGGGGTGCCTGGGTGGCTCAGCTGGTTAAGCATCTGACTTCAGCTCAGGTCATGATGTTATGGTTCGTGGGTTTGAGCCCCGTGTCGGGCTGAGCTGACAGCTCAGAGCCTGGAGCCTGTTTCGGATTCTGTGTCTCCCTCTCTCTCTGCCCCTCCCCCGCTCATGCTCTCTTGCCTTCAAAAACAAACAGAAATTAAAATTTTTTTTTTAAAAAAGAAAGAAAAAGAAGTATTCGAAAAATAAAATAAAAACCAGTGCTTTGAACTTAACCACTATGTGTCCGGAGACTAAGTTTCAAATTCTTGTTAAAATACTTACTGCCAAAAAACTGGAGCCATGAGAAGAATCTACGATAAAAGAGATTTCAGATATTAGTTCAGTAAGCGATCAGAGACCATGTACTGAGCACCTCCTTCTAAGCCCCACCCCCTGGGGCAGGAAGGGGAATTAGGGCTTCAATAGGACGTTTAAGGGCACTCTGGGTCCTCAGCTTCCGTGGGGCACGCTCAGCCCGGGCCCGGGTCGGGGGTGGACACTCAGAGACGGACTTGCCTGGGCCCTTGGATCTTCCTGCCCAAAGTTCCTGTAAGATCTTTGCCTTGTCCATCATGTCGTAAACTTCCTCGGTGAGCTCCCGCACCTCTTCCAGGAAGGCCAGGTCGTTGACCTTCCCGGGCCGGCCAGCTGCAGCCCAGAACCTGGATGAACTTGAAATAAGTGGAATGAGTACCATGGACATCATTCTGCACGGGGCCCCCCCTTCCCTCGGGGTTCGCGGGCTCGACACCGAGTGCCCACACGACATCCACCAAGCTGGCACATGTACCCTTCCACCCACCTGCCCTGCAGGACCCTCTCTCCTTGACCTTCCAATTGAAAATTAGAACGTTGTTGGGGCGCCTGGGTGGCGCAGTCGGTTGAGCGTCCGACTTCAGCCAGGTCCCGATCTCGCGGTCGTGAGTTCGAGCCCCGCGTCGGGCTCTGGGCTGACGGCTCGGAGCCTGGAGCCTGTTTCCGGTTCTGTGTCTCCCTCTCTCTCTGCCCCTCCCCCGTTCATGCTCTGTCTCTCTCTGTCCCAAAAATAAAAACGTTGAAAAAAAAAATTTAAAAAAAAAAAAAAAGAAAGAAAATTAGAACGTTGTCATCAATCTCTCTGTTATCTGTGACGCTCAGCCACTGTATATGGTTACTGGTGGTCCCACGTGTTTCCCTCGCTCAGCACGCCCCGAGACAGGGACTGGGGACCGTGTCTCCATGACCGGCCCAGGCCCCAAGTGCGGAGGACACGGGAGGGAGGTGAGCAGGCACGCCCCCCCGTAATGCTTTAGCCAGCCGGGCGAGCCGCCGGGGAAGGGGTGGAAAGTCTGTCCAGAGGGCACTCAAGCAGGCCCGGGGGAGGCCAAGCCCCCTCTCCCGTTCTCTCAGGCTGACATCTGAAAGACGAAATGGCCCTGTGATGGGAAGACTGGGGTCCAGGGGCGTATCGGCCAGAGACAGCACGTGCAAAGGCCCAGAGATGGGAAGGGGCTGAGGGGTTAGCCAGGGAGACAGAGACAGACAGAGAGGAGAGGGGAGAGACAAGGGAACGAGAGAGGGAAGTCTATGGTGTGGACACATGCAGCCACGTGACGGTCACGGGCAGGACCCTGCGTGGGCACCAGGGGGAGCTGGGACAGGCTTCACCAGGAACAATGGGGTCTCATTTCAATTCTAGAAGAGACCTCTGGTTGTGGGGGGAGGTAGGGTCCACCAGGACAAGGTGGAAGGGACAGGCAGGCTTCGAAAGAGGGAGGTGGGGACACCTGGAAGGCTCAGTCAGTTGAGCGTCTGACTTCAGCTCAAGTCATATCTCACGGTTCGTGGGATCGAGCTCCACATAGGGCTCTGTGCCGACAGCTCAGAGCCTGGAGCTGCTTCAGATTCTGTGTCTCCCTGTCTCTCTACCCCTCCCCTGCTTGTGTGCACACTCTCTCTCTCTCTCTCAAAAAATCAATAAACATTAAAAAAAGAAGAAGAAGAAATCAGGGGTATCTGGGTGGCTCGGTCAGTTAAGCGTCTGACTTTGGCTCAGGTCACGATCTCACGGTTCATGAGTTTGAGCCCCGAGTCGGGCTCTGTGCTGACAGCTCAGAGCCTGGAGCCTGCTTCGGATTCTGTGTCTCCCTCTCTCTCTACCCCTCCCTTGCTCATGCTCAGTCTCGCTGTCTTTCAAAAATAATAAATAAACATTAAAAAAAAGGAAAACAAAGAAAGAGGGAGATGGACAGACTCACATACATCCCTGTGAGCCTTTAAAGAACTCGGTGTGGGGTGTGCTGCCACACCCACTTTATTTTCTGTATTTCCAAGGCTTTGACACCAGGCTGCTGACTGCTGACCCCGGAGGGACAGCCCCTCCCAGGGCGACCCCCCCCCATTCCCTAGAGACACCGAGGACTGGCCACGTGGTGATTTCCATGTCTGCACATCTTACACGTCTGAAAGAACAAATCTCAGGCACCATGAAGAGGGGGCTTTGGGGAGAGGCAGGGTGCGGGATGTCCAGGGTAGAAAGGGGGGCCTCCACCCCAGGTGGAAAGGGGGGCCTCCACCCCTGGAGAGCAGGACAGCTCTACAAGGCGGGGCAGGGAGATGTTGCTGAGGCCCACGTTCACAATGCCCTGTGGACACCAGGACAGAAGTCAGAGACCCCTTTCCAAGGGGGCCAGCAGTGGGCCAGATATTCAGGCCGCTGTCCATTTCCCATTGGGATGTCCACTGTCCACTTAGGCTTTAAACATAGTATCCCTTTGTCACATTTGTGACAAACATTTTCTTGGGTTTGTTTGTTTTTTTAAGTAGGCTTCATGCCCAGTGTGGAGCCCAATGTGGGGCCTGAACTCACGACCTTGAGATCAAGACCCGAGCTGAGATCAAGAGTCAGACACTCAATCAACCAGGGCACCCCTCTTTGGGTTTTTATTTGCCTTTGATTTCATTTGACTTCATTTCATTTCATTTTCAATGTTTATTATTTTATTTTCTTATATTTTTAATGTTTTTTTTTTTTATTTTTGAGGGAGAGAGAGCAGGGGAGGGGCAGAGAGGGAGGAGGACAGAGGATCTGAAGCAGGGTCTGAGCTGACAGCACAGAGCCAACGTGGGACTCGAACTCACGAACCGTGAGATCATGACCTGAGCCGAAGTAGGATGTTTAACTGACAGAGCCACCCAGGCGCCCCCAGTGGGAATTTATCTTTAATCAGTAAGGCACAACAGACTTAAAATAAAATAGGAAATCATTTCACAAGCTGCTGGGAGTGTGTTGAAGGGATCAGGTGTCCCATCACATTTAGCACATCCAGGAGGAAAAAAAATTGAAGCTGGGGGGCATTATTCCTGATTAGAGAGTTACAGAGTTTACGAGATTTCGTTCAATCCCAATTCCTGCACTTTGCAAATTAGAGAACACCGTGACCACGAAGTAACAGTTGTCAACAGGTAAATCTGCCTGCTTTGATAATATCAAAGCGTGTCTGATCCCTCCCTCGGACACGGTCATTTGACCCGCCATGAGGTCAGAACAGATCCAACAACACTGACACGTGAGTAAAACCAATTCAAGGCCTTTCGGGGCACAGTCCACTTAAACACGAAGAATGAGGCCCAGAGAATCTACATGGATTTGCTGAAACTCAATGCAGTGACACAGCAGGGCCAGGCCCAGCCACACGCTGAATGTCACCAGTCACCTTCTGTCACGCTCCACGGAAACCTCACCTCCTAAAGGGTGGCCTTCACCTCGAGTGGGGTCAAGCACAAGAAAGCACTTATTACTTCTGTCATCGCCTCATGTGAAAGGATTCCAAGGACCCTCGGTTCCATCCATGATGTCACAAATGGCAAGACATTGTTCTTTTTCATCGCTGAGTAGTATTCCACTGTATGGAACTAGAATATATCATGCTCAGTAAAGCAAGCCAGCCAGAGAAAGACAGATAGCATATGATCTCACTCCAATGTGGAATCTGAGAAAGACAACAGATGAACATAGGGGAAGGGAAGGGAAAATAAGATCAAGACGGAGAGGGAGGCAAACCATAAGAGACTCTTAAATGCAGAGAACAAAGTGGGAGGTTGATGGGGGTGGGGGGATGGGCTAGAAGGGTGACGGGCATTAAGGAGGGCACTTGTTGGGATGAGCCCTAAGTGTTAATAGATAAGTGACAAATTGCTGAAATCTACTCCTGAAACCAATCCTACACTGTGCGTTAACTAACTTGAATTTAAGTTTAAAAATTAAATGAATGAACGAACGAATAAATAAGTAAGTAAATAAATAAATAATAAATAAATAAAGGGGCCCTTGGAACCTCTGCTGGGAACCCGCAGAATTAATCACACTGTATCACACTGCTGTACTCCAAGGCAAGTGTCATTGTCACAATGAGCTGGTCGGATGTTCTTTTTCCAATTGTTATTTCAAAAGTACCTCAATTGTCCCTAAGACCAGATCATGAGAAGCGTTTACGGTGGGAAAAATACATAGAAAATCCCGGGATTAAACACTGACGTGTGAGTGTGCACGTGCACGTGTGCAGGTGTGAGAGGGCGCGTGCGAGCAGGCCCAGGGAAGTCCCAAAACTGTAGTAGGATTTGGGTGGACAGCAAGTTGTGCCTTCCTGAGTCCAGGTCTGTCTTTGGTCCCTTATCAAGGAATGCTTGACCTTGTGAGGTATAGAAGGAAGTGGGAGGGGGGGTCATGACACTCAAGAAAAGGCCACCTGCCAGGGGATGGAAATTGTCTCTCAGCTCTCCCACTGCTAATACCCCCTGGAATCACCGGGTTCCAGAAAGGGCCTCAGTGCATTAGAAGCAGCAGAAGCACTCAGGCCCAGCCCTTAGTTTCTGACGAGGAAACTGAGAGCCACCGAGGGGTCCCCTGGAGTCAGTGTTTCTCCAGCAGTGTCTCCCTCGGAAAAGCCTCTTTAAAACAGGATCCCGGGGCACCCGAGTAGTTAGGCGTCTGACTCTGACTCAGGGCATAGTGTCACGGTTTGTGCGTTTGAGCCTCACATTGGGTGAGCCCCGCTTGGGGTGCGCTTGAGTCCCACTTCGCATTCTCTCTCTCTCTCTCTCTCTCTCTCTCTGCTCCCTCCGCCGCCCCTGTTTGTGGGCATGCTCTCTAAATAATAATAATTGGGGAGCCTGGGAGGCTCAGTCAGTTGAGTGTCCAACTCAGGCTCAGGTCATGATCTCATGGTCTGTGAGTTCGAGCCCCGCGTCTGGCTCTGTGCCGACAGCTCAGAGCCTGGAGCCTGCCTCAGATTCTGTGTCTCCCTCTCTCTCTGACCCTCCCCCATTCATGCTCTGTCTCTCTCTCTGTCTCAAAAAAATAAAGGTTAAAAAAATTCTTTAATAAATAAATAAATAATAATAGACAAACAAACAAACAAATAAACTACTGGGGCATCTGGGTGGCTCCATTGGTTAAACATCCAACTCTTGGTTTCAGGTCAAGTCATGATCCCGGGGTCATGGTCGTGAGATTGAGCCCCACATCAGGCTCTATGCTGACAGTGTGGAGTCTGCTTGGGATTCTTGCTCTCTCTCTCTCTCTCTCTCTCTCTCAATCTCTGCCCTCCCCCTGCTTGCACAGACATGAGCTCAAAAGCACACACACACACACACACACACACACTCTCCCTCTCTCTCTCAAAATAAATAAATAAACATTAAAAAAACACTACCAGTCGGGGCGCCTGGGTGGCTCAGTCGGTTAAGCGTCCGACTTCGGCTCAGGTCACGATCTTGCGGTCCGTGAGTTCGAGCCCCACGTCGGGCTCTGTGCTGACAGCTCAGAGCCTGGAGCCTGTTTCAGATTCTGTGTCTCCCTCTCTCTCTGACCCTCCCCCGTTCATGCTCTGTCTCTCTCTGTCTCAAAAATAAATAAACGTTAAAAAAATTTTTTTTAAAAAAAGAACTACCAGTAAAATAACTGTTAAAAAAAAGACAAAAACTTCTATGGAAACCTAAGTTGAAATGCTCTTCAGCAATAAGGATGGACCGATGGCACATGGAACAACACAGACAGACAGACCTTAAAAGCATCACGCTCAGTGGAAAACAACAAACCAATCTCCCAAGGTTACAGTCTATGTAATTCACCTTATGTGACCTCACATAAATTTATCTAAATGCTGTATAATTGTACATAATGTAATTTATATATAATTACAGCTCAAAATGAGAAGAGTATGGAGGCAGAGGACACTCATGGCCGCTGGGGACAAGACGGGGACAGAGGGGTGGGCACAGCTATGCAGGGAGATCCTGAAGGATTTTCTGTGCATTGATTAAACTGATACAAGATACTGATTGAACACGATCAAGATATATATTGATTGTGATGGTGGTTACATGAACCTATACAAGAGATCAAATTGTATAGAGATACACACACACACACACACACACACACACACACACAAATGAGTGCGTGTAAAACTGATGAAAATAGAGTAAGACCTGGAGTCTACTTAACAATATTGTAACAATGTCAATTTCTTGGTTTTGATATTGTACTAGAGTCATAGAAGATGTTCATGATTTGAAGAAGTCAAACTCACTGCACCATTTTACAACTTTTTAAAGTCATAATCACTTCAAAATGAAAGTTAAAAAGTAATGAAGTCAAAAAATAAATGATGAACTCAGATAAGAATATTTACAACCGTTATCACAAAGGGTTTAGCGCCTTAATATGTAAAGAGCCTCTGGACATCAAGAAGAAAAATTACAAACCAAGAGAAAAATGGACAAAGGACATGAATAAAAATTTTACAAGGAAAAGAAGTATAAAGTGTACATGGAGGCATAAAAATAGGTTCAACATCCCTATAATAAGAAAAATGCAAATAGAACTGTACTGATACATCGTTTCTCATCAGGAAATTGATGAGATGGGGAACCTGGCTGGCTCACTCGGTAAGGCATGCGACTCCTGATCTCAGGGTTGTGAGTTCAAGCCCTACATTGGGCATAGAGTCTACTTTAAAAATAAATGAAATGAAATGTAATGAAATATAAAATAAAACGAGTAAGGAAATAGATGAGAAACCAGATAGGTAGAAATGTTGAAGTTTAACAAGACCTCACCAGGGAAAAAGATATCCTCACATCTTAGAAGACAGATGCAGAATATTATAATCCCCATAAAGGAGCAATTGGAAAACACCATCAAAATTAAAAATGCATTTATGTCTTGACTTTGAAATCTGCTTCTAGAAATCACTGCTACATCATACACATACACTACTATGAAGCAGCAGAAGTAGTTAGCAAAATACAGCAATAAGGTAGAGTTAATAAAGCAATAGTGTAGAAAAGTGAAATAAAAAATACTCAATTTACATAAATAAAGGCAATAAAGAGGAAAAGGAGAGAACAGAAGAGACCACAAAAGCGGAAAATAAGTCCCAGGGTGCCTGGGTGGCTCAGTCGGTTGAGCATCAGACTCTCGGGTAGTATCCCAGGGACATGGGATCGAGCCCCAAATAGGACTCTGTGCTGAGTGTGGAGCCTGCTTAAGATTTTGTCTCTCTCTTTCTCTCCCTCTCTCTCTTTCTCTCTCTCTCTCTCTCTCTCTCTCTCTCAAACAAAAAAAGAAAAAGAAAGCAAGTGCCAATACATAAATTCAATATATTAAGTATAAATAGTCCCTACATTAAAAGGCAGATTGTCAGACTGGATAATAAAGCAAGAACCAACTATATGCTGTCTAAACTTTTTTTAAAATTTTTTTTAACGTGTATTTATTTTTGAGAGACAGAACGTGAGCAGGGGAGGGGCAGAGAGAGACAGAGACACAGAATCGGAAGCAGCCTCCAGGCTCTGACAGCACAGAGTCCGACGCGGGGCTCAAACTCACGAACCGTGAGATCATGACCTGAGCCAAAGTCGGATGCTTAACCAACTAAGCCACGCAGGTGCCCCTGTGCTGTCTAAACTTCAAATGTAAAGATACAGATAGGCAAAGAGTAAAAAGACGAAAAAAGACACGTTGTGAGACACTAATCCAAAGAAAACTACTGCATCTATGTAAATATCAAAATAGACTTCAAAACACTGACCACCACCAGAATAGATTACATATCATTATACAACACAGTGTGCATTATGTATACTATTTGTTGCATATATAATAAAATACACAACATGCATAAGAGATGTAATCTCACGGCACCATTAGGTCATGATAAATGGGTCCATGAAGAAAATATAACAATTTGAAAGCCTATATGCACCAACATCAGAGCTTCAAAGTAAACAGAGCAAAGACCAAGAGAACTGAAAAGAAAAATAGAAAATTCCACAATTATGATTGGAGATTTTATTTACTTTCTCGACAATTTATAGAACAAGGAGACAGGATATCAGTAAAGATGTTGAAGATTTGAACAAATCCCACCCACCAGCAGAAGGCAAATCATTTCCTTGGTTTCATGTTAAATATTCATCAAAGGAGACCATACACCAGAGCCATAAAATGAGCTTCAACAAAGTTAAAAAGACCTAAATCACGCAGAGTTCTCGGACCACAGTGGAATTATACGTGTATTAGCAATAAACAAGATCTAAGGAAAATCTTCAAACACTTAGAAATTAAGCATGTAACCTACAAATAACCCATGAGTCAAAGAAGAAACCACAGTGCCAATCAATTAATGTTTTGAACTTAATGCAAATGAAAATACATATCGAAATTTCTGATAGCTGAAAGCAGTGCCCAGGAAGAAATATGAAGCTTTTAATCTTTACATTAGAAAAGGTCTAAAAGCAATAATCTCAGGTTGATCATAAAGAAAGTGGATTAAGGGGAGCCTGGGTGGCGCAGTAAATTAGGCATCCAACTCTTGATTTTGGCTCAGGTCATGATCTCAGGGTTCCATGCTGACCTTGGAGCTGCTTAGGATTCTCTCTCTCTCCCTCTGCCCCTCTCCCCTGCTCTCTGTGTCTCTAAAATAAATTTTTTAAGTAGATTAAGAACACATTAAACTCTAAATAAAAGAAAGAAAAAGCATCTAGGCCAGGAAAACAAGAAGTAAAACTATTTACAGATGGCACGATCATGTATGTAAAAAATCCTAAAGGTTATATTAAAAAGCCACAGCAATGGTTGTCCATATTTTTAAAAAATTGTAAGCAATACCAAAAAACATGAACTACTTAGGAATACATTTAACAAAATGTACATAAAACTGAAAACTACCAAAACATTCCTGAGAGAAATTCTAGAAAACTTAAATCAATGGAGACATTATATGATGCTCATGGATTGGAAGGCTCCATGTTGTTAAAATCTCAATTCTTTCTCGACTAATCTATACATTGAATGCAGTCCCCTGAGATAACTGCCATCCACACGCACAAGAATGAAGTCAGAGTCCTTCCTCACACCATACACAAAGGCCAACTCAAAATGGATCATAGACCAAAACTTAGGAGCTGAAACCAAAAAGTTCTCCGAATGAAACAAGGAGTAAATCTTCATGGTCATGGATCAGACAACGCCTTTTAGATAGGACACCAAAAGTGCGGGGAACATGAGAAAAAATGGATGAGTGGGACTTCATCACAATTAAACACAGTATGTTCCAAAGGATACAATGAACCAAGTGGAAAAACGACCAACAAAATGGGGGTGGGGGAAATATGTGCGAATCATATGTCTCTGGTACAGAGCTTGTGACTATATGAAGGATTCTCACAACTCAATAACAAAACGACTGATAATCCGATTATAAATAAGCAAAGATGGGTCGACTGGGGGGCTCTGTCGGTTAAGCATCAAACTTCAGCTCAGGTCATGATCTCACGGTTCATGAGTTCTCTTTCTCAGACCGTCTGTCTCTGTCTATCTTTCTCTCTCTCTCAAAAACGAACATTAAAAAATAATGGGGTGTCTGGGTGGCTCAGTCGGTTGAGCATCTGACTGACTCAGGTCATGATCTCACAGGTCATGAGTTCGAGCCCCACATCGGGCTCTGTGCTGACTGCTCAGAGCCTGGAGCCTGCTTCGGATTCTGTGTCTCCCTCTCTCTCTGCCCCTCCCCCTGCTCACACTCTCTCTCGAAAATAAATAAACATTTTAAAAATAATAATAATAATATTTTTAAAAAGAACAAACACGCTGATTTTAAAGTTCACAGAGAAATTCAAAAGAACTAAAATAATTTTGGAAAACAAAACAAAGGCGAAGGTCTTATACCACCTGATTTCGAGACTTTCTCTAAAAGCAATAGTTACTGAGACTATTTGGCAAAGAGAAATCATACACTGAAATAAGATGGGCAAGAACACAACTACATATTTTTATCGGAACACCTGGTTTGCAACAAAGGCACCAACATAGTTTAATGGGCGTAGGACGGTCTCCAACAAATGATATGAGCACAACTCAACACCCATCAGAAGATAAACCTCAACACTTGCCCCACATCACGTACAAAAATGTACTCAGAGTGGATTGTGTGCCTAAACCACAGCTGTAACCACAAAACTTCTAAAAGAAGGAGAAAATCCTCTTTCCTTCCTGAGGATCTTTGCGATCTCCAATGAAGTAAACGTTTCTGTTTGAATGGAAAAAAAAAAAAAAAGAAGAAACCCGCTTCCTTTCAGAAAACAGCTCAGAAACTGGAAGAAGATATTCCCCATATGTCTTTCTGATAAAAGACTTGTAATCAGAATATGTAAAAAACTCTAAGGATTCAACAAAAACAAAGATTAAAATGTAGCGATTAATTGTAATAAAAAGAGTTGACCAAACACTTCGCGCGCGCACACACACACACACACACACACACCCGGTTCAAATGGCCAATAAACACACGAAAAGACACTCAACCTCTCTTTTACGGTTCCGGACCAATTCCAACGTGGGGCAGGTCCCCCTACCCCCTGGCAACACCAGGCAATTCTCGGACACCAGCAGAGTGTCCAAAAATTCAACGGACCTCTGACACCATCCACCCAGAGACCGCGTCAGACCCCGCAGGAGAAGGGCTTAGTCCCCCAGCACTGCCCCTCCCCCACTTGAGCTTCCAGTCACCAGCTTATAGCTATTGTCACCTGTGCTCCCCACCGCCCTGCTACAGATTGGAGGCTCCAACAGCCTCCTTCTTAGCTTTGATTAATTGCCCAGGGTGGGGGCGCCTGGGTGACTCTTAACTCGGGGTTGTGAGTTCGAGCCCCACGTTGGGTATAGAGATTACTTAAAATAAATTTAAAAAAAACGTAAATTGCTAGAATGACTCCCAGAACTCAGGGAAACACTTACGTTTACCGGTTTATTAAAGGATGGTGACCGGGGATACGAACCAACAGTCAGTTGGAAGAGGGGCTCAGACCCAGGTCTGGGGATGGGGCATTGAGCTCCCTGCCTCCCCAGGTACCAGGGCTTGCCCATCTCCACGTGATCACTGACCCGGAAGCTCTCTGAACCCCTGGGCCTTTTGGCTTTTGTAAGAAGATCTCCTAATGAAAGCGCCATCGATTAGATCAGGGGCCATTGGCTGATTTAACCTCCAGCCCCCCCCCCCCACTCCCGGGATAGGGGGGTGGGCAGGAAAGTTCTACCTCTAATCCCAAAGGTTGCTTCCCCGGGCAACCAGTACCCACCCCCAGCCCTGGGGAGGAGTCCAAGAGTCGACTTCATTAACATAACACAAGACACCTTTACAGCCCGGAGCACTCAGAAAATTCTAGGGGGTTGGGTGCTGACAGCCGGAAACTGGGGTTGATGACCAAACATAAGTGAGGAATAGATATTTGTTCAGGTGACCACATATCTACTCTGTACAAATCCCGGTACTGCAACATCCTTCATGGCTAGAGAAATACATGAAAAATACCTCAGATAACACGACTCTACCATGAGAACGGCCAAAGTAAGGAGATCCCAAAACCCCACGTGCTGGCAAGAAAGGGAGTCCTTGGAGCCCCCAGATTGTACATACGCTTTGGAAAACAGTCCAGAAGTTGATTATAAACTAAGACTCACTAAACACTCATCCCAACAGCTGCACTCTCTACAAAGACATTGTCTTAACACCGACAGCAGCTTTTCTCCTACATAGTCAAAACTGGAAATAGCCACCAGGCTCCTGCCTGCTGTGTGGCTGGTCTCCTGCTCTGGTCAGCGGCCCCTGTAAGGAGCCAGGTGCATCACGTGGGGGAACGTCCCTGATTGGGGGATCCTGAACCTGCCTTATGACTGTGTTGCCCTTGATTTATGACTGCATGAAGCTGAAACCCAACTTGTGTGTGAGCCTCCATAGCATGAGAGTACCACTTGGCAAGTGAAAAAGGAGTGAGTTACTGGCACATACAACACACGCATAAATCTGGAAACATTTGGCTTCAGACACCAAGGGTGTATCTCGTACACGAAGTTCTGTAAAAGACAAATCTAGGGGTGCCTGGGTGGGTGACTCAGGCAGTTACGCGTGTCCCAACTTCTGCTCAGGTCATGATCTCGCGGTTCATGGGTTCGAGCCCCGCGTCGGGCTCTGTGCTGACAGCTCGGAGCCCGGAGCCTGCTTGGGATTCTGTGTCTCCCTCTTTTCTCTGTCCCTTCCCCACTTGGGCTCACTCTCTCTCAAAATAAATAAATAAACTTAAAAAAAAACGTAAAAAGAGAAATCTAAATCTCATCCAGATGGCAGTAAGCAGGTAATTTGTTCCTGGGGTGGGGTAGGCTGGGAGGGGGCACAGGGGATTTGCAGGGAGAATGGAATATTCCATCACGGCAGTGTTCGCCTAGGTAAACAAACATATCAAGGCTCACCATGCATTTACTTGTCATCGATTATTGTATAGATCAATAAAGTTGGTTTTTGACCGTTAATTGTATTTCCGTTACCTGAGGAAGGAAAAATCAGTGACGTGGTATAACTTCTAAAAAGATATCATTTGTGATAGCAACAAAAAAATACACAGTAGCTGGGAAAAAGTGTGAAGAATGGTATCCGTGGCCTTCACGGGACAGTATCACTACGCTGTGCTGAGACGCTGAAAACCTAACTACACCATACGTCGCATAGTGATTGCGGGATTCCATGTGACACCAATCAAACCCCCAACAGAATATTCTCACCGACCTTGACAAGTTTGTAAAATGTATAGACTTCCCTGTAGGAGGAAAGCAAGGTAGGAGGGTTTGCCCTATCAGACACAAGACACCGGAAAGGTCTAGGAAGAAAGCCAGCGAGGTGCAGTCGGGGGTGGCCTGATGGGTCTTCAGAACAGACAGAGACGTCTGGAGCCGACCCCGGGGGCCGAGGAAAGCGCGATGTCTGTCCGAGACCCACCGCATATCCGTGGAGTTATACAAATGGGGGGAAAAGTGTGATTGGATCATTGTACCCCACCCATAGACATAAAGCCCAGATGAACGCAATACTTATGTGTGAAAGGGAAAACTAGGGTGTAAAAATAAAACAAGGAGAAATCTACAAATAAAAGCTGGCAGAATACACCTGACTACCCATGTTCTCGATTTCCCCCGAGAGGCATCAGCCGGGCACAGAGAGTGCTCACAGGAGAGACCAGCCCCGGAAAGCAGTGTGAGGGTACACGGGGACGTAGGGGTGATAGTCTCATGGGAAGCAGTTCCTGGGAGCAGAGAGGGATGCCGTGAGCTGGAGGCTGGTGACCCCTGCTGTACATCCCTCGCTGCCGCTGAGCCTCTCTTGGCTAAGCTCCTGAAAGAGGTCTAGAAAGACCCCTCAGGACCCCGTGTAGTCGTCTTTCCTCCGTGGCTCCTTAGAGAGAAAACTATGAAGGGGAAAGGAGGGGCCTGAATATAAAGAAGAAAGTGAAATGAGGGCCTGAAGCCCAAGAGAGAAAACAAGAAAATGCAGGGCCCTCCGCCAGCACTCAGGCCAGAGCCCGCCAGCCAGCTGGGTGTGTGAGGGAAGATGTCAATGTCACCAGAAATGGGGGTCCTGATGAGTCCATCTCTGAAGACCCTGCCAGTGCCCCCTTCTTTTCCAAGGCCATGAGGGGTGTGGGGGGAGACACCAGGAGACAGACACAGGATCAATCATAGGAACACCTGGTCTGTTAGAAAAAGTCCAGGCAGGGAGAGAGTCCCAAAGGACCGACTCCTAATTATGCATTCCACGGGGCCAGTGTTTCCCAGGAAGGGGGACACTGGTACCACCGAGGGTCTGGAGGCGAGACAGCATAAAGAGAAAGGTTGAACAGGCTGGGGAAGGGGCTAGAGGTGTATCAACGTAGAAGGCGTCCAGGGGTGGGGACAGGGCCAGGAGCACAGACAGAATCCTCCTTGTAAGCAACAAGGATGGGGGCACCTGGGTTGGGCAGTTGGCTAAGCCTCTGACCCCTGGTTTCAGCTCAGGTCATAAGCTCACGGTTCGCGAGTTCGAGCCCCACATCGGGCTGTGCACTGACAGCACGGAGCCTGCTTGGGATTCTGTCTCCCTCTCTCTGCCCCTCCCCTGCTTGCGCTCTCTCTCTCTCTCTCAAAATAAGTAAATAAACTTAGAAAAATTTTTTTCAATGTTTAAGAAACAAGGATGGGGGCGCCTGGGTGGCTCAGTCGGTTAAGCGGCCGACTTTGGCTCAGGTCATAATCTCACAGTCCATGAGTTCGAGCCCCGTGTCGGGCTCTGTGCTGACAGTGCAGAGCCTGGAGCCTGTTTCAGATTCTGTGTCTCCCTCTCTCTGACCCTCCCCTGTTCGTGCTCTGTCTCTCCCTGTCTCAAAATAAATAAAATGTTAAAAAAAAATTAAAAAAAAAAACCACAAAAAAACAAGGATGGAGCTCTTAGCTGCCCCGGGTGGTGAATGGGGATCCAACTACTTGCAAAGGTCGTGGAATGGAGAGAAGTGTGGAATGGCTGCAGAGCTGAGAAGCCATGCATGTGCAAGGGGCAAGCTGCAAACCCCGAAGCCAGCTGCAGCGGCAGCGAAGCAGGTAGGAAGTGAGGTGATCCTCAAGAGCTGGGGCGGATCTGAGAACCATGAAACATCACAAGGCTCACGGTAGCACCGTGACGACAGCGGGAGAGCACAGCACCCGTCACCAGAGTGCAGGGAACCCTGGTGTGGGCGGCGTCCCCCGAGAAAGGGACGAGGGGTCGCACACGGGCATCACAAATGGTGACTCTGGTGCCGTGGCTTTGCCGTAAAAATACAGGACCGATTCCTCACACTACGTGAGAACATCCACTTTATCTGCTTTCAGTAATGACCCCATCTCAGCTCCCAGATCCAATGGTTAGAGCCAAGCTCCCCGCAGAGCCAGGAATAAGGACGCCGATTTTCATACTCAGAACCCAGATCAGATGAAACGTGGGCTTCCCGCCCGAAGTGAACTTTCCCTGGGGAATTACAAAGGGCACAGAAATGCACACACGAAATCAACCATCATAATGTTTGAGGAGACCGGATATGGAAACTTCTGCTCGCAGGTGTTTGTAAACCAAGATGATCAGAAGGGAGTCTCTGCACGGCTCTGAGGGTGCAGTCAGTTCACATCTGAACCGATCTGAGAACAAGCCAGAAGCACAGCCGGCAGTTGGAGGTCTAGGTGGAGACAGAAGCTGAGCTGGGTGCTCTTCCTGCCCCTTGTCTGTCCTCGGTACCCCCTGCAACTGGACATCTCTCAGATTTTGCCTTCCTAACTCATGACGCTGGAGGGGGGTAAGCGAGACCCTGAGGTTCAGAGAGGTTGAGAAATCTGCACAGACACACAGAACTGAACAGCAACAGGGCCAGTGTGGACTAGGGACAAAGCCCAACTTTTTGTACTTCAACGTCTGTTCTGAGTGAAGGAGGAGTGGGTAAGCCGTGGGGTGGAGACGCCTGCACACCCAAACCCCCTAGCCTTCCCAGAAAGAGGCTTTTTTATACGTTTTTCACACGCACAAAAAGACCATCAACTATTTCAGGGTTATGAGTTCGGACACTTTCCAAATGATGTTCTCTATACCATGCTTCTATATCAAAAAAAAAAAAAAAAAAATGTAGGGGCGCCTGGGTGGCTCAGTCGGTTAAGCATCCGTCATAAGCTCAGGTCATAATCTCACAGTTCGTGAGTCCGAGCCCCGCATCAGGCTCTGTGCTGACAGCTCAGAGCCTGGAGCCTGCTTCGTATTCTGTGTCTCCCTCTCTCTCTGCCCCTCCTCTGCTCGTGCTCTGTCTCTCTGTCTCAAAAATAAATAAAAACATTAAAAAAAATTTGTTAAAAATGCAAACACCACCGATAAACATTGTACCGGACGTGTCCAAGATTATCTATAAACTTTCCGTTCTCTTCCTGCAACTGAGACTTGAAAGATGAAGATCAGATATTTTAACGTGCTTTACATCCAAGTGTCTTAGATCCTTCAATGCCAGGAAAGAGAAGCTTCCAGAACATTCAGAACCCTCCAAGTCAAACCCCCTTGATTCTGACTCTTCCCACAGGAAACACATCTGCTCTTTCTCTGTGCAGTCTTCGATGCCGTCAGACCCCACCCCCGCCCCCCGCTTTGCCAGGCAGCCACCAGGGTGGCCAGAGTCGCACAAGCGATTCTGAAGTCAGACTTTTAACCTACAGAAACCAAACTATTATACTCAAATGACGTTTGCTAATCAGCAGTCACTTTGTGGTTCCAAGAACAGCCATGGAAAGAGGAAAGACCCCCTACCCAAACCAGCCGTTAACTGGAAACATTATCACATGAGTCTGCATTTAACAAAACTGATGTTCTTGCGGCGCCCAGGTGGCTCAGTTGGTTAAGCGTCCGACTCTTGATCTCGCCACGGGTCATGATCTCACGGTTCATGAGTTTGAGCCCCAAGTGAGGCTCTGTGCTGACAGCACAGAACCTGCTTGGAATTCTCTGTCTCCCCCTCTCTCTCTGCCCCTCCCCTGTTTTCTCTCTCTCTTTCTCAAAATAAACAAACTTTAAAAACAAACAAAACAGATGCTGCTGTAACTCTAGACTCTGTGCTGTTTATGATCTTCGACCTCTCCCAAACTGTTAGGCTTTACTAAAAGCATAAAAGCTCGTTCCCATGAATTCTGAAAATGATGCTTGTGTCTCTCTTACCGAGAATGGTGCTCCGTGGCTCCCTCATAGCTCTGGTTCCGGCAGGTCGACCCCGTGTTGCAAAGAAGGCCTTGGACAAAGGGGAAAACGCCTCGGCTGGGCAGATCCCGAGGTTGCAAAAAACCTGAGTGTAGATTCAAGGGAGAAGTGCGTCCACATAACAGAATACCTATTCGGTCAGAAGGGTAGTGTCGAATATGATGTTATTATATTTTTAATCCTCTTATTCAGTTAAAAGAGGTCTGAGCACTCAAACAAAAGAGAGAGAGGAAAGGAAGAAAGCCTTCATATGGAACACCTTTCCGTGGGTCTGTACTCACGCTTCAGGGCAGAATGGCCCTGCCCAGCCTGAGAGCCACAGGACTCACCCCCTCCCAGCTCCCGGAGGGGCAAAACCCCCCTTACACAGCCATGCCGTGCACACAGTCCTCTGTAAACCGGCTGTGGGCGGGAAGAATAAGATAGATCCTTCTTCTTCTCATCTCATACAAAGATTTAGCAGTTTTTTAATTTGGGCAAAATTTTCAATCAAATACACCTTGGATTCTTAAATGTATACGCGTAGTTGTTAAAGACCATATAACGCAAAGAAGTTTAGACAAAACGGATAGGATCCAAGGGTTTTCAGGAAGACTTTGCTGCAACAATGCCCCTGACTTGATCGAGTGGAGCTCATCTGTGCCCCATGCCTAGAGCCCTCCACGCCCCCGATGGACGGATGGCAGCGGTTGAGATGTTGATGACCGCAGGCAACTTGGAAGTTACTGATCTAACATGAGGTAGCTCATAAAGTCTTGGTGAAAGGCTCTCCATGCGAGCCTAGTTTGGTCTGG